>NC_071326.1:15557500-17957500 GCF_943734725.1 Anopheles marshallii
GCGTACAGCACCATGCGACAGACATTGAACGTTCATAACAAACTCATCAACATCTTTCAATCTTCAACCGATCCATTCATGATCACCGATCGGTGTAGGAAGTTGTTGCGTTTGTTGGCAGACGACGGATGTCGCACGTACTCCTGCATGCGCTCATGTCACCTCCCCCCCCCCCCCCCCCCTCCCCCTCTGGGTGCAATGGACAGTTTGAAAAACATTTCTATTTTCGCGTTGCACCGTCGCACTCATCAACGGCACGCGTTCCTGATGGCAGCGTCGTGGAACACAACATCAACCACTGCCCGTTGCCATAATCGGGAAGAGAGGTTTCGACACTGCGTCTTGTTTTTTTTTTCGACTCGCACCTGTTGCAAACAACGCGCTACCCTTCAATATTCGGTCAAACGCTACGTCACACCACGGTGGAAAACGGCATGAGATGAAATTTCCACCTCCCAACTTCATCCCAACCTCGTCGAAACGGTCGCCATAAACAAAAAAACGACCACAGTTTGCGTTTGAAAATAGATTCTCCAACCCAAGCGAAGCGTAGCCCGGGGTTTCGTTGAGGCGCCATGGAATTCCTTGTGCATGAATCGGCAACACCCGGCAAATGATGCACACACGTCCATATTTGGTGATGTGACGCTCGGTACGATGTTTTGGAGTTCTCTTTCTACGCCTGTTTTTCCCCCAAAGCGATATCTTTGAACGGTGAACTGATAAGGAAAAGCTGGCAATGCGTTTGCCCACTTCTAGGTAAGTGTTATCTTTTATCTTGCGCTTCACCAAATTCTATCAAATCTCATCCAGGGAAAAAAATGCAAAAAGTATCGATACGAGTGTTGGGAAACTGTTTCAGTGCTTCCGGTTTTATCGTAGATTGAAAACGATGATTCAAGGGCAACGCTCCCGATGAATAGGCAACGAGAAATTGTTTGTAAACATCGGTTTTTCGGCGTATGCGTAACAGGACCGGTGGCAATATGACCATTAACCCTTATTTTCCCTGGCCGTGGCCACACAGAGAGGATGAAAAATTTTCCCGCCCCACCGACAATGTCCACGACGTCCGTGTGTATCAGGTGATTGGCGACGTACACGACGATGCCTAATCACCTCGCCTGTGTGTTCGATTGCCTACCGATTCAGCCGCGCCGTGTCTTATCTGGATCGAGTCTGTGTGAGAAAACGCGCTACTCACCGGGAGCATCATAAAATGTCCCGCCCGATGACGGATTGTGATTTCACCGCGCGCCGTGCCCAGCTAAAACCGTTGCCCATGGAAAGCGGCGTGACCATATAAGGAAGCAATTTGTAGCAGAGAACTGTACTTCACATGCTTATGCTGGAAGGCATTAGGTTATTCTATGCACGAGGAAGGTTTTCGCTTTCTTTATTCGGTCGCTTAGAGTTTGTCTTTTCTAATTAATATAGAAATGTGTATAAAAATGTAAATAGAAGATATTTTGTACTCTGTACGGTAATTCAACATTCGCCAATAACGAGACAGGTAGATGTCACAGAACCATCAAAGCATCGGAAAGAAATATGAATTACATTAAAGCGGCGAATTAATAGTACCAATCATGCTGACGCAGATATTGTTACCACATTTCGGTGACGGATTTAAAACCTTCCCAACCATTATGCAATCCCTCAGTAAGCGTCACCCGGTAATGATAAGCTGGACGTTTTTTTTTTCGCAACTCTTTATCGTTATCAACGCTTTTAGAGGGTACTCTTTTCCACAGGGCAATTCAACGGACAAATCACGTCAATTGCAAATTTTACGAGTATTTCCGAGTGCGAGAGATGGTGTTGCGTTCTCTAAGCTCTGCAAATAGCCCCAATGCAAACAATCAATTTATCTAAGTTCCTTGTGAGTGTGTGACAATTGTGGTCTGGCTTCAATGCAACTTCGAACATGGCTCTTCAAATGTCACGCATCGGTAGAGGAACGCGTTGCAATTATGGATTGAACGCTGACACTGATAAGTTTCCGCACGGAATGTGTGCAGATTACTTAAGCGCACTACGCATGCACTCACACTTGTTCCGCCATTATCGGCGTAACAGAGCACTGCTTAACTCGGTTTCCAGTAGGAGAATGTAATGCAAGTTGAGTTTCATCCGTTTTTGTTTTCAAACTCATTTTCTTGCACTCCTGCATAAAGGTTCCTGACTTCCAACGAAACGATCGGTGTTGAACTAGTTATCAAAATACTTATTATAGTAGACATGGCCTTAGTAAGATCGTTCAGCTAAAAGGAGGATTTTTCAAACGATGATGTGTAATGGAAACCCGGGCAAAAGGAAAAGCCGAGGCCATCTTACATAAAATATTTTGAATTGCTATTGCTTCTACTGCATATCGTATAATGTAATATTTAAATAAGATAACATGTTAACACCAATTGATCTTGTTGATTAAAAAGGAAGACAGAGATGATTAGTTCGTTAATTATAGTTACCTAGTTTGTGAATTAGTAAATTAGTTGCTGCTTAGATCGTCAAAACATAATTTTATAAATATTCTTAAGATAAAAGTACTTTATTATTACTTGTAGAACAATTAGGCGATTATTGCAGAACTATTTTTTTAGTTTGAAATAATTAATTTAAAATTTAAAAACATTTTTACCAACCTGTATTTGCCATGTTCGTCGACCGTTGTTCGAGAAAATCGATAGTCGACATAGTTATTCGATACACAAACCATTACATGTGGCAAGTCGACTTTGCACCTGACTTCGGTCGTTTAATTGCCATTCCGTTTCCGTTTCCTCAAATTTATAACACTAAAAATTACAGATATTGTTAAAATTTTGACAGATATATGGAAAAACGTTATGGAATTATGTTTAAACTTGCATACCTTAGAGTACTACTAATGCTTTGCTCCCGTTCGGATATCTCCAGTCTGTGTCGAATTTCAAATTGTGGCTACCAAGGAACACCGCGATACATAACTTATACAGTTTTTTTTATTCAACAACTCGAATAAATTCTCTTCATCGAACAGTTCCTCCAGGTATTAAAATAATGCATCTACTTGTCAGCATTTTCCACTATAATCAGTTTACACAACAGAGGCACACACATAGTTACTATGTAGTTTTGATTAATTATCTTTTGCAAACCGCGTTTGTTTTGTTTAACCGTCTAACCATCGTCATCCTCACGCACTCTCAATTGCAACTACTACTTATATACGAAAAGAGCCGAAGTAAACTATATACTGAAACATTTCAAATGCATGCACAATGTGCTCCAATCGAATCGCTCCCCTCGCTCTTTCCATTCATTCTTGCTCCACATCATTGCTTATTGTATAAGGTCACTTGTTGAAACACATTCACGGTTAGCAGTATACATCGTACAACAAAAATACTAAAACTTCTACTCATCAACACCCACATTGGTTAGTCGTAAGACAGATACCAAATAAACAAAAAAGCGACACCCGAAAACGCAGCAGATTTCGTATTCATTCCATAGCGCTAAGCTTGTAGATTTAAAATTAAACAGGTTTTTTCTTAACAAATGCATTGGATGTCGCACAGTATAATGTCACCGACAGGCACCCACAATTACGCTCAAAAGTTTAAAATTCGTTGTATAGTTTCATACTGTTCAGTAGCAGGTATTTTTGCGGTGAGGAACGAGTGCAATTCAGTCAGGGTTGAAACGGACCGGACTGTATTCACCGCAGTGGAATGTACTGAGATCACATGTAATACTAGTATGCAGTTGCCCCCTTTATTTCCTCGGACTTCCATTCAAAGAACACAATATACGAATAGCGTCGCAAAAGCTTTTTGCATGTTCCCAAACAAGCACCCTTGCCTTATTTTGATTCTCAGAGACGTCATAAAAAGCCCTTTTCTTTATTCATTCGCAACTCATCAGTCACTCACTTATCGCGCCTCATATTAAGTACAATGTTTGCTCTCATCTGACGAACTAGCGAAAAACCAGTACAAATATGTAATCTATTAAAACATACACAATGACAGGAATGTGGTGTTTGCCTTTTCTATGCACATATAAAATAAGCACTCCCTAAAATTAATATCGTACCAACTGCTAACTGCATCACCCATCACGGTTCCTAGAGATGATTCGTTACAACTGCGTTGTAATGACCGATTTGCGAATAATCGTTGCCTCCTTGGGTTTGGTCGGACCAGTGACCACATCGGACGATACTAACCATGGCGATATGTCCACTGGCGATGGTTTGTTGTTTTCCTTCATTCGATCCTGTACCATAGAAATGGGAATAAAACGAAGTGGATTTTAGTTACTACTTGCTGATAGTATTGATGACTTACTTTGATGGTTTTTCTATTCCTACTAATGAAGGTGTTTCATAATGTTGCATTAATGAACATGTTGGCAGTGATTGATCTACAACTCTATTCCCATATCCATTCTAAACACTAGTTCAGGCCGTGCTTTAGCGCTACAAACAATTACACATATCGATGTGTATGTGTGTATGTTTACACATCACAATATTTACACGATCAATCACCAGTGTTAGTAATAAATTACTTACCCATTTGCTTGCTACTCATACTGTTCGGCACTCTTCGCAGTGATTAGTAAATAATAACCTCTCTACAATAGTACAACCCCGTAGCACAAAAATTCAACACAAACCTTTAAAGTTGCGGTACTTGCAGTTGCACTGGACAAGACAGTGGACGTGGTTGTTGCCACACCATTGCTATCAATCACATCTCGCTCTAAAGTCGATTTTGTTGTTGATGCAGCTGAAACGACCGGTCCTTGGCGTATTTCGCCATTGCTCGTCGATGTTCCATAAGGCGTATGATGTATCGTTACATTTTTTGTTTCGCCAACTAGCAGTTCGGATTCCGATTCCATCTTGAAAGGATTACTATTCTTAAACTCGCTTACAAGGGCGGATGTTATCTTTTCTCCTCCGGTATCCGACGTCGTATCGGCCAGCGGATTCTGCTCGTCCTCTACCTGCCCAGCAGCAGGTGGAGGGGAAGAGGATGCGCCGGAAAGGTTATGGAACGGGTTGGTCGATTTAGTGTGCACCGGTGACGAAGGATTAGACATATTCAAGAACGGATTGTTCGCATTGTTGCGCAGCGGAGTGAGCAACGTTTTGTCGAGATCCGATTCAGGTGCTGCTGCTGTTGCTGCAACGGTGCCGCCGTTCGTATCGACTGTAACCAATGAACCACTCAAAGGGGACGATGTAGGCGAATTGGTAGGTACACTGATTTTCTCCACAACGCCACCCTTCTGTTCGGAGAAGTGCGTGACTGTAACGGTATCAGTTGTGAGAGATGGTGCGGGTAGAGCCGCAATACCGTTGGTAAACGGTAGCGTAGGTGATTCGACCGTGCTCATCTGGCCTGCTCCACCGCCGGAAGTGGTGGAAACGGTCGTTATCGGTGGTCCCGGCAGGAAGCAGCTACTGCTGGCCGGACCTCCAGTTGGCGTTGTGGCCGTACGAGTGGATGCGCTCGGTGAGGCAATCATGGTCGTAATCGTAGTATGGCTACTACCACTCGTAGGTATAGTCGTCGTACCGGTTAGATTTAATGTTAGCTTGTCGCCACCCTGTATTATCGCAAGTGCCACCAGGTTTTTAGGTGCAGATATTTTGGTACAATGTTTACCAGAAATTTATCATTCATTATTTTTACAAACATAACCGGACGGAACAGTTGAATGGTTTAAAACAAGGGACACGCACACACGCACGCAATACATAAAACCGCAAAACAATAACACATTTTACAATAGAGCCATAACGGAACGGTATGGGGTTAGGAAGGTTTTATGCATTACGGGAATTTTGTAATGGAAAGAAGAAAAGAAAAACGGAAAAAATAAAAGGACATGACAAATTATTTTAAAATAATGAAAAAAAAACACGAGCACACATATCATACATATAGCAGAAAGTGTAGAGACGAATGCAGCCGGGAGGCCAAAGTCTCTATAATTCAAATAATAATAATATAGCAGAAAGTAGCATCGTACGAAACTGTAATTACAAGCCTGACACGAGATCCGAAATTGGAACAAAATTTTGTTTTTTTTTTAATAATATTTATCAAATAAACTTTGTAGAAAGTCTATTATTTAAATTATTCAAGACAAATTGATTGATTTCAAGAACGAAATATTAACACACATGTGCGTGATATAAAACATTGTTCCTTCTCATATCCGTTCAGGCTGCAAGCATACGTTAGCACGATACGACCATATTGGCAACACAAGTACAGGATAAGCAAACGCTCTAGCAAGACAAAATGTAGATCACAATAAAACGACATTGCACAAAATGCATGAGAACGGACACATTAACGTTATGCTTAAACTTAAGTGCTCCGATGATATTTCGACTGGCAAGAACTGTATGTGATGCGTGGATATGTCGGTGTAATGATACATTTTCGGTTCGAGTTGGTATGATTATTTGTGGTGCAAACATTGCATTAATGATCCTGTTTTATATTGCGTTCGTGCTTCGAAAGATGTGTGTGTGTGTTGTGTACATGTGGTGCAAGTTTGTGACTGTATTCGGCGCGGTTCGCATAAAGCTATACATACCACCGATACGAATGTTGCCGCATTCAGAGACTCCGGACCGTCGTGTAGTGGCTGGCTCGGCACGTATAGTTGATGATTAGTAAGCTTCGGATGCAATTCTTCCTCAACGCGTGCTGCAATGGGTAAGCGAGTGCTGTTAGTAGTGCATGTGTGCTTACTTGAGGGAGGCAAACAAGCAAACGCTCTCCTATTCCCGAACGAAAAAGGATTTTCATTGCTCGCAAACGTACCTTTCAAAATATTGCACTTGATTTGACCGGGCGGCAATGGTACGCCACCACCGGCAGCAGCCGCCGCACTGTTCGACAGTTTGATCTGATTGTTCGGCTTTTCCGCGTGCGGTGACGTGGCCAGCTTCTTTAGCGTATCGTTGTTAGTCTCTAGTTCGGAAGTCTTGTTGATTGTGATCTTAAAGCTACTAGCATCGTTTAGCTCCACTCCATGCAACGAGGGCGATGGATCCTTGGCGATCGTTTTCAGCAGTGTATCTATTTGACTATCCCGATCGGAGGATGCCGTAGTGTGAATGCTAAACCCGGAGCTTATCGATGCCTTGCCGAACGAACCACCGTGATGGTTAGCACCGGCAAACCGGCCAAACGTGCTCATTTCATGCTCGACCGTGGGCAGTTTTCCCGATTCATCATATCTGCTGCTGGCGGACATGTGCGAAAGACCCGCCTTACCAAAGGAACCGAGCTTGCTACCATAAGCCACATCTTCACTCGACGAGATAGACTTGTTCGAACTCAGCGAGGGCAGATTGCCATTCATCAGCCCAACCGACAACAGGCCTGCACCTCCTGCGTTGGTCGCCGCTAGCAAGCCACCACCGCCGAGTGCAATGTCCGAGGTACTGCTACCCGACCCAGGCATATGGTTGTGTATCACCGTGTTCGCGGATGGGGTCGATGTGCCGGAGGTGGAATGCTGGCCCTCATCGGCCGAAGAACAGCTGGCGGTGGTGGCGATGTTGACCGAATGTGCGGCAGGCTGTTGCTGCTGGTGCAGCAGATCTGCGGTGGACGATGATGGCGGTGCTTGCTGCTTTTGGCGCTCACGGAGCACGTGCGACTGACGGCGGGCGAAGCGTTGCGAGGGCCGCCTCTCAAACTGCACCGTCCGCCGGGCACGGTTTTGCTGCGTGGTCTGAAACTCCGTCTTGCCCGAGTACCGGAACCGTGATCCCATTCGAAAAAAGTTCTGCCGCGCGGACGGACCCTTTACCGGTGCCCGTAACCGGAAGAACGCATGATGCTCGACCGCACACTTCCACAGATGCTTGCAGGCTTTCTCGTTGTGCAGCCGAAACACGAACGTGTGCTCCTGCTCTCGTCCATGATCGTCATCTTCCACAACCACCAGCGTGAGCTTTTTCTTCTTGAAGTCTAGCTTTCCAATTTTTGGCCAAAAGAATAGACCGATCTTCTGAATGCCCTCGAACACGAGGATTCCGGTCGGCGTTAAACCGAGATGATACTCGCAACCGTCTTTACCCTGTTGTGTGTGACCATACAAAAAAAAAAACAAAGAATTAACACCCTTCTTTTTATCACGTTTGCCCGTATGGGAGTTGCTTACCAAAACGGTATGCATATCGACACCGTACATATCCAACCATTTGACTTTGTTAAGGAAACTCGTTTCCGCCTGGGCGGGCGTTAGACCGCGGCATTTCTTGTACTCCTCCAGTATCATGATCTCTAGCTCCTCGGTTTGATTCGGCACAAACCGAAACTCGGACACGGTGGCCGCCGAATGTACGGTCTCCTCGAAATCGCCCAGTTCCGCTGTAAACGATACCGATTGTGTTAACGTCACACGCATAAACGAGAATCCAAAAGCATACAATCAATACGTACATTGTAAAGCCAAGGCGGCCAGCTCGGATGCCTGCGGATCGGGACATTCTAATCTGCCGTCAAGCAAATCCTGCTTCAGTTGCAGGAAAAACTGATAGCGCGTAAGCTCTTCGCGCAATGTGTTCGGTTCCGATGAGTAGAATTTAACCTTCAAGCGTAATGTGTATGGGGGACCAACTGAAACATGAAACCAGAAAAGCAAATGTAAATTAGTAATATTCGTCCCAAACAGATACACCGAAGAGTTTACTCACTTTTCACCTGCTTCTTTATCGCCTTGGTCGGATCCAACCAGTGCTTCACGTTGTTCGCATCGGTAAACTGTAATCCGAAGTAATCTTTCTCGATCAGATCGAGAGAATAGAAAACCTGCTCGTACAGATCGCTGGCCATCGCCTTTTTCTGCAAGTACAATTAAAGCAACAACAAAAAAAAATTAGTTAAAGAGTGCACGGAAACACATTTGCTCCATTAGGCGGCCGTTGATTTCGGCGGGCGAGAAAAGTTGCAAGTGCAATTAAACTTTCCCCCCCAACAGAAACGCTTGTCCGTTTGTCCGTACCAAATCATACAAAATTACACCTCAGTTCGCCGCGCTGCTGCTGCCTTCCATCGGTTGAAAATCCTGATTTCTTTTCACCTGCCAGGTCGTATTATTTTAATTACTCCTGTGGATGTGGATCACACCAAACGGTCGCAGAAACTTTCTTCCGACACGAAATTATCGACAGCGGGTATGGAAAATGTATCGATCGGCACACAAAAGCACGTACTGGTGTACAAACAGTTACATTATGCAACCCAAGACCAGCATGTACCAGTCGTAAAAATCAAAGCCCTTGCAAATTTGTATGGGAAAAAAAGAAAAAGAAATGCTCAGCTTACGATGTAGTTTGTCCTCGTTTCCAACATGGTACACGTGTGTGTGAAAGGTATGTACTGGAAGGGGGGGGCGTAATGCTAACAAAGTAAAAGATGCCCGTAAACGTCACCACCACGCAGTAGGGTTTCTTCATATCATATCAAGTGACATATCCGCTTAGAGCATTCGATTCGAGTATTCGCATACCGATACCTTCAGAAATAACATCAGATCCCTGACGCAGTAACGCTAACATATTTAGGAACTGACGAGCTTTGGGAACTATTTTATTTTTCTTCTACTATTAATCCCAGGAATTTATCTTTATTCCATCTATTTGCACGTTATTACCCAAAGAAACGATCATGAAATACCGTCTGCATGCATCGCAAATATGTGTTACACTGTGGCTAATTGCATATCTTCATAAGACTGCCGCTGTATCGCCATTGACTGATGATCACGTACGATGATGTCTGAGAAATGCATCTTCCGTCCCGTGGCGATCTGGTTCCCTTCGCATAGCGTTCCCTTTTACGCTTCTCACCGACCGACCAAAGCCAGGTAGGTAGGTAAATGGTGCAACAATGAAGGTCAAACACTGGGGCTACTGCCGTGCGAAAGCGATAGTTTCTAAAGAGAAGTTGCCCAATTTTCCAACAAGCACATACGCTTCGAATTGGTCGGCTATTAAGTACCGGGCGGATCCCAGCCCAAACCCTAATGGATCGCACACAACACAACTTAACAAAATGCTGCATTTGCTGCTAGATAATCGCACTCTTCCTGTAAGCACGAACGGCGAACGGCAGGGAAAACCGACCACACCGATTCCCTTTTGCGCATCCCTCATCCCCCAAAAGGGAACGTTAATCGATGGCGCAGCATTACGCTCTTTGGAGCTGATTGGTGCCTTACGTTGTTGCTTCCATTTTCTACAACAACACCAATGCAGGGGTGAAACCAGGGGTAAAAAGCTATACAAGGGCTTCTTTTTCCGGTCATCGAAAGTGAGCCGTACGTTTGCCGGGGGTAAAAGGTGCCGGGAAACGGGTTCCCAACAAAACGCTTTCGTTTGTTCCAGTTTTCCGGACGATTCCGGACAAGGTTTGTTGTCGCTCTTTGTCTGTAGTCACTCTTGATTCTTGTAAGGCAGGTAATTCTTGGTACTTTTTGAAAAAGTAGTTGCAGTAGTTCGGCTTTACACCACTTAAGTTACAATGTACAAATAGCCATTTATCCACCAAGAGCGGTCAACTACTATTTTGTGAAAGACGATGTGCTTGAATAAGTTTCCAAATATCTTGGAGATTTAATATATGGAATCATAAACACAATGGACATAGAGGAGATAGGGTATAAAAACTGTCGATGTTTTAATTATCTATGTTTTTACGTTCTAGTATACTTGGGGCATCATTAGTTCCACAGAACAAGCCTTTAAAAAGAGAAACTTGACAGTTTCCGTGACTATTCACTGATCACTTTAACCTGAGGACGTCTGCAAGCACTTAAAAAATCTATTTGGTACTACCTAGCAAACGCCGTTAACATCCAAGGGAAACAAAAGTATCTCAAGATTACTTTCTTGAGGATCGGCTTGACGGACAATTCTGCGTTTTATTAGCACAATTATTGTCCATATAGTGCACTGTAATTGCGATTCTTTAGACACAACTGTAGCCAAATATGAAGTTCACGATGTAGGCTTAGCTTTTTATTGGCTTTGATCTTTGTGTATATACAGTCCAACTGGAGACCCTTTATCGTTGAAGTTGGTACAATCCCAAACAAATATTGCATTATTCCACACTATTAGTCACATCCTAGACCCTTGAAAGTATCAATATAAATGTAGCGCGTTGATGTCACACGGTCACGGGATGGTTTGCGTATCGTTTCCCAATTTTTCGCCAATGGTCAATGTCAATGTCGCAGTCCACGGAGCTACCTTTCGTTCCGCACCTTTTAGGTCGTACCCCAAAACAAAAAAAAAAAAAAACAATGCATTTCTCATCTGTCAACCGTACACGATCGACCCCTCCATTGTTCTGCATCGCTGCAGTGATCGCGTCGTTCATGAGTCATTGCGCGTGGCACAGTTATCAATAAACGCAAAACCCAACGCCACGCCAGCGACAAAAGGGGGCGTAAAACATTTCGCCGCTCTTACCCCCGCATGCGTGGCGGCCCAGCACATTCCAGCCATTGCTCAGCGCAGACAGCGCACACGTCCATCAGCAAACCGATGCAGGTTCATCATATCGGCAACAGCTACCGCAATAATAGCAAAACAAGGGAAGGGGATATGATGGTCGTAAAACCGCGTGACACCGTATCGGAAATCCAAGTCTGACACTAACCCCAACGAACGGCGACCCGAACGCTGACGTCACGCGGTATGTATTTATAGCCCTTAACCAGCGGGCTGGCGAACAATAAAGTCGCCTGTGTGCACCCGGCATTACAAAAGCTGAGCAAAAAACTAACCGCTGAGGTAATCGGTTTTCGGGGCCAACAGCCAGCCGGGCACGGAGCAATGCAGCAAATGCAACCGGTGGCCGTGCGATGTTCCTCCAGTGAGCAATAAATAATAATAAAATCCGGACCACAAAGCATCGGTTAAATAACTTGCTCGTTTGTTGCTTATTAATCGCTTCAGACGATTAAACGACAAGCAACAAAAGTTCTAACCGTGCCTAGTTGAAAAAACATAGTTGGCTGTGTATTACAAACTAAACGCTTTCTACGTGCGGTGAATTGACGTGGATTTTTGTACACCTTTTATTTAGCAATATTTCGAATCGTCGCAGTCGTATCTTCCAGCTGGTGATAGTTACGTAATTGTAAGTTTTTTATTGAAGAACTGTAAATAAAATAAACAATCGTGAAACAATCACCAGTGTCAAACTAAATTTGAACACTCGGACGGGTTGAATTGAACAATCATGCCAAATGTACACGGCCAACTCGGGCCCAACGCAAACTGGTGCTAATTACAAACGAGTTCCACCGTTCCGCGTGCGACTCACCAACCGACCGCCTCTATTATCGGCGTTCGGCAATCAAAAATTAAGTTTTATTTTATGGCACCGCCGTAAGTCACAGCGCACCGAAGTGTGTGTAACGAAGCGGAGATAAAAATCAAAGCAAAAACGCAGCAGTATAAACACAAATAGCGCACCGCTCGACAATCAGGGCGCAGAGCAAGAGCACTGCTGCAGTGCCCACACTATTTACTGTCAACAACAATGATAATGTTTGTGTGGTTTGTTTATGTAACTAACGCCGCGATACCCGGTCGTCTCGCCGAAAGAACCGGCCGATTAAAGCAATGGAAACCCTGAACGATAATTACCTTTTCGTCTGCAATTCTTGAACTGTGAAAGGAAAGGGAAGTATATTACATCAAATGGCACACAGACGAAGGAATCTATGATCTTTTCGTCAAAGTTTGATCATAAACAATGCGTCCGTGTGCAACGGTAAAGTTTGGGTAATAAAATGTAATAAACGACCCAATTACATGGTGAAGTTTATTGACCCAATTTTGACGAGTATGATTTTTTTTGCGGTACGGAACATATGGTTCAAATTAAAAAAAATAAAATGAACATTCAAACAGTCCCCAATATGTGTGACATCCGATATACGCAGATATGAAAATATTAAAATTTTACAGCCAAATGAACAGATTAATAACTCCAAACCAAATTTTATAATACACATATTTTATTATGTAACCGAGTATGCCCGGGATAAGGCAATTCGCAAGGAGGAAATGCCTTGTAAAATATTTAACACCATGTTGATAATACGGCAAATGCCGTCATTATGGAGTAAATAAAGAAAAAATAAATATTTTATTGTGTAATTTTATGTCCAGATAAGGCCTCGGCCTGATTCGGTCTAGGTCTAATTCTTTCCAAAAACTTTTTAAAATTGTTCGAATAATGTATTCAAACTTTCATCCGAAATATTTAATGGATTATGAGTTTATAAGTGACGCCCACTTAATACCTATCCTGTATAAATTATATTGCTTCCAGATTCCTAAATTCAAGATACGTGAGCCTCCACGGTCCTCTATAATAGTGTATCTCAAGCATTAGCTTTACAGGTTGCTATAAATGTGCTATAAGTCGTCGCTTTAGTGTGCGTTTTTGTGTGAGTGTCTAAATAAACTAACCTACTCCCTCTCAACTTAACTTATCAACTCGTGTGACACAGTTCATACCGTGGTCCCATAAGGTGTCTTCGACTCACCTGGGATAGTCACCCCAGGCACACAGCAACATCGAGAACATGCTGGAACGCCACACCATCCTCCACACCGGCACAACAGACGAAGCCAGCGAAAACTGTGTTGGTTTGTGTTCATGGTAATGCTTCGCCCGCGTACTGGTGTCTACGGACGTACACGCCAACAAGTAATGGGCCCGTTGCTGCTGCACACACGCCATCGCACCGGTAAAGGGGTTATGTGATTTGTGCAGCAGCGCTTTTGCCCTGCTTTACAGACGCAGACTCCCAAACCGCGGGCCCCAACAGATCTTTGTTGTTACCGTTGGCGCGGTTGCCGTCGCACGATTAATGCAGTGCGCGTCGCCAAACAACACAACGACCGCGCCACTCCACTTGGATCGGGTTGTGCACAGAAAGGTTTCCCAGCACGACGGCTCCGTCGCCTACAAGACGGACCCCGGCGCGAGATACGGCTGACCGAACCAAATAGAGCACGCGCAACAAAACATGCGTTTTTTTTTTGCGATCGAACTTTGTCCGAGCGAAGCCAAACGTCACGATCGTTCGATGCGACGTGGAGGCGCGTTCACTCTTCACTTATTGATGAACTAACGCTTTTACTACCAGCCACTGACAGCCAGATTGCAGACGAGTTAGCGACCTGGCAAACAATTACAATTACATCCATTAATCGCTTTATTGGGAACGTTTAAATGGTCAAACTTGGGGATCAACTTGCAATGGTGGGCAGCGCACAATCTTTTGCTGATTGGCCCCACAGCCATGCAATTGGCTTGACACAATATTTTACATTTCCAAAAAATATGTTGTCCGTGTTACTAGCGCCAAAGTGTACCGAGCCGAGAGGTGAAAGAACCCCAGACCCAGTTACATTTTCATCTGGATAAACCACTTTCGAAACTCGTTTTCCAGCCAGCTGACACAGTCCCCCGGATGACATTTGGAAGCAAAAGACGACGACTCCGATTGGTCCGGTGTTGAAGCCGTTACGAACCGTACCCGTACTGAGTAGGGAATCTCAATTGAATATCTCAACACCTGAAGGTAACAGACGGTTAATTGAAAAATGCTTAGAAGAACCCGTTCTCCAAATGCCACAAGATTCGGATGCATGATCAACTGCTTACCGGTGATGACTGTAGGGTGCTTTACCCGCAGGTGAATCATCGTCTGTGCCATAAATTGAAGTTGTTTTCAATGCGCATATATGCTAATCAGTGTGGAATCATCACTCCAGCAGCAACACGAGCACAAGGGTTATTTCGAACAAATGATTCATTTTATTCCTTAGTGCTAAAAACGGCTCCCCCCCCCCCCCCCCCCCCCCCCCCCTCTCGATAGTGATGACTGCATCAAAAACAATCATTCAAATAACGCTGTTACGCGTTACACTGCATTTCGTGCCGCATCGAAATTTTGCATCAATTTAATTTCTTATTTTTCGTCCATCTTGAACAAGCTTTTCATCCTCACACGTGGTACCTCGTTTGGTTTCTTCCAATCGTGTGCGCCGCCACCCCAACGGTGAAAAGTGTTACGGGTTGCAATAAAATAATCATCACCACCGGTCATTAGCTGCAAATAGGATGGCGCCCCGGGCAAGCCGGTCAGAAGATCGCGGACCCCAAAGCAGTCACTTTCTACTTTTGGACGGGGCGAGAGAGAAGCGGAGACAGCAGCAGAAGGTAAAAATGATAATAAACATGTAGCCAACCGAACCAGATCTCATACCGCTCCCGATATTGCAAGTAAAGCCCGCATCGGCCCGAATCATCAAATACCCATCTCGAATGTCGGATGAAGTTTTTACTGCAACACATTCCACCATTGAAGGAGAAGCATTTTGCACACCATCACCACGCCGGGGTCATCAGTTTTTGGATTGGGTGTTACCGCTTTCTTTCCGCACAGTAACGCACGCATACGGACCCCGGGCTTGTGCACCACCGTGCGCAACAAATTATTTTACATTTTCCCCCAAATTATTCCACGATGCCGCGATGATGCTGCACCGGTATCGTCATGCTGGAGGGAGCCTCTGGCCGAGAGTGACCTTCCGTATCTAGTGCTTTACACGACGATAGAGATGGCAACAGGCCAATCTCGAAACATGAACGAGGCGCCGTCATCTTCGGTGAGCTATTGCCTAAATTTTTTTTTAAAAAAAAGGTAACAAATCTCACATTTAATTTCCACGTGCACGTCCCCGGGTATTGGAACAATCGCCGGCTAGCGGCAATAATGGGTGGGAATACAGGCAGTGAAGGAATGTTTTGCAACCGCCGTATACACCATAAACCCGTGCACACGAATTATCCGCCCGAATGCGCACCGTGTGTAAATGGATGGATGGACCACCGTGGCCCTCGCCGTGGTTTGTTTCTGTTTGCTGTTCGTAAACAAGTGCTAAGAGGTTATGTTTTCAGACCGGATGCATTTAATGTATGGGGACCGCGCGTTGACGTAAAAATTTATAGATACGCAATAATTCATGCACAGTTACGCGGTGTTGATTAACCGTAACTTATGGATTTATGGCAGAATTACAAAATCCTTTTTACGAATTTCGAAAAAAATCAATTGTATATATGGAAGTTCGTTCACCTAAGGTTCTTGATTCGGGGGATCTATCATACCATACAAGTTAGATAGCTTGCTACCTACTTCGAACGACGAAAATCCATGCGACACCCAATCAGCACATCCTTCTCACTCTACCTTACTAAGAAAAACGAGAAAGCATGCTGATTTGACAGTTGGGCGTCGAATGGACTTTCGTCGTTCGAAGCAGGTACAGACAGTGCCCGAGATACGCGGTTCCTCTTTTAGTTTATGCCAAAGGATTTGTTTGGTTCTGATAGAAACTTTTGATCTGCTTTGATAAACATCATGAAAAATAAAACTATTTTCACACTAATATCATAATAAATTACTTCCAGAACTAACCTAGTACAAAAAAAGATTTGTTTTGACATTCCTCCAACAGATTTTTTCTCCAGTCAAATGATTGAAATATCCATTGGGAAAATAATCAATTTCATCAGGAGGAGAACAATCAAAGCATACATTCCGAGTCTAAATTGGTTTACCAGTTTGTATGGCAAGAAAAGGACAAGCCAAACTTCAAAACGCGTACGGAAAACTAGAATTAAGCTATAATAGACGCCAACTATGATTATTTCTCTTGGATGAATAGATGATCCCTGCAGCAAATTTCTTTCTTCTCGCACAATTCCCTGTGCTCTATTTCGAAAGATTTGGACGCCAACATTTGACCATAAAATATCCTTCGTAATTAATGCAATCGTTGCAATACGTTCCGTATTCATAACCACTCATTTCTCGGCGAACTCATTTTCTGCACTGCCTGGAGTTGAAAGAAAGCCCGCCCGTGGTCGGGCACATACACACATCCCTCATACAACCATCTCTTACCGGACGGGAAAATCCATTTTCCAAATTCAAACAACCTTACAGCCAAAAAACAAAACGTGATCCATCGCTGTAGTTAGCATAAGCGACGATACGAACCCACGCACGCTTCCGCTTCGCACCGTATACCTGTGGTACGGTGTAAGATGACTTTCTACTTATGGAAATAATTACTGCTTTCGTTCGGGGAGCAGATTTGAAATTTTCCGCTTCCAAAAAAATCCCCCAGGCCCCCCTACTCCTCCCTCCTCCTTTGGCATATTCGTAGCAAGCAAGCGAAAGGTTAGACATTAGGTCGATCGCACCGCAAAGCCATGACCGTTCGCCACCCAGTGATGCACCAGTGCAAAACCCCCAAACTTCCGAGAGATCTACAATCTACGTGACTCTCTTCCGGTCAGCTGCACGTGGATGGTAATAGCGGTAGCCGCTGTTTTGTTTTCACCACACTACTACTGTACTTGTGCTGCGGGTTGTTTTACTCAAAAAAAAACAGAAACAATCGCAAGACGAATGGAAAATACACTGTGTTACACATCTCTTCTCCGTTTGGCTGGGAGTTGGCAAGGCAGTGGAAACATCTTCCAAAACAAAAAAGTTAATGAAATTGCTTTTTGGCACTTTTCGCAACAGATACCATTGTTATCAGCTGCATTTCGACCGGCCAAAACCGGCGAACAAAACGCAACCTCTCTCCGTTGCCAAACGGACACCACCCCACGACAAGTTGTCGCTTGCGTCTAAGGGGGGCTCTGCTGCTGTTGCTTGTGTGCTTGGGAGCGTTAATTTTTGTGAAATCGATTTTAATTAAGTTCTTCCACGCCACCGGTTTACTCGCATTCCGCGAACCACACCAAGGAACCTTGGAATGTGCATTGTATGCGAGCCATATTTTCACAGCGTGTCAAAAACCATGCGAACTTATCCGTTGTCAAATCAGCCGGGCTGGTCATTCTCTGCTGGCAGTGGTATGAATGGCGAGTGCCGGCACAACAACAAACCCGATGGTTTGGTTAGATATGGATCGCGTTACGGTACCAAACCGTCAAATTAGTAAACCCGGGGGGTTTTTTTTGTTGGTGTAACTGAATAAAACTACATCGAACAAACAAATGAAATTGAAGATTTACCATGGTTAAAACAAACCGAACCCAAAGAATCATTAAGACCCGTTAGGGCAGTGGACTGGGTCGAAAGGAAAATTGGTTACTTTACACCGCTGATCACTAGAAATCGGTAACTAAAGAAATTACTTTAAAATTGATTTATTAAACTCTTCAAATTGTTACTAATTTCCCTAATTCCAGAGAAACATTGTCATTTTGATGGACATAACATGGAAATTACAGCAATAGCTACTGACCCGTATGATACTATGGAATCATTAGTGTTGCGAACTAACAGAGCGGAGAAAAGGATCCTTCAACCTAAACTAGGATAGAAGAAGTAAATCGTAGGATATAAACGGAATACATGCGAACACGTAGTAACTGTACACCTGAATTTGCATTTAGAAATCGAAAGAAAAGGTAGTAAATGATATTTGATCATACGACCAAAAGCACTGCACTGCTTTACAGGGTTTTTAGATGACAGAACAACGCAAGCGTCTATCACAACAAGCGCAGCACATGACATTTCAACGACCTTAACAAGATGCCATAATTCTAACAGGCATAACTCAATGTAAGCACATTATATCACAATGGCAGCGCAGCTTACCATAACGCCAGTACGACGGTAGAAGTGAAGTAAAATTCGAGAAGTATAAACGTGTCCTAGGATGAATCACAGCCAAACGATAATTGTTAGTAACCTATTTTAAAATGCATAAGATAAATGTATTGATTAATGCAGTAAATATTGCTTCGGTTCAAAACAACCATCGTTTAGTTGTCAAAATCCTTCCCAGAACGCATTTATACTGGTCGGAGCATACTTGGATGATACCGTCGTATGTGAGTATTGTGGTAAGGTGCGCTGCCATTGTGATAGGCACTTGCGTTGTTCTGTCATCTAAGAAACCCTGTATTTAATTGTGTTAAGCACCACAATTAGTATACATTTTAGTTTAACTTTAAACGGGTTGTCAGTGTTTAATTTACAACCGTATAATACAAAATATGATCACGTAGCTTTCATCGGCCTCAAGCGGACTCAGTCATTTCACGTGTTCTTGCCTATTATTCTCCGGCATGTTGGTGGCATTGTATTGTAATTGTATGCTTCTTATTTTTTTATTTTATTTAAAATAATATAATAAAAAAAACAATGTATGTTCGAACTTCGTATGCTATATTCAGCGATCTCTGACAGAAACATTCTTATCGGTGGACATCTTAGAGACCGCACCATTAGAGTTGTTGTTTTCTCCTTAATGTTGTTTTCTGAATAATGTTTTCACCTTAACCTCCAATAAACTTCCTTTCATTGCACGTAGAATATTTTCATCATGTTGGACATAATCAAATGAAATATTCGTGTTTAATACGTTAAGCTCCATTTCCTTCCAGTGGTCTGTACCTTTGCAACGGAGAATCTCAAGAAATTTCTAATTTTATGATAAAATACATACTTCTAAGGTTTTATAAAACACAATCTTGCCAGACTTGCAGAGTACACTTCCCCCTGTGAACGTAAGAAAAATGGAACACGAGATTAAGCTGTTCAAACATTCCCTAACAAAACAAAAGTCCAAAGATCTCGACAGCAACAAGCTGCAGAGCAGTGCTATCGTACCAGAGGCTCGCCGTTATCGCAAACGCAACCATCAAAAAAGCCATATTCAATGCACACCGTGGCGACCGTTTAGCGCTAGATCATTTCTTCTGTCTCGGCATGGAAATGCGGGGGGAGAGAAAAAAAATCTAGAAGTCACCTTGACAAGAATGCGAACGAACGGCCACAAAACGAAGCATTCGAAAGAAAAGGCAAAACGGAAAAGAAGGTAAACGAAACATTCCACAACATTAATAGGAAGGGAGCACAAAACAAACAAACCACCCGCCAGCCAACCAGCCAGCCATAGCGATTGTGCCCCTTATGGGAAATGCTGCAGGTAACTGATCTACGGTAGGAAGTGTACCCACACCGGGTGGGAAAAGGAGAGAAAGAAAAACCTCCACAAGAAGACCTTTTCCCGTACGGTGGGCCAACCGGCGCAAGACGATCGCAGGGTAGGATTGCGCTATACGTGTCTGGATGGTAGAATCCGAAGGAGGGATGAAAATGAGGTTTGAGATTTTAATAAACCAACAACCAACACTGGCAATTAAACTGTTATTATTCTCACCCATCGACGTACACACTGCGCTGCCTGCCCATGCCCTCCCAGCAAATCCAGCCGGTTTTTCGGCCGGAAGATGAACGAATTCACCGAAGGGAAAAGATTGGCTCCGGTAGATGGTGCCGTTGCCCCAGCGGCACCAGTGCGGCCAGGGGGGAGGTGGTAGGGGGGGACAATCCCTTCATGTGAAGATGTATCGCTTACTTCCTTGTAAAACTCCGGACCCCACTCGAAAACCTCCAACTCACTCCAACTGTGGACGGGTTTTCCACCATTTTCTCATTCCCGGGCCCCTACACTAAAGGAGCGCCAGAAGCGTTTGCACACCATGGTAACCCTAACGCACCAACAAACGTTAGACGCTTCGATTGTTGTTTGTGCCGTCAATGGTTGGGTAGTGTGGTGCCGGGGATTTTTCGGCTTCGTAGCCAATCCCGCACGGATGAGAAAATACGAATTTAATCCGAAACCAAAACCGCTCACGGCGGGCCCTTTTGCGTGCGTTCCGTTGCGTTAATGACAGTGTGCCGGAGAGGCTGACGACACGCGTCGACTTTTGTCATCCGCTGTACAGAAAGTTCGGGCAGCCGCGTTTTAAGCAGTGTCGGAAAATTCAAACACGATCAACCACCACAAACCACGCGGTGGTGTGCGCATGGCCTTTTAAGCTATTGTCGCACCGACATGGGAGTGTGGTTGGCTTGGAAAAAGGGCTTCTAACGGGGCATCAATGCCGGGGTTGATCGTGTGATTTGATTGTTTTTTTCTTTCTTTTTTGGGTGAGCGATCCCGGATGGATTGTTTGTCACACGTAATCATGGATGGCAGCGATGAATGTCCCAGCCGGCGCTGGAATAGGAAATGAATGGATTGCGTTTGCTCGAAAGGTTATAATTATGGGGGAGAGATGAAACGGAATCTCACGAGCAACCGGCGCAGAAGAAGCAAGCGGGAAGTGAGCTTACAGCTGATCCCACAGAGTCTTTTGTTTCTCTTCTGCCGCTGGTTGTTTTCCTCTGCTTATATGGACGAGAACAATCGGAGAAATCAACGTGTCATAATACGTGCCAGTAAGGCACGACTTAATAACACGCCCGATGTGGATTCAAGTCTCATGGCTTTACCAGAAGTCCAGAGAATCCAAAAGTATCAAAAATATTGAAGAATATTCAATTCATCAGTAGGTAAGGTTGAACAAAGATCATCAACAATTGTAGAACCGAATAAAACTGGAAAAAACAGTCTTCATAAAATTCCTTGATAGTCGGTGACCCACATAAATGGCTTATCCATAACCACAAAAGAATTCTTCACCAAGTGCAAGCTGCAAACAGGACAAATAAATAAATAAATAAACAAAACACACACCTTTTCACACGAACACCATGCATCTGGCCAAACAAACAAGTCAGACACGACTGTTGCTTTCCCTCTACAAATAACGGCCAGTGTTTCTAATGCCTTGCCATGCTAATCAAATGATATACCGTTCTTCTTCAGCACGCAGAGGGTTTCACGTCGATGCGTGCAATGCGTGTGTTTGCCAGAGTCCAACCGGTGTCTATGGCGCAGCTTGCCCACCAACCCCACAGAACAAAACCGAAAAAGACTTCAACGTCAATGGCGACGAACCCCCGCCACTAAACGACGTCATCCGTGTGGTGTCTTTTTGTCGGATGGGGGAAGCCACGGGAAAGAATTCTCCTACCTGGAGGAATGCGTAATGGTAGAAACTTGCGTCGCCGGTCGGCTAAAGTGGGACAGCAACTGTTCGATCCACTTCGGTACGGTGTGGTTAGCTCATCTCAACTTCTCCAAAGCGACCCAACCAAACCCGCAACACCGTTGCAACACAAAGCAATATTGAACGCAACGCCGATACTACTGGGGGAGAAAAGGCGTTTAAAGCTAATTATTTGGTCAGCTGTAGGGCAACCATTGTCGCAGCTTTGTTACCGTGCAGCACCATGCACAGTGTGTCGTCTTACTTTACCTTCGCCCCAACGGTACGGCAAGCTTATCGAGGCGCACACACCACCCACCGAAGTGGTAGCACCACACCTTGACATTGGCAGATGGTAATAAAATGCATCGACTGCATCGAGTGCATTACTACTGTTTGCGTTCATTTTTTTCTCTTCTTCAACGCCTCATCTCTCCCTCATTGGACAAGCACTTTAATGCACGAGTTAACAACGCGCTGCATATTATCACCAGCCCACCCTTAATGGGTTAGTTACTGTTAGTTCAGTAGCATGGCCTCGTGGCGACAAAGCGGTTTAAAGGACGCTCTTAATGATCCATCGATGGGCTACCACCCGTTTCTATTCCCCACCGGTTTTCCTTCCATTGGCTAACCGCAATCAAGCGGATGATTCGCATGAAAATCCTACGCTGATTATGCACGGGAAGGGAAATGAAGAGGGCTTCTATTAATTCCAACCCAAAACAGAGAGGAAAAAACATGGATAACGTTAATCAACACCACACACACACACACGTTGCAACTTCCGTTAAGCAAGCATGTTTCTGTTCCGTGCGTGCAAACGCGTGTTACAAGGCTGCCAACACCCAGGTTTACATTTTCGTAAAACCTACTCGTTTGAGGTTAAATCAGGCACCCGGACGCCGATGTACGGAGTCGTTAAGGGGCAGACATTACAGCATGGTTCCCATATTGGTACCTTGCATGGAAAATGATCGTAATGATGGCCTAATTTACACCGTTCGAACGGAACACATGCTCACGACACTTGACCGACATTCAAAGAACGTCATTAAGTCGAGAGATACATTGATGTGCATTGTTTTCATGCTTTGATGAGTTAATCGTAACCATGAATATATGCAGATTGAACGATCATTATTATGAGTTCCAAAACATTAAATAAATCTAACAAAAAACCTCCAAGATTGCTTAAAATACACTTCAAACCGAAGAAGCTTATCTTAATCATGGATCTACGCAGCAGTACAAACTTTACAGACAGACCAAGATTTAAAAATTTACAACCAATACTATAAAACAGGGGTCGGCACCCCTTTCACGAATAGGGTCAGATAGTAGAAGCAATACTGAAGCTGCAGGCTAAACACTCCAAACGAGACTTGAGACACATGAAGTAGGTGATAACGTAAAACCTGTTGATTACATTTTCTTATAAATTCATCAAGCATATTGGGCTATGCTAGAGTGCACGCTGGCTATTTTTTGTTTGCTGCAAATTGTTCGCAATGCTTTTTTAAATGTTTTATACTTTTCTCGTATTATTTTCCGCTTTCGTTCTGGACTTCACGCTGAAGTAACCTCAGTAAGCTTTCCGAACGACCAAGAATTAATTGGTTGGGAAAAGATAACCAAATACATTTTGTGGAGGACAAATTTGACCCATTTGATGACGATGATGTTTCACAGATATGTTTTGTTAGTATCGTGGTGGTGAGATCTTGTGATATTGCAAAGCCGTAACAACCGATAAGTATGCATGTAGGCGGATCATATTGTGAGTTTCAAAACAAAGATCAAGGATTGTTCTTCTTGTCACATGTCTTGTACGATCGCACGTGATCGTAGTATTAGTTAAAAATAGCATTATCCTTCAAGATTAGAGAGTCCAGAGAGGTGCCAGACAGAATCAAATTGTCTTGTTCTTGTTCTTGGTGATGGGGCCTACTAGGTCATGCCTGCCATTTCTGGCTTACTACATTTATTTTACCACGTAGCCGGATAGACAGCCCTTGCCGGATGGGATTTTACCAAATACCCCACCGGAACGCCCTCCAGTGCGTTCTATACAATCAAATGAAGATCCTTTAGAACGTATGGCCTTTGTATCCGATGCCTAAACTAATAGAAGTCGTGGAATCCATCAAACAACCTCGAAGAAATGCAGCAAGTCCAGATTCCTGTGAGGTACCATGCAAATACCTCGGCAAAGAAAAAAAATAATATGGATCATCTCCATATGATTACTTGGGTTTATTCTTGTCGCATGTCTTGCTCTATCACACGTAGAGCTGGGACAAATTATGCAGAATTCTGAGTTGCAAACCACTAAATACCTGTTTTGAAATGATCTTCAAGATTACTTACAAATACTCCAGTCTAAAGTAGCTTTTATGCAATCACTAATACATGCAGATGTACAATCAATGCCCAAGGTTTATATATTTACATTGAGATGTAATCAGTAAGTACGTAATATAAACTTCTGCTGAGTTCCAGACTTCCAGAACACCTTTAAAAAATACATCGAGAATTTCCTGAAACAATTCCTGAAACTTAAACCTGCACAAATATCTGATTATCAACAATACATCGCGCCTTCTGTATGCCGTTAACTTCGCCATTCACCTGTTATCGATACTTTCGCAGATGCTCAATCAGGTCTGGGGGCAGGTGTCCAATAGTCGATCAAATGTTCAAAGTCACAATCCCGGAAATAGTTTATCTTCACGCACATTCCGCCGTAATCGATACCAATCGCGCGGGTAGGACACTCTCAGACACCCTTCTTCAAACATCGGAGCTTCCGAGTGTACGTCACTCAAAAAAAAACATCAAATTAATAAACACAAATATTTTACTTTTTCGCTTCCGCTACCTTATTTCTGGGCTGGTAATGACATTGCCGTGTAACGAACGTAGCCACAGCGTTACGATGCCAAACATAACAAATAGCTAACAACAATTGCACCCCTTTCTTATCTTATCGATCGTATTTACCCACCAAAAACAGAGAACCTAACGAAGGAGGTACCAATACTGACGGTCCCTCCGTAGACAATGGCCGGACAAATGTTTGCCATCGTACGCTACCCGTCCATCCCCCCATTTCGGGATTGGTATGTTGGGCCTATATATTCCTGTTACCAAAAAGGTTACTAACACTACCACCGTCGTGACGATCCCGCTTACCGTAAGATCAACCGGAAGGTCCGTGTTGTCCAGCAGTATCACGCGGCACGGGATCAAATTCTTGTTGGTCGGGATGCGCTGGGACTTGATCTGGCTATCGACCGTATCGGCGGCCGCACTGCGCCCCTTACGTCGGCTAAGAAAGCGCAACATCTTGCGGCCGAAGTTTCGATCCCCCGCACCGTTGGTATGATTAATTTCCGCGAATCGCGACGTCTGCCTTTCCTGTTTTGCACCGTGCGTCGCTGTTGTGTGCTACACTTTGACGTTGCTAATGGTGACGACGACGCGCTTTTTGCTGTCTACTAAGGCGACGGCATCAATACTCCTCCAGGGCCCGTTCATTCAAAGCGATTCTTTTCACCGCCAGTCCGGCTTCCGTTATTGGTTTGGATTGGGCACGGGGCAAAAGGTGCTGCTGCTGCCTAAACGTTGTCCAATCGATGTTTTCTTCCGTTTTCTCTCTACTCGCCCGTCACACGTCTTGCCTTATTCCGGTTTCTTTCCACCCTGTCTGCAGGAAGCTTCTTCCAGCAACTTCTGCTTCTGCTGCTGCACACGTCACATACACACACAGTCCACTTTCCGGCAGGCTTTTGGAGGGCTCTCTCACGACACCCCGCACGACCCTTGACACACCACGGGGGCGGGCGGGGGTTGGGAGTCGACTGCTGCACCGAAAAACGCAAGCGTGGGCTATAATAATACCACCTTCGTGGCGTTGTGTTGGTGCCGTTTGCTCCCTCTTTTTCTGCGATATAATTTCGCGTACCTGCATAAAAATTTGCACCCCTTCCGAATTCTTCGCACCGCTAAGAACAAACCTAGCAAAGACACACACACACACACGCCGCGAAAACTGCGAGGGTAACTTCGGGGTTTGGGAACTGGGACCACCCTTTCGACAACTCCACCGCCTCTTTGCGTTCACGAATCCACTTTTGCTTTATTTCTGCTCACGCACACACACACATATATACACACACCTACTTTGGTCACATCAAGAACGGCCACGGGTGACTTCGATGCGCACAGGCAAACAAACCCCTTCGATCGCTCTTTCTTCTGGGCTTCTTCTTGACCAACGCACACACACAGCCAGCGCACTTCGTATGCAAGATGAAAAACACCAGCACGCACACACACACACTGGCAATCTAAGCAGCCAGGTCAAAACTTCTTTACCACCTTCTTTCTCCACCCCGTGCTGGTGGTGAAACCTGCTTTTGCTTGCTACTTTTCGCTTCCCTTTTTTATCCTTCTTGCTCTTGCCCGCTGCCTTTCTCACTCACACTCCGCTGTCCGCTTTCGACGGAGACGCGCGCCGTGGGTTGGCTACTTTAATGCACCTTCACGCTGCCCTTCCTATCGCTTCTTCCGCTCTTCCATTAGCTTTCCCTACACACACAAACGCAGGCACGCTCCCGGACAAGTACACGCCGCACTGAAAGGTAGGTGCTGGGTCCGGATCTACTCTTCCAACCCCAAAACCGCGATCGTTCATCGATCGCACGATGGAAAAGCGTCAGCGACAAGATTCCACAATGATGGCCGGAGTTTCTTTTGAACCTTTCCTTCGAATATATTCATTCTAGGGAATTTGCCACGAGGAGAACAAATCTTTTACCTACTTTCCCGTTTCTTGGTAATAACTTCTTGATATTGATCAAGTATCTGCATCACTAGTTATTCCAAGAAATTTCTTTCTTCGAACTTCTAACGAATCGCCCCAAAAAAACAGGTGTGTATGTGAAGTATTTGGTCACACCGTAACCCTTAATCCAATTAGTTTGAGCGAAGCACACTACCTGACACACGTTAGGTGTTGGTTTTAAATTTGGCAAAGGAATTTCCGTGCACCAAAACCTTATCCTTTCAAGGCGGTGCGTATAATAAGTGCAAAACTTTGCGAATAGTATATCCTTAGTCCAACACGGGGCACCGACTAACAGCCGCGAAACATCACAACATTGTGATGTGTTGTTTTGTACGGTTTAACTTGCACAAACTTTAATAAACTTTGCGATCGGCACACGACACGCTCGCGGCCAGTCATAATACGAGAATGATTTTGTTTTCCATTCTCAGCTGTCACTAGCAACCGATCTTTTGACAGAATCCAACAGTTTCAGCCCATAGTTGTTTGTGACCGTGTGGTAAAACACATCTTTACCGTTTAATCTTGCACACAGCGCCAACGAAAACAAACCTAACATTTGTATATTTAGCTGTAAAATAGTATAAAACCTATGCCTAAAGCACACGATATTTCGACAACACAGTAAATAAGTAAACTTACAAACAAAAGTTCAAATTTGCTTTTGCAACAGATGCACACAATGTGATGCATCACTGTCAAAAATGTTTGTTGGGTGCGATGTGACAACAGTAATTGTCAAACTGTAAGAATCAATTCAAGTTGACTGTTGGAACATTCAATCGAATGATAAAATTTGGCGGAGCAGCAAATAATCAGATTTACTATACCAAAACATGTTATGGAACACTAGAAAAGACCCGGTATTTTCCTTTATCTTATATTAACTGGTAAAATTCGTGTTTTTTGAGAGCAAAATCTTTTAAATGATCAAATGAACTTGAATGTAAATGTTACAGTTTTAACGCATCGTGTTTCCACGAATTATTTACATTACTCATAGCTTCAAATGGAACACAACTTTCCGAACATTCCATGTAGAGTACAACGAAACGTACGTTGCATCATTTATCAGCCGAGGTCGATAAAAATAAAACCATAATAAATACTCAAACGCAAAACAATACAGAACATATCCCAACGTACGTGTACTGATACACGAACATTACAACTTTTTTACACATCGCGCATATCAGACCACCCAATTGCACTACCATGAAGCAATCTAAATATAACCATGACGTCAGCCACTTGGGCTTGATAAATTATGTCGAAACAAATGCAGCTTCTTTACGGTACAATCAATCACGTATTAGCATGCAGCTATCGGATGAATCAAAACACAATGTAAATGTATTTAATTTACTTAGCGCTTAACGCTTCCTTCATGTAGTACATATGCATCGCTATTTAAATATACCTGAAGGAAATAGATTTTTCCTTAAACCTTCCATCAATACTCCTTGCTGTGGCTTTGTAACCAGGACTTTGTTCCACCCGCTCGCTCTCCAAGAGAATCATATCCGTACCTAAATACATAATATAGTTTCCTTCCCAAAAAACGCCGCTCTCTTTCCTTTCTGCAATGTTTTATAAACTCCTTGGTATCCAGCGTCGTTCGGCTTCGCCACACTTACGTTTGATCGTCAGACATTTCAAGAAACTGCGTACAAACTTCTCGCGAACATTCGCCTTTGTTGTTGTAGACAAACTTGTAATAATGCCCATCCGCACATATCACTGGAAAGGATCGAGAAAAACGGTTACATGTACCACATTGAACCGACCATAGTTACCACCTACTTACCAATTACGGAATTGTTCTCAGATCCAAAAGCACAGATGCACGGTGGGCCTTGTGGGATAGAAAATTTGCAAAACGACCACTGGCTGGTGAAGTAGCGTGTCAACAGGCTAGAACCACCGACACCGGTTCCCAAAGAACCGCCATCCCGACCCTTGTTCGGTTCCTCCAGATTAAACACATGGATGGTGCCGTGATCCGACGATACCACCACGGACGTCGATTGGTGGTTAAAGTTAATGCAATAGATTTTTGCCTGGTTCGAACCGCGCCGCAGTTCGGCCACCTTTGCGCCGCTCGATGTGTCAAAGATGCGGATCAGCGTGCCCCGATCACTCGCCGTCGCCAACCGGGTGCCCTGCAAGTTCAGTGCAATGCAGCTGATGGCCGCTTCGTGGGCAATAATCTCATGGGGCGCTTTTTCCGTGTTGGCCAGATCAACGATCTGCACGTGGCCGGTACGACGACCGGGAAAGGCGAGCAGCGACTTGGTGCTGTTCGGACAGAGCACACACAGGCCCTGTGGATTTTTGGACGTTTCAAACACGTGCAGCTGGGTAGGTGTCTGTGTGAAAGCGTACACCTTGATGATTCCTTCCAGCACCACCACGATACGATCCCGGCGGAGCCGTACACCCTTGACGGGGGCATTAAAATCGAGCGAAATCGCAGGTGCCTTCTTGAGATCGTCCCATACGAGCACTTTGTTCGGCGGATAGAGTGGCCGCAAACCACCACCCACTAGCGCTAGATAGTTGCAGCGGAACAGCATCTCCACGTAAGCGACACCTCCATCGGGGAAGATTTGGCGCTCCTTCTCCTTTAGCGGATCACTATTGTACACACGAAAGCCATTGTCAGTCGCACAAGCGAAACAACCTGTAGGCGATGAGGCGACAGAGACATGTAACACACAGAGATACCATGACAAATCGTTCTCACTTACCCTGATCTTGATTAAAGCCAGCATACAGCAACCCATTGCCATACGGGTTGCAATCAACCAGATTCATCTTTAGGCTTCCGCTACACACTTCGAGGGGATTTTTCGCGATTGATCGTTTTTCGTGCAATTCAAGCTACCAGCATATTATTTACGTCATTACTCACTCCTAGGAGCCGAATATTACTGCTGTTGCTGCTGTATTGCGCTTGGTGTATAATCTTTCAGCGCTCTAGCGTTTGATGCGTTCTATTTATCCTTGCAACCGCCCTCACCTGCCAACGCAAACAATCAATTTCCTCCCCCTTTCTTTCCGTAATCTTTCTTCGCACACACACTCAAAAAAAACGTCGGTGCGTATTGTTATTCTTGGCTGCAGCTAATGCAAACGATTGAACTGACATCAACGCTTCAGTGACAGTATGCATTGTTGTATGGTTTTCACTGGACATCTGTCAATGGTACAGCATTTTTCACATCACAAGTACTATTCAAATAATATTCTGTTCTAAATCCCGAAAATTTAAATGCTCTTGTATGCACTAAGTTTACAAATTTCTATGTATCTTCAACTCTCAAAGTATGTTTTAAGATGTTACCAGCTACTAATTAATCTGACTTTTTAGTCTGGCTGTTGTTGCTGCATGTGTTTTTTTTTGTCATTTAAAAGTACTTCTTATTATTACGTACTACTTCCACTACTAGAATCCACGACGTTATTGAAAACTCAGATTTATGTGGGAATCAGGTCGAGATTTGAATCGAAACTAGGCGTGTGTTGCATCATCGGCTAAATTATTTAACCGGCACATGTGTTATTCTTCTGTTTTACCTGCAACAAGGTCTGGTCGACCCATAAGCGCAAATACATTTAGTTGACCTGTGGGTACAGCAGGTTCGTTCCGACGGAGAACAGGTAAATTCTGTACAGAACAGTTCGTGCAGCAAGTTCGTGTCGAACCTACTTCGTCCTGACTAGAACTCGCTGCACCAAAGACACGAAGTCGTTTTTTTGCACCTACTAAACCTTCTTAGACCCGTTTTTGAATGGAATTGGACTGTATCCACATGTCGGAGTCGCTCATGCTTTATTGTACAAACCGAAATTGTTGCACCTACTGAACCTACTTTGACTCGTTTCCAACTCATACTCAGTATACCACCAAGTTGGAGTCAGTTATGCTCTCTTGCACCTTTTGAACCTACTTGCGATACTACCCGCTGGACTATACCTCCAGCATCGCTTCCGGTCGTTTGTAGATAGGTTTGAAAGGTTTGTGCTCTGTCCCGGATAGGTTCGGATCGATCCGCATATCACTACTGTGTTTGTTCACAACTGTCAAAAATGTCGTGTCGATGTGTTAGTGAGACTATGAACAAATCATGTACCAACCTGGCAGCCACACAGATGCGGGATTGTTTTCCCGCGCGCAACGTTCGGCCGAAAGCTTGTTTTATAGTCACTGAAACCTTTAACCTGGTGCCTTACGCACCTAGAGTTAGTTTTATCTTCAATCAGGGACGCAGTAAATAAACTAAACAATCGTATTGTATCAAACTTTTAGCTGTAAATTTTGTTATTTTAACAGTGAACGCTATTAATGCATACACAATCTATGCAGCAGATGAAGAAATTTGTGCAGTTTAAAAATTGAACGACTTGGAATAGTGTACTGCATACGATATTTGTAAAAACCATCACCCCACAACAACCAGTAGACAATTCAGTAATTGCTGAAGATTTATTCGTTCCGTATAGCCGTTTGGACAATGTCTGCATCAAGTGCAGTACAAACGAATTTCAGTAGTAACATTAATTTCACGGCAAGCTGGTACGAACCAACACCGGAAGAAGAAGAAAAGGCAGCAAAAATGTTGCGATCGGAGCGCGAAAAGTCGTGCGAAACTGCATCGGTATGTATATCAACTTCATCGCGTTATGGTTGTGTTTGTGAAGTCGCAAACGTCTGTCTCGCTTTCGTACGTCGCCTGCTACTAGTTGGTGCATAAAATAGTTTGTATCCTTTTTTGCATGGTCGAAAATCTTGGAACGTACCAAACAAATAGCCGAAAGGAACAGACCAAGGGGAAGGCCAAAATCCGGAAGTGCAATCGACTGAAATGTCCGTCCTGTATAAAGCATCCAATGGACGACAAATCGAGATCGATATTCTGGGTAAGTGACGCACTTCTGCTGCTGGCTGAAGATCATCCCGCAGCAACCACTAGACGGTTTTGGGTTGAGGTTATGGTGGTTTGGTAGTACCGCTCTACTTGCTATGTCACACGCCGGTCCAACATCCGGCATTAATCACACCATGCATCATTGCAGATTCGGCCAATGTAAAGAAGTACGAAAAGTTGGTACAGAATGAACTCATAAAATCTCCCTTCAAGCGACGTTTGTCCGGCGAGTCGAGCAGTGAAGAAACCGATGAGAAAACGACCCCTGGGATGGATCCCGATGCAGATGGGGAAGTAGAGGGTCAACAAAGTGGTGGCCAGTGGAAACGAAGCAAAAGGCACGAGAATGATCACGGTAGTTGGCGCTTGCGGCGCGAAAGTTCCAGCTCCGGTGCGTCTAGTCAGAACAGCCGCAAGCAGCTAGAGTATGAAACGGATGAGGCCGTGCTGGTCCGTCGTCAGAAGCAGATCGATTACGGCAAGAATACGCTGGGTTATGAGAACTATATCCAACAAATACCAAAGTACGTGACTGCGTGAAGAGGGGAAGTTACCATCGATCTTGTCAGTGTCATTAATGTTTGTTCTTTGCCACGGTTTTCATGTAGACATGAACGCACCAAGGAGCATCCCACAACACCGCAAAAGCATCTGAAATACAGTCGCCGTGCATGGGACGGGCTGATACGGGTTTGGCGTAAGCAGTTGCACTGCTTTGATCCCAACAACACGTAAGCACCACGTTACTATAGCGTTGTTACGCAGAACCTTCTAATGTCGTTGTTCTGTTGTACTGTCTTTGCAGCCTCGAAGAAAACGCCTGAAACGCTAACATCGATCGGCAATATGTAGGATACGTTTTAAGGAAGGGCATTGATTGTTCTACCGGGACTTGGTCGGAATCTGTTGCCGTATTTATTACTACTTAGTCCGCCTCCCACCAAATGTGCGACAACGGATGTGAAATGGGAGTTTTGTGCATGTACAAACAAACAAAATAACATTCGTTTATACCGGGTGTTACCCGCTAACTATTAGGATTTTTGCAGCTTGAACAGAACTGAACGTTATTTACAAGTAATTTCTCACACTTCATGTAATAAATATCTCGTATCCCTTCGTAGCTATTTGTCCCACAATGGGACACCAGAGCAACTGGGGTCATTTATTGTACATTTGCTGTAGAATCATTCGCGTTCTCTTGTAATAATGCTAATATCCGGTCAAGCTTTCGGTTTTGGCGAGTTTCTAATACGGTCAGCCGGTTATCAAGCATCTGCTGTAATTCGATGAACTTGGCATCTATGTATTGCTTCATTGCAGCTTCCATTAGTGTAGTGTTCTGAGTTAGGCCCGTTGAAAGTTCCATCTTGCTGAAAATATTCGGCAAACTGCTATCCGTCCTGTCCTGTGGGGGTGAAGTAGCCATCTGTTCCGTAGATTCTCCCGTTTGTGCATTGTTATTAACAATGTTTTGTTCCGACGAAAGCATAGAACCAAGAATCAAACGTTTGCATTTTTCCGCCTTCTCGGATAGGTCCGTTTCTTGCAAACGATGCTCGACAGCAACGGGATTAATTTTTCTCCCTCCCATCATCGCCATCATCGTACGCAGGGGATCTGTGTTGCGCGACAGATACAAACGGGTACCGTACAGACAGAGCGGCTCACTTTTGTTCGTGATGAATTTCAGCTGCAGCTCATCAATGTCCGTTGCAATGCGTATATCAAAGCGGAACACTTTCACATCTTCAAGCGTATATACCAGCTCACCGTGATAGGTGCTGTAGTACTCGTTCAATCGGCCGTAATAACATTCTATTACCGGACATTCAACCACCAGCGAAACGGCTCTGGGTAAATACAGTGGAGCGATTGTCAGGCGCATTTCGCAAGCCTCTTGTTCATCGGTTCCAGATAAAATCAAGCACATGTCCAAATCGAGAAGTTCTTCCAGCGGAACACTAAAATACAAATGCATTTCCATTAAAGCAACGTTGCATATCCAATGGGTTACAGTCCGGAATGGTACTTACAAATCTGGTTCGGAAGATGTGGCAACTTGGAACGTTATTTGTTTTTCTATGCTGCCTTCTACCTGAGGCCATGTGAAGCTACACCGATATAGCTCGGTAGTCATGGTGGTAATAGAGTTAAATTAAGCAGGACGTATTCCTAGAACCGTATCTGCATCGCCTACTGCGACATTATCGATCCGCACCCGATCTGGGACTGATTTATTTACGAATGGAAAAAATGTAAACAAATCCGTAAACAACTGTCAAACGGTGCGAGAAAGGGACGACACTTGCAGGGTAGGAAGGAGAATGCAAGCAAAGAAAAGGCAAGAACGCAGCACACGTACGGTCGGCACTGCTGCGGGTGAATTTTCCGCTTTATACCGTGTTTTGGAGTTCAATTTAGTTAAAAGTATGTTGCGAATACTATGTATTCTAGCGTACGCTACCGTACACCGAAAAAGTGAGTGAAATTATGTAAGAGTGTGTAGCGTAAGCAGTAAAATATGTGTATCCATGTTCCGGAGATCGCTGGTATCGAGTAGCCAAGTACCAACTTGTTGGTTTTCCCGTAATGAAAGTTTAGTGATTCAACAGTTTGAATCAGTGTAGTCACCACCCAGCAGGTTAGTAAAAGCACGCAAAATGAATCCTTTTCGAATTGTTGTCCAAGCTGACCAAGCATGAGCTAGACCAAGGCGTCGTGCTTAGGAAGCAGAAGAAGCAAAAAAGCAATCGGAACCATATATTTGCACACTCATACAGGTGTACCGGGGAGGTCCTTTCGCTGATGCGTGTTGGCGTGTGTACGCGTGTTAGTGAATAGTGATTGCACACTATTTGGGAGTGAAAAGCAGCAGTAGCGTACACTATCGAGCGTAAGGAAATGTAAATAGCATGTTTTGAATGCACCTTTTTTCACTTCCTTCCCACACCGCATGGCACACACGGAACAGTAGCGGCCCCTAGCTTTGTGCGCTAGGACATTGTGGGGATGTGATTGTTTGATGCACCAAATAGGAAGAGCATGCAGTGGTATTACAAACTTTTGGCCCGCCGTCCCCAGCTAGTGCTGGTGGCCGTGGGTACTTTCTCCGTGGCCTGCATCGTTGTCGCACTGTTCACCCGAAAGCTGCCCGATTTCGATGATCCAACACTGGTAAGCAATAAGAGAGCAAAGCCTGTTTTGATACCGTGCATTTGGCTACAAATTTCGCATCTCAACGCACTCTCTGATGGTGTTGTCTGATTTAATCTCTACAGGGATTCGAAGCACGCGGTACTTCAATTGGCAAGCGATGGACAGCATGGCGAAATCTGTTAGAAGAAACAGGCTCAGCCGGACGCTTGGTAGCCAATCCGAAAGAGTTAACGCTTGGTACGAACAATCTCTTGCACAGGCCCATTACAGGCGAAGCCAGTTTTCCCAAGCGACGGAAGAATAAATCAAAAAAGAAAATACCATTAAATACCGTGGACGGAGAAACATCGGCCAAAAAGCAAAAAAAGTATAGCAACAATATACGCATCCTGAAGGAGCTGTATCATAACCAAAGTGCGGCCAATGGGGAGATTATTAGCTTTGAAGAATATGACAACGAAACAATGCCCCATCGGAGTGGCAGGCAAGAAGTTTGGGAGTACGGTCGTAACCAATCGTACTACACGGAAGAGGTTGGCAATAAGACGATGGAAAAGAAACGGGCAAAGTGGGATACGCTACGGAAGTTAAAACCACCGCCAGAACCGATTGAAACGCACATACCATCCGATGGATTCTTCTGCGAGTCACCGAGTAAGTATTCCAAGGCTTAGTAAACAATATCCTCTAAAACATTTATGGATCATTTTATGTACCTTTTTGCAGACAAAGAATACGCTCACCTGGTAGTGCAGCGAATAAATCACAACCTAAACGAAAGTATGTTCGAGCTGATTGCCTTTTTGGCGCTGTGTGAACTTGAGCAGAGAGTGGTAAAAGTAGAGCACTATGGTGACATTTGCCAGCGGGAACTTACATCGGACAATTGTTGCCGGCCGTGGTCCATCGTAAACTATGTGACGTTTCTGTCGAACAAATCGTCCTGCTTCGAACTGAACGAGGAAGATGTAGCGATGGTAAAGACGCTGCTGTACGATTGCTTTCAGTATTATCACAACATGAAGCTGAGCAATGACTGTATAGGTTCTCGGTGTATTGCACCGAGTGAATGCAAACAGCATAATGCGGTGTACAATATACTGCACTATTTAACGAATGTGGATTTCATTCGACAAAATGTAAGCCTACCTAGAAATGGGTCCCTAACAAAATGTAACCTATCTTTTTCTAATCCATTGTCGCTTTCTTTTTGCACAGGAGTCTGCTGAATTTCTCAACGCTACTATGATATTTCTTCCGATTGCGCGTAGCATAAAATCGATGCAGTTTTATCACAGCTTAAGTCAAGTGTAAGTTTTTCGACTGAGCGTAATACTGGAACTACCCAGTTGTTTGAAGGAGAGCTGGAATAGCTTTTTTTACTGCATACTTTACAATACATATCGTATGGCAGAATTATGGTTATAATCTGACTTCAAATTACAGTCTTCTACGCTCGTGTCAATGCCAACATGTTATCTCAATTTGGCCCTACCACTCCTCTGTCCATATGGACGACCTAGAAGTAATTTTATCGGTTGAGTCGTCTGGTATCATTCTCATGGCATTACCGACCGTAGCGAGACATTAGGACCTGATGATAATAATTCACTGCTGGTGCAGTTCGTAGATTTCCTCTAAGGTCCTTCCACAAATATGAGGCCAAACATCCTTCTGAACATCTTCCTCTCGAACGAGGCTAAGAAGATTTCGTCAGTTTTGTACAAAATCCATGACTCACAGGCGGTAGTTACAGTGTTAAAGACAACCTGGCCGCTCATTAACCGTTCTTCTTTACCCTGTATCTTTGCAGTAATCTTGCCAACGATCTCGTATCGGTTGTTGCAATGGATATGGGCCTGAAGAACGCACTGTTCGATGAATGTTTGCTGCGCGATGGTTGGCTGATCGGACTCGGTGGCATATTCGTCGTGCTCTGCATGTGGCTATACACGGGCTCACTGTTTGTCACGCTTATGACGGTATTAGCGGTGGCATTTTCCCTAGGAATTGCCTACTTTATCTATTCCTTCATTTTCGAGCTTACCTTCTTCCCGTTCATGAACCTGCTCGCTGTTATTGTGGTTGTAGGTTAGTATGAGCGAATATTCGAGCGGTCGATATCGATGATTGTACCGGTAACATTATTAACTCTTTCGCAGGCATTGGAGCCGATGATGCTTTTATCTTTCTGAAAATATGGCAATGTACCATTGCCGATCGTGTGAAATGTGGCGGCGGTATCGTCATACCAATCGTACCGTCTACATCGTCCTGCAATTCGGAGGGAAGTGGAACGGCGGGGACCCGCGGTGCATCTGATACATTAGTGGAAATCATGGGCAGCACACTTCGACACGCGGCCTTATCGATGCTGGTAACGTCTCTAACAACGGCGGCCGCGTTCTATGCGTCCTATGTTAGCTCCATAACGGCGGTCCGGTGCTTTGGGTAAGTTAGTTTGGCAAATATTCAGCATCAAAGGATCGTTAACAGTCGAGTTCTTTCTTCCATTGCCCTTTGTTCGACAGCATATTTTCCGGTACGGCCGTAATGGCGAATTATTTCCTAATGGTCACCTGGCTTCCGGCCGCCGTATCGATCGCGGAGCGGATATCTTGCCTGATGCTGCTGAAACCATTCGCTCGTGTAACGCATCGCTGCACGATCCCATTTATTTCGATCGCACACATTAGCAGACGCGTTGAAGATGCTATAATAGACTTAATTATTAACCTGCCCTGGCTGTGGATCACCTTACTTGGTAGGATTTAAGAGGACAAGCGACATGGAGTAAATGTTCACTGATGTATTCTATCTCTCGTACAGGAACGATCGGTATTATGAGCGGCATATTGGTGTTACATTGGCCCAAGTTGAGGCTACCGGACTCACCCGACTTTAAGCTATTTATCAGCAACCATCCGTTCGAGCGGTACGACAGTGAGTACAAGGATATGTTTTGGTTCGAGAAAATGTACACAGTAAGTATGAATATATGAATTGGTTCCGGGTGTTTCGTCTTATCTTTTGACTATATACCTGCAAAATCCCAATCATCTTTTTTGTAGACGACGGAAACACTCAAAATTCCCCTGCGCTTCGTTTGGGGCGTATTGCCCGTCGACCGTGGGAACTTTCTCGATCCGGAGCAGCGCGGTGACCTGTACTTTGACGATTCATTTAACATGAGTGCACCGGAATCGCAACAGTGGTTGCTACAGTTTTGTCGTCGTATTAAAAACCAAACCTTCTACCAGACGAGCTACGGATTACTGTTGCCGAACTGTTTTATCGAGAACTTCATTAGCTGGATGGCTCGGCGGTGTAACGATTCGATGGGTGAGATTGATCGGACACCTTGCTGTGAAATTTCACCCTTTCCGTTTACGCCCGACATATTCGATCAGTGTTTGCCGGAGTCGATATCTTCATTGTACGAGACACCGCGCGAGTTTTTCATCCCGGGCGTTGCAGGACCCAAATTTGACCGTAGCTCGTTTGTGGCAAGTGGACAACAGCTGGGAACGGTACCGTTCGCCAGGTCGACGCATCCTAACGACAAGATCGTAAAGGCGGTCGTGATCGAGTATGAAAGTACGCAAATATTCACAATGTCCTATCGCGAGATCGAATCGTTCGTGCGCACGGTCGAACATTGGCTCGCCGAACAGCTGCTCGATGCACCGACCACAATGGCTAATGCGTGGTTTATCAGCGAGCTGGAGTTTTTCGATCTGCAGGACACGCTCTCGACCGGCACGATGGTAGCGATCGCGATGGCGATGGCCGTCGCACTCCTCGTCCTGATGCTCGTAACGCTCAACGTGCTGATCAGTCTGTACGCGATCGTAACCGTAACGCTCACCATACTCACCACGGTAGCGATGCTTGTGCTGCTGGGCTGGAAGCTGAACGTGCTGGAAAGTGTGGCGGTCAGTACGGCGATTGGGCTGGCGGTTGATTTTAGCCTACACTACGGTGTCCACTACCGACTCTCGACCGAACCGGACCGACGTTCGTCGACGCGCTTCTCCCTGCAGCGAATGCTCGGACCAACGGCAATGGCCGCCATCACGACCGGTATTGCCGGTGCGCTGATGTTACCCTCGAGCGTGCTAGCGTACATACAGATTGGCGTGTTTCTGGTGATCGTCATGTCCATCAGTTGGGTGTATGCGACCTTTTTTCTTATGAGTTTGTTACGCCTGGTTGGGCCGCAGTATGGTTTCGGTCAATTTCGCTATCCCAAACTGCGGAGCGGTTTGCGCAGCGGTGATGGGTGCAAGGTGACCACCCAACTGGAAGCGGGCGGATCGTCGCGGTTGGGTCACCACCATCATCATCACTTCCACACGTCGCACCATCATCAGAGTGTTGTGTCGGAACAGCTGCTATCAAATTCGAGCTCGGCGGTCGGTGATTTGGTCGGGTCCGAATCGCACGAGCTGGATTCGCTGACGTCCAACTCGATCATCAAACCGATCAGTCTGGATATTGCGCGTCCGATCAACTTTGACCGGGCGTTCAAGAAAAAGTATTCACTGCCCCGTGAGCAGAGTCCTTCCACGGCTAGCGCCATTACGATGGTGTTGCCGGACGATATCGATACGAAGGGAGCCCAGCACAGTGCACCACAGTAGGCGGGAGGAGAGTTGATGTTTCACAACATGATGTGATGGTGGTAAAAGAATGAATATCATACGCTGTCGTCCACGTGTTACCCTGTAGCGTTGCGCAAATTTGTATGTACTTAGAACCGATGTATTAGAGTTTTAAATAGGGTTTTACCAGTAGTAGGAACCACTTTCTATAGGCGCCATGTGGAATGCGTGTGCAGTAGGTAATGTGTTTTGTTTCTCCTGTCCCCGTTCTCGTTGAGCTTCCACCAACAATCATTATTTGTCCGGTGCCAAACATGGCGTGTATGGCGCGGAAGACTTAAATATAGCTAAAATTGATAACTTTAGGGTCGTTCAAGTCCATAAACCACTACCCGTGATTATGGCACACCGACGCTGACTCAACTATAGATGGATGTGTTTTTTTTCAAATGCTGTTGTTCGAATTTAGTCTTTGGTGGCTGTCTTTTGGCAGTCGGCAGCAATCCAAAACAAACAATTAATATCTGTCATTCTTTGTTGGAAAACCGTTGCCAAACCACCCTGATCTCAAGTGAATGGTGTAAAGGTCTGTTAGGAGCAAAAACTTAAGCCAAAACGGTTAGAGCGATTTAACGAGCAGCCTGCAGTAAATCTGCTTCATCAATGCATTAGGTAATGAAAGTGCAATCCTTCAAAACCCATCCCTGGTACGGAAGCAAATATTCTCTAGCAACTACCGGACGAGATAGCGCTGTTTTTTGCCCAGGGTCAATTCATTTCGCATAAACAGGAATCGGAAAAGTAGCGGTTACAACTAGAGGATACACATATGAATGTTGTGAGCGAATTAGTGGAACCACTTTGTGATACATATATATATATATACATATATGAATATATTTACAGATAACTATTATTATGTGCGGAAGATTTGTTGGAAGAAAACAGGTTTTACAGACGAATCAGAAAGGAAGCAAACACGTGAGAATTGCGTATGGCGGTGCCCGTGTTGATGTGTACATTAGCAAAAACAAGAAGTTGAAACTTGCAGTAGTTGGACGAACGTACAAAAACAAACAGTAATAATGCTGCTTATTTCGAAACGACAGGACAACATTTTCCGCGTCTCCTAAGGCGAGACGTCGAGACAAATCGACAGTTTGACGCTCACGGTATGACGACAGTAGAGTATTAAGGCGATTAAAAAATAGAATGTGAAACTAATTATTAATCATCGGTTCTACGGTGTGTAATATGTGAAATACGACTGAAGGGCGTTATCCATTTCTCTCATCCGAATACTACACATCCGACAGAGGGTTTTTTTTAGCTAAATGACCGATTGATTTGACCGATTTATTGTGTTAATAATGGGCCGGGGAAAGGTGTGTGGTGTGGGGACAAAACGAGGGGACAACCTCCGTGGTGGCGTGTCTCGTTTTTTGGCGAAAATGGAGCGGGTGGGTGTGTGTGTGTACAATCAATCCTTAACTGTATCTGTTTTGCATTTATGTATATAATATATATATAACTATATGTATATATTTCTTCACATCCTTCTTAACGCCTACCTATGACAAATTTTGCACTTACGGTCTAAGAGAAATAAAGAAGAAGGACCTTCGGGCGGAGATGGGGTGGAGAACGGTGTAGTTGTGTGGGGATATGGTAAAAGATAAAACGCGCGTTCTTAATACAAACTGATTTTTTTGTTAAAAAAAGGAAGGAAAAATCCACCCTGTGTCCCTAGCCTAGCTTGATCATTCCTCGTAATGTAGATGGGGAGCGTGAGTGTATTACACAATGATTTTTTGTTTAAATGTTTGTTTGTTTTTTAAATCGACCATTCTTATCACACCATAACACACCATACTATTCGTGTGATTCCGACCAGCATAAGGATTGGTTGTAGTAAGAATGGTGCCTGTTCTTACAAAGGTTTCTCGTGTAGGTTTTTTTTTGGGAGAGGTTTGAAAAACAGGGGATTATACAATTATGTACTTATGCAAAAATAAAACGATCGAATTACATATAATAGCGTAATGTAGCTGTGCCCCACCGCCATCAACCAAAGAGCATTTTGTCCAAAAGAAGGAAGAAAAAAAGGCCACCCCTAAAATATTCCAATCTAACACCTCCCCCGCGGGAGAGATCCCTTAACTGCTAATGCGCGGCTTTTTTACATTTTTGTTTTCTTGCTATCAAACATGTCCCATTTATCGCCTGATTCGCGACACTTACCCACATCATACCGTCCCGTGTGGGGAGAGCGCTACCCCACAGAATCATTGCGATTGCGAAAAGCGACAGTTTACTACTGCTCCACAACATCGCCCGAGACGAAAGATCAGCTTTATGCGGGTGGTTTGCCATTCCATCCCCGTACAGCATCTTTGGAACGATGACGGGAGGCGGAGTGTGCCTGATGGCGAAGGTGTTGATGGTGGCATTAAAATGGCGGGGCCACGATTTGATTCCTTTTTCCGCACCGATGGCCACCCGATTACTCGCTGCTAGGATGCAGTACCACGTGCGGGCGTATGATTTCCTCGATATCCATCGACATGGTGGTATCGTCCTTGCCGACCACTTCGTCCACCACGCCCACCACCTCATGCGAAGAATGATGCGGATGATGATGGTGATGATGGTGCTGTGTATGGTGCCCCGTCGCCGCACCACCCTGCGGGTCAGCTGACGAGGAGGACGACCCACCGGACGTGCTGGTCGTGGTGGTGGTGGTGATCAGCTCACTGCCACTGTTACTGCTCTGCTGCACGAAATCCATCTCCGAGGTAAGGTCTAGCGTGGCGTTGGCCGTCGTCGAGGTGCTACTGTTCACGGAAGCGTTCCCACCGGTTGTGGTGATGGCCACCACGGTTGCACCACCGCCCAACGTTATCGTTTCGCCCGCCAGCGTACCGCCGGCACCGCTCGTCGAACCGACGCTTGTGCTGGCGGTTATTTTGTGCATCTCGCTCAGCTCCTCACTGTCCGATTGCATGATGAGGCTCTGGTCCGATGTGTTCCCGTTGGTCGGTTTGTTCGAGATGATCCGATCGCGCAACGACGGTTCGTGGTTGTGGGGTGAACCGACCTCCCGCACCTTCTGGTAGTCCTCCGTGATGTGCAGTATCGCCTGGCAACCTTTCCGCCCGTTCCACGCACACTTCCACGCCGCTATACCGTTGCGGATCTTTTGCTGCGTCCGGAACCGGTACCCGTTGTAGATGAGAAACGTTTGGTAGCCATCTTTCGTAACGAGCTGGTAGTGGTTGCGCTTGTACGTGGTGACGTCGGTCAGCCACCCATCGCCGACCAGCATGTCGTTCGATACCTTGCGCTTCGATGGTTGGTCACGCGTTTTTTTCTTCTTCGCCGAAGACGAGGTCGAGGATGCTTTGCTGCCGGGGCCACCAACACCGCCGCGGGATGAGCTGTTCGCGATTACCGGTGAGCCGGTGCTGGTAGATAAAATAGCCGGCGTTCCATCTGTCGTCACCACGATCGTATCCTCCTCGTGTGGATGGTGTTCTTGCGTGTGCTGATGATGCTGTGTCTGATGGTGGGACTGTGGCTGTTGGTGCTGGGACTGCTGTTTCGTCGGTGTCGTTTCGGGCGGATTTTCCGGCACCGAGACGGGCAACCCGTGGTTGTGTTGCCCTATCTCCGCCACCACCTGTATGTTATCGTCCACCTCGATCGCGGCCGGACACTGGATGTCACTGCCGGACGCTACACACAACCAGATACCGATCTGGGCCGGTGAGGCAGTGAACAGTTGCTTCTTGAACTCGATTATGTTACCGTTCAGTGGTGGACCACCGTCGATCGAGATGCGCTGATCGATCCCAACGTGTGGTTCATCGATACCGCCCGCACCCAGCTCGGAACCACTACCCGCGCCAGTCGCACCGTTCGAGGCGCTACTGTTTGTTGCGTCCGGCTGCATGCTGACAACGTTGTAGATTGCCGCCGCATGATCGACCGATTTGCGCTTCTCGCGCAGCAGCAGATCGTTTTCCTTCACCTTCTCCTTGTACTCGAAGAAATCCTCCACCATCGTTACGCATTTGCCACATATGTACGAGTTTAGGTCCTCATCGAAGTTTATCTGTAAGTGGTGACGGACAACAACCATATCAAAGGTTAGACTTTCATGTTGGCAGATACAAATGGTCACATCTTCACCCAGTCATTCTACTTACCGCGACGTTTACCAACTCGAGTATCTTCAGCAGCAGAGATTCATTGTCGTTTCCTGCGCCCGGGAACAACTCGTACAAATCGCACGCTTGTGAAAAGCACAACCGACAGAAGGGAAGCTCTGTTTGAATCTGTGTCTGTAGCGGATCCATCTCCATCGTGTAACCGGCAAGCAATAGTTATCAATGATCCGGTCAATCAACAACAAAAAAGCGCACACACTAGATCAATCCTTTGCGACTTTGAGAGTGGGTTTTTTTTACGTAGCCCGATATTGCCGAGCCCTCAACTGTCCCAGGTCTTGCAGATTTAACTATACGTGGAATGGTGACAATGCGACGCGAACTTCCGAAACGCCGACACGTTCGGAGAAAATTAAAAGCCACCGGGCGTCGCGCGTTCAAATGGAACCACTTGCCATTAAAGAATTGGGCCGTAGCAGCGTGTTTTTTCCCGTGCCTTCTCTTCTACTACCGGGAATTTAGTTTTAGAGTATATTTACACGATGGAATCCCAACAAAAAAAAACACACACACACACACAATTTCCGACGGAAGGTTTTGACGGATCTTTTTGATGGAATGAGTAGGCTCTGGCTCTGTGCTTCGTTCGGGCCCTTGTCGTTTCTTTCGCGTGTTTGCTCTCGCTCTAGCACACGCGAGCGTCTTTCCGTTTACCGCTCTTGCACACACGCAGCGCTGAGATTTAACGCCAATCTTCCGTCTCCTTCACCGATGGCCGTGTGTGTACGTGTGTGCTTGGTACCAAGCGCTTTCGCTTTTCCACACACCGCTTTACGCGCTCTCCTTCTTTCTCCTTCGGAAGGCTTTTATGTTTTGTTTTTCCCTTCGGCTTCGCTCCGTTCCTTTCTTGCAACACTTTCCGTAGCGTAATGGGTGTGTGTGTGTGTGAGGGGGGAGTATATTGGGGGATGAATGTTTTTCACACGGTCACTATAAGCGGACGAGGGGGAAAGTGAGAGGGAGAAAGAGAGATGAAAGGACAAAAACGATTAGAAATAGGTAGAATAAGAAGAAAAACAACAACAACAAAAAACGCATCCCCCTTTTTTGCTCTCCCACCCAACAAGAACTGTCACTGCGGGAAGCGAAAGGGATGACGATGATCGTAGCGCATACAAACTGCAAGCAGACACTACCCCCACCCCCATTTTCCCGAACGCTCCGACCAGCATTAGGGGGTGGTTGGGTGGGAGACCACTTACACTCCAGGTTTGCAATGCGTCCTCCCCGAAACACTGTGCCACGCGTAAATTTGTTTGACAATAAACCAAAAAAAAGCCCCATTCAATGATGCCTAGGCATTAACTCCAGCGAGATGCTTAATTTTTGACACTGAATGTTGTAAAAGAGTGTTTTCGTTCATTCCTGAAATACGATCTGACCGTGCGTTACCGTGTTGGTAATATAGCCAAATGGTTCATTACTTTCTACGCGATCGTCACCTGCTGCCACTTGGATGTTTGAAGCTGTCTGTCACGGTACCACTTCGCAATGACATCGATGTTGCCATAATCGAACCACGCAATAGAGGGCAAGACGGAGAGGGGAAGGGGTGGGTTGGATGAGGATGGGTCAAACAAAGTGCAGTCACGATTGACCCACCATTCGCACGGGCGAATACTATACGGACACTGGAACTTCAACCGTACTCAAATACCACTCCTGAGATGCGCTCATACACCCATTTACGCGATCAAGCGCTTTTAAAGAGTCTTTAAACAGTCCTTTCGACACTCACTGGTTTGCGTATGTTGGACGCGTCGGTCAGACCACACTGTGCGATTGTTTCAATGACAACATAATGCAAGCCACAATGCTGGACATACCAGCTCTTTTGGAGTGTTCTATATGTTTTTCGGGTCCGCGTACACACACGCCGTATGTGAGAAACACACGCACAAACACACACACAACCACATGCGCGTACTCCGCAGCTACACACCATCGGGCGCTGCTGCTGCTTTGCTGGGGTCCTCCTGCTTCTCTCTTACCATCCCCGTACGGCACCATACATTGCGAACAACCCCTGTTGTTGGAACCAACTTACGCAGAGCACCAAACGGCATCCGTGTGCTGGGGCTTTTCCTTCACGGTGACGATGCGTCGTACTCCGTTCGCTGCGCACTCTTGTCGCAATCGGGATTTAGTTAAAATGTATTATAAACAAAAATATGTCCAGTCCCGCTTCCAGTGCCTCCGTGCGCCCAGCCGAGATGAACTTTGCTTGTTGGCAACAAATGGCCAGCCCAAGTCAGTGTAAATTCAGGCCTCGTCGAAAGGCCGTTTTGACAGTCGACAGGGAAAATGGACGGTCAAATACTACAGGGCTCGTTGGCCAGCTCGAACAGGCTTCAACCAAGTCAAGCAACGCGCTGTAAATTTAACCATTCGGGCAGTTGCCTAATCTCCCGGTAAATTAAGCGGAAAGTTTTCACTGTGAGATGAATAAATGTTGTAAAACGACTCAAAAGCATGCTGTAGACATACATATCATGAAAAAAAACTGTGTTTAAACCGTTTCATGTAGAAATTGCTTCACACTGGTCGCACAACTTCCAAGCGAACCTTTAGGCCTGACGAAGCATTCATCTAAAATGTGTAATTTAACATAAATGACTATGATAAAGTAAATTATTTACTACCTTTACAAATCGGAACATTCAACTAAAGTGTTTAACTTTCTTGAGTGGATCCGGATTTCATTGGATAATTTATGTTTTTGAGCTGAAAGGGATTATGTTTCGGAAATGCTTAACAACATCGGCTGAATCTGAATGGCCACAATCGTTGAACTTTTGCTCGACGCGCTTTTTGTGTCTCAGTTTCGAGCAGCTTGAAAAATTGACAGATGTCAACCGTTCGCCTTCGTAAATGATTGCGTTGGTGTTGGTGAAATGATTGCCATTGCAAATAGCAGGGCTCGATTCCAACTTATAGTCGTTCTCTTTGTCAGTGTTGATGTTTGATTGTGTCGTAGTATCCAAAGTACACTGAAAATTTTTTTAGTAAAACAAAACTGTGGAACAAAAATGTCCATCAAGTATCTCTAGCCAACCTCCCGGTATCGTCTGAGAACTACCAACATTAGGTATGCTGGAATGAATGCCAAATTTCACACTCATTGTAAACCCCCAAATTTAGGTGATGCTCGCAGCAAAGACTCAAATATCATAAAAATGCACATGATAAAACACAATCAGGTATACTTTGGTACTTGAATGGTACTTGAAATTAAATTTTACTATACATTCGAAGATGTTCATCAAATCAGTAACTGAGTTGGAAAGATCCCAAGTTTTCCAAGCAAATTCAACGTTTTTTTTTAAATTTTTTTGAATATTCTCATGAATCAGCAATAGCGTTCAAGTGCAGCTACTAGCAATTGTTGGTAAATTTTGCAAGAGATGGTTCATTTTCGACGAAGAGCAACAATGAAAATGCCTGAGAGTCGCGTGCACAGCTTACTTCATCCTGATACGTATTTGTATTAGTCCCATATCGGCTAGTGGGTAGGATATCCGACTATCGCACATCTTTGCATTTCGTTTTGTAATTCTTACTAATTCTAATCTTTCGCCACCGGTAAGCAGCTTTTGCACTTTTACTGCCTTAAGAGAAGCATGAAATAGAATTCTGAAAATCGAACCAATCGGCACAATTGATAAAACATAGTAACATAAGTAACACCCCAAAAAATGCATTGTGATTTTGCATGATTGGATTATTTAACTAATTTGATATCGTATCACAACGGAAAAGAATCTCCGTTGCGCTTATAAATGAGTTCACAAATATATTACAATTATAGCTAAGTTTTCGTTGAAGTTACTTTTCTCTGGAGTACAATTTGTAACCGCTACGATAGGAGATATTTCATTTCAATTTGCAATAGTTACTCCCTTTCTACCGAGATTCCTACACTCAACAGCTACACTTCATTGGAGAATTTTTGGATTTGCCACACGAAACACGTGTGGTACCATGTCGGCGAGCGTGCGGAACAACTCCTCCGAAATGTCGTGTGGTAACAGTAGCTGCAACGTGTTCAGTTCAGCTCCACCCCAACTGGCCGATTCGATCATGAAACCTTTGGCACATTTAAACACCAACTCCGCACGCCTTATGCACCAGCTGACGGTCATATCCTACAAAGAAACCGAGATGAAAGTAAAACTGTTCATCCTTTCAAACGAAATGGGGTGCCAGAAACACTCACCTCGGACATTTCGTGCCTCAGTAAACCTGGTATGGTCAACGTGGTGATGTCATGCCGGCTGGAAATTTTCAATATATTGCGTAACCCCAATATCACAGGATGGCGGGAATTTATTTCACTCGGGCTTTGGAATGTTTCATCCGATATGAGATGAAAGATGACATGCGAGTGGGACAGATTGGAATGGCGCGTTATAAATGCATCGCCCGGCTTTACCGTCACCACCGTACGATCTGGTCGCCGTCCAGCAGCAGCCGCTAGGCTTTGTGCACCACCCGCCTCAACCGCAGAACCATGCTGAAGGTTCCGCAAATCTTCCTGTATCTTTTCAATCTGTCGATCGATCTGATCGAAGTGAAATTCCGTCGACATGTTGGCATTTCGTCGTATCTCCCGATCGGGCGTTATCTTACCGGACGGCGTCAGCACTACGATACCACACAGTGAGCTGGAATACAATCCCAATGCCACATTTGGTCCACCGAACGATGCATCACCGTAAAGCGGACTGCATAGATCCGACACGCGCGTACTGAGAATGCGTATATTGTGCATATGCTTCAGCTGTGACCCCAGATGGATGGTGAAGCTTTCCTCCATCGATGGGGCCTGGGTGGAAATCATCGACCACCGGTTACCGATCTGGGTCGGGCTTTCGGAATGGCCCAGAAAGCTTTCATCTACATGTTGCGTTACCCAGTTCCGGTACTCGTGTTTCTGATGTCCCCGTGTTGATTCCAGCTCCGACTCGCACTGTTTCCGGATCATATTCTGCATGCCGTACTGCTTGGCCAACATGTGATTAATGTTTTCCGGCGTTATCGATATGTCCAGCAGTTTAATTTTCGAATCTATCTCCTCCTGATGCAGCGTGTTCATCGTGGTTATCTGCTGTGTCATTTGTGTGGCCAAACTGGAAATGGTACGTGCATACTCGCGCTCTTTGCTCAATATTTCTGGCAGCAGTGACGAATGCACCAGCTGATGGTAGCTTTGGGCGAATATTTCCTCATCCGTGGGTCCAATCCGATCGGCAAACTCGAGTATCTCCTCCCGGTAGAGTTTCTCCGTGTCGAGCGCCAACGTGTCCACGTCCGGTGTTCCATTGCGAAACTTTTCCAACAGCAGCTCATCCCGGTCATCGTAGAACGTTTGATTTTCACGCTCGATAAATGATTCCAGCGTTTGGAGAAGGTTCCGATCCGCCCGGAGAAACTTCATTATTGGATCCATCCGAACGGACACGATCTGGTGGCTCAACTCGGCCACACTTCCTTTGTACGGGATTTCGATTGCGTACACCAGCTTTGCCGGCTTATCGTCCACGTTGGTGTATTCATAGTGAAAGTCCACAATCTTACTCGGTTCCAGCTCCATCACCGTGTTTGCTCCGTATTGCAATACGCCTACTGTGTTTGCTTGGCCGTTGTTGGTTTATTTACGGTTCGCCCATCTGGATGACGTTTGGTATTTTGACAGGGTTGCTGTGGAAGCTACATTGCTTATCAGCTGGACAGGGTTGTGTATCACCTTTCAGTGAGGAAAAGAGAAATATTGTACAATATTAGCAAACAATGAAGATTCAATGAAAATGTATTATGCAATAACACCCCTGTGTTGTAAATATCGGTTCCAATAACTTACACCACCAAAACCTGCGTGAAATTATGCTGTTGTTGTTTGCCAATTTTTTTATCATTCCACGTGCGCGTGTGTTGGTGTGGGGTTTTTTATTTGCTCTCACGCTGTACGTTCTACATCGCAATGTTAGCCGGTCAAAACACACAGAGAGCCCACGTTCGAGTTTTCTGAGAAACTTCCCAATGCTCCGTTTAAATGTTTGTACGCAATGATAGGAGCAGGTGTTAGTAGATGGTGGGGATGGAGAAGATGGGGGGAGGGAATTCTTACACGTTTACATGTATGTTTGTATTCCCGCACACCACTATCCGGTTCGCAATTGGAGCGTTGGAGCGGCACATTAAGTTACACAATTGCGAACGGAAGCAAAAGGGTCGGACGAGAAAGTCGCAACGCGAAAGAGCAACCAGCAGTGGGACCACAGTTTCACTAGGAAAACGATCCCATTTCATTCATTTATCTCCGGTGAACGTTGGCGGTCGGTGGTGCTTCGAAAGTGGCATTTAAGTTAACGTACAAGTGTGTCGTGTTAATTACGTTCCAGCGGCAGTAGAAAAACAAAACGTCCAATCATGAGCATTTTCGCTTCGGTCGAATTGGGTCCTCCGGTGGAAGTGTTTGCCCTCAATAAGGCGTGCATTGAAGATCCGAACCCCAACAAGGTTAATCTTGGCGTAGGAGGTAAGCAAAAATATGCATGTTGCGCTAGGTCGTTTACCCCCCATTCCATCACGGCCAATGTTCTCTTCTTTCTCCCCTCCTTATCGATGGTTGACTGACTGTCAAGGTTAACCGAGGTCACGAAAGATTTGAAATAAATGTCTAATTTTGCGAGGTCGGTGTGAAGTTATGCGCGATATTTTTTGTTCCTCCTGTTGGTCGATTGCTAGAAATGCTTACGCAAACCGCAACCACATTGCGAGAACATATCTCGCACCGGTGCTGTTGGGAAGAAGTACATCGCGATGGAAACGGGGCATCGCAGCCCCAACCGCACCAATCGTTATCAAAGCAATCGAATGAACCCAATCTGCTGTCTGTCAACCACTAAATACTCAAGGATTCTCAATTGTTGTTTCTATGCTGTCTCTCCAACCCCCCAGTGTGCTAACATATGACATACTGCTTTTTTTTTCTATTTTTGCAGCTTATCGAACGAACGAGGGCAAACCCTGGATACTGCCGGTGGTGAAAAAAGCCGAAGCAGCGATTGTTGCCGACGGGTCGCTAAATCATGAATATTTGCCCGTGCTCGGTATGGACAACATAACGAATGCGGCGAGCACGTTGCTACTGGGCGAGGATAACGATGCACTCAAAAGCAAGCGTGCCTTCGGTGTGCAGTGTCTGTCCGGTACCGGTGCGCTACGTCTTGGGGCCGAATTTCTGGCACGTATTCTTAAGCGCACCACCTTCTACTATTCCGACCCGACGTGGGAAAACCACCACAAGGTGTTTCTGTACGCGGGCTTTACGGAACCGAAAACCTACCGGTACTGGCACCAGGAAACGCGTGCAATTGATTTTGCCGGCATGATTGAGGATCTCGGAAATGCGCCGGAGGGCGCGGTAGTTATACTGCACGCCTGTGCCCACAATCCGACCGGGATCGATCCGACCGAAGACCAGTGGAAGCAGATTGCGGATGTGTGTGAGAAGCGTAAGCTGTTCCCGTTCTTCGATTCCGCCTACCAGGGCTTTGCAAGCGGTGACCCCAACAAGGATGCGTTCGCCGTGCGGTATTTCGTTAGCCGCGGATTTGAACTGTTTTGTGCGCAAAGCTTTGCCAAGAACTTTGGTCTTTACAGTAAGTTTAAATAATGGAGTGCCATAAAGGGGAGACACACACTTGAAAAATGGGTTCTTTTAATCACGCTCTCGCTCTCTCTCTTATGCTTGTAGACGAGCGAATCGGTAATTTAACGGTGGTTCAAAAGGAGGCCACCACTAGTGCCGCCGTCGCTTCCCAGATTACGTTGCTCGTCCGTGGCATGTACTCGAACCCACCGGCTTTCGGTAGCCGTATCGTGAGTCGCGTACTGAACGATAAGGACCTACGCAACGAGTGGATGGAGTGCATCAAGACGATGAGCTCGCGTATCATCACCATGCGTAAGGCTCTGTACGATGAGCTCGTGGCACTGAAGACGCCGGGCACTTGGGAGCACATTACCAATCAAATTGGAATGTTTTCCTACACCGGCCTCAACGGTAGGATGTGTGGGAGAGGATTGATTGTAGAAGTAAACCATTGACTCATATCCATCCAACGTTTCGTTTCGATTTTGCAGAAAGCCAAGTGCAGATACTAATCAAGGAGTTTAGCATTTATCTGCTGAAAACTGGACGCATCAGCATGTGCGGGCTGAATGAAAGCAATGTTGCATACGTTGCCCGCGCTATCCATGCCGCAGTAACCCGCGAATAGTACCCAGCGGAGAAGGACAGTAACGGAGAATGGGTCAGCTAGTTCGGATGACGGAATGACTTACCCCCTTAAAAAAACATCACTCAAGTGACTCGATTTAAACAATAACATCCAGAAAACACCTCTACACCAACTACCCAGCACCCAAAAACCAGAAGTAGACACCTTTAGCTTTTGTTTAGCATTTCAATTATTTGCATTTCAACCAAAGGACACGGGTTGATTTTATATTGTAAAAATATCCATAAACGGATGCGATCTACAGTGGCCAGGAGCAGTTTGTGTAGCACCGATACAAAATACCACTGAACACACAAGCAATCACCGTTTTTCTTTGAGAAGATTAGTAAAGGCGCCACCATGGCGTAGCAAAATGCGTGCAAGTACGCAGCGACATAGTACAATACAGTTTACACCACCTAAAAGTAACACCACACAACCGAAGAAACGCGGGTCGTTTAATAGCTAATCGAGAATTGCTTTTTTTTACATAACTTGGATTGTGTCCGTAATGGCGTGACGGATATACGGATGCAAATATATGTGCAATGGTGTGTTTTGTTAAATTTTTGGAGGAATTGATAAACCATTGTCTATCTCATGTTATCTTTAGCGCAACGTATCTGGCGCTTTGGCTCCCCGCAAACAAAAAAAAAACTACAATGTATTAAGACAACGGCGGTTCTATAATGTGCTTGCAATAAAGACGCGGTAAAAGTAATATGCTCTACTGCGTTTTTCGTTTTTTTTTTTATTTTTATCGGTTTAAAGTCACCAATCTGTTTCCAGGACAATCCGCACGGTTTCCTCTCTGCCTCGCCCAAACAGATCGGCACAGTTTTCCGCCCCAAGATCGTCCAGTCTTCCGCACTGAGCATACAACGTGCGTTGTATTGGGCAATTCGTAACAAGATCATGGAAATTTGTGGAGCCCATAACCCATTCGTCTCCGGGTTTCATTGTTTAGGTTGTTATCGGGTTGTATCTCTCATAACGCTTCAAATATTTCCAGATCATTACTCAGATGATACTCCGTTTCTCAGGCCCTATAATGGTCGGAACCTGCGGCAAACAGATTATTTCGTCTTCACCACATAGTTCCTCAATCCAACCCTTAATGTTACGTGTTTTAAGATCAGTTGGCAGTGTGCTCGTATAGGAATAGATTCGATAGGCTCTAGAAGGCTTTCCGGCGTACAGAGCAGTATCTGGCCATATCAGAGCTTTCGGATAGACAGGACAACCCAACTCCCAAGGTAGGGTGATATTAGTAAATTGAGCACAACATCACTACGTTAGAGGCAACTGTTAAGGTCCGGCGGGGTATTAGTAGCGACGCTGATCTTCAAACGACCGGACCGGTCCAAAATCCCATTCGGACCAATCCCCCGTAGCAAATACTGACTATCCGGTTACGCGGTAAAATAAGTCTGGCAAGCCATAAATGGTAGGTATGACCTAGTAGCTCGTTACATCTAGAAAAAGTTAGAGACAGCTAGCTTTCTAGGGGACTTTAAACAGAATGCATGACAACGCGGTTGACGGAGTCACCACCACAAGAGTCACCACCACAAGAGTCACCTGCAACAACATCGGTGCGAACGGTAAAGAATTCTCTAATCATGAATGATTAAAAATTACGCTGTCGTGAACTTATTTTGAGGAAACAACTTAACAAAAAAAAAAAAGCCAGAACCACTCCACGCTCAGTACGGGCGCGCGATTATTTGGTTTGCGCATTTTATTATAGCTCCAAAAATTTGGTTTCAAATTAATCGTCTATTATGTAGCAAATTGAGTGTTTCTTTTTTTTTATTTACCGTTCTTGAATGTGCAAAAATTCTGTAGTTAAACGTTATGCATTAGTTTGCAAGTTATAGTCAATAGTTATGTTGTAGCTTTTGATGGTAGCACTGTTAAACGAGAAAACGTTGTTGATATTTAAGTGACATTCTAGTACATTGTACCGGTTTTGGAACTGTTGCATATACACGTGTCCTTATACAATTCCGAATTAAATTATTGCGAACAAGTGTGCGCGAGCTAACCTTTGCCTTTGTTAGCAAACAAACAGCACAGTGCAGTGCATTTTCGATGCACTCGATTGGCCATCGTCATTGCTGCTTGCCCTTTGGAAATACTGACAACGCGAGTGCAATATTTAGCAAATTATCACCTCGCAAACCTGCTCTCGTGCTGTTTTCTTGTTCCTATTGCTGGCTGATGTATCTGTTTTGTTATATTTGTTCACAACAATATCTGTGACTATCTATTAAACGTTTTTTTTTGTTTAGATCTGTCTTTCTCTCATAGGCGTACAGTTGAACAAAACGAAAACACGTATCTACACCAGTTCGGTTCCGGGGCACCAGTACAATCAATCACGTTTAAGGGGGCTCTGCGTTGCTTTTGTTTCGTCAAAACGGCTTGCGATAAAAAAAAAACAAATATGCGTGTCTAGCTATAGGTGCTGTTTTGTTGTGAGATAGTATTCGTTTGTAGCGTACCGTTTTGAATGTTAAATCTCGAGTTTTTTTTTAATGATGAACAGCACTTTTTTCGAATTGTTCAATAACTTTTGATTGTTTATAATGAAAAAAAGCCGGATGTCTACATTCAGCTAGTCATTGTGAAAAAAACTGCCACATGTGATCCTCAAATACTCTTCTATCATTCGATTTCCATTCCTATCGTTAACTTAACGTCTATAAAACGTGTGACGTGCGTGCATAACAAAACTCAATACATTTATGTAGTGTGTAAATGTGTTGAAACAAAAAAAAGAGAAGTAAAAAAAAGTAAAAAAAAAGTAAAAAACAAACAAAAGTGTCGAATACTCTATAGATACTAATCGTAATAATAGTAATAAAATAGTAACAAATTAATACCTCACACTATGGTACGCTTTACTAACAGTAATGGACGATTTTCTGAGTGCTGTGTGTCTGTGTGACTGCTGCTTCGCAATTCCCAACATTCCTGCGTCTATATTTTTCCTTCCTAACCTTTTGATTCTTTCGCTGGTTCGTTCGCATTCGTAACATAATCCGAATCACCTACCTACCCAATGTTTCCTTGTTAATAATGTTAATAAATAAATATATAAATGTCTGAATACGTCTCTCTCTCTTTCTCTCTCTATTAAATCATCTTTGTCTCCTTCCCATTTGGCGTTTCTCGTTCCTGATTCACGGCAAATGGAAAGGATCTATCTAACTACGGGGGCATGTTAAAGCTAATAATTTGTTGCTTTTAAACTATTTTTCATTATTCCAACCCAAGTGTTCTATGTCCCGGTTAATCTTTTACGGTACGGGAATTGGGCACAATGAAATAGGTTTTTTTTGTTTTTAGAGTCAGCTGCTGCCATGAGTTGTTGGACAAAGGCCTTAAAAAGACAAAGGGGTACCAGCAGCAATATAGAAAAAAATGTCTTCTAACCGTAAATCACTTGCCTGTGTTTGATGTTGTACATCGTGCTTGTCTGCTATCGGTAGCTGCTACTTTCCACAAAAACATGCTGTTATTCTGGCCACAATCGTTACATCGTATTGTTGGCTTATGAACGGTGCATAACTGGAAGGTAACAATCGATCTTCCGTTTCGTTTGCATCCTTTCTGCCTATCTGGTTGTTATTGTTACAGCTAACGCTATTATTAATGTTGTTATAATTACTTCTATCAGTATTGCTAGTCAAAACAGTGACGGTGGTGGCAGTTGCCTTCCCTTGTTCGCGTGAATTCTTAGTCTGTGATCGTTGCAACAAAGACAGCTCGATTGCGGTAGCCCGAAGCTACCACCAATCTCATTTGATCTTCCGTCCCGGTAGGGTTGGGCTTTCCGGTGGTGTGGTACACGCTACACCGCCAGTTCCAATCAGACCGGCCGCAGGATTCGACATCCCAGAACCATAGACCACCGTACTACCCATCGATCCCCCACCAGGTTGTTGGCTGGCTTTGCCTTTCGGTACCGCCTTGAACGGATGGTGCAGCTTGCGTAGAGGCCTTGGGGACGGTTGGTCCAGTGATACGGACGCAAGCGTTTGTTGTGTCACCTCACGGGCCGTAGCAACCATTTCCGGATGGTGTATCCACGCTGCAAAGCATTGGGGGGAGGAGTAGGGGGAGTGGAGGAATTGAAATTAGTCCTATTGCAGAAGACCGATTCCATAATCATGCGTAAAACCCACTTTTCGATGGTCCACGGCTGTGGTGATCGATCAGAGCTGCCGCCAATGGGGCCGGTGCATTCGTACCGGCAGCGATTGACGATCCTCCGGCAGTGCCACTGGGCCCACCACCCACTTTGCCACCGTTATGCTGCGCAATCGGACAGAAGATACGGGCTGTAAAGTCTTCGAACGTGCTATTTTCCCGATGGCGCAACGCCACTGTGTCGATTGATCGGTTGCGCTCTTCGTAACTGAAAGCGATGGGAAACAGATGATTCATTAGTAAAATGATTACGGCGTCTTATTGACTAGTACTATGGAAACCGTTTTGATTGTACTTACTACTGTTGGTATAGCGGAAGAGAACTTCGCTTGGCTCGACTTGCGTTGATCGCTGATGCCCGCACTAAACTAGCCAAACACGCTCCTCCAACAACCATCTCGTCCGACAAAGGACCAAACCACGGTACCTCGGGCTTTTTGTTAACCGTCACGCGGAAAAGACCACTCTTTAGCGGATAGATAACGATTAGCACGTCACAAAACTCGGTCGGCAAGATGTCTCGTCGATAATCACGGTTATGTTCGCTCCATACGATATGCACCTCATCATTCCCAAGGTGGCGCGTTTTGTTCAATATTGCCTCCGGTGTATCCGATGGCATTCGGGTCGACACGTGATAGATTACCTCCAGGAACGGGGTCGCATAATAAGGAGCCGTTTGACCACAACCTTGCCGCGGTAATCCACCGAGAAAGCCGTTGTGCGACTCAAGCTCTACCTCCCAACCCAGCGCGGATACAAACATTTCGTAAGTACTGCTGCCGCAGCCATTTCGTAGAATGCTGCCCTTATCCTCCTGCCCATTGGCCACGTAAATCACAGCCATCTTGTGCGTTTCGCGGCACTTTTGATTATCGAGATTGCGCAACTCGCGCAACAGCTTATCGGTGCGCTGGAGCAGATGTGTTCGCTTGCGCCGTTCCCAACCGGCGAGACCTAGTTGGTTGAACAGAATGCGCCCGAGTTGGAATGGTTTCGTGGCGGTATCGTGTTGTTGTTGTTGGCTGTTCTGCATCGCGTTAGCTGCTCTTGTTAAGGTTCCCGTCCCGGATTCATCCGCGTATGATTGGCCGGGTGAATAACTACCGTAACCACTGCTCGGTACCAGTGTCGGGTACGATGACGTACCACCAGAATATGATCGTTCAACATTCAGTAAACCGTTCGAACCCGAGTTTTGACGAGCAACAGCTTCGGCTTCGATCGTACGTTGGTTTAGAATTATCGAAATAGTTTGACCTTCAAGGCCGGCACCAAGTGGGCTTGGGCCGGCTGTATTCAACGGTACTTCCGAACTGTCCAAACATTCTGGGCTGGTGTAACCAATATATTGCAGTAGCTAAGGAATGAAGAAACAATACACATTAATATAATTACAATTTTTAATAAATGTAAACGACACGACATAACAATCGAAATCATTTCATCATCAGTACTTACATCATCTAGTTGGTCTAAATCAGGCGCCAAATCCTTTGCAACCGGTAGCTGATGTACCGGCCGATGTCGCAAAGTATGCCGTGGACCGTGCGACATCGGCAAGCCAATAGCGGTGGACATTAGCGGATCGATCGAAGTACTGCCGCTGGCAAAATGTCTTCCTGCCACACTGTTGCTTCCCGCCATCTGACCAGACCCAGCGGGTAAGGTTGAATACGCATAGTGGCGCGAAACTGGCGCTGAGCTTTGGAATGTTGCATTTCGTTCGTAATCAACTGACGTCGGTGATGGAACGGATAGCGATGGTTCCTGATACAGTATCGAAGCATCCCAGCACGCTTTCCCGTTCAGATCACGAAGCAGCAAACGAACCTGGCGGTTTGCAGTGAGAAGTCCTGCGGTAGCTCCACCTCCTGGTAGCTTCAGGGCAGGTAACTCAATAAAGCTCGCCACCAGTTCCGGACTTAGCATAAGCAGCTGTAAATTTGGAGAGGCTAACACATGCTCCATCGCATCAACGCGGGCACCCGCAATTGAATTCTCTCGCTGCAACGTTGCAACGGATGGACCTGTACCGGAGGTCGGATGAACCGGTGCCGTAGCGACTGATATACTCATCAAATCATCCTGCTCATCCACCAACGAACTCAACCGCGTTGCACCAATGCCCATCGGGAAGTGGCCGAGATTGGTGATGAGATGCATTGCCACGGTTTTAGCGCACAACCGTATCGCCGACTGACAGCTGGCAATCGATTCGGATGTTTGATACGGGCCGGTTTCCCCCATGCCGCTCTCACGCACATCGTCCACAACGATGGTCGAATCAAAATCTTCGTCGGTGGTGAACAGCTTAATGCGCTCGCCATTCTGTAGCCCGGTGGCTATTTTGTACAGTATGCGAAACACAATCAGTATAAGCGGTTCCGTTGAATCGTGATGCTTTGGTTGCTGCAGTGTGCGAACCGAGAATGACATGCACAGCTCGCCTAGTGTCAACAGCAGCGAGGTTAGTACCGTTTTATCCGATTCTTTTGGATGCGGAACGTTGTGGATATCCAGGGAGAGACACACCGTGTCGATAATCAGTTGCGGAAGGCGCTCGATCTGTTCGATCCGCGCTCCCTGTTCGGCGCAAAGCTTCAACGTTTCAGACGCTAGACGTGCAATGGTGTGATGTTTGAACTGTAACGCCTGTAAGATGACCTGAAACGCTTCACGAATCCGTGGATTCACGCTATTCGTTATGGATTCGCGCCGGGAACCGGTTTCGCTGCTGTGATGGGGTACTTTTTGTTTAAATGCGGCTTCACCATCACCGCTCTGCTGAGCGCTAGGATTGGTGAGATTCTGCAGTATCCACTGACCGAGCGATGCGATTGCAATGCAGCGGGCTTTGGCCGTCGGTTCACGACGCGCACAGCGCAGTACGACATTCAACACGTGCTCTTGTAGATCGGGACACTCCATCAGATCAATGTGAGGTTCGGACGGTTGCAGCACGGGCCCGGGAAGGGAAGTTCGGGGAAAGCATAGAAGCGATCCTAGCAATCCGGCCACATGTGCACGGGGAGCGTGAGGGCCTGTTTCCGAGGACGTGAGCACTACGGTTGCTGCGTGGACCAGATCAAGCAGCAAAAGCGTGTGACCCGGAAGCAGTAGACTGAGAAATCTTGGCCCACCTAGATAACGTAGCGCTGTGTAGGCCATTGCACGATCCTCTCCGGTTAGTGCTTGATGCAGCGCGTGATAAAACAGTGGCAGCTGATGATTACCCAAGCTGGCACCGCTTTGAACGATCGTGCACAACAGCTGCATGGCGTAGAGCTTGCCCTGTGCGTATTGGGCATCGAGTGCGAGTGCACCATAACACCAGGGGGCCACAAGTGCCACAGGCGGTACCAGATTCGTACTGGCCGGTGTCGGCGTAGAAGTCGACGAATGTCCACTGCCATCAAGCGAAATGCCTTGGTTCATGCGGATCTTGATCAAACTTTCCGTCATGCTTACCAAATACTGATAAACCTGGGCGTGCAGCTTCGGATTGAGGATTTTGTTCACGTCGCCGAGTGCACCGAGCATACGGCGCCACATCACGGCCGCTACATCCGGTAGCCAACCTTTGGCCGTCCCGCCAGCCAGTATTGATCGACGATCGGCCGTCGCTGCCATGGACGAAGATGAACCACCAAACGACTGAGGATCATCCTGCGTATCGATACTGGAGCTATCGGCGGTAAGCGCATCCGCTATTTGCATTGGGGAGTCTTTGATCGATCCACTTTCGATTCCGCTCGAGGCTGTCGGTGATGGGCTGCGGGATCCGGCTTCACAACTCGCTCCAACACGATGATGGCGATGATGGTAACCGTCATCATCAGGGTGATCTTTTTTGCCCGAACCACCCGATCCACCCGGTCGGACCGAATCGAGTGATACGGCACGGCGCAGGACGCTTCCACCAATGCCTGATCCCGCTTGTACTTCACCACCGAGCGGTATTGTTTCGGTGCATTCGGAAAATGAAGCCATTTCTAAGTTCTCGCTGCTAATGCTGAGGAATGTCGATGTGTTGGAAAGCAACCGGGAAAAGGAATGATCGCCCGTGTGATGATGTTGCTCTGCTGCTGCTGCATTTTGCTCCCGCGCATTGCTCCCCATTGTTAAGCCAAGTCCTGCGATGCGCAAACGTCGACGGGCACGAGATTTACGAAACGGTGCAGACAACAGGCTTCCCTCGCTGTAACTTCGATTCAGTGACGGTGTACCCGGTATGCTTCTGGGCATTCCCGTCCGCATACCACCTCCTCCTGCTGTAGTTGACGTCCCGGTTGATGTTGTTACCGCCATTGGACCACCGGATCCGTTAGTTAATCGATCATCATCCAAGCCCGATCGGTTCTGACCGTTGCCACCACCATTGAGATTACTGCGCAAAAGAGTAGCACCACCATCCGAAGGTATCGTAGCAACCACATTACTTCCGTTGGTAAACGTAATATCATGCATCCCTGTGCCATGTCTATCGGAACTGTTCACTCCACCAACGATTCCATCTCTTGCCATCACGGAACGGCCGCTCTCGCTAGCCGTCCAATTGGACGGTGTTCCACGCTTTCGTTTGCCCTTCTGCTCGGCCAATCGATCCAGCGGTAAGTCGGAAAGATTAATATTGTACACCTGCCTGGCGAGCACACGTGTAAGCGTCTGCATTGTTTTATCCCACTCTACAATCAGTTCCTCTCGGTGCGTTAAAGAGGATAACACCTTTAGGAACCGGTCCCACAGTCCCGCATTGACCGGAACGTTCGTGTGCGCTCGGATCCACGTAACGATCAGTGTCTGGAAGATGGGCTGTGCCAATCGTCCTCCGAGATTGTTTTTCTTCGCGTTTGGTGGTGAGTTCTGTAGAATGACGGACGTAACCTGGAGCAGTACTAGCAACAGTTGCTCCCACGTCTTCGCTTCCATGCGCGTCTTCATAACCATCGTGCGATAAATGTTGAGCACACGCTTACAAATATCGGTCTGCTCGTCAAGCGGTGTTGCGTACCCATCTGCGTTTGTTTTCGATTGAAAGTGTAAATTCAGGTGCGCCGTATTGACCATAAACACGTTTACCGCATTCGTTACAAACACCTGCAGCACATTCTGCAAACCGGCACGAATGGAACCATTCTCCTTGGTCATCAACATTGCGCCCAGATAGGAATCGGTACGCAATCGTTGGCTACCCGGTCGACTATTGCTGGCGGTCGGGGAGATGGTCTCCAGCGCCGGCCCGGCACCACCGGGAGATCCTCCTACGACGGGTAACGCTTCCAGATCCGGTTCCAGTAGAAACGGTGGGGGTGGTATGCTGCTCATCCAGTCGCGATACACAGAGATTGCGATACGCATCGCTTCAATCTGCGACTTCGAGGTGAAGGCCATCAGGAACGCCTGCCGGTAAATTTCGTGCACAAAGTTAACCGTCTCCCGGCTGGAGTACAATACGTCTCGTACTAGCTGCGTTTGTGTGTAACCCATGTGTCGCAAATTGGACAACAAGCTGGCATGATCCAGCGAACCACCACTGGAACCCGCGCCCGGTTCATCCTCGATGGAAAGAATCTGCTCCAGCTTGTTGTTTACGTGCCGCTCGTGCGTATACTTCGCAATCCATATAATGAGCACCACCACGCACGAGCTCATCACCTCCTCGCGCTTCGAAACGCTCCGGATGACGGGCAGATCGAGCTTCGGCTCGTACACGGACGTGCTGTAGTCGAACGAAGGGCAAAACACGGGCAGGTACTGTTCGCGGAACTTGGTGAGCAAAAAGTTGAAGGTGCGTATGTGCCGCTGGGGACTGTTGTCGCGCCACTTCAAACACCCACACGACTGTACCATGCAGTCGAGCAGAATTTCGAGCCCATCGCGTGGATCTGGTGCAGCCGTCCGTTCGCTCGAGCTCGGTGGTATAAGCGGTTGAATTTCGGGTGATTTGACCGGATGGGTGGCTGTTGTGTCGTGAAACACGGAACCACCGAGCTCGCCTTTCAGGTTTGGATGGTTCAACAAATCGGTGGCGATGAATTCACTGTCTGATGGAACGGCAGGTGCATTTTTGCCACGCTGCGGTACCGACAGTCCTGGCACGAGCTCGGTGAACATTCCATGGACGAAGGGCGGTGCATTGTCACCGAGGGCCTGATACCAGAGCAGGAAATATTTTACGCCCTCGCGCCGTAGCTTGACGCTGTTCCCGTAATGCAGTAATTTTGCAAGGATTCGTCCGAGCGAATGACACTGCCATCGTCGCTGGACCAACTCCGGCAGCAGGCATAGTATTTTACTCAGTAGCCATAACGATCCGTCCAATTCCTCACGGTGCGTTTTGTGTACTATGAGGTGGAAAAAAGGAATACAATATCAGTACATATTCAAATAGAGACATATTATAAATAAAACAAACAAAACCAACGAACAAATTTCTGCATATTTCTACTGCAAATGGTTGCAGAAATTCGAAAAATGTTAAAGAAAGTCATCATAACAAAAAAAAAACAACTGTAATTTACTTGTTAAACGTTAAAATGAGCGCTAATAAAGATAAGTTACTTAAAATAAGCCGCAGTATTTATCAATACGCAGCACTAAATGCTTGTAATGGAAAATACGATGATTTTATTGCCCTTGGAAAATATGCTTTCATGGATCATTTTTAGCATATTTAAAACATAACGAAACATTCGAAGCATGTGATAAAATATTAACATGCATTATTGAGCATTTTAGAACATTCGAAATAACATGATAAGACCTTCATTTTGGTGTTCCTGGGATGATAAAACAAAGGAATTGAATATTAAAATAAATACAGCAGATTACACAAGACAGGAGCAACAGGCATAGCAACGAGAGATCGCAGCAGATGATAGCATAGTTGTAGCACATAATAGCACAACGCCAGTAAGACGATGTTAGTTGATTGTTTAAAAGTAGATAGATAGTTTGCAATATTTATTGTGTAATATTTACGTAAAGCACTATGATCTCTCTTTAGATGCCGAATTTAGTAAAAAATGCTGTAATTAATTATTATGTTCAAAACATCCATCATCTGGCCTTTATCCATTTGAACGCTTTAATGCACTTTACAGGTACTGCCTGACAGGCGTTGCATTATCATGTGCCATAATTGTGCTATTAATTGTTGCAAACTATATCTCCAAAGCTCATGTCTCATGTCATCTGATGCATTTGTTTTAAATGTTTCTCGCTTTGTGCTATCAACTGAAAACAAATCATATCTACTAAGCAAAGCAACTGCAAGCAAAAACGCAACCAGCCATAATAGTGATAGTTTAGCATAGAACTCCCAAAACACAGTATCCCGTGTTTCACTTACCGATGTGAAAGGATAGTTCTGGTAGAGATTACAGTATCAGTATAATTGCATTTGCCATCGTATTTTTCGTAACAATTTCAGTACGCATGCCATATTGCCAGATTTTTGCCAGAAATAGTACAATATTTAACGTGCATCGGGGCGTGGTATGTAGAATTTTTCACATGTTTCATTCATTCATAGAGAGTAAAGTGTATGAGATGATAAACAACAAAATGATTTGTTTTGTTTACAGGACAAGACGATACAGACGACATAACGAATAAAGAAACGATAGAACAGATGAAAGTTTTTAAAATCCCATCCAATTGCCTATCCGTTGCCATAGTAGCAGCGTGGGGGTTTTTTGCTCTTTGTGGGATGGTGGCATTCCACAGTGTATGTTAATATGCTGAATGCTCCCAATTTGGAGAAACAACCCGTGGGTGTATTTTTTTTAGCTGTCCGAACTGGAAGTGGTCATGTAACCCCCGCCTTGACCATGAACCAAACACTTACCACGCTGCTTCAGATTCGCCTCGGCCTGTACGAAAGTGTCGTAAAGGATGTAGTAGACGTGACTGTAGTTAGCTTCGAACAGATTTTTCGCCTCATCGCTGTCCACGTGTTCTGCAATAAAAATGTAGAAAAACATGAGTTAGATGGTATAGAGACAAATAAATAGACCAAACCAAAGCCATCGACCAAATTGGGAATCGGTTCCGTCATCAGTACGCAAAGAGGTTCGTTCTTTTTCGTGTTGCATATTAAACAGAGGGCACATCCATCTGCGCCAAGTGGTCGGTTTCGAACGGTCGCGGAACGGCATAGTTGTTGATCGTTTTGGCTCTCTCAAGGGTGGTATTTCTTTGCATTCCACCAGCGCGAGCGTGTATGGGTGTACGTACATCGTTATGGTGAGGGCGGTTGTTTGGTGGTAACATTAGCAAGTTATTGGGATCACTTCTGTACCAAGCGAATGATCAAACAATGGATCAACTTTTCACATCCCATACACACATCGGGCTCGTCTGCGAACGTCGCTGCTGCGAACCATGAACTTGTGGTAAATGGATTGTTTACGTTTTTTTTATTCTCGCTCTCGTGATTTTTGCGCTCTTTGTGCTCTCGCAACTGCCCGTGTACGCTACAATAAACATGCGAACGTTTTTTTTTCTCACAGCTGCATCAGTGCCCGTTTCTATTGCTTTTACTACCATTCTCCGTTCGCATCTACACGCTCTCACTGGTCTCGCTGTGTTGTACAGCAACGAGCCCCCCACTCTCGACAACATCCACCATGGTAAGCATGAAAATCTAATTGTTTGGCAACGTGTGCGTTGCGGTGGAGCAATCGTCGATATGGTATGCACACTCCAGGAACGGGATAGGTTCGTATGTTTCCTCCTCATTGCCCGTGATTCGTCAGCACCAAGCAGTAACGCAGCAGGCCAGAACTTGCATGCGAAAGGTAGCGGGACGGTGGGAAGATTGGAAACATCGCATACAGGTGTGATTCACGTCCACTTTTCCCGTCTGCTCCATACCGCCATCATCCTCAGCGCCTACTGGCGACGTGTAACATCGGACTAGATATGTAAATGAATCCAACAACATTCGTCGTCGTCAAGCCTACCTCGGGCACGAATCCAAACCCAACCAGAGTTAGCTGGTGTTTCGATATCCTAGAAAATTGGTGATTAAAATTCGGATAAGGTTCCCCGTGCTTACCGAGTATAGTTTTCAGATGCCGTAGACGGGCAGCGGAATCTTTCTTGCTGTCTTGTATTTTTTGGGTCGACTTTTTCAAATCGATATTGGCCTTTTTGGTGAACATGTCGAACTTTCCAACCGTTTGGTTGCACGATTCACCATTGAAACACACGATACGGTGAAGGTTGGATTAGCAATCGTCACAAAATATATACACTACAGTGCACAAATATACAGCACACACCGAGGGCAGAGGATTAGCACATACAATTCGCTAGCAGTGCGACCGAGAAAACAAAAACAAATCCTCCATGGTGGTGCGAAACGGATTACGGAACGGCGGCCCTACCAGCTGCGGGAGCGTTGGAACTGGTTTTACACCACATGCATTGTGGGGTCGGTTGTTTTGCACGGTACGCGCTCCTTGCAATTTCACGACACAAAATTAAAGTAAAACATCTGAAAAACACCACAATTCACGACAGTACAGTACAACACGCACGAAAGCTACGTTGTTGCGGCCGAATTGCTTTTCCAAAAATTGTGTTTCGTTTCTCTTGGCTACATCATCGTAACGACGTGCTTATACTGGCTGGTTGATTGCTTGGCGCTACGTGTAGATGTGTCAGTCGTGAGTCGTTTTGGGATGGTGGAATTCGTTTGAAAAAATCGTCCCTTTCTTGGATGGTGCTGCAGTAGAGTTTGGTTTTTGTAATAAACACGTTCCTTACAAAACATATTGTGCATAAAAATTAAGAAACAGGCTAAAAAACAGAAATCACAATTCCGTATGGTACAATCAAAATCTTCACAAATGCCACCAAAACAGTCCGAGTGAACAACCAATGTGTAGCCGGTTGCATAAACAAATCTTTCAATTGTAAATTACGGTGCAAACATTACCAGATGTTGCTGGCGATCAGTCAGTAGTTTTGCACAATATTCACTCTCAACGAACATGTTAAGCATATTACCAAAAACAAATGGAAGATTCTTCTCTTCAGCCCTCTACCTAACCGGCGATAAGGCACGGGAGCAATTTGCTGTGCTAGTGCCATATCTCGATTTCAAACACAAACTGGGTGATTTCGAACGATTGAAACGGAACATCCGTCTTCGTAAGCATCAACTAGATTGCGACAATCTCAAACACCAATGGGAACTGTACCGGGATGTAGAGAAGCGCAAAAAGGACATCGAACAGTGCCGAGTAGACCTTCAGAAACGCATCCAGCAATCGGTGTGCAAGGAGGAACAGCAGCAGCTCAAATCACGAGCCATTCTGGCACGCGATGACTTAAAAAGGCTCAAAGAGCAAAGCTACAAAGTGGCGGACGTATTTATTGCCAACAATTTCCTGTCCATTCCAAATGATCTGCATGAACGTACGCCCGAAGAACGGGAGAAATGTATACACGAAAAACCAGCACCTACTGTGCTTAAACGGACTTCGAACGTCGATCTTATGCAGGAACAATTAGAAGAATTTGGACCGACATGCCTGTATATGACGGGAGATGCGGCTTGGATGGATCTACGCTTACCGATGCATTGTTGTGAAACGTTTCGCCAAAATAATTGCATCATTTTCTGCAATCCTGACTTTGTACGAAGTTTTCTAGTTGAGGCGGCCATGGTCAGTAAGGAATCGCTGTTTCTTGTTCGGGAAGAAGATGAGCCAGAGAACAAGGTGAACTTACTGCATCTCTGTGGCGGAGGTTCGTTGCTAAGCTTTCTGGGATACTTCACCAAACTGTCGGTGTTTCCTTCTGTGCTCCCTTTACGGCTTGTCGCTAGCGGTAAGCGCTATCATTTCCAAAAGGCTCAATCGAATGAAGTGCAGGCGTTTGGAGCCTGTAAAACAGCTCAGGAAGCGGAGAACATGTTTGACGAGATGGTGCAGATCTATAAACAATTCTACGATCAGCTACCCATCGGCTATCGTATTGTACAAGTGGCGGCACCCGATCTTCGACCAATCGAATCGATGCGTGTTGATTTTGAACTGTTTGATGACCGAAATCAGAGGTACGTAAAGGCTGCCGAGCTAGGATACTATACGGATTTTCTCAGCAAACGAATTGCGTTCATCTACCACGAAGGTAAGGTGCAACACTTTCCACACGTGATAGCAGGCACCGTTATGAGCTCTGTCGAGTTGATTAAGCTTCTCCTTAGCAATGGTATTACGCTGGATGATTTACCAATGATGGACATATTCGGAGAGAAATAAATTGTTAGCCATTATTATTACCAATGCGTTAGAACTGTACTTCTTTAGTTTTGATTTCATTCTTAACATTATCCAATTGTTACGTATTGCAGCTGTAATAGTATTGAAAAACAAACTTTAACACTTAACAATGTACATACTACCCAACAAACATTCCACGGTGTTTCGTGAACGTAATTAACTTTCACCCAATTCATGCTCGTTTCAACGCTTTCTTCGATCACTTAAACACCGTTTTGATATGGTTCCTGTATACTTGGCAAAACACCGGGAAGACCTTCGGCTGTCCACGTTTGAACGGTATTGTTTGCTGTGAGCAGCAGCAAATGTTGGTATTTAGAAAAAAGGGCACTGCAACAAATAACATACATTTTAGTGTAATTCCGTTTAGCTGAATGCTTTTTTTGACCAACTTACCACTTGATCCCATTCGGTTCGACGTTAACCTCACGTAGGAGTGCAAAGTTCCAGCTTGAGTAAAATCGCACAATACCGCTCTCGAGTGCGACTGCGATACAATTCACACCGCAGCCTTCTTTGATCGAAGAGTACGTTATCGCCTGTATGGGACTTTCGACGAACACGTGCTCAACGTATTGGGCATTGACTGTATACAGGCGCAACTGATCGCGTCGATTCGTACCCATCGTGACGTTCACATAGTCCGCATTATAATTTTCCGTCACCTCGAAACTGTCGTCGTCCTCTACCAGTGTTGCACTGCTCCAGGATTCAGGTCCCCCAAACGAACGACCCCGACTGGCATTGGCAGAGTGTACCAGCACAATATCACCCAAAGTCGGACTGATAGCGATTTGACTGATCATCGAATGCAACATATTGACCGGTCTGGGTATTTCGCGTACGTACGTTAAACTATTCACATCCCAAATGGCGGCGCATCCATCGATCGACACGCTCACAACGATCTTGTATTCCATCGATACACGGATTGCACTGATCGGTGCACGATGTTTGAGCAATTGTATCGGATATGTCCACTCCATCTGATCGTCATGCGGTATCCGTTGTTCGGACTGTGCTTGTTGCTGCTGTTCGTCCGGATCCATTTCCAACCGACGCCGCAAATTGGCACTCTTCCGATCGATCCATCGCCGGAACGAGCTTGATCGCGATCGTGACATCATCGTTACCGCCGGTTGCATATTCTGATTGAAAAACGAAACACGTCTTCTGCGGGAACGTTGATGAAACACGACAATACGCCCGGAACGATGCCCAAAAAAGATACTAGTACAGTGCGGATCCGAACCGCAGGCCGTGATTGGATCGTAGGCGAAGCTACTACTACCGTAAATCAATTCTCTCGACCGTTCTGTTGGTCCACTATCCTGGAGCAACCGAATCCTTAGCCGATCATCCGTTTCACCCCAGCTGATGGTATAATGCTTTTTTGCTCCAGTTCCCTGTGTTGTCGCACAAAACACATTCATCTTTTCTGGCAAAACATATACCTTTTGTCCATCCAGCGTAATCAATGAAGCAGGTGGTAGTGTGCCTCTCTCGACTCCCAACAATTCCTTCGATAGCTTTTCCCACACGTCTACGAGCTTTGGATCGGCCAGTATGGGACTGCCGCAGTACAATCCCCACCGTAGTCCAACGACAGTTTCCAACACTTTGGGAGGGTTCGCTAGCAGTGGATTCATTGCCGGGGGAGGATGGGCCGTGTCAAACAGACGTAGTGGCATCTGTCCATACGTTTTAACCATCGTTTCGAGGGCCAGCTTCATGACCGGATCGTCAATATCGGCCGCCGTAAAATCACAGTAAGTCGCCGGATGGAACACATTGATAGCATCGATCGCTGCCTGGCCTGTCTGCTTGTATCCGAATATTAAATCTATCCAATGACTCAGCTGTCGCCGTACAATGTTTGCCTCCAGTGCTTGTCGATGGATGAGCACGAACAAACGTGCGGAGCCGTTGCACCATGCGGGCAGCTCAACGTGGTTTACCGGTTCTCCCGACTGTCTTGTGCCAAAATCAAATCCCTCCTGATTTTCGAGGAACTCGGGAAAGGTGAAAAATTCCGGTATCAGCTCTTTCACATCCGTCGGCGAATCCTTGCTCGCCAGATTCCACGTCGTTTGCAGTGAATGAAATGTTCGATCCGGTATGTCGAAGCTATCGTCTTGATACTGCAAAAACAGGGAAGTAAACGGTAGGACACGCACCAAAAAGTGAAGTACCGTGCCGGAATTGGAGTAGTGTGAACTGTAATGGTACGGCTGAATCTTGCGTCGTCCACCATCGGGATCGCCACTCTCCGCCTGGCGTAAGTGGTTGTAGTTGTTGATGTAATGTTTTTCCAGCTCACGATGCTGAACCGCGATAGGCTTCTCCAGCAGACGGAAACTTCGTTCGGCCAGAAGATCGAGCGTCCTCGTGTCATAGTTTGCCAGTATCCAGGGATACACGGGATACTGCATGAGGTCGTGGTACGTTCGGCCGGAGATTTGATTAAGCAGCATCAGGTACTCCCAGTTCGAGAGCGCACCTTCGCGCCACTGCTGCGTGTGTTGGTCCAACTCCTGCCGACCACACCGTACCACGAGATCGTGGAAAAATCCTTCAAATGTATCTCGTTCGCTCGGGTCGCGGTCGAACACGATGAACAGTGACTTACCGCACTTGAGAAACACCTCCACCGCGGATTCTTGATGCTCAAACCGCTTGGTCCATATCTTGGTAATGTCGTGCAAGTCGTATATCTCTAGCTCACCGGCTTCGTACGGTTTCAGCACCAATTCTGTGCTCGTTATTATACACTCACACTCCAGTTCACGGCTGGGGGAACTTTTGCGCACGGTGAACGTGTACAGTACTTGATCCTCAACCGAATACTCATGACGGTAATCGTTCGAGAAAAGATACGCCAGCAAGGGTGTGTGTTCCCGTTCGTTTTCTTGTTTATCACTATTTTCCGGCATTGCTTCCTTTAGCAAAAATCGACGATCGATAGTCATCTGGCAGCGGCGCATTCGTTTCAACGCCATATCCGGCCCGAACGTATCGTCCAGCTCCCATGAGTTCGGGTAATGCCGGGCAGCGTACCACGGGGCATCTTCGTGCGTCATACGTCCGACCAATTGGTGCCATTGGTCGTAAAATCGATAATCGTTATCCTTGCGCAGCTGTATAATCAGCTCCTTACGGAGCCGATTCTGCTTTTCGACGCTATTACGTGTTATTTGCATTGCCGCTACCGTACACGAGTAGATTAGCTTCTCTTGCCGTGCGATCGATTTCATAATCGTTTGCTCCTGATCATTCATACTGATCGCTCGCAAATATTCGAAATCTTTTAACGTCTGCGTCAAGTTCCAGCTGGCACCGTGCGACAACCCGCCGTCAATGGATTGATAGAACGTATTGACCAGTCGCAATTCTTCCAGCGGGATGTGCTTTTGATTAAGCAATAGTATGCTCTGGACAAACACCTTCAACATTTTAACGTCACAGATCGCCGACAGATGGTTGCCACCACTCTCTAGGTAGTGTCCCAGCTGCCGGATGGTGTAGATTTTCAGCCGGATCGTACGTTTTGGTAAAAGGCACCAAAGGATAATATTGCCACCGCGCGGATTGCCGTTCAATGTACGATTCAGCAAGTGCCGGACGAGGGCCATTTCTGCATCGGAGAGATCACTTTCGGGATCACTGTTAGTGACGAATTGTATTGCCTTATCGTGCAGTCGGTTGAAACGTGTCTTTATTTCAGCTTTCGAGAGATTACATCCTACCAGCTCGACGGTGAAAGCTGTTGAAAGATAATCAAAGTTTATTTGGTTACAATTCATAAGCCACAAGAAACGCTTATGTATCCTCGGAATAAACATCTTCTTACAAAACGATACTTACAAGTATTCTTATTGCCAATGATTGATTGCTTTGGACGAAAGATAAATATTTGGAGCACATTGCGTAGTAGTGCTGCATGAAGATCACGTACCCCTTTCGTTACACGTTCGTTCTTGTGTTTTTGCGCAACCGTTAGCCCGTTTAATAAATCCCAAAATGGCTGCAAATAAAAAATGAAAATCATTTAAACAACTATCGATCGTTTGACTGTTTCAAGGACCAAACACACTTACATTAGCGACATTGCTCAATATCATTAGATGCGAAAAGCTGGTCAAAAACTCAAGCAAGTAGGTTCGGCTTTCCTCTTGGACGAGTTCTTCCTTTTCGTTCATCTTCGCCGCCGTTTTTACCAGTGCCCACACGAGCCCGTTATCGATCATATGTTGACCGGCACGGCGACGATGCTTCGTACAGATGTACTCAATCACGTGCAGCACACTGCGAAACAGCGTTGGATCGATGTGTGCCTGTATCAGGATCGCTATTAACACGTTCAGACCATTCTCGCGCACCACTTCCACCGAACCTTCCTGCAATAGCGTCGCCAATGGATGATCTTCGCCCCGATCCATCGCTAGCGGTGTATGCGATTTCGTGATCCACCGATAGCAACTACCGAGCAGCTCTGCATTCACACTGTGCGTCCCGATCTGATTAGCCAGATGGTACCAAAACACCTTCGACTGTTCTTCGCTGTACTGCTGCAATAACACACCGCCACCAGATTGACCCATGGCACTCCCAGTAGGGCTACTACCACCCATCCTGGCACTGTCAATCCGATCATCAATTACCGCCACCAGATTCAGCAGCATGGTGCGAATGCGAATGTTACCATTATTCGCCAGAATGAGCATTGTTTCGAGGATACGGTTTTCGCCACTCAAGAACTTACACGCATCCCGGTCGGGCAGAATGAGCAGAAAGTCGCACATGATGCGCAGGAAACTTTCCTGTAAAAAGTCATTCCCGGTGGCGAAATAGTTTTGTTCGAAAAATTTGTACCGAATCGCAGCGGACGTTGCGGACGATGATGAGGAGGTTGGTGCGCTATGCGATTGACTTTGATGCTGACCGCTGATCCGGTTCAGATCATTCCGTGGGCAAGATCTCGGTGAACCGCTGGCAGCAATCCTTGGTGATCCGAATTGTTTCTTTCTGCTGCCGGAGGTTGCTCTTATATTGGGTGAACTTTTCAATCGCCTTAACTTCCGCTTTCCGTTTCCACGTTTGTCGATACCGTCAAGCAAACTTTTACGCCTCAGCTTACCTTCGGCAATGGCAATGTTAAGCTTTTCGTAATATTCCTCACTACCTACACCACCATCGGGAGAGTTTAGTTTAGGACTTTTCGGTGCATTCGCTACTGGACTGCGATGCTTCTCATCGATCGACACCGTCGTCCCTGTGCTGCTGTTCGGATTCGTCGAAGCGGTCTGGCTGGTGTCTATAATGAAACTCGTTGTTGCTGACTCGAGTGAACTGCTTCCACCGATCGTAAGTGGTATAATTTTGCGCAGCTGTGACTGTGGCCGAAGACGGCGATCTCTAAGCTGCATCTTGGGGGTTGGTGGTCCACTGCTAGCGCCACTACTGCTCGTAATCGTCCGGTCACTGCGTTTCCCCCCACCCCCGAACTGGTTCGGGCTGATGTTGAAGTAAAACTTTTGACGATCGTGCGTCACGTAGCTGTCGGTGGGCTTATGCATCAGCAGCAATAGCTCCATGATTTCATTCAACAGTGCCACCTTTGGCGGCGTGGAAGACAGGATCGCTATCAACGAAACGAGCAAATCTGCTGCTTTGCGTGAGATTTTTACCGTTTTTGCCGGAATAACGAAGTTTACGCGACAAAAATCGATCAAGGCCGAAACGAGCGAAGCGTCCTGCAAGCGCTGGCAGTTGTACATCATGCCCGGGTGCTTATCGCGTGTGGCAGTAGCCAGCGCGGATAGTAGAAGATCAAGCACCTCCTCCGACTGATCGATCCAGATTTGAAAGTTTTCCAACAGGAACGTTATCATGCCTGGGTAGCGAATGCGGGCAGATGAAGTGGGCAGTACGCGGTAGTGGTCACCACGCTTTGCCACGATTGGTTGGTCAAACGCCAGCTCCAACAGCGCCGTCAGCAGTGCAATATCTTTGTTACACTTTTTGCTCTTCAGCACCACTCCGATCAGTTCGAGATAGTTACACTGTACGAACTCGTTGAAGAAATCTTGATTAGAATGCGCGACGCGTAACAGCAACTTGAGCGCGGCAACATGTAGGGCCGGTGTATCGCTAATTTCTACCACACGGGCGAAGTACACGAGCATCACGGAAACACCGCCAGCGATCAGTAACGATCGCTGCAGCGATTCGATTTCCATCGCTTTTAGCTTGCCGGCAAACGACATGAGACCAAGGTTCTGATGGCGTCCCACAAAAGAATCCATTTTGTTGGGAGTCAAGTACCCGACGTGAGTTCGCTCTAGGAGTTGCAGCGAACCTACCATGCGTAGATCGTTCACGGACAGTTTGGATAAGTTTAGCGTGCCATAGTTAGGAATCATGTAACCGGTAGCGAACGCTACAAAGCTCGTAACATTTGGCCCGATTGCGTACAGATTCGCCAACACGGCTTCGTCCGTAATGCAACGGCTGAACAGGTGAACAACTGCAAGTCCATACCCGACGGAACATTCATTCAATTCACTAGCCCGGTGGCCTACGGTGAGGACGGTTAGGTCCGTGTCCATGTGTATCTTGCAGGGATTCGGGAGCGAAAACTGTGCCAACTGCTGCACACCGTCGTTCATGACCGTTACCTGTACTTCATCGTCGTTCTGCTGCACGGCGAAGGTTAGCATTGACCAGCAACCTTCGGGAACACACCAATCCTGCCCGACCGTACACTGGCGTAGATTCACATCCATCGTTGCATTGTCTACCCGTTTCAGTGGGGTCAACCCGACGCCCTGCTCAGTCGAATCCTTCCGTCCCTGTCCGACGGGTAGTTGCTTGAAGCAATACACACATTGCGCACGTGGTGTATCAACCATAAACGCGTGTGATGCCGCATCAGTAATCCCACGCAGCAAATGTTTGTACATCCACAAGTGTTGCATTTCTTTGGCACAATTATCGCAGCATTCCGTTCTTTTGATCGCTTTGCTGAGATACTGCTTCGTGTTGCTGGGTGTTATTAGACAGTCCGGCTTACTGTAGCGTACCACCAGTTGACGCTGAGTGTTGAAATATATCGACAACATTTGCTTCTCGCTGCCCACGGACAGTAGGTGCGTAAAGTCGGTTTGCTGACGATCCGCGAGCTGTGCCACCCGAACCCAAGCCGACACGGTAAATCCATTCCCGTGCCAAGGGTAGAAGTTTGCGTAATTCATTGGTACGATTGTGGAAGCATCGGTGAAGCCGCTGTGTACATTGAAACAGAAATGATGTTCCCGTAGGAAGGTGATTTTCTTGGCCAACAGTACATCGCATGAAGAAGTAAATGTGCGATCAGCGTGCAGCACTGGGAATTGCACACACTGATAACATTCGACAACGGAACCGGCTTCGAAAAGGTTCGTTAGCTTGGTAAGAATCAATTGCACCGGGGGATCCTTATGGCTCAACAGTTGCATGAATTTGATCAGCACCTCAGGCACGTCCAGATCGACGATCAAATCAACTATGGCAGCCTGTAGCTCCTTTAGCCGTGCGTCACTGGTTTGCAGCACCGTTGCAAAGCCACGGATGAGATACAGCGAACCTCCGAGATGGTTGCGTATGATGTTTAGCTTCACGACCATCTGTGCCAGTACGGGGCACCAGTGTTCGGGACGTTCCACACAGCGGCGCGACAGTTCTACCAGTATTTCCGTAACGATCGTACAGATTTGTTCGTTTGCCAAACGGTTTGTGCTGCACTGTTTCATTCCGCCAGCCGTCTCTTTCCTTGTGCTCAGTTCCGTTGGACAGTAAGCGTCGATTTCTACATCTCCCTCGTACCCATCTTCACGTGCCGTTGTATACGAATCATCTGTCGAGCTTAAATCATCGGTCTCATCGTCATGGTACAGTGACACCGTTAACAAATCGATCTCATCCTCCTGCAGCGACATTTTGGCGTAATGGTTCCTTTCCCGTCCGGAATCGTTTTCCTGCCGCATAAAGTTCAGTGCTTGGGTTGATTCTTTGCGCATTTCTGCCACCTTTAGTAGCGCGTGTAGCACATTGATAACATTGTTGGCCGTGTTAGGACAGTCCCAGTCCTTCGTAGCACAGTTCAACAATAGTTTTTTCAATTCGATTAACGCAACCTGCATCGTGTTTGCTGTAAAAAAGACGCACAGAAGAAACACTTTATCAATGCAAAAATTGTTACTTAATATATAATACAATCTCTCCAGTTTAACTCAGTCCTCTCGTGAACCACATCTAATGAATGAGAGTGTTTCAACCGAAGTGCAAAGCAAATGTACAAACGTCTGTGAGCGTTTTCTTAATAAGTTTGTATGTGTGTGTAGAGGGCTTTTTCATTTATAAGGTTTCACTAACGATATGAACGTTTAAAGATTTCCACACAACGCCCTACATCATACGAACGACACAAAGAAAGGAACACGGCCGTGAGTAGTACATTCAATTGAAACACAACCAGATCGAATTCCATTCGATCCACAACCCCCTGCCGTTATCCTCGCCCTCTTATACAACCCACCGTACATCAAGCTAAACTTACCAAGCTCCGGTTTTAGGTTTTCACATTCATCAGCACCATCGGTTAAACCATTCGTAAGCAGCTGCATCGAGGCCATTATTGTTTCGAGCAGGTTTGTTAACTTTTTCTTAACATTTGCATTCCCTGGATCCGCTAGCAGCTTTCTTGCCTCCAGTGGCAAAGCCATCAGACGTCGTTTGATGGCCACTGGGTCGCGCTGTCCGGAGTCCGAACCGCCAAGAATATCTTCCATCAGGTGGCTAAGGATCTGCCGTATATTGAACAGCTCCGATAGAGACCATTTCTTTTCCAGTTTGCTGCTGTTATTAGTTGATTGACTAGCTGGGAACAAAAATTCCCTTTGCAGTTCGTCATTGATCGTGGCGAGTTGCAGTTCGCGCAAGAAAGAATAATCGTCCTCCTCTTCCAACCAACCGGTAGTGGGTGTAGTGGATTCCGCACCTGCTCGATGTATGTTGCTTAAATCTCCGGTAGCACTGTAGTGCAAGCTTGCGCTAGATAACGAACCGTCTAAAAGTTGATCGTTGAAATGAAAGATATTAAGTACGCTTTTACGTTCCGGTTCGTATTGAAAATTTTGCATATTTTCAGCCTGGTTCGCTGCCAATGGTGGTTCGGTGACTAATGCTTCCGGTTCATGCGAAGTAATAGAGCCACCGTGGAAAAGACAAATGCTAGCGAGGTTGTGCGCTAGCTCCAGACAGTGCTTGACTCCAGTTACCCCATCATAACGTTGCAAGAATTGTTTTAGGAAACGATGGCTTTCCTTCAGTAACTGTCGAACTGTTTTCCAGTGCTCCAGATGTAATTGAAGCATCGTTTCCAGGGGAATCGTACATCGTGTTCTAATGACTGTCGCTGTGTTTCTAACAGGTTTAAGCGAAATGCCTACCTTACTGTCGGAAATAGTTGCAAAAAGGTTTCCCATATAAGTGATCTGTTCATCCAAGTGATCGAAAAGCATTTCGACCAATTTGTTCACAAACTCTTCGGGCAACGATTCATCCCGAATGCCTGTGGTCATGATCAGGTGCATACTGTGTGCGAACTCGACACGCCCGCTAAGAACACGCAACAGTACTAGATTTTCATCGCGGTAGAACAAATTCATTTCCCGTTGTTCCTGTTTAGCGACGACTCGACAGATGATCAACAGACACGCGTTAACAATCTCCTTCCAACCTTCATCCTCGGGGGATGATCCGTAGACGAGCTGCTCCGACTCCGTCCTTTCGATCAAACGCTGCAATTCACTTTGCAGCTGCTTTTGTACCAGCTCCTGTAGCAAAAACGATCGCAATCGGTACGGGATAACGCGGGCAATATCGAGTAGGTAACGCAAAAACGTTGGCATGCGCGATCGATTCTCGATTCGTTTGAACTCACCAAACGCCTCCCGGTGGGTGCGGCAGAACTGCTCGTAGAACGTATTTGCCGCATGGTCCGATTCGCACGTTGCGCACTGTGATCGGTTGAAAATCGCATGGACGACGGCACGACTCGCAAAGTTAAGCCGCAGCTTCGGTATTAGTTCATCGTTCGAAAGTTTCATTAGCACCTCGAGCGTGTGTGCGTTCGTGTTGCAACAGCATAGTTGATACACCTTGAAGAAGTTTACCATTAACCGTTGGTCGGTGTGCTTCACCTGGGGGAACAGATTTAGCAACAGATTCTCCAGTGCACACACGTACCCGTGCCGTGCGTCCTGCCGGGAATGATGCAGCCGGAACCGGCTTTTGCGCGTTCTTCTGCAGTTGCCTCTAGTAGGTGCAAGAGCAAAGATGAAATTTTGCAACATCGTGATCAGTATTTCAACTAACCCAGAAGAGCACGAGTGCATCGTTTGTATCCACGGTACCACGACACCGTTGTTATTACCGATCGCACCGATCCGCGAACCGAGCTGCAGGAAGCTGTACGTATGCTTCACAATGTCGAGATTACTTTCAAGCAGTTTAAATATCGTTAAAAACAATTGCTCACTCACAACGTTGTCGCAAAAGTGCAGAAACGATTGATTTACCGCGGAAACAATCGTGTAGATGAGATTGTACGTAAACTCGGTCGAAAGCGCATCGCAGTTTTGGTCGCGCAGTTCTTCCTTTAGCAGCTCGACCATATCCGTAGCAACTGTGCGCAGGCTGAGATCGTTCGAATCGAGCGTTTGCAGAAAAAACATATTGTTCAGGCACAGCATCACAAGACCGAGCAGTTTGTGGCGTATAACGAACCGATTGTCCATACTTTCTTCGAACCGTTCCTGGCGTTTTAGTTGCTCGAGCGCAACGCGCAAACAGGACACAGTTACGGAGTTCTCATCGATGGTAAGCACATTTTCGTGTACGATCAAACTTTCCAGCAGGTTTAGAACGGTCAGCGTAAACTCGTCTTGCGTAAGTGTTTTCGCCGATTCGCTGATCGGGCGACGGTGCAAGTGCTGTGCCGCCTTGGAATAGTCGACTGTAGAAGCGAATGTATTGGGACCGCTCAGCTGGCGCATGAACGCCGTCGATAACTGTGCTGGTCTGTTCTGTGTGTTTCGCTTTATGCTATCGCGATGCCATTCACCGTTGTAGGAACGCATTTTTAAAACAGTTCTTAGAAACTGCCCGTATCCTTGTGGCAATAGTAGCGGCACGATGGTAGGATAAGGTTCCGTGTTCCACTTCGTTGTCGGTAGTATTCGTACCAGAACCGCAGCTATCTCCCGACTGTTTGCAATGTCCTGCGGATATAGGAGAAATATCAGTTAAAAATTACACTACACTCTAGTTCGTTATTGTAAAATACGCTGTTTTACACCTACTTTGGCACCAATTTTGGATAGCGTCCTTAGTAACAGACCACCGATTCCATTGAGAAAGAAATCCTTCAACCACTGGCAACGACTTTCGCTGCTATCCTCCGCATGCGCGGGTAATTCAACCTGAAAAGATAATTGTATGAAATGAAGATAAGAACGGGGGCGGTAAATATAGTATCATCCCTTAACGGCATCTGTTTCTTCGGTGCAAATGTGCATTCAGTTTTTGGGTAATTTTTTGTACATACATCTTCCTCAGTTGAATTGCTGTCTATCTTGGAGTTACATTTCCCCGTCTCAGACGCCACATTGTCGTGGGGTGGAAGAGTAGAGGAATTACTATTGTGCGTTACTTCCGCCGAGGGCGTTGTATCAACTCGAGCGTACCGTTTTACGGTGGGATCACAGATTTCGTATATCAACAACAGTAGCTGCCGTGATAAGGCGGATGAGATGTTCTCGTACCGGCTATGGTGACGATTTGGTGAAACGGATCGCATGCGGATCAAGCAAGCATGGAGATAGAGTGAGAGAAAGAAAAAAAAGGCGCAGATTAAAGCTTGCGTGTGGATTAAGCAGACAGGGGGAAGGGATGCATCCCGACGATTGAATCATCGACCCAGTCAACTTATCTGCGAACGTAAAAACATACACCAGCAACTCCAGCCAAACTGGAATAACTGCTTCCGGGGCCGGATGATAAGAGAAAACCGGCTCAACCACATTCGCTCCGGGTATTACTTACTTCCTACGATCAAGATGTAAACGATCTCCCTCGGTAAGCTGGTTGAACCCTTCGAGGAACTGCTCAATCTCCGCTTTTCGCTAGAACAATCAACGCAGTAAATGAACAATGTGTCTAACTGCGAAGTTATGCGTATGCTGCGGCATTTCACTTACCTGGTAAATGTCCACTGACGAGTGACTGTCGTAAATTTGTGCCCACAGCTCACACAACTGGCCGATGACTCGGTCCGCCGTTTCTAGAGCCATCGTGATCGTGAGGGACGCGGTGTGTTTACCATACGGTGGGGGGTTATATTGCACCTGAGTGCTTACCTGGTCAGTATGTTTGCGCGCACAAGGCTTTCACACGACACTACACAAGGTCAATATTTACGGGGCAGCAGTGCACTACTTTCTTGCAAAATGATCCTCTCATCGAAGGTTCCGTTTGATGAAGATGTTCAGATCAAAGGAACCCTTTACTTAGCTCGCACGATATTACGTGAAGGGGTTCGAATCAGAATATCTTTGCTCCGCAGTACGACGCACTACAATCAACAACAACACCATTCATCACAGTTCAAATTGGATTGTATCCAACAGCAGTCTGAAAGTCAGCTGGAAATGAACACAACTCATGGTACGAGCGTAAAACACAAGCGTGTAACCCTCACTCCGTACTGCAGCGTAAACCTGCTCATCGTCGTTCTGGTTCTGGCATTGCGGTTGTAATCGGGCGACTGTTCCGTAGCCACTTTTGTTGCTTCACTTTAGCGCGCTCGAAACAAAAGATAGGACGCGCACACTGCACCACACTGCCATACTAATTGCGTAGGATTTTGGCTGTCGTCACAAGGCGCAATGTATGTCGAACGCGCCAAGCAGTCGTTGTGTGTGGGTTGTCGGGCGCGGATGATTGCGTCCAGGGTGGAGGAGACTTTGTTTTGATTTCATTTCGTCACACACTTGCTTCATTGCTATGTATCCGCACACTAGCAAACAATTCGCACCACACCAACACAGGGTAAAATGTTTAGCACTAGCACTTGAATTCGCGAAATACACATGCAGGTATACCATTTCATGAGGACTTCAAAATACGCTCGTTGAAGTGATTCATTTATATTCATTGATGTTGTTCTGGCTTGCCTAATGCCTGACTACAGTTGTCTTCAATTATAACCAATAGCAGAAGAATCAGTACAGCGTTCGTTCGAGATTTTAGCCATACAGGGAGCATTTTTCCGCATTTACCGTTTATTATTTATTTTATTTTTTGAATCCGTTCGTTCGCTTTATGTTGTTACAAAAACTATATTACATGGTTTGCAAGCCTTCTCCTGTTAGTTGCATCCATATAATCAACTTACTTAAATAACTAGATTACTGGACTGTCCTAGAACTGTCCTTCAGAAACATGTACCATCCTTCACATTCGTTGTGAATTTTGATTTGCTGCTACTGATCGTAAATTACCGTACACCTTGCTGGCGGGTGACCCCAGAATCAGATGGCTGAGGGCTCGTTTGGCATGCTGGATGTACTTGTAGCTGCCCATGACGTGAATCTTTGAGTCCTGCAGTACAATGCGAGTTTTGGTCGTGTTTTCTATTGTGAACTTTGTTCGTCCACCCTTTCCGGCAAGTCGTCCGATCGCGCGGCTAAGGTGATCACCCTTGAGCGCTTTCACATCCGTAACGTCGAAGCTTTCGATGAACAGATCGTCCAAACGAATCAGTGCCAGTGCATCTTCCACTTCGAAACCAAGTGCAAAGGCACGCACAAAGTCAGCCGCCTTCTGCAGGTACGTTGGGTCTGGCGTTTCTGCAGTTACCTTTATTTCCACCTGCAGAACAGAAGCATTACGAGAAGTTTACGGTGTTCAACATTTTGCCAATGGCATAGCCCAAAGTACCTGGCTGAGTTTAACGTTGTATCGTATCATTAGCGACAATTGCTCAACAACTGGGGTAAAGATCTTCATCCAATGTTCTTTGAGTGCCGTTTTGCTACCGAGGCAAGGATATTTTGTTTTGTTAGATACTTCTTCGGAATGAATCCGCTGAGGGCCTGCATGCTTACCGTGTGCGTGGAATAAACACCTTCCTCATTTCACTAGATTTTCTTGGAGTTTTCGCCTTGCGACTCTCTTGCGAAGATGAATCTTGCGGAATAGTTTCAACAACAACATCGACGTCCATGATTGCTTTAACTTTGCAATGAAACTACCACCAAAAAAGGGAAAGAATTTAACAAAACACCACTTTCGCTGGTAAAATTGTTTTGCCGAAGAAATGTAAGCACATGCGGTTTGGTAGCTGTCACTTGCCTTGACAGTTCTTTTGACAGTTCAGTGGCGAAGGAAGAAAGAAAGAAAAAAACACCACCCCAAAAAGCTCGCCCATACCACCCCAAAACCAGGATGGACCTGTTTGTTCCATTGGTACAAGTTCAACCAGAGTAAATAGGGAAACGCTAAAGAAGGGCACGCAAACGCACAATCGCGGCGGTGAAGCAGGGCAAAGTTGTTAAACAAGAAAGTGGAGGAAAAAACAAGTGCGCGTCGTCCGAACAGTGCATTTGTACCGTTGTACCACCGTCTTCTTGCTCTGGACGGTTTGGCTGGTAAGAAAAAGGTTGGTGAAATTAACTACAGAATCTCTCTGTTGCTGTCATTTCGGAAAATGCCCAATACAAGTCAATTCATGGATTGTTGATAGTTGTGTGGTGATTAGTTACGTACTGTTTATTTTTTCTTATTTCCTATTGATTAGACTTCGAGACTGTACAACATCGTTCAAATATAGTCTTCTCTCTTGTCGCGTCGCATACCACGGATGCCAAGAATGGAGCTGGATAACATATTTCTGAACAAGCTTCCGATCGTAGCCGCTACGGGCAGCGAAGGTGGAACGTGGAACCATTACGCATTCATCGAGAGCACCTGGGGCGAGCGGAAGATACTGCTGAAGATCATTGTGTTCAGCCCGCTGTACAATACGCCTCTAAGCTTCCTGTCCGAGATAGACCACGAGGTGCTGCAGCAGACGGCCATACGATTAGAGCGTCCATGGAACGATTTTCTGCACGAAACGAAGCTGGCCCTTTGTACCGAGGGTGGCGCGAACGGGTTTAGTTACGCGGTCGAAGAAAACAATTTCGTGTGGCGTAAGATTGTTGGGCCCGCGTTAACCGTGGCGTACGGTTCGGTTATACTGCTCCGGTCCCAGTGTCTGCTCTCGGATGTGCTGTCGAACTCGATTGGCACCCAGAACCGGCTGCGCAATGATGTGCAGCTGAAAAATAAGGTGCTGCACGAACTGAAGGAAGAGCACGAGGAGCTGCTCGAGTTACAGCGCCAGCAGGAAGAAGACAGTCGGCTGTACGAGATAGAGTTGATAACCAAGTGCATCAGTATACTGAACGAGAAGAAGGAAGTAATTAACCATCTGAAGAAAAAGCTCGCCGAAGAGGATGAGGAACCGGAAGGGGAGCGGGAAGAGGAGGAAGAGGAGCAGCGAAATGAACCGGCCGTGGATCAGTTCGAACGGCGGCTGGCAAGGGAGGAAGACCAACCCAGACCATCGCCCTCGCTGCTAGGGACGAGCGATTCCGAGCCATTTCTGGTGGATAGCGATCCACAGGATCCGGACGATCATGGAACGCTGCCAAAGCGGACAAAGTATCAGCTAACGCAGCGCAGTGCTACAACCACATCCGCGAGCAGCATGATGTCTACGGTCAACCGGAAATCGCACGAGGAAGATGATGCCGCTACCAGAGAGGAGCAGGATGGCCAACTGGATGATTTGTACAATAAGGATACGGAGGAACTTTTACAACAGATGTAAACGATGTATTTGGAAAAGGGAACTGAGGCATTTTTCTGGAAATGAAACTAGGACGAATTTTAGAATCAGATAGTCCCCCGCTGCGTGATTCGTCAAGAATGTGTGACGGAGCGAGGAAACATTTGCATGCATAGTTTGTGATTTGCCGCTTTTTGGTTGCCCTCGAAATTTAAGCCTCCTTATCTGATGTTAGCCCTGTTTCCCCCCCTGTACTTAACACGGAAGGGCGAAAGGTCAGCAAGAAGCATATTATTAACCAGATTTTACATGTCGTAACAGTGTGTCATAGTGCAATGTTTAGGATAAAATCATGTGCCAATAGTAAGCGGAAAAGTAATGATTTCCATCGTGAAAAATGATGCGAAATACAGCGTAGGTGCATACTTTATTCCGAGATATCATGTTTATGAAACTAAAAACCTCCTTGATCCTGCCCCACCTTAATTTTCCAGTCTCCATCGTCCGGCCTATCCCTCCATTCCCTTGCCCTGTATTCCGACTGATCCGAATCCGGATTTATTGTAGTAGCTAAGATACGTTTTACAATCTTTTCCTTTTCGGGAAACAAATTCACTTCAACTTAGACTGTAACTATTTATTATTTTATATTGCCATTTGTGTTAAGCGTCAACAATCACCCACTTTTTTGATAATAAAAAAACGATAATCATCATTCATGTTTAAATGGAATGTGTTCAAATTGGAGTTTTGTTATGCTTGAGGGAAAGAGATTCGAGGGTTTTTAAGGATTATAATTATTATTGACGAATTCAAGCATTATCAGATTAGTGGTAATTGTGAAAGTCTACAAATTACCACGTTTTTTTTTTAAATTTCTCCATTACAAATGTATTGTATCTACACTGTTTGAGAGTTTATTTAGTAAAAGAAAAATTGATCAGCACTTTGTTTCATCAGTCTGCAACCGACCCACCAATGCGTATTGTAGTGTAACGTGTGTGTATTACCTCAACGATTGAGGCAAACATATGAACTGAAGGCCCAAAAATGATTCATAAGAATAACGTACTATTAAACTACATAAGTTGCAATTTCAAAATTTAATAAATGGCAAATAGCAAAAACGAACGCACCCAAATAAAAAAAAAAAGGTGTTTGAATTATGTCCGCATACGTGCATCAGCCACAAGGATAGTTCTTTCCAAATTAACAGATTTGCCACGTGCTCGAAGAGCATCTCCAATTTCCACTATTTATTATGTCTCTTTTAGTTTGCTTGTTTTGTTTACGTGTGTTGTGTTTTGTATTGTTTTTTGTGGGGTTTGCTATATGCACCTCTTTCGATGAACCGCTACTATCGAATGCTTGAATTGCGTGGATCATGGTTACAGAACTTTTAACTAAATCCCTTGTCCACAGGCTTCCGAAAAATCGAAAAACAAAAATTATGCAATAATGCACACAAGCATTTACGCGTTAGCCGTTTTCGATCTTATGATATTTATATTTCTACCGTTCTTTTTTATGGACACCCACTCTCCCGCCCTCTATGCACGTGCTCTACCACCGTTTCGTAGGCAAAAAGGCATTGCACCCACGTGTACACACGTTTGCGCTTTGCTGCTTCCCTTTTTTTGTTTTGCGTTACAGGACACGACCATATCGCTCAAGGAGTTATTTTTCCCCACAACAAAAAGGTTGTATGTTGTATTCGATAACTCATATAAAGATATAATTATAATAGTAATAATCTATCCAGCAAAGATGTGTGTGTGTGAGTGTCTGTGTGTGTTTGATACTTGCAGGACACGTGAAGAGGGATCATAAAACCGAAAACATTACGCTGCGCATAAAGACGGACAAAAAAAGCCAACATCTCCAAAATCTGTGATCGAGTTCCTTCCTTCCTATCCTGGCTAGTTGTTTCATGCCCTATCTGTCGAGCTTTTTATTGGAAGGAACCGTTTTTGGGTGGTAGAGTTTGATGTATGCTTTTGAGGATGAGTGTTGGTGATTTTTCTTACTTCAGCAGTTTTTTGCATCCCTTTTTCTCTAGAACCTTTGTTTCCGCTGTGTGTGTATGTGTCTATTGTTATTTAATCATGCTGCTGTTGCGGCTGGCATGTAGCTTTCAAAGAGGGGGAAAGGAGCGTGGTGGTCGATCGGTTTGAGAGGATGATAATCATAATAATAACTGCTGACCCGAAACAATTCTGGTGTTCAGCAACAGCCCGACTTTGCCTCCACGTTGCGCCCCTTGTCGATCTTTACAGCACTTGGCGGATCTGCGGCACTGGACGGGGGCCCGACACGATTCTTTATTTCGGCCGCCATGGTCATGAATGCCTGCTCTACGTTGGTGGCATTTTTTGCTGAAGTCTCAAGGAACGGAATGCCCAGCTGATTTGCCAATTCCTGCAAACCATATCGTAAAGAACATTAGCCCTCAAACCAACTTCATTTCATGCTGTTTGCAGTGTTTCAGATTTCCAATGTGGGTTGTGATCTAGTTGCGATCCATTCTTACCATTGCGGTTGTAGTATCGACACGTTTCTTCGTCTGCAGATCACACTTGTTACCCACTAGCAGTTTGTTTACGTTGTCGCAAGCGTAGCGTTCGATTTCCTCCAACCATTGCTTTACGTTCTCGAACGAATCGTGATCGGTACAGTCATACACCACGATGATGCCATGTGCACCGCGATAGTAGGACGACGTTATCGTGCGGAAGCGTTCCTGACCGGCAGTATCCCACTAAAAGATGGAATAACATTTTGAGTTTGTAGGGTGCTTTAAAATCAAGTGATAGTTATCGATCGTCGAACCCAACTCACAATTTGCAATTTGATTGTTTTGCCATCCAGATCTATGGTTCGAATTTTCTGCAAATAATAAAATATATTATGAGTCAACCAATTCTACAACCGCTTTTATTGCGGCTTATAGTCACACAAAGTACTCACAAAATCTACACCAATTGTGCTGATGTAACTTTCCGTGTATGTATCGTCCTGAAAAAACGAGAATTGTCGGTTCATCGGTACGTGCTTAAAAGGGAATGATTTCATGGTGCAATTGCAATACTTACGGCAAATCTTAACAGCAGGCATGATTTTCCAACACCGGAATCACCAATCAGCAGCAGCTTAAACAAGTAGTCGCTAATGGTGTTCAAAAAAGAAAAAGCGAAAATCAAATAAGTGAACCACCATTAACGTTGATAACGAAATAAACTAAAAACGCCCCTCCATATGAACCATTTGGAAGCAACATATAATGTTAAGTCAGCTAAACGCAATACAACAATAAACAGCGATCGATTTGAAAGAAAAGGTGATAAAAGAAGCACCTATTTCTATGATCGTAGTAACCACACTAAGGCAATCAACTAGCACGTCGCGATCGTTGTCAGAGGAAATGAATAAAATCTTGACCCGTTCAGAGATCGATTTAATCGCATCCTCCCGGTGTAATTAATTGCGACGTGACACGTTTGAGTTTTTTTTTGCCTGGTTTAAAGTTCAATTCCAGTCGCGTTGCCAGTTGCGACGATCTTGCAAAAAAGCATAAATTTAGTTAAACAAGTTTTGTTTATATTCGCTATCGGCCTTCATCACGTACGGTATTATTTTTTTACATGCTAAACCAAGGAAATGACATATTCTCCACTGGGTGCGTATGACTCATTGTTCTGGGAAGCATTAATGACGGAGATGTAGAGTCAGCAATGGACAAAGAACAATAACGGTTTGCGCTGCTTTATCAATATGCTTCAAATGTAAACAGCAGGAAATAACGATTTTCCACGATCGCTTTGAGTAATGGAAGAATGGGCGTTATATGTTCTAGATTTCCCCTTTTTTGTTGCTAGCATGACCGTTCCCAGTCTCTACCGGACCATAAGGTGGATTGAACAGTGTCAAGAACGCATTGTGCACTTGTGTAGGTGTGCGTGCGCGAGCGTGTTGTTTACTCCACACAGCAGCCCGTCTCTTTCTATCGTAAGGTTTCACACTCCATCCATCGAAAAGGTTGCCCCTTTTTTACAGTACAAAACCAAACAAATAACATTCGATCTTCGAGCTGAGATCCGATAAATGCACAATTCCCAGCATGGTTTATGCGATTAGGATAACTCCATCCCGGACAGTGGTCCGTTTATTATCACACAGTGAATTAAAATCGATGAACGAGCGCGATCCACCATACCCGATTTGCCTTCTCGTTTTCGCCCATTCGTATCTCCGCGGGTGCGGGTGCCGCCGATGGCATTACGATGACGGCGAAAGCTCGACGTCGTCATCGACGTAGGTTTGGTTACGCGGGGCGGCGATGAGATGGTGGTGGTGTAGTTTAGAAAATGCCCACAGCGGAATATCTTCGTCATCATCATCCACCGTTTGCGCTTATCGGTGGAGACAGAGGAAGAAGAAAAAAATCTCGCAAGCAAACAGAAACGTTCTTTGCGTTTTCTTGCACCTTCGTTGCCTTGCTATATTGAGATATACCACCGGGGAATAGTTCTTTGTTTCCTTCTGCTACCGCGATGACTCCTGCCCAACTCAACGAGGACTGTCCCCAATAGCACTAGCCGATTGACGCAGTAGCGACACTCGATGCATTGCAGGAACGATGGGGAGGAACACCTTTTTTACGAAGTAACACTCCCCCCTCTGATATTCGTACTTCTAGCGGACACTTACTATTCGGGACTCATGGTCGGTCGTGGAAAATCTGTTTCCTTCACTCAGTTCCTGGGTATGAACGGCACACGGGTACGACGAGGGGGCTTTTTTTGCTTCGATTTTCTTTCCAGCACACCAAATTAACACGGATCGGAAGTCGCTGACGAATCGGATTCACGCAGCGACCGTTGTACTAGCGATTAACAATGTGGGGGCAATGTGCAGTAAAATAGGTATCACAATTCGGAATTTCACTTTTACGTCCGCCGTTTTTCACGCCACGGGACAGAGAAGACGGAAACCCGGAGCAGATTTTAGATCGGTATGAAAATGTACAACACTTCCAAGTTTTCTGGTTTCTTTCTTCCCTTGCGCGACACTGACACATCATCTTCATCGAAAACGTCACTTTACCGACCAAGGTACAGACATGAATGATGGACATTTTCAACGAACGGTCGTTTGTTGCAGTTGTTGACCGAAAAGGATTTGCATTTATTATGCAAGAATTGCAGATTGCATGTAAAATAGATTTTCCTACAATTTATGATCATTTTAATATTGAAATTTGTATTTCTCGCCAACAGATAACGTTGAACAATCTTGACCACGTTCTGTCATTTGGTGCGATTTGTCAACAAACTTTTATCGCCGATCCGCGACAGCAGCAAATCGATAGGAGTATTTTAGTGTAAAAACTCTACGTAAAAACTTTCCCCAAATCGCCAACATGTTATCGCAATACGTAGAAGAATTAGAACAGGTAAAGTAATGCTGCTGTTACCATCAACTCCTATTATATTATCACGTACTTTTCTGTGGTCTTTTAGGACCCATTCGAGGTAGAAGAATTCATCGAAAGACTGTGCTGGCGGACAAACAACGAAATCGGCTCGGACCAGTTCGACCCGGACCTGCTGTACGAAACGTTCGTCGAAACCATAAAGGATATGAAGATTCTACAGGAGCGCCAGCAACGGAAATGCGATAAGCTCGAAGAAGCCCTGAAAGAAGAGCAAGCAATCTTCGTGAAGGCGATCGATAAGTTCGTTGCCAAACATCAGGTGTCGGTCGACTACTTTCATCAGCTGGATGAAAAGATCAACTCAGTAGCGGGAAAAGTGATTCATCTCGGTGAACAGCTGCAAAATGTAAATATGCCACGCAGTCGTGCCGTGGAAGCACAATTGTTGCTAAACCACATGACAGAATTTCTCACACCCGGTCCGATCGTGAATGATATCTATAGCGACAAAAGCAAGCTGTACGAGGCGGCTGACATTATTCAGAAGCTGTTTCAAATATCGCAAGACCTTCCGGCGCAGCGGTTTGCGAATGCAAAGAAAAAGATCGAATCCAAGTACGATGATGTGGAGATGCAGCTGATAGAGGAATTTGCCACGGCACAGAAGATGGAAAATATCGAGCGTATGAAAGAGCTGTCGGACATTCTGTCCCAGTTCAAGGGCTACACGCAGGTAATCGACGTGTACATCGAGCAGAGCCAGGCCACGACATACGGTGGGCGGGATGTGTTCGAAGGAATAGTGCCGTTGTGTCACAAGCACTATAAAATCATACAGCAGGTGTTCAATGCACCGGATAAAGTGATCAGCAAATTTATCCTGAACATATATCAGCTTAAAATAAACCAGTTCGTGCAGACTAAGCTGGACGATCGCAAGGATGAGGGCAAGTATCTGAAAACGCTGTCCGAGCTGTATTCCCGCACGATGAAACTAAGCGCAGAATTGCAAGAATTTTTCAAAGGTTCCGAGGATGATCTGTTGCAGAAGCTGACGGCTAACATTTTCGATCGCCATCTGGCCACCTACATCGAGGTAGAAAACCGCACGCTAGACGGAAAGTGTCAGGTGGAATTGAAAAAATTCTACGAAAACAAAAACCACCAGAAGAAACAGATGGAACGGTTCCAGGAGCTAAGGCGAGACATGCAGGCACTGATCGGCAGCAGGGCTAATATAAACATTGCCCAGATCGAAGACTATGGCGGCGAAACGTTCCTATCGGAGGAGCTTGCCATCAATCTGTTGCAGCAGTCTTCGCACGCATTCGAACGATGTTGCTTGCTGTCGAAGGAAAACGATTTACCGCGCAATATCCTTAAGCTTACCGACACGCTGTTGCGTTACCTGCTGCACGAGCACTGTGATTACGCGCTTGATCTTGGGCTGCAGGCGATCCCGATCGCGGAATGCAAAAGCGTGCCGCAGATATACTTCTTCGATGTCGCACAAAAATGTAACGCGATTGTGCACCTGCTGGAAAAGACGTACAATGCAAGCGTCATTCCGAACGTGATCGGTACCCCGCAGTATACGGACTGCATACAGAAGAAGCGCTCCTATCTGGAGACGGTGGAGAATAAGATTGAAACGGGTCTGGAGCGTACGCTAAACGCCATCTTCGGTTGGGTGAAAACATACTTGGGAAATGAGCAGAAAAAAGCCGACTTCAAGCCGGACACGGATGTCGATACGGTGGCATCGAATGCGTGCCTGGCCGTGGTACAATACCTAAACCCACTGATTGGCCTCATCCAGAAGACAATAGATGGAGAAAATTTGGCTGCCGTACTGACGGAGTTTGGGATCCGTTACCATCGGGTCGTTTTCGAGCATTTGCAACAGTTCCAGTATAATACGGCCGGTGCCATGTGCGCCATTTGCGACGTGAACGAATATCGGAAGAGTGCACGGGTCCTGCAGAGTCCGCTGGTAACGCAGCTGTTCGATGTGCTGCATGCGTTGTGCAATTTGTTGTTGGTAAAGCACGAAAATCTGCAGGAAGTTTGTGGTGGTGATACGTTGAACTATCTCGACAAATCGGTAGTGATGAATTTTATTCAGCTGCGTAGCGATTATAAGACGATCAAGATATCCAACTCATTGAAGGGCATATCGGATCAGAGAATGGTGTAGAGGGCAAGTGCGTAAGAATTTCAATGCGCTTCATATGTGCATATAACAGGCGAATATTATCTAGAGGGAGCAACATTTTAACAAAGAATATGAATACGGAAAACAAAAGTTTCGTAATATGTTCCGAAATTCCCATTTACTGCTACGGTAGAGTCAGTTAATTAACCCGTGCGCTTTCCATGATGAATCGCGTTACCTGTGGGGGAAACCCCCAAATGATCAGAATGGTAATAGCGAATTGTTTTGTATATGTGATTAGAAATTCCGCCCGAACACAGAGGCCAGAGCGTTTGTTCATTTTGCACTTATGTAAATGTCAATTTATTAAAATCTTTCTGTTACCATCCATACACCGCACGCCCGCTCCGTGTTAAGCGACAATCGTGGCAGTGATCCAGTCTACGTACTGGTCAACCTTCGTGTAAACTCCGGGCCAACCGGCCTGCCCGCACGGGGTCGGCCCGAACGATACCAACCCAATCAGGTACCAGTGTTGCACACCGCCGGTCGTATGAGTGCCCGTCAGCGGGCCACCGGAATCACCCTGGCAGGAATCCTTGCCAGCTTCACCACCAGCACAGAGCTGCGATTGGCGCAACAGCACCTGTTCGCGCTGGTACACCTTATTGCACGCATCCAGCGACACCCCGTCGACGGCTACCTTCTGCTTGACATTGCTGTACCGTGCGGTGGCTGTACGGCCCCAACCGGCCACCTGCATCCGGAGTCCAACGTAATCCCGTACCTTCAGTTCGGGCTGTGTAGGCAGACAGATTGGTTTGATGAAGTCCGAATACGGCACAGAATATTGTAACCGAAGCAGTGCGATGTCGTTGTACTGTTCGGTCGATGTTGGTACGTATTGGGGATGAGGTATTTTGCCCTCGATGGGGACGTCTATTGGTGGTGGCGAACAGTCCACGTCATCGCCCAGCCCTTCACAATCCTGTGCCGTAGAGGTGTCCCATTCACCGAGCCGAACTTCCGCACTGTGGGAAACAATTAAACGGAAATAGTTCTAAGTGCGGCGAATAATTTTACGACAGTCGCATTTAATGCTACAATAATTGTTTCCGATCTTTTCGAGATATAAGCAGCCAGTGGACTTAATGGCACGTTGCTGAGAAGATTGTAAACTGTAGTGCAACAAGAATAACCTAACTGAGGAATGAATGGATCTCACGGTCGGATCCAAATGCGTACTCACAGATTCCAGGTTTTTGGGATGTCTTTGCCGTTGACGCAGTGCGAAGCGGTAAGGACGTAGCGATCGTTAATCAGCACACCGCCACAGTGGAACCCGAAAACGTCATTTGCTAAAATGAGAAGGTAAAACAGCAGATAAATAACGCGAACAGGTGTTATGTACTCCGTGCGACGATGCTTTTTGTATGTACACCGTACAGCAACCGTACGTACGTTTCGCATACTTCAGCAGCGCTATCCACGGGAATTCGTCAATGCGTGTATTTACACCGCCAAAGATACGATCACTCGTCTGTATACCGCACTGTCCCGGTGTTGGCAACAGTCCGGCACCAACGCGAACCGGTGCGACCAGCCCACCATCGGAACAGCACACCAGCGGATGGTTGTCCGCCGTCGACCAACCGCACTGTGTCCGCTGTAGATACATCCGGTCGGCATCCGGCAGTGGTTTTTTCTTGATCAGCGTCAACAGGGTATTACAGTCGCGCAGCAGTATACATTGGCCGGCCGTATTATCCGGTAGGGTGCATTGTTCTGCAGCAAAAATGGGAAGAAGGTTAGATGAAGTGGCCGTAGAATGGTGTACTTTTCCCGATCACATCTTCGGGCCGTTGAAATTCGGTAGATTTCCGTGTTTACAGTACGTTTCCAATTGCGATTGGAAGCGCGTTCCCCTTCGAGGTCAACCGGAACGCGACCTGTTCGAGTCCGAGTGATAACCGTTGACACACACACACACACTTACGGGCACTTGTGATGCTTAGAATAGCTAGCAGTAGAAACGGCACCAGTTCTGAACAGCCCACGAAGCGACCGAAAGTACTCATGTTTGCCCACAGGTGTCGAAGCTCGCGTGTACGGTGTCCAGCGATCCGATTTGTACGAAACGCTACGAATGACTAATCCGGTGCCATGACGCGCAACCCGGCTAATAGTGCGATCGTCGGGCTGTGCGAGGCTTCTTCCAAGATCACGATCGTGGAGACGCTCTCACAATCGAGCGTGGGATAGAGATGGAGCATTCTGTTGCTGGCATTGGAAGGCAGATCGGCGTGAAAGAGTACGAACGCGATCCAATGCATGTGTGATTTTCGCATCTATTTTCTCTGTTTGCCTCATTTCGCTGGGTGTTGATCAAAGCTAAAGCCTGTTCGCGAGAATTTGCCGCGAGTACGAACGGAAATCCCAAAGTCAGGTGAATCTTTATGCATAACTCCCACAAACCCGCGTTATGTAGTTCCCTTCCACCGGGTTCGAGTTCTTCCGATATAAACCTTAACAAAGCCAAACATACGTTTACTCCACTTGAGTGGGGGTCTAAAGACCCATGCAATACAATTGGCTGATGATCATCTTTTAAGTCAACACAATCATTGGTCATCAATGAAAAAAAAACTTGTTTTGTACTAAAATGGATCGATTGCAAGATACATTCGATCAAATTTTGTTTTGGTGCAATTTGAAATGATAATGAAGTTAGTGATGTTAGTGTTAATTAAAACTGAAATAATGTTCACGGATCGAAAGGGAGCCGATCGCTGCTGTGTACAACAGTATCGGCGAGAGGAGACTGCGTTATTTTGTTTACAAAAATACCGGTTTCAGGTGATAAAACTGGTTTTCTGCATTCCGTCTCGACCCGTCGAAGTTCGCTAGGATTGTATTCGAACTGATTGAATCTTACACGAATCTTTCCCAAAATGCGCGTGGCAAAGCGGTGGTAGCGTGTGAAGGTCAGGTAAAAAGTTCCTGAACAAAAGTGGTTTGGGAGAAGTGGAAAGCAGTGTTGTTTACACTGGAGCAGTAAAACTTGCATAAATCCAACGCAAAACAGAGGCTTATTTCGGCATCGGATAGAAGCCCGTTTCTCCGTGGCGCCCTCTGTTGTGGGCTAGCGCAAAGCACTGTGGTTGGCTGGCGGATGAGATGTTTGGAATTGCAGAAGTTTACGTTCCAAAATAGAGTTATTCGATGGAAGTAGATGAAAAAGTCCTCTTAGCAGTAGACTTACCCCGAAACATCATTGATTGTCACAAGAGATGAAAAACAATACACCGGTGTCACACTATTCAGTCATGGATTGTATTTCAATTTCACTAGCTTTGTAACCTCGTGAAACACGAACACGAAACAAACAAAAAACACAATATGGTTCGCTTAAAGACCTAACTGGACACAAAGAAACTAAGTTCCTTTCCTCTACGTCTAAGTACTCGTATTCCCTCCCCGTCCCGTTAGTATACACCGTCCCCAGTGCGGACGATGGCATCCGTTCGCCACCGAAGGGCCAAAACTGCGGTGACCGCGACTAACGCATCACGTTGGTCAATATCCAACCAATGTACGACGAAATGCGCGTGTACACGCCCGGAAAGTTGGAAACGCCACACGTCCGTGGACCGAACGACACCAGCCCCAGCAGCACGAACCGGTCACGCGTCGATATGGCCTCGTTCATCAGCGGTCCGCCGGAATCGCCCTGGCAGGCATCACGGTTCTCCTGGCCCTGGGCACACATCTGACTGTCCGACACGATGATGGGATTGCGCGAGTTAACGCTGTACCGGGCGTACGCGCTAGCACACCCAACCGTGTCCACTATCGGCAACCGTAACCACTGCAACGTGGGGCTCGGTGTGTTGCTTCCTGTAACGGGGGAGAGTGTCGTGAGTGTCGTGACCGTACGATCGACTCGGCCGTGTGCGAACTTACGATTACTGGTCGAACCCCAGCCAGCAATGATGCCCATCTGGCCGGTAAGATTAAGGGCGTACGGTGCGTACTGGTCCGTCGGCAGACAGAGCGGGCTGATGATGTTGTACGTTTCCGTCGTTTCGCGCAACTTTATCAGCGCGATATCGTTGGCGTACTTTGGCGTATCGTAGCTTTCGTGCGGCAGTATCCGATCGATCGCAAAGTCCTGGTACCGGGCACTGCAACGCGTATCCGTAACCGCATTACACTCCAAATCACCCAATCGAATGCTGACTCTGTATGTTAATAATGGAAGGCGCATTAGTGATTCTGTGCTGGGGTTTCCCGCCCCATTGGCATACATACAGCTGAAGTTCATCGATGAGATTCGTGACACAGTGGGCTACCGTTATTACGTGCCGATTGGTGATGAGAGATCCCGCACAACGATACGTTACACGTCCGGAAGCTGCCGGAGTTCACATTGCCAGGGTAAGAGACATGAACGAATTAATTTGCTGAAAAAGATGTTGCGCTATTGCGGGATAGAAACACGCTACTTACTTCGATTCCGGTAGGCCAAACGTGCCATCCAGGGAAACTGTCCAGGTACCTCCGTTTCGCCCCCAATAATCCGCGTATTAACCGAAAGACCACAAAGCGGTGCATTTATCATCGGTTGGTCGGGTACGACCGTTGGTAATACGGTTGTTATCAGGTCTGTTGTAGTCAGCGGCAAATCCGTCGTCACGGGTACGGTTGTCGTTTCGGCAAAACGATTACTTCCCAACACCGCAGCCGGGCGCTTGGTAGTTCTCATGATAGGCGCAACGTACGCCTTTGTGGGGCGCAACGCCACTTCCGCCTCGTTCGGATAGATCTCTGGCGGGCAATTTTTCATCGTTTTGGGATCTTCAAACTGAGCGATCGTGTTGCTTTTCTGGGGCCGTTGCGGCTTCCACCAGTTGGTGGAACCGTTGGTCCTGGTGTTGCTTATCCGCTTCACATCCTTTTCCGCGGACATCGGTATGTACTTGAACCGTTCCTTCGACCACTGTTGTCCACGGTCCGATTTTCGGTTCGTGTAGCCTTCGTCCCACCCGATGGCAGAATGTGAATCATTCTCCTCGGACGAATGACCACCGTCGTCGTCGATCGCATCCCGCAACCAGCTGTCGTCCAGCGGGCAGCAAATGTTCGGCTCATTGTCAGTACCATAGCCGCAGGCCAGTTCCTTTAGCTTCGCGTTGAAGCTACCGTAACTCGATTTGGGATTACGCAGCATTTCCAGTATCTTGGTGCAGTAGCGAAGTTTGGTGCAGCGGCAATTGATCGTGCCGGACGATGCCGGTACACTGTCCGGCACCGTCCGGTGATGCTCGATGCGCTGGTTGTACTGATACAGCTGCGGTCCCGTCGAATGTCCACCGTACTCGTAATAATTCCCCCAAGGAGTGGCGAAAACTGTAACAAAAGCAAATCGTAACGAAAAGCGTTAGCATGGTGCACATTATTCCCGCATCCGGTACAACCGGTTGTGCTGGAGTGTATTTTCTTTTTCCACCGATAAATACACCCCGATACCCGGTTCTACCTGTGCAAGCGGAGGGATTTCCCTAGAGCAGTTCTTTCCGCACAGCGTATATAGCTTGTGGCGTATGTGGATTGACGTAAGCGGTGGAAGTTAAGTCTCGTGATTAGTTCGGACGCTTTGGTACGCAAAACTACCTTACACGCGCAGATCGTGGCCGGCTGTAGCGGGGCGATTCGCTTGCGAACGCATGTGAAGCCGAACGGTCAAGGTAACAGCGGACTGTCCGAAGGGCAAAGCAGGCCCCAAGGAATCAGAAGATGGTCGTTATGCTTGAATTAGGCTGATGTAAATCATTTCCCCCAATATGAGGGTTTTTTTTTGCTGTTTCGCTACGCAGCTAAAGGTGAGGAAACACAGAAAGCCACCACGATCCGGTCGATTTGCACAACTTTGGAGTAGAAAATGGTAGAACCAGACGGAATAAAAAATCATCAAGATCGATTAAACTTTGTACAATAACCGGTGGGATCGTGATTAGCGTAAGTTGCTGCGAAACCTCAAGCACACAACGATGCAACAAATAGGAAACAACACTGCTTATTCGGCCAACGAACCGGTACCAGATGGCGATAGTGATGGATTAACGTCTGTTCAAAAAGTTAAAGGTAGCACTGGTCAGGTTTTTGGGTTACCCAAGGTTAGCGACAGTCATGGATCCCGTTTGAAAGTAGTCGACTATCGTTCGCCAAATATTAGAATGCGAACGTGGTCGGACAGACAGGAATAGCTCGATAAGGCAGCTTGGAATTTAGAATAAGTTAGACACTGATCTACATTAACACGAAAACGAATAGGGTGGGTTACCATGCGCTATCTAATTTTGGAATTGATGTTTTGCTCTTGGAATCTTACAAGAACATTATCAAGGTGAATGTAACCATTCGTAAGCATGGTTAAGAATAAAGTGATTTCACAACATGATTACACCTAATCGATGCTAACGGCCAGTTAATCAGTTAATTTAAACTTTTCAATGGCCCATTACCGGGATTTTCTTGGATTTTCCTGAACAACAAACAACACTGATCTGGAGCTACCGCATAAAACCAACCGGAAATCTATTAAAATATGTATCGTTCTTGTTTGTTTCTATCGTCATTTGAGGTATGAAAACTATTTCCTCTTTGCCATCTTTCGCCCGTAAAGAACTAATCGCCACAACACGGTTGGGATGCGTCACCAAATAATTTATGTTAACTAAAGCCAGTGATCAACATGTTCGTTTGCTGGTGAGTAACACATTCCATTTTAACGATCGTGAATGTCGCAAAACTGAAGATTTCGAGGGTTCGTCGCTTGTTTTTTGGTTTCCCTCGCTGCCAACCGTTGAAGTCTTTTGATGACAAATCTCCCAGATAACGAGTGTCTGACAGTTGGAATGGTTCACCGCGCGGGCACTATTGCATTATCGCGAAGTGGGACATTGTTGTGACCATGGGCGATCACAACATTACGGCACGGCGGCTTCTTTCCTGGCCCCGAATAATGCACGAGCGATCACTGAAGCGCGTACCGTGCCGCAAAACCGTGCTGTAGCTCACGCGTTTACCGACCGCATTGTTTTCACTTTCGTTTTTTTTCCGCGCGCCTAGACCGAGCACGTGGTTCGGCTTCACGTCACAAAACGAGACACTCACCAAGATCGGCCAGAATGGTGGCGGCCAGCACGATTGTTGCCGCCGAACTGGAGCGGGTTGAAATTTTGCACATGATGATCGTTGAGAAGTTTTGCACGGTGCAATAAAAAGAACCAAACAACACACACAGAAAACACGCTGCGGGCCACTGCGGGCCACTCGCCCCGATCAAGCCTCCCTGTCGAAGAAACTGCTGCTCAACACTATCCTGGCCTTGATTTGGTTCACTTTTCCACTGGTTGGTGTATTAACTGCCGTTCGGTATGATCTTGAAGCATACATACGGCTCTTGCCGCCGACTTGGGGTTCGAAAGTGGCCACTTACGCGCTGTTTTTAAGAACTCTCTTCTCGCTTTCGTCTACCGTGCACGGTGGTCATGGATAACTTGGATTGGGCAGTTTGACGTTTTCACCCCTCAATAGTAACCATCGCACTACCCGCGACAAACACATCGATCAAGCTCACTGTAAGCCACTTTATTCAAAGGATCCGCTTCCGAACTACTCCGATGTACTTCACTCGAGAAGGTTTAAGACCAAACGCGGTCATTCATCGATAGGTTTCGGCTTTGTATCACGGACACGGTCCATTACAAAACAATGACACTGTTCAAACCGCTAGCGTAATGTATTGTTCCGCACCGATCACAACAGTAAACCAAACACACCGCAGCAAGCGTTGTGCCACAATGTGTCTTTCCGCGCACAATCGAAACCGACCCGAGCGGTGATCATGTTTATATAGTCCCCACCATGCGCGCCTCAAGATGTGCGGGGCGCGTGTTGGGGGCATTTTGTTTGGGTTCTGCCTTTTTGTTCTGCACTCACGCATGAAGAGAGGGAGCGGTTTGAGTGCCGCCCGACCATTGCACACGCATGCTCGCGGCTCTTGCTCCAGAACGGTCCGCCGTGAGTGGTGCCACTTCAAGGAAAACCCAACACTCTCCACTAGCGCGGAGGACTTTTTCCTTCCTGCCGTCCGTCCGTTCGCTCATTCTTTCCTCGTGCTCGCGCGTTTTCTACCGCACCATGTTCGATTAGGCCGTGAAATTGGCTGCAGATTTAATGAAAACGAATAGGTTCAACTGCTGAGTCACCGTGCGAGTCGCTTTGAGTACTCCAAGACATCGCGAAGACAAGAATTCGAATCTCGGTCAGTGGTGGGAATCCCCATCTTTGGTTCATTAATCGCGGGTGTCATTCACTTCCTGGGGAGTGACATCTTTGCAATCTGGCGACAAGGATACGGGACGATGCTGGACGGTGATATAGGATTACCAATTCCTGAGTCACGCCACATTGATGTACTAGCTATCCGGTAGATCAAGCTCGCTCTGAATGAAATATCTTAGCAGCGGATAAAGAACTATATCGCATCTTGAAAAAAGATTGTTCCGATGAGCGAAAAAGAAAAAACCCACAATTAAACGTGCATCAACCCACAGATCACTTCGTCGGCTCGGATGGTCTTGAGCTGCTAACCTCAATGTGCCGAGAAAACCCTCTCACAAAGCACTGTGTCTGGCCAGTCTTAGCGCATCATATTCATAGTTCATAGCTGCAAACATGAATGCAAACGGCCGCTTGTGCATGCATGCGCTCGCTTAGTTCTGGGTCCGAATCGAAACCTTCAAACTGCGTGTACAACTCCTCCGAGAGGGTCACACATGGGGTAGTGTGTGGCATTAGGCAGTCTGACGTACAGTTAATCGCACAAGCGTCCTTTCCGTAGCCGTGAAGTTTATACAATTAAAGCAAAACGCGTCTGGCCGGGCTGCGGCGCGCAGAAAGGTTTTCCACATTTTCACATGCTGTTTGGTTTTGACCCAGGTGCACATAGGAGCACAATTTCGAGATGTAATGTCATTCGATTAATTTGCTGTAACAGTTTGTCCTTTCATTGCTTTGGTACCCCAGGTGATGCTAGCATTTGGAAGAATTTCCATGCTTTCGGTACATATTTTGACTTGTTTTTTTTTTGCGGTACTTAAATGTACCTTAAGGGAAGATATACGGTTGGCTGGTTGAAGAAAATTGGAAAGTCTGTATTTCATTATTCCGAAGTTTCAGATGTCAGCAATTTCTGGTTGAAATTTCCAATCTACATACCAACAGATGCATTGTGTTACGCATCGATACCTAGAATTTCTCGGAGACCTCCTTCGCGGTCTTGTTGCAGGCGTCTTTTGAACCGCTCAAGGCCAGGCACCGACATCTTCCAATCTAATATTCCGGTATTTCTGGTGGACGCATCAACACCATCTTCTTTATCGGCACAACAACCTCAATAAGTCTACGCCAGCCTTGTTTGACTTTGTTTAACTTAATTTATCCGCAGCTGAATAGTCAATCTTGCGTACAGGAGATAAGTCTGGATGGAATTTAGGATATCTTGTCATGTGAAGACTGGCGTCGTTACCAATATAACACCGTCGTCTGCCATACGAATATTTTGGGTGGACGCATCAACGCCAACGCTTCTCCTCAATTTCAGCCTACCATGCCTTCTCTGTCCAGGTGGACGAACTAAAATGACTTTACGGGCTGGGTTTTCCAGTGTCATTCTCCTGACATGACCAGCCCACCATAGCCTGACGGGTTAATTTCGCAATACTAGCGTGAGTCAAACGAAAAGCTTGCAGTGCTCTTTTTGCAGGAGTTCCTCCATTGTTCTTCCTCACATAAGGGGTCTAACTTCCACTGGAATATCTTCATATAGAACGCGGCTAAGACGGGTTTAATCTGTTTTAGACAAACTCCATGAATCAGATGTCGTGTATGTGATTGCTGGAACTAAATAAGTTCTGAATAGTCCCAGCATAACTACAGGTATTTGAGTAAAGATGGTTGTTAAGATTGTAGACAGCTAACGTGAATGACTTAGACTGTAGAAAGTCCCAAGATGGGGGCGATTTTGGACGACTTCAAAGGTGCATTCACCCATCTGAATCCAATCAGGATATGTTGGCAGGGCCACCAGGTCATCAATTAGGGTTTTGCCTCGTTAATCTCCAACTCGAGGTTAAACCTGCCACCTGATCGATCATCAGATAAGCGATAGAAAGACTACTGATCAAATATGTGACCTTTTCTTTGGACCTTCTGAGTGTATATCTTCCCATAAACTTTAAAGTAGCGATTTCAACGCAGCTAACATAATCTGTAAATCACGCACGATACCAATTTGCTGTTTGATTGTTGTGAAAAACAAAACATCATTACATCTGCGCTATCGTTAACGCTATCGATCAAACATCATCGTACACCCCGGATCGCGTGGCGCAGAGAGCTACGGATGAACGCGATTCGTATTCCACTTCTCACCATTGTCCATTTAACTAACCTTTGATGCGCACAACGCCCGATACTTGCAGATGATGGCAGTCGAATGCTCCACCGCAGCGCGCAACTAATGTTGTGTGCCGTTTTTTCCCCGCTCATCACACATTGCGCTGGCGAGGCATCGAAAACTCCGTCAAGATCGAATACCCAATTTCGGCCTCTCGTGTGCTGTTTCATGTTCAAGGTGTTCAGTGGTGACCAGCAACACATGGGTGTTTAAAACTCGCCTCCCTAACCCAACCCAGCATGATGAGTATGATGATGAGGGTTTGATTGGCCCGAATGATTTGCTCTCGAGAGTTTTTCGGTAGCCGTGCGCGTGCATAAGACGTTCAAGTGCTTCTCCCTGACATCCCTGACCTTCGAGTTGAGCAAACCGGACGGTGTGTGACTACCGCGAAAGGCGGTGTCCAATTTCCCTCGATGGCCGTGATTGGTCCTCGAGTGGACGACGGGGTGCACACACGATGCGGACATAATAATTTGCCTTTTGTATTTGCAGCTATTATAGTTCATTCTTGCTGCCTGGCGCTGCCGTAGCTTTCAAGCGGCAATGTTACCTTTGTCAAGAGCTTTGCCAATCAATTTCGTACCATTCTAGTTCCGTTTCGATGCCGCCTGTAGCTGAGGCTTGCAATGAGGGTTTGTAAAGTGTTGAGCTTCCTTCGTGTGGATGTAAACATTGCACTCTACTTTTGGGGGGAAGGCTCTTGGCGGAGGTCTTTTTGCTGTGCGGTCGCAGCCTTTTGAAGTTTTGCGATCGCTGATGCAGTAACGCGTAGTTGTTCCATCGTCTTTGTTCTTTCGCTACACGGATGTTGGATTGATTCGGTCTCAGTTGAAACTATGTCAAAGTGCAGTCTGAACAGCGGAAAAGTGCAATACATCCATTGGTACGTAGTACTGAGCACTGCCAATGAACTCAATGTTTATGCATCGTTAATTCTTCCTTGTACTTTTCAGCGCACAGAGGTCGTTGGTTCTTCTTTGGCAGCGAAACGGTGATCAAAGTATGATTTAATTAAATTGCATATCAACGGGCGTTCGAAGATGTTTCGTGAAGGGATACGTTAATATGTATATTTTATTCCGCACAATATGCTTCTTACTCACTAGTCCTACAATAAACGGTAAACGGAAGAACGATCACGCTTGGGCAGGTGGCATTCTAGGAAACCCCATTATAATGCAATTTACTGTGTGTTTTTGCGTTTCTGGTCCTCTAAAAAAAACGTTGGAACATGTCCCGTTCTTCAGTCAGGTTTGTTCTGCTGTACAGCCGCCAAAGCTTGACTGTTGGATTGTGTATGGCATGAGAAAGTTTTATTGCTGTCTACATGTTTTCCACTATTAGATTCTTATTCCACACACTACAAATGCGGTGCGAGATTCTTCGTGTTTCGTTTCAACAGTTACCAACAGAGCTACTGTTGGAATGGTTTAGGAAAAATGTAATATTTAAATAATGCAATTGTGAACTGTGAATAGAGGATTCGTTATCCTTCCACCCCTCTCTGCTGGAATGGCTACTTTCAACGATTCAGTAATTAATAAATATTAGTATTTGTTGCGATATGCTACACAACTGTAATGGCATAGCCACGAAAATGCTCACTGCTCACGAACGGTTGTGCTTTCAAACAGCCGACCATGGATAGGTACCGAAATGGAATGTTGATATTATACTATCGTACAGTTGTAAGTTTCTAGTCTTCATCTGCAACGAGAATGGCATTTGGTGCTGCTACAACCGATTCGACATTCACGATCAAAGCGGTTGGCTCTGATTCTTCGTCCAAAGTTCTCAGTGATTCAGTATCTGCCAGCTGTGTGCCTGTTTCCTCCATGCAACCGTTCATCGGCTTCGTGCCATTCGTCAGCTCTGTACGTATTCGTGCGCCAAATGTATTATCAATCTGCTCTAGACGTTCGAGAAGCTTTCCTTTGAACTCTTCCGGCCATTTGATGCACCATTCGTTGAACAACTTTACCTGAAATTGGAAGAACAATTAATTGAAAGAGTAAGATATCGTTTTGTTTTATATTAAGTTCATGATTCAAATTTGGGAAACTGTTTGAATGTTTTAACCTACCCTGCACTGAAACAAGCTCATCGGTTTGTCCTGACCGGGGTTGATCTGTGCCATTGCGCTGATAAGACCGTTCACGTACACAGCACCTCCACCGACTTGCTGGGACAGATAAGATACCAGGTACGGCACGAAGTCTTCCCGCTGGAAATCACTCCACTCTCCGAACCACTGAACGACGTATCGAAGCTCACCGTCGACGGTAAGGTTGTACGAACCGTTTGACGACATTTTTCTGTGAAAATATTCTGTTGTAAGAAAGACTATCCCACAAGGGATTGGTTATTCTTCCGAATGTTCCAAAATGTTGTTGTGTTGTCTTCCGATAGATTTTCTAACCCGCGTCAATCACCAAAGTATTGGACAACGACCGAAAAGTGAGTGGATGTGGATCAAATTATCACCTTGCGATCACAACAGACAATGTCAGAAGTAAAACAACGGCACTTCGTCCGCTCTTTCTTCCAACCAGGTCCGAGCCGTGAGCCAGCCAGCTGAAAGTCTTCACTGCGCCTACCTTTTGCAGACTGTGTGCTATGTGAAACTGGAACTATGCTGCCACGCGTTGGTGGTTAGTTAGCCTTCCGATACCAGTTTTTGCTCTCTCTATCGTCCGATTGCTTTCTTCCAGTATGCTTTCCACCGGTTCTAGTTTTCAAGTTTATCTAGGTTCCTGATCTGCAAAGCATCCCCGTTTGCAAGATAGCGCAACTCGCCCCCCGATACAGTTCCTTCCTTCCACAGTAAATGTTGCTGTTGTGTTTGTTTTCTTTTCGATTTTTTTTTTCCTGTTCTCTTCTCAGCTGCGGCTCTATCTCACGGATAGCCGCGGATCAAGGGGATCGTGAGCGAAAAATAACTGTAACGAATGCTAGCTGCAGCCACATGCACTGATCGTTGGTTACGATTACTCCCAATTGGTGGTCAAACTTTCAGGGCTTCAGTCGTTCACCCTTGGTGTTACAGCGGGATGCTGAAGCTTCGAGGTAGGGAATCCACTTTGGGAATTTAATTAAAATGTCAACAATTGGCAATTACAACCTCGATGCCCCCGATTTCAGTGCAGTTAGGATGCTGTCGTGAAATTTTGCAGCCGGTAATAACGATACACTCCAATTAATGGACTTCCGAAACGTGTAGCTTTCTAAACTAAGCAAAGGAAATGCACTTTCAATACAGAAGAACCGATTTCTGCCTTTTGCAGCTTGTTGTTTACCGCTTCTACCCCGGCACGATCCTACGGTATTGCTCTAATCCAAAGCTGTTTGTATTCTCTCTGGTGCATGCTATCTCTCTCCATCTCTCTCGGCGGAACATGATTGAAATGTTTAGCTGTAGCTTGAATTCAACATCAAACGTTGAATCTTTCATTATAAACGTGTCATTAAATTGACAGTTGAAGAAATGATTTTGTTGCCGGCTTCTGTTTTCGCTGGGCGGACTGTTTGGCCAAACACTTTAATCCACTGCAAATATTTAGAAACGAAACACTGCTAAAACGAAACGTAATAAGGCGATAATGAGCGGGTATATAATGTAGCGTATGGTGTAATAAATTGTTTCGGATTATTCAAAAGCTAAATCGTATGTCTCTGCACATTATTTTCCAACGGGTCCATCTATTCTAATGTTCTATACAGGTTCGGCTTCACATATAACCAAAAAATGGAAATTGTAATATTACAAAAGCATTCAGCCATTCTATTTTGCTTACCTACCCATTTACACAACTGAAATTCTGACTTGTCTGCACTGAAACAAAATGTCTTTTCCTTAGCTCTGTCTGCTATTGCATGTTTAGTGGGATGGATACTTCTCAAAGATTTCTCTCCTATTACGATACTATGTTAATAGACTTTTCATTGTTCAGGGGAACGAGATAATGCATAACTTTCCATAACACTTTCTTTGCCTGTGGGGTTTTACTTTCACTCAAATATGATGTGTTGTTGTACTTTGCAGAAGCCAATCAAATGGTATTCGCTTTACCTGAGCTCTGAGAGCTGCATATTTTTTAGCTTCCGATGTCCCAAGAGAATAAACAAATAAACAAACAAAAAGGAACTTATGCGAATTGTGTTACCTACCACGAAGGATGCGTGATGTTTTTAATCATCACTGGATCCGTGAAATTGCAAAACGGGAGATGTCCAACTAAAATTTCAATAGCAACTGTGTAAAATTATTGAAACATCGTTCAATACCGTCCAAAACACCTCAGTCGTACTATGCCATTAAACTGTAAGCGTAAGCCATTGGCCGAATGGAGGGATGGGGCTACAAGTGTAAGAAAAAAGATAAGATAAACACGGTTATGCAACCTATTTTTTGGACAACAGATTCAACTATTTCCCACTCTAATACTTACCGATTCCGAATAGGTGGTGAATTTCGGCGTCAAATCGTTTCCTTTCAGTGTGATGAACGCACCAAGATTCTTCATTTGGTCGCTATTGGCAAAAGGAAGATAAACCGTTAACATTCCAACTACTAGCATGGAGCGTCATGAAGTTACAATACACTTACCAATAGTTAGGTGCCGAAAAGACGGTAATGCATTTTCCATTATGATCTACCTCATAGCCTTCCGCTTTCACCTCGTGGCTACGGATAATATAGTCCAGGCTGTTGTGCTTCAGGAAAGCTTCCGTAACATCCGGTCCAAACTCTATGCCGACGCCGCGCTTCGACGGTACGCGTCCTGGTTGCGGATGTGGATCAGACCAGAGCAGTTCGCACATTAATCCTTCCTCCGGCGGTTGACAGTTGCGGTCGATCGAGCGTAAATCGTCCAGCGTTACATTGTCCTTCGAAAACAAACCGCCGTGCATGACCAGAACCTTCTTATTGATCAAATGGCACAACGGCAGCCAGTTGTAAACGAGCGTGAACATATCCGCCATGTTTTGCGAGTACTTCGAAACCACCTCGCCAGTAAAACCGTACAGTTGGTTCATGTTGAAGCTTTCGTGATTTCCGCGTGCCAGGAAGAAGTGGTTCGGATACAGTAACTTGAATCCAAACAGGGTAAAAATACATTCCACCGAAAATGAGCCCCGGTCTACGAAGTCCCCATTGAACAGGTAGGGATTAGTGGGCGATGGCAAACCGTTAATTTCGAATATATGAAGCAGATCGTAAAATTGACCATGAATATCACCGCACACGGTAAACTTTTGTTCGTCCGGCACCGTAATCTCCACCAGGGAGGGTTGCGTTTTCAGGAGCGTTTCCATGTCACAAAGAATCTGCGATGCAAACGTGTTTGAATTTTGTGGTTTTGCTATTTAAATGAAAAATTACGTTTGTTCAACTTACCCTATAGGCGAAGTTTTTGTGCAACTTGTTTTGTTTCTTATACCACTCCAGCAGGTTCTCCATGAACTCCAAAGTTACCTTACCATTTTCCAACTTTGGTCCATTATAGTCGTCCTCGATAGCTGTTGCAAAATGATAACAAAACAACCGGATTGTACAACATTGATGATTCACTGATGCAAAGTAACCAATGGGAAGCACTCACTCGCGAATTCCAGATCACAGCACATTTTTTCCACACTCTTTTCTTGATGCTGAACCGAGATGGCTTTCTCGAACGCGATCTTGTTTACCATCTTTTTACATTCCGTGTACTTGTCCTGGGCATCCTTCGCGCTGGGACATCGTTTCGCCACTAGTTCCAAATCGGCCAGCGCCTTCTTAAACCTTCCGAGCGCCATCAGGGCGGCAGCCCTGCGGTAGTACGCTTTGGTGTAGCTATTTTTCATCGATATCGCCTTATCGGCATCGGTCAACGCGTAACCGTACGATTCTTTCTTAAAGTGAGCAAAGCTACGGTTCGCATAGAACCGCTCATTAGGGCACGTTTCGATAGCCTCCGTATAGAGCGCAATTGCCTGCTCATAGTTTTGTTCTGAAGTAAAGAGAAGTGATACCGGTCAATGTTGTTGGATGTTACAAACTTTATGGTTATGCTTTAAAACGTTTATCCGTCCTTTGTATTGTGTTTTGGCCGTGCCGCCAGATACCTACCCTTGAAATATTCATTCCCACGAGCACCGAGCTCGTCGGCTTTCGCCTGCAAGGGATTTTCCTCGGGCGTGTTGTTTTCCGGTGCTGCCGGCGCTGGTGCTGCCGTTTCTGATTTATGATTCGTATCTTCGGTCGCAGACGACATGGTTGTAACAGCTTCTCAAATGAGTCAAGTAAGGAATAAACTAGAGAAAATGCACGGCAAAAAAACGGAACAAAATGTAATGCACGCAATGCTTGCTTTTTATCGGTGTTCTGATTGCTGTCAACGATGACAGCTGATCATATTCAGCAGATAAGCTGCTGAATTGTGCTTTGACTTTGGTTGCTGAATATGCGGAACATTAGTTTGGATTTAAAAAAAAAAAGAAAGACAGAAAGAGAACGGGTAATTTTTAAATGCATAACTTTTGATTTACTGCAATTTTAGTTGGACCGTAGAGTATGCACCACCTCAGAAATCATTGCCATTAGATCGTCTAGCTTTTTCTCGATTAGCACCATGTCTCTGTTATTCTCGGTGTTTTCCTCTTTGTTGATTAGGTAATTTTGTTGAAATTTATCCATTTCTTGCATGAAAATTTGGAGCCGATTTTCTACGAAGTCCATCTGGTCCGGATTTTGGGAGCATTTTGGAGCGGGAAGTATAGATTTATCGAAACGTTCAAGAAACTTAACCGTTCGCTGAGCTGGTTCCGATTTAGTGACAATTTCTTGGAGTAAACCACCCTCTTGTTCGGCACACAAATCATCCTCATCGATGTAATCTTTCATTATGATCGATGTATAGATAGGCCTCTGCGTTGCTGCAGTATCCCGCAATACATTTAACCTGTCCGTTAGGTACTGCCTTCGATGTGAAGTTTGCTTGGCATGATCATTAGAAGATATCATTTTTTCCAACATATCTTTCGCCTCGGCCTGTAGGTTGGAAAGGTCATCAATGGTCTGTTTGGAAATGTGCAGAAATTGTTCCATCTCTGGTTTTTTCCATATTTGAAGAAATGCTTCAATTTCTGACTGACAGGATTTATCCAGTTCGTCTGAAACAATATTCAGTAACGAGATGTCTCCCGCGTCCTGTGGTTCTACAAATGATGGCATAGTTTCATCCATCAGTAACGAATGATTCCTGGTGATATCCGACAGTAGTTCTTTGCACTCTTTCAAATTCTGCTTCAGATCGTTCAAGCTTTGTGTATTAGGTGTTTGCAGAACCTCTTCCAGCGAATGATTTAACTGATCGAACATAGTGTTCAACGATGTAGACACTCTATCAAGAAAATGTTCAGAGTTTTGCAGCATGGACTCATGTATAATCCCAAGCGAGGAACCTTCCTCTTCCGGTGTGGGCATATTTGCCCACAGCTGTTCTATCTCCCTTAGGCGAGAGGAAGCATCCTTGATAGTTTGCGCTGTGAGGGAGCTTCGATTCATGAGGTTTGCATCGATGGAGCCGGATATTTGAGTAATTTCTTCGGACAATTTTTGTAAGTCTTCAGCACAGCTGATAGTATTATGGATGATGCTGCGAATTTCTTGTAAAGCTACTTTTGGTACGACAGATTTTGCGGATTGTTTGGCATTTTTGTATGCGCTTACACGCTGCTTTAGAGCATTGAGTGCATTCGTGCCTTTCATGCACTCTTTTACGAGATTTTCGATTGAAGCTGATTTTGGGAATTTTTCCGACGCATCGAGCAGCGTATTGTGTAGGATAATTTGATTTCGTAACCGTTTTAGCAAATAATCTATATTGATCTTTGATCCGGATGTTTCGAAGCTGTTGTAAGCCATCTGTGCGTCGCTTAAAATGCTGTTGGAATAGTTGGAGGTTTCTTTCTGGTTGTTATTTTGGTAACTGGCCTGAAAGCTTCCAAAATCCATCTCGTGTGATTGCAGTATTCCCAGCGATGGATCTGTATTCTCTTGCAACGATTGCGCATTCGATTGGTCCACGTTAGAGAAATCTAACCGTCTGTTTTCGTGACAGAAGAATAATTAATTATATTTATAGCATCAAGCCCGTTTGGTTGCTTTATTACTTACCTCTCCAGAACGGTACGCCACATTTTAGTTTTTTCGTATAAAGGTACTAAACGTTTTCGACTAACCCCGGGCCTAACGATTTTGGATGCATTGATCGTTCGAGAACTAGGCATTGTTTCAACGCTTCGGTTTACTATCTTCACTGCTTGTTGCGTAGTTTGTTCTTCCGCTAATTTCATTTCAAAGCTGTCAAATTATTGTGTTCGGAATTGTGTGCTATACTCGTTTTAACCACTTTTTGACTGGAGAACATGTTTTCAAAACATGCCCAAGTACAAAACTAACTTCACGGCTTCAATTCCCTTACCCATTATATGCTCATGGGTTGCTTAGCACGAACAATGTTACTGTAAAACAGCTTTACAGCCACATTTCAGAAATACAGCAAGCGAATTAATGGTTTTCATACGTTGCATACATTCAGCGGCTCGTTTTTTCAGCTCCCGTCGTTCAGCCTTTTCCCAGTACAGACGTACAACTTCAAGCACATTGTCGAGTTGTTTCTCACTCAAATTAAGATTGCGCACCAGATCGTCTATTGAGGCGAGGAATTTGCATTGCAGTTTAAACACCTGATGTGCGCTAGCATCCGCATTCCAGTGTTCCTTCATAAATGTGTACAGTTTTGGAAGCACATCACTTTTCGTCGGAGAAATTCGATGTAATGAAAAGAACAATAAAATATTTTAATGTTAATTAGAATACTCGTTACTACCGTTACTTTCCGAATGTACTTACGCCAGCGATCGGTTGCGTATGAAATCTTTTGCTAGTCGGGCCATAGTGAGCAGTAAATCAAATGCATTGCTTACCACGGCGGGATTTCGATCGGAGAACCGTTCGGTCAGATTAAACCAAATATTGTGCACCAACGGTAGAAGTTGATTTTCGTACCTTTGCAGCACGTATATTCCTTCGTTCAGGGTACATAGTGCAACAATCCGTTCGGCATCGTTGGACGAAGCGAGATGTTTGAAGTTAACCGTCAGGATGCGCAATACTATCTTAACGTGTGCAGGTAATTTCTCTTCGTTGTTCGCCTCCGTTTCGGTTTCATTTTCTGCCTCATCGCCTTCATCCATATGGTCCGTTTCTTCGCCCAGTTCATCTGGTTTGAATTCCACATCTTCCGCTTCGTTTGCAATTTCTCGTTGAAGCAATTTTTGTAACCGTTCAATCTGCTCGGTAAGATTAACGGACGCTTTTTCGTTGGCAGCTTCCGGTGATTTGGTTTCTTCGTGCTCATAACGTAGCCTTATGGAGTGGATAAATATTTGCAATACTCGCAAACAAATGATCGAGTTCCGTTCGCCGTACTGTGAGTAACTATCCAGAATATTCATGACAATTGGTGTAACCGTTGATTCGAGCACATCCGATGTTTCGTACGGTACGAAACGCAACACCGATTCCAGAATGGTCATGCCATCCCGGAAGTATTCCTTGCGTCTTAAACACCGGGTTACTTGTTGCGATATGTAGTCGAGATTGTGGTGTATCAACTGTTCTATGCTGGACAAGCCTTGCGAGTGAGCTACGATATCTAGGGCCAGTTCTGTTGATTCGTTCACACAGTTTAGCGTATTGCCGCAACATTGCAAAAGAATTCGTAGCGTATCGTACAGATACCAGTGAAAGTGTTCCTTCATTAACCGTGCAATTCGGGCGATGGTTCGAACGACGAGGCAAACATGCAACGCATTATACTTCTGGTCGGCAATGTTTTCGTTATCGTCCAACTCCAAGAACCAGTGGTGCGATTGCAGCACTTCCGAGAGCAATGTTTTGAACGGTTCCAGCTGCGAAGGGCTGTAATCGATTGTGTCCGGTATCAATTCACTCAAAATGAATAGATATCCGTTGCTATTTATCCTTGAAGCGTAAAAGTTGTCCAGAATGTACATGAGCACCGTATTTACCGCTTGATCGTGCATTCGCAGTGTGTGGATCAGATCGAGAAACGATTGCCTAGCTCTAGGAGACGACACGTTCTTTAGGACGATCCATCGGGATTCATTTTTTTCCTTTTGCAGGTGGAAACTTTCTTCGTATTCGAAACGGTACGACACGTACTCTCTACGTATAAGCTCATCGACACTCTCAAGCTCGGCTCCGGCCAACAGTACCATGATGAACTGTTCCAGTATGTTTTGGCACGAGAAAATGCTTGTCAGTTGCGGCTCGGAGAAGAAGCCAAGGAATCCCGTAATCAGTCGAAAGTTCGATATTTGTTCATGCTCTTCTCCGCGGTAGATGATACGAGGCATTTGGTTAAGTGTATCGTAAAACAATTCATCAATACGATTTCCAGCGAAAGATATTGTAAAAAAGGGCACCGATTGGTGACACTTTTCGCAGATATCACGAACGCGTTCCGATTCATCATGGCTCATGGCGATCACGGTCTGCAAATAGTGGACGGTACTGCAGGGCATATTGCTGGAAAGAGAAACGATATTTGCTGTATCAGGGCGAACAGAGAGTTTTTTTTACAAACTTACTAAGTACAGTTTCGTAACAGTTCGCAGTTCATTTTGGCAAACTCCAACCGTACAAGGTCCTCCTCGTGCCCACGAAGATGGAGAATGAGTTGAAGTACCTTCTCTACTTTCTTGTCCGCCTGCAGCAACCACTCGCGAGAACGTGTCGTCTCATTAAAGTATTTGATTTTATCATCTGCACGCAAACCCAAACCTAGCACATTGGCATTTTTGTCTTTTTCGGTGAAGCTTTCAGTCAGTTGCCGAAATCGCTCGATGCAGTACTGATCGTTGGTTGTATCTTTTGAGTAGTCTTCAAAGATAAGACTGAGGGTTCGTCCTAGCGCTTTAATAGCCATCCGGTACACGGCAGTACCCTGCTTTTCATCTCCATTGATAATGGACACGAAAATTGTAAGCAGTTTCGGCAGTGTAATGAACAACAGTTCCGCCACCTGACACCGTAGAACTATATCGTTGAAGTCGAAATCATCATGCACTTGTAGGAGCGATAGAATCGCATCGACTGCTTGGAAACGTAGCTTTCGTGCCCGTTCTGTTTCCACTATGCGGACGCACACAAAAATGGCTTGCGAAAGGAGGGTTAAATTATCCTTGACGTAAACTTCCTCTATCAGTTCGGGCTGGATGTGGCGAGAGGCAAACGAGAGCACTTTCAACACGGCTAGTTTGTATTCTTCGGACAGGTTGGGACGTATTTTACCCGTGTCCTTGTCGTATATTAGTTTCAGGGCGGCTAGAAGTGTTGTTTTTAGTGCTACCGCCTTTTTCAGCCGGCCTTTCTGGAGAATGGTGATGATGCATTCTAGCAGATGTGTTTTCAGTTCGTTTTGGTTTCTGTATAAAACAAAGGAATATGGTACTGCAAATGAAACTAATGCACACCGCCAACATTCACTTACTGCCCCGGTACCGCATCGACGAGTATGATCAACTGTTGTAGAAATATGTTCTGCAAGATCTGCACACTATTGTTGTCGACTTTCTTGAGATGTTCGTTAAGATTTAATATCCCTTCCTGGGTAGGTTTTTTAATAACAGCGTCGAACAGTGGTTTAATGGTGATGAAAATTTCCGAAAAGTTCTCCATCGTGGTGATTTGTTTACGAATGTGAATTAGCGCCAGCGGTTTGACATATGCGTGTTGACATAACAAACGTTACCTTTCTTATGCCGCGTTTCGGAGCGAAAGTATCGAAAACCCGTACACAGTTGCAGTTCGGTAAATTATAGACCATGTTTGTCCATAAAAATGATATTTCTATTTAATGTATCCGAACATGCCCACGTTTGGGTATTGTGTCTTACATATTTAAATCACTCCAAGCTCATCGTAATGCTTGAGAAGACCGTTGAAAACGTTACTTTGTACCACTTTGTATAGCTATCGCTCGTATAACCAAACGGAAGCAAGCATTCTAACCTAAATAACCACAGTTTTTGACTACGTGCATTCGTTGTTTTCTTTGCGACGGTATGACTTTTAGCTTTTCACGTTTTGTGGTGTTACGACATTTGTGCCCAGCACACGTTGACTGGCTTCACGGCGCGATAATTTGTCCGTGCTTGGTCCTTGGGTTCTGCACTACAGGAAAGGGTCCACCGTTTGGAACAAGCCATCCATTACGGTCAGTGTATGTTGAAATCCATCGACCGTTGATGGTCCATGTCAAGGTCGGACAGAGCGGGGTGTGCAGGAAGGAACGCATTAACCAGTTTCCGTGTGTATCCCGGCAGGAACGCGTAGCTTGAGAAGATTAGCAGTCCTAAAATGGCAAATATGAATGCATCTGCGGGTGGGTTGGTTAAGGAAATATGTTTCTGTTGGTGAAATATTTAACACATAGGGTCAGATGCCGACGAATGCGAGATTTTCATATATTCACAAATAGGAAAAGGATACTGACGAAGCGCTTTTCCCACGGGTCGAGCATGTAGATGCAGGTATTGAGTTCGTACAGTAAATACACGGATGTAATGGATTTCCATATTTTACGAAACATAATTACAACAGCCACAAGAACTATTATCCAGCGTCAACAACGATTTGGTTCAATCTTCTTACGTACACTGGCGTGAATCAGTATCGGACACGATTAGGCTTTCCGTTGGGTTGTACTGAGTTGTATTATTTCGTAATCAGCGAGGGACAACTCCCTTATCAGTGGTATATGTACACAATTGACTGTAGATTTTTTTTTCAGGTGTCCTAAATTGAAGGGGACGAATTTTAGATATCCAATGATTCAGTGTTGCGTGGCAGGTAATTGATAACAACTGCTGACGCAGCGTAAATCGCTGTTTTTCTCTGTTGAATGTGCTTGGTTTACGCAGCGAAATAGGCTTGAGCTATAGCGCGCATTCTTCTCAAAACTGTGCTAGAAAAACTAGGATGCGTATTAAAAAAAATAGTTTTTATCACTACACCATACAACATTATCCTTATAATTGTTTAGAAATCACATAATTCTTTGGAGATTAGCGAATATTTCAGTACGACACCGCAAGGGAATGTGAATGAAAAGTTTATTTACGCTATTCCGCAGATAGCGATCAAAACAACACCTTGGAATAGCAACAAGAACAGCAGCTGTTTTGACATTGCTGTTTCGCCCGTGTGCGTGGGGTTTAATTTCGCCCGAATGTCATGGACCGAGTGGTATTAGGTTAGTTTCACGCACTGGTTTTAAAATAAAACGGTTATTCGATTAATATTTTTCAATGTTTGTGGAACTTTAAAACAAGTTATGCAAATAGTTTGAATCACTGTTGGAAAAGGATACTGACTAGACACTTTTCCCACGGTTCGAGAAAATATGTCATGCTGTAGATTTGCCACCGTAGATAGAAGATGTCCCATCGTTTCTGCAATTTTTCCTTCCAACCGGGAGTTGTTTCCATGCTGCGAACGCTGGTGAATTTCTTTCTCCAAAGCCGTACCGTCGATACAATTTCACTTTTGAACTGACGTTGTCCATCTTCCCAGTGTAAAATATACCCCCGAGACGTACTGGCGTGTGTCGATAGGATACGATATCTTATCGTGCGAAAATCCGCTATACGTTGGTCTGCCATGCGTGCGGTCGCAGACAACGTCGCTAAATACGGTGTATCTAGCCGGCGGATTATCAGCGACGGTTCATGTACGATATCGTTTTATCGAGTAGCCAGAGGTATTTATATATGTTTAATTGTGATAAAATTTTTGGTACGATAAAATAGCAACAAAAAAATGTCATCCAAATTAGAAGTCAACTTTGAAGAAAAACAACAAATTTGCCCATTCCGTGTTAGCTCACAGTCGTCGGTTGTGGACGATGCAGAAGAGTTTGCATTTTTGGAAGATCCATGCAGCAGGTTGGCCAGTACTGACGGAGATGATGAACCGCACACTGTCTCAGAATGGTATCGAAGGCAATGTTTCATCTACAGCGCGACGACATTCCGAAACATCGAAGAATTGCTACAATCAATCGAGCAAAACCCATCGGCAAATGTGGAACTGGATTGGAACGTAAGTATGCCGATTGAAGAAACTAGCCAGACAGGTAATATAAGCGGGTTTTTTTTACCATTTATGTTTTTCAGCGCTGTGGTTACACAAATCTGCATATCCAAATTGCTCTGGATGCAGTGCTCCGGACTCGTCCCCAGTGTCTGACTCGTTTGGATTTGTGCCGGAACCGATTGTTTAATTCCTCGTTAGCCTGTTTGGTGGCAAATGTATTGCAGGAGTTGCAGACGATAGTACAGCTAACGCTTTCCTACAATACGATCAACGATGAGTGCATGGGGATCCTGTGTAATGCGTTGTCCAACTCGGGTGTTTGTCTGCTGGAAGCAGCTTACTGTCAAATTTCCGATCGAGCCGGTTCATTACTGTTCGGTGCGCTAATGTACAGTGATTGTATCGAGTCGATCGATCTCAGCTGGAACCATCTTGACATTTCTAGTGGACCAGCAATTGGACGGTTTCTTTCCACGCAAAGAACGTTAAAAGAACTAGTCCTGATTGGGAATCATTTGTACCACGGAGAACAATGTATTGTTCCACTTTTGGTAGGCACCATCGGTAACGATACACTGGAGCATCTGGATCTCTCTTGGAACGGTTTGCGCGGTGAAGAGTTCGGTCGCGCAATACTGAAGGCCATTCCACAAACCAAACTGAAACGACTAAAGCTGGAACATAATCTATTACGCGGTCTGGAGATGTCCTTTGTTGCACGGATGATGAAGAAAAGTGAAACACTAGAGCAGCTTTGGCTCGGCAGCAATATGTTCGAGGACAACGTCACACTCGATCTCGTGCGAACCTTCGTACGACATCCAACGTTGAATGTGCTTTCTTTAGGATCATTTCACTTCGTTTCACAAGCCGTTGCCAAGCTGTGCCGATTGGGCTTGCGCAAAAATCCCACCAAAATGATTATCTATCAAGGAGTGCTCAGAGCGGAACCGGCACGTCCGGTAGACGTGCAGGAAATGTTGCTGGAACGTTGCCGATTCCTGGCGCTGAAACCGAAGAAGATAAAACTGAAGCGTGATATCGGTCACCTGATGCTGCAGCTAGCGGCGGCAGAAAATACGATCCTGGCGCGTGAAGAATTTTTGCTCGTAGTGAAGCGTTTTCGCGTCAAGCTTGATCGGTCCCTGGTCGAGGCACTGATGGATGCGTTTGAAGTACCGAAGAAATTGGTAGATACGGGTGCGATGGCACGAAAATATCTAACCAAACATCCCACTGAACCACCGATCGTGAAGCCAGCGAAAGGAGGGGGCAGAAGATAAACGCAGGGACACAGGTTCGTATTGAATTTTCCATTTCATAATATGTTTATTGCTTTCGGTTTTCTCCTCCCTAATTGATGCGTTTGTTCCTTGCTGCTGCTACTACTGCTGGCTTTCCGTTTCTAGTTGTGCGGTGTATGAGTCGTGAACGTGTTGATGAACGATAATGAAACGATGAACAAATGAAATGTAATAACGGGTCTGTCATCCTGCGGGAGAGTTGAGACGTCTTAAGTTTAAGTACTATGTACTACCGATTGTATGACGTTGAGAGTCGTCGGACGTTACGCATGCCGATCCCGTGATCGGTACGTCCTTAGTCCTGCTAGTGGAATGTGCTGTTATCGTTCGCTCGGGATTTTTGTTTCACCTACCATTCTACCGAGGATTGGCCTTTTTTTTGTTTAATCGTTAAATCATACGATGTTTCCGTTTGTTTTTAATCTCCTTTAAAATGTCTGCCGCCTGCGGGCGTGGTTTTGTCAGATGTTATACTCAGTTTTGTTCGTCTTTTTGTTTTTTTTTTACATTATTTACACAATCACACACTTCTCGTTATTGCTGTGAAAACAACAAAAACGAGATTAACCTATGTTTGTTCCCTACTGCCATTCGAATCGTGCAATTCTACGTTTGTCTACTTTTAAATATTATTGAGTACATGTTTTTCGTTGTGTTTGCGTTAATGTGTTTTTGTTTTCTCGTATTTGTAATAATGTACATTCGGGTTTTGGTGCGCGTGGTTGATGTAAAACACCCAAACGCAGCAAATGGAGTCCCAACCATTGAGATGTGACTTTGCCTATCGATCCTACTGCTACATCGCTTAATTGTACACTCACAAACAAACACTAAACAAGGAACTATTTATTCCACTATATTCTAGCCCTAACGAACCTGCCAAGCGCGCACACACGTCTACTAGTCGAGATGCCTCACCGGGGTGTGTACGAGTAGAAAACTTCCCCATAAAATGGCAGACAGAAATAATTGGCCTCCACATGATGCAATCGGTCGGAAATGAATAGATCTTTTGAGCAGAATGCATTATAGATTCTGTCCGTTTACTCGCTGCGTTACGAGTTAGTAAGAAAACTGTTTTTTTTTACACGTACGTATCTAAATGGCCCTAAATGCTTATCTAAACGCAAACAAAAAAACAATTCTATCCCTCATCTGATTCACTTATTTAATATCACATTACATTTAACTTCTGCCCACAAAACAAAAAAAAACCGTACCATGCGGATGGGTTCTTCCGACGCGCGCGCACATGTCGTCCGTCTATGAGCGTACGTAAATGAGGTTCCAAGAATTCAAATGTGTGGATCGGAAGCTGAGAAGAAGATAAGTAGCTTGTAACACCCTGTTGTTATACGCATGATCAGTCCTTTACTTTTATTTATGCTCTGCAGTTTTAGCAATTCTGGAGCACTGTCCCTACTTGGAAATGGCCGGTTTTGCCTCATTTTCTGGCTCAATTTGCTAACGTTTAACAGTCGAAGTTATACGTCTGTCAGGGTGTGTAGTAATGTCTGTTATTATTGAATTGCGAACGTTGTTTGATTGCACGGCAAACGGAAATTGGTTTGTTATCCCTAAGCTCCCGCTAACTCTCCGAACTACAGTAATGCACAAGGGTTAAGAAGATCTAGTGAATTGTGAGCTTCGTATTTGCGTGTTTCGATCGTGCATCGCATGTAAGTCAGGTGAAATATTTACAATACAAACGAGACAATAGACAGACAGACAGTTAACAAACAGTGAAGCGCGTTGACGAATAATAAATTAGTTACTCATGTATAAAAATATACTAATAAAAATAATGAATTCTCAAGTCCGCGCTTCTTACAAAGTTTGCGTGCATGTTTCACACTGTCGCACCGAAGCGTACAGCAAACAGATACAAAGAAACGCGCAAATGGTTTGCTAAGGATTTGCTTATTAGGATGACACCGCACGCTACTACACGTGCACTGTCAGGACGTCTGAATCGGGCGCCAACGAGCTCGGGGCGTTCGGTGCATCCGGTACGGGATGGGCGGACAATGTCCCGCTGGTCGCACTCGGTGTACATCCGCTCACCGCACTCACGTTCGTCGTTGACGATGCGGTATGATCGTTGATCGATCGTTTGCCAAAGTCTTTGTGCTGGCTGTCGATCGCACCGACGATGTTTTTCGTCATGATGTCGGCGTTTTGCGTTTTGTGAAGCAGTATGTGCGAATTCCGGTTGGCCGTTTTCTGCTTGTCGGGATCCTTCTCGAACTCGCTCCCGTCCGGTGGGCAGGGTGGGTAGAGCTGTTGCGATCGATGGTGTACCGAGCTCGGGCCGGCTATCTGGTTAATCTCCGGTGCCGGATTGAGGCTGAGTTCCATTGCGCCCCGTAACGAGCTGGAACTCGCCTTCAGTGGATTAGCGTACCGGCGAAAGTTTTCCTCGTTTTGTAGATTGTTGGACTTTTCTTCGTCCATGCCGCGGGATAGATCCAGGTGGGGCGATAGGTTGGTACCGGAACCGCTGTGTGAGTGTACCCGCTGGCGCCAAAGCAGTGCGACGACTGCGCCTAGACAGAGCGCTACGATCGCGATGCCGAAACCGACCGCGATGAGATAGTTGGAACCGCTGGTGCCTTCATTGACCAGTGCCGTTTCGACCTTCACCTCCAGGATCGAGGTGAGCGGGGCTGCCTCGACGAGGTCCGTCTGAAAGGAATCGTTCTGGACGCCCTGCTGTCGGGAGAGGATTTCCGCCAGCAAACGGACAGCTTCGGTCAGGCTTGACGCACCACCAACCGGGTCGGTCGGAGTAGACTGTGAAGGAAAATTTAAAAAGTAACGTCAATTATTGACGACTTTGTCAAGTTAAAGAAAACTGAGGGGCTTACGAATACTTACCAGTGTCACTTCAATCGTATCGTTCGTTCCAGTTTTGAGATCACATAGTACGACAATGAAGACGGACACGTCGAAGGATGGATTTTTGATGAGTTTCTCGCCGAGTTGTAACCGGAGCAGATGGCACAGTCCATCCACCGACGTACCACGCACGAGTCGGTTCAGCTCGAGCAGTATCGATACACGGGCACAAGCCGTTCCAAGAGTTGCCTGGTTAGGGTTAGGGAAGTAACAATTAGTATCTGTGGAGCGTAGGTGCGTAACTCAAATACGTACCTGATTTGGCCAACAGTCGGTCGGTGCCGGTATCTTTGGCGGTGCCACACGCCTGGAGGGTTCGAACGTACGACAGTCTCCCCGTGGTTGGCACGGTGGCGTTAGACAGGATTCTTGCGATGTCGGTACACACACCTGGTGGCTTTCGCAGACCGCTCCGGCACCATTCGACTGGTTCCGGTTGAGACAGTTGCTTAGCCCGCACCAAAGATTCGAACAGCGTGGTTTCCCATTTACGCAAATACACGAATTGCAGCTACTTTCGTCTGGTGCCCCTGGTGTGGTACCGCTCGGTCCCATGCCGTTCGGTTTGTTGAGCGCATCACTGCTAACGAGTGGATCGTACGGAGAATTGGTGGTCGTATTCGAGCAGACGGACGATGGATCGGAGAGCACTAGAAATGGAGGCAAATGGGGAAAGGCATATATAAAACGATCGACTGCATACGCCAGGTAGCTGAACGGAAGTACTTACGAATTTCACACCGCACACCACGTCGTCCGACCGGACAGATGCAGGTGAATCCTCCAATGCCATCCTTGCAGGTCGCACCGCCCAAACACGGCTGTGGTGAGCATTCGTTGACGTTGATCCGACAATCCGGGCCGGAGAATCCTTTCGCACAAAGGCACCGGAACCAACCCGGACCGGACTCACAGGTACCGCCATTATGGCAGGGTTGTCCTTGGCATTGGTCGAGCGGTTCGCTGCAAAACGGGCCACCCCAGCCGAGTGTGCAGCGACAGTGCGGTGCCCCACCGAACTGGGACGGTATGCAGGAACCACCGTTCAAACACTGGCCGGGCAGACACTGGATCGCACGTTCCGTGCACGTCTTCCCCGTCCATCCCGGTTGACATTCGCACGAATAATCACCTTCGCCATCGATGCAGATACCGTTGTTGGAACACGGGTTCGAGGTACACTCGTTGACGTCTGGAAGTAAAGAGAGATTACGCATGCTCAGTAAAAAGTGTTGTGGTTAATGAAAATTTCGAGAAGAGTCATAAATATGAATCTGTAGTGAAATATTATTTCGAGTGGGAGTAAATCCTTGAAAGATTAATGCACATCTGACCAATGTCTTGAAGTACACCTTAGTCGTATTGCTAAAGCTCTGGAGATATACGAGATGAAGATTCTAGAAACTCTGATAATTTATTAATCTTTGGATCTCTAAAAATTCTTGAATCTCCGCAAAGTTGTGAATCTCTGATTATGAATCTAAGGAAATTCATGATTATTAAGAGATTCTAAACTGTTTAGACGTTCAGAGATTCGTGCATCTTCATAATAGAGACTCACAGACATTCGCTCGGGTTGAAGATTCATTAAGATTCATGATTCTTCATAATAGAGTTTCAGAGACATTCACTCAGTTTGAAGATTCAGTCAGATACATGAACGTGAATCAGATTTTCGATGGACCGCTACAAATCCGTTCAGTATGAGAGTGACGATCGAACCAAAACACTTACTATGCTGACAGAATGGTCCGGTGAATCCACTTTGGCAGGTGCAGCTCGTACCCATCGGACCGGACTCACATTTACCCCGCCCATTGCACGGAATCGGCACAATCTGTCCACCGAGAATCGTCGTATCGTTGCTGGCAGGCATCGTGCAACCACCTTCTGGAAATGGTGAAAAAACAAAACAAAACAATGACATTAATGCAAAAGTGTTTATTACTCCAACGCCAATCCGTTCTTCGAGTGAATCATTACGCTCCTGGCCCGTGCGGACGGGGGATCATTTATGCTTCAACATCTTCATTAATGATTGTTTCATGCCGTGGGCAATAATTCATAACATCCGCGTGTTCTGTAGGTGCGGAAAAAAGGTGCGAAAGAATTGCGAAGCAATCAAACACCGAGCGAGAAGTGTCCGCAGAAATGATGGTAATAAATAGTGTGAACGAATAGTAAAGTTTCCAGCTGCTGCTCTGCTACACAGACGTTCCCTGCCGCCCCACACTGGGTGCAGCGCACAACGAAAGTGCAACGGCAATGCAAGCGATCAAATGCGGGAGCCATTTTAATTGCTTAATCAGTGTCTTTGCATTTATTGCTTGTTGTTTTTCTTCTGGTTCCTATTATAAGCTTCCTTGGCAGAATCGATGCTTATCTATTTGCTGTTTTGTTTTTGCTTTATTGTAGATAAATTGTTGTTTATTGTTGTTTGGCCGCTTCTTTTACCTGTTTGTTTTGTACACCTGAATGAAGTTATTTTGTTCTACACTCGAAAACAGATAATGCCTGGCAGACGGTGCACAGCTGCACAGCTTCACTGCGGTCGACACAAAACGGCGGTGCGGCATCTTAATCGAGGCTAATGCCCAAGAAGCATTGCTAGTTATCGGCCGGTTCTCTATCATCTTGGCATCCCGCGTGCCCCGCGGTACTCGCTAACGAATTGAGGCTCGTTTGTGAATGTCTTTTTTGTTGTTTTGTTTGGCGTGCCCTTTTTTTGTACTCTACTCACTACTTCACTTTCCCATCCCGCCGCGTCGACTGGACGGAGAGTCTGCAGCACATTAACATTCTTCCCACTGTGCTGGACTATTTACACGAACAATTTTCTTTTGGTTTCTCTGGAGGTTTTTTTTTTGTGTGTGGCTGTTACACCGCCCTCCCTTATAGGTTACAACTCGCGAGAGGTTAAATTGGAAACCAGTGACACCCCGTGGTAGAAACCTTTTTCGGCCTCATTTGTGCTACGGTAGTGTCGGGCACATTGTCTTTCCTTCTCCAGAAACAAACTAGCAAACATCGTTAAATGGGGGGAAAAACAGAGGTGCTTGATTTTTCAATTTACATTAATAAATGAGTGCGTTCTGTGGTCTTGACGGTGACCTCACCTGGGAAAAGAAGAAGAACCCCACACTCTATTCCCGAGCCCATTGATGGGATAACTTTCCGGTAGTCGGAATGTCTCCACGGTTTTGTATTAAGGCGTAGTGTTTTTTTGTGGATAGTTGGCTCAAATTCCAGCAAAAGTACTTGGACCATTTTTACGCCGTCGGCATCATTTTGTGCGGAAGATCTTTTTGTGCGTTTTGGTCCGAAAATTTAGAGGAGCATTGAAGAATCAAATAGAAATTAACACCGTAAGCAGGAAAGAGAGACTGAATGCAAATGGGGAGAGTGTTTAATTGGGAAACAGTAATAGAAAGCCACACGGTCAGCAACAATGTGGCCATGTTGGGAGCATCGTTGCAGTGACTCGTCTTCATTCCCTGTGTTACCAAACGAGGCAACCCATAGCACAGCAATGCGGCGTTACAATAAGCTACGACAAATATTGGCCGTAATCGTTAATTTATCTTCATCTCCACCGAAAGTCCCTTGGGCCCCGGTGTACATGCGGTTGCTTCTGCATGGAAAAACCCTGACGGCTCAAGTCACAGTCGGATGCGGCATCAACGTTTCGACGTCGCCGACCGGCGTTGCGTGAAACTTACAGGACAAATGGATGTTTGCTGCCTTTCAATTGGTGGTGCGTTCGTTTGATCATTTCAAACCGTTGTATTGGAGGAATAGGAATTTTTCGAAGCCATAAGTAAGTTGTAAACAATTTATCAAAAATTAATCACAAAATCTTACATGCCTTAGTTACTGGTTCTCGCCCTGTGCCCGTTGGATTTTTCACTCACCCGGCACACTACCCATCCCAATACATTGCAGGAGTAAACTTTAACCGCGTTCCTACGAGCGTCAGCATCATCTTTACCTCGCCGTTGAGCAACTTTGTTCATCTTTCGCGCCTTTAGCGCGTTCTGTTCTGCTCACTGTTTAACTAATATCCTTGCTTACCCTTCGCGATACGCGAGCAAGCGAACAAAAACAGGCCAAGTGAAGAAAATGGAGGAACATCGCTTTTTTTTCCTTCTCGCAACATCATTGTGTTTTGTGTCTTAAGCGTAACAAAAAAAAAGATTCCCCCGTAGGAGAAAAAGTTCCATTAATTATACAAATATCGGTCCGGGGTTGTGGCGACTCCACACAACCAGCTCCATCCACATCGCTTCACCGATGATGGAGCTGCCAATGGAGTGTGTACATTCACGGGTGAGTGTGGCCATAGCAAACGGTACGGACAAAACTGAAACATCCAGTCAAAAGGCGACACCAGCATCCGAGCGTACCATAATGGTCCATCGGGACAAAGCGATACCTATGGGCCGAGTGAAGACCGCTGGAAGTGGACGGAAAGCTCAATCATATTGTCATTATTTTACTATCCTTTGCACTACGATCGGGCGGTACATAGGGAACGGTTTGGTTCTAAATTTGGAACGGCATTGTATTAATTACCGAGGCATTTAGGAACCTAATTATTCATCGCATGTGAGCGATCGAGCAAGAGCGATCGAGCGATCATTAGTCATCGGTGTGGTTCACCCTGCGGCGACTCCTTCCGTATACCATTTGTTAGACTAGTTAGCGGAATTGATCGCCCACGGGTGTGTACGTGTGTGTGAGGATTGGTTATGATTTTTCTAGCCAGCCTAGCTTGTTTTTGTTTGTTTCCCGATAAACTAGACAAGCCCAACAACAGATGGTGATTATTGGCTTCACGCTTCACTTCGATGGTCATGTTGGAATCTTTCACGAATTGTAGGATGCAAATTAAATTGATCTAAAAATAGTACGTCCATCTTCATAATCTAGCAAAGCTTCGACTTGATGTGCTTCCAGCTTCATAATCATGTACGCTGGGTGCATTAAATGTCCTCAGGAATTTAACCCTCCCCATCATTACCGGCATTCGTAGATCAACCTGGCAAGATAGCCGCATCCAGTGCGCCAGGATCAAAGAGGAATTAGTCCAATAAAACGATTCCATCTATGGGTTAATCCATCCAATTTAGCATCCATTTGGTCGGTGACGCTTGTTTTGCGCAGTTGCCCCTGGCCGTATGCCCTGCCATCTGCCATTTGCCATCTAATTACGCAAGCGGGATGGACAAACACGCCCCGCACGGAGGTCGAGGAAAAATTTGCCTATTCATCAGAGCCGTCGGCATCAGGATTTTCCGAGTGCTGTGTGTCCTTTCGGGGCGATGGGGTGTAGCACGGTAAAATAAGGCACGGATGAAATCAAAAGATCGCCTATTGGGCCAACGCCGGGCAACATATTTGCAGGGTCCCGAGAGTTCCGTACTGCCGTCGTAGCAGCACGTAACGGCCAGGGCAGGATCAATGTTCTGCTGCAAATCAAAACGTTCTCATTTAACTGACAATCACCGGCCGCTCAAGCGTTACGCCTGTCAGCGAGGACACTCGCTACGGCCGATGGATCTTCCGGGACCGTGCCTATAACGCGGGAGCCAGGGAAGTTAATTATGTGTACGGCACCCAGAGCCTCCGCTTCACAATGGGGCGGTGTGGTTTTTTTTTTGCCAATTGGGCTGCATCACATTCCTGCCTGCTTGGTTGGAGCAATGTTGGGCCCGTCGCGATAGTGGGCAGCGGCGCGAACCGTTGATTTCCTTCGATCTCACGCCTCGGCAACGAGCTCTGGCAAACACACGGTGGCGAACTGGTGGTGCTTATGTTTGCGATGCGTCTCCGCGCGCACGTCGCGCAACGTCTCGTGATCGGTGCATCCGATGCATCGCACCGCTGTTGCAATTCATGCAATTTCGTTCCGGTAACGAGGCGGCAACTCTCTGCACCCGACTGGTTGCAAAACGTCATTTCTCAAAACCGTTACCGTTCCTTTCATCTCATTACATCCCCGGCACTTCGCGGCATGGGAATGGGGGACGGGAGAGATGGTGGAGAGGGGCAAGATTTACCAGCAAATTTATTTATTATTTCAATTCAATTTATATAAATTTCATATTTACATCCCATTTGCAGGGACACTGGAGGAGCCGGGACAGTCGGGCCGCCATAATAATGAGGCGCGGCACATAATTGAACAGCATTTTGCGGCGTTTGTATTTCCGATGTTCCGCATCGTTTTTTTTCCCCCCCGGCAGCGGAGGCACCGGTGCGATCCCACACGCGCCCTGCGAGCTGTGAGTGAGTGAGTCACTCTGTGCGCTAGCGACGAACTGGATCGTTTGTTAGCTGCCGCAGGAAGTGTCATCGTGGGACGCGATGCTACCGTTTGTGTGTGTGTGTGTGTGAATCTGCGCACGCCACGATTTTCATTCACGTGATGCGCTTCGGTTTGAATTTCGAATTCAAACTTCCCCCCTCCGGTTTGCTTACCTTCGACTCAATTACCGGGTGAGAACATAAGTAGTGATTAATAGATGCGCCGCGCGATGGATGAGATGAGAAGCGGGCGGAAAGAGGAATAGAATTAGGGGATGAAGCGAAGCACACAACGTCGAAATGTCTCCGTGTTTCTAGTGTGACTAATAATGGCTGTGGTGTGTGTGTGTGCCAATAGGGCGGAAAACGCGCGGTTGAGTAGGTTTCGCAAAACCCCCTCGTGTGTCCCGTGGGCAGATAATTGGGAAGCATGACCTACCGTTTCCCTATGAAATTCAAATCAATTCCCACGTTTTTGGGCAAACATTATGAACGTGGAGGTGGGTGGGGGAAATAATTTAACCAACAGGCGCATTTACACTCAAACAAACGTCCAATTTCTCTGTCCGGTTGGATCCAATTAACCAGCTACGGAATATTTCATGCACTCGGGGCAATTAAAGGTGATACCGGCCTGGAATGGGGCGACAAGCTGGCCAGGAACTTCACAACGTCCACGCCTGTTTTACTTCCGGAACTGCGAACGATCGGACGTGAAAGGTGTGGAAAGGCGAATCAAACGGACGTCCTAACGCAATCGTCCACCGAATAATGCCTTCTACGGGTATTTGCTGACCCGTGCATTGAACGGAGCGGTTCCGCATATTCGGATATTCGCTCCCCAAGCCAAACCCATCGAGTGTCAATCAAAATTCTTTCACTCACACTTAAAAATCGTCAATTTACGCGCGGTGCACCCTTTCGCCGGATGAACCAAACACAAGCCAGAACTGTGCCGTATTGCGAGGCGACGCACCCGGATTAGCCAAGGGACGTACGGCCGCTCAAACAAAGACTCAACCCCAGTTGTATGTGTGTGTGTGTGTGTTGGGTGTCGTCGGGAAGCGACTGGCCGATGCTTTCCCAAATAAATAATTCAACATTTTCCATCCAAGGAGTCAATTATTCTTCCGCGTGTCTAAGACATTTTTACTGCGGGGGCCCCAACTGTACCGAGGGGTGAGTGCGCACCCTCAAGATCATCGGTGTGTACAATCTGAGGATCTCGCTTGTCTTTCTCGCCTTTCTTCGGTAACGCCGTAACGCACGAATGGACCATATCCCGATCTGGGCAAACACTCGTGAAAACAAAGCCTGCCTGGGCAAGATGTTGTCTAGCCGGGAGCGAGAGGAGACCGCGAAGAAGCGGTCAGTTGGAGGGTACAATTTTTGGCTAGATTATTTTCCCACCGCGCCAACACGCTAACGAACCTCCAGTTTTGGGGGCGAGGTTGTCCAACGGAGCGTACCATTGCCGCGATCGCACGGTGACGATCGATCGACGGATCGCCCGCAAATTGGCAGTTTTGACATACAGCTTAATGTTATACAATCCTGGACCCGTGCGAGATCGAAACCGGGTGAGCGTTCTAGCCTCACCGATGGTCGCTGGCGCAGGAGCCACGGGAAAGACAAAAGCGAATCATTATTTGAAGTCGAGCAGGCAGGGATTACGAATGGTTTGCGAAAACGAAGTGCGATAAATGCGCCATTCTGGCCATGCGGCCGGGGCCATGTCTAGGGTGGTAGAAAACGGGCGGCGGCAAGGTGGCAAACCGATCGCACTGATCAGTGTTCGATTTTGCCGCAGTGGAGTGTCGTCAGCTAGACAACCGAGTGTGTGTCTGGCTGTGCCGGGTGGATGAATAGATTGGGGTGACCGAAAAGGGGGCGAGAGCAATAATCCTTCCCCGGGCATTGGTGAAAGGCACCAATAGTGCTCAGGTGATCATACATGATACCAAAGGGAAGGGGTCAGCATAACCCCGATTCGCTTATGAGCGATGTAGAACGATATGGAGCTGGACAGATGAACAACTGTTAACAAACTTGTTAATTTAAATCGAGTGATCGTTGTACCGCGGCCTCCCAGAGAACCTCCGGTTGGATCGTGGCCCGCGGACATGATTTTTACTCACTCCTCCTCCCCCTCCCCACCCCTTTCAACGGGATTCGTTCGCTTTCACGCGAGGGCAAGGTGCACACGGATGCATTACGATTGCTTACGTTCGCGGTTGTCTCCCAGGAACGGGCCTGGCGTAGTGATGATGTATATCTGGATCAACAGGGGTACATGAACGGCAATTTGTTAGCGAACCCGATGGCGCGAAGGGCATAATCCTGCGCCCGTGTAGCCGATGATTCCTGCACGATCAACAATGACAATCATATCTTGAAATAAACATGTTAACGGACATTTCTCTCTTCTACACCCTCCCCACCCCTCGCCTCCCCCTTCCACCCACTCTCATTCCCTTCCTTATGGCACGATCACGGTGGTGGCCCGTTGGCATTTCCAAACCGTCAACCGGACGAGCCCCGTTGTGGCACGTTGCATTGCATCTTTCCCCTCCGGTGTGCGTTTCACCGGGATCGTGGCTAGACGACGCGATGAAAATGAGCGATCGCGCCAATTCTAGCCACACACTCACGGGGGATGTAATAAATATGTTCCAACGGCAAGGGTCCGAAGTTTTGGGGTACGGTGAACGATCCTGTCTCTCCTGCTGCGAGTTGTAAGCTGCACCAAACCGAACCCAGCGCCCATCGTGACCGTCAATCTGAATCGGCGGGCGCGCGCCCGAGCTCACCCGAACTTCGCAGCTTGATCGTTTTCCAATCGATGATGCGAACGCCCATATGTATGTGCCCATCGTCCAAGCGTGGCAGCCACCCTAGGCACAGGCGAATGGAAGGGATAATTAACTGCCCACTTTGAGAACCTGCAGACAAACGCCGGACCGGTGGTTGCAGCGGGAGCTACACAGACAAGACAACCGATCCGACATCTGTCAGGACGATGGACGGGCAGCTCTTGGACGAAACGGGATCACTTCGGCGCGGCATCCTCCCGGACAGGTCCTTGCGAGTGTCAGCGTTCCCAAAGCTCGAAGCTCCGCTCCAACACTCTGGAGTGATAGAAGGCGAGTGAAACTTGACCTGAACATCGTGCAACATGATGCTAATTTATAGCGCCGTTCGATGGGTGCCCAGCTAGGCAATGCCTGTACGCGCTTGGCTGTGTGCCGTACAGGAAACTGTTTTCCGTTCCGAGCGAGCGTTCCCAGCGCGTTCGGGCGTAGAAAATAAATTGCATTTGACAGATTTTCCCATCGACTTTCGTGATGGAGAAATCAAGTTTGAAACCAAAAAAAACTAAGAGAAAACCAAAAAAACGAAACGTAAATAAACCACCGTTTGTTGATGATAAACTTGAACGCTCGATTTCACTCGACGGTGATAGCGGTTGTGTTGCTGGTACTGGTGGCTGACAAAACCGTCCAAACGCATCGACGGCAGAGGATCATGTCTGGAATTGGCAACTGCTTGTCACATTCCTTGGACGGATCCTTACGAGTTAACGCAAAAAAAAAAAACAAAAATCCCTCTGATGTTTTTGCCGTTGTTTTGGCAAGATGAGCGACCCGTGAGTGGGAATCGAACGATCGCCACCGAAATCGCCGGTGAATCGGCACAGATCCCACCGTGCAGATAGACCATAATATCGCCGTTGGCGACCGTTGTTGCGGTTGATGGTGGGCAATAAAATACACCAAATACGGCGCTGGCTGTAAATTATCCAAATGTTGTTCCTCCGCTCCTCGCGGTTGCTCCCCGTCAAGCCCAACCCCGGGGCGTGAATATGGGGACCGGGGGTGGTGAGATCTTCTTTCGCATTTCGACACCTCGCGCACACGGAAAGGGACGCAACTCGCATCGGCTGATGTTGATGCTTACTGATAGTGTGTGATAGTGCTGTGAAAATAAAAACATTCACAGCATAACATGTCCGGGGAGCGAATGGAAATGGCACACTGGCGCTCTCGGTTGCCCGTGCAAGCGCGTTGAAATATTATAATGAATTATTGTATTATTATTATAATTATGTGTTGGACGTTGGATGGCGTTGCGATATTCGGTGATGCTCCGGTGTACCAGCCCTGCTCCGTTATCTTTCCGGGTCGATACCGGACGGGGCAGCGACACCTTCGCTTCATATTCGACCAGCGACGAAAGATGCTCCACGACCCGTGGCGGCTGTCAACGCGGTGGCGTATATGGGACAATAAATTGGATGTCACGAATATGCTAATATGTGCCGTTTGGGTTGGGAAGCGAGGTCTGTTGATCTGGTTTGATTTAGACACTTGGAAAGTCACACCCTGTCCGAAAAAACCTCCCCACCCTCCAAAGATTTCGCGATGGTATGGGTTGTAGATTTTAACACATTCCTTGGAAATTCGCAGTGTTAGCGAGTTCAGGAGATTCGGCCCACAGAGCGAAGAATCTTCCAGATGCGAAAGGGATGCATGAAACACTTACCATTTGCACATGGGCCACCCTTTTCGCAGGGTACGCGTGGAAATTCGCAGTGTCGTCCGGCACGTCCCGGCGGACAGTGGCAGTAGTAGCCGCCCGGCGTATTGAGACACTGACCCTCGATACACGGTGACGATACGCAATGATCTTTGGCCTCCTGCAAAAAAGGGAAAGAAAACACATGACAATAAATAGATAAATTAAAAAACGAACAGCGGAAACGGAAAAGGTTGCTCGAATTGTGGATTGAGCCACCGAACATCCGACGGTTAGAACAGCATCACAATAGTGTGCCATAAAGTGTTTTACCACTGGTGGCGATTGGTGGTGGAAACCTATCGAAGCGGCGCAAGCAATCGTTTTGGGGGTTTGAAGTTTTGTTTATGTTGCGCGAGCATAAAATCAAATTTTTATGTTAATCACCAGCCCCGAAATACGAATCGAATCGACCGGTTAGAGACAGTGGCCCGCAAGCATCTTTTATCACCACCTCCACAACGCCAACTCCAACGCCGCACACAGGAACCGAAGGAAAAAAAAACAGGTTCGCGCCGTGGGCAAAGGATGCGGCAGCATGTTTTTAATTGGAGCCCCGGTCCGCCCCGACATTCGAACAACCGCTGAGCGGCGGATTATGATATTATCGCGTCCAGCTGAGCGCCGAATCTAACAGCAGCGGTAAAAGTAGCATTAACAAACGAAACGAAAGCTCGGCCATCGGAGCGGGTCTGGGGCTTTTGGAATAGCGCGAAGAATGCGCTTTTTTCTTCCTCACGAAAATAGTAAACCATCTTCTATGACACGAAACGCACCGCTTCGGTCCCGTTCTGCGGGGTTAATCTGATTAGCGATCAATTTTGTGGAACATGTGGATATCTGGTCAGCCTGGTGGCGAGCAGCCAGGTGACGTTTTAATCGTTGCCTGTTTGACGTTTTGTCGGGCGTCATCAAATAAGGGGGGAGGGGTGGGATGTCCTGAAGGAGGGATGAAGATAAGGCGACCAATAAAAGCAATCAAACAACTAAACAAGAGTAAACTACGGGAATATAATAAATCGGCCTTGTTGTACGGTGTGGCGTGAGAATGACCGTGTCGTGACACTTGTTACATTTAACACCTTCGGACACTCTCCCTAGGAAGGCAGACTAGGCGCGAACACCAAATGGATTGGGCGAGCTTGCGCACTGGAAATTGTCAATCAATATTTGGTGTCTTAAGACGATCGACCAGCAAAACAAACCCAAAAAAAAGAAATGCTGAAAGCTACTTATGGCCGGGACACAACCAAGGATTTTTGGGAATGGGGAGAAAGAAAAAGCATCCAACAACCGATATAGAAGGAAAGCGTGAAGTGAAAGATGGCCGGCACCGTTGTCACCCGAACGCCAAACGAGAGCGTGGAGCAACCGGCGTGTGAGAGTGGTGGTCGGTTGTCGCATTAACGCAAGGTTTTGCATTTTCCAAGCTTTTGTTTCTTGACTGACAGTAAGCCGTCCCGGTTCCCGAAAACGGGCGAGAAACGTGATCGCGCCCGGATCAGGATTTAATCGATTATCGATATTCGCGCCATATTTAATATGCGTTCCCCATATTCAGACAACCCTCTCGCTCAGCTGTCCTGTGTGAGCTGTCGTTCGTTGATAGTTTCGAGTCCAATCGGTGGGGAGGGGGGGAGATTTTCACACCAATCGCCCAGCTTTAATGCGTTGTGTTCGAAGGAAGGCTGTACGAAATTCCTCCCGAGCTAAAAAAAAAACAAAAAGAACGGCCCCGTTTGGTGGGTGCCGACGTATGTTCGGGTGGGTATGGTTTAAATTACCCTCCCTCTCGATACAGATCCAGTTTGCTTGTTAAATGAGTCTAGTGCAGTCATTCGTGCCACCAAGATGAGTGCTCCCACGGCGGCATCGACCGCTTCCGATCTGTCGCTTGTTTGGTGCTCCAGGAATCGGGAGGTATCACATGGAACGGGACAGTTTGCACTCACTCACAGTGAGTGATTTAATTTAATGATCCACTGGGAAGGCGATTCAATTCGTTAGCAATGATTTAATTTGGTCCCGTATTTGGTTCGCTCCGGTGCCGCTGGGAACAGCCGGTAAGGGCGTTTTTTTTTGGGTAGAATGCCACCGGCCAAAAGGGACAAACATTGCCATGGAAGCGGTAGAGCGATGGCAGCAGAAAAGACCCGAACCTGAGAAATTCGCTGGTGACGATGGTTTCTGTTTCGGGAGAGTTTTTTTTGTTTGCTTCTTACATTCGGAACACCCAACGGATGCTGCTGGGGTGGGCGATAAATTTTTCTCACTGAACATCCAATGCAACCTTTCTCCTGGGAGGGGTTTTTCGCTTTCCTTTCTGTTTGGCTTGGTGCCTTGATAAGTTGCGGGAGCGGTGATTTGTTTCTGCTTGTTTTCTGTTTTTGTTTCTTCGAACTCCAAAACCGTCTGATATGGGATGATTTTTGTGGGACGTTACACTGGTTAAAAAAGCGATTAATTGCTGCTGGTGCGATGTGATGTGATGAGACAGATGTGCGTATCAGCTTACAGCTCTCGTACGAGCGATTGTGCGCGATGTTTGGTGGAAGATTAACGACCGATGGTTCGCTAACGAAACGCTTCCAAACGTGTCGACATGCGAAGTTGGCGTGAAAATCAATCACCCACCCGCAATGTTCGTGCTGGTTTTGGCGCACTATTTAAGGGTACGGCCGTTACGCCAGGTGTGCCGAAGGTGTGCTGCAAACGGTAGGTGTGAAATCGGCTACCAAAATCGGTTCGCCTGCGATTCCATTCCCGAATGATCGATGTTCTGTTTCACATTCCAATTATTATTTATGATGGGATGCATCATCTTCCAACCGAGCTGCACTTCGTCAATCAATAGATCGTCGAATAGATCTGGTTAGGTTGGAAAGCGAAACAGAATACATGCAAATAAATTGAAAAAAAAAACACCAAGACTCCGCGGAGACTCCCGACAGTGCCGCGATCAATCAAAACTCATTTACGAACGTGTTTTTTGGTTGCTGTAGCTGCAAGCAGACGAACTGAAGTCACTGGCAAGCGACGAACCAATCGTTTTCGATCTTGAAGCACTTGTTGAAAATATCAGTCCCGTTGATAACATGACACCTTTATTGCGCAAGCAGCGTAATGAAATGCTCCAGCAAACGGTGACAAGCGCCTTTAAGTGCCACCGATAACCGGAGGAGAGATGTTAATCAATTAGCGTCAACTAGCGCACGTTTTTCCCCGGGAGCCCCGTATGGGTTGTCCAGTTTCCGGAAAATGTACCAACTACACCTCGGTTCACACACGCCCGGGGCTGGGTGTGTGGAGTTCGGGTTTTGTGCTCGCACAAAAAATCCTTCACTCGCAGCTCAAACGGTTTGTTTGCTTTCTTCACCATCCCAAAAGTGCACACCGGTGGTGATTTCGCATTTGCTTCTTTCGCGAGGTCGCCACCGTCACCGTTGAGGTGGCTGCGAAATAACCTTTAGGTGAGTTTGATTTGTTGTACATAATTGCCCCGGCAGCGGGAACACTTGCTTCGTCCACCCGCCGTCAGGCGGACGATCGCCAAACGAAACTGTATCGATCGGTTTGCAACCGAACACCGCCAGCAAGTGCAACTCTAATAGCAGGTGCATTCGTTGTCACGGCAACCCCTTGTTAAGACCCGCTCCGGAGGCCACCCGTCCCGAGCCGGCGGTGCACATGTGCATTTTTATATTACATTTAAAATAATTTATTTATTTCATTTCAAAGCCGAATGGCCGTCTGGTGACTGGCTTTGAGGCTGGTGGTGTGCGACTAACGCTTGGAAAACGCGTTTGGTTGCTTGGTGCGATTTGCTGCACCGATCGGTAGCACAGCAGCACATCGTGTTTGTTCGCATGTCGCGCATGTTCTTCTCCCATTCCTTCTGCCCCAAACCCCCCGGGCCGGCGTGAAACGAAATCCGTGCCATTTCGTAATCGGGTGCGACCGTACGGGCAAAAATCGGAGTTGGCCGAGCAGGTTCGCAACGCCGCGACACCACGGCAGAAGGGAAAGGCCCGGGTGCACGCGCAACAACTGTGGCGTGGCGTTACAGTCTCTAGTGTGAGAGATAATAAAAAGAGCGAATAACATATTAAATCTTGAACCGTCACTCTAGTCAACATTTCAACGGGATTGCGCACCGGAGGCCAGTTGCCGTTTTGCGATGGTTGACGCGGTGGCCGTTTTTTTTCATTGCTGCTTCTTTCTCTCCTGTGCGTTTGGCTGTGTGTTCGGTGCTGCGATGTACAATCCCCGCTGCAAACCGGTAGTACGAAGCAAAGCCAACCACTGCACACCACCATTTGGTGGATTCGCGAAAAACTGCCCGGCCAATGCGTACGCCGTATGGGAAGGGTATGTGTGGGCAGGGTGGAGAAAAAAAAATTGACATCACAACATAACTCTCTACAAGCACTCGCGGGCTTCTAGGTCTCTCTACAGGTACGATGCGGAGCGGTAGGGAAGAAGGCACACCACACCGCGGGGTGAGCGGAAGCGATAGCGGTGAGAAAAAATAACGAACAGGAGCACCACAACGGATCACCGGATCACACGGGTGGTGCAGGGAAACAAGTGCAGCAAATATCAGTGCAGCAACGAAACAGGTTCGAAGAACGTCACAAACGTAAAAGCTAAATGCTTTTACACAGTTCTCGGTGAAGGGATTGACATCTGGCGCAGTGGGAAGGGGCTTCGGAAAGGGATGAGACGGGTTTGGGGATGTGGCCCCAAAAGTTGCGTTTGACAATGTGAACCCTTACTGCGGATGACCCTTCAGGTGTAGTAGACGAAACCGTCACACCTGCATTAGCGATAGTTCCATTTGCATACTCATTAAGTGTCGCTTGTTTGCGCCTCTAGCGCTATCCTGGGAGATGCAGTGAATGTGGTGAGCCACGATGGCCAACAGGCGGTAGGATATTGCCATCACAATCGGCATAAACTGCTGGGGTGCGTGTATGTGCTACTGAATTTCTAATATCCGTTCCATATTTGTTGCACTGCGGGATGTCTGCAGGGCACTTGAAATGACATTCTTTTCTAAGCTTGAAGTTTGTTTTTAGGTCAAACCAACATGACATTAACATTTGCAGCTTTCTTGAGTCGTCGAGTTCCAGTCGTGGTTCAAGCTCAATTTATTCATAGGCAAAACTTTTAGCGCGCCGGATAAGAAAGCTCTGAGCAGAATAAATTCCGATCTAGAAGATCAAAGTTTAGAAAGTGGGAAGGATTCTAGATCAACTCCGCTACACTCTAGTTAAACTTGGAAAGTGTCCAGAAAAGGCTCTAGTTCGAAAAACATATCTCTCGTTGAACAGTTCTCTGTAAAGTTTTCAATAGTTTGGAGCCATTTCTAGAATCTTTTTAAGTTAAAGTAATATCTGTAGAGGCGGATTAGGAACCATTCACCTTTCTCAAAGTTTGCTTAACTGGAAGCAAAGCTTTCTCAACTCAAACTCTTGCAAAGCTTTATAACTTTGAGCATAATTGAATAAATTCCGAAAAGTGTAAAGGATTCTATATCTGCCCCACAAATTTCAGTTTAATTGAACAATTCATTTCAATATGTACAAATTTTTTGAAATGGAGCATTGGCACATGAAAGCTCCTGTTATCAATTTGTCAGATTAGTTGTTAAAGGTGTTTCTTTTTTTACTTTAGTTCAAACTTATTTTCGCCTGTTTGTTCTGGACATATGGATCGTTTACTTTATTGCAAACGGAAGGTGACTTCAATCCGGACAGCGACGAACCTGGGAAGGTATTCCCTGGCGACCGGTTAATTCAAGAGCTCATGAGCTGATAAATGGTTTTAACACGAAGACAAATTGCCCACGTCGTATCCTCGCACAGCCGACCAGACCAGACTGTGTTGGCTACTAGTCCCAACCTGATACCGAGGTGCTCCCCCGTATGCTGGTTACTCATCATCATCATCATCATGGTCATCAGCATCACCGGCGGTGTATTTATCCGTTTTTGTTCCTCGCTTTACGTTCACGCATTTGCCCCAAAGCCGTTAATGGCCAATTTTGGCTATAAGCTTCATGTTTTTCTCATTCAGCGTTTGTTTTGCTTCGCCATTCCGCGACCATTCCGTCTCCTAGTGGTTCGCCTCCCCCCCCCCCCCCCCCCCCCACAAAAAAACGGTTTTGCTATTATCTGGTTTTATATCTTTATAAATTAATTTTTATTTTATGACCGTTCATTTATATGGGGCACGATTCTGGCACGGGGAGGGCAAAACGATGAAACGCGAAAAGATAACTCGCAATCGCCGAGAAGCTGGCGGAGGATGCTCAAACGACACGCAAATCATAAATATTTAAAGGGACTTCCATTCTACTAGCTGCGGCCAAATGAACCGGCGCACAGCGCCAAAATGGTGACTGTTTTTAAAAAAAGGGGTGAAAATAAAATCGGTGAAAAACATTTCACTGCAATTTGGGCACCAACACGCATTCCGGACGGGCCGAGATTGAAACTGCGACAAGGAAAGAAAAGGGATGGAGAAACTGTGCGCTCCGTGTGGGAGGTGAGCCCCGATTTTCGGGACGCTTCGTTGAACAGATTTCACTGTTGTCCCATTGATTGGCGATTACCCATGGAACGGGTTTCCCGCCAGCGATTTACGCGTACGCGTCGGCGACCCATTCTCCCTTTTGCGACACGAGCAAAACATAAAGGTAACAAGATATTATTGTGTGTTAAGTTCGTTTAAATACTCCACGGCCGGCCCAGCGGCCGGCCGACGCGGTGTGATGTGTTGGCGTTTTGTTGCATTATGTTGACACGTTGTATTGTGATAAATGGCGGTAACCGAGGGGTTGGCTATAGGTGGGCACGGAGCGGAACAGAAATCCTCGTTTGTCAACTCGATCGATGGTCAATCTGTCATCCGACGAGGTTAACACAAAAAAATGGCCCAACGTCCTATTTGTTATCGCGGGCTTCGCTGGTCTGGCGCGTCTCGCATCTTGTGCCGTGTGCCAGATCTGTGCTTTTGTATCGCGTCCATGCAGTTTGCTGGCCCGTTTCGAAAGGTTCACATAATTATCGGAAGTATTATTATGTTAAATCGTATACGCCATACTTCTGTGCTTTGCTCATTTTCGACCTGCGGTCGTAATATGCGATGCGAGTGGTGGGTGTCATCCGTCAAATGGTGACAATATGTAGGGGTGTTCTGCCTTTTGATTTTCAGTTTCTTTTCTTCGCTCCAAAATAACGCCAGAGTTCCTGTGCGTAGGGTACCGTGCTATGGCTATGGGCGAGATAGGCAATACAGCTTTGGGACAAAGCTGACAAGATGTGAACACCATCAGTGGGACTTGAAAATTCCTGTCCCCTTTATGCGCAGGAATATGAAGAAAAAAAAAACAGTGAACGAACGATTGGTAGGTGATTGGGTCCAATTAGCTAGCGCGATTGAATGCATACAAGAGGAAGGGAAATGGTCAACGGAGGAGCGAAAGTAAGAGGAAACCTTGTCAACAACAAGCATAATAAATAATCATACATTACGCTTTTGGATGGGTAATATTAGAACCGTTAGAAGAAGAAAAAACCCCAACGTTACCAGCCGATTGTCGCTCAAAATTTGAAAAGACTTCAATGCGACAGCTGCAACGAACCCCCCCAAAAAAAACGTGAACGGTAAGGTGGCCGAACCGATTTTGCATATAAATTATCATCAATTTTCGTCAACAGTGAAATTAAGGAACAGTAAAAAAACACTTTATCGTAGCAATTGATGTCACTTACCTCGCACAATGTGCCGGAAAACCCGAGCGGGCAGATGCACTTGAAGTTGCCGATGAAATCTACGCATTCGCCACCGTTCCGGCAGGGAAAGTTGGCACACTCGTTAATGTCGGTGCTGCAGTCGCGACCTGAAGGAAAGATTAATACAGAACAGTTTAATGTTGATTTCATTACTAGCTGATGCATTTGTGTAGATTTTAATCCTGCTTAACGTCTCGTTAAGCGGTGGTGATCGGGTGAATAGGTTGTTGGAAGAACGGTGCCAGCAGTGGAAAATGTTCGTACCTTGATGTTTCCCCCATTTTGCGACCAAAAGAGGCAGCAAGATGAAAATTTGTTTGAATGTAATGAACATATTTCATCGGCCTAAGTCCTTGGCATTCGGTCGTCTTTTCTTCGACTCTCTTTCACTGTTCACGCTCCGTCCAGCTATGGACGTTCCTTCACAAAACCCACGACTGCTGACTGCTCATCGTCACAACAAAAGCACACCCGTTTTCTTGCACAACCCAGTCGGCAGTTTTTATCAGGTGCCGTGTTCCGTTCCGTGCACCGACGAGCCCCGTCCATCCCACTGCCGGTGTGCTCAACGGATCGTTTTAATAGATGATATTTTAAAAAGCCCAAGATTAATCAAAAATATAAAAAGCACGCTACTGGAATATGATTATTATCGTTTTGTGGCGCGAGGGAAAAAACAACCCTTCCCGCAACGTAACCATCGTTTGTGGCGAATTTGAATACAGCATCATGGGTCCCTCGGTGGTCCGGCAAAGGGTACAGTTTATTAATATCTTTTCGCGCTCAACAGTTCGTTTCTCGGGATGTTTTATTTATTTATTTCTTTTCTACCGTCTGTTGCTACGGTTGTATTCATCCTTTTCGTTATTCAACGCGCACGGTGCTAAGCTGCCGCGGCCACGGAGGCACGGAATGGATGTTAATTTGTCTTTACATTTATGAGAAATTGGAAGCATTATTATTTTTAAATACATTTAAACGAACCACATTTGTTTGCGGGGTGGAAAACGAACGCTTTGCGGTGCAATTCGTTGGGAAGGTGGTAAACGCACCGCTCATTACCGATTGGAAACGATCGGATTAGGGGTTGCATATTGGATGCAGTTTGAATGAAATTATCATTAGTGAGACATTATCGTGACTAACTTAATAGCTCATCGGTCCACACTGAGTGAACGCTCGCGCTGAACGGAAACGAGAAAAATAGAGGAGAATGTGAATATGTATCATTTCCCACACGCAAGACAATGTGGAGGAAGTCAAACCGATCGCTGCGTGAGAGAGCAAATCCCGTGAAGAAAGAAATGATCCGCGTACGATTGATCGTGGTTGCCCCGCATGTGACAGCCCGCAGTGTTTTCAATTTTGACAGACCGGCACCGGCATCGCAACAATTACGCTTCTAATTGACAGCAGAAGCAGATCGGTGCGCATCCTGGCCCGCAGGGAGCTACCGCATACTGTGCCCCAGAGTCCCCCAGGTATCGTGGCCCCGCTCGCACAGCGGTACTCCAATCAACGGGCCGAATGCCGCCCTTTAGCTGCCGGTTTGATTAATTGAAACTAGACGACATGGCGAGGCCGGTGTGTGCTCGGTCGGACGGTGGTCGGGAATGAATGGAATATATAAACAACAGATCACGCCCGTACAACAACGGACTGCCAAAAGCAGCAGGTGAGTCAATTTTCTTTTCGGGAAGGATGCACGAATTTCCCGCACAAATTAAGGCAAATGGGATTGACCATGCACGATCGTCCGAGTGACGTACCGGTAATCGGGTGCCGTTTGGGGCAAATAGTCAAGCGGGTTCGTCGCTTGATCGTTTGGATCCTGTCGGTAGCGCTTGATTGATGAATCATTGCACTTCCAGCTGTGCTACCCGTGGGTACGCGATTTGCCTGCTATGCGTTGCGGATGTGTCCGCGTGTAATCTCATTTAGTCTGTTTGTTTGGGAATCGAACGTTATGTCCGAGTCGAGCGAGCTTGGTAGTCGATCATCATAAATCATGAACTCTTCCGTGGGGGAGACAAATTGTTTGACCGTGAGTCCTCACGCTACCTACGGCGGGACAAACATTCATTACCTGTGTATCCAACGGCGCAGGCGCAATGGTAATCGTTCACCAGGTCGATGCAAGTGGCGCCATTTTTGCACTTGCCAACGCAGTCGTCCAGGTTCTTGGCGCAGGTTGGTCCACCCCAACCTTCGAGGCAGGTGCACTGGAACGAACCGGGCAGATTGCGGCATGATTCAGCATTGATGCAGGGCCCGAGCCCGGACGCCACGTTCGATTCGCACTCATCAACATCTGTGAGGGTAGGAAGAAAAGTGCGTTGTTAGGCGCGTTCGGCTCCTAAATCGATCAGGTGACGACCTGACGACCACTCACCATTCTGGCAGGTGTCCCCGGTCCACTGTGGTGGACATTCGCAGCGAAACTTGCCGATAAGATCGATACAAGTGCCACCGTTTCGGCACGGTGCCTCGGCACATTCGTCGATATCTGGGAAGACGGGCAGAGAAGAGGAAGAAATTAAATTGCGCACAGATACACGAATGCGCATGCGCTAATGAATGGTGGTGTAAATTAAGTGACCCTAACTGTCTCCACGGACTGCGCTATGATCGATCGAGGCGATAAAATAGTACAATCAAGGCGGGAAGCACAACATGACCGTTATCTTTGCTGTTATCCGGTGGAACGATCTGCTGCAGGCAGGCTGTCCCGGGGGAGTCCTCTTTCACAGGCTATGTCAAACGAAATCACACGGCTGTATTATGACGTTTTGGGGTTGATGGGTTGGAGCGTGTACCGAGTTGATTGAACCTGAACTTCACCTCCAGGGGTATGTTGCACTACCATTCCGCCATACTGACCATACGTGGAGGGTTCATGATGTGGTAATTAGCTCAGCCTCAGAATGACCTCCAATCGGCGAACGGGACTACGATCTAGATCCCTGTTGACTTGGCGGGCCCGAAGCAAGGATGCCTTTCAAGCCAGCATAGTTCCCAGCCGAACACGGATGCTGGGTTGACGTACGTGCCAAAAGCGGACCTGAATATCTCAGGCTCTCCGGAGGGGGGAGAGTTAGAGAATTTACCTCTAACGAAAGCAAATGGCGGCCGGATGTCAGATGTCAAGTGGCGTTGCTTTGTTTTGGGTTTGATTGGGCAAGAATTCCAATCCCCGTCCTGAAAAACTCCACGCACCGTGGAGTGGTGCGGTCTGGTTTCGAGGAAGGAAGGTGGGAGGGTAGGGTTTCCTCGTGTTTTTTTGATGGATGATTAATTGGGCGCTCGTACATCTTGACGGCACGTCCGCTGGTGTTTGTATTTATTTTATTTTGCATGTTTTTCTTCTGTTCTGTTGCTTCTCGGCGAAGCATTGGAAGCGGCTGTCAGCTTGCAGAAGTTTTGAGCCAGGAGCAGGAAATCAAAGCAGTAGTAAACTGCTCAATGTTGCCGCCTTCGGAGGCCTCAATGGCTCGGCATGTTTCCATGACTTCACCTCCCTGTTTTTCGTTACGGGTCGCCATCGCGTTGTGTAGGGGTTTTGGGTGTGTGAGAGATTGGCACGAATGGGAGTTTTTGCTGTTGTTGCTCTCCGTTTTCTAACCACAGAACAATTTCTGCCCGAAGGAGGATGATTGCGCTACAAATCGTCGCTGATGTGCGCGGGATGCAAACAAGAGGCAGCCGGCACAAAACCATACCCGTTCGCGAGCTGGCTGCAGAATGCAAGAGAGGAACCACAAAACCACAGCAAAAACCGCACCCGTGTAGCGTCTTGAGCGAAAGGTATCGCTTTGCTTTTAAATGTGCCGTTTTTTTTCTTCGCCCTTCGCTGCGACGATTCTTGGCGGCTGGGGCGGCCAATTGGTCTTTGCGGTTGTTGGTAACGAGATTGATTCAATCAGCATAAATACACACAAGTTTCTTTCGGCTGGCTGCACACAGACTCTCGCTGTGTGGTTAAAACATGCATCCGCGAGTGCTGCTCGAGGAAATTACAATTTATTTTCTAGCAGTTCAACCCTCTTCTACCAAGAACCCGATGGCCGAGCTGGTGCTGGAAGCGCCACGAAGCTGTCGGTGGCATCTCGTTACGGCACCTGGGTCCGTAATGGTTTTGTATCGCGCACCGTCGTTGGTGGCGAAGACGACACACACACGGCCAACATCCTTGCGCCTTTACCCGTGCGCCCAATCGGCAGTTTTAACCGTCCATCGTCTGCCGAACCGGAGCGACAAACTTGCACCAGTCATTTATTCAAATTAAAAAATATTTACAATTCAATGGGAAATAAATACACACGTTCCTCGGGCTGGGCTGATATCGATAGGTCTTCGTTGTAAAATCTTCCTCGCCTATTCCCGATCCGGACGGAATGGAATTGTTGGGAACCGGGTGCCCTGTCTGCGATTGGTTTAATTTGGATTCGGTTGGCTCGTATGCGACTTGCAACTACATGTCGCAGAGGCGAACTCTTTAGGCATTCGTTAGCTACCGGTATTTTTCCTACCGATCGTAGTGTCGTTGAATTCAATAGCGACGGACACGGAACAAATCTGAGTAGAAAAAAAAATGTACAAGAATCGGTATGCAAACGCTCACACGTAGCTGCCCCATAGATCCATCCCGACAGAGTCTTCCCACCGGGCAGACGGTAACGGTGTTGTTATGCTATTTGTACAACGATTAGGAGCGTGGACCACGGATCGTGCCGTTTTGTGGAAGATTTATGCTCTCCCGGTATCGTTCGGCACTGGTTCGGAGAACTGTCGCACTTGGTCCGCTCGCGCGCGCCCCCGGCAGAACGATAAATTCACGCAACAATTATGGAGGACGGTTTTTCAAGATGTCACCCGACAACCCGACACGGTGCGAAAACAAGAAGCCAAAGTAATGACCAGAGGTTCCTGTTAGCGTTTGCCGCCACAAAGCGCAACAATTATCGTCATAATTGATCGACGAGTGGAGTGATCGCGCTACCGCTAAACGATCGATCTTGTTAGCGTGTGCACCGTTTGTCGGACATTTGGACGCTGGAGTCGGCAGAATGTTGCTGGCAGATTGGTTGCTTCTTCAATATACATTTTTTTTTTTGGAGCACCCGCAGCGCTGACTCGCGGGGTTGGGCGCGGGAATGTCGTTGAAAATTATGCAAACGGTACCGATTTGCACCGTTTTCTTAACGCGCCACTTTCATAAATCCGTCATTTCGCTTGATCATGATTGGTTTTTAATAATGTCCCAGCTTTTAAACATTTTCGCCTTCGACTCTGCGGCGACGACGACGACGACGCGATCGATGAGTGAGCAATAAATAATACATTTAATGCGGCCATGATGAAGTCTTCACGGCTCCGGATCGGAGTTCTGGCGCGGAAATATGTAAATATGGGGCGCAGTTGGGCACAAGTTCGGTCTCGCGTCTCACGAGGAAGCGTGCTGTTTGATGATCAGCACGCACACACAAAAGAAGCAAATGTGAAGAAAAGGCACCACTCCCGAAGCCAAAGAAAAAAAACTATCCTTCGCGGTAAAAGGAAGTGAAGAGTATGTTTGGCTATGGACTGATGTGTCCGCGACGAATGCTGATTGGATCTTTTCCGGTCTCCCTGTTCTGCGCTCATATGAGTGTGTGTGTGTGTGTGGGTATGGGTTTGCCGGTTCGTTTCATTAATGAAACGAAAATCAACGGCACTTTTCATGGTCGCGTTAGTTGCGCTTGCAAGAAAAATCTAGCCCAAAAGCAACCAAAATTGCTCTCATTTGCCGATGCTTCTCAGGCCCGCACTACCTCGCTGTGGCCCGTGAAATTGCTAATAAATCTACGTTCGGTGATCGATGCTCCGGGCACACTAGTTTACCATAGAATGGGGCGCGTGTGTCGAACGGATTATCCGTCCACCGTCTCGGCGAAGGAAGTTTTTAATGTTTAAATAACAAGTCGTGCCTTCTTACGTGCGGTCGAAGGTGGTTTGTTAGTGTTTGAAGGAGCAACCCAAAAGAGGGAAGTTCTTTCCATTGTCGAAAGAATCCGTTCCTAGCTCAACGGCATGTGTACAGCGTCATGAATACAATAATTTAGAATAATTAGCGTACAGTTAGATTTTCGTAGCGTTGGAGTTTCTTCGCTTTGTTGACCGAACCTCTGAACCAAACTAGAATTAGGAATCTTTTTTGGTTTTTGAAAAAGCACCCTCAAAATCACATCGTAATGGAACGAAATAGCTGACATGGTGGCACCCAACGTCCTTCGTTAGCTATCGTGACTGGTATTATTGCGCTGTGCGAGGAAAACTACAATCCAAATGCTGGCAAGTTCAACCACCAAAAAGAAACAACATTACGCAGGAGGAGTTGAAAGCACGGGGGAAGATAAGCGCACAATGTCTAAAAGTTGGGGTCTTCAAATTTGTCAGTTGTGTGATTAATGGATGAAATTTGAAATTGAAATGAAACGTAGCGAAGCGCACTGTACGGAACGGGCTGGATCCGAGTGGATCCTGCAACGGGGAACCGCCTGCGTTCCCATCGGTAGTACGTAGCAGCTGAAATAGAGGAGGTTGAATGGTTTCGAACTTACTTATCTCACAGGTCGGGCCGGTCCATCCGGGTGCGCAGGTACAGACGAAATCTTTCATCGGTTGTGGACCACTGGACGATGGTGCTGGAAGTCCACCGGATACCGCAGACGATCCCGATTTCGGTTGATCGTTAGACTCCGCAGAACCGGAACTGGCACCGGCAGAGTTGGGCCCCGTGCCACTACCGGCCACACTACGGCCGAACGGTTTCCCCATCGAGCTCATGCCACGCATACCACGGACAACGATGGACGCTACCGTAGAGGAGGCGACCGTTGGCGGTTTGTCGCTTCCTGTCAGTGTGCAAGTACCACCATTTTTGCACGGCTGTGGCGCACACGGATGTTCCACGATTTCGCACCGTGTGCCCGAAAGTCCTTCCGCGCATGTACACCGGTACTGGTCCGGGGCAGTGTTTTCGCACGTACCACCGTGCATGCACGGTTCGTGCGTTCCGCAGTAGTTGAGATCTAAGAGCAGGAGAAATTTATCAAATAGTTTAAAAAAAAAGCTTGTCAAAACCAAAAGTTTATTTAATTAAAACGTATAAACAGGAGATTAAACCGATGAACTAGGCGCAGATATACACTCAACAGCTTAAGATATAGGACCTTTTTTTAAGAAAAATACCTTGAATATAGGAATAGATGTGAAGTCTTTACTCGCAAAATGAAGATCAGAACCCTTAAGTTTTGTATATCTTCTAAAATCTAGTCTAAAATGTCAAATCTAATTAAATTCTAGTGATTTCCTTAACAAAGCTCATGATTTCGAACTAAATTTGGCAAATTTGGATTTATGAAAAGATACTTTAGACATTGAAAGATTTCAATGAAATTCGTGACCAGAAAATTGCCAGTGATTTCTCTACAGATAAAAATGAAAAAAAGCTATTCCCAAGTACAAGAACAAAAACATTGTTAAGTTTCCTTTTTTCATATGTTTCGAGAATATATTAGTATGCTAAATGCTGAATGAAACTTTCAGAATTGCCATTTACTTCTCGGACTGCAACTTCGTTATCTATCGGCGTATAGATTAGACAATAGACACTAGAAGTTCCTGAGAATTCTACGTCTGCGAACAGCAACAACCTCATTTATATTCCTCAAAGAATTCTAGCCTTTATTAAAATTAATATAAAATAGGAAGCTCATAAACAGTGTACAAGAACATACGCACTTCAACGCAAATGCGGGTTTTTTAAAGTTTGGCGTGAGAACACACGCTTACGCATATGCGGACAGTTGGTATTGCGCACGGAAGTGGTAACAGTTGTCCATAATCGATCCGGACACTTGTTGGATTTTCTTTTCCCTCACAAGTGCGATCGTGTGCGCACACTTCGCCTGCGCCTCATAACCAACAACAACACTCAAGAACACACGCGCGTGCGTGTATGTACCAACCTGTGCGTTAATCGGCGCCAGATGAGACGAACACGGGCGTTAAAGTGTTTTCGCTTGCGGCACATCGGACGCAGATTTTCCCCTTGCCGGGTACACGCCACTGCAACCGGAGGGGTCTCGAAGGGGTTTCGCGACCCTCGGTGCACCGCATATGTTAATCGCGTCGGGCAATTATGATGGCACATGAATAGGGATGTAATTGATCGCAATTACTCTTGGTAGGGGATGCAGGGGTGATGGCAACTGTCCGTTGTTGATCAAAACCATAACTACCGCCGGTTTACAAGTGTTCGGAAGTGGATAAAAAAAACACTCCCTTTCTGCCCTCGTGCCCCTTCCTTCGTCGCTCTGATTGATCGATTTGACAGTAGGACCCTTTTATTTGTTTTGGTATATTTTTTTTATTCGCAGTTCTTTATTGCCCGTCAGAACGGTAAGTCAACTTCCGTGTTTTAGCGCTCTACTGTTTCCCTCCCCCGGGGGAATAGACGAAAAACAAACCCCTGAATACGGTGCCGAAGTAGCTAGCCAATACCGGAAAAAAGGTAATGCACAATGGGAAAAGGGGGAAAATGCGGTGTACACTTGCCATTCGGTGGTATATATTTCAGGGACCCTTTTTTAAGACCCATCCTTCGACTGTCTGTGGAAGTTCGTAAGGAACGGAGCTGATTTATGGGATTTGTCATCGCGAACTCATCCCTTTCCGAATTTTCGGTACACAAAAACAAGCCACAGAATGTCTCGTTTTCCGGTCATCCGGTTTTTTTTGTAAGGGGTTTCCCTTTAGTTTCCCGGTTGTGTGCCAGACCCAAACGTTGGTTTGATTTCGTCGCGATGCTATTGAATTTCAACGGGCGAACCCTACGAAAGGATCGCGCTTCGATGGTTAAATCGATGACCTATAATATCCTGTTTCGATGGGGGTGCGCCCTAAAACCGGGTAAGTTGAATGTAAAATTGCACTGGAAGTCACATATATTAGCGAGTCAAGCGTGCACCGTAAATTGACGTGTGTGGCGTCGACTCATTGGTCGACGGGGGCCTGATATGTGTGTTGGCTTCTGCCAACGATGGCAAACATTTCGGAGTTTCCATTTTTTCTCATCCGAGACATGCGAGACGAAAACGTTTTAGGGCAATATCGTATCGTCGAGCGATAAGATTAAACAATAAAAATTAAATTTTCAACTTAATTAGGTTTTTTTTCGAGGCCTTTTCCATTCCACCGTCGGTGGGGCGAGTTGCCCGTTCGGTATTATCGGGTTCCCATTTACGTTGTTTCAGATTGTGCGTACGGATAGTGCATGCGGTTCGGTTTAGCGTTGGAAACAGAAAAAAACGCGCATCCGAATGGTAGCGTCCATGGTGGGACGAGCGAAATGGAGAGTTAAAACAAGGAAAATTTATTATTAATCGATTAATTAAAAGTAATGGCGACCGTGGCCTTCTGATAGCGGGCACGAAAATCCATCGATTACATGGTTTCTTGGTGTGTGTGTGTGTGTTGGTTATAATTCAAACGAAGTTTGGGAGCTTTTTGGGTGTTTTTTTTTGTGTTTTTGCTTAATCGTGCACGCGAAGGGTTGGTTTTATAAAAGACTTGTAAAGGCGTTTTAATACCCGAAACCCCCCCTACCGCATGTAGACCAGCCTCTTGCGTGTGGCATCACGTTAATGCTTTCTCCCGTAGTTTCGCCATTTTGTTGTCCGGCTCTTTCGATCGAGCACGGTCGTGCCCGGTAATTACCCCAGAAATGATCGGTATTTAATTACCGAAGCGAGCGGATCTTGCACCGGGCGTCGTGTGGTAGACGTACGATCGAAATCGATTTCATTTTTCATCTAAATGAGCTTGCATTAGGCTATGTGGGATCGGTGCGTTATTTCCTCAACCCCCACACACCTTCGTTACCGCGCGAGTGTGCGCCACGATGCAACCAAAATGCCGGCAAAGGATACGGTTAGGGAATAAGGGTATCGATGCATGTAGGCGCACGCGGTCACGACCACAGTGCGCCAGTGGCGCGCAGGTGTACGTGTGCTTGGGGAAAGTAAACCGGATGCTTTGATGAAAATCCGGAAGTGGTTTAGGTGGATTGCCACATCGAAACTTACCTTGATCGCAGAGGATTCCACCCCAGTTCGTATCACAGATGCACTGCCATGCACTTCCGTTGCAGTAGCCGTGCCGGCAGCCCGGGTACACCATGCACTCGTTACACAGGGGACCACGCCATCCGGGGCGGCATCTGTAAAGGAAAACGATGAGAAATGAGAGACATTTTTAGAATTGATAACGTTTAAGCGCGAATGGTGCATGAGAAACGAAACGACCAAAACAAAAAAAACGCATTCCAATACCTATAGGAAATGTAACACACAAGCACAGGGGACAATCATCGATCAAAAGGAGCCGTTTCGAGAGTAATTATTCAACGTGAACCTTCAATTACTCGCACCGCAAGACGTGGTGCCGCGCAAGTGACAAAAGCGTGCTTCTTGCTGTTGTGTCTTTTCTTAACCCGCGATATCCCCCAAAAATAAAACTACACACAAAACAATTGCGTGAAGTTCGGTTTTGAGAAAAGTGTGTATATATTTGCAGTTCCCATTGCCGCTTTTTGCCAGGCTACTTCAAGAGCTTGCCCCAAACCGGAACGCTTTCCTGTAAAGCACCCAAAAATTCCAAATTGCCCATATGAAGGAAATCGATAGGGTAATGGTTTTTGGGCAATAAAAGATCTGCCGGTAACTGCAGGTCACTTCCCCCGATGGGTCCGAACATTTCATTCCGGACGTGTGATGGTTCGGTGCGTTGGTGAGCGATCGTTAGGTCACCGGTCAGCTCAAGCACAACCGGGTCGGGTGGCATTTTGGGAGGCCGGGTTTTTTGTTGTTGTTGTTTACGGTTAAATACGTTAAAGTACGCCAAGTACCCGCCGGATGGTACCCTTTTGTGGCGGCGGTGTTTGTGGTGTTTAACAATTAGCACGCACCAGCATTGGGAACTGCTGTCGATGAGTTGCTTGAAGAGATCATCAAGACGAGCGGGAGAAAGAAACAAAAAACGCATATTCGACAATGTGAAGCTGCGAAGAAAGTTAGGCCAAGTGTTGGGATGGGAGCAATGTAAATTATGTAGCTACTTAAGGGAAGTACGCACGGTAACGAGGTACAAAATTTGACATCCTTTTATGGGGGGGAGGCCTTTGCGTGAACGATTGAGCATTCGGTTTCACTTTTGGAGAACTTATAAAAGGTAAGAAAGAAGCATTATTTCCGATGGAATCAATATACATCGCTGAACCATTTCGTCAGTAACTCTCGCAAAACTTCCCACTGCGCATGGTGACAAACTAGCCGAAAATGTGATCGATCCATCGATAAGGATCGATCTGTCCTCAATGATGAACGATGGCCTTTTCATGAGATCATTAAATAAAAGCAAACGCTGCCGAAACAGAAAAACGTGCGCGCGCGATCGATGGAAGACAAAGATTGCGACCAGCGAACGAAACAGGGCCCACCATCGTCGATTTGCAGTTGCCTTGAGCTTTATCTTTTTGGATAAAACAAAGAAGGAGTATGAAAAAAAAACCGTCCAACCAGCGACTCATCACCGAGTTCACAGATACCCCCGGGTCTGGTCGAAGCGTGTGGTGGGAAAAAATACGCAATGACAGTAATCGGGACGTGATTTAGGCGCTGATGTTCTTCGGGCGGCTTACGGGGTACGGTTAGCGATATTTGTGCCAGCCGAGAGGGAAGTGGAGCGGAGTGGAGTGCTGTGCTTCTGTTTGTTTATCGTTTCAAACCCCGCACCGCTGTTGCCAGCCGGGTTGGGGGTTGCCGTATACACCGAACGCCAAAAATCTAACACCGGGCCGCTTCATAAAGCAAAGAAGTGTTTTGTTTGATGTTGGACGAAGCAGCGCTCTTTAACAAACACTCACACACGGCGAGATGAGGATGGTTTAGGAAGCAAACAGACGGAGGTCCACCACCAAAATGATGACAGTGAGGACACGGGAAAAAAATGTCGGAAAAGAATACACACTGCACTAAACCGAGGTGATCCCACCGCTACCATCTGCCCGGTTATGCGGAACGGATTTTGGGGTGTTTTAACTCTCTTCGCCTGTGCCTTTCAGTATTCTTATTTAGTCTTGGGCTTAACGAGGTTCAAACGAATGAGTCAAACTATCTAGCCAAAGGGCGAGTGAACGAGAGGATAGTGTGGTGGTAAATAAAATGTCCACCATCGAACCGATGACCGGTACCGGCGTTAGTTTTGTCTCTTGGGTAAAGTATTTGAATATCTTCCTTTCGGTGTAGTATGTTTCGGAGTTTTTTCTCTCTCTCTCGAACGTTTCCGTAGCACTTCTTTGCTGATCGTCGACATTCCTGGCACTGCTTTGGCGGCTGCATTCGCGCACGTTAATTAATAACGCTCGCGAAGGTATTGTTCCCGTCCGTCAGGACACCGATGCCGCGAGCGGCATTTATTTGCGGCAAAACGAGTATCGGTGCTCATTGCCTGTGGTACGAATGTTGGAATGTTGGAAAGAAGGTGAGTAAGGACGTATTTAAATGAGGTATCCTGGAACGGACGTTACTTCGTCCATTCGATGAAGCAGGGCACACAGAACCGTGTCTGACTATTTGAAAAATGTACCGATCGTGCGATTCGTTTCGATCTGTCTAATGGGTAAAGTGGGAAGGATGATCTGATTCGCAAGATCTACAATTCCTGCCGCGAATAGCATTCCTCGAACCGCTCCATCGTGAGAATGAGTTGCCGTTGTTTGGAGTTCGGTTGTTGTCTACCCCAAACAACGCAACACCACGGTGGAAAACGAATTCGGGTACAGTTTCCATGATCGTTTGATTTTGCCCGCCGCTGTCAAAATACTATCTGGCATTGCATGCCTGAACATGGTGCCGTTTGTGTACGGGCCCGGTACGGTTCCCGATCGATTCCCGATCATCAAATCCTGCTGACCGCTCCCTCCCATCTATCGAACGAAGCGAGTATCCAATTACAACGCTCAAGTCCGCATTGCAGCACGACATTATACAACGCACCGGCGCACCGACCGGCAGTACACGAGCAGAGCGCGCTGTGTACATGAGTTCGCACGATCAAAAGCATCGAAAGGGGCGTTGAAGTGGAAATGTCCAGTCGAGTTCTCCAGCGCCCATCTGAACAAGATGCTTCCGAAGTGCACCGCCAGACGGCGCCACCGGCGTGGATCAGGAACGAAGTTGATGGGGTTATGTTTAGCCGATTTGAAGCGGCACCACTTTGCTGGCCGCTGACAGTGACAGTCCCCAAAAACAATTACTCCACGAAGCGTTGGGAGCGACTCCCCCAACAAAGCGCTCCCCCTGCATCTCGCCAATACTTCGGCTTACGGGTCCCTGTCAGTGCGAAGGAATCGGGTTACACAATGTTGAGCAGGGTGTGGGGAATAGAAGAGCGAACTGTGTACTTTAGAAAAAAGATGGCAGTACAAATAACTTTCAGCGGCCGGTGGTGGACAATCAATTACAAACATGGATCCCCATCGGGACGACCGGACCGGCAGGCACGTAAAATGATACCGCGTTTCGGGTGTTTTATGATTTATGTGCCCACGGAAGGGGAGCCACCATCGTTTCTGGGCGAGTGCGTCGATCAACGTGAACCCGACCGACTGACCGAAAGATAACAATGCTTCCCATTTTTTGTTTGGTTTTGTTTTCACCGCTAGGGGTTGGCTTTGGCGGGCGTTTTTTTGTTTTTTGGAGGAAGCGGTCGCTCCTCGATGTTGAAATCGAAACTTTTCAAGCGCTGCGGTGCGGTTCGGCGTGAGCGTGCGAGAGAGGTGTTTAGCGTCTCGTAAAGCATACCTTTGAAGGTGTTGCGAAAAGTCACAACTTGGGATATTTTCTTGGTGATTCTTCACGAACCCGAGGCCCTCGGGGGTAGCCAGGTTCGAAGGTAGGCTCGAAACTTAATATAGAGGTGCAACTTGCTATTTGCTAGACAATCCCAACAGCCTCCGTACCTTTCGGGGTTTGAAACCACGTTCCGCTTTGTTTAGAGGACAAACCGTTTTGTTCTGCTGGCGGTTAGACGATGCCGGTAACAAACAGCAACTCGTAGCCTACACGGAGCCAGGAAACACCAGGGTTGTTCACTCCAGCACGTCACATATCGTTACGATTTACATCATCCTTCGACAAGACAGGAGACATGGGTCCCGATTCCGCCGTGTCTGCATCTCCTGGCGCCGCTTCTTACCGATCGGTGCGGATCTCACGCGCACGATCTTCCCGCCAGTTGGTTGGTACCAGTGTCTAATCTGCATGTCTACCCTCGAGGGTGGATGGTGTACCGAAAGAAACTCTTGCACGGTTGATGGAGACGGTGACACACTCTCGCGGTGATGGGCCCGATGCCCGCCGCAGTTTCACCGTGTACATGAGCGCGACATCGGGGTGCGATCGTTCGCGATCGGGGTGCGCGCACGATCAACCGCTCGAGCTTCCCTTTGCGCTCCTTTCGCGAAATCGCGTCGATGCGCGGGCGTTTTTAGATTTATTGCAGAATTAAAACTTTCAAACAATGTTCCGCTTGTTCAATTATGTATGATTAAGCGCTTATTTATTTGTTATTAATTTTCCCGCTGCTCGGGGAGTGCAAGATTTTCCATGCGCCTTTTGCTTCCCTGTCGTTGGATGAGGTGCATAGATGGGAAGCAAATTGTCACACGTGTTCCATCCCGAGCGTCCATGTGCCTATGGCGAGAAAGGGATTATGCCCGGCGAGGGTGGAAATGATCGCAACATGATCGAGATCATCGCAAACACCCCCAACCTGGGTGGTTTCACTACCTATGTGTGTATGTTCCTACATTGGTCTAGTTCTCGCGGTGCGCATGTGCGCCCATCCACGGTGGCGATTTAGGTGTTATTGTTTGGCGACCACATTTGTCCGGTGGCCCGAATCGGAATATTGGGCTCGTTTATTAGTCGTGCCGTGTGTTTGTGACATCCTGCCCGATGACAACGCGATAAAATGGTGAATTTATTTTACAATTGTCCTGCCGCTCAAGACGCGGGCTTCCAAGTGTGCCCCGAACCCGGTATGGGATGCAGCACGGTGGCACGGTTGTGGGTTATTGTTTTCGGAACGGAATGCACAACACCATTGGCCACGGAGATTTATAGCACGTTGCATAACAATGCTATCAATCAAACCTGTTTTCCCACTAAGGGAAGCCACAAAATTACGGTGCTTGGTGGAAGATAGATAGGCTTCTTGGCGTGCGAGCGAGGGAGTATACAGTATTGGCGGTTCGGGTCAAGGCGCAAGGCGAAACAAAACGGCGGCAAATCACTACGCCTAACCTCTGTAACTGTAGGTTTGGCGAGCTATATTAGCGAGTTGCCAACCCGGCTGGGCCCAGTGTTGCACAATTTTAATCAGGTGCTATGTAGGGCGTACGGTCAATACTGTTTCTCCAAAGCACTGCGAGCCTTCTGCTACAATTGAATTCATCCCAAACGCGAAACTAGCTCCATAATGATGGTATGCAGTGGGTTCGCTGGTAGCTGTTCGACATTGTATAGCACTATTTAAATTATTATGCAAAAGACTTTTCAAGCCACAACCTTTTTGAACGCAACTCAATGCTTTTCTACCACTATGGGGCGATTATTTTCGAAGGGGGGTAGTTTTGTTTGAGATGACGGCTGTCAAAAGTTACCACCGAACACTGTCGGTCCCGTCTTACCAAGGACCTCAACTTTATTGGGCAAAAGCACACGCGGTGACGACGCAGTGCCATTTTCGGGGGCTGGGTGAGCAAATGCGAACCTCCCATCGAAGCGTACGGCAATTCACATCCAAATATCACATCCGCTTAGCTGAGTGGCTGAGTACGTTCCGGGCAGCGATGATCCCACTCATCCCACTGAAGAGCCTCGGGAATAGAATTGCGGTATGCCCTTCTGGGGCCTACCGGTATGCTATTCGGGAGCGAAACAGCTTCCTTTTGGTTGGTGTGTGGTTCTTTTAGTTTCTTGTTACCCTTCTGTTGTGGTTCCTACTTTTCGGAGCTAAAGTTATGTCGGGGAGATCGAGAGAGTGATGCGCAACAGGGAAGCACGAAGAGAGCGAGATGTGTGGTTTTGGCGTTTAGGTTAGCTTTTGTTTTGCTTCGTTATTTCGGTTGCAAGTTTTTTGTTGTTGTTGTTTCGTTGGTTTTCGCCCAAAAAGCAGCCCCGAGCGTATTGCGCAGGTGTGGGAAAATGTTCCTCGATGTAATTGGCCATCCGACCACCGACACCGCCACCCTCAGACATGCATCTACTGCCGGCCCCTGTGGACGGTCTGCTTACACACGCTTTCCGCCACTTCCGCGCGACCACTTAGTGAAGAAGGAACGGGAGGTGCAGTGTGTGCCAGAAGAGCAGATGGATGGAAATAGAAGGAAGAGCATAAAAAAAACCAACACCTTTTGCAGCACCAACAACAAAAAAACCCCACCGTGGCACCCCGTCGGTGAACTCGCTTAACCTTCGCGGTCTGGTGCGCAGGAGACGCAACACGCTTCACAATCCGTGGTGCCGATGAGCGGGTGGATGCAGATGGTTTGGGATTGTGTGTACACTCTCACACCCACCTGGAGTAGTTTGCAAAGTTGCCAAAGCTGCCACACTTAAATGACAATTGGCAGCCTGGGCGAAAATCGGCTGAAACCGGTGCGAAATGTCAATCACGGACCCATTTCGTCCGCTGGGTCCGGAAGGTTGGGAGTTGGAGCCTCAGCGAAGGGACTGTTTTCCGACCTTGTTTTGAGTTGTTCTCTTCTGTAGCTACACGCTTCCGCCTGTCTCTTCGCTCACTTTCGCTTACAGCACGGTATACTGTAGCTTCTATTTACTCCGTTCCACTCGGTGACAATAATAGCTCATACTTCCTTCTCATCTGTAACCGACCCTCCCGGGACATGATGATCAATGTTCTTTCCCAGCAAGAGCATGGGGGTTTGTCCGGGAGCCAGGAGGAGCATTCAAAGTGTAGGGGGTTTTGTTGCAAAATCTCATCCCTCATTCAGTTTCTGTCCTCCGTCGGAAAAACAAACGATTCCTCCGGTGAAGCGATGTTGGGCCGGGTGCTATTGTCCTCTGCAGCACTTGAGGTTGAGCGCAAGACACAGGAAACTCCGCCGAAAGAAAGTAGAGTGTAGCATAGCTCCGTATCGCAGCCCAGATCAGCACAATTGTCGTATCCCGCTGCATTGCGGGCGTCGAAATCTGAAGGTTCTTCTGCTGCCGGCACGGTGTAAGCGAAACGCCGCGGGCGAGATTGCACACACGTCGACTTGTGCAAAACGACGAACGAACCGACGTCGGTACATGAAGCATACATGATCGCCCCGAACGCGCCCCATACCGCAGACCAGTACCTGGTTTGGACCAGTTGTGTGGGCAGCAGATCGTGGCCACATGGATGGCGAGAAACGACAGCGGGTTCGTCGCTTTATTTATAGCCGAGCAGAGTCCCCAAGTCCCATCCCGTAGTTCGGCGGTTCTACCTGATCGTAGTTATTGTTATTATTGTGTTATTGATATTTCATTAGGTATTATTTATTGCCGCGCTTGCGGGCATTTATTTTGCTTGACATTTTGTACCTTTGGCGCGTACCCATTTGGCAAGGAAATCGTGGCATTGAGTACACCTCGCCCAGCGGAACTATGGCGGGAGCGTTATCCTGCCAATGTTTAACCGGTGTTTGCGCGGGACGTAATTTTGTGGCCCCCATCAAAGCACACCCGGGTTTTGCGCTGGGGGTATGATAATTTGAACGATCCTCGAGAAGGAAAATAAAACAACGAGAGTGTGTGAGAGGGAGAAAGAATGGGAGGTGGACAAAAAATGCACATACTAAGAGCGCAACAAAAAAAAACACAACACATTCCGTTTAAGTGCTCGTTTAAGTGGCCTAATCGAATTATTGTTTCACATGGCAGTGCGGAGTTTGGTGGGTTTCATGGCAGGAAAACTGCATCAATACACAGCTTTCTCGACGCTCTCGTACCCTCCTTTCGTCCACCCTCCCCCAACCAACTTCCATCGTCTTCCCGTGTTTGTGTTGTTTGCGTTTCTCATTTCTTCCACGAGAAGCACATCATCAAGTGCATCACCGGTCTGCGGTTTCGTTCATTTGGCTCCTTCTCGTCCGCGTTTATTGACACATTTCCGCGCACTGGCTCGCAATGACGGCACGGCATGGGAGGAATAATGCTGAAGGCAAATGTTTAACCGATGTAAACAGTGACAGTGGCGGGCGGGTGAATAATGTTAAGTAAAACAATCCTGCCACAAAGCCGAAACTCTATGCAAAGCGGTATCATGCCCGATCGCTCGACTTTTACCCCCACCCGAAACCGGTGGTAGTGATGATCTTCATCACCTCGACTGTCGCTACTTGCGTCACCCTGTGCCACGGTGCCGATGTTTGTATGTTTGCTTGGTTGTTTGATTTTGGACTTTTGTTTCAAAACGTACAGTGCAGCGCATGGACCTGGACTGGGAGGAGCGAGGGTGAGAATCTTTGGTCAAGATTTCACCGTCGCCTACACAATCGTTTTTCTTCCAGATCCCGGCGGAATGTTTGAGCTAGTCAAAAACAAAAAAAAAATAACTGACGACTGGAAGGAACGGTGTTGTGAGCCGTCTATTTCGGGGGAGGACTGTACTCGAAGGCTGGCCCCCGCCAGGTGAAGAATTTAGCGCAAATATTTAGAGTCGACTGTCAATCCGACCATGCTTCGATCGAGATATGTGGGAGATAGATATAATGAGATACATAAAGCAAACGGTACATAGCTGGCGGGTTGGTTAGGTACACTCTGGTTGGCCGCGGGAGAAGATCCAGATAGCCTTACTGGGCTGCTGCGGAACTCGTCGTTGTTTTACCGCCAAACCCCAAGCAGAGCCAGTACTTGCATCTGCACATATTGGTTTACAATTTAGCGAGTCTTCCCATCGTTGTTTGTTAATTATTCCCTGCGCCAGCGTCGAGTACCCGATCTGCGGACATCTCAATTTGGGCGATTGTATCTTGCCGCTAGCTTAACGTTCCGTTCTATGCGGGTACGGTGTGCGAGGAAAAGATCGAGTCGATGGTAAAGCCGCAGTAACGAGCGCGAATTCGCGAATAGTTTTTTTTTTGTTATCATAATAAACCAATCTCTAAGCACTAAACGTTCAGTTCCGCGCATAAGTTTCCGTAGCTCAGGAAACGGTCTACAAAACATGGCCTGGTGTTCGATGGGAAAGCAAACTGTATAATGATAACCGGGTGGCACGGGACGATCAAGCTAAGCGTTGAATTATAGAAAAAAAAAAATTAAAGAATGGAGCGCCACCGGATGGGGTGTCAACCGTTAGTTGGTCGAAAATCGAGCACTCGATGTTACGCTTCACAACAGGCAAAGAAGGCAGAAGGAACCTTCTTTCCGCGTATTATTCGATCGCTTCCTCTCCTGTGGTGGATCGGTAAAGAAATTATGGTTGTAGTTTCTTTTCTTCTAGCAAAGCTTGCAGCTGCTAGCACTGCAGACATGCACCGTTCGGGGTCGTCCGGCCGGGTCATCGAAGATCGGCTTCGTAACCGACCCGGGGTAGTGTACGGCGAAAGTCGATCCATCGCACCGATAAACTGCGCCAAACTTCGCTGTTCCAAACCAACCAAGGTTTTCCATCCCAAAAACATGCAGCATATCCTCGGCTACTAAAGACTACGAGTTGGAACCAGATGAATAATAAGGGTGGCGAGGAGGCAACGAAGACTGGTGCGATGTTTTGTGGTCTTATAAATTGTTGAGCCTTGTCTTATTATGTAAATGCTTCTTTATTCGCCAAAGAGGGCAGCTCTCACTGGAGAAGAGCCAGCGAAAAAAAATAACCTCCAACAAAAAGCTACAGCATCCCACGGTCAATCAGCAGAATTGCTCCGAAAGCGATGGGCTTTGTCTAGTCCATAAAGGCGTTGGAACCCAAACGCGGTAAAGAAAGAAAACGCGCAGGAGGCTGCCCGAAATGGGTTAGATTAGTTCACTCCTTCCGCTGGCTAGCTCGGTTCAAGTTTCTCGATAACGTCTACACGGGTTGGGTTCCAGGCGGGAATCGCGAGGGTTGTGTTGGTCGATGTTAGCGCGAGCCCGGGTTGCTGGATGACACGTCGCGTGATTGCTGGAACTGTTTTGCAACACAGTCCACAGATTGTCCTGGAAACAGCTTGGGGTTGTTTGATGTTTCCTGTGGTCGGAGGTCACCTGGAAGCTTCCAATGGGCGTCTTGGTGGATCAATTTTTTTTTTGTGGCAGATATTCCAAACTGACTCCTAAGTGGAGTTGACGCCGTTTGGAACGAGAGTATCCTCCCGGCTGGAGCCAATGATGTTTGCCCGTTTGAACTTTTAATTTTGGACACAACATTCAACCACCGATCGCGATCGATCTACCGTGGCGCTCTGCTATTGCTGCTGTTTGAACAGCTGGGTTTGGGGATCTATTTGGGTTCACTAGCCGTCTTGCGAAGGGAACACGATTTTCTTTCCAGTACCCATCGCGTAGTTGCCATGTCAACTTTGACCCGTGCTATGTTCGCGGACGGGGAATTGTTCAGAGTTCCCAGGTCTTTGAAGGAGAGAATATTTATTGAGACCATTCTGCGGTGGTTTTAGAGGCTGGTGGTACGTACTCCCTTATGCGGTACTAGAAAGCCAACCGTCCGGACCTGGTGTGAAAAATAAACCTACCGGTTCCTAAATCGTAGCGAAACGATTTGTTTCTACCATGGTTCGAGGATGATCACAGGCAAACCGGAGCACGAGTGTGGTCGGTGATCAATGCGGAAAACAATACCCAACAAGCAAAACAGAAGCCAGAAGCGTGTTGTGGCCACGATCACGGGCCAGTCAGTGGGACAGCGGGAAGTGTTTGTGGTGCAACGGGTGGCTTTCTAACAAGAACAACATTATACGTATAGAATCTTAATTAATTGAACAATTTAAATAGCCACAGGAGGTTCGGAAGCTACCGGACGGACCCGGGGGAGTATGCTTGCAACATAAACATTTTACCATCTACCGCAGGAAGGTAAGGGCAGCGGATTCAATATTGATCTTGCTGGAATGTTGCTGGAACGCGTACCTCTTTAAGCAGGTATCACACACAGTTGCGGGCACGGTAACAACAGTTGCGAGTTGGTAACGTCGTTTTAATTGAATTCGAAAACATGGCAATCTTCGTCGCCGGCCCTAGGCTGCACCCGATCTCGGTCCCATTATTCATTTGTCCGCGTGAATCTTTTTGTTCCCCCCCTCTTTTGTAGGTTGAGCTCACCCTGCAAACCGATCGGTGCGAGCATTCAATTCGTGCGATAGGAACGCCTGTTCCTGGATTGGGATTTTGCCATTTCGATTCCGAATGGTGGGCTGCCCGGGTGGGATACCCCATTGGTTTTGTAGTGTACCGCAGCAAAACGGATCGATACATGTGCCCGCCCGGATTTGCGGCTGTGTCGTGGCTACTTTAAAAAGCGGGTTGAGTTTAGCGTTTATTTTTTTTTCTATAGTTACAAACAAAAAAAAAAGGCCACATCGGCGCTCCCCACACGGAAGGTGGAGTTGGTGCTTCCGTTCATCTGCTCGCTGCAATCTTTTGCCTGCCGCAGCCACTGTGGTCCACATCGAGTCGAACACGAAACACGGCCAACCCCAAACCGCGTCGTCTTTCACTCGGAACTCAATTAAAATCACGCAATTAATTAAAAGAAACACCAAATAGGCAATCTTGTAACAGAATCTGTTACCTGCGGCTGTGTACCGGTCGCTCGACCACGGTTCGAGATGCCATCCCCAGCAAAATGCATTTCGGAATTGAATGTGTATCGTGTTTTCGTGAAATGCTTATTTTCCGGTCGGTTCTGGTCCGGGCGGGAAACGCGATCTTGCGCCTGTTGGGCCCAGTGCATAGCCGGAGAGTTAATTATTTTATCTGTTTTCCCATTTAACACTTTCGGTGACTTATTGGCAAGGGCACATCGAAAGGTTGCAGCATCGCGTAAAAGGGGTGAGATTTTAAAGTGAGACCATGTGTGCGCATCTTCATGGAACGGCGTTATTCCCGGTGGGATAGCTCCAGCTGCTTACGGAAACTGACGTTAGAGAGATCGCATGATAGCGTAAAAAGCAAGACCGACGAGCAAGAAAAAGTATGAAAAATTGGTATTGGTATACAAAAAAATTATATAATTTTTAGAAAAAAAAGAAAGTTAGCAAATCTCACAAATTTGTTTGAGTGTACAAGTTGAGTTTGAGAGGCATACAAATATTGCCGATTGCCTTAAGTTCAGGAATTCGTCACTATCTTCATTTGCACACGACTAAGGCCTGCAGACTACGCTTCCGTACACTTTTAAGAATGACTTCCACTTCGTCAACTGTCACTGCCAAAGCGATGGCCATCTCATCGGCACTGGGTGACACACTGCTTTCCTTACGTCGTTTTCGCTGCTATCCATGCGCGGATAGCTTTTGTTTCTTGTCGAAAAGGGTCGGAACATGGGTAGAGTAATGCTGGGATCTTGTCGCTGGGACCAACATCACCAGTGGTTCAAACCGGTGCGCATCACCCGACAGGACCGACCAACCTCTGATAAATGATGTGTTCCCTGCGCGAATGATCGTTTTGAGGCCAAAACATACCTGCCAACACCGGGTGAAAACACCGACTCGGTGGTAGACCAGCCGAGATCGATTGATAGCTGGAGAGAAAAAGGTTCGAAAGGAGTAGCATGAGCATAAGACACCAGCCAGAGGTTGGGGATGAGCGAATGTTCCGACACTGTACACTGAAATGAAGCCACGAAACTGTGCTTAGACCCCGTTCGTGACCCGGTGCGGTGAATCTGCCCTGGTGCAGGCACGCAGAGAGCATGGATTTGCATTCCGGCCGGTTGCGGCTTGATGCGGCGGGTGTAACGTGTGCGATTTCCTAGTAACGGGGCGCTTTTCATCGGGGGAAATGGAAAATGCGCATTGGCTGCACACAGTCGCACCCGCTTGTCGCTATTTTAATTGTCCTTTCTTTAGAATTCCGTTCCACCTGGTGGAGTGGATCGCACGCCAGGGGTTTGCGGAGGTACGGGGTGTTATAATTTGCATAGAACATGTCGCTGCATTCGCCTTTAGTGTGATGATTCAGTTACAAGTAGCAGTCTCGGTGCTGTGCTGCGTTAGAAGATGGTAGAATTCTATCCCATGATGATACTGCGGAAGGTTCATTAAAATGTTTGTCTGTGTTTGTTTTGTTTGCACTTGATCTACCTTTCGCATAGGAATGTCTTGCTGAAGGGGTTTAAATTCAAGCTATCCTATGCAGCTTGAAATGTTTCAACAGCTCACGATTCTAATATACACTGACACTGTCTTTTTGTATGTATTCATTTATTTTTCTCCCTACCTTTCTCTTAATCGCGTAAGAAATCGTAAAGCTCCGGTGTGTCCTATCGTCAATCGAAACAAAGTAAAGGCTCTCCCAACGTCCTCGATACGCGTGAATCTGCGTAAGGTTCAAACGTATTCGTTAGGGTCATTATCGTTTTGTTTGATGCTGTTTCGCTTTGATTATTCTCTCCGTTCGTCCGTTCTTGTTCCTGCTTCTTCTGCAGCTCAGCAAATCTGAAGAAGGAACGCCCGTGGTCCGACGGCTTAGACACTTTGCGCAACTACCCCGTTCTGCGTTCGTTCTTCAAAGAACCTGTTTTGTTTTTGTTGTACGTGTGCGTGTATAGCAATCGGGATTTAGACTGTCTGTGCCCTTCGGACGTTGAAGCTTCCCGACCGTCAGTCAAAGGCCGGTCGGGGCATCGTTGGACGGGCATCAAGTAGTAAAGCATAGGGCATGGCTAAGCTAACCGTTCAACCTGTTGCTGTGTGGAGTGCCCGAGTCCGATTCCAAGCGATGCTCTGTCTCGTTCTAATAGATTTGATTATTTCGACGTAATTTACTATTAATTTTCAATTAGTTACTTGTAAGTTTTTTGAAGCGTCGAAAAGTTCCAATTTTCTCACTTCCTTCCTAGTGACTTCAGACATGGTGGAAGACCTTCAAAATTATGATGATGTCTGTATGGGTGTGCGTGCAGGATGAAGAATATTGGAAACACAACAACATAAAAAAAATCAATCGCTGAGGTAAACATAGATGCACCGTAAACAGACAGAAGCTTAACACCGATGGTTATGGGTTTGTGGGCTTATTCCTTATAAAGTGCCATAAGCCGGTGGTTGTATGTTAAGCTTTTTAGCATGTTTGGTCCACATACTACCCACACAGACATTCGCAGAGCGCGGACACAACACAATTCGAGTTCATCAATTCTGTACAGTTGATTATGCTTCATTATCAGCTTTGTCTTACTGGCGTGCAGCGAATTTGAGCGTCCCGGTCCGTTCGGATTCGTCCATTCGTTGTTTTTTTTTGGGCCGGAGAGGGGCACAATCGATCGTACACGGTTCTATTAGGTACCGTCACGCTTCCGAGCCGCTGGAAAATGGCGATATCACGCAGAAATGGGGTTAAACATTTCATCACGCTTCATTAGAACTCATCGATCCGGTCCGGGCGAAATGGTTCGAAAGAAAGCGCGAACGCACGGAAAAGCTTAACGAAACGCTAAGAACGTTAGAAGAATAGCAGAGCTGCAAGAAAGGAACCTGTGTTTTTATGTTTTCTCTCCACTACATCGAGGTTTATCGAATAGCTTGTACAGGTTTTTCTTTTGATTGGGATAATTATGATACATTCGTGTTTGGTCTTGCGATGCATCGAAACGCATCAAGTTGGCCTTTTCGCCTGTTGGTGGGCAATCGTACGATCTATGATCTGCGGTTTATACTTCCGAGACAGCCCGGTTCTCCCGGTATCGAACGTATCGGCGCAACTGGCAAGATCAGTTAAAGGACCGCGCACACTAGCCATCGTACTACAAGTTACCAATTATATTTCAATAAAAATTGATGATAAATTTCTAGACACACAACCACCGGCGCAAAGCAAATGCTACGCTAGTATGATGTCTTTTTTTAAGGGGGGCGATGGGACTTACGCTCACGGTTCTCAAAGGATGCCTTGGCCGCGGAACAACAAAAAAAGGCCCCGTGTGTCCCACCATCTCTTCTCACGGCCAAGTGTCGCATATATTCCCATTACGGGGCAGGTTTTTTCGTTGCGGTGTGCTCACTTTGGTTTCTTGTTATGTTACTTGTACATAGTGGGGTTTTTTTGTGTGTGTCCTCCTCTACTCGATCGCAAAGATTTATTTACGTTTTTTAGCTTCTCTTAACCCCTATCATTCATCATAAGTCTATTCACCCTGGGCACCTGCAGGGTCTTTCGTGAAGATGCGGGGCATAATGAATATGCGGATACAGGTTTACCGGGTGCTTTCGCTTCCCCGGCAATAATAACCACGTGACAATGGTTAATGCCATAATGGCGATAAGACATAGTGCAACGTCATGGGTGAATTTTTCCTAGAAAAAATATCACTTGTATGGTAAATAAAATCTGTCCCTATGTTGCGTCTACAATCAAGTTACATAAATGCTTGTTACGAGTCTATCGATGATGAAAATTTCCGAAGACTTCGTTAGGTCTTTTCTCTTTCCGACCGATAGTTAATGAAAAACAAATCCCATTTCCATATTTATTCAGTACGCGCACTGAAGGGTTGTTTTCCGGGGTTCAATTTTTCACTCCCAACCAACGCCATCAGTGACCGCGGCTGATAATTAGACCCATCTATCTCGCAACCTGCTGCTTCTGTGGTGATGCTGTTTGCTGCTGTTGCGGCCAACCCCTTGCGCCCCATTGCGGTTGCAATTTTGTAGCTACTCGTCCATAAGCGGCCGCGCTCGCGCCAGTGTGTGTGTGTATTTAAAAGTGCAAAAGTAACACGTATAACCATTAAACTGGCTGAGAAAGAATGGATAAGAACTCGGCTTTCCTTTCCATGCGAGCGCTAAATGGAAGAACGGTGCGAGTAGGGAGTTAAATAAAAACAAAATAAAAACGGATCCCATCCAACCGAAGGCAGCTAATAATAAGTAATGATATGTTTATATTTGTACTCCGTACGCTTCACGTGGAACTTCAGCATTTCAGCTTCAGCAGGAACCGCGTTCTTCCCAGTGAGGTTCCAAGAGCTCAATCGTCCCTCTTTTTTTTTGCTGCGTCGTGATTGCCCCTCTTCCTCGCTTGGCTAAGGTCTAGGACTTGATCAAGTTTCTCGCACCGCAGCACCGCAGGATGTGGAATGGTGTGGAGTTATTTCTCGCGCTTGGTCGCACGTTCCGGGTTTGCTATTAATTATTACCGAAAACATAATCCTGTTGCACGTCGGAGCACACTGCAAAACTCGTTTCGTTGGATCTCATTTAAGCAATGGGAAGCGTTTGATTGGTGGTGGTGCTTTTTTTTTGCTGCTGTTGTTGTTATAAATTTACAAAGCTTTTCGTATACACCACTTGCCTAACCGACCTGCCTACCTAGCATACATACGTTCATCAGCGGGCGATTGCGAGGTTGAGATAAATCAATTAATTCTATACCGTCAATAAATTTTTTGCTTCCGCCCGGTTGCGCGTGACACGGTTGGAGGAAATGCTTTCATGCACGCTCTATGTTTCTATTATTTTGCCATATCGATTGTCATTGGGTGTATGTTGTGTGTTACTGTTGGGTATATGGGTAACGAAAGCTCGCGTTTCCAAACGAACGGGGCTCACGAACACGTACCGAAGTCCTCCTTGTTGTTGGGATGCTGGGTGAGTTGTCTTCACTTGGCTGGTGCTGTTGCGTTGTAGACATTGTCGAAGCAAGAGCACGGTTAGGACAGTACCACGGTGCTGGGCAACATGTCTTGATGGTTCATTTGTCCGCCAGGATTGCTTACATGCGGTACAACATGGAGCAGCATGGGCAGAGGAAAAAAAGCATTGAAATAGGGACAGATTGTAAAGGTCTTCGTCGTGGCCACTAAGGGGAGTATTGAGAAGGACACAGCAGCACACACAAAAAAAAAGAACAACCCTGAACGACAGTACAGTGCCGAGTCGTCTTAATATTAATGAATGCAGCGCGGACGCTCATATCGCTACTGTCTTATCTTTAATGTATTTATTATTATGCTACCATGCGGCGGTTGGCGACTACCGAATGCGTTCGGTTTAGCGTGGTTTTATCGAGCTGTTACCGCGATCGGTTGTTCGGCAGAAGCGGTACCACCGGCTGGCAGAGGGTTTGCACAATCGAACAGCGATCTCGCATGTGAGAAGGGACAGTGTCACGCGATGAGAGAAAGGATTCTGTCGCACGAAACCGCTGCACCGTTTTGTGGCACCGTATGGTTCGCGATCCTTTGGCGTGAATAATTAAGCGTTCATTTCGCGGCTCGCAACGATCGTTCGTTTCGGGCGGGAAAAAATAGGAAAAAAAAAACCCCCGAAAGTAATTGCCACCACCAACACAACCGAAGCGCAAGCGGACACCTACCGCTGGCTGGCGTTGTAAACACGGGAACATTATGAACATGATTAAACAACCGTTTGTGAAGTGTTTTTACTGCTGCCATCTAGGTCCCATCCAACGACGTCTGAAATGTGGGAAGTGATGATTGGCGACGTTTGGTGGATTTTGTGGCTTTGGCACGGAAAATAATCGCGATCGTACAGAGAAGCTGCCCGGTGTTTGGAGCATAGACGCGTTTCACACGACACGGAGGGATTCGTTTTTTCTCCAGATTGGTATTTAGCGCGCTGGGAATTAACACGTGAACGCGAACGCTGTGGCGTGTAGATTGCACTAGTTTTGTGTTTTGTTGCATAGATGTTTTAGGTACTCACCAGCAGCAGCAGTTCGCGAAGGACCGTGCCGGGCAGACAGAACAGAGTGTGCGGATAGTGAACAGTCACTGCTCAAAAGCATTTCCAATGCTTCCAACAGAGCGTCCCTTTTTTGGCGATAGTTAGCAGGCGAAAATCAAGATACGTGCTCAATAGCCCGATGGTACAAAAGTGTGATCGATCCGATTGTGGTTAGGGGTGCCGCAACGCGCGAGTGGTGTGGAAATTTCTACCGAGCGGTGACAGATTTATGGATCAGAAGAAAATTGATACCGTGGCGTGAGAAGCGATGTGAAAGTTATCAAACTGCTCTCCTTCGCGTGTGTGAGTGTGGTAGTTCCAGGACTTGCAGTGACGTTTGATTTGATCGCTGCCAAGTGGCGGTCCCGGCCTAGTCCAAATCGGTGTCTCTGGTCGACGACACTCACCCTCGCATTGGGGATCGTTTATCGATCGCCGCCATTTGACAGCTGCCGAGCGCGAGAATTCGCACGCCATATTAACTCGCTGTGCACCAAATTGAGTCTATTAAGCTAGACACCATGTGGGGGAGCTTGCGATAGAGTTGCATTCCCGTGCGTCGCCAGCGTAGAACACGCGATTCTCGTACGCTGGATGGTTTAAATTTCAATTCATTAAATTAATTAATTATGACGTAAAAGGTAACTAACATCGGACCCGCGAGACAGAGTGCGCTACCGCAATGCCACCGCCAGAGTAGTTAGGGCCTCCAGCAACGAGCGCTACTCCACCACCATTGCAGGGTGCGCGATCTGGCGCGATAATTATGAAATGGGAATCTGGATCTCGGGCCATCTGGAAAGAAGCTCTGCAACAGGGTGTCTCCACTCTCCCGAACGGTTTACTCCCCTTCTATGGAGCTTAGTGATAGCGATCTCTGTGCAAAAGCTTGTTGTCGACAACCTATGCCGCCCTACCGGGACCAACGCCAAACCCGTGGGGTGGTGTGCCGTTGTGGAATACGGGTCCGGAAGAAGGAACCGGGTCGGGTCTTTTGTGTTGTCAGTTTTGTGCGCGATAATCACGTTGATGGGTTTTGCCGGTAGGCTTTTGCGCTCATTTGGCAACTGAAACGTGCGTTTACGGTTGCGCGCGAACTCGAGTGGACCGGGGAGTGGCGGAGTGCCGGGTGACGGACTAAATTAAGTCACCCGCTGTCCCCGCGCTGACAGGTTGCCGTCAATTAGGGACAGTCTGTGTGCGCACCGGCGAAGCTTAATTGATTGTGGAAAAGTTAAAAAAAAACTGCACACTGAGCACACGATGATGGACTTTTATGAAACGCAACATGTGCGAATTCTGCCAGTAACCAGTCGAGCAGTGGTTGTGAAGATATGGTCAGTTTTCGTGGAAATGATGTCCGAACCTTCGTGTGCGGTGGACGAGACTACCCAACTAACTAACCATCAACACCCGCTCCGCATCGCATGCGGACGAAAATGAGTCCAAAAATGGAACGATCGGTTCCTTTTATTGCCAGGCGCTAAAGGTGTAATAGTATAATTGCGGCGATTTTCCGGTGCTTTAACCAGAGCTCGTTTAGGAGCAGGGGGTTCGATGGGAAGCTGCAGAAGGCGCAGTCTTTGCGGTGGACGAGGATTGGCTGGCATTCTTTTCGGTAATGGTTGTAAACCAATAGCACTGGCCGTGCTACCGGTGGATGCAATTTCCTCGCAACAATTCTATTGTTTCAAGCATTGCAGGATAAATTAGCCAGAGCCAAGTCGACAAACGAACGTCGATGCTCTTTTTTCCCAGTGTTTATTTACGCGTGCGTGTACACCGGGTGGAGGGCTCAGTTCTGTAATGTGCTGTGCTACCGGTACGAGGTGTTTTATTAGCCAACAACAAGCGAACCATCCTCCACCTTCCATCCGTCGGGTGCTTCTGCAGCGACTTATTTAGCGCTTCATTCAGCGCTACCGTATGCACCCCCTATTTGTAGCGTGTAAAATATTTACTAGGGCCGTTGGATGTAATTTATGTTTCGGTACCACCCGCTTCCAACCAACACCGCCAGTCGCACTTGCAGTAAGTGTGGAGATTGGGCAGAAGGTTTTAGAGCCAGTGTTGTTCCACATGAGGTGCGCGGTGTATAAAAGCTGTATTCCTCAAGGAATCACGGAATTTTCCTTCTGGTTAAACTATGGTTTTCCGAACCGCAGTTCCACCACCCATCCTGGGTGAGTACGCTCGCGAAGATCATTTGTTTGCCGTATCGAAAATTTACAACCATTTCGAACTATCGATTCATGGGTTTCATCGGCACGGCAAGATCACCTTCTATATGCTCTTCCCATCGAGAGGAAACAATGGGTACCGGGGGTACCGGTAATTTCGATAGTTCGAGGAGACATATTACACGGGACACGATCAAACGACCGGTACAGCGCCATCGAGCGGTAGCGGGCACGAGCATCGCTCGTACGGTAGTTGTGGCCGTCGTGTCGTACGGATGTAGTATTTGTTTTTAAACTGTGCGAATTTAGATCGAATCGAATAAAAAATGTATGTATGCAAACCGATCGGTACAAAACGGAATTTTAACCCAAACGCGCTAAACCATCTTCGAAGGTAGCAAGGAGCACCAGGGAAGGAAGACGAGAGCGAGCTGGCAGGGCTAACAAATCGTTGTTCGATTGTAATAAAATAGAAGAAAGAGCTAATTAGGGTAGAGAAGGTACTACAGCTACAGCTACAAGCCGTTTTCGCGTGTTCGTTTGTGAAGCAAAAACAAAACAAAAAAAACACATCCCCGTCGATCACCCACTTTCGCACCGAAGCATTTGAAACGGGGGTTGAAAAACAATTCACAGTGCGATCACGACCGAGCTTTTTGTTTTTATTTCCACCTTTTTTGCTTGTTTGTTGGCTAAAGGAGCTACAACTGACCGGCCCATCCATGCTCACAGGCCCTTCTGGGATGGGAACTATCGGCTAGGAGTCAACGGCAAATTCGCGTTCATTGGCTACGGGTCGTCTCATGGGGTGCCGACACGATCGCCATTCCGGCCCTACTTTGTTCTACTTAGGATCGCACGTCGACGTCGCGATCGTGTCCCGATGGGCTTACGGTACGGCATTGGTTATTTTTCGCCCGCGAACTGCCCGGACGGACGGAAGGTACCTGGGTTGTTGCACGACCGGTGATTGGTTCGAGGTTTTGGGGGAGGTTGTTTTGGGTTTTGTAACCCTCCTCTGGTGCATTCTTTCGTGTGGGAGTGGTGGTTGGGTTTTGCATCGGTCACAAAATGGAACGTTGGTTGAAAGCAGTTCGCGTCGCAATGTTGCAAATGATAGGAACCGTGGAAGGGAAATGAAGTATTTGGGGAAAATGTTTTGGAAGACTATGTTAGAGCACATACATGTATCATATAATCACAGTAATCTTTTGAAATTTAACATGAGTTTGCTCGGCGATTGCCAAGAATTGGTGGAGTAGATCCTCCATTTGTATCTTCAACCAGTCGCTGTGAAATTATTAGCAAAAACCTTCAGAACCTTCTGATCTACCTCTCAGTCACTTCCGCAAATGTTAGTCAGTGCGCCAATGTTTTTAATCAATTGCCTAGACCTTCAGGGATATTAGATCACTTTGCTTACGATCTTTATCTTTGGATTTTAAGGCACTTTACGCAAACGTCTGCTGTCTTGGAGCCGGGACAAGGCTTCTATTCAATAATCTGACCTTACTCCAAAAAGGAAAGGATATTCAAAAAGTAGGATCTGCTGTATCCGGAGGATACAAAGTACCTCACGATCATCATCATCAGCTAATAAAGTCATCAAATTACACTTGGATTCTTCCCTAGGCAGCAATTCGTATTTAAATTCATTTCTAACATCATAGTGGTACTTACTCGCACTCGCCCGGCTGGTCACATTTGCCGTGTATTTGATCACATCCTGGCTTGCAGATTGCTGAAAGTGGCATAATCGCAGTAAGAAAATGTAAGTATTGTGTTAAAAGGGAAACTCGGCGACCATACATCAAATGAAATAAAACGTAACGCAGAAAATCAGCGCGAGAGTGAAAGGAAAAACCTCAAACGTATCTGGTACGTGAAAATGAACCAACAGGCCCAACTGGGCAGCAGAGCGATAACGAAGGAAAATGAAAGTAAAATAAAATACAATATAAAACCTCGAGCCGGGCCCGTCACCGAGCGACGCACCAAAAGACAATGCGTGCAAGTAGAAAACATCCATGTTGAAACAAATATAAAACCCCAACGATCGGATAAGATAGTGCCCAGGTAATGAAGAAATAAAATTCCAAACGTAAGGAAAAACAAACCCGAAATCGAATTTTCACCACCGTTCGCGTTGGTAAACTTTGGTAACAGCCAGCTTGGAGGTCGTTGTTGATGTTTTTTTCTTAGCTCATTCCCGCGCTCGGTTTCCCTTCAAAGTTCCATTAGTCTAATCTCGCGAGCGTTCTCTTATCCACCGCGCGAAAGAAAAGTATACCGAACGCACTAAACGATTCCTACCAAATCGCGGGGCTCGATCGCGCACTAGCGCTCGAATGCATCTTCATCGAAACGATCCTCGACCGATCGATTACATAAATTGACCTTTCACATCGGGTCGGGTTGCTACCAGTGTTTTGCTGTGAGATTTAGACATTGTATGGGTGCTCTCGTTGGGGTTGGTGTGGTTCGTTAATCGTTCCATGGCTTAATCTTGTGTAAATGATAACATCTTGTCGGAATGCTGCATTGGAACATTGGTCTTAAAAACGTATGATGTATTTGAGATTTTCCTGACCACGAATGTTTCGATTTCGTAAATTGCTTAGAATCTTTCTTGAGTGGTAAAGAAGCAGTGGCACATACCTTTTTCACAGTTCGCTCCCTGCCAGCCAGGAAGGCACACTTTATTGCCCTGCTTGCCGCAGGTGTAATGCCCGAACTGATCATTCCGGGGCCGACAGAACGTCGTGCAGGTTGTGTTGTAGTAGTTGTCCGCACACTGTACTCGTACACTGCAAATAAAGCGACGTGTTGCACATGAGTATACTGCGAATTACTGCCGTCGAAAGTATTTTGGGCGTATGATAAATGTTCGCTCGTTGATCGGTACTTACCGGTACGTTATTCGTGCGCTCTTGCCTATATGGTCTAATGTATTCCAATCGTGCGACGGTAGAATAACCCCAGAAAATGATGTCTCATCAATAAGTCGCTCGGAAACTGCAAAACACAACGAAAGGAAACGTTAATGACGGAAGGTTAGCAAAAGGGTCAAATAGAGAAATCAGGTTTATTTTTTTAATTAGCACTGTTGATGGTTTTGGTTTAGTTAGGGCAGAAGATACGCTGCATCAGGAAAACAGTAAGGGTAGGATGTACTCAGTACATTATTCAGCCCGCGTCAGAAATCACAGCAAGAAATGTGCCGCAGAGAAAGAACGTGATAGCAAATGTATGGCACGATCCTTGCTAAACATGGAACGCTACAAATTGTTATATTGTGAGGATTTTCTTTTGGTACCGATCGTGTCCCGATGGTCCAAGCCACCAAAGGATGGAGAGTTGAAGAAGAAAAAAAAAGAAAACAAACAAAAAATGAAAGATTGTTATGCTAATTTTTAGTTAACGTCTGACGTTAGTGCATGCGGGAGTAACGCCACTCAAAAACCTCGAACAAATGCCCACCACAGGGCTTTACTGTGCACGGTAGCACACTAGAGTGGATGTGGTTGAGTCCATCACTTGCACCTAACGTTCGTCGCTTGCATTAATTCACACGAATTGACCGAGGCCAACCGTGGTGTGGTGTGTTGTTTCACACATGTTTGAAGTACTGGTTGTCCAGTTATCACCCTCATGCAATCTATCTCGTTGTTTTACTCCAGTGGAGCAACAATTAATTGTAAAAGGTCTTGGTGTAGTCCGTACAGTCGCCCAGGTACCGGGATAAAGGGAGGGGGGGCAAAGTATATTGAACCATTTTATATCACGGGGTCGTGTTTAGCGTATACTTACTCGAGTATGACTCGTTGTACATGTCTAAAGCTTGCAGGATAAGTGTGAACGATTTCTGAAAGTAGGAAAAAAAACGAAAAGAAACAATGATTTAACAGATGAAACATGAAGTAGTGAAGCAACCGTGAAATGTTTCCGAATCGGTCCACCTTCAGAGGGGTTTCGGTCCGATCTCAAAAACGGCACGGCCCCTTTTGCCCCACTTGACCGAGGTAGACCGACCGGCAATGAGAATGTTTACGCACTTAATCGGACATTCTAGACGAGCCATTCAGCGAAAACGTGTACGTTGCCAGGTCCGAAGGTTTCCGAAAAGATCGTGAGAATTTTTACATTAATGAGATTGCCACACATAATTCTCACACCGCCACCGGGTGTGGACACCGGGGCCGAACCGATGGAAAATATTTTCGGACGGACCCGTTTTTTTTCCTTTCGGGCACCGTCTCGGCATCGGCATCATTAGAGCAGAAAAGAGACGAATTGAAACGGTTATGCTCTCGTTTTTCTTTTCCGTTTAATTCTTGTTTTTGTGTGTGCTGCTGTTATTTTACACCCCGGTTCCTCATTTGGTGATTTCACACTTTTCGACAATTGTTATTGTTACGGCCCCTGGGGCCAAACGTAGTCGCCTCCCGGGCGCTATGAATTACAAATCAGGAAGAAATGGCCTGATGGCGAACCAAATCGAGGGAATTCGAGAATGGGAGAACACTGTTGAAGTGCTTCTGGAATTCTTGATCAGTCGCTGGTGGGTCCTGACCAGTGGGGTCACTGACACGCTGACGACAGTGAACGGTGAGCGCCATCTTTACCAAACTTTCCCCTTAGCTGTTTTTTTTTGTGTGTGGATCGCTTCAGCTCGACGTTTGACCCAGACTTGTGTGCCCATGTTCGAAGATCCTTGTTAGGTGATAGTGTCTCCCCCCCCCCCCCCCCATATGTACGGTGGATCTGGGATGGATTGGGGGGATAGGAAAGGGTGTCGAATTAATGTGATATTTAGAAAACATGAAACACATTCGCTGTGTTCTCCCCCCGGCCTCAAATGTCCAAACACCAAATCTCGATGGTATCGTACCGAACATCGATTGATCCGTCAAAGTGGGGTGTTAATTTAAGAGCGTGGCTCATAAAAAAAAGAAAGATCGGGTAGCTTTTTGAGAAATTCAACAAATTGACAAACAAGCGTGATCGATAAAAATCTTTCCAACGTTTTGTCCGGTGCGGTGCGTCACACGTCCCCGTCCAACGTCGTCGTCTTCGCACGTACTAAAACGATTCAGCTCCAATCCATCGTGAAACCGTGCGATCGGCTAAATGATGGTGGCTCGGCTGGGGTAGAAGGTGTTGGGGAAAACATATGCGAGATCATCATAAAGATTCATTCATAAACGTTACCGGCGAGTACCGGCATCGTGCCGTCGCGGGCCAATGGCCGTCCATCGTTCATTAGAAGCGAGAAACACATTCAATGGAGCAGCGACAGCTGTGCGGGCGCTCTTGGTGCGAACTATGCGAATGAACGACAGTGATCGGGTGAGATCGTCGTTTCCTGCTCGTTATGGCACGTAGTATTCACACATCATAACTCAACACCCCCTCCCGGTTCACCCCACGCGTGGTACAATCGGCCCCCGGCACCATGGAAGTTTTGCACCAGCGGATGAAATCGCGATACCTTGGCTAATGTGTCACCGGCACAAGTCGGTGTAATCGGCGGTACTCGTTCGGAGTCACCGGAACTGGTGGGACTGGAGGCGCAAATAAAAAAAAAAAAACAATACACTTAAATATGGTTTTCTACTTCATCAAACTACCCCCAACAGACGGTCGGCGGTACCGGCGACTCCTCGGGGAACTCCATTTATGTCTAAACAGTTGTCTCCACAGTGTCTCATCGCGTGATCTCTCACTTAATGTGTCCGAGAAACCGGAGCGTACTAAGGGGTAAGGTGTGTAAACACGGTGACAGAACATCCGATTCGTCACCCATCCCTTTCACCCAGCTGCGCACCCATTCCTTCGTCTATCTCCTGTTCCTCGCCTTCCTTCATCAGCATGCTGTTCTGCCTTCACCTGCACGAATGCGATCGGTTGCAGCGTAGGGTAAAGATGTCGGTAAACCGCAATTTACATATCTTGTTCCGAGCGATACCTTCATTCATACTGAATCTCCCCGGTCCCGGTAGATCGCGATGCCCACCGGCGGTGTGGCAGGCACTGCTCATACACAAAAATGTCCGGAAAATGTAATTTAATTTGAATATAATATCTGCCCTTCTCGCAGCACATAACTTCCCCCCTTCCCCCAAAAACGGCTTCTACCCATCTCAGTCACCATTCAGGAAGGGTTCCACGTAAACTCTCCCGTACAACGACCGTTTGGCGATGGCATGGCAAACGACGAAGACGCGGTTAGGATACCTTTTTTCGTTTCGTTGCATCGTTACGTCTCGCGGCACACGATAGCATCTAAGCGAGACCGATCTGGGTCTCTCTCGCAAGGAGCTTTTATTATGATTGAATTAAAACGGTTGATAACAATAACAAAAGTATTCTATTCTTTCTCCCTGCCTCGTGGTCTTCGGACGGGCGCGTGTGTTCCCAGGGATTCCCCCTGCGCGGGTTCTTCCCCATTCGGCAGAGGGGTGCCTGGTGATCACTTGCCCTGTCATCATCATCATCGTCGTCGTCTTCGTCATGCGCATCGTAGAAATGGAAGGTAGTCTAGATTAATGTATCCATCACTATCTACCCTCCCTTTTGGCTGAGCTCTTGCACCATTCCAAATGCCACTCCAGCGGCGGATGTGCGAGTCTGTCCACCGGTACAAACATTATGACACTCGGGTGGCGATCCCGAGCAGCTTAACGAGAGTATTAATTTATGCTTCCGCGCACGCACGACCGCACAATTAGTGCGTGCGCGCCCTTGGTTCGGTGGGTTTTTTTTTTGGTTCTCCATTCTCTCCCGGCGTGTAATGGAACCTTCTATTTTTTGGTGGTTAATTTTTGGTAGTTGGCTGCTTCTTTTCAAGGGAGCCCACAAGAAAGGTTGGCCCCCGTGTTGCATTTCATTACTCTAAAGCGTACTTTAAATAATTGGACCTGTTATTGAACGCCGAAGCCGAGCAGAAGCCGGATGCATTCTTTTGTGGTAAATTTCACATTAGGTGTTCGGACAGGACAAACAAAACGTAAAATGCTTATAGCAGGTGACGGAAGCACAATTTGTTTAGCATTTGCTCGGAAGGTTGTCCCTTCCGTATTTTTTTTTTCGTTGGGGTGAGTCGTGTTTGGATAACATTAAAAAAATCATCCGATCGTGGAAGGTTACAAGTATTGTAAATATTCAAAGTCAACGTTCATAGTGATCTCCAAAAACCATCGACCTGGATGTGGTCGCTTGAGCACAAATTCTTCCCCATTATGTTCATCGCTGGTAGCTTCTGCTGCCAACTTTAAGTGATAGCAGCGCAGCGTTGAAATACACGTTCCGCAAGGGCTCGACGGTCCGACGTTTTGCAGCTCATGACGCACAGCAACGGGAAACGGTATGAGCTTGCGATACAATCGTGCACCCGTCCTTTACGACGGGACGGGACGGACAGCTAATGTTTGACGTACGACGCAGCCGCCATCAACCCGATAAAACGTGGTCTACCGAGCGATCTATGAGCGCGTTTACCTAACGCGAACGCTTTATCTCCCGCAGTGCGCGGAACTCGCATTTTATGCTGTGAAGTTAATTGGAAATCAAATGGCGTCCAAAGCGTCCCGAAAATAAAAAAAAGGAAAATCAGAAACCAAAGCGATCAGCGTGTTGGGTGTGTCGCTGGAGAGTAAGGAGGGAGGATTCCCGGGGGGTGGGTGAGCAGGACAAAAGCCAAGCGACAGGATTGGGTGGTTCGGTGGATAGGCGTATCGTAAAAATAAAAGCCCTAACCTGTACCACCACGGGTTCCAACATCTAGGATGATGAGGTTCTGGTTTTCATCATCATCATCGTTTTCCAATTCAAGCTGACCAGAAGAGATCCATCACCCGCGTGGTCCAAACTGGACTGCGTGTGCACGACGGGCGGTAAAACTGCCGCGGCAAACAAAGAACCCGTTTGTTTCCGTACCCTGGCTAGGCCGCGCGTCTAGGTTCCTCCGTTGCAGCCCACGATTGAGCATTAGGAAATCTCTTAATCAGCCCCAGAAACCTTGGGCACCGGGATCCGCGTTCTCGATCGTGTGTCCGATTGCCGGGGGCCTCATGGGATGGGTGTCGTTTATATGGTTTTGTTTTCCAATCTACGTGTGCGTAGAATTGTTCGGTTGTTTTGTTCGGGGTGCGGAAAAAAAGAGGGAGCAATAAAAAATGGGAGTACAATCACGATCCCAAAACACACATTCGGACACGTACGAAACTATTGTGTGACCATAATTGCAGAAGTGTGGCCCCGATCTCTAATCTTCATTGTTTGGCCGTACCGGCATGATCCGGGATCTGGGTGCGCAAATGGTCGGGAGAAGCGGACCGGGATATCATCCCAAAACCGTTGAAAGACTAGCAGACCAGCACGGTTGTCCAATCCCAGGGCCGGTGAGTTGCACGCGTTTATGGAAAATTAATTATCGCCCAACCATTTTACTGGTCAGCTTCTTTTCGTTTTCTTTCCGACCACTAGTTGGGAATCACACTACCTTTCACAGTCGTAAGGAAGGAAACGCATTGAAATTCTGTCCACTTCAAAAGTACTTAAACATTAAAGAGACACCTCCGTGCGGTGTGGTGCTTGAACTGCTTGAATTTTTGAGGACTCTTGCGTAGAAATGAGAATCGAAATAATAAAATACCGATCAAGCAGCACTCGCACTAATTCCCAACCAGAGCGCAATCGAAAACATTTTCGAACTTCAATATCAAACTTCTCAACCAGACTCATCCGATCCCGAAGGCTCGTGTATGTTTTTTTTTAAAGATATTTGATAGCTGCTATTCACACTACCTTGAAGGAGGTTCTTTCGTTTCCAAAAAAAAAGGTTTCTGCTCTCTTTCTCGGACGTTGGGTGTGGTCCAGGGTAGCGGCACTGTCCGGGATGTTTATCTTAGGGTCTCCGTTTTGTTTTCAAGCGCCCTTTTGTAGCTGTTTGGATTTCACTTTACGGTTGCTACGTGCGTCGATAGCCGAACGTCGGCCATCGGTTGAACAGTGTTACCTATGAAAACAGTTCCGCTGCTGGGTGCGCTCCATACCGCGCTGTGGGTTTTTTTGTATTTCTGATTTATTAATGCGATGAATGGAAACGCATTCATAAAAAGGTGATTTGACTAGAGTTTTATGAGTTTGATGAGGTTCGAAATTCCTTAACGAAGAACAGTTCACTGATCCCATATCTCTCAACAGTGGCATTATTATTCTACGCAACGCACGCACATTCCACGGTAAAGAGTAATAAATGCTGGCCGCCCTTATGCGCAGCCCGCCTTAAACTGGTCGAATTGTAAAACATAACTTTGTACACTTTACGTTTCGAAAAATGGAACGTGCACAACAACATATAGGCGGCTGCCTTTTGTCGCGTCAGCAGCGCACCATAACTTGTCATTTTCAATGTTGGCACACTAGATTTGGTGGCGAGTTCATATGCTGTCAAATGGCAATCGCATATATAAAAAAACAACCGTACCATTTTTCCCCATCCCTAATGACAACCATTCTTGGAGTTGGAACGAGATTCCGGAAGGAGGTCACAAGAATGCCATCACTTGTCAACACTTTTAGGGGAGGCACAATATCGCCACAAATATGGCTGGTTTCGCTCGGTACTGCTTGCCTTGCAGTTAACGGTTGTTGTCACCCGGGGTTGGAAAGTGTACGTAATGTATGTTTGTGAAATGATTTATCTTTAATTGATATGTTTCGATGGGCCTTTTCGGAAGAAGGAACACACTGCGAAGATGATACCTCCTTGGACTTGAAGCGGAGAATGGCCGATGGTGGCGTATGTACAAAATTGGCCAGTGTTGGTTTTGGAAGTGATAATTGAAGTCAACCCCCTGTCCATGTCCATGCAAGGTCCTTACGTGGATGCGTGAAATGTGTCCGCATGGTGTCGAAGATTGGCGATAGGTTTATGTTTGTCCGCGGGGTTTGGTCCAAAAGCCAATTTCAGCCTATCGGCAACGATCGCTGAACATGATCGGTCCGGCCGATTGCCGGATCGCGAAACCTGGAATCGTTCCGATAAAGGAAAGTTGGGCTGGCCTCCCGCTGCGTTCCACGCGAGCTTGCATTCGGTTCGTATTGCGCGCGCGGTCAAGTTAATGAGTTAATTAGCTGGTCCCCGTGGCACAGTACTGCCTGCGGTACGGTAAGTCACGTTCCCCGACGGCCCAACCGCTTGCGATTGGCGTATCGCGTGATTTGAGATCTCGTTTTGATCGAGAATCAAAAAGAAAGGTGGTAGACGAAGCACATTGCTTCTCTTGCACCTAATGATGGGTCGCATTAAGGAGGACCTTTCGGAGGAGTTGGGAGCTGCTAATTAACCTTTTTTTTTCTTTCATTCAGCCAACTGGTGTTGGTACATTATTCTTGTCACGATTCTCGAACGAATTTCCGTCGGTCGCATCAGGACTGTAAAGCTCACGAAGACGGATAATCCAGCAGGCTGCGTGCGCACACTGACGTCGATCATTACGATCGGTAACATTGGGCTAAATCATAGACGCCGACGTACACCCGCAGGAAACCTTGAGCTTCCGGGCGAGCTAGACACGACCGCGGGGAGACGCGCGATTCCCGTAGCCCTGGAAGGGAAGGGAATCAAAAACCCTATCGCGTACCGAATGGACACGATTCTGTAAAGATCAGTGCAATTCCGAAGCGCCAAAGGGAGGTCCCATTAATGATCGGTTATTTATGAGCGACCACCGCGCGATCAATTCGAGTCCCCGCGTTGTTCCTGGCTGGACAGATGTTACCCGTTTCCCCGGCCCGAGGGGGAGGAGAAGAAGTGCGACGCGGGAACTCGAGATAAATCTTCAATTTGATCGAAGGCCGAATTCTGAGGCTGTCGAGGCAGCGTAAAGAGCATCGATTACGAAACGATAATGATGGGCGTCTTTTTGGAGGTTTTCTTTTTCGTAGCGATTCCGATGCCTTTCTAGGCCGGTCGGTCGGTATCTTGTTAGTGAAGCACGGGCAAGGGATAATAAACGCGGGGGTTTTCCTGTTTTCTCCTTCAACACAACACACCGATCCTTTACGATGCCACAATGAAAGAAGCCACAATTTGAACAGGGAAAGTAAACCAACCAGTCTGAAGTCGCCGCTGGTAGCTGGGATGTATCCAGTAATTATGTTTCCTTATCCGAGACCGGTACCGTACCCTCAAAATCCGGACTTCTGACGTGGTGGCTTTTGGTTTGCTGTGGGAAAATAGTTACATTTCGTAACGCAAACAGTTGATTGAAAATATAAAACAAAACCGTGCCAACAGCCAAGCGGCACTAAGCGGCACACAATCGGTCACCATTGTTGGTTTGCGATTCACTTTCCGATAGCGGAAAGTCGGGTGGGGAAGTTAGGAAAAGGGCGAAGCGTACCGCGTAGGGCGAGTGTGACACCCACCCTTCGGTGGGAATCGATGAAACAAATGCAAACGACATAAGGCTGGACCGGCAATCAAACGAACTAGGCAACAAAAAAAAGGAACCAACATAGAAATGAAATACTACAAATACAGGCGAATGTCAACAACATCCATCAGCACTGACGCCGATACCACGCAATATCTTTTGTTTGTGGTAAATGTCAATGCAAATCAATTTGGCGTCGGCGGACTTTTTTTTAATGTTTGTCGCTTTTTATTTGAAGCGCTCGATCACACGGAATCTGCATCGATGTTTGGTGCCGATTGTGCTTCGTACTTTGTGTGCGATTGTGTTGCAAAACAGTGCCTCCTTGCTGCCTTTCGGTTTCGGTTCGGTAAAGCAGACATCCAATCTCTGCGTACGGGTGGTAATAAATTAAACAAAAAAGCGCACATTGCACTGCGGAAGAGTTCGAGGCGGAAGAAGGAAGAATTATGTACGCCAGCATTGACCCGGCTGTGTCACCGAGGGAATATGAATCGTGCGTCCTCCATCGCTAGCACTAATCCTGCAACCCGCGGCGGTAATGTGAGAATGACTAGAATGCTGCTATAACGATCGGGAATGGTTTTGGGTGGTTTTCACCAGTGCCGTTGCCCAGTGCGGTTTATGCTCATGAACGTATTTTGTGGCGTGGTGGAGTCTTAATGTAGTTTTTTGTCTTTGTTTTTGCATAGTGTTAAAAGATCTGTTTCGTTACGTTTTTACAACCAAACGTCCAATTGGCTTCAAGTGGGGGTTCGTTGTTCGCGGGTGGGAGGAGTGGAAGCTTACCCCAGGAAACATAAACCAGAACACACCGGCACAATAGCCCAGGCACTGGGGAACAGAACGTTTGGGATATGGTTAAACAAAACCGAAAGGAGTCGCATAAAACTTCTACATAATTTTAGCCCTCCCGAACGAATAGCCATCCAATTCTTCCATAATGAGAACTCTCCTCAAAACGTTGGAGTTATGTGATGATTTTGGTGGTCCCCGGCCCCGAAACGCACACACCCCGGGTTGACAAATGGGTCAGTTTTGGTTTGGTTGGGTGGAGAATGCATCTTAATTAAATGTGTATTGTTGAAAGCACCGAATTGGTGGACGGAGAGAAACAAAAAACAGATCACCCGCAACGGTCCGGCCAACCGGGATGTGATAGGACTGGCCAGTGACTGAACATAAAACAAAGCATACGGAACCGTCGCCAGGAATTTGAACCAGCAGCAGCGCTTTTTATCCATCATTATCGTCGTCCGTTATCGCGTTTCCCGAAAGAAAGCCGATCGGACGTTTCCCGTGGTACGAGAAGGCGAGATTTCAATCTGTGAATCTCGCCCCGAAAATCGTTCGCTCAATTCCGTAGAGTGTCGCGTTGCTGCTTTGCACGGTGGTGTTCCTTTTGTTGCTCATTTTCTCTGGCTGAACTTTAGCTGCTTTATTTCTGTGTTGAGATAGTGACCGTCGTTTATCTTCTGCTCGTAGGCACCTTATTGATTTATGTAAATTATCGCGATCGCCAAAAATCGGACACTTGACAGCATTGGCATTGGCCAGGCATTTCCACGATGGCAAACCATTCTACTCCGGAAAGCGCAGACAAAAAAAAGCCACCGAAGGTAGCGAATTTGCAAAGAATCATTTTAATTAACGCGAAACAATCTCCGGCGAGCTAATCTGTCGGGGAGCAATTTTGGGGAGTTTTCGGGTGATGGTAAGATTTTGAGCCTGCCCTCAGATCGTTTCTTAAACGGCTCTTGTGGAACTTGATCGTGATGCAGAGCTCACTCGCTAGAACTGACGCTCGGTTTCTGATCTCCATTCGGGGCATGTGAACCAAACCGAGAAGAGATTGGACGAGATTGGACAAACCCTTTCCATTAGAGTTCCTCTGTGTGCGAAAGGGCACTGCGGTATGTATTTCGGTAGTATGGACCAAGCGCACAGGTCAATAATTCCGGCACACATACGCATACGCATTAAGCGGATCGCATTCAGCATTGTCGTTCTCGGGGGCACCTTTTGCAAACCTTGACAACGGCACGGGAGCCAAATTCGGGCACGGAACAACCCCAAAACTAGTTTTCTCGCACGTACCCGGTCGCGCTCTAATCCTCCAATAATACCATTTAAATTCGTGATTAGAATACTATTATCCCAAATCAGGCAGCCTTTTTGTGTTCGCATTTCGAATCGTTAATCGACGACGTTCTGGTTCTGTGGTGCTCGAAATAATCCATGCCGCCCGTTGATGAGCGCTCCGTTCATGGTTGTGAAAAATTGGTGGTGTTGGGCAGAGAAGCAAGGGCGAAACAACAAGCGAGGCAAAATCTGGAACCACCGAATAAAAGGAACGGACGGAGCAAGAAGTCCAGGCGCTTAGAACCAGCAGGCTCAACGGTTCTGTGTTGGATGAGTTGGGGCATTGCCGGGGTGTTTGGATCGAAGTCGCAAGAGCCGATCGTGCTGGAATAAAGAATAAAAAAACCCCAGCACTGGTAGTGGTAGCAGAAAGCCACCAAATTGGTGTATAATTTGATTTCTTTCACTCAGTCCTTCAATGACTGGCGAGAGTTACTTCCTGCCAGTGGAAGTCTTGGAGATGATTTTTTCATCCTTCTGCTGGGCGGACACCGAGAGAAGGTCTCCAAATCATGGAAAAGGGGAACGGGTATAATGTGTTCGCATTATTCCTTGAAATTTGATTAATTCCCGATGCGTGTGTAAAATCGTTAATATGACACGATGTCTGCGCAAAGGGAAGTGGTCTGATTTGGTGGACTTGTTTTTGTGCTCCACCGTTTTTCCGAATCGCTCGAGAACGGTAACAGTTATTCTGGTAGCAGAATTGGTTCAATTAGAAACTAAACAGCAACGGGATCAATTCAGTGTTGAGCGTTGGACGAAGTTCTGGGAATGGCGCAATCGGTGCGCTCAAACGTGTGGTAGTTTTTGCTCTTCGTTTGAATGGTACTTTCCAACTGTTGGTGGTAAAAAATAGAAATAACTCTTTCAATTTGCATCGCTTTCGATGCAACACAAACCCGGTAGGAAGCAGGCGGAAGTTTTGGGGTTTCCTTTCCAACACTACACATGCAGCGGTTTGGGAATCAATAAATTGCGCTTCTAAACGATAATTAACCGAGAAATTTGTTCCTGTGCCAATAATGAACCGAAAAGTGAGTGGTAAATAACAATAGCAACACCGCAGAGAAGGGCAGCTCTGGGTGTGTTGCAACGTTCGGACGATCACATCACGATCTCTTAAGACAGCATCCCCACAACCATCGACCATTGCCCAGTACTCGTGAAAAGCTCACATTTCAGTTGGTTGGGTTTCGTTATTTTTTTTTTGCTTGCTGTTGCTTAGTTTGTGTACTCCACCCTTTTTAGCTCTAACCTGCTTTCATGCACATCCGCCCGCAATGTGCGTTTCCTTCTTCCGATGGAAGAAAAGCGAGGCAAAAAGGCAGGAAAAGCGCTTTACTTTGCGCCACATTTAGTTCACAGCGCAGACTCCATTTCTACCGCACGGTCGAATCAAATCCACGCGCATAATGTATGCGATGGTAATTGCCACTAGAAGCCGTGCTGCCACTAACTGCATCGAAAACGCAGCATAATGTAAGCACCTTTCGCGCCCGGTGTGTGTATGTGCCATTTGGATCGTACGTTACCGTCCCTTGTTTTGCGAACGCGATTTCGCATGAAGACGAACGGCAAATACAGCGGGAGTACGACGCGGTAGCGGGCTTTGGAAGCGTGTGGCATCCGCGATGGATGGACGGTGAAAATATTAAAACACCATTTGGATTCGGTACGGGGTCCCGGTCGGGAAATACCATAACCTGACGACTGACTGACGGACGGATGGACTTGCTGACTGGACCCGGGGCCCTGCGCTGCCTTTGCCAGCTTCCAAACGGCAATGGAGTGATATTTATTTGAAAAATGATTGCTCTTTTGCGTGGCTCCCACAGTGGCTTCCTCGTGCGAGTGTTCGTCCGTAGACTCCGTATCAAAACCCCCTATCGCCGCGACCGCTGTGATCGCGTACTGGTGGCGTAAACTTCCAACGAACTTCCTTCGTGTGGATTTATTCTGCACAAAATTAACCGTATTTACCGTGCAATTACAAGCGATTCACGACTTTCGCCTCGTTTGTTTGCGGACAAAGCGGCGCAGAACGACAGCGTTGGGTACACGGCATCCGAAGAAAGCATTTGCGGTGTGACGGACCCGGGACTCTAGTGCGTCTAGGGACGTTCGGAGAAGAACACCGTCACCGTTTCCTTCGACACACATTTTGCGTCGAGTGGTTGCATGCAAACGGTCAGTATTTCACGGCGACGGCGACTACACTTCGGCAGTGTTTGTTGTAATGAGCTAGGAAACAAGCATGTACAAACTCATAAACACTTCGCGTGGAGTGCAGCTTCCTTCACTCCAAATGCGGGAGTTCGCAATAACACGCGCCGTGATTGAAAGGAACTTTTCTCCAGCAGTGCCTCCGTATCGGATCCGGACTCTTGGAAGGAAGAACGGGCAATAAGTGCGCAAAGCCAACCAACCATCATCTTCATCCTGCGATCCGGTACGTATTAATTACCGTAACTTAATCGCCCGGTTGTGTGTATGATCCTTCGCCAATACCGGGTGGATCGTGCGCTCGTGACAGGCAGAAAGCTCGGGCACGCATAAAGAACGGCTGCTGCGTGGCTTCGTTCTCGCTCGATCGCCCAAGGCCAAAGGATGCGCCCTGGGTGGAAAACATTTCCGGACCTTGTCCGGAGTTACTGATCTGCTGGAAGGCGATCAACGCCACTTGTTTTTCGTGGAGTCGGAGCTCACGCGATGTCGAAGAAGCCGACGGCAAATTGCTGCAAAAACCCCATTGCTTCTGGTCGAACCAGCGGCATATGGCACGACAAGGGTTGATGAGCTGTGTGTAGATATGTGTTTGTGTGTGTGTGTGTGTATAGTGACCATCCTCTCATTGAGGTTCTGAGTGATATCATGAATACTTAATGATCCTTACGCGGGATCGTGAGAATAACCGAGCGGACCTGGGACGGAAGAGAATAATTGGTTGTCTGATTTACTTCGAGCTCGGTTTCGCACCAGATGCATTCCCTTTTTTATTTGCTTTCGTGTCGATGTGTAGGTAAGTGGGGTTTGTTTTATTCTCCGTATGCGTTAGACATCAGAAAAGGTTACAGAATTTGCCAAACTCAATCTCGCCAGAAGATAGACGACTTCCATCGGGCACTGGTAGCGTTACCGGTGGAACACAGCGAACTAACGGAGGATTGTCTCGCACGGATCGGGCAGGTTCCTTTTAAGGGCAGTGGCATAAGTTCAACCCATATTGGCCCCCCGCCAAAGTCATGGAGGAAAGTGTCAGTGATCTAGCAGTGCGAAGGATATAAACTCTAACATGCGCGCGCACCCGGCGAAATGCAAATTTCATTCGGCGCTACTTCTAAACACCTTCGCGTGCTAGCTCATGAATATGCACGAGCCCATGGCTGTCGTCGATTGGCCCCCGGGGGTTGCACACCCCGGTAGAACAAAACACTTGCAGCGCTAGCGCTTTCTTTGTCCGACCAGAACTCATCGAGCTTTATCGCGGTTCGGCAGGATCGCATCATCGCAGCAGTGGTTGTCGCTTTGCAGAAAGGAGTCTCCGGCTGACATTCCGGTATCCGGAACGGGCAAACGTGGAGTGTGGAACGTGATGCGCGTGCAGTTGCAGCTTGTCCGTGCGGGTTCAAAGGTAGCCCACGTCGCGCCCGGTACGACGACGTGTTCTTCGTGACGGTTGCCCTCGACGCTGGAGCTGTTTTGCTGATAGGCAGCCAGCAGCCACCGTGCACGATCGCTGGGGCAAGTGGGCGAATAACCGAACCCGGCCATCCGAGACCAGGTCGGGATTCGAATGGAGCAGCTTAGTAGCGATCATGTAAAGAAAGCCGTCAGCAGGAAACCCATTCTCTAGAACGGGAATGATGTTTCCCGCGTTGCATTATCCTTGCGTCATTTTTTCGTTTGTTTGATGCGGCCGTTTCTTCTCAATCTTCCAAACGGCCACATTTGAATGCGTTGTGTTTTTTTTGGGTTTTTCGTTCTGTGCAAGACAGCTTTCCACGGCGTATGATGGGAAAATAAATTTCTGTTAATCGTCTTGAAACCATACTGTGTCCCGGGGAAAAGTGTAGTAAAACCCTTTTTCTCTCTCACGAGTTCGGCGCTGACATGTGTGTGTGCTCGTACAAACCATTCTTCCGTCGGCTTCAGATAGTGGCGGCAGTGTTGCAAAAAGACCCGCAACACACAAAAGCGACAAACGAGGCAAGCGAAACGTAAAGAAAATGCAACACACAAATTCTTCCAGTTGCAAAAACTGCGCAACCGTGCCGATGCTCGGTTGCACGGAACACCGAATCATTGTGGTTATTGATACGCCAGATGTATTGTTTTCCACGTGCTTTTATTCAGGCTTCAGCCCTGTGCTGAATCCCGAGTTGCACGGATGTTCATGCCGAAAAGGAAAAACCACACCGAAGGTATCGAGCACAGAACAATTGAATGTAAGAAAACCGAAAACAACGGTTCGAGCATGTGTACTTGTTGCAAAACAGAGCGACGATTGGGTGATCGGGCGGATCGGGAAACAATTCCACAAAACCGCCGAACTCCTGAGGCAGTTCAAAACATGCCATAAAATATAATAACACGGTTTAGTGCAATGCCTTCCTTCCCGAATGAGATAGACCATGGTATTATTGTAACATCTTCATGGTCACTGTGGATTGAGAGAAAGGGTCTGTTTTGTTTACTGTTCGCGGGATTATTTGCAATAAAAATTAGGTGAATATTTTTGCATTTTTTTGAGTTATTTTGATTCACTTCGAATTTGTTGTTTGTTAGATTTTTCTTTATTCTATAGTTATTATATTCATGTCGTAATTAGTACATAATTTCAAGATCTCAACTAGTGTTGGTTGAATCTTATGCAGCTAGAAACCAGAAATTCATTAACGCTCAAAGATGTTGTTATTATTTTTCGTTTCTTTTTGTTTAATCCGTAAGAATCGTTTTATAGGTGAAACAAGTAGAAAAACTTTTATTAATCATAAAAAGACATTGATAAACAGTTTCATTCGGTCAAACCATCTAACAAAATGTAATTTTGGAATTTATTTTGTTTAAATTAGTGGTTGAATTTTAAAATTTTCAAAAAAAAAACTCCAAAAATTAGGCTGATCTTTGAGAATTCATGAATTTATGAAGAGCCATTAATTGAATTTTTGAGTCAATGAGTTATTTATCTTCGTTAATTCATGAACGCTCAATGGTTCTTTGAAGATTCATGGTTCTTTCGAGAGTCGACTTCTGATTTGATTAACTCCGCTCTAAAGGTTCATATTCATACAATGACGCTTCTCAAAAGATTCATTAAGCACAAGGTATGTTTGTCCAATAAAATAATAAGTACCATTATTCACGGTTGCATCAACGTATTGAAAAGGCGATATAATTCAGAGCTATTAGACGTCTGGAGCGAGCAGCCAAATATTTTGGGAAAAGGTGAGAAAAGGATAATTAAAACTGACCATCATTAGAGTTGCACGTAATCAGTTTCACGTGATTTTTCCCATCCAGAATTCCACCGCAGCAAGAAGTAAAAGCGGTGGTTTTGGATGGCATTTTGGTCACTTTTCCCCATTTCGGTATCGATTGAAAGCGAAGAACTGGCAGCAATCAAGGGAAGTAAAAGTAAAGGATCACAGGAACAGTGCTGAACGGAGGAAATATTTCAAATTGATTAGTATTGGTGAGTCGTGTTTGGCCGAACTCCGGGTTCCTCCGAGCTGCGGACGAGTTCGGTACGAAAGCTAACGTTTGACTTCTTGTCGCTGTTTTGTTGTTTGTCATTTCGTTCTCGTTGTCGTCCTTCGCCTCCACGCACGGTGCGCGATCGCGTTAAAGATCGCGTCGCCAGCGTCCGCCTACCGGTTGAAAGCATTAAATTGAAGCCAATTAAGTGAATCGAGTTAATTTATTCGGTTTCCTCCAAAATTTTACTCCCAGGAGTCCCCCGTCTGCACACACATACACACACATACTCTTCTGCTCCACTACACCTTCCTTGGGCCGGCTATTGGACACATTGAGCGATTGAGCACGCTGTTCGATTCTTGAATTCGAATGGAATCGGTATGGCGATGGAATGAGCACAGTGTGTCCAGTGCTTTTGCAAGGGCTGACAAGGAAGCAAGGACACGGGTTGTGGCCACAGGGAGTGAGGAAACGTGTGTTTGAATGCACTCCTCACAAAATGGAACGTTTGGGTAGTTTTGGTTCACTTTCTGTTGCTTATGCTAACATTGGCAGGACCTTTCTCACACTCAAGGTCTGCCACCGTGTGTGTGTGTTTGCGTTCGAGCCTCCCTTTGTATCTTTCACTTTGTGGTTATGTTAACTGAACCATCGTGTTCGATGATTTGCAGCACCGTCCCTTGCGTGCAGCACCTGTGCTCGGTTCTTTGGGGCATTGTGCTTCTTGAGCATTCCCGTTCGCATGTCAGTCAATCAGCCGACGACGACGACGACGACGGCGTCTTCGCCGGTAGTCGTCTGTCTTTGATGAAAAGATCTCATCCTGCCCCAGACCCCCGGGTCGGCACTGGGTTTGGGGCTGGGATCTGCAAGCTCTTCAAAGCTTGCCGCTTGCTCTCTATCGGGCAAGCAACTGCAGCAGCTACCGCACAACCAGCATCCGCCTCGAATCGGGTTTCGGGTGAGCTGAATTGTGAATCAATATGGAACACGCAAAGCGCAAACGAGTACAAATCAGACAGAACCGATCGGACGGGACGGACCCCATTGTGTACTGGGGCCTTTTCTGCACCGTGCGTTGCCTGCTCCTTGCGTGCTCACCTGGAGAGAGAGAGGCCCCGTTTCAGTGCAGTTTGGATTTTGGGACGTGTGTTTCGATTTAATTAAAAATCCATCTCCGTAAGCGCGCATGGCGAATGTGGCAAACATTTGAATGAATCCCCGCGACGGTTTTTGTTGATAAACATCGTGCCAGGGAAGTAGTGAATCCCGAAACGTAACCGCTCGTTCGAATAGTTAAGCGCGTGTGAGTTTGCCGCTAGAGTGAACCGTACAGCCGTGGTTGACGTGATTGACGTGTGAGATATTGATTTTGAAAACCCTATAATTGCCCGCTTCCCATGTGGAGCTGTGGAGATCCGTGCGAACCCGGCCCGTCAGTTGGAAGGAGTGCTTTAATTTGCTCTGTGCGTTTTTTTTCTACCCTTTTGCTTCATTGCGGTAACCGAGTGCAACGCCCACCGAAGTAAGACGCCAAGCAGGGCGCGTTGGTGTCCTAGCCACAGCGTGGGTACTGTTTGGATGTTTTAGATGTGGGGATACTTTCGCGTGTGTGTGTGTGTGTGTGTACTTCTCATGTCAGTGCGTTGCCCGATGTTTAGAAGAACAAACTTGGCCGCTGATTGACAGCTGTCACTTTGGACAATCGCTAACTTAATCATAACCGTCAAAAGGTTTCCAATTAAAATCCGATGCCAAACGATGGAGTGCACCGGTGGACATTGCATCGTAATCTCGAAATGTTGTGAATTTTTAAGATTGTGAAAGATTTCCACTGCGGGTTGCACTTTTACCCTGTGCACTCGCTGCAGGTTCAATTATCGCCGAACCGATTGCTTTGGACTATCGGACGTCGTACGGCAACCGTGGTGGTGAAACGATTGGGGGAGGTGAAATTTATTGCTGTGGACGAAAGCTTAGCGCATTTTCTTGCTTATTTTTGCTTAACACGCACCGAGAAATGGAGGCAAAAAACGAAGATAAGCCTGCTTGTTTTTCAATCAACGATTCCCTTCGGACCCATTTAGCTGGGCAATGTGAAGCATCCGACATTTGGGGGTTCTACGCAAAACGGTGGTATGGCGGCGGTGGTGTACACATTATCATTTCCACTCACCTCATAAAGCGCCCGAATGCCATCACATAACCGTGGTGTAATGCGATATCGACAGTATGATAGCGAGATACCGACTGTAACGGCGCGTATCTTGCCGTTGTACGCGATAAAAAGGAAAACGAAACCCACATCCACAAGGCATTCCCGTACAGATTCATCTTTAATTTATACACACATATATATATCTTCCTGATGGCGCGGGTTTTCCCGCACACTCTCCCCGATCCACGGTCGATGCGAGAAAATGCAATTAAACATTGCGCTGTGCGATGTGATAAAATTATGCTTCCCCGGCTTGTCGCGGCAAGCCAGCTGGCGCGACCAGACGGCGCTCACACTGGCGACGCGAGGCACCTGCATCCAGTGCTGTGTGGAGTAGTTATAACAACAACAACAAAAAACTACTATCAACTAAAACAGTAGGGAACGTGGTTTTCTATGCTGGCCGGTGTAACAAACAATTATGTTTCGAACGGTCGAACTGATCGATCACGTCCCCGAATCCCGATTGCCGATCGTACGTGCAGCGTGGTGGTGGTACCGGTCCGATATCAGCAGTTTCCTGTTACACATTTGTCCGCATCGTTCGCCGCGTCAGAGTGTTGTTTTGTGCAATGGTGAAGCTTCCAATGCGTTGTGGTATTTAAAGATACCGAGCCGGTTAGCAGAGTAACAGCAAGGTAAAGGGTTCCGCAATACATAGCATATTGTAGGAAGTCTCCGAGATATTGGACATTTGCAGGCATGTGGATTTTGAAACTTGACAGTTCTTTGAAATTTATCATACGAGAATAAAGCTTGACCATAAAGTTGATTAATTATGTCCATCAAATTCAATTCAATAAAATGAGTTAAATTTCTTGCAACCATTCGCATTTTCCGGCATATGCGTTACACGAATATCTGTGTCTATTATATTGGCAGTGACAGACTGTGATAAAATACTATTGCAGGGTTTCATAAAAATTCTATTACTGTTTATATTTTACAGCTATATACACAGCAGTTGTACACAACAGTCATCAAACTTTGCACAATAATCAATATCTAGTGGCTTGTGTTTCAATATCAATTGCCTCGATTGTCAATTCGTTACAGACACTCTAAAGTACGGTTATGAAACCATGCACGCGAACCAACATTTAGTGGCTTGTGTTTCAATTTCAAATGCCGCGATTGTCATGTCCGTGTAACATATTTAATATTGTGTGCTTCTATTGTATGGTATCGATTGCGGAACCCTGTACATAACATTTACACCAATCGTCGGCCACAATCATCCTTTCACGTGTCTTCGCTTGAACATTACGCGGAAAGAAAACAACACATTCGAATCGCTGTAATCGATAACGCAAACGAGATCTGATAATCGTCATTTCGGGACTGTTTTGTTAGTGCAAGTATTGCCGTTCTACGTGTAGTTGTCTCATGTTCCAAGGAATGTTTTCCACGGCATGAAACTACATTTTGTGCTGTAATTCGGTTTCGTTGCACGTCACTAAGTACAAGTCCGGTAAAAAAAAAACACTTCACACTAACCTTTCGAAAAACCTCAACCCACCCCAAGCTTGTGCTTTTCCGGCCAAACGGGAGAGTGTAAATCTGTGCCCTGCTTTTTTGTCATGGATGCATTTCATTCCATTCGGCTTCCAAAGCGCGAGTCCAAGCGGGTCGAAGAAAATCGTGCGTGGAGAGGACGTTCCCTGGGCTGGGCCGGGAGGAACGGTCCATTCTCGGGCGAAGGTTATTTCATACATTTATAAAATATCGATTTCGTTTCCGCTGTGCGCAATGCGCATCGATCGGATGATTTATCCGCGCCGTGGTGCATATTGCCGCCGATCTTGCTGCTGCTGCTGCTGCTGCTGGCCATGTCTTCGAGCGAGGCCAGCGGCAGAAGATCATCGAGCAGCAGCAGAAGTGACCGGTGCCGCGGGTTTTCGTTGCATGATCGCGAGATCGCTTGCCATCTTCGTCCCGCTCCCGTTGGGGAGACTTCCCACCCCGGCCAACCGGCTGCCATTTTCAATTGCTTTTTGTTCCATTTATAAAATCATAAATAATGGACGATACAATGAAATGGTAATAACATTTACTCTCCCATTCCTGTTTATCACGGGCTTATGGGTTGAATGCAGGGGTGCTTTTCACCCTCGATCGGAGTGGTGGGCCGGGTGGACGAGTTGATCATCATCGAGGAAATGATCGTTTACAGGAGTGCGGGAAGCCGGGATGAAAAGCTGGTAGAAAGAAAGCGCGGAAATCACGCGGCCACAGAACGGCAAAGATATTGGATAATAACATTGATAGATCTAATAATCCACTCGCTCTGTTGCTGTTGTTGTTCAGCTGGCAACGGTTAGCAACCGGAGGATTCTTCCGTTTTCACCAGGGTGTACTACCAGCACAGCGACGACACCACGACGACAGTTTCCGTGCAACGAGATTTTCGTGAGGCCAGCGGTCAAACACCGAGGCATTGGGATGCGGTATGAGCTTTCATATTTTATTCACATCGTACCGAGCGGGCAATGCTTTAAAAGGGAAGTAAATTACATCTTTGACTAGATCGTTTTTCCTTCCCGGGTATAGTAATTTGTTTAGTACTTTTGTATGAAAAAGAAGCTTACTAACACTCAAAAGATATCACTTTTTCTTCCATGGATTTTATCTATAGTACAGGTTTTAAAATTCTGACTGCATTACAAGTTAAAAAGTGACGCTGACTCTGTATTTTCAAGTATAAAGGATGTTGCACCTGGAATATCCGGAAATTGGGGATACTTCCGGGTTCCGAATTTTTAATGTTCACCAAAATGCATCACGTGTACGTCGGAGACTGCTTTAAATTGATGTTTTATTCATTAGATCTTTCTTTTAACATGAAGTGATTTCCAATGATTGCTTTGAGTTGCTGTATGATAGAATCTATTAATCCCTTAAGTAAAGCTTTCAATGATCAAAGGCCTGTCAAACACCTTTGAGTCAAATGTTTGATGGTGACACACGTGAAAGTGCCTCCAAAATCAATGTGCATTATATGGAGTGGACTCGTTTGTGTTTGTGTGTGTGTGTTTAAGCGTGGAAAAACGATTTAGGATGATTTCGGAATCGCGTCCGGAGATAAATTTCGGTTGTGAGGAATTTTAATGAGACGAAATGTTTCGCTTCGTTCTCCGCTCCAGCATGGCGGTGTGCGTCATCGCTCTTTAACAAAAAAAAGAAGGTTTTCTCCTTATGTTTCCTTTCTCCCACTCTTCGCGTTAGACTCTTTCGTCTAAGGTATGCTCCCAAGACCCAACCGACGCAACTCGACGCGTTATTTTTCGTTTCGTCCGTCCGCTTTTTCAATCTGTCTGGGGGGGTTGTTGGGGGGGTTCCGCGATATTCGCCAGTTTTATCTGCATGAGAATTTTTGGCTTTTTGTCGATTTATTTTTCACTCGTCCACACCGGTTTCGTCCATCCGTGCCGGCGAATTTGATAGCGCGAATGCACACGTGAAGCATATTCTCTCCTTCTTTATCTCCCGTCCTGTGTTTGCTGTGTCACGGAAATCGCGAGCCCAAATCAATGGCACATACCAACACTGTCAAGAACTGAAGGAAGCCTGCTTGTTAATTCTTCTTTTTTCCTTGGGTGAATTAATCTAAAAAAAAACAGGCACACCGATTCCCTTTCGATTTTTTTCGGTTCACTTCGCACAGGTGATGCGATGGACAGGATAAGGCGAAAATGCAAGTCGAATTCTTGCTGCCGGCCGGCCAGTTGATGGTAGTGGCTGCCGTAGTACGGAAAGTACCGAAACGCGAACTTACGGAGAGGAAGTATATAAATATGTATTACCAAAGGAACCGATTTTCTCACCGAAAGCGAAACCGTTTCGAGGCGTCCGTAGTGAGTTGCCCGTTGCTTCTACACGGCCCATTATATGGTAATGAGATTGCAATAGTTGCAAATGCGAAGGGGTAATAAAACGATTCACTGCAAAATAAACACCCAGGCCGCGATCGATCCACGGTGGAGCATCTTCATTTTGGGCATCGGCGCACGTTCCCGCTTTGGTTCGGTGGATTGTTGTTCGATGGCGTCCGCGGAACACTCACCGAAGTGGGAGCCGTATAAAACACTTATTAAAATCCATTTGGTGATTGTTTTTATTGTCTCGCTTCGAGTGTCGCGGGTTGCCCGAAAGGTGAACTACATGAGATATTGCCCAAATTAGGGAGAACGAATTGAATTGTAATGCGCTGACAGTGTAATTTGTGTGACTTCTGTGTGAACTTTTCCCGAACAATCGAATCTCGAACTGATGAATGCGCAGTCCACGCTCATTATTGATTTGATGACGATTGAATGATGGACGATGATGAAGGATTCCTTCATCACACAGCAGGTGGGTAAGTGGAGATCGCATATTCGTAAATTCGTAAACCATTCAAACGCGGCCAACACACAACGCTTAAAAAAAAGAAAGATGCCCACTCTCATTAGTCAGCAAAAGCGGAAGCATACCAATACCTGGGGGGCAAAACGATGGCTTTTTGGAGGCAGGAAAATGCGAGCGTTGAAAGAATGTATTTCCTCCCGGGGTTACTGCTGGATATGCTGTAACGATGTGACAAATGCTTATCGAAACCGCTGTATCGCGCGTGTTGCGGAAGGTTCCCGGTAATAAATTCGATCCCAGCTTCCTTCCCGGTGCGGGTATAAAGGACTTATACTTAATAGAAATATCTTGCCGGGGCTTGTATGGACACACGAGCTCGTTCCGTAACGGTGGCGGTAGTTTTGCGGTATATTTTGAGACCTATCTTCGATCAAGCATGCCAAGTTGAAGGGGCCGTTGCAAGTAGGCAAATAGGGGTTTTTTTGTCGCTTCTTACTTCCAATGTCGGACTGGAAGAGGAGCGCCACCGAGTCTCCACCATTCGTCTGAATCCCTGCGCAATAAGCAGACATTTAATTAACTTCGCAAAACTGCACCTAAGCTGATTGCAATGCATTGGAGGGCCGATTTTTTGTTGTTGTTTTGTTTGCGTTGCTTTGTTATGCCAGCACTAGCACGCGAAGGAAATTGAGATGTCGTCGCGATGGTCGTATAATAGAAAATTTCTATACAAAAAAAAACAATCTCCTTGAAGCGGTTCCAACACAATCAATTGATCTACATTCGACGCTAGATCGTAAGGCGACGCTTGGTTGATGTTGATAGTGATCACCGGTCGGGCTGGTTTTTGTCTTCGGGGTAGGTTTAGTGTAATCCGTGTATAACGTTGGGAAGCATTTAGCTGGTCGTTTATCGTTTGTAATTTTGTGCTGAGCTATGAACTTCTCGAGGGAGGAGAAGAATAAAATTATGTCCCCTGAATGGATTTGGTCCGGGCCTGTCTGGTGATGATAGTATCGCATCGATAGATGCCAGGTACAGCGAAAAACGGTACGGACAGACAACGGTTTGTGTTTTTATCTCTTTAATTACAGCTCAGCGTTGCATTTTCTTCTGCCACGGCTGCCGAGCTTATTGTTCCGTTAAATGGGCAAGCTCAATTTAGACCTTTCCGCCGTTTAGACGATCGCGCATAAATCATGCAACTTTTGTCAGCACAAAAACGGCAGTATCCGTGAGGAGCAAACAAAACAAAAAAGACGACCAGTACGGACTAGCTAAACAGGGTGGCTGAAGATATCAAACAAACCGGGCACCATCAGTCTTTACCCGAAGAGAGACTTCAACGGGTGGAGCAGCGACGAAAAAATAAATAGCACAAGCAAAACGAATTGAAGCATAAAATATAGTTGCACAAAATGTGCTCAATCTGTTATGCGTCCCGTTTTGCGGGTGATCGTTTTTTGCAAGCAAAAAAGGCTTTTGTCTTATCCGAACCCCCACTCGGGGGGCTTGGGTTCGCACCCTCGACTTGCAACTGCAGTCGAGTTCTCGAAGCGGTCGGTTGTAGGTGCTGCATCCTACCGCACTGCCAAAAGGCACTTCCTACCACGGTTTTATTCTGTTGTTGTGCTTCTGTTGTTTGCTAATGCCAATCGTGATGAGAACCACCGACCATCGTTTGACGAGTTGCGAGGTTAGAGAGCGAAGAAAAATGAGCACTCCGGATAAATTAGCTAGCCAGTCGATCAACGTTTCCGCGCCCGCAGCCCAACTGCACCCAGTGGGATTGCCATCGGGTTTCCCCCCGAAGCGGGCACAATGGCACAAAACATTCTAAAGTAATCGCTAAAAGAAACTCCGCCCGTCCGATGTGGGGAGTTTTGCTTTCTTTCGCGTTTCGTTGTCGATTTGCAGCGTCAAGTCATGCAAGCGTTTCGTTCGCTTGGTTCGTTTTAATTTTACGGCCCACCGAACTGGTCAGCACTGGTCCGGCAAAGAGTGTGTCTTGAGAAATTAATAAGAGCGATCGCCAAGCACCGATTATCCGTTCTCCTGGCGGGCACGGAACGCTATGGGTAGGCTGCTGGGTAAAGCTTGCGGGAAGAAAATAACTGATGATGACGATGATGATTACGAGTGTCGATGACGATGAACTGAGCGCTGATGGAGCAAAACTGATTACAGTTTTTGTGCTGCAGCAAAATGTTACGCGTGACGTTTTTTTCGATTTGTTGATGTTTGTGCAACTGAAGTAAAATCGAGTTAAATAAACGTTGTTATGTTGGATGTGTAGAACTGGAACTATCCGTGTTGTGTTGGATTTTGGATATATATATTTAATCATCAAACAGATTTGAATCTTGAGAACATCGTTGTGTGAGGAGCAGCTTTGTCCTAAAACACAGTTCAATACGGTTCAGATTGTGCATGAAAATGTGAGCATAAATCTTTACCTGCCGGAAGAAAATTCTTGCGCTTCAGTTTAAATTGACCCGTTCTGGTGTCAGTTAACCTTTTCGGTACGAGGTGTCCGCAAGCTATTCCGAATAAAGCCGAAGAAATGATGCAGAAAATATAAAGCAAATCAGCTTACATGACGAAACTCAACCATCAGCATCAATCACGCTCCATATTCATCGCAACGCCACACAGGAGCTGCTCCCGATCCGAGGCCTGCGTAGCCGCGACGTGATCGGAGTGCCGGCAGGAGAGTCCTTGCTAACGTGTCGTAAGTACAAGCATCTAATTTGAATTCAATCGAATTCCAATCCAAAATCAAGCAATACTGCCACCGAAAAAGGGCAAATGAAAAATTTGAATTGAATTCCTGCACCCGCTCGGCAAGTGATCCGACTGTGCGGCATAAGCCAGCATCGATCGTTTGTGGATGGACAGTTGAGGTCTCGCGAATGGACGGTGAGATCGCGACTGGATTATCGCATGCACGTACATGTGTGTATGTGTGTAGATCGTTGAAGTATGCTGATTAACTCGAGCAGAAGGCTGTCGGTTGTGGGTTCGGGAAAAAAGAAAACCACCCCTGACAGATCGGACCGATTTGCGGGCATTACGGAAGGTGTGCGGTACTGATACAGCGAAGAATTTATGGCACAACCATCCCTCGCAACCTCGGGGAGATGATTGAGACGGTTTCGAATGGTAAATGCGGGAAAATATAGGCAGATCTTTAATCTACTTCGAAGCCGTTCCGTACGCCATGCATGCACATACTGCGGTTTTGACCGTGTTTCTACGAAACGACAGTTACAGGGAGTGCTCGGGCAGCTATGATCGCGATCGGTCCATATCGGCAAGTCAGTCAAGTCAACGTGAAACGAGTCAATTTTAATGCACTGCGATCGTTTCGCCTCCACGTTTAGCGCAACGCGGCAACGGGAGCCTGCACCGAAAAAGGTTAAAACGAGCACGCCGCGTGTAAACGCGGAGTGCAAGAAAAGTGTCTACTAAACTGTTAATTTAACGATATTTTACATAGAGTTTGTGGTGGGAAGCTTACGATGGCAGATCACCATTGCAACTCTGTCCGGGGAAGCCATCTAGGACGAAGGAATATGATTAATATTGACAAAGTATCCAAGATATTTTCATTATCGTTATTGAGTGTTTCATAAATGGTTCGATCGTGTCGTAGCGGATCTGCATGTGCTGCTGATCGTAACATGACGCCAGGCAATTGGTGTGTAGTGGTGATCATTGCAATCGTGGAATAAGTATGGGTGGTCCATCGTATGGAAAGCCCCGAGGGTTCGGTGTTTTCTTGTTCGCTGTAACAAACAAAAAAAAGTTTCCTTCCTTCACTACTACATACAGGAAAGAGAACAGCGCGTATGTCTCAGAAATAAAAAGGAAGAAATGAATGTCTTAAACTCCACTGTGCTCGTGTTAAATACTTAGTGCTCGCACGTATCATCGGTATGTAGAATACGGCGGAAAAAAGGGTAGGAAATATAAGGCATACATGTCAGCGATACTTAATTCGTTCTTATCGTCTTTTTTCGGGATAAATCAACGCATTCGCAGAAGTGTGCAGTAGAAGGTACGTTTTGGTTATTGGAGTCCATTATCAAACCCAGTTCCGATACTGTCAATTGCGTGTTTCTTTTCTTCCCATCCCATTTCAGCATTTGCTCTTTATCCCGCACGAAGCATTTCAATGATTTACATTCCTCGAGCATGCAAGGTATACACAAAAAAGTGCCTGCAAAGAAGTAATTATCAGAAACATCGATCTTAGCCTTGCAGGTGAACTGCAGATAGTTTGTACTGTTGTGTTTTGCATCGTGGGGATAAAGTGTTTTGCGGGGACCTGCTAAAAACCAATACCCGCAGTCGCAACGATTCGCGATGTAATTCGTTCGAGCTCGAAACAAATGACTTCAATGCACGCAGTATGTAGCACAAGCGACGAACCCGAAGGTTTCGTTGGAACTCTTCGGGAATGATAACGCGTAAATGTGGAATAAAATATTGCATGACTCACCGTCCACCGAAAGGTAAAGGGTAATGTGATGCCACCGACTTCCGGGTCAGTCAGGACGAAGCTCGACCCACCCAGGACCGGCGTGCTGGCGTTACCGAACGCACAACCGTACAGACCGGACGGTTGTGGTTCCACGGCAATGGCTGTGGCCGGCTGTTTCAGCTGCTTTTGTTGCTGCTGAACGCTTGACGTCGTGCCCTGGTACTCCTTGAGGCACAAGCTGAACGCGGTCGCACATGCCGGACATCCTATATTTTGTATGTGTGTGTGATGAAAGGGGAAAAAAGAACAACAACACTGTTGTTAGCATCCATCATGGTGGCAATAGATAAATCCCAACCGTTGTGCGGCATTGTGGGTAACCACAAACCACGTATGTGGCGGTTAGAACGCTTCGAGTTACCTGTCGTTTGGGTCTGTCGTTTCTCCGGTGGCAAACCGCAGCAGTATCCGGACAGTAGATGGCTGTTTGTGTTTGAAATCTCCAGTATTTGCAGTTCAAAGAAGCCGGATGAAGATACCTGCAGAGAGAAGAGGAAACACACGTACATGAGTGAATGTGAACAATCAAAGCGACGGGTAAACGGGTGGTTTGAATTGAGACCCAATTTTCGTACGAAAGGATGAGATGATACCGATAATAAAAACCGTAAAATGAACACCAATAAAACATTCAATAAGTGAGGGAAACGGGATCAACGGTATCTTTGTTAAGCTCGGTTGGTCCCGTTGTCCCGTCTACCCAGCTCCATTCCATACGTGCCGACCAGTGCCTTCCAACGGAACATTTAAAAATGACATTAACTTTATTTTCTCTCGCATCGTCTCTCATCGCTTTTTTTTTGGAGAAGGTAGTGTTATGGTCATGGAGCAGCGTATTCGTGTATCGTGATTATTAATGAACGATCGTAATGATCCGTATCTGCATGGCTTGCCCCTCCTGCTGGAACCAAGCTCATTCGTCCACCCCGTATTTCCATCCATCGGTAGCGGTAATGGATCACGGTTCGATAAATAGCGACCGGTCGAATTTTGGGGGGCTAGCTACCCAAAACCTCTCCATTGATTTGAAATTGGCAACAAAAACATGAGAATGAAAACTCTCCATGCGTGCATGTTACGGCACAGCAATTAATTAACAAATTAATTACCAATATTAGGCTTAATCAGCTTTACGAGATGCTCGTTATGGCCGCAGGGGAGAAGGTAGGTTTTACTTTTCTCTGCTTTAGCAAATCCCATACCCGGTATGAAATCGATCCTCCAATCGGTGCTCGCTGAATGGAAAACGACCGTACCTATTACAAACTCACCCGCTGCTGCCGAATCGCTCACGGCGAATGGTAAACCTTCCGTGGATGTCCTCGGGTGCAATAATTAGTGTGTTTACGGTTCTGCTTAAGGAACAGACGGTGAACGCACACCCTGTAGCTCAATTGTCAAGGTGGCGGAACTGCAGCAGCATCAGTCTCCAAAGAGCAATATTGAACCCTCCGTCAGTAGATGATTTCATTCGTTGGTGCAAATAAGCAACACAATAAGATGCTACATTTTGCGCATTCATTACGCGCGCAGATGATTTCAGTGTGGTTTGCTGAATTTACCCATCGGTGATGGGTGCTTGTTACGGAGGGAGCACTTACATTAACCGCGTAAAAGAACTCAACCCATTTGCCCGCACTTCGGCACAAAGCAGCTTAGGTCGGTTTTGCGCTGGCGGTTCGTGGTATGGCGTGGCGTGGAAGTTTTTTGTTTGGCTTCCCGCCAAACCATGGGAAAAAGGTATCGAGCATGAGTACTACTTTAGCATTTCGGAGGTCCCAGCGTGGAATGTTATTTGTTCACTCGGTTGGAAACAAAATAGACGTTTCGTTGGTGAACCTTCTAGTAACCGGATCATCATGCGATCGGTATGCAGTTATTTTCCTATTGTCAACGAAGGTTGACCGAAGCTACAATACTGTTTTGCTGCAATCATACACGCAAAAACAGAAAAAAATACAAAAGCTGTCAATGCATGTGCATTACTAAAAGCTGAAAGTACAAGAAAAAATAAATTTCTAAATCTTTTTTTTTGTTGTAAGTTAATATCAAAGCAAGAGCTTAATATGAGAAAAAAGAAGCTACTGAAAACCACAGATAAACGACAATTTATTGCACGCACATTGAAACAATTAGGGTGTGTGAATAAGATGTCGTTTTTTTGGTGGTAGCAGCACTAACAAAACAACTGACGAAATTAATCGCTGACTACAAGCAAACCAAATAAATGCGTCTCATAATTTTCCGCACAAATGCGATGGGAAAGCGCCGGAAACGGACTAATTGTAAGCGAGTTAAATCACTCGCCAGCAAACTACTTTTGTGGTCATTTTTTTTCTGTGTCGTCCAAGAGTGAAAACAACATTGTCATAGCGCTTCTTAAGCTATTAATAATAAATTCCATGAACAAACTGCGATTGTTAGCGGGTTGCTTTACACGGATGCTTCGGATGAAGCTTGGTGCGCTTTTCGAAGCGGTTCTGGCCGGAGAACTTCACTTTTGTTGTACAGTTCGCCAACATGTACTGCTCCTATCCGCCGTTTGGTTCCTTTCGCATTTACGCTTTGCTTTGATTTGGGGTACGGAGTTGGAGTTGTTGCTTGTTTTTTCGGTGGAGCAATTTTACCCCCTTCGCACCTTCTTCCTTACCGGTACCGTTTCGTTTTGGGAGCCCTCGGTAGAAGTTTAATTTTAATTTCGAACCGAAAAGGTGACGCGAAAATGGTGCCCAAAAAGACTTCTTCTGCAGCCTGTACGATCGTGTCCGGGGAGGAATACGCTGTCAGCGTCACCGTCCCTACAGTCTCACGGCCGGGCTCTCTGTTGTTGTTTGCGTTTGTGTTGTGTTGTGGAATGTCTCACCGGAGGAAACTTGAGAAACTTCAAAGTGTACAGTGAGTCAGTGTTGCGCTCGCTGCGATCGCTATTTACTCCCTTTTTCTCAACCATGTGCTGTGATCACCTTATACAGCTCTAGAAGATCGTAAACCAGCAAGATTGCGAGTGTGTTTGTGCTGTGGCGAATGGCGCAGCATGGGGAGCATCAAGCAAGAACGGGATATGTCCTGCCGGTGTAGGTACAAATGCCTCCAACCAGGCTCGGACCATACATGCGATACAATAGGTGAATCTTCGTGGCAATCACTTCCTCATATCCCAACCGGCCATGGCATGGTTGATTCCCAGCCGGTGCGAATGACGAGACGGTACGACACCTTGGCGACGAGCAGTAGACGAGGTTCTTCTCCTCCGCGGGATGATGCGAACCGGACAGGCGCATCAAGTGAAGTAAGCGTTAAATTGCTTCTTTCTTCTGCCACTTTTTTGTAACGAGCACACACCATAACACGGTCTCTCTCGCTTTTTCTCAACCCGGCCTGGTGCCTTTCTTTTTATGCTCATTTAGCTGCCCTGCTGTGCCCAAGCCCATACCTTACGCGGGAGACTCCAAAAAAGGGAATCAACATACAAAATCATTAACGCAACCGACTGTCTACGAGGATTTTTTTTTGGTGTGTGCCTCCTCTTCCCCAACGTACGCGCAATCAAACTGGGTATATTCTGGCGTCGTCTTGAGTAGCGACGATCCTCACCCTGAAACGTGTACTGTTGCTGGCTGGTAGCAACACAGTTACAGGGTCAACAAGCATCTTTTTTTTGTCTCCTCATCTCCGCTTCCATGTGACCGTGAATTGGCGCGTAGAGCATGCGAATGCGAAGTGTGAGGTAAAAAGTCTTCTCTACGCCCGATGACAGTGACGAAAAAATTAACGCTAGAAAAGCAGTAACCGCTAGCGTAACGATTGCGTTCATTGTCCGGGACCCCACGGGGTCATAGATCACATTCGGTGAGCAAGAACATCGTAAAACCGGGATGCGCTTTTCCAGCAAGCTCGGCTCGGCTTTCTGAGTGTCTGGAGAAAACATTTATTATCAAGTTCCATTGCGCTGGAAACGCACGAAATGGAACAGTTTTGAGCGGCAGCAACGGTAGAAGAAAACAAAAGCTTCCAACCGGGGCCGGGGGCTGTATCCGTGCTGACCTTGAGGTTCAAAATCATTTTGCCGGCTGTGTTCGAGCTGGCGGCATAAAAACCGTCTTGCAGTCGAACATCATAAGCAATGCAATTGCTTTTCCCTGGATGGGAGTGTGAAAAATGTGGAAACGGCTTACAACCGCCCGGGTGATGTAAAACGAAACGCGCTGACTGAGTAAATTACCATTCCCATTCCGGAGCGGTGGGTCAGATGTGTACCGGAATGCGCTAAATGCTTCATATCAGGCGCATGAGAAATCACCATGAACACATAAAACACTCAACGACTGTTGCAAATCGGATATTTATTTGCACCCGAACCCGCATGGAGTGTGCTTTCTGTACGGATTGCACATCGGTTTTAAATACTTTCTTCAGTCCCATTCGACGGCGGAGTCGGAGAGTCGACGACGCACCGTACACTTATCCTGCGCAGGATCATATTACATTGCCGGCCGTTATGGCCGCGTGCAAAAAAGTGCAACGAATGACGCTCACGTCGGCCACGGACGAGTATAGCATGTGACCGGGCTGATTAAAACAACGATATTCGAATGCCGCGATAGCTGCAACACGTTCTCGATTTCGAAGACGCGTTTGCGCTGGCAATTGATTTTGCATATATTCAGCTTTACCGAATGTTATCATCCAACTCGGTAAAAGATCATGCTTTTTTTTGCTGGAAGTTTCATAAAGCGAAGATAAATTGTACACACGTTCGTGCAGAACCGTCGCCTCAGATTTCACAGGTTCTTCCCGAACCATTCTGGAGCGTTTTGGGTGACAGTGGTCATTTCGCAAGGCTTTTGCTCATCACTACCACATTGCTGTTCGGGCGTCGTGGTCTGAAGTTTTGTTTCCTCCGTGGTATTGTATGGTGTTTTTCCACGGTGATGTTTCTTTCTCACAGTTCAGAAGAGATGATTCGTACGCCTTTTTTATCGTACCATAAGAAATGTGTGCTGTGTTCGCTTGCTAGTATCACATTTCGTATGCTTGCTTTATTGTAGTGTGAAACGGTTATGACTTGTGCTTTTTGTGTATACCGTGTGTTGAGTTTGCCTTATCCTTGTGAGTGTCCAATTGGTGCTTTAACGTGAAATGATGCCCTTCTTATGCTGCTTTTATTTAGCAATATTCAATGACATTAAAAAAGTAAGAAAGTAAGTAAGTAAGTAAATTATTCTCCAATTCGTCATTCGCCTTCGACATTCGTGAATGTCAAAACTTCATCGTCTGTAACTGGTTCTTGGGTCATTCCAAAATGAGTCAAACGTTGTTCATCCCTATATTTTACTGCATTGGAATGTTAATGTTTATATGATGAGCCAAACTTGTATTTGTATACATAAATATACAAATCTAAAATTGAGATTGGAGCATTCCAAGAATTAGTAAATCGTCTACTTATGATGTAGGAAAATCCCACCGATGTTGGAAATTTTGGTGATCACGCCTTTGGTTAATGAAAAAACCCAATTTTACAGGTGGGCTAAACATTTTTCTGGTGTACGAATGATGATTTTGAATTTGTGATCTTAATTTGTTTTGTGCATTTTATGTCAATTTTGATGTTTTTTCGGTATTTGCACCATTTGCCAATCAAAATAATATCAATTCATCAATATAGCTATATCAATGAAACGAATATTATGTTCGAATAAAAATAACAGTTGGCATCCAATACTATCACCCATCCATTACTTTCCACTCGAAGGACAAATAGGAAGGCATGGACCACATTAAGAGCAGATAAAGAAATAAATACGCCAACATTAATCCATCTTCACTCGTTGATACATTCTACATAATTCGATCCACTTCTGCGATCACACTGAATAGCTTTGGCAAAAGTGTCGGCCGTTTATGCTCGCGCACGCGCACACACCTTTCACAGGGCAAGCAAACAAACACGGGCGCAAACAAGGGTACAAACAGACAAACAAATAAACAAACAACCATTTCCAATCACTTGACGATCCGGCCCCGGTTGACCGAATGCCTTTTTTTTTCGTGCCGTGAATAGATCTGTTTGTTTGCGCGGTTCAGTTCGGCAGGGCACGCAAACTGAAGTGCGCTGTTCACGTTCGAGTGTTCGCCAAACCGACCGGCCACGGTTGTGCATCGAACAGCCGAAAGGAAAGTGGAAGAATTTCGTTAATTTTGATTGATTGGACATCGAGCACTTGCCGCAATGCGTTTCATTTTTCTTCCCATTTTAGGGCGCGGAGGTAAAAAGGGCAACCCCGATGGAAATGGGATGCAAAAAGAAAAAAAAAAGAAAAAAAGGGAAAGGATTTGTAAAACCCCCCGATTGCGCATAGGCGTATGCGATCGGTGCGGGAGATGTCAAATTTAGCATCAATTTTCCCACCCTCGGCTCGGCGATCAGTTTCGGTTCGTCACGAACTGTGTATGTGCTTTGTCAAATCACACGCACAGAACGCAAACCTCAGGGCCCAGACATTTAAGCACATCTGGGAACGCTCGGTAATATGGGAGGGCACTGATGGGAGGGTCAGGCTGTGGAATAAATTTTCATATTTATTGAATGCTAACGATGCGATTATTACACCTTCACGCGGCACCGAAAAGGAAGGCAATGGCTGAGTCCATGTGGAGCTTTGGACTTTCGGAACAGGTCCGATTCCACTTGATTGCGAATCGTGCGTGCGTGCGTGAACCCGCTTATGCACTCTCGGGTGCGGGTGTGCTCGTGCAATTGAAATGAAACTCTCCGTCGCCAGCGCGAGCCCGAAATGAAATATCGAAAGTGAAATGAGCGAACGTTTGCTGGGGTGAAGTTAGGACAGGACCGCGGAGCAGTTCGACCGTCCTGTGACGAAACACGTGTTCATATGTTTAATTTCTCAAAATGTAGACCAACCAACCGAGCCACAATACCAGATCGTCGCACCAGCGATCGGTTTGAAGCGAATGGTCTGCGCTCGAACAGTACGCGGATACGGTTGCGGTTCTGGTGGGCTAATGGAATGCATGCGATCGTGCAGAGACTCGAAGCACACTCGATATATGCTAATCGAGTCGCGGGTTCAGACTTGCAGCGCCTGATCAGGTGCTAGGGTGTGAGAGCGAAAACCTGCCCGCGGGCTGGCATGAGCCAGGGTTGGGAGGTTCCCGAAAGGCTGTCGGTTCCCACCGTGTGCAGTGCAGTGCTCGGTCGGCATGCCCTTGCAACTTCACACACACATACGAGCTCCAGCAAGTTCTGCACTGAACTGGAGCGCGCTGATGTTGTGGACGACGGAATGACTAAATCAATTTGTGAAGATATTAATAACCTCGTGAATGGCCGTGTGTGACTGTGAGTCGTGCAGTTTGCACTTGACGGGTTCGATGCCGGAGTGAAAACGTATTTATTATTAATTAACTCATTGGGATTTGACCATGTGCCGGCTAGTTGGTGGATTGGCGCTGTGGATGAAGATCAATTTTCAGTGGGCGAAGGTAGTTGGGCTCATTGTTTGAAATTAATAGATCAATTAATAAAAAATAACTCACATTAAACTAGAATAAGAATGTACAATGGAACTTCATTTATCCGAGTGTCTTGATTATCGGTGTTACACTAATAATTTAGGCATAAATCGCATTTGATATATGCTAAAGTTAAAATTGCAAAAAGACTTAGTCCACAATACCTTAATATTTATCTACAATAGCAGTAGCATATTACAACAAATCTACATCTACAAACAAATGTATAATATAAAAATCACTACAGCATTACTAAAACTTCTGAGTAATTAAGTGTGCACCGATATCTTCAATAGTACATCTTGGAATGAGATTTCCTGCAACGCAATATCTACAAATCTCTTCCGCTTATTTATTGCACAGCAGAAATTCCTTCTCACCGGGCGGTCACTACGGATCGTTTAGCGTATGCTCGCTTCCATGGCACCCTAACTAGATTGCAATGTGTCTCGTTGTTCCCGCAATGTTCTTCACCTTCATCTAAAACGACACCGGGAACGACGACGACACTAAACTGCAATTATGACGCCTAATCTTTTGCCAGATTGGCGTAACATCCCGACCGTGTTCTCATTCTTGCTTATCGCAGAAAGGCACTTCAGCCCTGCGAGATTAGTTTGCCACCCGGCGTCGTTACCGAGGGCCCGCACTCTATCTCACCCTCTATCGTCTACCCACTGACGTAGACACCGAGACCGAATGGCCCAAAACACTTGCGTCTCGCATTGATCGTGCTGGCGGGAGACAATCGAGCTTCAGTTGCCATTCTGCGCATGGAATCTTAGCGCTTAGCGAATGTCTTAGTGGCAGCTGGTTTGAACCAGCCTGCGAGCAACCGATAGCGCGCAAATGGTGCGTGTTGGTGGGAGCCTGGCATCGGACGAAACGGCATTCCACACCGGCCGCCGGTCCTCGGAAACGCGAAAAAAGCGGAACGGAAAATCTTCTCAATTAATCAGCATCATCACCCCACCATCCGAGACCACCACACCGTCGCATCCTTCCCGCCGGGACGTGGGGTAAGGGCCGGTTTTCGGGACCGGTGGAGGCCATAAGGTTGATGGTTAATGTTTGCTGTTTCAAAACCACCCGAGAGCCAATGCATCCGCGCGAGATGGGGTGGAAATGAATTTTTTTGACTGCGGCTTTAGACGTTACTTCCCCTCAGGGCGTCGCTGCGTTTGTGAAGTTCCCTTTCGAGGGTGGAACCATCCGTACTACCACGACGATCATACAGAGAGTGAGGGAGCGAGAGAGAGAGAGAGAGAGAGAGAAAAAAAAACGAATGAACAGCAAGTGTACGGCAGGCCACCGGGGTGCTCGGTATTGCAGGGGCGCTTGGTGCGTACTGTATGATTAAAATAAAATAAAACAGGAAATGATGCGATAAATGCTTTCTTCCAGCAAAGCTCGCATACCACCAGTCCTCCTAGCACGATTGGCATGCGGCAGGCAGGGGTGTACAATGTAAAGAGAGAAGAACTGAGATTCTTATTTAAGAAGGAAGAGAAGAAAAATACTTCTCCTAACGTAGCGACTAGCTTGCAAGAATGCGAGTCTGCGCCTCACAGCTTCGGTTTTTGGGGTCCGAGTTTGGAACAAAGATGCCGCGAAGCTTATCCAGTATTTGAGGGTGTTTTTTTTTCTATTCGTTGTTGTTTGCTGTTGTTTCTCCGTTCTCGTGGTGTGTGTCCAAGATTTCAATCTACATATGTTTTTTCTTTGCTACGCTGTGTGGCTTACCCGCGCGATTAAACCCGGTGCAGGTGCCGCTTCATCGCCCGATGTGCAGTGCGCCGCAAATCGTTGATTTATTGGAAGCTAGCGGTACCTCTGTAGAGGGCCAACGCAAAGCGGAACCGCGTGCTATGGCAGGATATGGTGAAAAACAGTACAGTGCCCGTCTAAAAACCGGCACAAAGAAAGCACCAAACAACGAGCTAGGAACGATTCTTGCTTAGCCAGCCGGTCAGCAGCTATCGTGGCGACCATAAATAAGAGCTCTACGAATCGGCTCCCATCGGGCCTGCGACCCGTCCGATTGGCTTCCTCTCGCTATCGCTTACTCACGACAGGGAGGAATTAATAACAGGTGGATGGCGAGTGTATCCGAAAGGCAGCATTATTGCACTGTTGCCCCTACTATTGACCCGTGCGTGGTGTTGTGCGAATTTTTTCCCGATTCGCACACTATTTGCCTGATCATCAATCTCGTGCGTTGTTTGGTGTATGGCAGAGGGAAAAAAAACATCCTCCCCGCAAAAGCCCTCCAGGCGTAGGGAGCGATGGTTTTAAGCCTGGTGAGTTAAGCGCACTTGGGTCGGGTGATAGACTAACGAAGCGCTGGGTTTTGTTCGGTGTTTTTTGGGCAGGAAATCACGAATTATCGTACACTCGGTGATCGGTTTTATGGATGAACGATTTTATTGTATCCTGGAAATTCACTACGGCCTACGCACGATATATTCAGTCCGAAACCGAACCGTTTCACGCGATCGTGAGGGAAAAAACGATGTAGTATTGTGGCTTCCTGTTCATGTTTTAAGTTTCACTTCTTGTGTTTGTTTTTTTTTGGTTCGTTGTCGTTGATTTTTACCAAGTTCAACTACGAATGTCACCTTCGAGAGTAGATTCCCAAAAAATGTGCATTTACTGCACGTTCCAGAGTCGTGCATTCCGAACTGTTTAGCCTTGAGCACGTAGGTATGTCACAAAATTCCCATAAGGCTTTAGTACAAAGCATACGATCACCAGATCCTTTAAGCATTGCTCAAAGTCATACACAGCTCCAGTGTGGACGAGGTAGCCATTTAATGCCACTCTAAGACAGGCCGAAGTACATGCCGTTGGGTGCCGGCAAATATAGCGTCCCTCCACTGTACAGTGGTTCAAGTGCGGCAAGCAAAAGATATAATTTAAATGTAAAATACCCGTCAACAAGAGGTTCCCCGGTAACACGGGACGTGGTACCGAGACTAACCAGTGCGCTCTTCATTTCTTATGCGATCGAAGCCACAGACCGGCGGAATGTTTCTCGTTCCAAAAAGGGAACGGTTGCGAGGTTTTGGATGGTTTCCGTGCGGGTGTTAAGAACGGTCGGGTTTTCACTCGAGTTCCGCCTAGAATACTAATTGAGTTTTTTTTGTTCCCCCGTTTTGCTGCGTTTCTTCGCAACTTCGAACAGTTCCACCTGGCAAGATTGTCGTTGGAGTGCGTGTTTCTCATCAAGACAACGTACTTCAACGTCTTTTTTTTATTTCCCGGATAATCAAGCCATTAGTGTTTATTTATAATGTTATTACCGAGCGATTCATTTGCAATTTCTATAGCCGCTGTTCGAAGTGTGAAGTTGGCCAGTTCGTTCGTGGAATTCTTTCCGTCTGGAGTTGTCACTTTTCTGTTTGTCGACACCAACGATTGATCGATAGAAGATCGTGATGATGACTACATTAGGGGCACGGGAAAGAATTGCCCAACTCCCGTGGGCAATGTTTCCTCCTCACTAGTGAACGCACTTTTTTATGACGCATCGAAATGCAATCTCCCAGCAAATGTCGTCCGGGGTTGGGCTGTGCAAATTGCACCCACCGTCGTCCGAATTCGTAAAGGGGACAAACTCATTACTGCGTGTACCGAACGGAACGATCAGTTAAAATTAATTACCACTTTATTTATCGCTAGCAATAAAGGGACGAAGCAGTTCGAAGCGATTCAACCCCATCGGATAAGGGGAACTTTCATTCGGTGCAGTGGTTTCGAAATCGGAGCGTACTGTTGTAACGCCTGAACTAAAGAACTCGCATAAATTGGCCCCCCTCCATCCGAATAGAGATCACGTTTTATAGTGTCCTGGTGCGGTGTCCGAATATCTATAAACGTCAGACGACATCCAATGTGCGCGCGAGGTGGAAGAAAACGGGATCGTTCAGCGCAAGAAACCACACGCCTTTGGGGCACCAAGTTCTGCTTGGTGACATTAACGGTCGCCGCTCCGAAGATATCGATTAAAATCCCATCCCAGTAATGATCCAAATTTCTGAGACTCGTCCAAAATCGTCAACAATCTGTGGGACAGCACAAACGAGAGGTTAAAGCGCTTGAATGTTGCGGCCGAGGTCATGAAATCGAGCACCACACAAATCTTCATCTGGCCCGTAAAGAGACAAACACCAAAACAAAAAACAAATAAAACGTACTTAATCGACGGTGTTATTGATTGGTCTCCCGGCGTGTTTTACACGCAGCTGTCATCCCGCGACACAGACCACAGGGCGATGGCGCTCTGTAGTACGTCGCGTAGCTGTCACATCGGTACGGCCGGTGCCGGGAACGCGATCAATAGTAAAACAGAGAAATTAAAATAACAGTCGATCGCGGCTGTTTTGTGATCGAACGGTTGAGGCGAGTTGTGAGAAAAGTGTTCCAAGAAGGGTCACAATCACAAGTCACACTAGCACTCGAGCTGGGCGTAGAACAAAAACACTTATTAAACCTGTATCCAGAACCTGTTTCCTGGCTGATTGGATCTTCGTCCGCACGATTAGTGCGATCCGTTGATGATCCACCGCGTACATGCCGCTCGAGATGCAGTGTTTTATTTGTACAACAATTAAACGTCAGCTTGAGATTGTCTTACCGGCTGGGGTCAGTGGGAGAGCATGAGATGGACGTTTGGAAAACTAGAAATGACAAACGCGTCTCACGGGATGCATTTCTAGCATGGTGCGTGCTGAGGCCGAGCCATTGCGTCGCTACGTGTTTTTCTTATTTCCTTCTCCTTCACAATACATTCCATTTTCTTTAGATTATTTATTTCCCCCCGGTGGATTCAGCCCGGTGACGCTAAAGCGGGTCCTTATGTCGCGACACCAGTCACAGGGAGGGCAAAAAAAAAACCGAACGCACACGCATGTCCAAGCATTCCACCGTAATTGTGTACTGCGGACAAGTGTGTACCGTTGGGCCGCGATTGCGAGTTGCACTTTCGCGCATCGGTGGTTCATCCTGGTGCCCGGTGGCGAGGTTGGTGAGTGACTTTTCTCGCCCCGGGCATAATTATCATCGACATATGGTGCCATCGGTTCCGCTGCAAAAATTGTCCCTTGCGCGGTGGACTATGATCACGATCACGTTACCCGTACGGCGACTGCAGTGTGTCCGTCCGTCTACTATGTATGCTTGGCAATAGTGGTAAGTCACTTCGATTCCAGTCCTTTCACTTTGATCGCCACTGCTTGAAGTGTGCACGCTCCGCTAACACATCTCGGTCAAGATTTATTATGTTTTCAGCCACATTTCCCAAACCATATCGGAAATGGAAAGGTGATGACGTATCCGTTTTTGGGCTCTCGGGGTTCTGTACCATTTTTTGTTTGGTTTCATGAGGCGCATCACATACCCGGTGACTTTAGTACGCCCCTGCGAGATCTGTCATATTTTTCCCTCCTGGCTACTGCTTCGTTCACTTTACATGCAGTTTTACAGCAAAGACAGAAGACGATAAAGAGAAAAGAGCACAATCAAAGCACGGAAACGCGTCTAGGAGTTCCCGTTCCGGCAGCTCGGTTTGGCGACTGGAGTTTGATGGGAAGTTGTCAATTAATTCTATTAGCTGCCATTTTTGGACCGGCTGGATAGGTTGAACCAGTTTCGGGTCGGTCCACTTCAGGGCAGGGTAAATGGACTGGAACTATGGTCGAAGTCTTTCTGCGCCCGCTCGATCGTCGGCTCCCCACCCCGATTGGGTTCCGTCCCGCCTGTCAGCCCGAGGCATCGTAAATCGTTTCGGGTTCAACATTTAATTAGAGTTATGAATAATTCTGCGGTTTTTTTGTTGTTGTCCAAGCCAACGAGTTCGTCACATCTGCCGCCACCGCGACGTGGGATGTAGAATGATAGTAAAACAGGTAGAGACAGAGAGAGAGAGAGGAAAAAAACAGTGCCACAATAAAAACAACACAACGCCAACAGCAAGACCACTTTATGAACGGTGAAGCATCACCGTAAGTTCCCGTGGCGATCAACGTGTATGCGGCGCATCGTAAAGCCACCAAAATTGTGTCCGGACCAATTCATGCCCCACGCTTGTCGCTTGTTTAACTTTCGTCCGTGTGGTGACCGCGTTCCTCTCGCACATTGGATGATTGTGGTGGGATTTTTTTTTCGGTTGTTTGTTGAAACAGCATGTTGGCGTAATTTTTCAGCACCTTCAGTTTTTAGTAGCTGTGAATTTCGCCTGATTTATAAACAGCTCGTTCGGCTGTCACGCGAATTGCGCGGCGAGTTCGCTTTTCAAGGGAAAGATTTACGATTGCGCGAATGCTGCCGATGCTGTGGCGCGCTCGTGCTGGAATTCTATTTTCTAGAACACCCACCCACCCATCGCCGGGGTTCGCTGCACGTGCTGATAAGGAGGGCACGCGGCTGCAAAGTGGGTGCGCGATTGTAGCTGCCCGGGTTTGTGTACCGACCAGCAGCCATCCGCAGCCGGAATTCACTGCCGTCCTTCTGCCAGTTGGAAAGACCAAATTGGCCTTCAAATCTGGAGCTGCATTTATCTCGCTATGTTGACCCCGAAATATGGATAGTTTGTGTGGTTTAATTGTTTGATTCTTTCCCGAGTAGAAAACACCGGCAGCCCTTCAGACGCGCCGAGCATTGCATTGTGGCCGGTAAAATTAATGTTCCTCCCCAAACGGTCTCCCGGTCACCAAACAGACGGATATCCATCTCTGCCCTGCCTCCCCCACCCTCCTTCTCCCCATCAATCCGTTCGGAAACCTTGTGGGACGGATTTGTGAAAATCGCCGTCTCTCGGTCAAGATGGCATGATTTATTTCCATCTTCATCATTCTCCACGTCGTGTTGATCTCGCATACTCCCGCACCTATTCGCTGTTCCGAAAGGGTTAATTAATTCGGTTATCTTTTGACTATTTTCAGCCTCATTAGAAACGATAATTAATTGCGTTCGACCCCGGTCGGTTCCCGCTCGGATAGCGTTTTTTAAAACCACCTTCAGTCGCGGAGAGTAAGCAAAAAACCCGTGGAGGGACTTTTTAGCAGCACTGGACACACACGCCCCAAGCGATCGAACAACCGTGGAGTTGGCGTTTGGGGTTGGCGCACTTTCGGCCGCGAAAGGTTAACATTTGCCGTGGAGTTTGCCAATGAAATCGTTCACGGTACCACCGTACCCAGTGTCTGGTTGAAGAGAAGAAACCAAAACACCCCAAAACACACACGCACACTGACTTCAAGCTCTCGAATGTGTCCAAACACGAGATCGCCATCAATCGCGGTAGGGAAAATGTTCGATGAGATTCAACAAAACGAAACGGATGGGAACGAAGTCAAACGGAACCCCCAAATGGGGACAGGAGATAAAGTTTAGAATTTTAAAAGTAGATGCAGAAAATAAAAATAAAACAAAGCGTTCTTCTGCTGACCGGCCGATGGGAGCCGCGCAAACCTGGGGCCCCGACAGCTCTGGGCCGTTTATGCGAAAGACCTTTAAACGATGCTCTTCTCGGAGCGGTGCTGCTTAGGGTTGGCGTAGTTTGGTTGTTGTTTGCATTTTGTTTTAGTTTTACAAAATATTTCCTCGATTTATTCTGCCAGCAACGGTTTCCCTACGCGACCACGCTGTAGCGCATATATATATTTGTGGAAACTGATGCGACGGGCCGCGTGCTTCGTGTTGCAGCGTACCTTTTGGCGACACATAAGCTCGGTGTGCGGTTGGTCCTGGAGCATCGGGAACCAACCCGGCGTTCGTACGGATTGGTTCAAAAATTAGCGCACATCTACTTTGCATATTGATTCTATCAATATTTTCCCTGCTCGGCGAACGAATTGGCGCATCGGAGGCCGCTTTCGCATGGTTGGGCCATAAAATATTCTGCGCCGTGATGTGATCGCTTGGCTATTTGTAGTTTCGCTTTTCGACAATTTCATTCGGCCCGTTTTGCCATGTGAACTCGAGAAACAACGAAACGAGAAGGGGATTCAACAAAATAAAAAAAAAACTATATTGTCCAATATCTCGCCGGGGCAATCAAACTAGAGACATCCGCACAACTGTAGACATCATCGATCAGGATGATACGCTATCCACCTACCATCGTACCGCGGCGTGGAAGATGATCGGGATGAGATGCACTTTGCATAGGACAAACACGAGCCACGATGCTGTGAGCCAGAAAGAGAAGGACACCGGAGAGAACTAATAAAAAATAGGTATGCACACATTGAGGTTGTTTTTTTTGTTGCTTGTCCCCATCGCAACCTTTTGCATAGTTTGGCGCGAGTTATGTTCATGTTTCGTATCCACTCGGGTGCGTCATGCCGGCCAAGCAATCGACACACGAGCGATTCAAAATTGCATCTAATTAAATGAAATTTTATATCTTTACAACGCCTTTCGGCATCGAGGCAGTTTGAAGCCTGCGTTGTTTATACAGCCATAAAACAGCCAAACAAATCGTAACACAAAAAAATGTAAACGAAAACATCAGTGAGTTAAAGAGCGAGTCCGGCCAACATTCATCGATCGGCAGACGGATGAATGATCAAAGGCTGAGTGATCGGTCCGTGCGTGTGTGATTTATTTTGATAACTAATCACCCACCAATTCGAATGCGCATGAGTCACTCAGATTGGGGAGATTTCGTCACTCAGATATCTTCGTGGGGCAGTAATTTGCACTTCAATTTTGCATTGAAGTTGGTGAATTCAATTTCATTGTTAGGACCTTCAAAATCACCAAGTGTTAAAGTTATTGGTAAAGTTTATTTTGTCTACTTCCAACCGGTACAATTGATTCGATTGGGATGATCCGTTTCATTAAGCAATCACATTCAAGGTCTTGCAGCCACTTCCTTCTTTGAGTCAAGAATGGGAATATGCCTCTAGAAGAACGCGATCGATTGCGGCTCAGTGCCGAAAGGAGGCATACAAAACGAACGAAGATCGAGGAAAAAAGTAGAACGAAGATTCTAATTAAGATAAAATTAAACCCGATACACACAAACACACTGCTCGTACGAGAGGTTTCGGTGTGAAAGCGAAATCGCGCGAAGGCGAGGCAATCATCTGACTTCAGACCAAAGAAGGATCCCGCAACGGGTTTTTTTTTATTTAGTCCTCCATCCGCAGGAGATTCAGGCAGAAACGAACATATAAAATCCTGTCCCTTTCCTTGTTTCTTTTCGCGTTGGGTTTTGTTTCCATCAAGGGAGAAGTCATTTCAAGACAGAACATCGCGAAAAATTAAGTTAGTGGCGCAAAATCCTGCTGTTGTTATTGGCAAAGGACCAACCAAAGGAAACTTGCCGCACGATGGTAGACCAAGAGAAAATATGGCCAAAAATGGAGTTTTGCTTGTTGAAGAATCCCGAAGGTTTCTAACATTTTTTGCGTCTTTGGAATGTAAAGGGGAGTGGAAACTTAGATACTTTATGAGAAAATTCTTTTTGCTTTTCTTGCTCATTCATCCAAACAGGACAGGATAAACAATTCGTACGCAAAGCTCACTCACACTCAGATTCATCTAGGTGGTGCTTCGCTGGGGTAATGAGTCAACAGTTTTGTTCGTACCTTTTTCTAAGATTTAACACACCAACAGCACCATCACAAGAAAGCATAACATTGGGCGCAGGAAAAAAGGGGCAAAACAACGAAACGAAACAACACGCTCCGGTTTGCTTCATTCGGAACTTTGAACAAGCTGCGCACCGTGCTGGGGCGAGCATCACAAAACGCAAGCCCTCCGGTACCGGAACAGCCCTCGCATCAAACCCACAATCCAGTTCGATCGATGCTATTCTTTTGCTGCCATGGTATATATCGGGCAAAGATGATAATTCACCAATTCAATTAGTGGCCGAATAATGAATCAATGGTGCTGTTCGAGCATGATCTCATTATAAAATTATAATCTTTACTCACCACCACAGCAACGACGGAAGAAGATATGGTTGAAAAAAAAAGCCCCATAATAAAGAGAACGCAGAGCACCAGCGTACGCCAGTCTGGTGTGATCTCGATCGTGGGCTATAATGCTCACAATGCATTGATACAGCCCAATGTAACCATCCCGTGAATCCCGTGCTCGAAGGTTGCCTATTTATTTACGTTTTTTGTGTGTTGCTGTTGTTGTTATTGAGTGTTTGGTATCTGTGTAATCAGATCAGGAGCGCGGAAGTGAAGTATAAGTCTTGTTACTTAGCACAAAAGAGTTAGACGATGCCGCAGGGGTGATAATATTCATGGAGCTCTCATTTTCGGGCCGGTTTAAACGAATTTGCCGGGGCCCGTTAACGGACAACGAAGGAAGAGAATGGAATTGGAAAATAGCACCAAAAAGGTGTTGAAGAAAAACACACGGGGCAGACTGGTCAAACGACCGAAATATATTTCCTAATTTCTGTGCCAAAAAGTAAAACAAACGATATCATGACGGCGCGATGGTACAAGCGAGGAACCTTGAAATGCTGAGCCCTATGCTTTATGGGATGATTGAACGGGAAGTGCGTAAATTTCAGCATTTCGATGTTGCCCCGCAGTGTGACAGCAGACGGCGACAATATCACCGATTCCGCCTGATCCATCGATCACGGCGGTCCGGTGGCGTTTCATTCGATCAGCGTCGTCGCCACTATCGGACCATCGGCGTCGATTACCATCGCAATCAATATTTTACCTCTTTAGCACAGTTGAGAAACAAAAAAAACACCGTATAACGAGTTAAATAAAGAAACAAAAGAAAAGCGAGCTTGGGCGCTTATTTGTGAGGACGGGCACAGCCGAATGACTTAACGCAGAGGCCTCCAAGATACGGTTTGCACGATGAAGACGAGATGAGAACGAAGAAAAACCACTTTGTCCAACATTGTACCCAACCTCCGTAAAGATCGACAAAATTTTCGTTTCATTTTCAAGATCACCGCGCGCTGATAAGATATTTAGTGCCTCGTAACGAAAATGCGGGTAAGCAAACAGGACGGCCCAGTAGGCTCCTCGTGATGCGGTGGTGCTGTTGGTGACATGGTATACAACCACACAAAAAACTCCAACCATCAAACAAATGAATCTCTGTCCACCAAAAAAAAAAGCAACCTTAAACTCCGAAGGAAAACACACGAATCGCGAGTGAAATCGATATCGCTCATCCCGTGCCCCACCACGCCAAGTTACCGCCCGTACCGAAACCCGTTCCCTGGTGGTTTGCGATGACGCGGGAAAAGACATTTCCAAACTCTTCCTCACCGATCGCCGATAGGACGCTATTAATCAATGCCTCTCTTAAGCCCATCAGCCGGACGACCGGAATAATGGGTCGGAATCTGTTTGGCTCGGAACCACCCGAAACGGTGCGCTGTGCAAGTGTGGTTGAGGGTGTGTGTGTGTGTTAGGTTTTGGGGTCTTCTGCCAGACCACCATCTCGTTTTGTTTTTAGCTGTCGCCTTCCAGGTCAATGGTTCGGGGATCGGCATTTTGTTTCGATCCCACCGTTCCTACTAACCAGACCCGGACGGGGATGACACTCGCTGAGGGACAATTAATAGAGCTATTTTATTATTTTATCCATCGAACTTTAGTGTCCTAACCTGTGGTACGGTTTTTACAGGCCGTCTGAGGCTTGGGCTGATGTCATTTTCTAGGAAGAATCTGTCCGGCGTTTCGTATTAGAAGCAGTGCTGCCGTATTGGAAACCCAGAAAAGTGCCCGTTAAAGGTGCGTGGCATAAGGGTGTCAGTGAGAGGAGAAAAAAAAAACAAACATTACGAGAGCAGCACAACGGCCGCTTCGATTCGACCAATTGCTTATCCGACCAAGGTATAGGGACAGGACAGGAAATCATCATCATCTCGCTACATCCCGGTAGGAAAGAGCGCAAAGGTGAGCGTAGGGCAAGGAACGCGTATCGATAGATTCACGGGACACGCGGTGGTGGTCTGCTTTTAATTGGAAATCTCGCAAGAAACGCAAGCCGCGCGACCTCGACAAACTCCCGTCCGATGCTTTGGCGTTCGATTCCGGGGTCCGAGACCCGGGATCCGAGGCTCGCAATCCGTTGCGCGAACATGAGGAGAGCGAGATACGAACCACTAATTAGGAAATTATTCATTATTTATCTGGGAGCTTGTTTTGGTTCTGTATTTGTGTTGCACCCCGGACCCGCGATCTTCCAATCGCGATTTGATCGGATTCGTTTAAAGACGATCTGCCGTTTTTAGCATGGACAGCCATTGAAGGCTGTATGTGTGTGAACCAGAACACGTCTGAACGTGATGGTGGTTTGCCAACTGACCCGGGGTGATTGTGTGTGCCGTAAGTCATCCCGGTTGACAGAAGTATATCCCATGAACGGAACTGCAGTACACAATCGCAAAACAACCACTCACGGTAAACTGTTTGTATTAGTGAGTGGTTCATTTCTGCGCTAATGTTAAATTATGAAGATCGTCCCCAGCGCGATTAAGCATGAGCCGGTGTTAATTTGATAATCGCTGCATTAGCGTCAGCAGCTAATTCGGGTCAGTAGCTAATCGGGGCAGCTAATTAATGGGTTTTGTTCGATACACCTTTAACGAGGTTAAAACCTTCTTGCCAAAGTCGCGCCAAACGGTGCCGCTGCGATGTGGAAATGATTTATACAGCTTCTAAGCGCGATGACGTGAGATTTGTTTGCTAAAAGAGCCACAGCATCTTAAGGTGTAACTGAAACATAAACAAAGCGACCAAAAAACCACACAACGAAATTTGATCCGAAAGCACTTCCTCCTTCAAAGTTAGATGCTTTTGCATGTACCAATCGTTAAATATAGATGGACAGCCTTCGGCCACAATCGTTGTCGTTTGTGACCGCAGTCCCATCACGATAAATCACCCGCCAAAATCGTTCGTTGAATCGTTCGGAAAACGTTTCCCCGCGGTCCGTGGTGATGTCCGAAGGCTTATTGTTTCTGCTTTTGATGTTGTTTGTTGTGGAGGTAATTTTTTGTTTGCTTGTGCGAGCTAGTCAGTAACTCTCTCGTCATCTGGTATTTAAAGCCCTCGCGCCAGCCCGGTACGACTCCAGCTGGGATTAATTGACTGTTTCCGCGGGAAGAAGGTCGGCGGGGAACTCGAATGGTAGGCACGTTGAGAAGAAAAAGAATCCAATGTCGATGTCATCACATCGTATCAACAAAATAGTCACACGATTGGGAAATGTGCTGATTGAAAGGATGAATGGTGGACTATAATCGTGCAGTTTGCTTTATATTGATTCCGGTGCGCGATGGCGACGGCGACAGTGTTTGTGGGGATATTTTTATCGAAATATTGTTAAAATTGGAACGAAATGATATCGTAGCATAAATGATGTTAATCTTTTCCGTTGATGAATTTCTATTACTATGCAAAATGTAACCAATACGGAGTCATTAGTGTACTAGAACCAGTAAACGGTTTGTTGAAGAATCGGTTTATGTCTACGTTTTTCAGAACTCCGATGAAATGGAAGCTCTCCTAATTGATGCAATCTAAAATTAATCTAATTAATTATCTTCGCTACACGGGGTTTCCATTCGACTAGACGATTGGATATTATGCACCAGCGTACGGCCATTCCGTGGCATATGACTATGATTAATTTAATGAAACCGCTTCTTTTACGCCCACCACCGATCGCTGACTCGGCGGTAACTCCACACCGCACATATCGAGTGAAAATTGTCGAACCAGTAACCAGTAATTCAATTTAATGCTTGCAACTGTTGCTCAATTGTTGCATGCCTTTGGCTATCTCCCATTCACCCACCTGGGGGAAGGTGGACGAAACATATCAGCTCTCAACTCTTCCCATTTACCATCCCAAATCCAAGACCCATTAGCCGAGGGAATGGATAATGCCGGCCATCATCATCCGAACCAGGGCTACTCGAGCCCGAGGAACCAATTTTGCGATTTTTCGCTCCAAATCACTCTCTCACACTTCATTAATATTCAAATAGGGCTGCCCGGGCGTATATGGTACGCGAAACGGCCATCGGAAACCAGTGAACGGGAAATCGGAGTTGTAGCGAACGTCACTAGCGTACCCCAAAACGCTAAACGCGCCCATGCGCATTCATCATCGAACCGACAGACGAAACACGGGTTTGAAAGAAGGTGTAATACGAGGATAAAACCTGAATTAAATATTGATAAGATTGGTTTGCTACAGAGCCGCGAAGCGCGGAGCGAACAGCTGGCAAACCGGGGAAGTGAGAATCCGTGCCTCCGTAACTGTTCAGCCGCACTGGTTACACACACGCGCAGGACGGGAGCAAATCAACAATTCCGAATGGTGTTTGAAAATTTTACTTTCTTATCCTCGCACCGTGCCCGGGGACGGGGAGGGAACTGATTGGGAGGGCCCAAGGGGAGGGATGGTAATGTGAAAGGGGATTTGTTTAAAAGTATGCGATCGATGTTTTCATTCCTTCGGCGCTGTCGCCGAACGCCGCACCGAGTAGGAAAGACGTGAAACAAAACGCTAAACACGAACGATGCCACAAGTGACGAACCTGCCGAGAGAGAGCCCGCGATACGGTGACCGTGGGATCCGACGTTCCCTTTGCCGATCGGATCGAAGCTAACGGGATGATCACCGGACATCGCCGGGCTTCGGAATGAAAAAAAACGGGGACAAAAGTCGCATACGAAACATTGACGTTTACTGGGGCTTTGGCTTACCATTGAGATCAGGGTGAGAATTACGACGACGACGCTGGTCCACGAGCGGAGGTCGCCGATTCCCATCTTTTCGCCTTTCCTGCGCGGCTTCGCTGGCGTATGCTTGCGCGCTCGGGATAGTTGTTTTGCTTCGCTGCGCGTACCTAGGACGCCACGCTACGGACGCGTCGGCGGCCGCTGCTTATCAGGCGCAACTGCAATTGTCGACCGCCCGTGTCGAGGTGTGTTTTAGTCGAATAGAATTCCTGTCCAGTGAGAGCGTATCACCGGTGGCTATAGTTACTGCTACGAATGTGCTTGCAAGGACATCGAGTGTGGCAAGATCTTTCATCACTGGCACCGCACACAAACACACCCGTACACTGCACTGCACAAATTCACTTTCACACGCTACAGCCACAGCCCCGTCATATTTCGGGGGGTTGGGATCGCTTTTAAAGATCTGGGTGCGTTACACTGATGAAATGCACCGAGCCGAAATAAAAAAAACGAGCTATAAAACCATGCACTTGGCAGACACTGCGTGTACACAGGAATGAAATGGCCTTTCACAATCGCACCGTCACCGAGCGAAACATTCCGGGTCACATTTGCTCACTAGCGCACTAGTCATCATGAATTATTCCACCGTGTATCACCACGAACGCTGGCGATTCTGTTTGTTATACGCCCAAAATCGGATGCCTTCTTCCAGGGAAAAGCAAACACACACACAGAATCGGCACACGCAAACGCAACACCCAATTAACCAACCTTCAGCGGTTTGAAATGACACGATTTTCTTTGCAGCCAGCCTGTGCGGTACCTTCGGGTTGGGAAAAATGATCACGTGAAGTAATTAGTTTTCCTCGTTACAGGCACACGTGAGTGTTTTGCATTCGTATCGCGAGCTGGTAACGCCGGTGCGTCTAATCGCGCCCCACGCGGCGAGGCAAATAATAATCAACGCCCGAAGGGTAGGGAACCCGGATTAGTGTGCCGCGGAAGCGAACCTGATGCGCGGAAATCAAATCACGATCGTCTCACAGCCGCGTTTGCGCGTTCGGTATCCCCAATTTGCCGTCGGCAAATCTCGTGGCCTACGTTGGCCTGCTTTTTTATCTTCAGACACTCGGCCACTAGCGGACGAGCTGCCACAAACATAAACACAACGCACATGCACACATACACACACGAACACGCACTATAAAACACACATGGACAATATGTTGGTTGTGCCGGTTTCCTGCATGGCCCTCCGGGGCCAGAAGGTCTTCTTCCTTTTGTTTCCGAACACTGCAACACGTTTGCTTGCTGCGCGATCGAAGATGCTCGATCAAGCAATTAATCCACTACTTTATCACTTCTCGTTGGATCGGTGCTATCACCACGGTTTGCTATGATTTTATTTTGTTGAATTTATAGCCTGGTTCTTTTGCTACGTTTGTGAGAAACACTGTGCACAATTTTCAAACAATTTTCTAAAGATATCGACCAAAATCATAAGCAATTGCTTGCTTGTAACACTTTAATTTCACGCAGGGAAATATCACTCGTTTTTTTTTCTTAAATGCACTCACCGGCAAAGAAGTATTCCAATTCAAACGAATGTATCATGAAGGAACGATTATTGTCACACGATGCACTACGGTTAGGCGCGGTTTGCATCACGTTTAAGTAAGCCGGCTTACTGTTTGTTACGATTTGTCACACACAATTTGGTTGCGGTTATTTGTCTCCGTAGAGGCCCTAACCGTGGCATTGGAACCTTACGCTTACCGATTGTACTCATTGGATTTTTCACCCGGCAAAAGGCTCACGGCACCGCTCCGAATCAGACGATGTATCGAGCGAGCTAACCAATGCTAGCGGATGCGATCTTTTCAGAGTGCACTTGACGCGCTACGCTACGACGGGAAACACGCTGGACACGAAACACGCACCCTTCGCTTCGACGGAACAACGACAAATGCGGAGCGAAAAACAACCCGCGGCGAAACTGATGCTCGGGGCGGTTAGAGTGAGAAAAACGTGTTGTGTGAAGCGCAGGTATGTCAAACACGAACTCTCTCCCGTTGCCTGCAGCCAACTCCGATGGTTGGTTGGATGTTACACAGATGTAATGATGCTATTTCGTTATGTGTTCGGACATGGTTTTTAGAAACTCAAAAACATCAACATGAAAAAAAATCCCGTGTTTTGTCACAATCACCTTCAAATTGGGTAAATAATTCCAATCTTATTATAAAATGAAATATTTACCTACCCATGTGGTAAAACGAAATGCACTAAACATTGCTCTCAACTATTGAATAAACGGATGCTATGTTTTGTTGTTTTTAATAAGGGTTTTTGGAATTATATTTTTTTTTTGTATTTATATTCAATTTATATAAAAATGGTAAATTAGTTATTAAAGAATTTTTAAATAATAAAAAGTATCCAAAACCCCTGATATACTCGTATTTGTGGCACAGGTTAGACTACAGTTTGCGGGAAGCTAAAACAGATGCCATCCGATGATTTCGTTTGACGGCCCTGTACAAGCGTGAGCATTGCTCTCGGCACGTACATCTGCTTGTCCCGTTCTTTCGTTTGCGTTCACTCTTGCTTTCTCGCTTGTTTACAAAATCAACCGTCGATTCGCTCTCGCTCGGGCAAAATGAAAGGACATATTTCTTGGGGTGATTTTCCTCACAGTTCACCATAACCAAAGGGATGAATTTTCCACCCCATTCACAATCGCGCGCTTCCTTTGCCCTGAGGCATAAAGCGGCGAGTGCGGGAGATTTGTTTTTCCTGACCTACAAACATGAATGTATATATTTTCTACACCCTCCGAAACCTGCCCTGCTCTCTTTAATCTTTTGAACAACCATTACACCACCCTTCGGTCCGGCGAATGTCCGCAACGAGTCCCTTTAATCCCTGTTCCGAAATCAATGGTAACTAGATTCGTCGCGGTGATCGCGGTCAAATGTGCCGGAACATTTTTATTAGCACGCACACTCCCTTCGTTGCGATGGTGATGCAAACCACACACACCTAACCATAAATCTACTCTTCCAGGGGGTAAGTTTAATCCGGGTGACGGTTGACTGTTATGCGGTGGAAATTATTAGATCATTCATGCATTCTGGTTCCGGTATTAATCAAGTGCCTTTGGGGAAACATTTAAAACCCACACAATGAGAAACACTTGCATCCTGCAACACCCTTCTTGAACAAACAAAACCCGGAAGGGATGTAAATTAGCTTTCAAAACTGCAACAGCTTTGGTTCGCACCATTGCACATGTCGAATTCGCTGGCGGAAGTAGAAGGTGAAGTTCCGTCTGCGATATATTTATGATTGACTAGTGACAAGTGGACAGATGTGAAGCTGCAGCACCGAGAACACTCGCCATGTTCACTTTCCAGCCAATCAATCGATCGGTAAGCGGATAAATAAATCTTTACCTTCTGTCTGTCTGCCGCTCGGTCAGAACGGCTCCGTTAGCAGCTCAACCGGAAGTGGTAGCTTTGCGTAGGATTTAATTTTAAAACCGGCCGGTTGCTATTTCAGCTTCCAGTAGGCATCGGTCACGCTATTCCATTCATGGGTACGTTTAAGGACAGACAACGATTTGCATGTAATATGGCTCATTTTCCTGTTCGTTGGATGTGAGCATGCTCCTCAGGTGCGAATGAATTCATTGAGAAAATGTTGGAAACGACCTGTCTAGCTGTGGCGGATTGGGCGTTTTAGTTGCCCTTTTGCTTTTACTTTTGCTCCCCAATTTGTACGACTCGTCCTGGCAAGCGTCTGGAGATAATCTGCGCTACAGTGGCTAATAATCCTCCACGGAAGCAGTTCGAATGGTTTCGGTAGGTTGAAATTAGTGTTCCCGTTGGCGAGGACGTCCCATGCTTGGTTTTGTTTTTCGGGTTTTTCGCTGGTTGTTGGCATCAACTGGTGGCTCCACTGTATCGCCCGAAGGCATTCAACGTTCTTATTGGCTGTTATTAGGCGAGGTTATTGATAGATAGAAGTAGAAGTGACCAGCGCCAAGCAACACCGGCTGGCCTGACTGCAGAAGCTCCAAATCCTTCGTTTGTTTTGGCAGTGGTAGGGAAAAAAACAACACACCAGAGATGGAGCAACGAAAAATTAAAGGAAGGAACCAAACCCAGCACCAACTCAAATCATCACCGGGATCATCCTTCGGCTGGCTTTGGGGAACAGGTTTCTTATGGCGAAACGAAAAGAAAATTATGATTGCGATACGGCACGAAAGCGTTCGGAAGCGTAGCACCCAGAAACCATTCCGCAATCCACCAGCCTGAAGGTGAAGGGAGTTTTTCCTTTAGGAAAAAAAGCATGTTTAAATACATCTTCTCAAAATCAAAACGGTGTTTCAAACGTACCGAAAACACACACCAAGCTGCGCAGTAAAAATCCAGTTTTGAGGTTCGGTTGTTGTTTTTTATGCTTTGTTGTTCGCAAAATCGCTTTAGAACGATTCATCATCTTTGCACAAGCTCCAGGTCCGAGAAACCCGACCGATTGCACTTTTGCAAGGCGAAAGGTAAGCATTTAATAAATCGAATCCACACAAAAACACAAAAAAGCGCAACAAAACTGCACACCAGCAGCACGCAAATAAAAAGAAGGGCACACAAAATTAAACTGCACGAACTTCGGCTGGCGGGGGGGAGAGAACGCGCGATAACGCCAACCTGACCGAAGGTGGCGTCGAGCCACGGGTAGGTGAAAGAAAAAGGGCCCAGATAAACGGCAAAGAAAAAACAAACGCCAGATAACCTCGCTCGCTGCGAAAAACCCCTGCCCGTGCCCGATCGTAAAGGGAAGCAAGCGTCCGTTCGGACGGCTTCAAAGCGCGAGGTTGATGTTGTTGCTGCTGTTGCCGGTTCGCTTTGCGAAAGATGATCGGTTTTGAGGATCGCCAAGTATCGCGGGATTGCTTCCCATCAAACGGCACACAACGGTCATTGCGTCCCTTTCCCGTCCTTCCTCCAATCCAATTCCGCGGTTCGGGAGGAACCGTTCCGTCACGAATCATCCGCCTGTATTACTACATCCTCCTGCACCGTCCACCACGTCGCCGTCGAGTGAATGAGACGAGATTTCGTAGTGCAAAAATCCTGCGAACCAACGAAAATCCAGTTCTGCGAGCGTTTTTATTTCTGCCCTTCAAGCACACCGGTGGTGGTAAGTTTATTTTCGTTTGTCCCGAGAGGAGATTTTCCTTATGGGCAATTTCTTGAGGAGATCGCTTACGGGAAGGTCGTGAGGAAAATCACGGCAATTGGTAATCTGTGAGTGTATGTGCCACTAGCATGTCTCCCTGGCTCCTGGCAAAGGGGGATAATGTTATCCCCACCCAAAACCCTCCCTCCTATGAAACTTCAGAACTGCGATGCGGTAAAACACACCCTGAGGAAGTTCTTGTGAAACGTGTCCTCGCGGGAAGGTTCTACCTTTATCGCTACAAGCGAATTCCAAATGGTAGCGTTTTGCTCCGGCTGTGTCCAGTTTGTCGATTTGTGTCGACCAACAGGTACAAAGCGGGGCGTGAGGACAGGGTTTATTTTGAGGGGAGCTCACCAAAACGGAGAGACAAACAAAAGTATAACCACAACACAACGCAAACATCCACGCGACGAAAAAATCGATTACTTCATTTACTCTCATTTCGTGCTTTCTTTCGCTCGCAGGTTTATTTCTTTCACCATTAAGCCGCGCTGCGGTAGACGTCTTTAATGCTTCATCCGCTGGGCAGCAACAACGCGGTCTTCCCTTCTCTCCGGGTTCCTTCACCGGAGTTTGGCTGAAGATTTGTTTGAACTTCGGATTGTTGTGGTGGTGCTGGTGCCGTTCCTGAAGCTCCTTGAAGTGAGTCAAACGAAAAGTATGATAAAACATTCCTGAACGGGCTGCTTGCGATCGGTTACTTACCGGCGGGTAAGGTTTCGCACTGCTATCTTTTCCATTAGTCATGCTATTGAAACATTTGCATCAGGTTTTTTTTTTTATTGGGAGAGGGGTATTTAAAAAGAAACTGGAGCAGTAACATAATTAAAGCAGTTGTGCAAATGCACAAATAAAATTAAGACATATTTACCCAGCAAATCATTGCAGACAGTCCTGATGTGCTCGATAGCTTCATTTCGATATCAAAACCCCCAAATTCGGATACTTAAAATGAAATAATTTCTTAAAACATGTATGTTTGTGGGATTGGGCACTTTTGGGCACAGGGATAAAATCAAATCTACTTTCATTTGTACTTCACTGGATTGTTGGTGTTTTTTTTCCTTCCTCTCTCGGGTGGTCACCCATTTGCCCAATGGGTGGCTGTCTCGTGATTACTGTTCCTTTTTTTTAAATAAACTTTTTCATCTACACGGGGTGAGGTGTTTTAACTTTATGTGTACTGTAACCAGTGGAACGCTAGCCGAAATACGCTGGCACAAGTTTTTCGGTGCTCGATTTAAAGTCCCTTTCGCTTATTTTCGACACACCGGCATTGCGATCGTGTAAAGGAAAGGGAAAAGGAGCAACAACAACTGAAAGAGGTAAACGAAAAAAAAGCACAACCGCAATACAGACGAAGGATGCGGCCGCACAGTGACTTTATACACTTTGAAACAATTTTACGATTATGATTTTATTATGATCTGTGTGATTTTTATTGCATCGAGCCTCAATAAGCGTTCCGTGGTTCGAGTGCCTTTTCGGATTGACTCCGTTATGGGGTTGTTTATTTGGGGTTTATTTCTTACTCTCTCTCATACATTTAAAGCAATTTGGGTTCTTTATCGTAATTCTCCAAGCGACTCCTCCACTCTCACTGCGGATGGGGTAAAAACGGTACAAACGGTGCAGTTCAATTACGATCCACCGATCCCCCTTGTATGGAGGGGGGCTGGAACGGTTGGGTGGAATCGACTTTTGTCTGGCTTTTGTCAATCTTCGACCGTACACGCGCTTATGTGTGAATTGTGTGTAATATTCCTGCTCCAAATTCGATATTCACAGCTTGGGCCCGCCTTGCATCGGGCAATAAAGGAAAAGAAACAGGTTCGAGGTTGTCTTTTTTTATCTATTTCCCAGCCGAATTCGATTGCATGCATGCAATATTTCGAGGGGTCTGGGATCGATCCACCATTAACCGGGTACCACATGGTCATCCCCGGAACTGCTCATGCTTGCACATGATATTCGAAAATAACTTCACAGTGGGCAACTCGTTCTTTTTTTGTTTGTCGATGGGATTGTGCACGAAAGTGATCTTATTTCGGTAAACTCGTGCTCCAGTGCCGAAAGATATTTCACTCGATGTGTGAGCGAGAGCCTGTGTGTAAGTTTGATAACTCGTTTTAAATTTCGTCATGCCGGTCGCTTTGTGAAAGGTGATGAAAACCGTAGGTGGTAGTTGTGAAAAGTTTTAAGCGAAATACAAGCAAAGAGCGACATATTATTATTGTTACAATTTAAACCGAGCTCTTTCTCTAGAGCTGTGGCTACTAAAGGAAGGAAAAAAAACAAGCCAAAACAAGAAATATGCTTCTTGTTCATGTGAAAATAAAACCAGGGCAAGTCATATTTCACCCCGAAAAAAGCGAAGAAATAAACCCCTGGGTACCCGGGTCGCCCGACAATTACTTTTATTTACATTAATACGCGCGTTTTTCGGGGCCGTAGATTGGATCGGATTTCGCCTTTCCCACAAGGACTTTAGCTATGCTGGGTTCGGGGTGGGCCACGCAACACACAACCCCGCGAGCGTAACGGAACGTGCTTTCGGTCGTTCATCTCACACGCGGACGCAAATGAACCGCTAACGGGAAGGTAAACCTTCGCCACCCGCTTGGTTGGCGCTTGGGGGTGGTGTAAAAATTCCTCAACTCCACCCAAAAAAAAAAAACAGTTCACCCAATTGCCATCCTGCCTCGAGGGCCGAAGGGTCATTCGCATTGTACCCGCACTCGGCTGCGGGTGAAGTTCGGTGAACCGCGGCGCGTGAGATGTTCCAATGACCCTTTTTTTCGCACCCGATACGGCTGTTCTTTCTTTTCCATCGCTCTCCACGCTAGTTGGGTTTTGTTTCTGCAACCGGCGTTCCATCAATTAGCATAAGTGCCTGGCGGTAAAGTGAAATCTCGCGTGGTAGTCCCCGCTCGAACAGGTAAGGCACGGAACGAACGCGTAAAATGCTCTGCCAACGCTTGATACCGGAGCGTACCTGAGGGTATCAAGAATGCTAGCATAAAATTCGTCGCAGAACAAGCATCACCCAGAGCGTGTGCGAATGGCGATAAGGTATAAGGGTCCAGAGGGGGCTCTTCAGAATGGTGTATGACGGGAATCGACGTACTTCTAAACGGATGGTCAACTTCTATTCGTTGGTGTACGCAAATATAGCTACGCTAGTGGGGGATAGCAATGGGGGCTAGGTTGGGTTTTCTTCTTAAGGAAAACTGTTGACCCTAATCGAAAGAACTCATTTCTTGAGAAAATTTTCACGCAAGGAAAGCTACCAATCTCGAACTTCTACCCTAGACAGGCTGGGCACGATATTCCTACCATTGCATACCCGCACACAGTTCTCGCTATGACAGTATCGGTGCGAGCGCCGTGAAAGGGCTACAGTTTCGCACCTTTTCATTTGCTTGTTTTTCCCTCGCCAGCTTAGGATAAGGCGAAAATTGATCCCGATACCGAATGCTCCAGGGGGTTCTTTTTTCGTTTGGAGGGTGATAGGCCGAGGTGGGTAAAGATCAACACCTTATGCTCGTGATCAGTTTTTTTTGTTGTTGTTGCTTCCTTTCCGGTGCTGCGATACCACGGCCGGGCACATTTTTAATGTCTCAAACTAACTCGCACTAATCTTAACCACGATGTTTCATTCCCGAGTGTGTCGACGACGTAGACGACGAATATTATTCGCCAGTATCGGGCAGCGGTAATCTTAAACACCGTAATTACATTAGTTTTATTTTCGTGCCTTCCTCCCCCTATCGCCGGGTGAGCGTCTGGGGGTTGTGTGGTGAGTAGTCAAAGTGTGCTTCCAAAACCTCACCCTCGAGGATTTGCTAACCCTGCCAGCTCTGCCCATTCATTGCACGATGCACAAGGCGCAGTGGGACTGAATGAAGCGATGCCAACCACTGTGAAACCACGCATATATGCTGGGCCCGATAAACAGTGGGATGAGAGAGGAGTTTGGCGAAGATCTTCCACATACTCACAGCGTGTCCTGTGCGGGATTTCAAAAACACGATCCGTCGATCGTGTGTTGATGCCGGTGGCATCCTTTATCTATTGTGCCATTTTACAACTAAATATTTGTTATTAATATTCCGTGCCACGTTGGTACGACTCTCCGTGCCTTAGCCCTTCCTTTGCTGACCTACGGTGCATTGACTGATGGCGAGCAAAAGAATCGAATGGATGAAGCGAATCGTGGACCATGCGAAGAAGTGACACAATCTTGTCGTAAGATAAAAGCTGAAACAGATGAACATTCTGCAGCTGCACGACAGTACAGATTGTGCGGGATACGGGAAAAAGCATTGCAGAGGAATGTAAGAATGCCTTTTTTTGGGTATTTAAAGCGTGAAGGATTTCGTGATAAATGTACGTAGTTTGGAAATACAAAATAATATTTAGAGGAAATATTATTATTGTCTAAGCTAACCTCAAGATTTGTCTTTTTAAATAACAATCTTGATGTATTGAACTCGTTGAAAAATGAGTTCAAAGACCTGATGGCATATTGTTTAATCGTTTGAGAAGAATCAAATGAATCATTCAAATGGTTTCTAAATCCACAGAGATTAATGATTGTTGAAAGAATGAAAAAAATAAAATAGGCTTAAGCTCATGATTCCGAGGAGATTCAAGAATCTATAAGAGTTCATGGAATCTTAATGAATCTCTGAGGATTTATTAATCTTTGAGGATTAATGAATCTGTGAGGATGTATGAATCTCTGCAGACTCATAAATCTTCAGAGTAGCGATTCAGATGCGTTCATTAAGTTCAAAGCTTCGTTCAGATCCGTGAATCTGAATCGGATTCCCTTAACACTACTAACCACTACCACAGACTGGTATCTTCGCTCAGTAACACTCAAATTGGAATTGAACTTTATTAAACCAATCAACCAAATCAGTTATCGCTTACCTATAGTTCAATGCCGAAACCGAAGCCGAACCATCCCACAGTGCGGTGAAATGGAGCAGGAGAAAAATGTTCGCAGCGTAACACGATTCATATCGGATTTTCATCACGATTCACTTGTGACGTTACATGGGGCTGAGTTTTGTTCTGTTTTTATTTCCTGTCGCATCGGAAGACGATACGGGTGCACATGGTGGCGGGCGAAAAAATGCGCTCCGCTATTCACCACAATTGGAGTTTGATCTGACCTGCGCGATTTTGGGATCTTTGCTTGCCCGTGCCCGAAATTCCCGACCGTCGCGCATCGGTTGGTGCATCGGTGTGGAGAACGGGAGGAGTGGCCAGAAGCTAAGAAGTGGATGACATCGAACGAGCTGGATGTTGTTGCACTTGTCTTGCTTATCTCGTGCAGCAGCTCGGAAAGCGGAGGTCGCCGGTGTAGTGTTCTTTACGGGTGCAACACGTTCCCTGGGGCTTTGGGTCGAAATATCATCACAGGCGCCAATGGTGTACCATATGGCAAAAGCTTGCTCATTCGCTCGGTTGCTATCGTTGGTGGACGGTGGAGCGGAATTGCAATGGTCCGTGGCGGACCGGCAGGCGGTCGTGCACACACGATGTAACGCGATGGTGTCGTAGATCTTCTCCAGCAACGCCACCACTCGAAAACGTGATTGAAGCTGTGGCCAATGTTCCGATCGGTCCGATTGTTGGTTGGTGGATACTTACCACCTTCCCAGTACGGTTTCCCGTAACCTATGGCGGGAGTTTTAGTTTAAGTTGCTTTTCCCAACTCGCCCTTTTGCAATAGAATTGACCAGAGATCGGATTTTTCGCGTTATTTTACATTCCTTCCTTTTCCCAATGCCATTTCTATGCTTTACCCAGTTGACCCACTCGTAGTGCACCTAATCAATGAGTTCAAATAGTATGACCGTTGTAAACTCAATCATACCGTACCAAATCTAGCTGCACTTACGATCTGCTAGCGCTATCGTGTTTGTGAGAAAGAAACCCCCGCAAGGGAGTAACCGCGGTAAACACTTTTTGGGCACCGTCCAACATTCCCGGTGGGAATTGCAACCGTGTCGAACACTCGCAACGCTTTTATTATCATCGCTAAGCCGCACATTCCGAGAGTGCATTTCGCTCATCAGAATCCACCGATGAAGCCCCTTTTTTTATGGCGCTCCTTCTCACCTTCTTGGTGAAGCGAAATGGTGAACCGAAAGGCTTTACAGTTCCAACTGAAATGACCTAGCAAAACAACGTGCTCCTTTTATATTGCCCATTCCTTCGTACCGGCCATTTCAGTGTGATACGGTATAATCGCAATTTATTTCCAATATTAATTGTTTGACCCGTAACCCGTAATTTTCTACCGGTCGGTGTGGTTGGCTGAGCGTTTCATACGATCTTGCGCGAGACCCTCGGGACGTGCCGACCAATGTTTTGCTGCGCTTGAAGATCGCGCGCGTTCTTGCATGTGTTCTGGGTAAGTAATTTTTGCGGATATTGATACCGTGTCGATACTGTTCAATCACCGAACAACGGTTGGCGTGTGAACTAAAACAGTCATAATCAGGGATACGGGTGCAATGAGATGCGCGTTAGAGAGCTGAGAACGTATGCACGTTTGGTGGCGATACACGCCACCTAGAGCGCGGTTCGAATGTGGAAGCATTTGGTCATCGATCAAGGATCGTCAACGGGCAAAAAGTCGGGAAGGTTTAACGGTGGTTAGGGTTACGGTGAGACGATCCCGTTCACACGAGCACTTCTAGCAACGAATTGCTGGTGGTGGCAAATGGTGCGTAGAAGCACTAAAATTAACACTTGCTGCCGTCGTTGGTGAACCAGGACCTGAAAGGAATAGCGGATGCTGAGGATCTGAAATTTCCTTGGCGAAGAACAGAAACAACATAACCAAAGCCTACATTCCGAACTCTCGAATTGAGCCAAGAAACCATGGAAGGAAACAAAGATAAAACGGTGCAAGAAAAAAACGCGCGGCAAGGTGAACGACGGCAGCACGGTACGGGAATGCCGGCGTTCTAATGAAATTAAAACCAATAAAAGCCAGGAATCGAAAGCAAAATCATCAATAAGTATAGATTCTCACTCGCAGACCGTGAGGTCGCGTTCGGGGCAGAAGGCTTTTAATTCGTTTATAAACCCCTTAATAACATCCAAACCCCAAAACTCCGGTGCTCTGGATCTGTGTCTTAGAGGGGGGAGCAGAAGGTTTGGGGCAGAAACCGAGCACTGAAAGATGCTGTACAGGAATGAAAGAGCGATCATGATGCAACAGAAAGAGCACACATTGGATAACGCGCAAAACAAAAACTTTATCCCCCGTGCGATTGATTTCCACGCAGTATCTTTCAAAACACAGGCCTGCGAGATGGAGAATATCTTCGACATCGATCAAACACGGAGAGCAATCGCGACGAGGAGAGAGAGAGAGAGAGAGAGAGAAATCTCGCTTAAAGATCGTTGCTGACAGCTTCTTTCCGTGGAGTTTTCTTACCGCGATCGTCAAAGGATAAGTTGAAACGATGAACCGATCGAGGAGGCGCTGGAAACACATCGATCTGGTTAGTGTAGACGAGCGCTTTGCTAATTCGCTCGAAAGGAACCCTACTCTACGATTTAGAACCAACGTTAAATCAAATCAAATCAACTCGGATACAGTTTATCTATTGCTTCGTGTGCGTCCACAACGGTCGTTTACAGTGTTTAATGCTTCCTTGTTCTGCCCATCTCGCCCTGGGAATGGGAAATGGGAGAGCACTGAGCATCGCGTTTGTGATTTGCCTTTTACATCCGATTCCACGATCGCGGTACCTTAGCCGCAGATGATCCTCGCACCCAGCAGCTGGCTGCTGCATGCTGCTGCAGAGTAGCAAACACAAAGGATGACGTGGAGTGGATAGAGCGAAGCACGGAAAGAGCGAAACGCGAGTTACCAACTGAGATTGGGCTCCCGAGGAAGCATACTTGCAGCAGCATCAGAGGCACCATCGGCAAACGGAATTCTGATTCTTATAAAACGGAACAGGCTAGTGCCCGTGAGCGCGCACATATTTATGGCCCCGGTGGAAATAATACACCGGCTGCGGCCATAAATACCGGTGTGTGTTTTGTTCACACGCAGACCTCTAGGAGAAAACCCGTTTTCCTTTTGCCAACCAGTATTCCGGCCAGTTCCCTTCCAGCCGGTTGAAGATACACCACGGCGAGCCTGTTTAACCTCGTCCGAGCTGCAAGCGTTCTCGCGGGCTCACTTTCGGGCGTCCTGGTTTTCTTTTGCCTGGTTGGTTTTCTGCTCTTCGCACAGTTCGCACACGGAACGGACGAAGCTGGCCGCTGGCAAAAGGGCACTACTCTCCTTGCGGGCCAAAGTGCATTTGGCGCTGATGCAAAGATGGACTCAGCAGACGGGGGGTTCCATCTTCGCTTTTCTGTTTCTGCGATTGCGTTCATGGTTTTTTTTTTGTTGGCACTGATTCCAATCCCGGCGCCGATAACGATTTGATAAAGCGGTATGATAAAGAATTTGGTCGCATTTTTGGGGTGCTTTTTGCTCGGCTGCTGCTCACTCTGGTGCATCTCATTAATTTTGCTTCCGTTTGTTTCCATGGTTTTTATTGGAGGTTCTTGCTGGAAATGCGCGTAGCTGTGTGTGTTGTGATTGTTTTATGGATAGCCCCGTTGGTTTCGTTCCTATTAACACGCCCGCCCTGACCGGTTGCATTCGGTTGAAGGAGTCTGATCTTGGGCGGATGATAAGCCGAACAGGACCCTCGGCGGTTGTCCTCGTCAGCAGGCAAAACCTTCTACCGTGAGCTGAAGCAATACAATTATGTGCATTCGTAAATCGGTTCGGTTTGCTGACGGTGTGGATTCGCACGACCGTTGGTGGACATTTATCAAAGCGATTAATTGCGCGACCTATCGTATAGTACGGGCTTTGTATATCTGGACATTGGGTACGATATGTCAGCCAAAGAAGAGAGAGATAGAGGAAATTGGATGAAAATAGTAATTATCGATACATCAATGAGTCATCCTTCAGGCAAGTGAAGTTGTGATTAGTTCTTATTCTGATATTATACAAAAGATTCATTATTTCAAGTTTGTGTATAAAGTTTTGCTTATACGCTTTTCTCAATAAGGTTTTTTTTATTAAACCTATTTTTTATTATCCTTAAGGATACACGATTTTGGTAAAGGTGTGTAAGTAAAAGTCGATCTTCCAAAAATCTTCAACCTCTGCATTCTATCCCGCTGTTTTCTGTTGCAAATCTGCACGCACGTGTTGAGGAAAGCTCAATTTCACGAGTACCTTGTGCAGAGTCCTTCAACCTGCAACCCGATAACGCCACTATCCTAGCCGATCGCGAATGTTGCGCCGTAATTAATGTGTTGTCAATATGTTTACCCGTGCCTGCGACTGTTTAGGGCTGACCGTTTCGGTGTTGTAATGTTTGTGTGAGACTCTTTTTTTTGTGTGTTTCCTCTCACGGCAAAGAAGACCGGCCCAGGGCAGTGCCCTCCAGGCTGGGTGTAAGGTAGGGACACACACTCCACAGGATATCGAAATGCGCAACGGCAGTCGGCATGGTCCGGCGATCGGTTTTCTTCAAGATCACAATCAGATTGATTGTATGTATATGTTGTTAAACGTTGCATACTAGCATAAAGCGGTGGGGCCGTCGATCGATTGCACTTGCGAATGATAAACGAATCGAGATGGCGGCAATCGCGCCCGACAACCAGCAGAACCTGGCCCTGGTACGGGATGCAGGATAATATGAAGCGAGAACGAGAGAAAACAATCTACCCTTCACGGGCCGATATCTGCGCGTGGTTACGATGCTGCTTGAAAATGAATCCGATCGGGTTGGTGGTACGTGTGAGAAAGGGAGAAACAAGAGCTAAAAAAAGGACTTTATCAGTTTACATTCCAATTGAATGCCGCAGCCCTGCGTCGGAAAGTTGCGATGCGCGTAGGAAAAAACTGGCAACCGCATCCGGTTTTGCTTGCGTCGTTTGAGAATTGGCAACGACCAGGGATTTTTTTGTCGCCCCCCAGATGGCTAGAAACCGAACGGCGCTGTACGTCAGTCGGATTGCGTATCGAACTTTTCAATGAAACGGCGTCCACGATCCATTCAATAATTATGTTTTCAAGGTAATCATCCGATCGGTGGGGCTGGTGTTCGCGATGATGTGTCTAGTTTTATTTTTAAATCAATACTTCGATGCGAGCTTGCAAAACAAGCGGACTTGGCGAAAACTCCTGTAAGCGGTGACATTTTGCCGATCTCTGAGCACAGATTGGTTGCAAAAGAATTACGGACTGTTAATTGTGGAAGCGCTGGCTAAAAGGGAGATAAATCGTTCAAATTTTGCAACAAACACAAACACGGGAACTCACATTAATCTTTGCAACAAGTGCGGACTAGATCAATTGAGTTCGAAGCAGTTTTAATACTTTCAAAAGTTCTTGTTTCAACCGGCACGGTTGTGGTAAAAAAAAGGATGTGCCAGTAAAAAATGATCGCTACAATGTTGTTAGAATGTGCGCACTTACTCATTGGCTATCCTTGAAGTTCCGACATGACTGATGATTGCGTTATTAATTTTCGCCTGTAATCAGTCGAAATTTCTTACTTTTCGGTGCGGAAAGCTAAAGGCCAACAGGACTTCGACATTCAGAAGGGAGCGATAAAAAACTCCATCCACCCGGGATAAACGAAGCCCGAAATGCATTGGCGTTGTTTTGTTTTGTGCATTCTTCCAATTTTCGGTTTCTGCTCTGCTCCTTTTCCGATCCGATCAATGATCCATGATCCTTCGTAATACGTACACACACACCCGTCCGGTCTGGTGAACGGTCTGGTGAACGGGTTGTACGGGAATGGTTCTAAAATAAATTAAAATCATAAACGCTATAAAAGCTCATCAGAAGCGATGATGATTCTAAAATGCGCTTACGCTCAGAAGGGGGTGTCTGTCGGAAATGGGTTTTCGGGCGTTACTTCCACTTCCTTCAGGCCGATACATTCCGTTTCTCGTGCCGATGCAGTTACAATGGAGGTTGATCTTCCGAAAAATGAAAATGCTCTGCACGACGCCTCACATTAAGCAGTCCACCGCTCCAAAACACGCTATGGAAGAAATGCCACCGGACGGGGGTTGATTTAGACTGTGTACTGCCTGTACCCTGCTGCAGTGGATTATTTCGATGCAACGATGCAACTCCATGTGCTTCGGTGCGTGCGTGTGTGTGTATGTTATATGCAATATTTTGATCTTCTGCTTCGGCTTTATGTTTTACAACACTGCTCGAAGGTGGTTGAAGAAGGTTTAAAAATGCTGATATTCTCGCGCCACTTTTCGCCAATCGTTTGTTGCTTTGTGCCGTCCGTTCGTTTGAAGGCAGCCAGCAGCAACATGCAAACATGGTCAGAGAATAACCAACAACATAGTAACTTCATCGGGTTTTTTTTCTGCGTGCGAGCAATCATAATTGCGCAGAGGAATCGATCGATACCGCTCGCTCGACGGGCTGATTGTAAAATATTGCTCAACATTTCAGTAATAATCCAGGAACGCGGTGCATACTCTCGTTTGAAGGATATCTGCAGGTATCATCATTTATTTTTTATTTATTTTTGTGTGGTAAAAATACGTTACATCTCAGAACACAATGCCAGCGAGCGGGCTGGCTCGGAAGGCTCGTAGATCATTGGGCTCCGAGTGTTCGATCCTTGTGTGATAGACCGGTTAGTTCACACGCGCCACAGACCGCCCATCATGTGACAATCGATCGATCGTAACTATTACGCAATAGAGAACATTGTCATTGTGCTAAATTCCACAACCCACTGGGGCTCCATCAGTGGTGAGCACCGTTCGCATGCCTTCATTCATGCGAGCGGCAATACGAATTCCTGCATTATATGCATCCGTAAATCCACCTTCCCAAGTCTGGCAGTAGCAGCAGGTCCCGCAGACGACGCGCAACTGCAACTCCTGCGGCAACGAACGTGCGTTCTCCCGTCGTTCACCGCTTTCGACTACCATCCACACGATTCTTGTGAACCATTTCGCAGGCCACCAATCTGCCCTCGGTGCCCTCGCCTCTCACGTCTACAGTCGCAAACGAAACTGCGTGCTCGGTGGAAAACTGGCCTACCTTGCCGGCAGCGTTCTTGCGTGTTGGTTTTTTTTTATCATTTCTTATACTTCTACACACTTGCAGACGCTGACCTGTGCCAGGACCGACCCGCGGACCAATGCCCGGGTCGGGTAGGGGATGCAGTTACGGTTTTTGTTGTTGTTTTTCTGTTGCGTTGTTGCTTTGATTTGCCTTGCGGATGATGCAGTTGCAATCGTTGTCGTCACTGTCTACGTTGATGATGATGCTCGTCTTGCCCCACCTAGACCGTTCCGTCTGCACGCGTTCGCTGTTGTGTATGTTAGCTCCGCACTGAATAGACACCTGTAAAGTGGTTGTTTCGTGCCAGACCTGTTCCAATGCAGAATTGCTGGAAATGACAAAGAGGAATGTTTTAATAACATTTCACACTAATTTTGTGGGATATAATACACAACAATAAATTAATTAATACATGTTTACACTGGAGACTTAAATGCTATTAACGAAACAAACTCACTGTCTTAGCTACAGGAACTTGGCTGTATTTCTTAAAATATCTTTTAAAAAATGTGTTTAAGGACACAGTTTAATCATTAAAAAATATTGCTTATAGTCCACAAATCTTGGCTCTTGGGTTAACCGTTTGAAATATTAGTGTACCAGAGCGGTCTCGAGAGAAGATGAGTGAAGAACACTGTAATACACAGCGGTGTACAAGCATCCGGTGCATTCCAAACAGGTTCCTTTACATGCACTCCAGAAGAGACATCCGGAACCTATCCTTCTGTGCAAACGTTAAAACGGAGCAAAACACGCTTGTAAAACTCGAAATAAACCAGATACCAAAATGTTTGCAACCATGACCAAGCAGAGACTGCATCGTCCCGGTGCACATTGGCACAGGCTTAGATGCAGGTACCCTCAAACGCAACGAATCACGATCGTTGACGCATCCTCGCGCACAAATGAAAGCAAAAGAAACGCCATCCCGACCGATGGTTGAACGTTTGAAAGGTATTCATTTTCGTATAAAGCGTTCGTCGCTGAATGCTGAAACGTTCGAAGCGAAGAATTTACATTCGCGACGACCGACCAGGACCGTGAGTGTCTCGTGGCCACGAGACGACAAGCCCGAAGCGTACACACGCGCGCTGTACAAAATTAAACGGGAATCGGATTGTTATTAAATGATTATTATTAACCATATTAAAGAGACATTAATGATTTTTCCCTGCAATCGAATTAATTAACATACATTTGTGAACGATTCCGTCTCCTGTTTCCTGTTTCATCCGACTAACACGGTTGACAAACGCACACACACACACACACCCAGAGGCTGCAGAATTCAGGCAGTTGCAGAGAACCCTCTGCTCGGGAAGGAACGATTTGGCAAGAACACACGGTGAATCGAAATGATTGATCGAAGATCGTTATCATCGGTACAATCGGTTCGGCAGTTCGCGATTCGCACTGCGACTTCGATTGGCATTTTTGCCGTGATAGGCTGCATCGATTTTTCCTGTTCGTGAATTGCACTTGATGCATTTATTGTATGTGTGTGTGTGTGTATGTGAGTTTGCGTTTCATTTATACTTTCCGTTCCGTTGCATTTCCGGCTGCGGCAGAGAAGGATTGTAAAAAAAAAAATCTCCACACACATCAATAATACAGACTCGCTTGTATGCAGTTCGGGAGAAAATCGAATGACGTTTTCGACCGGAATGTGTGCTACACGCTCGGGACCGATCGATCCTGCCTCACCTAATTAGTATTTTGTGTCGATGCCGCCTTATCAATGCTACTGCCTGGTGTCTCCCTGTCTCCGTCTCCGAACCTCGTCTATGCGCACAGTTTTCAAGGTTCGAACCCTGCACCTGTACGAACCGTCGCAACAGGAGTGTTAGCAGCAGCTGGCAACCGGGAGAAAGGGACTTCTATCTTCCCGCTGTCTGTTGCATCTTAAGCTGGGAGGGAGAGCACTGTTACATGGTGCAGCACAACACACACGCACACTCGCACTGGCGCGACAGGATGCCAACTGCATTACATTAATTGTGGAATTAATGAATTTGTTCTACGCTGGGCGTCGTCGTTCCGTCCACCGTTGCCGATCCCGACGTGCTGACGGTACTGTAACCTGGGTAGAGCGCCGGAAAGTGCCCTCGCATCTACGTCACCCCTGCGGTCGTGATCGGTGAATGATAAGCGTGCCGATCACTGCGGGAAACCGGCTCATTACGTGGCGCGCCCCATCATCGTCGGGCTCCGCAACTGGAGCAAACCGAATGGGAAAGGAATTGGTAATAACAAAAAAAAAAGGCTGATCTCATCTGAAAACTTGCAACAACAAAAAAGTGCTGCTCTTTCGACAGTACCACCCGAGACGATCGGGGATTTATAATCCTCATTTGGCCACTGACCTTCCGCACGATTCCTGCACCCTCTCAACACAAGCCCCTCCACTGCGGGAAGGCCAAATAAAACAAGAAGACACAAAAAAAGGGAATAAATACTTCCCATTTGCGTGGGGTCGTTCTGCATCGAGAATCCTTCCAGCTCGGGTGGGTATCGTCACGTCGGTAAGGGTAGGCTCAATTTGCATTCACTGCTAATAACTTCGACTTCGGCTGGCATTAGCAGCGGGGGTGAGGGTATTCAAGTGCATACTTAAAGGGGAAAAAAGACACATAAACGGACTGTTTTCCTCGTTTAACGATCGCTGGTTAATACACGATTGCATGCTACAAATTTGTACAGCAAGGTGGCGTGCATCGATGCATACACATTTTCATGGATTTTCGGATGTTTTGATGGGTTTTTCTTCGTTTTTCGGTGTTGGAGTTGGTTTCGATGCGCCGAAAGGGAGACGGTGTAGTGGTGTAATAAAATTGGAACACCCTCTGAGACAGTTTTTGCTGCTGCTACGACGTAAAGTGGCGATTACGATCAGATAACGTTTTCCGAAAGTAGTAACAACTACTTCGTACGGATTCAAAGCGAACTTTCCGTTTATAGTTAACCGGCCCATTCGTCTGATAGTGAGCGGTACGTTGATGTAATATGAAGGACTACAATATCCGTTGGTATTACAGGGTTTTATTTTTGCGTTGAAGAGTCTCTGTCTGGATTTTGTTCAAGTTGAACTAGAATGTGATAAGGTCGATCTGGACTTCTGGACAACTGGACTTCATTTTATAAAACTTTTAATAGTTGGAATCAATTCAGTTGCTAAGATATCTTGACTGATATACTGAAAGTGTTACAAATGTGTGCGTTGAACGAGGTTCGGAAAGTATGAAGGATTCCAGATCTACCTCAACACATTGCAGATCAACTTGAAGAGAATCCGGAATTGGGCCCAACTTGATATAGCAACCCCTTCGAATCCCTTCGGTATTTTCTCTTCGAAAGCGAGAGTAAGAGAAAGAGACAGGGAGACAATGTGTGTGTGTGTGTGTGTGTGTGTGAGAGAGAAAGAGAGAGATAAAAAAACTCATCCTGGCAACGATGCGTGAAAGTAAAATCATGCAATCCCTGTGAATGTAATCATCCAAGGTATACGCGTGTGTCCTGCAACTTCACCCAAGTAACTGCAACTGACATCGTTCGGGCGACTTTCGGACGAATTCTGGAACTGTTGGGTTGGCTTTTGCGTGATCTCAATATCGTTGAAAGCTTCATCTACATTCGATCTCATTGAAAGTGAAAGGTTGAAACCCATGGACCCAACCCATGCCGAGATCGATGCAATGCGTTTTTTAGGAGTAGGGGTTTTACCCGGCGACTCTTTTGTTGAGTTTGTTCTCATCTCATCGGCAGGATGTCACTCGGCAGTGGATTCAGCAGCACACAATATAAAGGCACCCCGCAAATCGCTTTGCTCGAAGACGTGAATCGTGTAAACTATCATCAGTGAAGCGGGTGGAGACTTTACCTTCCCCAATCACACCAACTGATGAGGTTGACCCACAGAGGTGAACGTGCTGTTGCACGAGCGTTGAACACACCCGAACGGGATGGAACAAGGGGGAAAACGGTTCACTTTTTACGTGATATTTCATTAGTTCTGTTTCGAGCACGGTGCGAAGACGAAGTCGCTGCAGAGCAGTAAAAACAAGAATTACACTTACAGTGCAAAAGGAACACAACTACAAAACGGCTGCCCTCGCGGGGCAAAAAAAACCGATCATAAATAACAGAACTAGACCTCTTCTCAGCAACAACATCATCAGACCGTCGGCAACCAAACGGCAGCAGCAACCGGTGAACAGTAATGGAATCGATCGAACAAGATTCCAATGACTCCGGTGCCGGTGCCCGATGATGCATTTCTAGCAAACGGTTCCGTGGTTCAGCTCGTTGCAAGTTGCAAACCCAGGTGCAATCGAGTTGGGGCCGTTGATCGTATATACAGCAAAGGGGTAAAAGGCCGAAAACGGGTATGGCCAGTGCCAGAGTGGGATGGGTTTTCCATCGCCCAGTCCCCAGTACAGTACTGGTAAAAATCCAGCGCGGTCAGTTTACGATCGGTCGGGTCGGTGTCGAACGAGAAACAGGCAACAGCAAAGTGGAAGGATCTGCTCGTAGATTGTGAGGGTGCAGAATCACAACCTTTAGGCTCGCGTTGCACGCGAAAGCGAGTAGTTACGGGAACGCGAGGAAGCGATCACGATGCAGCACCGCGTCGAAGTATGATTATTATATTTTAATCGGATTATTGAAAGATTTCATTTGTACCAAGCAGATCCGTGCCGGGTTTGGAATGAAATGGGGGGAAGCTGGGATGGTTTCTTTCTTCTCGCTCCTTCTCGCAGGAATGGGAGCAAGGATGTACGGAAACGTAGAACAGAAACATAAGAAAAAAAACCCTTCCGAGAGAGCCTTCGGAACGATCGATCGGCTCGCGAGCGTTCATTACGATGCGATCTTCAGCCGGGTTGGTATGGGGCGAGACAGAAACACTGCAAAACTTCGCGTGCGCCTCACTCAAAACGATTCGCTGTGGCCCTTCTGCGCTGGAAATGCATCCAGTGAACGTATAATTTTAATAATAACTCTACCAGCACACCAAACCGAACCAGGGTGGCAACCCCCTCGGACGTATGGTTCAGCTTCACCATCAGGGAAGCCCGGGCACCTCGATCTCGGTCCGCGATTCTGCAACCTGCACCGCACCGTTGCACTCGCTACGAACGAAAAGGGCAGCACAAACGTTGAAAGGGACACAAGAAACGGTAGATAACAAGCAATTACACTTTTCCTTGGGAGTGTATAAAAATTTGTGTAATAAAGTTTTTACATACATCACTCCCTTCCACACACGCACACCCTCGCAAGGGAGGGTTTGAGGGAGGGGAACTGAAAGAGGGTGGTGGTTTTGAGAAGACATGATGAATGCAACAGCGCTGGTAAGGGTCAGTACGGTAGGAATGGTGCCGTTTCCGGACCAAACGGCGCTGGACTTCATCGGTAAATGTATATGTGTGTGTGTGTGTGTGTGTGTTTGTGCCATTTCTCATCTACGGTGGTATTGCACAGTATGAGGTTTTCGTTGCCAGGGCTAAACACCATCCCCTGAAACCACCCCCTTTCGCATCTCATCCAAGGAATGCTACCCCAAAAACGAACGCAGTCCCAAAAAAAGGGGGGAAGGAAATACACTTAAAACCAAACGTTCAGCTTCAAGTAACAAATACCCCGAGCACCCTTAAGCCGAACGGACATACACCTTGGCTGTGAGACACAGGAGAAACGTGTTTCATTTCCGAGATTAGGATCAAAAATTGTCAAATTTCACCCGGTGCAAAACCGGTGAAGCAACGCCGAAAGGAAAGGAATGGCAAACATTAAAGCGTCCCAGTCCGAGGATATTCACCGATTCCTCGGGTGTTCTTGCGCTTTGATGAGCAAAGCAGCCGCGCTTTTGTAGAATGAAAATTAATTACCATATCCCAACACGTCACGTACACGGGCCAGTACGATCGGCGACGGTTCCGGGTGGAAAATAATGAGTGCGGACAAATTTCTTGGAAATCGAGTCCCTTTCCGTGTCCCTGTATGCGATGGCAAACGCAGGGTGGAGCGTAAAGTGACCCCCAGAAAAAAAGAACACCTTCTCCACTGCACACAACTCTGTGCGACCGCATCTTCGGAGGTCTGAAACAGTACCCGTTTTTGGTTTTTTGTTGGGTGGTGTTTTTTTTTATTTCATTCTGTCCACAGTTGGGGAGATGGTCAGCGCATTTTTCGGCCGGTTCTGCTTTGTGCGTTTGCAACAGCGAGTTAAGCACACTAATTAATTGCAGCTCGAATGCAGTTCGCGTAATACACCCCGGGTGAAATGGGAACCGAAGAGACCATGTTGATCGGCCCGTGCATGGATCAAGCAGGGTACTGTCAACATACCTGAGTTTTGTTGTTTTGTGTTGTTAGTTTCATTAAAAGAATGTAAAACTTTGCCGCGTGAAAGGTGTTGAGAAGGATTTATGCCATACAAAACGAAATCATGGCGTTTCTCGCAATTCATGTAGATAGTCGATGAATGCCTTTGTAATTTCTAGCGTTATTATGATTAGTAACCTATTCTTGCTTTCATTGGTAAGTGAAATGATTTATGAAGATGTAACAGGCTAGAGTTGCAGTTAATATATCATAATAGATATCAATCATCAATAAATCACAACGATTCATGTTAAACTATGTTATAAACTAATCAATCTTGACATGTCGACGACGATCATATAATGCGTGAAAATGGGTTAGAAATGTATCTATAGAATTGCTATTATCAAAATACAAAAGGGATGAAATAAATCAACAAGACCCAAACAACAGGAGGCCATTAGAGCTCAACCTCTTAAATCACTTTTAGTTTTTAAATTTATTATTTAAGTGATCGTAGCGTCGAAGTTCCCTGTTTGTAGTGTTAATTTCAATAAAAATCTAGGAATTCAATACATTCCTTTTGTTTACTACTTATCATTGAGTTTTTGAACACCTTTAATATCAACCATTAAAGTCTGGTCTCTTAACCTATTGGTTATTACTCACCTAGACTGTATGAACATCTTCATTCTACGTGTTTATTTTCGAGCGGCTTGAAGGGCTCTGGCAGAGGAATAAAACAACAAGTGTTTTGGTAGTGGTGTGTTACAAGCACTGAGAGAATTCCAAAGAGATGTAGTACATTCTATAGAAGAATCTACGTACCTTGTAATTGTTGAAAGATCATTCTTATGATCTATTCGTAGCTGGATACAATTCAAACCACATTTGGGTACTGTAGCTCTCTTCAATCAGCAATTCGCTTCATACATTCCAATGTTGGGTTAAAATTGTTCACCACCCAAATTAAACTCCACCTCTACCAACGGTTTTGCAAACAGCATTTAGCGGAAAGTTCAATCCCTTGCCTGCAACCTCCTTACACAAAGGATCACAAAGCTTCACCCGTTTGCCAACTGTCGACCAAGGTTTCTGGTTTTTTTTGGTCGTCCAACAAATCACTCAAACCACAACCGAAGCCTTCGTATGAACTTTATGCAGCTGTGCTGTGCAGCTTCTAATTATCACCCGCCAAACTCGATTACCCAGGCCGTTCTAAGCAGGGTCATCGCTTCTAACCCACAGAGCAAGGGAGAGACCCCCAAAACGGTTCGTCCGTGCAATGGTTCACAACAGCGCTTGATCATACGACCGAATGGCAATCATTTGGTCCGCCCGGTTTTTTTTTTTATTTTTCGGTTACACCATTTACCCGAACTCCTTAACCTGCCGCTGGAATCGATCCGGTCCGTTTATCTGCCGCGGAACAAATGGCGAGAAGCAAACCTAGAGCGGCTGCACATCGACACGACTCCAGCCAACGGAGAATCAAACGCCAACGACGATCCCATCGAAGCATAATTTCTTCTAAACACTCCTGTAGTAGTCGATCGATTAGTGGTACGTTGGCTACCTTTAATGTTCAATTCGTGATTGAAAGCGATCGGGGCCAAAACCATGGGAAGCCGGCACGTTACCATATGTTACCTCGCTCGGGTCCGCCCCACACACGTACAGCGTTTACCATTCTCGCCCGGCTCGAATCTACCGACACACACTGCATGATGTATGCAAAAATAAGAAAATGCACTCAGCGCATTCGCATTCGCCACCCATCCACACTTCCCGCGCGTCCATCGGGGGAAGAAAATAAAAACAGCCAATGTAAAGCTTTGGGGTCGTTTTTCATAATTTCTTCCACGCTCTCGTGCATTTCCCTACCGACTCGTGTGATGACGACGAAGACGATGATGGGTGTAAAGAAACGTGCAATGGACGTGCGAATGCGTTTTGTTTTACAATAAATCTTCAAACGCTCCCAATCGGTGCGAACTGGCGGTCTTGGATGGCACGGCTCTGGATGCATGGCGCGATCTGATGCAGTTTTTTGTTTTGTTTCGTATGCACCCTGTTTGCTATAACATACCGTGAAGAAGGGGAGAGGGTTGTGATCGTGTTCCGTAGTAGCAGCGCGGTGGCTGCCAAGCACCGGGGAGGTTCGCAGCAGAAGGATTATTTATTTTGCCCCGACAGTGATGGCGTTTTATGCTTCGCCCGTAGTGTGCCTGCAGTTCATGTTGAACGGGAAAAGGTGCGCATTACACGGATCATAGCTGGTTGTACAATGTTGTGTACCCAATCAATCGCCCGGGTGCCGCGGACGCGAAGTGTGTCGTTCTGAAGGTATGGTTTTGTTAGTGGCCGCATTAAACGGAGTAGCCATTTTAGGTATACAGGCTGGCAAAAGGCTCTAACGACCGTTCTTCATCAAACTGCGTACAAAAGCTTACCCGATGGACAGCGTCATCGTGAGAAGTGTGAAATTGTCCTATTCAAGTGCTGGTAGTGTGTGTGTGTTTTTTTTCGCATGGAAATCGCAATGACCGTTAAGTTGGTAAATGGTTCAATAACTTTGTACACTGCTTCTAAGACACAACGTAACAAATGTTTTTTTTTATTTGTAAATTATGCTTAGTAACATTTTTGGCCTAATTTCCTGTGTAAAGAAGCCTTAGGTTTAAATCAACCGATTACATCCGAGGGATGGTTATCCACTTAACTTAATTCAAAACGACATGAAACTTTGTAATCCTTTAAATGTCCTTTAATGAGGTGTTAATAAATTTTTATAGTCCATTTTGGGATTTAAGAGAAATTTAAAGTACAACATTTTCCTTGTCCTAATTTTATTTTGCTTTGAAATGTGTTTTTTCAATTTAATCCAATTTTGTAAAATATATACTTCCAGTCGTATTTTATCATTTCCCCACAAATTTAATCTCTCTCGAATTTCTTAAAATGCTTATTTGTGACAGTAATGATGCTCAATATTTCGACTCGAATTAATCCGAACTGTGCACATTACAAATCACAATACAATCGACCAAAATTGACCAACTAAGAGGTAGTATAACAAAGGGCAATCTAAAATTAACAACTCGTGTTATTTAAAACATTTTATTTATTTTTATTTTTTTTAGTTATTTTGCCTGACATTTTAGATCATAAATACCGCTGAAAAATAAATAAATACTCATTTGATTTAATTTCTTTTTTCGATCATTTAAAACGAAACTCTTATTGGTCATTACAAATACTTCTTGAAGTATAAAAAAATGTTATCATTTAATGTAACTTTTAGCAACTAAATCACCCGCGTAACAAAAGGTTGAAATTTTAAATAATCGCTCTCTATGGCCAGGTGCGATCAAACCCGATCGTACTGACCTCAAGCCCAACTCTACAACCAGGCGCCAGAAAGGATATTCGATCTTGGTTGCAAAAATTATGGCTTCTCGTTTCGTCCATTGACACACGACAAGAACGCTGGCATAGGTCGGTATATGTTTTTCCTGCCCTTTCCACTTCCACTGCCTATGCATGCAGGTTGGTATTTGCTTTCATTTAATTTCTTTTCAATGTTTCCGACCGTTTCCTGTTCATTTTCCACCCGGATCGGATTCCTCCCAGGGTGCGGATGGTTCGGACGGTTGGTTGTTGAAAGATTTATCTTCTCATTTCATCATCACCCTCGTCGGCGGTACAGCGCCACGAAGACGCTTCGGAAATGGCCGTTCTAAAGCCGTGCCGGTACACGCAGTTGCCACAACCCATCGATGACTCACTGATCCGTGTTATTATTTATTAACAACAATCTTTCGTGAACCGATCGCTGAGTTATGGTTTCATTAAGTTTTAATTAGCTTGCCTGCCTCTCCGGCGCGGAACTCGCCTGTTGCCCTTCGGTAGTTTGTCTAGTAATTAAGGATTGTGGTAGTCAATCATTTCAATCCAAGGATTGCTACCGGAATGTATCGACAAAACCGAACGAATTGGGGAAGGAAACAAATGGAACAGCGATGCCCCTGCGCAATACGGTACGGTTCATCGGTATGATCTTTTTGACGAATTACGATCGATGACAGTTTATTTTTTCCCTTCCCAAATGACAGTCAACCCAACCCCGGCATTGCCCAATCATAGAAATTATTCCTTCCTTCCAAAACCCGGGCTGTCTCGCACAGTGCGGCGGCACGGTAGCGATAATTAGCAATTCTCCCAAGCACCCTCTTGAGCCCCGGGTGGGGATGGGCCGATTTTTCCGTTCCCTTCATTAGGCAACGATTGGCACGGATTCACGACTCATCAAATTAAATAGAAAGAAAGGCTCGAAACGTTACCACCGTCGACGGTCGGGGAACAGAAACAGAAACCGGTGAATTATCAATAATAACACCTCCTAGAACGCATTGCACACAACCGATGGGTCGGTGCGTTCCACGTAATTTCCACGATCATTTTGTGTGTGGGTTGAGAGACAGACAAAAAAATTACACAACCACACCAAGAAAGTCTTCGGTATGTGACGGAAAGGATGGGACGGTTCGAAACGCACGATGTCGATGGCCGTTCCGCGGCGTGTTGGTGGTGAACTTTTCACGCGCGAAAGGAATGCGAAGGGGAAAGGATTTTTCCGTTGGGAAGAAGGTGAAACATTCCAATGGGTTGGTCCGTTTGGGACCGGTCACATGAAGCTCGCACGGGTTCTAGCACAACGTGGACAGTTCTCGGGAGGTGTAATGAGCCGTAAAAATCTTCTGGTACGTGCGGGCCAGATTCAAATCGCCCCTTACAAAGAAGCCCTCAAGAAGAACCGAGCGGAACTGTACGGCAAAAAAAAGATTCATGTACCCAAGGGAAATATGATTGAAGCCTAAAGCACGACGCCGTACTAATAGAACAATGCGAACTTAAAGCGACCCAATCTGGTGGAGAGCCTGTGGGCTCTTCTGCGGCAGGCTATAAATTATTCCCATAGCCGATTTGGTACCGATTGTTCGACTAATTTTTCCCAATTAAAACATGCGTCTCACCGAACACGGGTGGTGGGAAGGGGAATCGGTGTGTCGGGTCGGTTAGGCGTAACTAGAGGGTACCAAAGGTGCTCTCGAGACAAGGAAATCACAATAGATCGGCGGCAGTGACTTGCCCGGTCCCGGGATGATGCCTCCGTTTCTTCGATACCCCGTATGGGTGCCTTTCCCAGTTCTTGACGGAAGAATATTACACGAACCGCACCGTACAGATGCCTAGCCACTTATTAGACGCGTAGCACCGTTCCTCTCTCTCGCTCTGTTTGGCACCCGACCCGGCAAGAAGTTCTGTCGGGCACGCATTGCCGGGCATTCGCAACGCTGTCACAACGCCGAAGGCCAGAGGGCAGTGGAGCGCTAGCAATGGTACCGCTCCGCTTCAAGGTGCCGTGACTGTGCACATTCGCGCAACAAACTACCACCGGCCACATATTTATGCACACATCTCTTCGGCCAAGCCGTTCCCAGTCGTTCGGTGGTGTCCGCACCCAAGGTGTGCGGGTTGTGTCGCAGGAAGTCCGCACAGAAAAGTGAAGTGAAATAAGTCAAATTCGATTGGGATAATTACGCGGTTGAGGAAGATTTCTTCTCTCGTGTGTCGTTTTTTTTTCGTTGTACTGCCGGTTGGGGTTGTTATCTGGTGAGGAAAAATTGAAATTTATACGCTTCACCAAAAACCGTGGTTGTTGGGTAAGTATGTGGCGTGACGGAAGCCGTGATGGGTTCAGTTACCAGTCCAATGACAGGATTGAGCGGACAACGCTTGTGTTGGGGTGTGTGTGTGCGTACGCATCATCATCCGTCTGGAAGCGGAAGGTAAGAAGCTGTTGTGCAGCTAGAACATATACATCAGACCACTGGAATCGATATCGCTAAACACGATCTCGGGACCCACTGTCAGATCAATCAATCAAAGCAACCACGGCAGAGCAAAAAAAAAGCCCCTCTCCGGTTGAGCCTAACCTCACAAAATGCAAATTAATCAATTTGAGACTCGAGATTCTCGAAGGAGTCCGCCACTTCCCCGCGCGGGCCAAAGCGATCCAGAACGAACCACCTGCGCATAAACAGCCGTTAAACGTACGATGATGGCCCGTGCGAATGTGGAGCATCTCCCGAAAACTCCAACTACACAGACCCAATCATCGGCGCAAGTCGTTGTCGTCGTTGTTCGGTAACCAATCAAACTGACCGTTGCCGGTTGCGGGTGAGTTTCCGCGTGTAGTCTCAGCGAGCAACAGCAGAAGAACCTCGGGATGCCGTCGCCACAATCACTTCCAACCGGACGAATGACACAATCGGGGGGTTTGAGGTGGAGACCGCGAAATGAATAACAAAAGTGGTCCTCGTTGATCAATCGAGCTGAGCGTCTTTTCATTTGGTGTGCGCGTGTGTGTGTGTGGTTTTGTGCATGCCCGGTCAGTTGTGGCCATTCGATGCTCATTAACATATAGAGCTGATACATGGTGTCCACCAGGGATTTCGAGATCTTCTCACATCTCCTCCCATTCCACGGCATTGCGGTGTGAGAATTTCTGCCGGATTCCACCGCTAGCCCACCACGAATCGTGGTGTCCGACGAAGGTTGATCAACTAAAATGTTAATTATTTATTATATTAAAATGATAATAACAGAGCAAGAACCCACAACACGACGCTGACGGGCACGGCAGCGCATTCGAGCATTGTTAGACCGGGCAGGCAGGTAAGTGACAGGTCTGTTGTTTTTTGAGGCACCGAAGGCACCAGGGATGTCTAAGCATCCTCAGCACGGTTCGGGCTGCTTAGGGGTCCCAATCCGGGAACCGGCCAAAGGCACCATCTTTCCCGCTCTGGCTTCGGCTCTGGGTCTTCCTGCTAAGGTTCTTGGTGCTTCCGAGTGCGGGGAAAACAAAACAGAGAAAAACAAACAACAGCGGAGAAGTAGTCCAGCACAATAGCGGGGACCAACCAGCCGCGGATCGGTCAGTTGCAGAATAACGTGGGACTATGATAATGCCGTGTCATCGCTGGTAACAAGTAAAATTGATTTAAATTTACGTCCTGTTTACTCAACCACCGGCCTCGATCGGGTGCGAGCGGTTTGGTTTCGATCAATCTGACCCCGGGTACTTTGCATCGGGACAGGGCATTTTGGGGCGAGTAATCTTTGCCCGTTTGGAATTCAATTTTTCGGCCAACCATCACGAGTGGTTCGGGACGTTTGGAGCATTCTCGACCTAAGAGTTAGCCGAGCCGCGAACCGTGCAAGAATGTGCACCCATTTTCCACAGTCACACAGTGATCAATTGCCAGAGGGGGGCTCAGGAGAGGAGAAAAAATCCGCCCGTGGCACTAATAATAGCAACTGGTGGGGCTCCACTATTCGCCGCCAGATCGATCGTGTCACCTCGCCCTGAAGGAACTGTTGTTCCTGTTCGGAGGTTTTATTACTTTTATTGATCACTTATTTTCCACGATTCCGCTTTTGGGCCGTCTTCTTGGATGGACAGGTTCCACCGAGCTGCGTCACCGGTGTGTCCTCGCTGCTGGCCGGTTCCGTTCGTCCAGAAGCCTACTCAGCTGTCCGGTCGAGAACCTATTCAAATCAATTTCCATCCTAAAGTCGGTTCGTTCAGTTCAGGGAAATGAGATGCTTACGGCACCGGCATCCAGCAACACATGACAGAGGGCGCTTGTTTCTGTCCCGGGGTTCAAACTCAACCGTTTTGGATTCTTGGCGCGAGCATCTTTTGATGCCATCGCGCTACCACATGTACTTGCAGCAGAACCGGGAATGGAGTTCCAACCATAAAATCGCACCTCCGATCGCCTTCCGTGACCCGAGAACTCGCGTAGGCATTTCACACCGCAATTCATCGCGCCGAGCCGGCTCACTGTACCGGTGGGGTTAAGGTCGCTGGGTCGTTGTCTAGCAGGGAAATAAAAATATCTGTCCACAATTAGTTGCCGGCAGGCAAAAAAAAGAAGCAATACCAAGTTGAACGTACTATCTGGCATGCACAGACGATGGCTCTGTATGCTTTTTGTTGCTGTTGGTTGTGTTTGGCCGTTCGTTTCCTTAATCCCATCAATCCGTGCAGGCCAGCACGGACAGCTTGTCAATAAACTCATTCACGCCTGCTTACGAAAGTAATCAGTAGGGTAACGCGGTTGGTTGAAAATTTAGCAACCGTACCAGGTCCGGTCTGGTGCTGCTGCTAAGATGAAACCGGCAACACGGGCCCCGAATCCGAACGTGCCGGGATGAGACAGATCGGTTGTATTATATTTTGGGAGTTTGCCGCACCATTTCTTGCCCAGCGTCACCTTACGATCGCACATGCGGGAGTAATTCGTATGCATATGGGAGGGAAATAAAAGACACAAGACACCACAGACACAGGGACAGAGGGAGAGAAAGATAAAATAAAATCAATGTTAAAATGCCGCGGTTGATGACAGAGAAAACTTTCTAATTGGCTTCGGCATCAAATATGGCGAATCTTGATGCACGACGGTCAGAAGCATTTCGACGGCGGGAAGGGGATGAAGCGCTAGCTTGGCTGTGGCCGGTGTGGTGTGATAAAAATGGATGATTTATGGGCAACGTGCTACGTGGTCCGGTGGTGTCGCAGGTGGTGCGGAGGGAAACCTTATTTCTACCGAGGACATTGTTACCCGCCTACGTCGCGCGGATTCGGTACGGTGAGAAACAACGATCGGGTTGTGTGCGATCGCGCGGATCGGTGATGAGCGTAGGAGTTTGAAAAGGAGTTTTGGTGAGGGGGAAGTTGAGTGGGGAAGTGGAAAAGCAATTATGTTAAATTGCTGATCTATGGTTATTGTGCGTGAATTATTCTACCGCGATGGGAAATCGTCACGGCTGCTTTGAAGTTCATATTGTTAAAACATTTGCTGCTCCGCTTTGGTTTTGAGGCTCAGTAGAGAAGGTTCGTTTAAACGAGTGACATAGAATGTAGCAACATTCTTGTTCTAAATATTACTATTTGAAAGGATTGAATGATTGAGGAATATTTAAAGAAGAATAATTTGGCTTATTGAAGAAATAGCTTAGGAAAATGTGATACTTTGTTGTTGAAGTTTCGTAGATCAATTAATTGACCATTGGATCTATCAGTCTAGACATTTTGGAGGAATAAAATATTATCAATTCCAGCTCATCAAAATTGTTTATTAAGTAACTATCAATACAAACGCATAAAATGCTTAGTAGGTCTACTGTACAACCCAGTATCTGAAAACACAACCGTTCGAGCCTTCTCACGTTTCTTATCTCGTCTTTAAATTAAAGCCTTTCCTAAGAAACAAATCCCCCCGTGCATCATCCTCAACGGTTCCACGAACTCTTTAGCAACATTTTAACGCTACTCATCCCGCCAGGTTCCGTCGAAGCCTTCAAAGTAGAACAAATTTTCATTCTCGGTCGTGTCCCGATAGAGCAGATAAATCTCCCGAACCTTCCGCAACAACAGTGCCGCGCGTTGCATGCGGCCGGGTGTCGAAAACGTGAACCGAATGCGCAACAGCGGCGAACCCCGTCCCTCGGTACACCCGCGCAACCCGCGCAACCCGATGCAACAGCGGTTCGGCAATGCAACAGCAACTGGTTGGACGTGCCGATCTCGATGCGAACGGCTGGGGTGTTTGGTGGGAAAAGCGGCCCAGAATGCATCGTAGTTTTACGAGCAGCGAATTAGTGAAGGATGGAATTTGCTAGGAAATTGATTTTCACAACCGTGGCGGCAGTATCGTCATCTTCGTCGCCGCTTGTTGATGCAACAACGAGAAAATTAATCGCCCACCGAACCGAACCAAGTCGGCTGGCAGGAAAGCACACACAAAAAAAACAACAATGCTGTCGGAGGAACTCTGGGCTGCTTTCTCGTGATCTTTCGGTGTAACCTCTCCTGTGGGGATGTTGCTGTTCGGTGTTACATTAGCGTTTTGTGCTGTGCTGTAACGGTACGGTACCGATGGTGAGTAATTCCGTAGAATGATCCTTTACTTATCTAGATTAAATCGTTATGCGGACATAATGCCGCATGGCAGCGGGACGCCACCGGTGGCGGCACGAACTTGGGGGGGCATAGCAGACCAGAAGCGGGAATGATGAAATGATGAGAAAACGAAAAGCTAACACTATGGAAAATGGGTCCAATATGCAATTACATTGGGCCAGCCCCCCGGCCAGTTGCGCATATGTGCGCAGCGGGCTCTAATGCCCACGGTGGCGGTTACTTTGTCCAGGAGCGGCGATTGTTGTTAGATGTGTCGAGGTGGTCGTAAAAGATGACTTCTGTTGTTGTTTGCAGCATGGAGGTGGTACAATGAGATATCATGGGGATTTTTGTTAAATGCGATGTGTGTTACATAAGCTCTCCTATTGATAGCCAAACCTTGGTCAATGTACGGCGAACAAATTAACTAATTAATTTAGATTTATTTAAAAAAAACAGATGAATGAAATAAGATAACAAAAATAATTTTTGAAAAAAATAAATAAATTCACAATACATTCAAATCCTTGTTCTGAGTCAGAGCCTTAGAGATTCTTCTTCTTCTTAATCAGCACAACAACCTCAAAAAGTCTTGGTCTCCTTTGACTGCATTTACCCGTAGCTGGATAGTCAGTCCATGGGGTGGCCCCGTGGCATGATGGTAGCGGCGCCAGTCTTCACACGAACGGACCGTACCAAAATCCCATCCGGACCAATCCCCCGTACGCAGGACCGACTCGCGAGCTACGGGTAAATAAAGTCACAGAGAGCCAAAAATGGCAGACCTTCATCTCTTGAGGTTGTTATGCCGATAAATAAGAAGAAGAATAGTCAATCCTGCGTAGGGGGGGGATTCATCCGGATGGGATTTTGTACCTACAATTTCTTCACTTCCAGAAAATTGTGTCTACTAAATTGGCTACCGATACGAGCGCCCTCTACAACTCCACGCGATTACTAAACCCACGTCGCCAACGAACCCAAAACGTGCCATTTGTGTGTACGCGGTGCGATTTATCCAGTTCATTTAACCGTTTGCCTTAGAACATGACCCCACCAAAAGGCACAAAGGCGACAAAGAAAGCTTTTTCCGCCATCGCACTTAACGAACGTTGCATGATGATCCTTAACCCGCGCCGGAGTGTGAAAGCATCCATTCTAAACGGGAACAGAGTTCGAGTTGCATACAGATGAGTTCGGATCCCGTTCTCATCAATAAACACAGCGCGAGAACAAAACTGTACGCGACAATAAGAAACACGCGCAGTTGAGAAGCGCATTACATCGTGCCAAAATGGTTGACGGCAAAACGTCTTTAGAATGCGTGCTGCTCTTTCCTAGCGTGAAATAGACTTCTTCCTATAGACACCAAACTGAACCAAGGAAGCTAGCACGTTCTTGTGTGTGTGTGTTGTTTTTCTTTGCTTTTTACCCTTTCGGGGCATGTGAACAACTCGCACACACGGCGAACGGACCGAATCATTCAAATTAATCATAATAAGCGTTTCGAATTTTAATTTTTTCCGACCGGTTCGGAAGATAGGCGAAAAAAAACAAGGGTTCTAAGTGGCAGTGTTAGATTAGGTGGCTTGACTTTCGATCATCGTCGAAGGCACAGTCATCTTCCGGCCCGGGGTATCAGCTTGCCCCGCCACGGCCTCCAAAAAGGAATGCAACGCACCAGGAAAAGCTAGACACGTTCCGGTGCACAACACACCACCAGGTCCAGCTTCATTTCAGCTGCCAGAAGAAAGGAACGCAATCCCGCGCATCCCGACGCTACTCGATTTCACTTGGTGTCCGTTCCAGTTCGTTCGATTCATCGTTCACCGCGACGTTCGTGCCCGCGTTCAATCGACCATTATTGATCGTTTCCCGCCAGGGTGATAGTATGTGGGAAGCGTCTTCATTACCGCTTCCGTGACGCAGTAACTGAAATGAGCGAGGAAGCGAGAAACCCTCAGAAGCAGGTAAAAAGAAGGATAATGATCCCGCGACGCCTTTTAAGAGGTTTCTGTTTTCAGCGTTGCTCCTTCCCGAGACAGTGGATGGTGACTTTTAATTTCATTTCCCCTGTTTTTTTTCTGTTGCTTTGCAGCGATCTGTTGCTATGTTGTGTGTTGCCTCGGCACTTTTTTGTTGTCTAACGCACTAATAAATCCTCGCTTACCAGCACAATGGTAAGCGCGTAATTGGTACCTCTCGTCCACCTGTGTCTTACCCTGTATCTCTTTCCCCTTTGTAGCACACCGTTGGTGATGTAGTCGTTATGATAACGCAGAGTTTTGGGAATGTTGAATCATGGTCCATCGATCATCCCGATGTCTAGAGCCCTTTGGTAATTCGGATAGTGCAAGACTGTTTAGTGATCGTGATCGCGATCACACACACCAAGTCCGTTCAAGCATCAATCGAAACCGGATAACTCGAGCCGATCGGATGTGGAGATTTATGGGAAAATTAAGATCAGCAGGTCGTTCGTTTGCTCCAGTTTTTCCAACCGGGTTGTTGCCGGATTTTCCTTTTGGGTTGCCCTTTTCTCCCCCAGCACTACCACCGGTGCTGGGACGGCAAGCAATTAGTGGGCGAGGTCCAGTTCGCGGGCACCCCCGGGGGCATTTGCATCCAAAACGCCCGGCATTCTTCATCCGAGATTTTAATCCCAGCATCCCCGGGCAGGTCGTTTCATTCGCTTGGAAGTTGGTTTTATTTTCTCTTTTCATTTCATCCAGACAGAGATTTTCTGCTTTGCTTGGGTAAGTTGGACGAGCGGAAGAAAACGATTCCTTTCCGCTTTCGTTGTGGCGTTTCGGCAGTTGGATTTTGCGTTGTTCGTATTTTGTCTGCCTCTTAACGGTCGGCGATTTGCCTTCCTGCACCGAAAACCTTCATCCGGGTGCTTTTGCGCACATTGAAACTGGACCACTTATTTCCTCTTTTCGGTGGCCTCGGCCATCCATTCCGCCCTGGGGCGTTCTGGTTGCTGGATAGATCCCGGCTGTAAGCCGCATCCCGCTTTTTCCGGCGGCACCCCCGAAGCGCAACGGATTCGGTACTCAAATCACCGCTTTAATCCGCTTCCCTCACGCGAACAGAGTGCGCTACCGTTTAATCGATCCTCCTAACCTATATTACATAAATCACCACCCGAAACGCAGCCGAAAGCAATGCGGAAAGCTTACGTGGCCTCACGCGCAGCTAATCGAAAACTAATTCCCCGCCCGGTGCCGTTCGCAGGCGAATACATACGAATAGCGCTAAACCATCGGCCGCGGTTGCAGGCAACGCGCACCTCAAAAACCACAAAACCCGCACGTGGCCGCCTGAGAAGATGAGTTTTCGCGCGCAACCACAGCCGGCAGGACGGTGAAGGGACGCCCGGTAGCGCCCGAACCAAAAGCCACCGAGCGCCAAATAAAATCCGATCAATCAATCTATCAATCAATGGCGTTTGCGTAAAAGGGTGGCGGCCAACGCGTAGAAACCGGCGGGCCGTGCGCGTGTGTAAGAAATGAAAAGTGCCCTTCCTATCGGAACGATTCGTGTGGCTTTGATGAGATTTTACGCACAACAACTTCCAAACCGCATCACCTTCGCTGTTGTGCCGCCCGTACATTGACGCGCACCTCTCCGAATGCTGATCCGAATGGAATTTACTGTATGATGCGCGAATGATCTAGATTTCATATTTCACCGAATTTGGAAGGTTTTTTTTTGGGCGCATCTGGCGCAAGGGTGCGCGCATCTGATGAAAGTGAGTGCGGCTTACGCCACGTTTCCCTCTCGGTAGTCAGGGATTTTTTTTGATTCGCCTATCAAAAGCGCGTTGTATTTTTTGTGTGCACTTGATGAATATTTAAAAACCTTCCCCATGAATCTACAAAGGCCGAACGGGGAACAAACACTTGCGATGGAAATAGAATCAGACTCGAATTGAATGTGGGCTCTTTTTTGTTTTGTTTTGCGCATTTTGCAAAGGGAAAGAGTTTCACTTTTTTCGAGCTACTGCACACACTATCAGGCAGGTTGGGTTGCAAAGTGTTCACGATCGCCCTCTCGGCTCGTACACCGGATTCAGCCTGTGTGTGAAGATGAACAAGTGCATTTTCTGACCCTGGGGCTGGTACATGTACCGGATGGTACATTCCCGGTGCAAGGGGGTGCCGACGATTTGACACAACCAAGGGGTTGCGCAACAAACAATAGGGGATTAATTTAGGGTCCCGAGTGCTGGGAGGTCACATGTGCGGTTTTTTTTTCGGAACACTTCCTGTACCGCCGGTTTGTTTGCCAAACTCATTTCTAGGTGCGTTGAGGACATGATAACAATTACGCACTACACTCCTGCGTCCGGATGTGTGCAGAGATTAATGATGGGATTAAACGGGCAGAGGGGTTGTACGGGAACGGGACTTCCGCCTTCCGAAGTTGTGGAACGAACAAACGGACACTTAGGGATGAGTTGTGTGCTTGCGGCCCTTACATATGGGTGTCGCTGGATGTAATTTAATCATACGATTTTCCTGCTTTAAAATGTGGCAGTTTCTAATGGGTGGATTACGGGAAAAGCCAACGGAGCCCATCGTTTAACCTAGACCGGACGGTTCGGCTCGGGTAACATTGGTCGGAAAATTTGATACAAAGCTGTGCGATAGTGTTGTTTGCTTTGTTTAATGAATAGTTTTTTTTTATTCACCTCCTATATGAGCCTTTAATGCCAAGATAATGGAGTGAGGATCCTCATTTGATTGCATGTCATGTACCTTTCTTTAGTTTCAATTCGAAACAGTTTTTATTCCTTTTATTATGAAATGAAATAGTTTTTTTGATTGAATTTGAAATACTACCTAAATAACATCAAAGGGAAATTGGGAAATAAGAGGGGTTTGCTGGGATTTTGTACGGATTGATTTCTAGCCGATCGGAATATTCTGTCTCCTCAATCAAATGCACTTTGTCATACTAGGTTATAAAGTTAATAAAAGAGCACAATTTTTTCCAAACTTTTTCACAATACTATCGGCTATTAACTTACCACAAGTATCTACGTGGAAACTGGTTTAAATAATATTGTAACAAGTGTTATGAAGATCAGTATTATCGAATAATTTAAAACACACGCACGATAATCTTCTGTAAAAAAAATCCTAAATAAACAAAAATAAAAGAAATTTGTTTTAATTTGAAATCAACCCCTTTGCCATCGACACAGTCATTTGCACTCCAGGAAAAAAAGCCAAGAAAACAGTCCGAATTATGACTCTACTGCTTGGCATAATGATCTACTAGGTCATTCCTGCCTTACATTACTAATATTATCTGACTTTCTAGTTCTATTTAACCATGTAGCCGGATAGTTAGTCCCTATTGACGGGGATGAATTTTGTCGGTCCTGTCGTGTGGGACCAGCAGTTACAGTTCGGAGATCAATCGTTATTGATTCCGCAGAGCAGATGAGATCAGATCTGATGAGATGTGAAATTTCAGTCATGAAGACCGAGTGGAACTGACAAGATATGATGCAGTTGAGTTGCGAACACTACAAGAATATTAAAATTCGGCAAAGACTTCAAAGGTGTATCCGATCGAGGTGGGACTTATCATTAACAACAAAAAGCGCAACAAAAACTGTTTGTTTAATTAATATATGACATAGATCTGTCAATCATTCGTTTATCGCACACACATTAACGAACAATATCACGTTTAAAGCAATAAATTTAATAACGTATTTTCCTACGGCTCCAAATTAAAGAGACCAAATTTTGAACTGCAAAACAATTTACACAAACATGTTGCTTCGCAACTGGGCGCTCGAAAACCGTACCATCGAATTTTAATCGATAAGCGAATCAGAGCACATTAAAACCAATAATGATCACTGTTCGCTTAACGATATGACGTGTTAATGTCCCAGTCAGCCTGGCAATCAGACCGACCGTACCGGCTACCTTCGGCAACCTGCGTATGCAGATGATAACATCATCAGTAAACATAAAGGAAGCGAAAAAAAAAACGCCCAGCAATGCATCGCTAAAGTGCGACACCCATTATGCCGCCCCATGATTGCCTTTCTAATGAACACATTGATGTGTCGTTTCGTGTAGCGCTTGGACCCTGCGCTTGATTAGCGGGTATCGTGGGTACCGGTCTTAATTGAACGTCACCCGAGGACGAGATTGCATTTTAATTGAATTACCCACAAATTATCAACTTAACAGCCCCCCAGGGTTAGCGATGGCTTCCCCCTCCCCTCTCCCTCATTTCTGTCCTGTTCTCCATCTTCATGATGCGCGCGACAAGAATACACATGCGAAATCACTACACGGAAAAATGCCACCGGTACCGCCTGGCTGATCAAGCCAATGGAGCCCGACGGCTTTTCCCAAGCTTCCATCCTTCATTAAGTGAGACCCGGTGGTGAACAAATTGCTGTCAAAAATGGACAACCTATGCGACACACACACACACACATACACATTATGGGTTGGAAGCAAAAAATCAAAACGCAACCGATAGCCGTGCGCAAACGGAACGAACCGAGCACCGGAGAGCGACCGGATGGTGCATCAATAATTGAGCCCACCACACTGGCGCACCGCGGTGAACCTTCCGTGCGCGATTGCCCACGGGGCAAAAACCGTCGCCAGCTCGCGCAGATCGTGGGCCGGGATCGTTTCGCACACCTAAACGAGGGTGTCAATTTAGCGTCGGCCGGCGCATCCCCGAACCCCCCTCGGTTGTGTGGTGCAGGTGGCCCGAGAGCCCCAAAGTGTACGAACCGCAGTACGAACGGGATCGCAAAACGGATCGAGCGAGAGAGTGCGACAGCAAGAGGAAAGAAAGGTGGGAAAAAAGCGTGAATCATTTAATAAGACATTTTACCTTTTATTGACCGATTGCCGGGCTTGGGCAATGGGCAGCGCGGACCGGAGGGACAGGTGCACGAAAACGGACAACCCAGGCGCTCTCGTTTTTTTTCACAACGACCGAGAATGTGTGGGGCTCGGGCATTGTGGTTTAGTGTGACCGCAGGCAATGTAACAAAACGCCGTGCAAAAGCCCTACCCATGCGTGTGTGTGTGTACGGCTTCCGCGGGTTTTGCCGTACACCGTGTGCTTTTTCTTCTACTGTCCCAAGCGACAGCATAAAAGGGACGCTTCGGTCCAGTTCGGTCCAGCAAAAAGCTGCGCCACGCCAGGCAGCCAGGGGACGAGATCGTGCGAGTGTGCAAACAAATTGCCATTCGCGCAAATTTGGCCCTCCGGGGCAAATGGCAAACGATGCATACCGCGTGCACTGTGGACACTGTGCTGGATGTCGGGCAGTTAGGGACCGTAGGGACGACGACTAAGTAATTTGCTGTCCGCTGCCGTCCGCTGTCCGGCTCGCACGAGCTTAATCGATTATCATCTAAAGTCGATAGTTAACATGTAAATGTTGCGTTTCACGTCAAGCATAGGGATGAGTGCTGGGGCTACTACTGCGACTACTACCGCTACTACCTGTCCCTTGAATGCACTGTGCCCTACACGCTCAGGATGAGCTGTCCGACCGATGCTGGGCGCCATGAGTGGGCACATTTTAAGATGCGACAGGCCCACGAAACCCACCGTGCAAATGTGTCTGAATGATTCGGCAAATAGTTCACGACCACTGCCAATTAATTCGTCCGAACGGTACGAATAGAATGCTGCCACTTTTGCTGCGTTCACTGCTGACTGCTCCCCATCGATAGGTGATGCGTGGAGCGAAAACTAATTGAGAAAACAAGATGAAATGTATTAGAAAATGTATTAGCCATTATCGCATGCGTTACTAAACAAACCACTTAATAATAAATAATTGGTGCTTTGACACGAATTTCATTTCAATAATGTTTGGTTGACTGGATCATTTAATTGTTTATATTTAGTTGCAATTCTCCTCTTGCTATGTTTCAATTGTTGGTGTATGTTTCACTTTTTCATTTATGTTCCTGTGTAATATGCTTGATTTTTCAAATACTTATCTTTGGCTGCTTGTTTTTCAAATTTCGATTTTATTCTTTTTTTATTTGTACATTACTCTTTGACTTATCGTTTAACTGCATTGTATTTTATATTGTTGTTTTTTGTGTTTTTGTTATTATCGTATTTTTTGTTCTTTCTTCTCGTTTCCTTTTTTTGTTTTTTTTTCGATTTATCAAATGATTGTAATTTTTGTATTGCACGTTAGTTTAGTTTAGTAGTTTGGTATTATCATTAATCTTATTTTATCTGCTTTATTTAATTGTTTTTTTCGATTTTTCTTCTTTTACTGCACAGCTTTCGTTTCTTGCCTATTTGGTTTCAATTTCTACATTGTCTAACTTTTTTCTATTTAGTTATATGCTTTTTTCTACTTTCAGTTTACATTATACGGTTGATTTAAAATTGAACTATAGTAATACCCATCGATTGAGTTTATCTGCTTTATTTAGCGACCAATGTTTTAATTTGCAATTTTCATCTCGGAATCGAAATTGTTTGCATTTTCATCTCATTTTAATGTTTTCACACTCAATACCCAGTGCATGATATAAAACAAAAACAGATAATCTAACTCCCTGCAATTAGCATGGGAAATTCATGATTATGCGCACGGCAACGTGTACATAAATCCATCACGAACAGTAATCGTTTGGGCTGAAAATGGTAACAACGCTAAAAAAAACACATTGCAAAAGGTTAATCGCATACCGAAACCGGCTTAGAAACCAGATCAAACCCACCAACCCTTCGATGGCTTTTCTTTCTCTTCTCTCTCCACTCGCTGTTCGGCACCATCCCTTGCCAGGTTGCCTGGGAATGGGGGTTATCCAGGCATCATGTTTTCCATGCGATCGATAACATCGGTTCGCTTCCTGCGAGACCTGCGAGACTGTGCCGTGGGCCGCGGTTCGATGAGTTCGCAGTTCCAAAAACCGTCAATCGGACTGCCTGATCCTGTCACACACGTACGTCACCGTTCAATGTTAGCATCGTGCGGACGCGCTGAACCGCTGCACCGATAGTACGTAAACAGCAACAAGTGCATGCGGTGAAGGTGGATACCTTCGCTGAATGACACAGCACAGTACGTAGTGATAATAACGTACTCAGTTTCTGTGGGGTATCAGAGCAGGTAAATAAAAGAAAGATGGCAGACGGTGTGTGCGCAAAAAACAAGTCTCCCGTGCACTCTCCGATCGCAGAGAAAAGTGCATCATTTCGTGAAATGAATAAATGAATATTTGATTAAATATGCGTTTTTCGCTTCAAGTTCAACGGCAGCATTTGTGCGAAGGGCACGCAAAAGTGGATCGTCGCCGTGTGGTGGCTGTGTGTGTGTGTGTGTGTGTGTGTGTCTGGTATTGGCAAAGGTTGAGGCTAAAGCGAGGATGAGCAAAACACGTAACAAACCATCACATCCCGAACTTCAAGCTGCAAACCGCTTTTCGCTGCTGTGCTGCCGGTTTGGACGTAAAGAGCTCAGCTACACCACAATAACAACGACTCAACAACTCGCACGAAAAGAAAGATAATAAATACACATCCGAAACGTTCGCAGTGAACGCATCCAGGGGTTGATCCTGCAATCCTGGTGACGCACTGTACCGTGTGTATGTGTGTGTCTGGATGCACTTTGACGGATGAGATCCATCACCGTCCATTTTGTATGCCGGTCTCCTTTTGGCCGGTGGGCTCCCCCCAGCACAGGAGCTATTGCCAAAATGTTTCGTTAGTCCGTTGTTCCAGTCCAGGGCAATGAACTGGCGATGGCGGGATGTTTCGTTTTTGGGACGATGGCGATAGGCTACGGCAAAAAGCCCCATGTAGGGTGCGGAAATAAAACTGAAGTGAGTTGTTCTGCCGGTCGATGATGATCGGTTGATGAGAAATTGGCACATTGGTGCAGTGTCCGGGGTGAAGAATCAACATGATTATGCATGATGATTTTGGGGGCTCGGGAAAGGCACAAAATTAATGAACCTCACGAGAAACGGTGGATGCATTTCGGTGTTGAGAAATTAATACGTTGCAGAGTGTGTGTGTGGTGTGCGTATTATGCACCATTTCTTCTTATTATGTTTTGTGAAGTTAAAAATTATTTGTTAACCAACCCCTGTCACTGCCTCTTACTTGTCCCTCTGTCTGTCTGTTTCAATGTTTGCTAATCATGCGCATTGATCGTGCAAACCAATCATACGCTCGACATCGCTCCTAGGGTAAATTATCTCCCGGGCCAACTCTCCCGATGGGGCAAGCTAGTGCAATAGGGACGGACAAACGGTTTGTCGATTGCCTGCTGTCGTGTTTCTTATTTGTTACATTTAATTTTCATATCTCTTCGCGAATGGTTGCGGCATGCCGGCAGAATCCGGACGAGAACCCGCGGTTGTCGTTCTCAGGCATTCCCGATTGGGGCGATGCGCGTTGTCCTGGGTGCTGGTTCCGTAGGGATTTAGATAAATTACCCACTATTTATGAAGTTTTCATTATTTTATTATTGCCAACAGGCTCGCCGGGTGATGTACCTAGTGGTGGACACAGCAAAAAGCGCTGCAGCGAACGTGCCCGAAGTGCCCGGAACACAACCAACGAATGGCCCGGAACGTAACGATCGACGATGAGGACGATTGCATTTCGTTCGCTTTGATTGGTTGTGAGTAAATATTTGCTTCCCATGTTTCCATCGTCCATCGCAATCACCACTCATCCGCCATCCAAACCAACCATCCGCCGCATCAGCCCGCCTAGTGTTGCTTTGTTCGTTTTATGTTGTTGCTGGTTCTTCGGTTCGTTTTCTTTGCCTTGCTTCACTTTGCTCATCCACGGCCGATGTATCTGCAGATTTGCCGTTGTCTCCACGTTCTGATGCAGCGGAGACGAGATCATCAGTAACATCGATTCTGTCATCGCCGGATGAATCGAGATCCGCGGGCACAAAGTTGCATTCGGCACAGAATCAGTCCGATGCCTAACGCTTCCGGCATCTTGGGCCCAAACCGTACGTGGAATGTATGCTTGTTTGGGTTTGTGTGCCTTCCCAAGCCACATACAAGACACGCCACCAAGGCAGTGTAAAGGTTCGCTCCGGAAGATGGTACGGAAACGACCCCTGCTTCGCTATATCCATTCGAAGCTATTAAATGCAACACGAGTGATAATCACGATTATGAACTGCTAACCGGTCTCGTTTACAAAAAAACAGAAGGTGAACGTGGTGGAAATCATCCCGGTAGAAACGTATTTAATCGTTGCTTATGCACGTGCAAACCATTTCACTTATCACGCGATCGCGATCGCAGGGCGGACTAGTTGTGGGATAAACAAATCGCTCTGAAGTGTAATTAAAAATAGCGACTCCTCCTTGTTGCAGTTCCTCGGTTGGTTAATTTGGATGAGGTTGCAAGCACATCAATAGCTAAATATCGTGAGGATGTCTAAGAAAAAGAAAAGGTATGGAAGTGATTTAAAATAAAAGTAAGCATCAGTAAAGTTTAACCACTCATTGATGAAGGTATTACGTAAACCTCATGCATCTTAGCGATATTCTGAAAAGTCCTTCAATTCCCATGCGTATTGCGTTGGGATTCTCACGATCTTTTTCTGCCGACCAACCAACTTCAATTCCATTTGACCCAATTCATTTCTACGCAATCGTTTGCATTGTTTGCTCGCTGTTCAACTCTTCCAGAGTTTCTTTACCGTTCTTGTTCGTGTCGATTCATTCTTGACTGAGGCTGATTCTTACTCCTGCAGGAACCACCCGGTCCCATTGTTTAGGGCCCACCCGGGTACAAAGCGGAGGACAAAAAATAAACGGCAACCGTCCAGGGTCCAGGTGTTGCTTGTACGAGGTGTCCTTACCATATAAGTCCGTGGTCCGTCCAACGTGTCGCCATCCGCGTCGCCAGTCAGTTACGGTACGGTCAGTCAAGCCTCCGGACGGAAACGAACCGAACAAAACCGGGACATTCGGTACTGGGCAACAGGACAATGAACGGTAAACAGTAAATAAAAGCAAGGACATAAAAGCGTTGCGGAGCTTTGCCGCGTGTGTGTGTACAGCGAAACTAACGGGTTCGGATGGTTTTGGGGAGTCGATTTTATGTCCATTTTTGTGAATGAACTCCATAAAAGGATATGTGGACGGTTGGTTGCGCATCAAGAAGCAGCTACATAATGCTGTTGCATGTTTGGTGACAACATAAATCATAACCTGTTCGGTACTGGCAGTTGTTACATACGTAAAGCGTTCATGAAGAACCTTCCTCTCACATCTTCCAAAGTACAAGATGATAAGATACCAACGAACCCTTCGCGTTGCTAAACGAGTCCAGCGTAATATCATCCGATCAGTGCGATTTGGGTCATCAACACATGGTCAAGTGCTCGTCATCGAAAACCCTCGAGTATGACGCTGTTGCACTCTAAGCCCGACCCTTTATCTATGCAATATGCTGCAAATTAGGGTGCGTCCGGGAAAGGGAACTATCGGGGACTCGAAGTCGCATCGAGAAAGCGCTTGCGAGTGTCACAGATTGCGGAACAATAATTCAATTATGAGTCGTTCCCATTTCCCCCTTACGGTACGGAAGTACGTTCATCATGATTGAATTCCTTCCGAAATCCTCCCGAGAATTGCATTTGCCGTACGAACGGAAGTCTTGAACAGATGTAAAGTGGTGCACCGTTCACGGATTTAGACGACCGGAAAATCGAACAGACGAACAGGCTGACTGTGTTTTCTCTTTCTCCGCCCACTTCATGCAAAGGTTTAAACACTGGCAACTTCTAACGGCGTTGTAAACACCATCATCACCACCAGCACACCGCCGTGTGCCAAGTCGTGGAATGGCATGACATTAATCGACTATCAGCGGAGGCACACCGCATCCAGGGCGTTATGATCGTGAATCGTGGGGTGGTAGCAAGGTTTGCTGCTCATCGTAAAGGGCACGATCGAGGGACGTCCCAGCGGTTATGCACACTCCAAAACTGCTACCATTTGTCGTCGATCTTGCTCTGGCTTGTTACAACCGGGCATCGGAAGGTTCGTTCGCGTCGGTAGCGGTTCCACATCCCCACCCAGCGGACCCGGTCTCCATTCAAAACCGATTTCTACTATTTTTGCCTAACGATCTGCAACTCGGATTCTCGGTTTGTATGGTCCAATAATCGTCCACACAGAACCGAGTGGCACCGCTTTTCGCACCGGCCTGCAAATTGCGATCGCCAATGCAAACGGAGCATCCAGGTGCCTTAGAGAATTAAGCAACTTCGAAACAAATACAACACACACACCGGGGAAAGGGAATCTCGGCTAGGTTTCTTGGAGAAGGGTCGATTTCTTTGGCAGCAAATGGAAAGAGGCCATCGGTGTTGTGTACCATTTCCAACGAAGCCAATGAGCCTTGAAATAGAGGGAATGAAAGGGATGTTCGGCAACATTCAGTGCCGTTTTATGTAGGGTTCCCGACACGCCTCTAAGACGACCGTACCTCACCATCGATTCATCGATTTGGGTGTGAGTCGTAAAGGGTTCCAAATAATCAGGAAGCCTAGCGATTTCACTTAAAGGACAATGAAATATATAATATATAATATAATGAAATATACGTGCAAGATGAAGTCACATTGGGCAATGATAGAGTAAAATGTAATCATTTTTTCGGTCGTACTTTTCACCTACAAATGATAGCGAAACGCACCCGCGATCATAATACACCGTACCGCGGAGGTTATAATAAGCTTATCGCACGGCACGTTGATCGTCATCGTTATTTGCCGTGATTCCGTGCCGTCATTCATCTGCTCACGGGTCGGTACGCCTGATGGTGCAAATCGTACGCCCATATGCACGCTGATAAGCTCATTTTTTTCCAGCACCTTCGTAGTACCGCGCATTATTTACACTAGTGACTTTAAATAATCGCCGTCTCATCTGCTAGTGCCAACGTACGGAGAAGCTTAGTTACGCTTCAGAACCACACCAAGACGGTCACCGTGAACGGCAGTGCTGGCAAGTGGTGATAGCTCGTGATAGTGACCTACTCTCGGCGAAAATGGCCCCATCAGCAGTGAGCATGGTGTTTACGGTGGAGAACGCTAAATCACCGAATTCGCTGGAAAAAGGACAAAAGCCCCCGGATGGACATAGCTTCGACGAGGCACTGGAGCTGGCCGGGTTCGGCAAGGTGCAGATAGTTCTATCCATCCTTGCCGGACTTGGCATGATGGCCTCGATCAACGAAGCGATGGGAATGAGCATCATCTTACCGGCCTCCCAGTGTGATCTTGATCTGGATGCTGGGGAGAAGGGAATCGTTGGTGGTGCAGTGTTTCTTGGTGAGCTGCGACCGTTCGGGTCTCGTTCTGGTGTGCGGTGCGAGTGTGTACTAATGTTTCACGTTCACAACAGGTACAATGTTTTCGTCCTATTTCTGGGGCTATCTGGCTGATACGAGGGGCCGCCAGCTGATCCTGAAGTATGCACTGTTTGCGACTTCGTTCTTTGGTGCGATCTCGTGCCTTGCGACTGGATTCGAATCATTGTTGGTGCTCCGGTTTCTAACAGGTGTTTGCGTGGCCGCTCCAGCCTCTACGGTGTATGCTTACCTCGGGGAGTTTACTACACCGAGCAGACGCAGTCAAATGCTGTCGTTTGCCTCCGTTTGGGGAGGTGTCGGAATTGTCTATGTGTCATGTGAGTTCAAAGCCAGCTGACTGTAAATAAGACATTATGTGAAGATCGTTATTGATCATTCTTTTCAGTGGTCGGTTGGTGGATACTTTCGTACGATTGGGTTTTCGTCATTAGTGATTCGTTTGAATTCAAACCATGGCGCTTGTTGTTCATTGTCAACACGTTGCCCGCCTTCTTGAATGGAATCGCCTTCTGCTTCTGTCCCGAGAGTCCTAAGTTCCTAGTGTCCCGAGGTCGCAATGAGGAAGCTCTGGAAATTTTGAAGAAGGTTTACAAGATCAACAATGGCACTGACAATGCAGATGGATATGAAGTGACGACTCTTCGGCTAGATCCGGAAGATGCGATAGCTCGAGAACAGAATGGAGACGCTTCTGTAGGACTGTTCCGATCGATGGTACAGCAGACCTTACCGATTGTGAAGCTTCCATATCTGGTGTACTTCATCATATGCTGCGTCCACAACATTGGAGCATTCGCTATGTAAGGATGAAGTGATCCATTTCTCGAACACAATAAGATCGTCTGTAATGGGCATCTCGCTTATAAAAATTTCAGTTACGGAGGTCTTGGACTTTGGTTCCCCGAAATTATGAATCAAGTATTCTCCCAGCAGGCCACACACGAGGACAGGAAAGTCTGCACGATACTGCAGCGGAACGACACGCTACCGGTTGTGACAGAGCTGGAAATCTGTGACGATGAAGTCAAGATCGAAACGTTCCTCTACACGCTGCTGCTCGGTGTCATCGGATGCATATACGCACTGATCACGTCGGCCGTGCTGGGTAGAATCGATCAGAAAGTGATGATGGTATTTAACTGCATCGTAGCCGGAGTGTCCGGCATTGCGCTCCAATTCATCGCCAACACGTACGCAGTGGCAATACTATTCTGTCTCGAGATAGTATTCGCCGGCTACTGTGTGCTGCTGGTGAACGCTAACGTGGTGGCTATTTTTCCCACGAACGTAAGGTACGGGAAGCTGCATGTCCCAGTGGTGTTATCAAACATTTGCCTGTGTAACGAAAACAATTCTTCTGCTTCCAGAGCGATGGCAGTTGCGCTAACGAACATGATTGGGCGGTTAAGCTGCTTCGTAGCGAGTGCTGTGATCGGGCTGCTGATCCTAGAGAACTGTCCAGTCACGTTTTACATGCTCTCCGGGTTGCTGTTTCTATGTGCGGGTCTTACATTTTTGCTGCCGAAAAAATGACAACGTACGCAGCAAAGCCGGACCGAACAGGTGGACTAGTTTAAGGTGCAGAGTACTTAATCGTGTTATCATTATGTAAATATACCTTCCACAAACACATTCCAAAGTTCACTGTGAAGCGTGTCGTTGCTTTGATCAAGCGCAGCGATCATGCGCACTGTTAGGCAGTGCTGGGGAGTAATTGATATTGTAAAAAAAGTAATAAACTGATAAATTATTGTATACTTACTTTTTGCTTCCCTTATAAGACACGCACAACAATGGGAGTGGTGGGTTTATCGTTGAAACGTGTTGGTTTTTCTTTGCCTGAATACTTGCTCAGGTAGTTGATCGAAAGTCGATCACTTCTATTATTTTGTGACTAATAGTAAGATTTATGTTATTAGGTCTTTATATTGTTTTAATTTATCAATAAAACAACACTTATATTTCACACAAAATTGTTCTAATTCAAATGACATTTAAATAATGCTTTGAAAAATGCATTAAAGCTCCATTATTTCAGTTGAATCAAACATTGCATTTAACTTCACTTTGATTTTGGTTGATACCGTTTAACGGCTGCATAGAAACTAACTCCATCGGAAAATTAAACCCCGGAAAGTCTACAAATGTTACGATACATATTGTAAATTAGCTTGTGCCTCTGCACCGGTACGAATTGATTACACACATTGATAAGAAGGAGTAAGTCTGGTAAACAATCTCACGGTTGTACAGCCTCAATAAACTGCTGTTTGTGAAGGTTTTCATATAGACTTTTTCGGTTTGTGGCATTGAAAATGCAGCAGCGTGATCGTAGGAAGTTCGGAACTAGATGCTCGCTCTCTCTGGAAGTCATCGTGTTTGAAAACATTTGGATAAATTGTTTCTATGTGTGCAATCTGTTAAAATTGTTTCGTTCTGAGTGTCTGAATTATTGAATTATTAACTTCACTCTTGTTGCATCTATCAGTGTATGTCTAATTGCACAAATAATTCAAAATTGTTGTTCCGATTCTGAACTTATTGAGTCATTGAAGGGAAGTATTTTCCCGTAGTATTACACCACGACGAAAATGGAAACTGCAACACCACATTCTGGTTTGCCTGTTCAGGAAACAACTGTTCCCAAAGCCCACATTGGGCACAGTATAGACGACGCACTGGAGCTGGCGGGATTTGGTAAAGTGCAGATCTGCCTGTCGATTCTTTCCGGTGTTAGTATGATGACGGTAGTGAATGAAGCAGTTGGTATGAGTATCATCCTGCCTGTGTCGCAATGCGATCTGCAATTCAGTGCATGGGAAAAAGGTATTCTTGGAGGATCTATGCTGCTTGGTAAGCATTTTCAAGTTGAGAACTCTCCACTTGTTTAAAGTCACGTGTTGAATATTATTTCCAGGAATTATGTTTTCATCATACCTCTGGGGCTATCTGGCTGATACGAGGGGCCGTCAGCTGATCTTGAAATATACATTATTTGCCACCTCGTTCTTTGGTGCGATCTCGTGCCTTGCGACTGGATTCGAATCGTTGTTGGTGCTCCGGTTTCTAACAGGTGTTTGCGTGGCCGCCCCAGCCTCTACGGTGTATGCTTACCTCGGGGAGTTTACTACACCGAGCAGACGCAGTCAAATGCTGTCGTTTGCCTCCGTTTGGGGAGGTGTCGGAATTGTCTATGTGTCATGTGAGTTACAACTCCAAAGTCGGCTGCCTGTAAATGTGACATCATGTGAAGATAGTTATTGATCATTCTTTTCAGTGGTAGGTTGGTGGATACTTTCGTACGATTGGGTGTTCGTCATCAGTGATTCGTTCGAATTCAAACCATGGCGCTTGTTGTTCATTGTCAACACGTTGCCCGCCTTCTTGAACGGAATCGCCTTCTGTTTCTGTCCCGAGAGTCCTAAATTCCTAGTGTCCCGAGGTCGCAATGAGGAAGCTCTGGAAATTTTGAAGACGGTTTACAAGATCAACAATGGCACTGACAATGCAGATGGATACGAAGTGACGACTCTTCGGCTAGATCCGGAAGATGCGATAGCTCGAGAACAGAATGGAGACGGTTCTATAGGACTGTTCAAATCAGTAGTAAATCAAACCTCACCTATAATGAAACTACCGTATCTGGTGTACTTTATCATTTGCTGCGTTCACAACATTGGAGCATTCGCTATGTAAGGATCATCGAGATTAAATATGCTATCGAAACGACATTCTCTCATCTCATCTTTCTGTTTCAGTTACGGAGGACTTGGCTTATGGTTCCCCGATATTATGAACCACATATTCGCTTCGGATGCAACCGTACAAGGCAAAACAGTTTGTACCATACTGCAACGGAACGGAACTCAGGCAATCGAGGTTGAGCTATGTAGTGACGAGACGGAAACCTTTCTATACACAATGATATCCGGTGTGATGAGTATCATACAAGGATTCGTCGTCTCGCTGTTATTGGGCAAAGTGAATGTTAAAACAATGACAATATTCAACTTTTCTATTGCTGGTATATGGGGCATTGCACTACAGTTTGTCACTAATTCGTATGCGGTGGCAATACTATTCTGTCTCGAGATAGTATTCGCTGGGTACTGTGTTGTATTAGTAAATGCAAATATGGTGGACATATTTGCAACTAAAGTGAGGTACGTTTTTCAATTCTAAATGCACTCCAATGTACAAAAGAATTGATAGTTTCTTGTCATATTTTAGAGCAATGGCTATAGGAATGGCACACATTTTCGGTCGACTGAGTGGGTTCGTGGCGAGTACATTACTGGGACATCTGATGCTTCAAAATTGTGAAATAACACTGATCATGTTGGCGTCCCTGATGTTCGTGTGCTCAATTTTGACGTTCTTTCTACCTAAAAAGCAATAATTGTGAAAATATGGTTGATTTTCGATTTTTGTTGCATTAAATAAACTCATTACATGCCAATCCAAATTTCCAAAAGACCAATTGCTGCAGGAAGACAATTCGGTTAAACAAATTCAAAATTCAGTCCAATTTGATGCCATGTGGCTATACCACTATGCAATGAAGCGTTTCTTCGAAGCGGTGAAATTGCGAGAAGCGTTTTGAGTCAAGGTATAGCAAAAGTTAATGAAATATTTAAATTTTATTAATGAATCGGGGGAACTAGCGAACAGGACAATACAGTGGCGTTTATTCATTTCGAATAAAAAAGTTTTTCAAATATGTGCTTCTGATTTAAAAATACATAAAAGTTATTGAATGAAGTTTCATTTTTACGCATATGTATGAACCTTGTGCGGCGCTTGTATTGACTTTTGTATTTTTTTCTATCTTTCGTTATTATGTCAATAATATTTAGTTTTCGTTATTATTTCAAGGGCGAACTAGCATGTTCCCGCAGTAGTACCGTGAGAAATTGGGTTTATCTGCAAGTGTTCAAACGATCAATCATGAATAACATTACCAACATACATTACGGTCCGTTGCCGGCAGATTCACCGTACGTGAAACCATTCCGCTTCCATTACACGCAGAACGGGAACCAAAAGTCGTGGGATCTGTTGAAGGTGCACGATTCCGTTTCAATCGTCATTTTCAACGTTACCCGGAAGAAGCTAGTTTTCGTGAAGCAATTCCGACCTGGTAAGGTTTCTGTTTTCAGCTTACAAAAAGATAACCCTACAACTTACCTTTTTTTTTTTTACCCTTACCAACTTTATCTTTTGGCAGCCGTGTACCATGGTATCATCAGCAGCGATGGCGTACAACCCGGCAACATTGATATGACGAAGTATCCGCCGGAAATCGCCGTCACGCTGGAATTGTGTGCGGGTATCATCGACAAGCCTATATCGATAGTCGAGATCGCGCGTGAGGAAATATTAGAAGAGTGTGGTTACGATATTCCAGTGGATCGAATCGAAGAAATTATTCGCTATCGATCGGGTGTCGGGACTTCCGGTTCGGAGCAAACGTTGTTCTACGCGGAAGTGACCGATGCGGATAAAGTCCCTGCGGCCGGCGGTGGCGTTGACGATGAAATGATCGATGTCGTCGAGTACGATTTGGTGGAAGCGCGAAAGCTGACGGAAAAGGGTACGGTAATAACTAGCCCACCATCGTTTCTGTTCGGATTGCTCTGGTTTTTCATGAACCGTGCGCCAAAGAACTAAATCACTGTGATAGGTGACACTTACAAGCGCACCCTTAGGGTGTAGCGTTTGCGGAAAGCAAATAAAACGTTCACATTCTCCTTCCAGAGCATTTATCTGTGTCTGATAAAACGGTTCATTTTATTGCAAGTATCGAATACCGAATCGTTTAGCTCGGTAAGCTTCCCTTATATACGTTTATTTTACTTTGACAACAAATGAGTGTGTGTGGCAGTGCGGTCAGTTGCACTTCGGCCAGCAAACCATACGACCGCATTCAATTTAAAACAAACATTTACTATTCGCATTCGCCTTTCAACTAGAATTTTGCCTTTCTTTGTCGAAATTGTAAAAGAGATTTTATCTATTACGGACCGTTTATCCTCGTTTCCGAGTCCGGGAGCACTGTGGTGAGACGTTTTTCCAACCAAACATATGGATATTTAATTCTAATCGCACGGGAGTGGTATTTTAGGTTCTTATGTAAAAAAAGGAACATCGTTACGATTTTCCACTCTCTACGGCGCCGCGGTCGGTATTCCAAGCGAGGTCACACGCCTGCAGGATGGTAGGTAAGTAGTAGTAGACTGTTCGTATCGGCATCGGTTAAACAGTGGCAACGCGGGTTAAAATAAATAAATGACCTAATAACGTTGACAACATAAATACTGGTGGAAACTGATGCAGATGGATATTAAACCTTCCCAATTGGTGGTTCTGACAGCTTATGCCTGCAGCTTGGTCGGGTTAATTTCCCGAGTTTTCGCCGATTCTTGCTGCTTCGGCCACGGCCAGGTGACGGGCATGGCGCTCTCGTAGTTGTAGTTGTACAGGTGCGCCTCGATGTACGACTTCTTATCTTCGGGTTCCGGATAGGTGGAGGCGAGACCTAAGATAAACACCATAACCAAAGGTAAAGAAAAAATTCTTCATAAATGTAATCCCACGTGCACTAATCGCTTCACTTACCCTTCTGATATGCGTAGTTTGTAACTCCGACTGCAATGTCCATCGAACATTCCTTAATGGCACTTAGCGGAGGATAAAGCGAACCCTTCTCCAGATCCGCCTCGGACACGTGATCCGCGACGACTTGTGCAGCGATGAGGAACATGTCCTCCGGGATGTGATGCGTGCCGGTAACGATGACACCCAATGCAACACCTGGGAAAATGTAAGCATTGTTACCCTGCCCTGTGACGTATGTCTTGCCACCGTACTTCACCGGACCGAACGGTGAGCCAGAGGCAAAGATACAGCGACCCTGCAAACAAAAAGATGATTGGCATTGGAAGAGCGGATGTGGATACTGACAGCGCAAGTTACACATACCTCGGTATTATCGTATGCCGCCTGTGCCGTACACTCCGCCTTCGAGGTGGGATTGGACAGGGCGAATATGATCGGCCGCTCATTGAACTCACCCATGGCTTGCAAAATTTCTGGCGTAAACGCACCACCGGCGGCCGAAGCACCGATCAACACCGACGGTTTAACCTCCTTCACCACATCGGCGAAGTTTTTCATCACGCTGTGATCTTTGGCATAGTACGCTTTATGTCCACCGAGCCGACCCTCGGGACGGCCCTTGGCCAGCAAACCGTCAATATCGAACATCCAAATCTTGTCCCGTGCCTCCTGCAAGCCAACACCCTCCGCCTGCATCGCTTTCACCACCAAATCGGCAATACCGACGGCAGCTTCTCCGGCACCCAGGAACAGGAACGTATTCTCCGAGATACGCTTGTTCGTGATGCGTTTCGACGCAAGCAGTCCAGCCACCGCAACCGAGGCCGTACCCTGAATGTCGTCGTTGAACGTACAGTACGTGTTGCGGTACTTGTCCAGGAAGCGGAACGCATTATGGTTGCCAAAGTCCTCGAACTGGATGAGCGTGTTCTGGCCGTACCGTTTCACCACAGCCTGCATAAACTCGTCGATGAAATCGTCGTACTCCTTGCCCTGTACGCGCTTGTGCCGCAGTCCGATGTACAACGGATCCTCGAGCAGATCCTTGTTGTTCGTTCCCACGTCGATCACGATCGGCAGACACTGGTGCGGCGGTATACCGGCGAGTGCGGTGTACAGGGCCAGCTTACCGACCGGAATGCCCATACCGCAGGCGCCCAGATCACCCAAACCCAGGATACGCTCACCATCAGTAACGACGATCGCCCGCACATCCGGTTCCGGCCAGTTGCGCAGCACATCGTACACATGCCCACGATCATTGATCGTCACGAAGAGGCCGCGCGGTCGTCGATAGATCAAACCAAACTTTTGGCACGCCAACCCGACAGTGGGCGTGTACACGATCGGCATCATTTTCTCCACATCTTCCGAAATCAAACGGAAGAACAACCGCTCATTACGATCCTGCAGATCGACCAGATAAAGGTATTTGTTAAGGTCTTCCTGGTAGCGCGAAATCGAAATTCGGCACAGTTCCAGCTGTTCCTCCTGCGACTTAAACCGGGCCGGCTGCAAACCATGGATGCCGAGAATTTGACGTTCCTCCAGCGTAAAGGCGAGACCCTTGTTTAGGCGTGGGTCACGCAAATGATCGATACCCTGCACCATCGACGGCACGATTATGTCGCCGGTGACCTCATGATAATCGCGCGCCTGGAGCACCTGCACCGCAGCCGATGTTGCTGCCTTCGTGATCGTTTTCTTCGGCGATGCAGTTCCAACCAGCGTCCGCAATGCATCGACGGTCTGTTTGGCGTTCAGGCTGCAAACGGTAAGACAAAGAGAACAGTTTTGATTAAACCCTGCTAGAGACAGCCGATCAAGCATTCTTCAAAAATAAAGTAAACCCTTTGGTTGCTGCCCTTGCTGGCGAATACTAACAGGGGCAACACCTTGAAACGAACGAAGGACTTGACCCGCACCAGATGAAACGGAAACCTTGGGGCAGGTTCGACGCGGATACGCGGAACGTTGAATATCCGGCGGGTATCCGAACTGATTTGTAGTACAATTGCTAAGGTCGAGGTTTACGAAGCGACTCGGCGACACACACAACGTCCCGTTCATCTGTTCCCGCTTGCTCTATTTATAGGCCGTGTGTTGTGTTGTGGCCGACAAAACGTACCGTAGCCCACCGTCGCTAATCGAAGTAGGCCCCCTGAAAATAGATTCCTTTGCGAGTGTGGCGAGTAGAATGCAGGGTTCATGCTGAGGTGGACAATAAGCTGTGTATAAGGTGTCTCCAATGCCGTAACGGTGTTGCCGTTTCTCACTGTTTGCATAATCCAGTGTGTTAGGGGGATGGTTTTCGGTGCAAACTTGCTAAATCCGGAACACCAGCCACGGTTTGCATACCGGAATATAATGGAGACCGTGTGTGATGCGTGGATGGCAAGATGTGCTAATATCATTTATCAATCATTCGCACAATCGACGTTATCGTCCCACTTCGCGCTATCATTCCACACGGTTATTGACATGGGTAGGTGACCTTCCATTTCGCTGTGTAAATTATCGATCGAGGTCGCCCTGTGAGGACCAGTGTACGCGGTTTGTTTACTACAACTGAAGGGATGATTTTTAACCCACTGCTCGTACGCATGTGCGTTACGGAAACTGGATCGAAGCAGCTGAGAACGCCAAAAAAAAAAGTCGACCAGGTTAGGTGCTCTCTGTGCCTCTTCTTTCAAGGTCAGGTGACTGGTGCTCGTACAGGGAACCACGATACGTTCAGCGCATTGGAGAATTGCGTCCATATTCCACAAAAGATTGTTGCCCAGATGCAATTGGAGTCGAGCAATTTTCCCATTGCGAAGCATATTACGACTTTACATATCTTTATCAGCACGTTCCGGCATTAACGCGAACGAAATTGGAAGGTGTTTTTTTGCTACGCTCCAATAGCAGCAGCAGCATCATCGCTCACATGACAAATACGTACAGAGGCCGCGCAGCGTTACTCATCGTCGTCACACGAGCGCGCTTGCTTTGATGGGAATCGTTTTTTTTTTTCACTGCTCCAACGCCTCCCGTTTATCACAACTGCTTAGTGTTGCAGTTTGGAATCATTTGTTTGCCACTAGCACTGTCGAAGGTATCACGTTGCAGTATCAATTAATTCAATTGTATACAAACATTTACCGCCCCATGCAGTACACACCACCCTGCCTGCCCTTCTCATCTTCTCGTACTGCAGCACACACCACATGCTTTGATAAAAATAAGTTCGACACTCCACGGTTTCTTCTTCCTGAACGTCGGCAATAACGCATCTGGCACAATTTGCCATTTGTGCTGCTGCACTTCCTATAAACCCAGTGCCAAGCGTAGCGATGTGTTCGGTGGTTTGGGGTGGGTTTTGGCACGTTTAGGTCACACGCGGAAAATTGGATACACTTCAATCAGTTACGTCATCCCATTTTCTCGTGCACCGGATACACACGTACGCAGATACGCACACAGAGGGAATGGCCAATTCGTGAACGATTCTTTCTTTTAGCAGTGTTGCCCCACCGGTGGATTATTCTTCTTCACCATGGTCCAGATCGGCAATCGCTTCGCACGCTTTGCGATACATTCCGCTCATCGAACTTTTCCTTCTACTGGGCTTATAACGTGGAGAACCGGAACGGAATCCTTCGAACTATATAGCAGCGGTGGTTTTTTTTTGCTACGATTACAAAACACAGTGAACGTAATGGGGCCAAAAGAGGTTCTGTACTTACATAACGCTTCGAGCCTGCATTTTTCGTCCTTTTCTTTGTACGCGTAGCGAGCGGCGATGTGCGTCGGTTTCGTTGGGTGCAACGGTGGGCACGCGAAAGATTTGCGGCGTACGGTGCAGCTGTTCCCAAACACTTAGGCGATCGACAAGCTCGAAAGACCCTTCGACGACGTGCTCGAATCGCGTGACTAGAACTGCGGACGACCGATTCCTGGCGTTATCCTGCACACGGCAAACGCAGACAAACGACCTACGACACACACCAGAATGGCGTTCAGACCAGACTTGAGGCACCCGTCGCTTCAGAGACAACGCGTTTTTTGCGGCTGTTCTCGCGTTTTCTCAGCGCCTGCTGCAGTCTCGCGATATCGCGAGATTTTGAGCGAACACTCTGGCGAATATCGTGCTGGGCGAGAGAAACTAGAGAGACTATGAACGGTCGCCCAAGGAACAATTTTTACCCCTCAACGGACAGTTTCAATGGTTTTCTCGCCGGCTGACTCCATATACTAGTGTTGGGAAGATTGGGATCCGGAAGATACCAAGATACGATCGGATAAGATTTCGTTCGCGGATTATAAAAGGATTTGATCTGATTGGGATTCTAAAGGGACTGGATGCGAATGGAATTCTATAGGGATCTGTAGGGAATTGACCCCAATGGGCAACCCGGATGGGCCTCTCGATGGGCCGGACAACCTTGCTATCCGACCGATTATCCGGCCCAAAAACGGCCAATCTTTCGCTTCGTGCCAACTTCGGAACTGCTTCGTGGGCAGACGAGCGGATGCGCAATTTTGCGAATCTCGTCGATTCGATTGGTGCGGACTGTGGTACAATTTGGTCTAATAAGTGGAACGATGATAATTTCGATCGAATTTATCGTTTGTTTTTTTTTTTATTTGCATTAAATTGTTGAGCAATAAAATGCTGGTAATCTTTTAAATTTCTTTTTACTTCTTAAGGGCCAGGCCGTATTGCTGTAAATTTGGGTGTAATGGATAAAAATCTATGTTGTTTCATGAGGGAAAGTTGATACAAATATTGAAATGCAATATGAAAATCTCAAATATAAATAATCCTCTTGAAACGTAATTATTAAAATGTGTTACCACTAGAACTACCGGCTTAGTTGTTTTGCTAAGAACGCTTTCATTGTTATGACATTTATTTTCCGGATTAAATAACTCTACTCTAGTGGATGCATCAGTCTTCCATATCTAACCGGTAGTACGAATTATAAAAAAAATACTAAAGCAAAATACAAATCTTTATCTACATAATACAAGCAAAGACGTAACACGTGATTAGTTCGCGAAAAGTAAAACAAACTGTGTTAAAATTCATTGAAATCATCATCCACATCGATATACCAAAGAAAGATATTTTAAATTTTACAGATATATTATTAAGTTTAACCGCTATGTTATATATATTCCACAGTTCAATTATGATTTTGTAACCTCTTCAAACAGTGCGCATTCTTGATATTTATTATACAACCTTTGAACATGGAAAAAAAAAATTTGTTCTTAAAAAGGACATTCCAGACATAACTATAACATTTGAGCATGGGCTTTAATATCATAACTATAAAGTAGTAAAGTGTGACGGATCACACCTAGTGTCCGGATCAGAATGCATAAACACAAGAAGGAATATTGTAGACAGGTTTAAGCTCAAATCCTCGAAATAGTTTAAGACACTCGCCAAAACCGCAACAATGTCGTAGGGACAGCGTCTATTTGTTTCCATTGATATGGAAAATAATACCGAGATTAGAATGGCAGTGATAACAAATACTGATAAGCAATGTTCGTTTGAAACTTCTTGTTTGAGTACATCAGGCAGAAGGTGCTCCTTTGCGGTTGGGAGAGATGCGTCCGGATCAAAGTTTGTCATATTTGAATAATGTAATGCATCGTTATGACCTTCCGGATCAAAATTTATCATATTTGAATAATGTAATGCATCGTTATGACCCATACGCCTGTCTAGTTTTAGTTTTCAAAAGAAGAAATTTGCATTGTTTAGAAACTGCAATTACAATATTGCTAAGATGATTGCACACAAAGGCATATTTTACAAAGCTAGGGAAATGGAAAGGATCATTAAAATGAAACGAAATTAATTAATTAGTTAATGTGTTGTAAAACAACGCACATATTTTCGTAAAACCACATAACACAGATTTGGAATCCTTAGCACTGGAATCACGATATCGGATTAACGTTATCTGATGAAACATTCTTCTAACAGTGGTTCTAAGCACTGTTTGTAACAAAACACGATGGTTTGGTTCATTCTGTTTACTGATGCTCTTACCAGTTCCAAACCTGAGAGCAAAGCGTACGACGTTCCCAAACAGAGAGGGTAATAAGCTAGTCACGAAAATGCGTGCTGCTGTCGTGTTCTCTGTAACCGCTTCTCGATGGCATTCTGCTTTATTATCATCGTGTGATGTATTCAGCTGCAGGTGGGACATTGTTTTGACTAGATATGATAAAACAGGCGCAAATGTACGCACGACAGTAATCGGCAACGTTGTGTGTAAGCGGTGATAAAAATAAATGAATTGCCGGCGTAATAACCTGTGGCATTGGTGGTGTAAAACATTGGCAGTATTAATTTGTTATCTGGAATGCGCGCGTCTGGGTGCCTGGGTTGGACAGAAATATCAGATTTCTCAGTTCGCACATGATTTATTAACACGCCGGAAAAGGTTTAAGATAGTAGCCTTTTGTATTGATCGATCGTGGGAAAGGAGGTAATGGATCTAATGAAAATGGAAAATGTAGAGGAAGAAATTGTGATAGGACCAATTATGCCCAAAATAATGCCGTGAATTTGCTTTAACTTATAACTTGTTTTCCATCACTTCGTATAGTATATGTACTCGGTGTATGATCAGGGCTATTAGAAACATTTTCATTCTTTTAATATTCGAAAATGACAAATTAAAAATGGTCGAGTTCGTCAGCTACTCGTGGAAAAACATTGTACATGTTTTAATCTCTAGAGGCACTCTTCTGCTGCTGATTAAGGTGATCAGCATTATAAGTGAAACGGAAAATGTCATCTTTTCTCAAAATTTGTATAAGCTTGTGATATGGTTGGCGCTGTAAAGTAAAGACAGAAAAGAAAGAGAAAGAAAAGTTCTCTTTTTTATTTTGTGTTATGCAATTGAACACGATTCTTTAAAATAAGCAACATTTCGAGCAAATATGTTTATGTCACAAAACACAGGTTTATTTCATGCACAAATGAGCTTTGATGAATGGAAAGGTTTTAAAATGATATTGCGCGACTTGGATGGTCTTATTCACCTGATAATTTTTATTTGTTTCTTTAAGGTAAAAAAGCAGTTTCTTTCAATAAGAAAGTAAATAAAAGTCTTATTTTTATCTTATGTTAAACTAGATTTAAAACTTTTATTTGTACAGTGTAAAAAATGACAATTTTTCTTTCACTACAATCCTTCGATCAGTCATTTCTATCGATATTAATATACATTAACATTCTTTACATTTACATCATTCGGAATGTTGATGCACGATCCATGTAATTGATTCGCTTGACGTTTTTAGACATTTGATTTTCCATGTCCTGTTAAGGAAAATTTGAACGATCTGAACGATGTTTTCACGACCTCCACGAATGTCTATTGATGAAGGGGAGAAAAAAAAACATCAGTGTGCGGCTGTTAAAATTGTTATTCCATTTGTTATGTTTTATGTACCGTAATGTGCTGGAATGTTAACATCAGTCTTGACGAAATTTTATTAACTTGTAGCTAATGATACTAATGATGGTGAATCTTGGCATGTTGGTGGGTGAAGAAACTGCCGTAAACAGTGCTACCGGGTACAGCAGGCCTAGAATGGTAAAAGCGACAAGACCATGCGGATTAGGTTATGTGGATCACGTATTTGTTTGTCGGTCGGAACGGAACAGCGGGATGAAAACGAATAAATATGTTTGTTTGCCTGTTATAGAGCAGCTGCGATAGAGCAGCTGAGCTAAATGCACGAAAACATTGTTACTTTACCCAGGAAGGGCGCGTAAACTATGCAGAAAGTATGTAATTAAATGGTGTAGTTTAAGGAAAATACCGCAAAAAGAATCACAAATGTGCTTCAATAAATACAACTTTTAATTAATTGAAATATTTTTAAACAAACATGTACGATATGAAACAATTATTTTAAAAATTTGGTTAAATGTTACGTTAACTTTAAACTGTCAATAAGGATTGTTTATTAATAAAACATACTGTAGCAGCATGAACATGTTATATGAGTACATGCGGCAGTTGCAGGAACGCAAATGTACATAAAAAAATGTAGCGAAAACGTTTTGAGATTTTTATTTGATTGTTTTATTGCTGTTCACACCAGCGCTCCGAATGATAAAACAGCCTAAAGGTATGCAATCAATGAGCATGATGAAATTACGTTCTATTCTGCGTGAATCCACAACATCGCCTAAAGTTATGCAATAATTGAACATGCAACGTTACACCAGTAAAACAATGTTACGCTGAAACGTACATCGAAAGCAGGCGTGTTTTAACGAACATTGATTACTACGCAAAAACTGGTTTAAAAAAATGCAAATTTATTTAAAGCTAAAGTTATCGAAAATATTAGAGAATTCGTAAAGCGTTTAAATCGTTTCCTTTCTTATTGATTGTGATTTAGGCTGCTTGCATGTTATTGACACAGGACAAGTAAAAAAAAAACAAAAGCAATGAAGGCAATCCAAATGTACACACCGTGCAGCCTGCCGGCGGCACTGGTCGTAGTGACCTTGCCAATCGACGCTTCCTCGATCCGCTCCGTCGTCTCGATCTGTACCGTTTCGAACGTGTACAGTGCCCGAAAACCGGTCCCATCCAGACGATCGTTCGATGCCATCGTAATGCGAAAGAAACGGCCATCCGAGCGCACCACAAGCTCACGCCAGTTACCACAGTACATGGCGTATTTGCGATCGCGCGTGACAAAATTAGAAAACTCCACGTAATCGCTGGCAGTGTCCTCGTCGCAGCTGAAAGAGAAAGCGTATCGGCTTAGGGAAAGGTGTCAGGTTGAACGACTCGCCGCGGAGGATGTGATGTGTATTGTACGGTGGTTTTCCTTTCTTTTGGGCCATCGCGTACAACAGCGAGCGGGTGGCGGCCAACAATGAAGCTGCAAAACACTACTTACGGTCGTATTCCTTCGATGTCGAAGTATGTGAAACGCACGTGGACGAAATCGTTGGGTCCACCGTGAAAGAAATAGTTGCAGATGATGTTTCTGTCGATGCAAACAGATGGAAGAATGCGAAACAGACTGTTAGGGCCAATGTGACATTGAGCCATTGTAGTTTTTATTAGATTAAGAATGGTTAACTTAATGTGGATCAATCTTTATTCAGCAGATAATTAAACTACGCACTTGTGCTGTGTACACATAATTGCGCACCCGTTCATCATCCTCCCGAATAAGGTTAAACCAAAACGGTACCATGACGAGCATAATGATGGAATTTGGCAAAGTTGACAGCTGCCATCAACGGTACACGCATGAATGACAGCGTATTTACCTCGCCGGCGATCTTGTTTCAAAAATAGATAGGTCCTCACAAACTGAACCGTTCAATACCGTAAACAGAGCGCAGCTTTTACCTTGGATAAGCACCGGGGAAGTTCGGTGACTGGATCCATCCTTGGTTGGTGGCGTTCCGGAAGTAGTGAAAGGTGCATTCAGACTGGTTCGGTTGATATCCGGTGGGAATCCCAAAATCTGTAGCCAAAATCCCCCCCCGGAGTCGCGATAAGGAAGAGGGAAACGAATGTGAATGGATATTGAATTTGAGGTTCATCATTAATCATGCTCGGCATGCATATGGCCGTGATGGAACGGTTACGCACTTGTGAGAAAGAAAAAGTCCCCGGTAAATCCCTTGTTTTCCGTGTTGTTGTAGCTGCTGCGTAGCTCCAGCAGTAACCGCGAGCCGTCGGAGAGTATCGGCTTAGGTAGTGTGTCACCGCAAAGTGTTTCCACCAGCTCCTCGCGGTCGTTAACGATGTAGTAAACCTGAAAAATAGATTGCAATCGTTTCATCAAGCGGCGACGGGGAAGCCGTGTACGTGTAGGAAGCGGAGAGAAAGAATAAAAGAGAAAAACTAAATTGATCCAATTTGCGTTTGGATATCAATTTTTGTGAGTGCCCGGAATTTCCAATACTCGTCGCAGAATCATACAGGCAATCGAATGCAAATGGAGGGAGCGGTACGGGGTAAATTAATATTCGTACACGCATATCCGGAACGTATCGGTTGTAAAGCATCATGAATGATGTTGATTGTAACGTTTCGCAGCTGTTTGTAATTGTTTCTTTTTCAATTTCCATGAACAACTCAGCTCCATTCGTTTGAGAGTTCCCGAAATGTTTCAATGCGTGGTAGGAAGTGGAATCTTTAAACGTGTTGCGATATTACAAGCAGTTTTAAACTTGATCACGATGGAAGCGGGATCCGATTCAACAGACATCGTTGTTCGGGTCGAATTTCTCATCGTTCTTCAATGATTTATATCCCCAATTAATTGGAAATCATAAAGTATATCGCATGAAAGCTTTCGGTGAAATATTAAAATTGTTTTAGAGGAATTAGTGATATAAACCCAGAGTTTCCAACTCTCAGTTTGAATGAATTTTAATAAAACTATATTTAATTTATATTGTGTTGTGTTTATTACTCGGGTAATACAATAAGCTAAGCGAGTGGAATCACTAGACTTACTCTGTCCATCCCATTGTATCAATGAATTTTATTTGATTCGACGAATTGGCGACAAGAAGGTGCATAACTTCACCTAAGTAAGTACCCGTGTCAGCAGGGATGGGACAAATAACACACGCACGCTACCTGAGCCGCCGGTTAACAAAATGAACTATACAGCAAACTTTTCCCTCTGCCTCATAATGTGCAAGTGGGCCGTAAATAATGGAAGTTAAAATCACTCTGTGTCTGGTGCTCGGTAGCGAACTTGTTATAGCGAGAAGGAACGTTTCTCCTCACTCCACGGTCGATGGGTCGACGCGCACACGGTGTGTAGTATGCCAACGAGCAGGAAGTTTATCATCGAAACCCACAAAAGCGGGTCGAGCCTTTCGCATCTCTTCCTCTGTCCTTCCTCTCTCTCTCTTTCCTTGCTTTTAAAATCCAAATCAAATTCCACGCACCTTTTCCCAGCCGAATGGATGTCACGCCTTTTGAAATTAAATGAAATTGACTAAGCCTACCGAACGTGGCCGATCACCGGTTTGGCAGGCGTACGGATAAAAGACAACTCGGGTACGAGGAAGAAACGGTGTGTAAGTGAAAATTAATTACCATTAGGATATCCGTGTCACCGCATTCGGTTGGGCCGAGCTTCGACGGAAGGCGGAACTCCGAAAAGATGATCTGTTGGAGAGAAAAACGATCTCGGGATTAGATAGACAAATGGGACGAAAAAACCACTCACCCCAACCCACCTACCCACACGTGTGGTTTTGGAAAACGGATTGCCGAAGGGACTTGCGGCTTACCTGAACACGTTCCGCACCATCGCCCACGAACTCGTACAGCTGGCACAAGCTCGATGGGAATAGACCGGAATGCTTCGAATGGGACGGTGCGATACTGCCGTTCCGGATGCGACTAGAGCTGAACACCACTCGATTGCAGCCCTCGGTCCCTGGGAGGCGGGGTAGAAAAGCAAACGAGACGGGAGATCCAAACAATTAATGTACAAAATCTCTTCGCCTTCGCACCGATTTTCGGATGTGATGAAGATGGTTAGCTGTGTAGGCAGACGGTGAGTGATTCGTTGCCGAAATTGCGTGTGGTAGCATCGACCTAGCCTATGCTAACACCTTCTTCAAAAGCTTCTTAACGAAAATGGGTAAACAAAGTTTTATCCGTGCAGAGAGTTGATTTGCCGGGTAGATACCGCATCCGGTCACGCATCAGGTACCGGGCGCCTCCATGGCTCTGCAGTCTGCGACACCACACTTGAAACCGGTGATACCGGTACGGTTTCCCAGCATCAGCTCGACCGCCGCCATGATTTTTGATACGCCCGTTTTGCGTAACCACGGCAACATAAATTTGTGTGTTTGAAGGATATTTTACCAAGGACAGGGGCTATTTTCTAGGCCAGCGCAACACGGCAAAGGCGCGCCGCCCAATAAGCTTCTCTTGCAAGGTAACCTATTTTGGCCCAGGATAATCTTCGGATTAAAAATGTGTACCGCCAAACGATAAACAGTCGGAACCGTGATCGTTACGAGGTGATTTTTTTAAGGACAACATTTCGGAACAGATCATGTAACTAGCAGTAAAGCAGGGAAAACGAATGGTTGCTAAAAATAAGTGATCGTTTCGGTTCTCCTCCACCCCACTGCTCGCAGCAAGTGTATCCTGTTGGTTTTGTTTGTGTTTTGCGCTGCGAACTAATAGATCATGTTGTTATCGGTGTTACAAAGCACCGATAAGCAGGGGGGAAGAACCACAATTGGCGAGAAAGACTCCCGTTGGAACGTGCTTGCGGGACTGAAGGTGGATGACGAATGACAAAGAAATAAACAAAAGCTCTATTTTTAGCGCGCCCATGCAACAATGCTAATGCTAGCGATAATGGGAAACGACCATGTCTAGTGGTTGTATAGTGTGTGTATGTTTTTTTTTGCCATATGTCATGATGTACTCCGTAGTGATCGCTTTTGCGTCACGATCCATACCCATTCGACCGTGAACCAGAAATAGAAAACCATTCACCTGAGGTGGGAAAGGGAGGAGGAGAAGTGGGAGGGAGGGGGGTGGAGTTAAATTAATGCTATCGCATCGATGTGTCATAATCCCCCAGTTACTCGTGAAACACTATATTCGACACTCATTGTACTTGGAACAAAGTGCCTATTCGAGGATCGTGCTCGAAGTACTTTGAACTTCACATTGGATCACGGTCATTCGATCGATCAAAACAAAGCCAGTCGGATGGAAGAGGAGGGCATGTCGGCCTGATCTCCCAGAGGATCATCTCGTTCATCGATCGGCACGAAGCCACGTGCGATATTTTTAAATGTGCATTCGATTTTGATCTTTTCCTCCCGCTTGTGACGATGTGATCTCTCACTGATGATCCACTCCAATCCCCCCCTCGATCATCCCTGGTGGAGTTACATTCCATTTGGGGATGTCCTACCACACTGTGCCAGCCCAACGTCCTGTGCCTGTTCAAGCGACGATGACGTTCGCGCGTACTGGCCACTGCGCCATCACAAGAGAAACACACGAGGAGTCGTAAACGCAGCTGAAGGTGGATTCGGATACGAGTTCGGATCTTTCTTCTTGAGATGTACCAAGACACACGCACACACACACTCAGTCATGGGTGTTCGGGTTTTGCAGGCACCGAAAACCGAGTGGTTCGGGTTTTTGGCAGTGATCATTGTTTTCGGTTCGGCGCAATTGCAAGTGACGGTGCGAGCAGGAAAAACTCACCGCGCCGCACAAAGAGCACCAGATCGTACCGAGGTAGGTGAAGCAGGAAAGGATCATCCCCGAACAACCACCCCACAGCTTCTCACCCTGGGCGCATGGGGAGGAATCGACCAGTGGCGCTGGTTATTAAACCCTCACCAGTATCAGCCTAATCAGTCTTGAGTTATCTCGCACCACGAACAGTTGGCTATCCGGCAGCTGCTACTGAGTATTGAATCTGTAAGACACCAACGTTCTGTTCTGTTTTTTTTTTGTTCCCACCAAACTGGTTGCTGACCGCTCATCGCTGCATCCTTTCCACGCCGGTTTGGAAGGCTTGCGGGATTGTGTGCGCTGTACGCTATTAAACGTGATGGAAGGTTTTTGTGATAAGGGACTACCCAAAAAATACCGGCACAACACAACGCAGGTGGTGATGAATAATTCAACTAGTGGTGATATGGTTTCACGGCGATGAAATAAAAGTCAGGGCGAGAGAAAAAGAGCCTTCCTGGCTTACTGGTTGTTTCCCCAACGCGGTGAACGTGTGCGGTGTTCCATTTTTCCTGGGTATTCTAACCGGGAACAGGCCGTCGCTAGTGCTTAGATCCGATTCGGTCGACCATTTGTAGTGACTGACGGGAACGGGTTGGTGTTGACTTTTTTAGCGGTGGCCGAATGAAAAAAATCGAGCTTCAAACATGTTAAAAAATAAAATACTTTTTTGTTGTATTCTCCGTGTGAAAACAAGCGGTGGGTGCATTCCGTCGCTTGGGTGACTCCTGGCTGTTGACTGTTGAGGCTCGTGATGATTTAAATAATGTAGCATGTTTTTTTGTTTGTTTTGTTTTGTACCGCATCCGTGTTGCAAAGCCCCGATTATTTGTGATGTTCTGGTAGGTTGGAAATTTTCCCTTTCGGATTAGCACATTTCCCTGAATTGCCTGAGTGCCCCATTACCTGCTAGCTCCAAAAAGGGACGTTAGCTATGAAGTATTTGTTTTTGGATGAAAACAGTTAGAACTGCTCACGAATCACTCTGAAACTAGTAACAAAATGGCAAAAGGTGATAAAAATTAAAGATGAATTTGATCGTTTACCAGTGTGTTTGTGTGAATGAGGCCGATAGGAGGGGAAGAAAAAAAACCACCATGTTACCACCGTACATCTTCACCAGAAATTGTGCTGCCAGACGCAAATTCGAGCCATTTCGATGGTGCTAAAAATAATTATCCTCCTTCCCTTGGCCGCAATGGGGGTTTCGCGTTGGTACTGAAGTTTTTCGCCACGCTCTTGCGTAAAGGTGCCGTATGCCTTTATTTTCCCGCGCCCGTCCATGTCTTGCCACTCCGCTGGATCCATTACTCCCTTCCCATTATGAACGCGAGTGAGACCCGCTCTGGGAGCAGGGATTATCTTCCGATCTTGACTTACGCGCTCGCGAACCATCCCGGTCGCACAAGAGACTGGGTTACGATTTATGTGAACGGTTGAGCACATACCGGCACATCGGCGGGGATGGTGCCCAACCACTTGTGCGACTGGTCTGCTGCAAGTGTTTATACCATTTCCACTCGCACGGTTCGCCGTTTTAATGTCTGGCTGATGCTCAGCACTTTTTGCTGTTGTTTCGGCGCTCTGTGTCCCCTCGAGTGACACTTGAAATTTAGCAGCAGCAGCAGCAGCAGCAGTACACACATTCAGAGGTGGCATAAAAATAATTCCTTCGCATCTTTTCGACCCCATAACGGTGTTCGGGTGTTACCGGTGCGGTATCATATCGATACGATTGGGCCATCGGAAGCGAAAAGTGGTCGAACAATGGTTGTAGTGTGGCATTGCACCCCTCTAGCGTGCACCCCCTGAACGGGTAGTTGGACAGAGGGGTTGGAAAGGGGTTCCCCCCGCGCCACACCAGGTTGGTGGAAGAATATGTTTATTTTTGCCCGCTGCTCGTTATTTCTACATGCTGAGAGAAAAGCGAGAAAAACACACATACACACAACTACACCATTCCCCGTCAGATTACCTCAATGTTTTGTAGCTCAGGGTGGCTAGAAGTCGTTTAACGTGATTTTGCCAATCTTTCCACCAGCTGGCTGTGTCCTTGCCGGGTGGCTCGTTCGAGGATCGAGGATCGTTCGAAGGAGAGGGTGCAAGAGAGCGCGCGAGAAAAGCTCATTTGAAAATGTAATAACGGGTTCGGTTCAATTTTCACGCCATTCTGGCACTTGGTCCTTTTTGCCTGCTATTCGCTACATTGCCGGGTGACATACAGTCAAATGAAACTGCACCGGGAGCAGGATGTTTTTTTTCTCTCTCACTCTCCCTCTATCCTGCCAATGTAAACGTTTGTGGCGCTTATGCTGCCTGTTTATTTCTCTGACAAACCCGGGGAGGGAGTTGTATTGCACCGCACGGTGATGCAACTCGAGAAGCCACGAGCAGCGTCAAGGTGCTTAGAACAGAACGGGCGCATTCTGCAAGTGATTCATCACCCGTTTACTCACACTCAACAAACTCGTTTACTCGGACAACAAAAAAATAAAACTCGTCTAAACTGTCGGTAGTAAAAATGGCTCTCGCCTTCACGAGCATACGAGTCGGTCAAGCACGTCACGACGAACGGTAGCATATTTTTAAAAATAGTTTTCCCACCCCACCACGCGGGAACAAATTTTCCCCCATCCGGGCCACCGAAGCCACGACCCGCCGCGACAATAATTGGCCTAGACGAGGGGCGACCGGCTGCAGAAGAACCATTCGGAAGGGGGCAGGTCCCGTTTGGGGCCAAATTGTGCAATGCGAAAAATGTTACTTCAAACCACCCAGTTGCACCATGGCTCGCGAGGTTGTGATGCGAATGCGCTTGGTTTCGTTGCTGGCTGGCCAGATTCTTCTTGCTCGGACTCGGTACGAATCGAATAACACAGTAGCCGGTACCGCTACTTGCTATGCGTGCCTAGGGCCTCCCCCTCCCCCCCGCCAAAAGGTCGGAGCACCGTGTCGGGGCACATTCTCCGAGCGCTGGGTGCATGCCTGGGTCTTTTTTCCCCCAATGCTCTTCTTCTTTTTGGGGGAGCTCACATTCCTCGACCCGCCCGGTCGATTACGGTCGGGAGGATCAATTACTCCCCAAAGGGCAGCATAGGGTTCGCCGGCCAAAAAGCGGAACCCCCGAAACCTCGCAAGGGCAATGGGGTGAGTGAAATATTTCACCCACAACAAAATAAAAGCACCAATTTATGGAAGTACCCGTTGGCTGTGCTTGTAAATATTGCCCGCACAAAGATAGGGTACCGAGGTGGCATATGGTGCATGTATCATCGTTTTGTTTGGGCTTTTGTTTGCTGTACGATTTCATCCCGCTGAGTTCGGGATTGCAAAACTTTTCTCCCAACTTTGGGCTTTCGATTCAATGAGGGTTTTTTTTTTTGTTTTCGTTACAACGGGTTCCCTCGGTGGCATAATTATCACACCCCTTATGGTGCGTGTAACTGTAACGGAACCGGGTTACAAAATGGCAACACATTGGGACGTAAATATGCAGCATTTTAAAAAGCCACAATTACAATCCCGCTGTCCGATGTCCGAGCTCCTCCCGTTGGCATAGTCACCGCGTTCTGTAATTTATGAAACGAGCGCTTTTCTTTGGAACCGTTGCCAATTGTTCGTTTAATAGGGGTAAGGGTTTGTTGCGGCACCGTTTGATGATGGAGCATTTTCTCTCGGTCGGCACATATATCATACGTAAATGGTGGAATTACTGCACTCTGTTTGTTTTGGCTCAATTAGTTATCCCTTTGTGGAGTTATTGCCAACGGAACTCTGCGTGGAGCAGGATGCTGAAAAGCCATTCCCCAACTGGAAACGGGCACGAGCGATCGCATGCCATTGATTTTCCATTCAACTCTCGTTACTAATTACCGCTGTTTTTCTGCGTTCTCAATGCGTACGTTTCAGTAACATCGCAAACAAAAACCACAACCGAAAATGTTCAAGTCGCATCTGGAAATGATCGGAAGCTACGAGCCCATCAGCAAGAAGGCTCGCTTCTTCAACACCTACCTTAAGTCGCTGAAGGGTAAGTGAATATCTGGCCGCGTTTGGAAAACCTTTCCCCAACTGCTTGGACGCTATGATAACGCAACAATAATTCCCACGCAGGATCCCAAGACATCATGGCCAAGGAGAAGCGCAGCTACAGCTCGACCTTCGAATCGCAGAGCATCTACAGTGACTCGAAATTCGCCTGCGAAAGAGTCAAGTCGCCCGGCTACCACTACAACCCGGTCAGCAAGGACACTTATGGCGTTACGCCGAGAAAGATCAACGCACGCGATTTTACCGTAAGTGATCCCACCCCTGATGCTCCCTGTGTTCATGCACCCGTTATCATTTGGGGTCACATTCGTCACAGCCGCGGTATGCGAGGAGTTGCTCACATGGCCAAAAATAGATAGATTCTTTAACAAACTAAAGCGAACAGGAAAAAAACGGTGTGCACAGGAAGTTTTGGGTCAGCGGTGTTATCGTTTCGGGTGGCTAGCGAGACACCGGACCGCAACCGCCCAACTGCCTCACAGGAATGCGTTCAAGGTGATAAAAATAAGTTCAACACTCATAGTGACTGGGGGAATTTATTTTTATCAAACACAACACATAGAATCAATTCGGATTGTCTGCTAAGAGAATGGTGTGTTCCTGTAACGATTTGCAATATATCTTTAACGCAAACGAGTGTGTACGTCAGGCACGTGGAAGCGGCTGTGGAACAGTCGGGTTGTCATTCAAAACGGTGATAAATGATCTTCACCAAAGTTTAGACGGTAGAGCAAGATCAGTTACGCGTACTGTGCGGGAGTTTGCTTTTAATGGGGCGACTGTGATACGATAATAGGAACCGACCAAATCGTGTGTATGAGGGTGTGGGAGTTTTATTCACGTCCACACATCCCTTAGTTTATATCTGCTGTCAGATTCATTCAACAAACTTTCGACCGATAATAGCATCAATTAATTTCTGTTTTATCTCTCTTCTCTTCTACTTTCTCCCTGCCATGTGGCCATGCATGCATCGGTTTGACCTTCGCGTTGGAGCAGCGCTAAATATCGTGTAGCAGTAATATCTTTTTGTCTTAATGTGTCCCTAAGTTCTTGAACAAGTACTACACCAAGAAACCAAAACATCTACCAATGTAATGATATAGATTTTAACCTTCGAATGACAGAAAAAGACACACCACCACGTTCGAAATCACAGACAGGCACACCGGTACACAGACCAACCAAAAAAGGAAAAGAATACACGCACCAGCGCTAGATGTTGATAATTAAGTGAGCATGAAAAGTTTTTTTTCGGTTTTCTGCTCATGAGTCGATCCGGGGGGAGGTGACTCGTGTGCCCCCTTTGCGAAGTATGACGCAAAACGTGACCATTCCCGGCAGGACACACACGCGCGCGCTCGAAGAAGGGTAGAAAGAGCAGCAGCCACACGCGCTGCCCGATAACAAACGGTGGCGAGTTTCTATTTCTGTTCCTCGAGAACTAAGATACTGCACACAAGAACGCGCACATACACACACGCATACGTACAAGGACGGACGAACGGCAACACACTACCAACGAACTCGAGCTGCCCAACAGCTCAAATATGCAAATTCGATTTATAAAGAGCGAGAGCGAAAGAAACTAATTGAAGACGACAACAATGCACGGACTAACTATTTTCGAACAGCAGCATGAATTAGTAGCTCTAACAACCAGCTTAAGATCCCAAAACAACAACGTTTCAATCGATCAATCGAAAAATCCCGATCGGAGCAGCAACATCAGCATCGTCGGGTATGGACAACAACAGGCTAAAGACGCCTTTCGAGGAATGGAATGGAAACCGCTGTGATCACCTGCTTGGGAATGCGACTGTGGGCGCGATCATCGGAATGCCCGGATGGAACACCTGCAGTCACCCGTAACCGGACAGCCAACAATCGGAACAGCACCAGAGATAACTGACCAAGACATCCACTGAGCAAAAGAACGAGCGAGTGCGCAATGCTGGGGCCCACTGTACCGAAGCAGCGCCTGCATTCAGCGAAACTAGAGATCCATTCGACCAGCCGGACGGAAGCGGGGTAATTTGCGCGAACGCAACCGTGTATCCTGCAAGGAATCTCCCAACAAGAAAACACACAGACATACAACAACAACAAAAAAACCAAACAAACAAAACACTATATTTTTCTTTTCATTTACCATTATGTGTAAAATATTTTTTTCTTTTATTCGTAAAGTCAAGGCTGTATAAGTTATGAGAGCGAAATGAATAAAACACCAAAAAAAAAGAATAAAATCGTCAAAACCGATAAAGATTTAAACGTTTTATTGCACTGCAGTCGAATTGGTGAGAAATTGTGAGGTTTCGTCGTCTGAGATGAAAGGTTTGGAAATCTTTCGGTTCTTAAAGTGGTAATGCATTGCCATTTAATAGTTTCAGCTGGTTGCTTGCTAAATGTGAAAGCATGAAGCATAATCGCGCCCAGCCTGAGCGTCTCATACACCGACGGGTTTCGCCGTTATCACCACGCTCCACGGTGCGGAATTCCCGGGTTTGAAAAATAATTTACACGAGTTTTCTTCGACAAGAGCACTAAACGATGGCCTCATTACTGGAATGGTTTTCTAAAGCAAAACAAAAAATGGCAAAGCGCTACGAAAGAAGTATTTGCCGTTCCTTCGTACACTACGATATGCACTGGACAAATGTTGTCTAACGAAGGATTTATATTTTTTTACTCTTTTAAAGTATCAAGTGCAATTATTTTTCAGTCCCAATGAATGTTTGCTAGCAGCGCACAAATTGCAGGCACATATGTGCAGGCAGCATGGTTAGAGACATACGAGAGCTTTCCCTCAACTACTACATCAATATGGTGTAACTGTGCGGTAAGGTAAGAAGTGAATATGTTGAGAGTACCAGCAACAAATCGCAACCATCTTAAGGTAATCACTTTACGAAACTCGTCATACGTCGGCACACATTTCACTCCGACCGGCCAGAAGTTTAAAGCTAAGCCTGTTGCTGCAACGGGTAAGCACTTTGCAGCATCAAATATTCATAATGTCAATGTTTGCCAGGGCGAGCGAGAAACCTAATGATGGCAAGAAACTTCGTTCGGTTGATGCTTGAGCACTGAGCGGTGAGTTTTGTTTTTCGTTGTTGATTGCTGCCACAGTTGATCGATCGCATGTCGAAATGTTCACCTGATGGCATTATGGTTTGGGGGCATTGCTGATAAAGTTTGTTTGAAGTTTGGCATGTGGATTGTGAGCGAAAGTATGGCTGTCAAAAGCATACGGACTTTTATCCAACTTTTGGTGAAATATTTTCAACTCACATAATAATAATCTTTTATTTTACTAGCCATTTCTATGCTTTGTGGTGATTGTCTGGAATTTATGCACTAAAATTTTGGATTTCTTGCATTTTATTTTTATAACTCAGACATGATTTAGTAACGATGTAGTGTACGTATCAACGTACGTAACGATCGCAAATAGTGTCATCAAATTCCCAAACATCCGTCGTACAAAAGAACACATTGATAAATGACATTGGTAATAATCATAAGTAATCAAAAAACACATAAAACCAGTATTATTCTAGGGCATTAAATGAACAAAACGATTGCAACGCCATCAGAAAGCAAAAAGTTAATAATCAAATCCTTTGCACGTGGCACACCAACTCCTAACGTTCATCGGTCGTCACGTACGATCGAGGCCACCTGAAACGATTAACCGTTTTACACTCTGAAAAACGCCCGCTGTCACCCGACGAGGAACACGCTCATCTCGTCCGGGCCACACCGGGATGGCGATGAACATGAAACGATTACGGCAATAAGGCGTCACGGGCAGGATATTGTTGTTGCCGTTTCGTGGCTCTGGCTCGGGAAATTGTGAAGGCGTGCGAAAGCTTTCCCCAGTTCCGGCAAATGGCGTACCGGAAGCGGAAATTTGATAGCACCCGTTGTGCCGTTTGCGGTCGGTGGTAAAACGCCGCGTGCATGTGCGCGGAATCCGGTAGAAGGTTTTATTGAATTGCACTACTAACAGCATTACTATTGCCTGGTAATAGGGTTTCCTCTCCGTTCGGATAGTTCACCCGATCGTGGCGCAGCTAGTGGTAGCTGTGCGGTAAAATAAATGAAGGTACAGAGCATTGCATTATTCACTTAACAGGAACACTGGGCGAAGCATAGTTTTACAATCGTGTAGAAAGTATCATTACACTTACTATTTACGGACGTTTTATTACTTATCATTTTAATGGTATTTGCACCAATTTTGAAGACTAACAACTATGGATTGCTTTTAGGAACATACTATGCTGAATGTTGTTCGAAGAAAGCAAGAAAAGGATTTCAAGGAAGTTATAACAAACCGTCGGAACCCAAATGAATCTTAAAGGACATGCCCTTGGGATGTTAAATTTTCGGTAAAAAAGCGCCTAAAGTTATAAAAAGTGTCCTTATTACAACCACCAACAGGAACGTGAGGGAGTTTTATTACGAAATTGGAAGTCTTCCTCATTTAGGCGAATTGTTTCTATGGGAAACCATAACGTAACCTCAAAATACATCATCCGGAGTAAACTTCAAAAAGTTCTACAAAGTGTGATGCACATGAATAAAATAATAATCGTTTTATAACCAAAGGACATCGAGGCAGAAGGGATGCTCATTGCTTATGATTAGATATAGCAGATGAAACATTCATCCGACGGGACCTTGATTGATGCCGACGGAATCGCCAGCCGTTCACAGCGAAGCGAAACTTTTTGATCGAAAGGCCACCTAATGAAATCGTAATTACTTGCCATCTCTGTGGTCTGCGTTCGTATCGCTTCCGGTCCTTCTCGGCGAAAGCTATGTTTCATCTTGTCAAATGATCTTGCCAGAAACTGAAAACGAAAAACACACACACACGCGTACACACGTCCGACCTGCTGGATGTTACCGTTGTTCGAAACGAGCATAATCGAACTTGGTGACAAATGGGACTGAACCTCTTTTTTTTTTATTTTGGTTAGTAGGATATTCTGAAACAGCCCACCCCACTGTAAGCCAGCTGGTTCACATTGCTCCATCTGTGTCTCTGTAGTGTGTCCAATATATAGTACAGGATGTCGAAACAGCCCGGGGCAGGTCATTTCGATAAGTGATGCCAAAGAGCAGAAAAATAAGGGGAAACAAAACTCGGACGTGGTTCGTGATGCCGTTGGTAAATCGATTATTTTCCAATCGGCGTCTATGTTTCCTTTTTTTCTTTGATGCTGTTTTGGGTGATCAGTTGCTCGCCAAAACGACCATCGATGGAAGTTAGCGTTAGTGGTAACGGTCATGATTAGATTCTATCGTAGAAATCAATTCGGAATCGTTTGGGATGATAACCATCCCCACCGAGAGACTTTTGGGACAGAGAACGTCCAAGAGCAAGCGATGTATGAAATCGATTTTATTTCTGGTCCAAGATCTCAAAAGAAGATACGGGATGGTTGGATAGGCTGTAAGCAATCTCTTCTAGGAACTAATTATTGTACTCGACTGGACAATACTCTACATAACAGCCACTGAAAGCTCTAGCCACAGAGCAGACCCGAAGCAATGAGATCGTTTGATGTATCGGTTCTGCTATTGCGGCAGCTCTATTATTCTCCCCTTGGCTGAGACAATAATCATGTGAGGATGCAGTAGATGCAAAGGATGCAGGAGGCTGTTCTTAAGCTCGCTGCCAACCGTGATTGGTTAATTTCTCGCAAAACACACGTGACAGTACCAATTAATCTTGCTCGATTGTAGAAATTATGCAGCATTTAGCAATGCTTCGCTCGTGGGCTTCATTATACCGACCTCAGTAGGCATCTCTCTGGCATTGACAGTTGCTGTGCGCGAGTGTGGTGCATTAGTTTCGCATACAAGCGGTTTGTGGGATTCAATTGGTGAGAAGACAATCCATTTCAGATATATTATCATAAGCAAATCGTACAAGGAGTTGCAACTAAAATCATGTTAATGCCAGTGAAATTAGTAATGCAATTTATTACTTAGCTATTTGATACCCTGTGGACAGCGTGCGGTAACGAAAGACAATAAAAATGGGACACCAAACAACAAAGGCACTCAAACGCACCTCAAACGTCTCCCGTGCCGCTTTTATTCACCCTTTTGCGATGTAATCTTTTGTGACACCTGTTAGGAGACAAGCGTAATCAACTTTTGCCGGTTGCAACTTTACAATGGTGACCGCACCGTTTGCGGAAACGACGAAAGTTTGCGTTTCCCCGGGTGCCGGAAAGTGGCGAAGCGTTGTCAGACAAACTTTCCCAAACGATCCTCATTTCCGGCCTAGGTCTAGGTCATCCTTTGCCCGGAGCTCAGTGTGTGCGTGTTGAGGAGCGTGTGTTAAAAGTCAACAAATTATAACATTCTGCCGGCAGAATGTGTAACCGTACCGAAACGAGGGTTGGTAAAATGGTAACCGCCCAACTGTCCGGAAATGGAGTTGGTTGTAAAATCATACCCGGGTGAGATAATTAAGTGCGATAAAATAAATGAAACGCTGGAGGCATGCGTACATTTTGCACTGCTCGAGTGATACATCGTCTAGTACAGAAGTTCTAGTGATATGGAGAGAAGTGTAATAGATTGGATATGTATTTTTCGTGTGGAGGACATACTTAAGAAAGGTATTGAATGGATTTGAAATTGATGTAAATATGTCTAAATTTATCATTGTAGAATGTACTCAGAAATAACAAAAAAAAAAAAATGGAAAATGAAATGTTTAGTGGAATAATTTAGTGCTTGGATGTTGTGTTTGGAATGAGAAATTCTATAATTTCTTAAGCATAGCACAGGCTTTATGGATACGCAAAGGCTTGATACATTGAAATCAAAAAAAGCAATAAGAAAGCGCAGGAAAACTATTACTTTAACCCAAATAATAAACCTTAAGAGCGTCAAAGAAAGAGTAGCGCCTTGCGTATATCCTCTTCGGGCCGACAGGGAAAGACATTAAAATTGAGAAGTAGATTTAAAAGAAAACTTTTCCCACTTTACGATCCTTCCGTTGGATTCGCCAACCCGTGAAAGCTCGCAAGTAATAAAATACAGACGATAGAATGAACTGCCATTTTCTTAACCGAACGTCGTTAGCTTCGCAAATTCGCTTCCCCGAGAACAGAGAAGCGCACACGCGCCCAAAGTCGCATCAGCTCGTGCAAGCAAAACCTCACATCGCATAGTGTACGAGCATGCGACTAATCTCTCCCTCGGTCGTAAATGGCACGAACTACGCATAAGGCTTACCTTTTAAGTGCGACCTTTCGCGCCCGCTGCTTGCGATCGCACCGATCGGGCCGACGAAATCCGTTGGAGATTTTCCCACCGCACCGGCCATACCGACGATGCTGTTGGTGCTCATCGGTGGATTTCCACCGCCACTGCTGCTGCTGCCGCCGGTCGATGTTGTCTGCAGTGGTAGCAGCAGCATCAAGTGTAGCATGAAATTCGTCACCTTTACTAATTGATGAGCGTGTTCCATTGTCACTGGCGGGCGTGTGTCACAACGGGGCAATGGCGTCGGGGTTAGATTAGATACACCGGCAATACGCGTTGGAACACCAATCCAAGCCAAGATGCTCGTAAGCGAGTAGCGGCGCCCGTTCGTTGCCCACTAATAAACTCAACAATGGGTGTCGTACATTTTATGTGGCATCGTTTGTTCAGCTGTAGAGCACTTCGGGTTTTTTGGTTGATTCCGACTGCAGACGAAACAAACTCGACCAAGCAAAGAGCACGGTTTGGTGGATAATTTCATTCACTTTGGGTCGTACATTACACGAACGAAGTTAAATCCTTTCATTTTTAAAGCAGGATTGTGGTGTAATGCTTCATGAATTGGAAAGCTGCACTAGGTTGACTGAAAGCGGTACAGAAATGGGGGAAGAAATGCATAAGAAAATTGCTGTTTTAGATTCGAAATTGCATCAAAAGCGAGCAGGTAAGATATCCTTGCAGGTGGATAAACGTTTAACTGAAAGAGAAGCTTTTGATTTTGCTCGCGCTTCAAATACATGCTGTTTAAGCTGAATGTAAATTTGCTGAATTAGTTATTGCCTTTCAAATGCAAAATGCAGATTTTAAAACTAATATGCATTTATTTTTGTAAACAAATAGTGATAAGTCACATAATTAAATAAGAAATTATTAATAATAAAATATGAAAATTGAATTATAAATATTAATCTTTAAAAATTACTATAGTTGTGCCGTAATGAAAATTTTTTTATTTGGTCGCTTATAGGCTTAAGCTAAAAAAATAGCACGTTAATGATGAAAATGTGTGCAAGAAAGCTAACGTTAGTATTAAACTTTGAATATACAAAAAATGTGATTTTAGAATAAAAATTTAAATTAATTTATAATTATGAAAAGTTTCTATAGTAGCTGTTAGGGAGTATTTGAAATAGTTTAAATCGTTTTCTAACCCATCTAAAAAACCCTTAATGCATTTTTGTCACTACAAGCCTTTGATGTTATCTACATGAACTTGAAGCTATTTTTTATCTCATTCATACAGACACGGATTTCTATTCCTGTTGGACACTGAACCATCAATGGTAAATTGCATCTGGCTATGTTCTACATTTTTTACATTCCCAACCGTTAGCCACACGGATCCATGCAATCGCGTTTGAAACGATACAGGTTGATAGCGTGATCCATTAATCATATTATGCTGTATGCTAATTAAACATATCCGTCACCGCATCAATAGCGGTGCTGATACACCATCACGCTAATAAGCTTTTAATTTTCACCTCATTCACTTTGCATTCTCGGGTACACTGCGATACACTTATGGTGCAGTTCGTTTATTACAGGACCACATTATCAGCACGGCACTTGCGAGTCGGTTAGAATCACGCTAGATTTAATTAGCATATTACACAAAACGAGCTGCTAAGTCACGGTACAGACACCAACGGCTTGGGCCACACTGCTCCCAAATGCCACGAGTGACCGATCGGTCTAATTTGCATCTCGCAAACAAGAAACGATGGGTTCCGTATAGTGGCTCCGTACACCGGCTTCTACGCCAGTACACTTTTTCATAACTTCCTGCCAAACGAACACAGCCCAAACAGTGTATCTTTCCCCGAAATTGGACACTTTGGTCGTAACCGGAAGCTTACGGTGAAGCTTTGTGTTGGAAATTATGCCACATCCGGTGGCCTACCGCTACCAAACCGAGCAAAACGAACGATACTAACCAAACGCTACCGCCACACGACAACACAGCACAAACGCGACACGAGCGTGACCGTTTCGCGATGCCGTACGAACGTAAACTAAGCTGCCAGATAGTAGGAAGGACACTGCCAACCGTGCCAGCATCCAGGCAGCACGTTCCAGCTGTAAAGCTGCTCGGCACGATAGCTTCGGTCCCCATTCGGGTGGAGTTCGGTACTCGCCAAGCATGGAAAGGAACAAACATTCCGATCGGTTAGTCGATACCAGGGATCCCGGGGCAGCGGGTTGCTGAAGCTGACGAATGGAGTAGCGGAGCCAAATTCCGAGCACCGAAACCGAAAACTTCCCAATAACATAACGCACCGTGCTGAATTCGCAGCCAGGCCTGGCAGAGTTCGCACGCCGGATAGAGTTTTAATCTGCACCGTTTGCACTCGGCATGCGGGATGGTCCCAAACCCTCCGGGTTTGCGGAATCTGGGGTGCAATTTTTCAAATTACTTGTGTGGCCACCGTACGGCACGCGGGGGTCCTCATCGGGTACGGGGTGTGAACCGTTGTTTGTTAATGCAGCTCAGACGGCATGGCTGCCCAATCGGATCGGAACAGTACAGCCCATCCGATGCATCGCCTAGAACTGGAAGCTGCTTATTCCTGAAGGAGATATGTTTCAGTCGGAACGCTTCCAATAACGGAAGCTTGTTCGGTTGTTTCGGAACATTTGTCGGCTGTATGCGCGGTATGCGAATTGCAGCGAACGATAAATCCATGAAGCTCTCAATTGGAGCACTAGTGTGGTCAATCAAATGTGGTATAAGCAAATAAACGCATGAGAATAGGTCGGTTATTCCAAGAAATCACCGGCGAATTTCATCATCAATATTGAAAATTTTCCTGGGTACGAGTGGGGCAAACGATGAGTTTATAATTTAATTCCAAGTTGTGCAACTTTGCAGATCTTTCGTGCGTTAGTGTGGGTGGAAGATTAAATTACGTTTCGATTGAAATTGAATCCATTCGGGATTACAGCTCGTATTACACCTTGGAGTTAGCTTGGAGGCATCTAGCTTTTCCAGCTGTTTATGTACAGATTCCCATTGCCAACGGCCAAAACTTCAAAGGGTTGCCTTTGCTAAAAGTCCTACCAAAACCAGACCAAACAAAGTTCCCGGCGGGGGGAGTACCATGGGGAACACGTGGAAAGTCGTTTTATGAAAATGATCTTTTTTAAAACTCGCTAAATTAGTGACTAATGATAGTATGTGTTTGGTTTGGCTTTAATCCACACCCAAGGTAATTCCCGCCCGAGTCGTATGGCTGTTGCAAATTGCTTGCTGCCGTTATTATCTTTTCAAACATTTGTCGGTCTAAATGGAGAAGCAACAACAAAAAAAAAACATACAAACCACGTTGAATGAACAAAACCAGCACGTATTATGTGATTTTGTAGCATTATTCTTACACCGCTAGTCTCTTGCTAGGTGCGCCACGCCAACCGTTAAAAGATCCCACCAACTCCATTACCGGGTGGCGAAGAGACACTCCCAGGCGAGGCAGTGTGCAACACACAGGAACTCGTCGAATGAACGATTCAATTTTCCCCGTATTTCAATTGTACTCGCATGAGCAATAAAGTAAACTTTACGGCTCCACTCAAGTGTTGGTGGCGTTGTTTTTAAGTTTTGAGCCGTTTTCCACATCCCGAATGGGTGGTTTTCTTTTTTGCCTGACAAAAATAACGCGTGAGAAGCGTGGAAAAGTCAAGGTAAAACCGGTAAGGAAACACCACATGTTTCCTTTTCGCGTGTTTACAAAGGAAGTTACAGAAGTTTTCTGTTTGCTTTCGTATGGTTGTGCTATTCCTGCTTCGGTTTTGTTTACTTTCAATTTTCCCTCTGTGGCCATTGTTTTTGTAATGGAATTGTAACATACCAGGCACAAAATATGTCCCAGCCCGCATAGGGTACGCCGTTTTCTAGCCCTATTTCCTTCATTTCCGTTGGCCTACATTCGGTATCGGTTCGTTTATAGCTCACGAAAGGAAATTACGGCTTCTTCCGGGTGAGCGTTTTTATTCGCGTGCTGCAACTTCATGTTCCATTTCCACCATCGTTCGGCTAAGTGCCGGCGGTACGAACTCATCCGGTGCTGACGCGAACGTAGCTTCACCCCTTTTGGCAAGCATGCAAGATCTGGAAGCGAATTTAAGAACCATTCATCCATGCAGCTTGGATAAGTGTGAACGGGATGGTCAGCAAGATTACACATTGGCTTTGCAAGCTGATGCACACCGCGCCGATCTGGTTGGGCGTTAGATCAACCGACTACTTTCGGCGATCCCTGATATCCGTTGGTTACGCCAACCAGATACATTCGTGGACGAATCCCACAAATCTATCGAGGATATCCTGTCATCATGTGCCAAGTGTAGTCAAGATCATCGGTTGCATGCTTTTCTTTTCTGGCGCCCGTTATCGATTCGGAACCCAAAAACCTGGAGCACACTCAAACAAGCGGTGGTAGCGGCAAAAAAGAAGCGCCACGCTCCGGCTAGCGTCGCGTGAAATGAGTCGAAACGAATGCCAAACGGGCACCGGGACGATGACAACTCTCTGCCGACAACTGCTCGCCGGCATCGACGACCGTAGTCGTACGCTGTACGCTCCTGGCGTTTGATTTCTGGCCGTGTGCAGCCATGTGCGAATGTTACTTTTTCACGGCCGATGACAATGGGCTTTCAGTGTTTCTGGTGCAAAGAAAAAAGCAGGATTTCCCGTGCCGGTACAAAAACGGGGAGCAGCATTCCGGGGTGACACCAAAGCAAGAGCAATCCTGAAATTTGGTGACTCTTTCCAGCTAAATGTGTCTGCCTCTGTGTATGTGTGTGTGTGTGTGTGTGTTTGGGTGATATCAGTGCTGGAAAACGAGCTCCACCCAAAGACACTTCCGTCTGTGTCGTTCCCGGAAGGACTTGCAAGATGTCTGCTTAGCTTGGGTTGTGCGATTTGCTTACCGGTGCTGTGCCAAACTCACGACAAAGCTCTGTCAGCGAAATGGACACGTTGAGACAGCAAACGATGGCAAAACCCGTTTCTTCAGATCCTATCGTCCCAGTACGGTTGCTCACCCGGAAGGTGCAAAGCGTCTGCAATTCATATGTATACGGACCATTCGTTAGTGTTTGGCCGGGGTGCGTGCCCATGTTCAAACGAAAACGTTCGGTACGTGCTCGACGCGAATGCCCGCCATCGCCCGTGGTTACAGATCTTTTTCTTTCGCCTTTCGCCAAGCACAGGATGTTTACCTTTCCCGGAGGCGGCCGACTACGAGGACGAGTTGAATTTTTTAAGCCCTCTGGTACGTGATGTTCTACATTTCGACGTTGCTGCTTCCGGTGCGTCTGTTAAATTGCAGGATTTGAGGAACCAGATACACACGGTTTGTTACCTTTTCTGGCCACCTTCTAATGGGCAGTTGTGCTGCTTTGTGTTTCTTTGTGTGGAAAAACAGCGACTGTAAAGGCACGTGTTGCTCTGGTCGGAAATCAACGAGGAAAACATTTTCCCGAGCATGGAAAAACACGTGACGAATCAAATCAAAGTTGTGCGCAGCTGGCGAAAGACAACTGCTCGAGGCTATTTATGTGTCCTTATGTTTTCCATATTCCAAGCCTGCTCTGATGATGCAAAGAGTTTAATTTCAACCCAACACATGTGACGGGGTGCAAGTAGTTACGGTGGATATTAAAAGCCCCAGAGTCATCAATTAATGATCCCGAAAAAGTATTAGTTCGAAAAGAAAAATCCTCTCCTTTGTAATTCCCGTGGTGAAATGTTGTCTCTCCTAAAGATATTGTTAAATTCCTGCTGCCCACTCTAGCGTATGCTCATAAATTGCATCCAACGTCTTTTCGATGCTGCATCACTGCTTTCTGATTTAGAAAATGGAAACCATTTCGATCCGATTGCTCCCTAATGCGGTGGTTCTCGTTTGCCTCACGGAGCTTCAATGGTGGATGCGAACACTGCCCAGACGCTTTATCCTTTAGCCGGGATTTGTGCAATGAATTATGAGACAATGCGTTGACTTCGGCAACAGGATAAAGCTGTCTAAGCATTTCACCTGGCAGCGTGTAGTGACCATACGTAACGTAAGGGAAGGCTCTCATTGGTTGAATCATTCAGGTCGGTAAAATCCCCGAAAATATCCTCAAGCATGGATAACTTTTCCTCAAACGAACGAACAACCGAACTCCGAACACAGGTGGGGTTCTAGAGAACAGTCCTAGAGCTATTGGTCAAACATGGTCAGGTTGCGAGTTTCGCATGGTTTGTGGACGATTTTGAACGTTGAACAAGTTTAATGAACCCACATTGCCTGCAAGTTAGTCTCTTGAAAGGCACGTTACAACGAACCAGTGTGTTGAATTCTAATTCTATTTACCGCAATTGGAAAACATAGGAATGATGGAACATGTGGAATGGTCATGGTATCGTATGAAATAAACTTTGTTTTGAATCATTTTCAATTGTAATTTAAATGAACTTTTATTCGGTTTTTTATAATTCACTTATAAAATTTGGTTCCTGCGGTAGAGTAGGTGTCAGTCAAACGAACCGCAAACCGAGTATGAAGGAGATCCTTCTTAATGAAGAAGAAAGGCCAAAACCTTCTGAGAATGTATTACTCAAACTAACAAGAACATAAACATTAGCACACTTTCAAGAGCACTAATCAAAACAGCCGTTGAGTGAAATGCTTCGTTCCATACAGATTTATATCGTTTTTATTGGAAGAGCGCATTAAGACTAACCATGACTGAATGGCTATTTCAATTTGCTTTACAAATCAGCCGAACAAACGCTTAATTTCAGGATAAACTAACTCATCAAAGCATGGTTCTATCTGCAGCCATTTGACTCTTAGTTCCTGTCAATGCATCACCCCACTACTTGCTCCCTCCCAGAGCAAACATTTTAATGGATGATTTTTGCCGGTTAACAAAATTTCACCGGCATCTTAAAATATTCGCCAGATCTTTCAGATCTGGCGGTCTGAAATCATGTTTCGTTGCCAAGCGATTTTGTTCACGTTTTTCTCCACCGAACACCGAACGGAGCAACTCCCGGAATCACTGACAGAAGCTGGTTGATTAATGAACTTCGTGGCGTACTGCACCACACTATCATGCCATCGCTTGCCCGTACACTGCCAAGCCAAGCTCTACATCCAGCAAGATATGAATGCCAGGGGTTAAAGGGAAAATACTTTCCTTGGAAAGAAAATTACCATCGGTACGGTTTCAGGCGCCAAACCCCCAATTGGCTGCGTTTTCCGCCCGAGGGATGCTGTCCCTTTCGCAGGGTATGACGTTTAGGGGCCAATTAAAGTTCACCCGCTGAAAGCATTTCACTGTTTTCCTTCACAAGAGTTTGCGATGCAAGAGTGAAATTATGCTTTTTCTTCTTTTACTTCCAAAGTTATCTCACTGTCCACGTACTTTACGGTGCATCCAATGACCCGCCGTTAGGGTTGGATGGTTGATGCAGACGCATGTAATGTGACTGGAATGGTCCGCTTTTTCGTAATTTTATGATGATATGATCCTGACGTTGAAGGGGAATCAATCAGTGAAATTAAAAACGTTTTCATTAATTATCACTGATGAATATGAAATGTGTAACATAAACCCAATACAAATGCTTTTCATTGACTAGAACAGAAGGGAAACATGATACCTTTCACCAACTGACATGGTACACATTCAATGCATTGTTGTGTTGGTTGTAATTGATCCAATGATGGAGGGTAACACGATGGAAATTACTTTAAACAATAGCCATGGAAGAAAGATAGAATCCAATCCAATGGCTACTCAATTGTTTTGTATTTGTTTTATAACAACAAGTTTTAAAAGTATGACAATCCACTTTAATAATCCAGTTTACCTGCCCTACAGTCTGAGAGCGTGCCCAACCAGTGTACCTTAAACGTTGTATAAAGTAAATTGGGAAAAGGTTTTGTAATATATGGTTCCAATAAAAGATAAATGATGCAAATAGTTTAATTCAATTGTGATGTTTTTAAGTGTTTTTAGTTTGATCAGTACGTAAGACAAGTTACGATAAGTCCTTCTCTTAGTTGTCGTAAAAAAAAACGAAGTGCTATTACATTGAATAAAGAACTCATTTCTTAGGAGTTCCTAAGATTTGTGAGATAATTTAAATTTATTATCAAAAGACTTTCCCAAGCGTAGTGAAACTGCTCTGCCCGTTTGCGATGCTCCATAATGGTGGCTAACCTTTCCCTCGTTCGATGCACTTCAATGCAGTACATCTTCACTGTAATTTGGCACAGTCCACCAGTTATGAGTTCTGTCGCATGTTTATTGAAATTCCGGCCCTTTTTTCCCCTCATGTGAAATAGTGCTTTGTGTTAATGCGCACTGCATTCCTCCGTAACAGCTCGTTCTATGAAGAAACTCTCGTCCTATGTGTACTGGTCATGTTTACTCGTATCGTCGTCCTAGTACGCCACTCCATGCGTTACTTGTGATCTGTCTTCTGAAATCCGGATATATTTTCCGCGAAATCCATATAGTCCAGCTTTTCCAGCAGCTGCCCTTCGTCGTTGAGCTGCGGGCCGCGTGTGATGGCAGCATCCGCTACAGCTTCTTTGGCTTCGTTCAGAGTGAATCGATCACCGTATGTTGTTATGTCGTGAATAAAGCTACGAAAAACAAAAAAAAAACATACAAACACACAGGAAAAACAAACAGTGGAAATGGAAGTAGCAGCAAAAAACAGCATTAAATAAAATCAGCTAAAAATACTAAACAAAGCAGCGGAAATTCGAAGCGAAAAATTCGGAGCGCTTGCAAACAACAACCCCACCGCTCGGAATCGGTTCTGGCCTGGTTGGCCTCGGGGCCGGGTAGCCTTATCGGGCGGCAAGGCTTTAGCGATCACATTTCACCATGGAAGCTGCCGGCGGAGCAAAAGTTTTTTAATTAAACCCCATTTTCGGTACAGCTTTTGGCAAACGGTTTCGCGCTCGACCTAATTCGTCGTATCGACCCAGCCCTGCGCCCTGCTCCCGAACTAAGACGCTTACCGTGCCTTGTCGATGAATCCCGTGTTGGCCTTGTCCCACATACGGAATGCACCGACCATAACGTCTTGCGGTGCTAGCCCGTTGGCACGTTGCAGCATCAGCAGCAAGAACACGTCCAAATTGAGCGGTTGCACTACCTGAAAAATAGTCAAGCACCGCGGAATGGTCAGGAGGGCAAGAATGTTACCCAGAAAGTAACGCTCAAAAGTCGGTCGTGTAGTGCAAGGAAATGAATTTGAAGATTTTAATTGAGTTCGTGTAATGGGCAGCGTGTCGTCGTCCGTCCGGTGGTGGACACACGCGGTGCATGAACCCACCCAATTGCAGGTGGTACTACAATTTATTCTATCTGGCCCGAAGTTGCGCCACATCGTTGTAAGCCGGCTTGTGTTGGGAGATTATTTGAATTTCAAATGGACTCATTTTCCACCAGGTTTACATCGGGACCGGGGCATTCGAGGCGATGAACACCGTTATGGAGCGTGAGTTGTAAATGGGCAAAACGGAAACTTCTTTCAGACTATGCTAATGACGGTAATTCTTGCTCATTTGTTTCTTTATCCCGGTCGGTGAGTGAAAATCAGGTTAGAAGAAGCCTTTTTGGTGCACAACCGTGGATGACTGTTGAACGCTGTGGCACTGTCGTTTAGATAGTGTGCGTAGCGTTAACATTTTCTTGCCGGTGGGAAAGTTTCGTTGCATGAAGATATCCTTTCATATTGAAGCGAAAACAATACGAAGCCAGATAAGGGTACATTTTTCCAGCAAAAAGGTTGTTTAAAGTTGCAAGTTTGCAGACTTGTGATTGAATCTGCATGATAACATTTCTCAGAATCGAATTTTCTCGCTCATTACACTACACGATAAACTCTATGCATAATCATTTAATACTTACCCCGTCGAACATTTGATCAATGTCGTACTCGGACTTGTCCACTCCGAGAGTCAAGAATGTGTTTTTCAAATCCTGCTCACTGATCACGCCATCACCATCGAGATCGAACAGGCAAAATGCTTTCTTCAACTCGTACACCTTCGGTTGGTTAAGATCCTTTAGAAAATCCATCGCCTTACAGAACCGATGACGACTACTCGCCGCTCGTTCGCGCACTATTGACGCACTCCACATCCAGAAGAAGGTGTTTTTATAGCTGCTAGCATGCAGATAGAAATGGTCGTGAAAGATCGGCAATGCACCTGTTGCGGTAGTTCTGGAGTAGGAGAAGTAATTTTCAAACCACAAATCATCGTTCTTATCAACATCAGCTAGCGGTGGTAAATGATCGCATACATTGAAGAGACTACGCAATTAAGATGTTTTTCGGAAATATTTAATTAGACGCAAATTCCGTGCCATGGCTGTGCCAAATCGAAATGGTACATCAACGTTCTGCGCATGAGGATGAGGGATGGGTTTTTATTGAGAGTAATGATACAAATGTTTGATGACTTAGTTGGTAAGGCAGCATTGGCGATGAATCAGCTTCTTGCAGCTGCGGCGGCTTTCCGTTCGGTTGCCTCCTTTACGACGTTGTTTAGTCGCTGGAAACGATCGATCGCGGTGTACAGGAATTCGGCCGCCCGTTTAACCCGCTCGGGTGTGACCTGTTCGCCCACCGTTTGGGCGATCTCCTGAGCCGTCTCCTGCGCACCGGTGAGAAACTTTGCATTGCGGAAAGACAGCGTACAGAACGGCGTGAAGAAACAGGTCAGTGACGTTAGGATCGTGCCGAAGAACAGTACGCCAACGGAACCGACTAGCACCGACACCAGCCGGCCAACGAACGTGATCAAAGAACGAGCACTCGGAAGCAGTGTGCGCATCGAGCTGAGCAGTGACGGGGAATCTTTCTCCACCGTGGCTGGAATGAGGAACCCTTCGAATCCGCCGGTCGGAATGGCAGCAAACGCGGTAGCCCCATCGAACGGAGCACCACTGAAGTATGGAGTCGCTGGGTACGGATGCCCGGTGTACGAGTGCACATACTGCTGGACGGCATCCTGTGGCAGGAACTTCTGGTACAGGGACGGATCATAGGCGGGATTCTCCAGCTGCAACGGTTTCTCTACCGTTCCAAGCGGTTTAAGCGCCTGCTGTTGCGCCTGTTGTGTTTGCTGGCCAGCTTGTTGTTCGGACTGGGCCAACGTGACTCCGAACAGTAATAGTAGCACAATGAACGACATCACCTACACGACACGGTAAACTTATGTCCAACAAAACTCACACTTGCACTTCTGCACTGGGCCACGGTCTGTTTTCAACTAACGCCTCGAACCGGCTTATCCTTGTCGTCTTATATGGAATTATCGAGCAACAGGCAGCATCTCATCTTGCACCCAGGGACAAGAGGCACTCATATTCCAGGAATCCCCGGCGAGAGATAAGGTTTCCGATGGTGAATGATTTACATTGGTTTGCAATTAGCTCCGACCAGCTCACAAAATTGCTCACAGTTGCTGGTGTCATACGGTGCAAAAGCATCGCTAAAGAAAATAGCTGTGAGCATAAGAGTAGGACAAGGATCAAAAACAAAAAAAAAAAAGGTGCGTTACTATCTACAACATCCTGCCCGAACGCTGATAATGTGTCTAATGGGCTTTCGAAAATCCATCATTTGCACCACGACCACGTCCTGCAGATCCAGTTGCAGGTGCAGTCGCCGAAAGTCCTTTGGAAATGGTTCCAAAACAAAAGGAATGTGCGATAACACCCCGGCAGGTAAGCTGCAAAACTTTCCATCCGTTGAAACGTGTCCTTTTTTTTGTCCAAGTGCCATCCGGTTGCTGGTACGGAGATCGCCACGGTGTTTTCGTTTTTCCTTTGGCTTTGTTTGGTCCGAATAGCTCCGATTTGCTTTCCATCTTCCTCGTCACCATTTCCTGTGTCCTGGTGCGTCAAGAGTGTCAAAAGCATAATCGAGGTGCAATATTGAGTGTGTTGACCGTAAACTTAGGTGTATAACCCACTCGGACGGGAAGCTGTGTGCTTTGACGACACCCGTTCCAGTCATTCATTTGGCATTCGACAGTCAAAGCTTCTCTACTACCTGTTTCGGTTTCATGCGCATTTGTATCATTCTGACCTGTGTCAATGCGATCGAAGTGGATTATCATGTAGGTTTGCTAGCTTGAAAGGATTTTTAAGACCCTTTTTGCATTCTGATTCCATTTTTTCTCTGATTTTGTTTTTGCTCTAAGAAAAGTTCGTGATGATTACAGTGCCTCAAAGTTCCATTAGATTATTTTTCTTGTAAATTTCTTCGATGGGCAAGCATCACTTTAGCAGAGAATTTTTAACCATTGGTTTGATATGATTTATTTAACAAAATATAGCTTTCGTCAACAAATTGCCTACAAACTAGCGTCGAATGACGGTTTAGTAATGATTTTCCCGAGCGCAATGCTTCTTTGCTTATAGAAAAATTGTTTTTTTTTTTCAAAATTGGCTACCGATGTACAACCATTCCACTACTGCTTCAGCTTTGATCGAAACAGTCCCGCTAACGTTTCGGCACCGGTTTCGTTGATCTCGTTATAACCGTGGCCCTGCAGCTCATCCTTACACTTCTGCAGCCAGGCACGGACACGCGGATAGGGATGGAGATCGAACTGGAATGCTTCTATTTGCGACACCGTCACGCACAGCGCGATGTCCGCTATCGTGAAATGGTTAGCCGCCGACCATTGGTACTGTTTCAGCATTGCCTCGAACCAACCGAGCGCTTCCGCTAATTTTGCCTTCTTCGTTTGGTCTAGATGTGCACCGAGCTGGATGGTTGGAAACTGGTTGGGTGGGAAAAGGGAGCAATGCAAACACCCGGTAGAATAAATGTTAGTCTAACATATCAAACGATTGGATTGGCCGTGCATACTTACATAGTAATCGACGACCCGTTGGTAGAGTGTGCCGAGATCGAAATGCAACCGCTGATCGACGATGGCACGGGAGCGGAAATCCTTCGGGTAGAGATTCTCGTCCTTACCGTAAGCTGACACCAAGTACGATAAAATAACTCGACTGGAAAGAATGTTGAAAAAAAAGCAGTGAGCTTTGCATCCGCAAAACGAGAATATAATATTGAGATAATTTCCTTTTAACACAATTTCGTCTTCAAGTAATGCTATTTTTCCAAGGTTGATTTACATAATGCTGTATGTACTAGAATTTTTAAGACCTCAATTCTTGAAGACTTATTTTCCATTAAAATGCAAGTTCGAAAAATCAATTCAGAAGTTATAAGTTTAAAAAAAATGAATGAACTACAATCAACATTTTCATCGCCGCTTTTCGTATCATTATTTCACTAGTGACCTTAAGTATGCTTTATCTTAAAGCACTCGTAAAACTATTGTACGTTTTCCTTCACTCCTGAAGGTAGTCAACTATATTATGATGCATTTTTCAACGGGGAAAACAATAAGGTCAACTAATCACAACGATGAGTCCCAACACTCTGGTATGAATGTTGGTCTTCAAATAGTCTTCAACACGCACGCAGGAATCATTCTTCATTCAATGTCACGCTTGACATTTTCAACTGTTCGATAATGCATTAAAATTACTTCTCTGTCCATCTACAACGACACTACTTCTACTTCGAAAGAGTAGTCCGAGGGTGGTAAAAAAAAAACACACAATCACCCAACTAATGCCTACACTTCGTCTTCATTGTGTTGCCCACCGGGAACGCTAAGGATAGCGAACGGACATTCCATTAATAATCATTTACAGTAGGATCTTGGAATTCAAAGGCCCCCCGCGAATGGGACTTTTCCGAAAATTGTACCATTGTGATTTTCATCGATGTGTCGTGTTTCCCACGCTTGCCACGCTCTTTTTTGCGACCTCGCATCACGTGCACGGCCCGAAATAGATCAAACCGCGGAGGTGAAAATCCAATAAATACACGCACTGGACGGAAAATGGAAGAACTCCGAAAAAATACACGCACAAACACATTCACGCTACGGCAGCAGCAATCGAAAATGATAAGAAAAACACATCACGCACTGGCACTTGGATGGGGTGCAAGGTTTTACGTTTAGGCACGCCCGAGTATCGAGTGCTTCGAGTGCTCCAGCAAAACGAGAAACTCGAAGGGACTGGGAGGCGGTGGGAAAATCGATACACACGCTAGTATTGCTTACCTTTCCCACAGTACCAGCCCGTGATCGTCCAGCGTCGGTATGCAGTGCTGGGGGTTGAGTTCCACAAAGTCTGGCCTTAGCTGTTCGCCCTCCATGACGTTGAGGGCCTTCAGTTCCAGCTCGACACCGATCATTTTGGCCAGCAGTAGCACCGATCGGCAGGGAGGCGATGGTGGCAGATAGTACAGCACCGGTGTCATTGGACCGCGCCTGCAACAGATGCGATCGAGAGGCGGTATCAACAACGTATCCGTGCTAATTACACTTCATATTCCTGCGTTAGCTTAGACATCGTGCCGGTTAAATCTGGAACACCTCTTCAAACACATTACGAGGGCACAGGATAGGACAAGGGAAGGGGAACGATCAAGCAAGGCAAGGATTAAATTAACGACCAGAACAATAGCAACGACAGTGCGGAAAGCACCAACGAGGACACGCACACGTTATGCTGCACGCACCGGGCTAATCACCCAATTAACGTTTCCGATTACCGCTTCCGGCACACTTACTTGACAAATTTGGATTGGATCACGGCAACACTTTCGATGCAGTTACCCAGCTTGACGGTGGTGGTGGTTTTCTCGTTTCAACGGTTACAACAACCCAGCTGCGGTGACCATCCAGAGCAACGTGGTCGAGCAACTCCGGTGCGAGGTCTTGTGCACCTATCGCCTATCGGCACTCCAGCCACCAAACGTTACGCATCGAACGTGACAACCCCAAGCCAGCACCTTAGTGTGTCCGCGTGAACCGTACACCGAGAAGCCGAACAAATACCAGCCCGAAATGATGCCCCGGTGGCCTTGCCTTCGCAAAGATTCCCAGGATATTTTAGCAAACCTAGCCCTAGCCGGTCAACTCTGTCACCCACCGTTTCGGGAGCCGTTTTGCTTGAGCTGTTGCTAAAATGTAGCACTATCCGCCTGGGACCGTACTGCTGCGCGTAATGGCTTTGTCGATAGGCATGGAAGGATGGTATTACCGCCCCGGTTTGAAGGTCCAGCAGGAACGCACGATGTGTCGCTGTGTCACTGCAGAGTCGTTGGCCCTTCGGATTGCTTCCGCAAATAACTCTGTCGGCTAGGCGGATCCACCTGGCACCGCGTAACAACACTCACCGGACGATAGAACGGAACTGAACCAACGGTGAAACGTGGACACGTTAGACTTTAGCGCATCTTTTCCAGTCCACCGTTACGACGCGATTGCAGCAAACAAACACCGTTCCCGGGTATTGTTGGAACCGAAGCACAGGAATCGGGTTGTGCACGTGCATGCAATGTGTGTTACGGTGGTAGCCCGCATTTGTCGATACCGACCCATTCCTTCCCCAGCCCGAATGGGGCTGAATAGGTCGAGCCCTTCGAGAAAATCAGTGCCACCGGCGTGGTGGCAGCAGAGGTGGGACCTGTTACTATGGTACGGTGTTTTGTTATGGTACCTCAAGGTTCGGAATCCGTTGCCTAGGCGAGTGGGTAGCAAACTACGTTTGCAAACCGTTCGTCATCGTGCGAACTTGACGGCTAGAACGTATGATTTCCGCGTGTCGTCACTAGTTTGGGAGCTACGGTGCGGCGTACATTGCACAGGGTTTGGTCGAGTGCATCGAATTGTATCTACTCAAACGAGTCCTCAGCTATATATATTGTGTTCGTTACTCAATTATATTTAACTCAGTACATCGTTCGATATTGCTAGAACAAATAACTGAAATTCATTGGGAAGCCAAAAGCAAATAGCACAATTCAAACAGTTGAAATGGACGAAATATTGATTGATTACATATTTTTCGTAATAGTGCGCTAATTTGAATTGTTCAGAAAAAGCACATTGTAAACAATAAGTGTATGTCGATTTACACAACTAAAATACATCAGTCAACCACTGTCCTTCATTACGTCACTAAAGTTTCCCGTCCTTTCTGCACATTGTAGTACAAGTGCAAAATTGCGATAATTATACTGCTGCTCATACATAGTACAATCTCGTGCAACCCCTGGCATCATGCTAGGTGTTTTGTATGGGTTTTGTTTCGGAAATTGAAGCTTATCGCCCATTGGCCGACCCATAATTACTTGTGGTGCAGGAATGCTGCACTCATTCTACACGTGCTGCGTGCACTTGTAACGGTGAGCGCTAGAAATGGTCGTTATGGAATAAATGATGAAGCCAATAGAATTTTCGATAATGTTGCTATTTTTGTTTTGAATGCAGTACGCTTCGTCATCATGGGGTGATGCAGCAGAACTGGGAGTAAAACAAGTTTGATCGTGTTAATGGAGCAACGTATTAATTGTATGCGATCGTACGGTTGAAGAGTTAGCAGTAGAATGGATAATGATGATACTTGTTTTCTTGGCGCTCTATGAAAGAGTTTAACAACTCAGCACCATGATGAATGAAGCTTTTTCATGCCTTTATTTATTTAGGTATTCGTTTAGAGATTTTTACCATATGCATAAGACAACTTAATTATGTGAAATCAAAACAGTAATAACATTCAAAATTCTAAAATATAGTTAAACAAGTTTTTTTTTTGTACTTAAAAGATGGTTAAATATTGCACATAGTTCCAGAATTTCTTCAACAAAAATGGGAACGATAGTGAAGTTGAATAAAATTAAATTAAATTAAAGAAACTCCTTTCGTTAGTGATGAAGACAATTTTAGGAGTTTTTAAATTATTTCACTTTTTTATTTTACAAAATATTATGAAAAATTGATAGGCTAATATTACTAAATCCTCAATGTACACTTCCGTTTGATATACCCTTCATCACTTGTGTTGCAATAGCCGAAGCTTTGCTCTAACTATTGCGTGACTTTTACACCACACCGTACACGAGACGATGGAACGGTGCAATTAGTGTAACGTATTTTTGTTTGTTTCGTGCTCTAGTTCACACCGTTAGGAACTTTCCATTTTACTTCCCTTTTCGGGTGACTACATAAGGTCAGGTGTGCAAGTTTCCCGCCAGCAGTCGGTCAAGATCCTTGTGCATTATTTAACAAATCATGAACTTTTTCCGTTGAAGAACTCCAAAACGACCATTTTGCTACTTACTTTTCATGTCTGAAGTGGATGCTTGTTGAAATTAATTTTGAACTGTGCTATTGAGAAGGAGAAAAAATAGTAGAAATATTTTTAATTTTAGCCAGTTGAATTGAAATAGAAGTTGAATATTAGTTTGTCTTATTACTTTAAAAACTGAATGACGTTATGTTTTGATTTAACTGTAAGATAAATTGTTAACTGTTTATTTTTCATAAATAGTAGTCAATTAAATGAAGATATCTTGTTGATTAAATAAAATCGAAATGAAAACAATGTCCTTCATATTCAGTTCAAGCGAAACCAAACGCTGATGCGAGTAGTGACATCTGTGGAGCACTAGCGGTACTTCTTTGTACGGTATTTCTTTGTAAATCAAATCAATGTGCAATGTTCTCAACAACGCATCAGCAAAAAGCTCACTAGTTTAAATGTTATTACACTTACATTTGTTTAATTTTAAGTGGAAGCAATTAAATTGTAATTAAAATTTTAAGATAATCTTTTGAATGGAACTCTAAACACTTGGTTGGATTTAAATTGTTTCGTTTAAATTGCAATTCGTTTTAAAATGTTATATTCTGCTCTTTTTCTATTAGGTTATTAGTAATTGTTCAGATAAACGAGAATGGCGGTTTGTACCTTGCTTTTATTTTCCTTACATCTTTGTCAAAATATGAGTCTATCACCAACACCTGCAGCGGTTAGCAAACAGTCAGCATCCGCCGGGCCTAAACGATGAGCTAACATGCCGGCAATGACTTTCAGTTTTTCGTCCGCACTATACATGTCGAGGTCGGTTGTAGTTCTTACCATAATGAGGATAGTTTCGAGAAAAAGAGAGAGAGAGCGACCTCCAAACTGCCAGTCTCCCTTGACAGTGAGAAGATGCGTTGTTTGGTGGAGATCCGGCGTGTCGTTTGAATCATTCACCCGAAACGACAAAGTCATCGTCCCCCACGCTGTTTCATGCGCGCAACTAAACGCATCGGTAGACGCACAAACAACAAGATAGAAGCAATCGATCCCCACCAAAAAAATGAAACATTTCTGGATGCTTCGCGAGTTGAATATAATCATCGAACCTACACATGCTCACGCCGTTATATCACCGTGTGTGGATGTCTATAGCAATGTAATTTCGGGTGTAGCATTAACACGGTCGGTGTAGGTATGCGTGGCGAATTTTATAACATTGGAAACAGCAGCGTTACCAACAGGCAGATTGCAATTGCACAGTTCACTGCACTGCACCCTCAAGTGGCTATTTTCCTGCTGGTTGTTTGGTCTTTTGCTACGAACGAAGCACATATTTGCTGTGGAACAATATTTGAAAGCCATTTTGACCTGGTCATTGGGTGAGATGAGTGGTCCACTTCTCACAGTCTATGCATGCGAAACCGGCCGGCAAATGTTTGAGTGTGTTGAGTAACGCGGCGCGATGCTGTCGATGCGTGGGTATGCTCCACAGACACGACCAAACATGGAAGCGAACGCCTCACTATGGTGTATTTTTATGCTGAAATTGTATAAAGAATAAAATTTTATTTGAATCATTGAATAAATGTGCTTAAATGTTCACTAATTCACACATCGTTCATCAACTGTTTACAAACCAAATTACGGATAAATGAATAATTTAGTTCATTAAACAATTTAAATAAAATAAGCATAATAATACATTCGTCCATTTTTGGGTTTGTGGTCGCATTTGACTAACGGTCACTAAATTATCAAATTTGAATTTTTGTACCAAAACTCCACTGTCGGGTCTTAATGTTTCTGACCAAAGTGACTTCACCGTGCGAAACCGTTGTGCTCCATCTCGGTTTGCGTGTGCTCGCAGCAGGCGTCGGTCGTTTATATCTTGCCCGGCACGCCATCAGATCGCGTATTACAGTCGAAGTCTTCGCTGGTTGAGGATCATCGTCGCAGTAACCGTGTGGTGTCCCCCGTTTTATTTGTCAGTGCTTGCTTAGTGTTCCTTTTTTTGTGTGGTGAGTGTGTTTCCGAGTTAGTTTTACTGTGTAGGAAAGAGAATGGGGAATAAATCTCTATCAATTCACCGTAGCACATTCCCGAGTTTGTGTGTGCGATGGAATGTTTCGCTGGATGACGCGAGTGCTAACTGTACAAAATTATATGCGTTTTTATCATGGCTGTCGCGTTTTATCTGTGATTTGCATGGCTGGGTGCGAAATAGTAATTTTTACCCATTCGAATCGTCCCCAGAATCTCCAACTCATTACCTCATCGCCATGGATTTCTACTACCTTCCCGGATCTGCACCGTGCCGTGCCGTGCAAATGACGGCTGCCGCCGTTGGCGTCGAGCTGAACTTGAAGCTTACCAACCTGATGGCTGGTGAGCACATGAAGCCGGAATTTCTAAAGGTAAGTCCCAAATAGTTTTCGGGGCTCAACTTTAAATTCGAACGGCCATCACGGTTGTGTTGTCTGCATGTCTTTTCAACTGTGTGTAGCTCTGTCTGCGTGTGCCTGTGTGTATTTACTACGATATAACACCAAAAGTGTGTCATTACAGGAATACAATCGATATCATTTCCATTTTCACCCAATTTTTGACTTTCGTTGCGTGCTTCGTCGCCAGCGCGATTAAGAAGTTTATCACAGAAAAAAATCATTCGTGATCGTAAAACGGAATGGCCGTTAGTGACGCCGACAATAGAAGGTTCATTTTTCTGTACGGCTGTTACCATGCCAACCAGAGGTGTAACAAAGTATCGCCATTTTGGTTTGTTGAAACCGTTTCCCACCCCGATTCAATCAATCGCAACTTCATCCGCCATTTGTGCTTGTATGGAGATGGAGGAGAGTCTCATTTTCAAACGAATACTTGCGAAAACCTAATGCAAATGCATGCCGCCCCACAGGAAATGATGGAGTTCTCCGCTCCTGCTTTGTGACCATTCATTCGCGTAGCTGTAGCTTCGTTCAGATTAGCAACGAACAGCGATTTTTTTTCATATCTTTCCGTCATCCACCACCAAAAGTGGGAAGCAATCAACGTTCATTGAAAATGAAATCGAAACGGGAATTCGCTCACAAGCATTCATTCGACCAAAGGGAATTAATGCTTCTCCGCTCATGTTAACCGTTGTATGCTGCTTAACGAACTGTGCGCTTGCCCTTCTACCCCATTCCAACATTTTCCAATAAAAAAAAACAACTAAGCTGAACCCGCAACACTGCATTCCGACGCTGGTCGATGAGGACGGGTTCGTGCTGTGGGAGTCGCGTGCAATCCAGATCTATCTCGTCGAGAAGTACTGCGCCCACGATGAGACACTCGCCGAGCGTCTATATCCACAAGATCCGCGTCGTCGCGCCGTGGTACATCAGCGGTTGTTCTTCGACGTGGCCGTACTGTATCAGCGGTTCGCCGAGTACTACTACCCGCAGATCTTCGGCAAGAAGGTGGCTGGCGATCCGGACCGGTTGCGGTCGATGGAGCAGGCACTCGAATTTCTCAACACCTTCCTGGAGGGTGAACGGTTTGTTGCGGGCGGGGACGATCCAACGATTGCGGATTTTAGCATTTTGGCCTCGATCGCAACGTTCGAGGCCGCTGGCTATGACTTGCATCGGTACGAAAACATTCACCGATGGTACGAACGCACCAGTGAAATAGTCCCGGCTGCTGATAAGAATTTGGAGGGAGCCAAAATATTTGGGCGTTACTTCACGGACAAATGAACGGGCCCCTAGTGGCGATTTGCTGGCAGAGAATGCAGCATCCTGATATCGGTGCTTGCTTATGCTACACAAAGCCGCATCATTTCTTATCATGTTTATTACTAGAATGCTATTTTACCAATTGAATGACATAATGAAGATTATTCTTATCTCCAGCTTCCGCTTAGTCTACATGAAGCAATAGCCCAATTTCAAATATGTTAAAGCGTGCATTGAACTGCTACGTCGTTTGTTTTTGTTTTGTCTATGTGTGTTGTGTAATTCCCTCGAATAGATGACTAAAGCACCTACGAATGCCTTGTTTTTATTTTTCCCTTGATTTCTGTTGATTTTGTTGCATCCCTTCCCAATTCCCGGACCGTACCTAACCTTAGATTAACCCACAACACTGCATCCCAACGCTGGTCGACAATGGATTCGCTCTGTGGGAATCGCGCGCCATCTGTGCCTATTTGGCGGAGAAATACGGCAAGGACGACAAGTTGTACCCGAAGGATCCGCAGAAGCGTGCCGTCGTTAACCAGCGACTGTACTTCGATATGGGTACCCTGTACCAGCGGTTTGCTGATTACTACTATCCACAAATCTTCGCTAAGCAGCCGGCAAACGCAGAAAACGAGCAAAAGATGAAAGATGCGGTCAGTTTTCTAAACACCTTCCTCGGCGGGCATAAGTACGTTGCGGGCGATAGTCTGACGATCGCTGATCTTACCGTGCTGGCTACGATTTCGACGTATGACGTCGCCGGTTTCGACTTATCCAAGTACCCGCACGTAGCTGCATGGTACGAAAACATCCGCAAAGAAGCACCTGGCGCGGCGATCAATCAAGCCGGAATTGAGGAGTTTAAGAAGTACTTTGAAAAGTAAACCCAACCATTTTAGTTGGCGATGTTTTCGCGTGCAATAACAATAAAAAGTCCAACACTGTTGATTTTTCTTCTTGTTGAATACGTTTGTTTAATTTTGCATGTAGTTTCTTGCGATGGTTTGCCTCTTGGGTTCCTTTTTTTGTGCCTTTTTTTGATAAACGTTTCCATCCTCTGCATTTCGGTGTAACGAACACGCTCGTAGCTAAATCCCCAACACTGCGTGCCGACACTGGTGGACAACGGATTCGCTTTGTGGGAGTCGCGAGCGATCATGTGCTATCTGGTGGAGAAATATGGTAAACCGGCGCAAATCGAATCTTTATATCCAACCGATCCTCAGCGGAGAGCCACCGTACATCAACGATTATACTTCGACATGGGAACTCTCTATCAGCGCTTCGGTGACTATTACTATCCACAGATCTTCGAAGGTGCTCCTGCGAACGAGCTGAATTACGTGAAAATTGGAGAAGCTCTAACGTTTCTTGACACACTTCTCGAGGGTGAACAATTTGTGGCGAAAGGAAATGCCATTTCGTTGGCGGATATTAGCGTCTACGCAACGCTTACCACGTTCGAAGTGGCAGGTTATGATTTCAGTACATATGGCAATGTACATAGATGGTACAAAAGTGTGGTCGATTGTATACCAGGCGCAGAGACAAATCGCAGCTGGGCTGAAGCAGCAAGACCATTTTTCGATAAGGTTAAACATTGAAGAATTTTGGGCAAACGACGTTAGGGGATGCAAATAAAGCGCACACAAGGGAAAAGACATGCTCGCCGTGTAACAAATATTTCACTCTGTTCTTGCTGATTAGACACACGTAATGCAATTTGATTCTGTTTTAGCTCAACCCACAACACTGCATTCCGACGCTGGTCGACAACGGTTTCTCGCTCTGGGAGTCGCGCGCCATCCAGATCTATCTGGTCGAAAAGTACGGCAAGGACGACAAGTTGTACCCGAAGGATCCTCAGAAGCGTGCCGTCGTTAACCAGCGGCTGTACTTCGATATGGGCACACTGTACCAGCGGTTCGCCGATTACTGGTACCCGCAGCTCTTCGCCAAGCAGCCCGCCAGCCCCGAGAAGGAGGAGAAAATGAAGGAAGCGGTCGGTTTCTTCAACACCTTCCTGGAGGGCCACGACTACGCAGCCGGAAACGATCTCACGGTTGCTGATCTGAGTCTGGCGGCATCGATCGCCACCTACGAGGTGGCTGGATTCGACTTCGCACCGTATCCGAACGTGGTTGCGTGGTTGGCCCGCTGTAAAGCAAACGCCCCCGGATACGATCTGAACCAGGCCGGTGCCGAAGATTTCAAGGCAAAATTCATGTCCTAAGCCCGGTGCTACCAACCTTTCTCCGGGGTTTTTGGGCCCATATTTAAGATAGGGAGGTAGGGCAATTCATTACAGAAATACAACACCCAATGCCTTACGAACACACACACACACACATTTGAGTTTTCTTTTACTCCGTTGCGAAACTGTTATTCATGTTGCGAGATAAACCAACGCTTGAGGCTGTCGGAGACGGGGTAAGAAATTGAACGGTGATCGGAATGCGGCTGTGGCACGCTAAGGGCAACCGATCTGTTCCATTCTCCTCACGCTCACAGGTCTAGGGCGACCACGCGGTAAAACTAATTGGAAACAACGCGCTAGTCGGTGCGCAATTCCGGTTTTGCTCTCGTTTTCTTCTCCATGGCCGTTTCAATGCCTCATTTTGCAGCCGCACTTATTCTCTTGTCCTTCGCGTGGTGGTTTTTACCGGTATGTTTCACCGGTGACTCAGTCAATCACTAAAGACGCTGTGAAGCGAAGATGGAAAAGATTGTCATTGCAATGCATAAGTATTACACAAGCCAACAAAAAAAGCCGGCCAAAGTTGTTATTATGTACGCAACGTGTGTCTACACATACTGAATAACACTGCTTTTATGCATATTTCATGCGACAGTTGCTAACTGACAACTGCATATTTATCAAAACAAAAGAGCATAACTGAAAAAAAAATTAATACGCTACACATATTACAACAATGAGCCTTTTTTCATTTCATAAACCAAGTATTTTTGGTAAACGTTTAACTCTGAAACGATCGTTAAAAAATACGAATGAAGGCAGAATTTCAAATTTGCATTTGAACGAAACGGTTGCTATAATGTATTCGTGGCTTAACGAAATAATTTAGGAACGTTAAACTCATTGTTTGAGTGGGAAATAGTTAATTTTTGTAGGTTAAAACGGCTGCTTTATTTCTTAAATATTCTTTTTCGTTCCATTCAAACTTTTGAACAGCGTATTCTATAGTTATTTTGCTGCTTTTGTTTTAAATCTCCTGGGGTCACGCCCGTTCAACGTATTATGGCTAACGTCACACACTCGGACGTTTGACGTCGTCGTATTATGGCAGCACGGATAATCGGATTACTGGACTTTCAGACGTTAGCTTTTCGTGTATGCCGTTTGAAATATCAGTTGGTTTACGTTTACTCCGCATTGCAAGAGCAAAAATTTTGATTAATGGTTAAATCTTGTAATATATAATATTTCTTAGCAAAAATTGAAGCATAAATAGTGTATTATTATAAATATTATAATTTTATAATTTTTCTGCATGTATGGAAAGAATTTGGAAGACATTTCTTTCTCTAAGTCTTTGAATATGAAAAGCGTGAGACATTGCATCTAATAATTCGTTTGCTGCTACTTAATAAGACAAATCTCAATAATGACATGTGAACATGAAACCCTCCACTGTCTTTCGTTTCGTGCAAGGTAATGGACCTTTCACCTCAATGATACTTGCATGCGCGATAAGACGGCCAGATGTTAAAACAATTAAAACAAAATAAACTTCGCATCTTCGAGCCCGACTAATTGTTTTATTTGTTTTTGGTATTGCGAATGCGATATGGCACACGCTGCTCAATACATCTATAAAAAGCATCTTCCACACCCGGCGCTAGCAGTCATTCTCGTTTATTCGGCACGCGCATCCTGCACATCGCAATGCTGGATTTCTACTATCTTCCAGGGTCAGCTCCGTGCCGGGCAGTACAAATGGTGGCACAGGCGGTTGATGTACAGCTAAATCTGCAATACCTCGATCTGATGGCGGGTGCCCATCGGTCAGCCAACTTTACTAAGCTAAACCCGCAGCAAACGATACCGACGCTCGTCGATGGTTCCCTGGTGTTGTGTGAGTCTCGTGCAGCCCTGATATATCTTTGCGAGCGTTACGCGAAGGAAGGTAACGACTGGTACCCGCAAGATATCATCCAACGCGCCACCATCAATCAGCGGCTGTTCTTCGATGCCTGTGTGCTGTATCCACGATTTACCGACTATTATCACCCGCAAGTGTTTGGAAATGCAGCACCGGATGCCAAGAAACGTGCTGCCTTTGAACGGTCCGTGGAACTGCTGGACCTCTTCCTGATGGAGCATGAATTCGTGGCAGGTTCGAAGATGAACATCGCAGATATAAGTATTTTCGCAACGCTGACTACGGCCTGTGTGTTGGGCTTCGATCTAAACCGATATGCTAATGTGGATAGATGGTACCTCACCATGATGGGCTCATGTCCAGGAGCGCAGGTGAACGTGACGGGAGCGAAGGAGTTTTTAAAGTACAAATAAAACGATAGTTTAAGATTCTTCTCGCACAGTGCGTCTTCTGGTCGGCGAGGTGATGGAAAATACGAGACAATGATTTAAAAAGTTAATGATGAAGCGTACGCCTTAAGTTTTATTTACACAGTCTCTTGCATCCTCAACAAGGCCAACGAGTGAACCAGCTGTTGAGTCGTTGTGGTGGTACAGCTCACTTAGCCTAGCTTAAAAACGAATCAACAATCGTACAATGGTGCCGCGCGCTAATTCTCTGGCTCACCCTTATGTCTAAACTGTACAGTGTAGTAGGTCCTCCCGGGAGGGTTCCCCGATTGTCATAGGCTCGTGTTGGACGTCAGTGAATCCTTTAGCGAGTCCTCGTAGCTATCGCTGCACGGGATGCAAAAAAAAAACAAGCTCACTTGGTAAACCGAATGTGCAGATCACGAACCGTTAGCGTACTGTTTTACCTATTGTTTCCCTCGTTGCTGTGCTCCGGGACCGCTTCGGTACTGATGTTGGTCACGAACTGTCGATGGAAGTTCGGATGGAAGATGGAGCTCTTCAGGTCGGATCGATTGATTACCGGCTGTATGTCGGCACTGGTAATGGGTCGCGTACTGCCGGTAGTGTTGTTATTACTGCCGAGCCCGATCCGCGACACCGTACTTCGCACACGCACGTCCTCCGCCGACGTATTGCTGCTGCCTCCTCCGCCCGCTCCACCACCGGCTCCGACACCGTTCGGTAGTGGTATTAGGCTGTTTTACGCGGCGGAAAGATGGTAACGGTGGGATCGAAAGCAACGGAAGGTCATTCGGATGGAGAGGGACACGAGTGGGGAAAGATTAGTTGCAACTTGCTGACACCGGTATTATTATCATCGTGTAAGTTCAAAACAAGCGTGCAGTATTTGCAAAACAAGAAAATAGACATTCGCGTCAACACTTTGCCTGGTGAGAGATTAGCATAGAAAGATTATTGCGTGTGTTTGAACCAAATCCCGGGGGGCCTCCCATATCACATGTTATAATTATGAATAAAGAGTATTATACGCGTAATAATCACGTTTTCAAGGTGAGTTAGTATTCTTGCACCAAACAAGGGTGGCGTACGATAAGGCGTATGTGTGTGTGTGTGAGATGGAGGTGCAGATCTTTTCAATATCTTGTATATCTGTTGATGAAATGATGTGATAAGTGAAAATTGATCGAAAAGTGCAAAATGAATGGAGGTGCAATGAGATGAGATGCTAATAGAGACACTCAGACTACCGACACTAACCGTCTATATCGCGCACATGCAATGCAGAGAGCTGTCGCAGTTCCGCCGGCAAATATCAATCCACCTATTACGACCGTTGCGAGCTCGATGCCTTTCATGCCGGCCGCATCGAAAGAGTGCGGCTCGATCGAATTGACCGCCAGCTCGGTAAGTTCGATGATGGGTAGGTTTGGTTTCAGATTGGACATGTCCAACCGGGAGAGTGACCTGCAAGATTGGAGAATGATCAGTAGCCGGCACAATTCGAGCATCTCACCTGTCTGTCACTACCTTTGAAGTTCGGTCATTTCCACAAGTCCGTTAGTCTTCCGATCGATGGCATAAAGGTAAAGATTCGTCCTGCAAACGCATAGAATGGTCAAACACGGTGCTGTAAAAAGGACTCACAAAAACTCTCTTACGCATCGTCCACTTTGCTGTTGGTTTCAAGTGCTCGTATCCGAATGTCGTAACCGGTGGCAGTGCTCAAACTTGACGAGATCATGCTCAGTTGCTTTTCGATGTCCACAGGCAGACCGGCCAAGATCAAGCACACCTCCTGATGTGCGTGCAGTACGTACACGAACACGTTCGCTATCGTCGACTTGCCATCGTCAGCACCCTCGCGGTCCGTTGCCTTTACATCAAACCCAAACACCTTCTCCTTGAACGTTGCCAGTGAGTTGAGCAATCGAATTTGTCCGGTAAGTGCATCAATTGCAAACAGACGTGCCGGTTCGTTCAGAAGCGAGTAGCGCACTTCTCCATTGCTTCCCGCATCGTCATCAGTGGCCTAGGAAGAAATAAAGTCATAAAGATCATTAACATCCGTCACTGGCATCCATCCATCTCTAGCAACCTAAACTTGGTGCGTGTACCATACCTCCACTTTCATGACCGCATATCCATAGTTGGCGGTGTCCGGCACGACTGATATTATAGGACCGTAGTTGTCCCGGAATACGGGTGCATTATCGTTTACGTCCACCACCTTGATCATAATCTCCACCTCGTTATCGTACAGCCGATTGCTCTTCCGCCTGACCGGATTCTCCAACGCGTACAGTACGCTGGGAATGTTGCGCGTCTCGCGCTTTATCCTCTGCACACGGATACGAACCTCGTACGAGTCACGCTCCTCCCGATCGAGTGATCGCAACAGCCACAGTGATCCGTTCCGTTCGTCGATGCGGAACTGTTCGTCAAACGTTTCGCGCACTATCTCCCACCGGAATGGATCGTTGGCGTAACGCTTCGAAAGCGTTACATTGAGCACAATTCGCGGTGCGGGGTCGTTCTCACGCAGCTCGATCTCGTAATATTTGTACGGAAACAGTGGTGGTTTATCTTCCACCGGTTGCTTCTGAAGTGCATTTCCCTGCAGATTTACGATCAGCAGTGCCATGCTGGAACGCGGTGGTGTACCAAAGTCTGATGCCACCACCGTCACGTTAAGGTGCTCGTATATTTTACTGTTTGTTTCTCCCGGTGCAAACTTTGAAGCTGTCGTCACTACGCCATCTTTTGGATCGATGCTTAACTGCAGCACATCGCTCTGACCGGTGAGCGAATAGATTACCAGTCCATTGCCATTCTCCCGAAAGTCACTGTCTCGCGCCATCACCTGCTTGACAAACGTTCCCACCTTCGCATTCACGTCCAGATACGCAACGTACACTGGCAAGCGTTTAATGTTGTTACGATCGCTTCGTAGATCGTCGTATGCCGTGAACTCGGGACTGTTATCATTGCGATCCATCACGATCACCTCGACGTCCACCATGGCCGAAAGTTTGAGATCGAAGTTGTTGTCCGAAGCAAGCACCCGAAACCGATAGGAAGCCACCATTTCGCGATCGATTTCTCCACTGACTCGTATCGTACCGTCCAGCGGTGCGATTGAGAACGGGATCTTCTGGTCGCCTTCGGTAATCAGCATGTACGTGACATTCCCATTCATGCCAGTGTCCTCATCGTTAGCACGCACCTGACCGATCTTCTTGCCCGTGATCGGGTACGATCCTTCGTCAACGTTGAATGTGTACCACTGTTTCTCAAACACGGGCGCATTATCATTGACATCGTACACTCGGAACTGTACCTGCAGCATGTCGGACAGTCCGCCCACATCCTTGGCGGTGATGTTTAGCTTCACATCGCTTTCCGGCTGTAAACGGTTGGCTACTCGCAATTCTCCATTGTTGCGGTCGATTTTGAAGTAGCTTACTCGCTCACCACTGTTAAGTTCCGTTTGGCCAACGACTTCGTAAAATACCTTTGAATTCTTCTCGAAATCATCGTCATTCGCCGTGAGTTTGAAGATCACTTTACCTATCTCGACATTTTCAGGCAGAGCGAACTTTAGCTGCGATTTCTTCGCAACGGCCCGCGTATTACGCCCTCGTTGGCGAACTTTCTGTTTGTACAGCTTGCGACGCATCGTTAGCTGTTCTCGGTCGGCTGTTCGGTTAGCCATCACCGATTGGCTGTCATAAAGCCTGGGCATGCCAACATAGGGTGCCGACTGGACCATTTCAAACAAGCTCTCCACTCCGTACGAAACGCGACTACTGATCTCCATGAGCCCTGCGTCCAGAAACTCCGGCAACACTTCCGTTTCGATCTCGTCCAAGTACATCAGCTCTAGATCGCTCGTATTTTCGATCATTTCGCAGCGACTTTTACGAAAGATGGCGATTCGTTCAAACACCGGCGCACAATCGTTTACGTCCAGTATGAGAATCTTCAACTCCACCTCGGACATCAAGTTGTCTCGGTCGGTGGCCATCATTTTCAGCGTGAGACTTTCTATCTCCTCACGGTCGAGCTTATTCGGGCCCATAAACAGGATGTTGTAGTGTGGTGTACTAGAGTTTCCGTACTCCAGCTGCTTGTTTGGACGATAGTCGGTACGTACTCTGGAATCACCTGGATCAATGTTCGCTATCTGAAGATTGCGGAAGATGTGTGCCACCGTCTTGTTGTAGTTCGACAGCGTTGAATTGGAGAACTGAGCAACGAAAGAGTTCGACTCGCCGGACAGTAGCAACTCGTACTCACTGTTTGGCCCGGCCGCATCCATGTCGGAGATGATGATCGGGTTGTTCAACACAATCTCCGTCCCAATCGGAGAGTTCTCCGCTATCACACCCAGGAAAAATGGTTGATTGAAGGTCGGTGGATTATCGTTTTCGTCCTCGACCACTATGAGCACCTGGTAGATACCGGCGAAGGTGCGTTGTTTGTAGAAATACTCGGCTATAATCGTCACTCGTATGACGTCCTGCTTCTCCCGATCTAGACCCTTGATCGTCATTAGTTTGCCATCGTTCGTGAGACGTACCGTATCCGCTACATCGTAGCTGTTGACCAGGGAATACTGTACACCGCTAGTGGGATTACGCGAATTTCTTGCCTTTCTTGTGCCATTTCCAGCTGAACTATATACGGCATCGAACGTCACGAGCGGGTACAAACGTATTAAATTCGACTGGCCTGCCACGTCACGGGTAAATCTGCGTGCGTAACGAGTTCGGTTTTTCCCGGCGTTCAGCTGAAACACTTGCCGATCGCCACGATTCTTATCACCCCGTACCGAGATCAATGGCGGTGGTCCCTTCTCGTCCGCATCACATTGCTCCTGGAAGTCTTGGAACTTTAGCTGTCCAATCATGGTGTTCGGTTTGTTCTCCTTCACACGGAACTCGATCGGGGTGGCGTTAGTGCCGCGCAGCAGCATGAAGTTGTGCTTTATCACGTGTATCGTAACGTTTGTCACGATGATCTTCTCCAGACTGTTGTACGCTTCGGGCGTAAGCTGCTCCACGTTCTTACCAGCAGAATCGGGCAGATAGGACACAACCGTTTCAAACTCGTAACATCGTCGATCAAATTTCTCCATCGATTCGATCACTGTCACAATGCCGGAACGCTCCTCGATCGCGAACGGTACACCTTCCGGGTAGGAGTGTAGCAGGTCGAAAAATATCTCCTCGTCCGAAACCATGTCGAAGGTGGTTCTAATTTGACCGACGGACGATCCGATGGCCGCGTCGGCTCCAACCCAAAATTCATACGGTGCTCCGATAAACTCGATATCTTCGATTGACTGGCATACGATATCGATCGTGACTAGCGCTACGTTGAAGCGAGACTCCGAGGGATTCTGAGGCTGATCTCGTGCTTCAACGAAGAATGCAATTTTGCCATATGTAAGCTGTTCCGACACGCGAATGTCGCCCGTGTCTGGATCGAGCTGAAACGGAATGGCAAGATTCGGACGGACATTTTTGATGTTGTACTGCACCTTGCCGTTGCCCAGGTCGTCCGGATCGAGTGCTCTGATTCGGCCAACCTTTGATCCGATCGTAGCATTGCAGTGTGACTTGAACTCGTACAGTGTACCCTGCTCGAACTCCGGCGTATTGTCGTTAGTGTCGAGCAGTGTGATCTCCACCTGTACCTTGCCATAGTTCCGGCTGTGATCGTACTGCTCAATCCTCTCCACAGCGTGTACGTTCATTTTCAGCGAACTGCGCTGCTCCTTATCGAGGAAGGTTTCGTCCCGAACCACGATCCATCCCGAACCGTGGTCGATCATGAAGGCACCCTTAGGTTCTTCGTCCATAAGATAGTAGTAGAACTCAGCATTCTCCCCCTGGAAGAGCAGCATGTCTTTGGTCAAACATCAAACCTTCTGGAATCTTCAACCCTGCTCAACGTACCTGATCTCGATCGATAGCATTCACCTGCAGTATACTGAATCCTTTCGGCAGGTTCTCGATGATAGAGATGTTGTACAGATCGACCTCAAACTCGGGCACATTATCATTCAAGTCGATCACCTCGACCTCCACACTGTCGTCGTCCCAGCAAGCCAAAAAGTATGCAATGGGAAGCAAGATAAAGAATTAGAAACTTTTCTCACCCTTTACACTGTGATGTGATGGTAGGATGTATGATGCATAGGGCCATGATAATAATTTCCTTGCCTATTGTTGCCAACGAAAGTGAAATTAAGCCCTAGCTTCCCACCACGTGCTGCTTACCGCGCAAAAGCACTCTTAGTCGGGTCGTTGATCTGCTGTGCCTCAATCTGCAGCGCAAACGTATTGTCCGGCAGGCTTTCGCTGTCCAGGTCGATCTCTTTCTGTAGAAACAGCACGCCCGTTTCCGGCGATATCCAAAACAGTTGACGCTCGTTACCGGCCACTATGCCGTAAACGAGCGTTTCGTTCAACGAGTCCTGATCGAACGCCATGATCGGTGGCTCAATGTACAGTGGTATGTGGATCGGTTTGCCCTGCGAAGTAAACACGGGTGGGAAAAACGAACGTTTACAACTTACTCCGAACCACTTTTCGTCCCAACGTTCGTTAACTGCTGCTTACCGTCAGCGGAAAGGACTCCTTGATGCGTGTCCGGTACTGGGCCCGGGTAAAGATCGGTGGCAGATCGTCCACATCGCGCAGGTTCACCCGGATGGTGGCGTTGGCGGTGCGGGGCGGATTGCCCCGATCGCTCGCCACGATCTGCACGCTCATCGAGCGCCAGCCGGCATCGTAGTCGAGCGGGCGCTGCAGCACCAACGATGGCCGCTGGGAACCTTCCAGGCGAAACGGAAAGTCGCCGCTCTTCATGTGCTTTGCCGCTAGCGCGTACTCGAGGTCGGAATTCGGCGTGTTTGGCTTATCACGATCAATTGCCTTAATTCTATTAAACACCACCGTCTCAATTGGCGTTGATTCGTCGAGCGTTACCACGTACGGTAGATTGATAAATTCGGGATCATTATCGTTAATATCTTCAATGTAAACAGTAATTGTAAAAAATGATGACTGCTGCCGTTGGTGTGTGCGTGTCGCGTTTTGTATGCCGTTCCGGTCGAGAGGTTTGCGGGTTTGCGTTTCGTGTTGTCGCCGACGAGCAAACCGTGCCATAGAGTGGGAGGGAACAAAAAAATAATCCATCGTTAGAACAAGGGAATTGAGAGCCTGGAAGAAGGGTGTGTGCCTGTAACGATTCTTACATTGTCCTGTTTGGCGTTGGTCGCTGACGTTCCACTGCAGAACACGCTAAACTTCAGGATACTCTGCGGATCGTCCGAATCGACTAGACCGTCCAGGCTACGGTTGAGGATGACGCTTACGACCGTGCTGTTGATTTCCTTCAGCTTGAAGTACTCGTAATCGCTCGAGTTCTCCGTGCGTGGTATCAGGATGGAATTGCGTGGATACGCGTACAGAGAGACGATCTCGCCACCAACTGGAAAGTCTTCCTTCAACCGCAGGAACTGCACACCATCCGATTTGGTGCGAAGATTACTTTTGGAGTACAGTTTACACGCTGTAAGCAACAGAGAAGCATCAATTTAGCGCACTCAAATCAATTATTATGTTTTGCTTGTTTTATGCTCTAGCGTTTAAGAATTCGTCGAACAACTATAGCCAATCACCCAAAAAAAGTAGATGAACCGGTTCTTCCCGGGGGCCCATGTTGTGGTTTAACGGTCAACACCGCGATGATGTGAAAGGGTCCATACAGGAGGGTGAAATATGTTAATTTAAATGGCGTGCTAGTGGATGTAGCTCCGTTTCCCGCCGAAATGATTCGACGATTTGGAGCCGATTGAACCCTGTCCAGTTTTCGGTAGTTCGCTTTCGTTGCCTAATCACGAGATATGTCTCGATCGAGTTGTATACGTTTTATGGCAACTATGGCTCATTCTCAACCTGTTGCTCCGAATGGTCGCCCCATTAGAAAACGACAAATCGATGCCTCAATTCAAGCGGAATGTTTCTCGATCTGGTTGTTCGTTCTCACACATGTTTTGTATCGTTACCGTGTGGGCATAAATTAATATTAATTAAGTCGAAACCATTCATCAACTTCGACGTCAGCTTCACATCCGAACCGACTGATCGGCTGTTGAGTGGAGTGATAAAATAAGAGGAACAAAAAGCAACATCGAAATGGTTCGATACTTTTATTCGCTTGGTTGTCATTAGCATTATTGAACAGTTTTTCTAACGACTAAATAGCTTTTTTGCTGTCCCACTCTCGGCTGACTGAGAACATGCTCCAGCAAATGGGCATTTATGGGCGCCTGCCATTGCATCGACAGCGACATTGTCGCGATCGCAACTTAACGAACGATGTGGTTAGAGTTTTGTCCGCACATAAAAAAACCCAGCCGCTGTTCAGTGTGGAGGAATGAAAAAAAAAAAAACCAAAAGTGAAACAATGCGCAACACTCGCTGTTAGGAGAATAAACGCAAACTATCGCTCCACCTGCTCGACACCATCGTCACTTTCTAAGTCAAACAATTGTTGCACACAAAACGACCGACCAAACCCAAGCATCCCCGTTTGCCTTGCCGGCCATTCTTTGGGCGCTGGGAAACATAACGATGGTTACAGAAAGGTAGAAATAAAGCAAACCTCACTACCCCACCAAACAATGGTGGAGTCTGTGGGGTGGTGTACGCCTCCACCAGCGGAGCCGCGCTTTCCACTTCCAACGAGACGATAAATTAATCCGACCAAAAACCGGGTGCAGGTGCTCGTGCTTGTCATTTTGCAGCTCGCGTGTACTCCCGGCCGACAGCTCGGGACGCCTTTTTCGTTCATTACGATTAGCGGTTGATTAGGGCAGTAACGGGTAGTAACAACCCCCGCTGGCAAAAGGGGGCAGTATTCGCTTTAGCTTCAGATTCAATTGGTCGGACGATCTACGGCGAATGTACCAAAGTGCGCCCACAAACTCACTTTCTACCCAGGGCACACCCCTGGGTGAGTACTGGTTGAGCAATCTGACGATGCTGGTTACCGTCCGCTGGGGAGTGGAACTTAATTTCTACAGAATGATCCATTAATCTGATTATCTTTCTGACAGAACACACTCATCGCCCCGGGAACGGGTTTCGGAGAAACGCGCGACCAAAGTTTGTGCTTCGGAAATGGGGTGTTTCTTAAGCAGAGCCTCGAATTTCCTAGCGGCTTTTCATAGAACGTACAAAAGATTGATTCTCGGCTCGTCAAACTCGTTTGTCCGCCAGCCCAACTTCATCACTATAGGCATCTCATCGCTTTCCTATTAATTCATTATCTTCGTTGATGTTGGATGCCTTTGACTGGGTACCAGTAACAAGTTAGCTCGACAAAATCTGGAGCCATTTCTCGATTTCTATTTCTGTCCTATCGTCGCCCTAGACACCAGGCAGTGGATTATGGAATCCCACCTAATCGCTCCGCAACAATTCCAACACTCGTCCAACCGTATGTCTGCGCTCGACACCCTTTCCGGAATGGGTTAAAATATTATGCAAATTAGCAAGAAAGTGAATCCAGTTGCGTTCCAACCATCGATCCGAATTAGCACATGAAAGTGAAGCTCCCAGCGGTTGGGTTTTGTCTTTTGCCACATTAGCAAACAATGATCAATTGCGACGCGCGTTGGGAAAATCGGGCTCGCATTCCTCTAATGAGATCGGCTTTGCGCGCAATGGAAGGCAGGACAAAATATTAAAAGTCAACGGTGCAGCATGTGCGTTACCAGGACGCTGTCATCATTTGTCGCATGACGATGAAATGGTCCGCTAGTGCGCGGCCTGTTCCAAGAAGGTCTAAAACCCCATTAGTACTAGTGGTGTGTCGCTGTACGCTCTGTTATTGCTGCCTCTGCCTGCTCCACACGCGCCTGGCGAACATTTTCCAACCCATCGAGCATGAAAACGGTACAGAAACAGCATATCGCTACATATGCGAGCGCTTGTGGTCGTTCTCATGGTGGGGATGGGGATGAGACCGGGTATTTCACACGGGCGCAGGTGATTTCCATCGCTGCAAGCAATTCATTAGGGTCTGGTTGGTTAGGCGCAGCCCCCGGGAACTCAAACGTAAAGCCACATGTGAATCCGACAGGAATGAGCTTTTTTTTCTCGCTGTGCGCCATTTGCCGTTTGGCGTGTTTTTTTTCTTCTTCTGGGATCATGCGAGGAATGTGAAGAAAGCACTAAAACCGGTGCACCACCAGAATGCAGAACAGTCAAACAGTGAGGAGGTTCGAAAGTGAAAAACTGCTGCTTGATGCGGAAAGAGCCTTTTGGGCGGGGAAAAAGTGGACCGAACTCAGCGGGCGGTAGGCTGAAAGAAAACTCTCGCTCACTGCAAATGGTGGAACGGATTTTTATTGTTCTCACCCTGTTTCGTACCACCGTTGTGACCTCCCCACCCCAACATCCCACCGGGTACTGGTACGAGTGGAAGTGGGAAGCCTTTTTTTGCCCTCCGCTGTGGTGATATTTTGCGTCACTCCCCGCGGGAGACAAACTCGGCGAAAATGAAAGGAAAATCTTCTCGATGGAAAATTATGAATATTTATGAATTATTGTGTGAAGTCGGTTCGGTTCGGTTAGGGTTGGGGGTTGCTCGCTCCTGATGCTTCCACTTGGTGGTGGGGTTTTATGCGTGGTTTTGGGCTCCCACTGCTGTCAGCGATAATGAAGCGAAGCTGACGCTTCTGCGGGAAAACGCTGACGATGGTTTTCCGCGACGTCAAACTAAATCACAAACAGAAATGCGCCCGGGATGGTACGGCAAGGGGGCAGCTTTGGGGAGTGGGTCGAGACCATTTGGATGGAAGTTTTCTCTTTAACGCGATTTTCCCAACTGTCGGAGTGCTGTGTGTGCGTACTTTGTCGTCGTTGAGAAAGGGAAAGGCTTTTTGCCAGCTCGAGCTGCATGTGCCCGTTGGCAATGGGTTATCAGGCCTTAGGTTCGTAGCATACATACACACGCACATACAGAAGCTAGGATAGGCTATTGACAATAAGCATGGCGAAGCCTTAGCACTTGGAGAACGCGGGCGCAAAATTTTAATCTGTGATTTAAAACACTATGCAAACTCGTTGATAATTGGTTTGTTAGCCTAATGCATCACATACCTCACACCGTATGATCTAATTTATCTTTTAAATAATTAAACCTAAGGAAAGGCTGTTTTTGAACTATTCAGATTATCGATAGGAAATAAAGTAGCAACCATAGACGAACCTGGTACAAGTAATCTTTGGAGATGAATTACAAATGAAGTGCACAATATGGGCTTAGGAATAAAGATTTTTATCTGGAAAACAACTGAGCCTTCGACGTGGTTATACCTATCATTTAAATGAGAAAATAGCAATGATGTACAGACAAAAGGATCATCAATGTGGAAGATCTCCATTTTGAGGAGAGGAAGCAATTCTAATGCAAAAAATGTTGTACAAAATACTTCTCGAAATACTCTCCAATACAAGCAGAACCTCGTTCATGTTTCATGACGGTACATTGTCAAATTGGAACCATTCAAACATGGCTACGGTTGCTGCCTGCCCACTAATCTAGATTGTTGACCTGCATCGCCCAGTGAGCGCCGCAACAGGTGGCAATTAATGGTTCGCCCATTAGTCCGTTCACACTTCCTTCCGCCCTGAACCATACGGTTGCGTTACCTTGGTAAGCTATGTTGCTTCCTTCGCTCCTGGTTGGATGTTGGATGCTGGATGCTGCCCAGATCGATCAACGACTTTAATAGTCCACGCGTCACCGCACAGCCCTAGAGCGGCCCACTTACAGCACCGGCCGAGGTAATCAATCAAAATTCTTCAGCAAAAAAAAAAATACTAAAACAACTCCCGAACAATAATGTAACAGTGGCGTTTAACGCACAGTTTTTCTTTCTTTTTGTTGGTTAATTGCTCTCCCGGAACTCCGTCGAATGGGGTGCATTTTCCACTGGGAAGAGTTTTCTTTTTTTTTTATTTGCTTTTTGGTTGATCCAATGGGTGGTAAACAAAAAAAAAACACGCACACACACTGCACTGTACGCGACGCTGTGACCCAGTTGTGGTAGCGTTTTTTTTTTGTTTGGTGTAAAACAATGCTGCCGGTACTGTATGCGTAAGGTTGGAAATAATCAAATTTAATCACGCCAAGGAACCGCGTGTACTTGAAGCATGGAGCATACAACATGCGCTCAATTCGGACCCGAAGAAGGTTTGCCGCTTTCACAAAAAGGTTGCATTCGGGGTACTGGCGATAGCCGAAATCGGTACAAAGCTGCCGTGCATAATTTTTGGGATGTATATTTGTGGGTAACTTTCATCCCAACATTCAACCTTGATCGCTTTTGGGAGGGCGTTGGAGCAGCAGGGTGCGAATTGGGGCTCTATTTATTTGTAGAAATAGTCTTTAAACGTCCAATTTATCCCAACTGGTTAGGTAACGATTAAAAGAAGTGCAGAGTAATGCTTATGGTTATGCAAATCGGACGCTATCTTTGAAACAATGCGCACAATGGTGCTTACATAAAGCAAGCTCTTCGTTTAGCAAATATGTAAATTTGTCCAGTGTTACCGTGCGCTTCTTTAAATGGGCTAAAACCGGCGTGTTGAGAGCAAAAAGCCAAAACAACCGTATGAGAGATCGCACGCTGGAGGTATCAAAAAAGAATAACACTTTTTTCACATTTTTCTTGTCGAGTTCGAACATGGTTCCTGCAAGCCAGTGTGTGTACGATTCGGATTAAGATTAAATACCGATAAACCGCTAGCCACACGAACGAAAGCGAGGACGGCAAAAGAAAACTATAAAAGAAGCATAATCTAACACAGGAATTAGCAGAAAATGAATGAAAGCCTCAAGAAGCGGGTGTTATTTTTTCGGGAAGCGTGCAGATGATATTATTGCCCTGCTCACCACGCTCTATTAATAAACCTCCCTCAACACTGAGGGGGTTCATTCCCTTCCAGCCTAAACGATGGATTACAGCCACAGAACAGCAGTTTGAACAAAACGATATCAAACGAGCGGAGTTGGGCTGTTATTCCCGCGTTCCCGAGTTTTCGGGCAGCAGCTTAGACGCAGTCAAGTTCACTGAGGGCTCCCTCCATTCAGTCTCCACAGAGGGTGAGCATCGAGAGGAAGGAAAGAAAAATATTTGCCCAACCCAAACCCGGGCAAAGTAATGGTGGAAGAAAATAAAACGAACTCCCTTTACCGACGGGAAAGCCACCAGAAGAAACAATACAACGACGCAACACACAGCTGACTAAACTTTCCGCCAGACAAATAACTCAAAAACGCAACCCCATTCGCCAAAAGAAAAACTCTGGTAGATGATCGAGTTCTCGCAAGGCGCGCGCCCTACCAACCCCGGGCACGGTACTTTTCACCCGTAAGGGACACTTTTTTCCAAATCGGCTGAAAAACAGGGAAAGTGGAAGTTTTCCTTCACCCCGGCGGTGTGGGAGGAAGGTCATTGTTTGTTTGACGCCGCACTACCGTGGCCAGGGAGTAAAAAGGAAAACAACCGCCCCCTTGTTTAGTGTTCGTTGCGAGTGGGTGCTGCTGCTGTTGCATGCGCATAATTGAAGTTGCGTGCGTGGGTTAACGAGACGGGGGCTGTGAGTGTCAAAATATTGTTGATTAGGTTTCTCTTTCACATCTCGCGCCGGTTCCCGACTGTTACGGTGTCAATTGTTTGGTTTACACTCGACTCGTTGTAAATTTTAATCATGCGGTGCTAATGAAGTACACTGGGAATGGGAAATAGGGAAGGGAAGGGTTGGGCTTGGTGAGGTAGAGACGGATCTTTAGTTTCTTCGCTTTTGGTTAAATAAACAAAAAGGGTAAGTGATCTTGGGAAATTAGTCTCAATGGGACGTCACATACTGGGAGAGTTGAGATGCTAGTTTGTATACACAAGAAAATTATTCTTTAGACACCAAAACCTCGGGAGGTTTTGAACTTCCATTCATAGGCTTTCTTGAGCCTAATTGACACGTTATTGGGATATCCAAAGTCCTGTGTATGTCTGGAGATCCATAGTCCAAATCGTAACGCGAGCCTCACAAAACAAATATGTTCAGCATTGCTATCAGATCACTAAAATAGAAAAGGATTTGAGATTGCAGCTTTTGAAACTTGGTCTTAGAACTCTGATATTCTTGAATTATTATTTATCCGAAGCTGAATAGTTGATCCCGACAATGAGGGATCGTCCCGGAAAGGATTAAGTAATGTAAAAGGCGCCTCCACTGAGTATTCCAGGATTTGAGTAAGCTATTTCTTACTTACGCGCTCAGTTGCGACTTCACAGCATCCTTTAAGAAGTTGTACAAATTCCTTTCGAATTTCGTATTCTTAGCTTCATTCACTATTTAATTTCTTGGTTACGTCGTGGTTGTCAGTCATTTAATGATCTTCACAAAAGAAACTAATAGACATGCTTTCTATGTCCTCGCTCGTATTTAATAGTCTACCCATCCCATTTGTTATCGATCATCGATCAAGTACAAACCCATTTAAATCAATATGGAAGATAAATGGGCAAACAATTCTCTTCCCACTGACAAAATTGGCAATTCGACCAACGACCGAAAGTGCCTGAACGAAATTGATGTTATTATACACATCTTGGCCCGAAACTGTCGCTCAAGTACGAATTCACTTCCCATGAAACGTCACCAGCATGTTCAATTAAAGGACATTCCCCTGGGGTGGAACGGGAGGTTATTAAAACGCTACCGACCTTCCTACCCCTACTCTCCAGAGCTCCCTCTCTCTCTCTCTCTCTCTCTTTGCGTGCGAATGATGCTGTACGTTGTGTTCTCTGTCTCAGTTCACTTTGTCTCCGTCTCCGGACATGATTTACGATTCGGCTGCTGAAGTGGCCACGAATTAAAGGTATCCCGGTTTGTTTTGATGGGCAAACATTAGCGCTTAAGTGGCTCGGGTCACCCGGACGGGTCGTTGGTGTGATGTTTGCTAGGTTTTTTTTTACCTTTTTAACTATTCGTTTCGTACTGCACGCGGCGCTGGGCGTTGGGAAGCGTCTCCATCGGGTCCGCAATGCTGGACGGGAATTCAAACAGTCCCATTCGCAACGACGCCCGGGGGAATAACAAATATTTTTTTCCCCTCACATTTCCTTATTCTTTTCACCCGACAAGAGAATTGGAGTGTTGAGGTTGAAAATTGTTAAGTGCCGGCTTGTCAGCAGGAGTACGACAACCTCTGGTACGTGTTTCGGTGACATGTTTAGTGTTTCGGAAAGGCGAAAAACGGTCGAGTGAAACGAATGCCGACCACAACAAAGGGCAACGCAACGTGGATAAAGGGTTTAACCACTGCCAAGGCCTTTCGGTATGTTGACCCTTTCGGAATGCACTTGGGATTGCGGGTGGGCGAGCAACATTTCACGCCACGATGACAAGCGAGAACATTAATCGTGCGATTAAACGCGATGAGCTTAATCGGCCATGCGGGATGACCAGCGCATTTCGTTGGGTGAGTTTGTTTGTTTGTTTTTTTATTGAACAATCCAAGCTTCATTGTATGTTTGCGTCACGGATTAACAAAGGACCTGCAAAGCCAATGAACAGGTTGGCTTCTTATGAGGTTGTGAATGGATTCCGTTAGCTGGTGAATCCGATGAATTGGGAACAGGGAAGTAATCCGACTGGAATGCAGCGCACAACAATTCGTGACAAAAGATTATCACATCTATCACCAATTTCACCGAACCTTTCGACGGACGCGGAATGAATTACAAGCGATCATCGAAACGAGATGAAACGGGACATCATGCTCAGTCCATAATCACTGCAAATGTGCCTGTTTGCGAGCAGCTTTACACCAGGCGATGCATCTTCGTGGTGCCCTGAAAATTATAAGACGATCTTCCCGGCCTTCCCCAATCTGACTGCAATCGAAACGGTACCGTTCGTTTTGTGTTCGCTCGATATCGGTCGAGCTCGATCTACGGTGGCTATTACATTACTTCCTATCTTTTTCCTCCCGAGCTAGATTTGGTGGTTGGTTGCGCGGTGGATTTGTAAGCTGAGCAGTTTTGTTTTTATGTGTGCTAGCGTATTCTTTACGCCCAGCACCGGATTGCGTAGGCTAGTCCGATTGTGTTAATCGCTCTTGAATCAGCTGATTAACTCATTTCATCTGAACGATCGATTTGAATTCGATTACGCGCTTCGTAGGTTCGGCTTTCAAGAATGGTGTTAAGCAAAACAGCTGTCGTATCGTAGCACACTGCAGTATTATGTAGCAGAAATACGTATTATTGTGCAAAAGTATTCCGCATTTTAATGAAATTCTAACGTTTAAGCTTAGGTTTCAGCAAGCTTTAATATATAATCGGAAGCATTAAGCTCTCCGAAAGGTTCACAATAACTCACCATAAATAATGAAATAAGAGACCAATAAGTATAAGTTACCAATAAGTAAGACCAACTGTAGCAAAACCGTGTACGCTTAAAGATCAAACTTAAAATTAAATTGACGTTTCTCAAATCATTACCCAAAAAATCTCGAAACTGAACCGACTGATCAATCATTCAAATGTGCTTTACGTTGCACTATTTCCGGTCAGAACGATGCCGTCATCTTTGACGACAGTTTAGCAAATTTCAGGAACAAAACAAAAATAATATTTCTTTTTGGTTAAAATACACAATTACACGTCTGTTCGATATTGTTCATGTTAAGTACCGGTGAAGTATTTCTATTTTTATTTTCTATTCATCTGGACCATTCCCCCACAGTAAGGTCTGACTATCAGGCGTAAAGTGGTAAAATTAAATCTAATCCAGGCAGAAATGAAATTTATACCGTTAAAAAATATGCGAATTAAACTAATATTCCCAATTTCTGAGTGTGTGTTTCGATAAAAAAAATCCATGATACTTGAAAGTTTAATATATTTTTTCAATTTGTTTTACTTGAATGTTAAATAATTGTTATTTTGATAACTAATAATTTTACACTCTGCTGCGAGCACTTTAATTGGAAGGATAACTTAAAGTTATTGTGTGTGTTTTATCCGGCTACATAACGGAAGGAAGAGTTTATAAAACCACCCTCTAGACAATCTCCTTTTTACGCGCGATGAAGGGAAGCCAACTATTACTTAATTTTTCCACACCTGACTGGGCCACACCACGTATGACGTAAATGCATCGATTGATCAAATCATCCTCACGATCATCCTAAAACTCGCGTTAGACAATAACTTTATCCTCCCTCCCCCCGGGGTTTCGGGCGCTCCTTTCACCCTCAAGCTTACCGGCCGGAAAATTCCTCCCAGCGGTTTTAGTTTCATTTCGATCCGAGTGTGTTAAGCTTATTTTTCCATGCGCGATCATATACAACCCGACCCAATACACCGTTTGCGATGCCATAACAATAACATCGCCCGAATGCACCGGTGAAAGAGGAAAAGCAAAACAGCGTTATATTTATTCGATCAATGGTCCATCCAAACTGTGGGTGGGTGGAGGGAAAAACAAACCTCACGGGGCCCACCCCGGCGCACGTAGTCGGCCAAGTGTGAAATCATAATTTCGTGTTTGTTTGCCCATTCGCCTGCCTTTCCTACGAACTGCCGGTCGCGGATAAAACACAACCCACAACAGTGGTCTTCTAGTGTGACGTGATGCGTTTTGCTTTGGCTTCGATTTGTTTCGTTTTGTTTTTTATTTTCTTTGGTCCAGCATTTTCGTTTCGCAGCGGTAACGAGTAAAGGTTTGTTTTCGGAGCCTTTTTGTTCTCTCTGTTTATTTGTTTTTTTATTTATTATTTTCCATAATTTTTCCTCTGCTTTGCTCTGCTCGATACGTGCCGAAAATCGTATTAAACATACGACAGCGCGTGCCCTTTTACTGTGCACCTTTCACTCTCCAGCCGGGTGGAAATTGTTTACCCACATCCCACTAATATGCACTAAAATCGCATCGCATCTTCGGGTGCGAATTCAACCAGTGGGTTAAGTTAATAGTAGGCGTTGCACAAGGGTTTGGGCTTTCCGTTTTGTAGCCGCGCAATTTGAAATCGATTACCAGATATATCGGCAGAAAGAAAAGAAGAAAAAAAAACACACGAAAGAAAGGTAAATGACGTTAATGTGTGACCACCTCTGATTCGGTGGGAACGGTACACATCATCTCACGGCTGCACGGCGTAGTCCAACGCACGTGCCGTACGGTTGCATCAGAGGATCAATAGCTGGACGGACAAAATCGTCCAATCGAAAGTTTTTTTGATGGAGGAAAACATATGCAAACAAGCATGTTAAAATTGGGGTAATTTGTGGTAGTTTTCTATACATGTCTATCAAATTGCAGAAGCAGATCGGAAATGTATCTCACCAAATCGATCATTGGAAATGTTGAAAATATAGGTACAGCATTAATCCTACCTTATGTAATGGGGCCCAATATAGCTTATCATTATTTTGCTATTATGCACTGGAGGTGTAAGCTATCGGTAAATGATTATGGGATGATTTAAACCTTCTCAACAATAAGCATTACTAAATTAGACAAGGAAGTGGAATGGGTCGTTCTAATGATGGAATCTATCTTTTGAAGTTTCATTTGATATCACAGCAGAACTTCAAATGCTTGGACATTCCAAGTTTTCTCCAACAAATCCCATTGCTGCTGCATCACAAATACAAACGCATCAACGAAGATACATCTGGAAATTGGTGTATGTCACGCAACATCTCAGGATTTTATGAAATCCCATCATTGCCTCTTCCAGCCAGACAGAAACTCCTGTCCTACCGTCCATCTCCAAATCACACCCATTGCCCTTAGACGGAAATGATGCCGGAAGGGACGACTGCAGGCTCACAGTAAAAGGTTGGGGACCACCCACCATTAGTCTACACGTTTGCTCAATTGTCAGAGGAAATCAATGTAAATTGTCCTCTTTCCTAGAATGTCTACAAATGCACAAAAATGAGCTTTTGGTGGAGCCAGTGAAGCAATAGTACTGTACGCGTGTTGCTTTCTTTCCTACCTATGTGGGACTTTTACGGCCCCCTTTTCGGATCGCGTCTAAAGCGGTTTCCTAATGGTTTAGGGGGTAAAGGATGTACAGATAAGATAAAACTGAATGCTTCACTATAAAAAAAACCTGTACGGTTTGGAATTATTAGCTTACAGGGATGAAATAAAATGCTTATCCATCTCCCAGTGCACACCACAAATCATGAGGTCTTTGGGGGGTTATGAGCGTTTTCTACCTTCTCGTGATGGTGGTGCTTAATGTTCTCCCATCAGCGTTGAGTGTTCGAGAAACCGTCAGCTCTCAAATTGTTTACACGACGAAACACACCATTATACACAGAATCATCATCGGTAGTCATGGTTTCGGGGGTTTTAGTGTTGGGGTAAAAATAAAAATAAACATTACCACCCGGTGCTGGGTGTCCCATCCACCCGCCCCAAACACGAAGAGATCAGTGACGCTTCGGTGATGATTATTTGCAAACAAATGCAACTAGAGCAAGATTGCTGACATGCGCCTAGCTGTCTTGACGGTGGCAGAAAATTACGTGAGCTCTCTCAGCGCGCTTGTCAGCTGAACTTGACATTGACGACGCACTGCAAACGATCGTGTAGGTTTGATCATTTTCCGTGAATTTAAACGTTTTACGAAGAAATTATTTGCTACATTTAGATTAACACGTGTTTCATAGCCATCTGAGAGTCTGCAAACGTGCAGGATGAGTGAAGGTGATCTTCATTTCCATGATCTTCCTTTCGAGGTAAGGAATACAAAAAAATCAGCCTGAGGTAAGAGATGACAGCACTTTTTTATTGTCTCGCTAGTTGGTGTGTGAAATCTTGGACTACTTGCCTCTACCGGATATTAAAAATGCCTCCATCGTCTGTCGCCGTTGGAATGCAATCATCTTCTCCGAGGTGTACATTCATCGGTTCCGGTTGCAGGTGAACCTCGACCACTCGTTGCCAGTGTTGAGGCAGATGGCACAACTGCTGGAAGCGAGCGATCGCGAGTACTACAGTGTGGTGCTGCGGGCGAACCTCGGCAGCCCCTTGACGGATGCACGGCTGCGAATAGTGAAGCTGATGATACGCCTGCTGGCCTATCGCTCCGAGTCGCTGTACTTCAACATGGCGGACTTTAGGATTGAATCGTGCGTCTCCGAACGGTTGCTGCGTGGCCGCAAGCTGCAGGTCATCGACACCCGCGCAAAGTACATACCACTCGGCATGGGTTTGAAGGAATCGATGCTGGCCGCCATTTGTGAGTATGCCGTCGATCTGGTTGACCTAGTGATTGCCGAGATGAACATTAACAACCCGAAAGCCCTTGTGCCGCTGTCTTCACTGAAGCATCTGAAGCTGTTGCTGATTAGCGATTACTACCCGTACGTAAAGCCGCCGGAACCACCGATCCATCTGCCCAACCTGGAGAATCTGTCGCTGATCAAGGTGACGGACGAATCGTGCCACTACTTCCGGGTGGATAATTTGAAGCGTTTCTTCATCCATTCGACCGGCACGGATGCACCGCGCACGATGGACTTTATCACGCAAAACATTACGCGCGTGAACAGATTGTGTCTGCACTTCACCGCTCGGTCGATACAGGCCGATGTGATCTTTGGCTGGCTTGATCGATTCCCGAACCTGCTTGCGCTGGAACTCGCCGGAGTAGCACTGCCCGTCGATGTGCTGAAGTATCTCAGTCCAGCCAATCGATTGCAGAAGCTAATCTTCGTGTCCTGCCATCTGGAATCGATACAGCTGGACGGGTTGGGTGAGAAACTAACCCACCTTCGGCTACTCTGTTTCGATGGATGCTCACTGTTCCACAAGCAGTCCGGCTTTCATCCCATACATTACGACGACATTGAGCAACTCCGACAGATACTTCCGCGCTGTACGGTGATGTTGGATTACGACTGATGGCGGAAGAATGCTACACCTTCTCGTACCTCTTCGGATGGTGCTTTCGAGTAGAATAAACACATCATACGTCAAAAATTGTTCGGAGTTCACATTGTTCATTGTACGGCAACCAAAGGAAGGTTGAGTAGCATCGTGTAAGAATTGCTTCTCAACCATCGTGCAAGACGCATCGGTACAACAACAACAAAAAACCCCTCTGGAGCAGCAGCAAAAGTTGCAAAACACACATAAAGAGAGTAATCTCCTGGAACACTTCTTTGTGGTGCGATACTACACACAGCCAGCCTTGCCACCGTAATCGTGTTACGGAATTTAAAATGCAAGGCCCCTCCCTTACACCGTACCTCGTGCTGCCGGTTCCCCGTACATCTCTAAAACGATACCACATTCATCCGACGGAGATGAACACTGCAGTGGACCACAAAGAGACATCATCCAAGTATCGCATCCCGTTTTGCACTTGACGGCATAGCATAAAAGCTTGCCATGCTCGGGTGATATGTTTCGGGCTTTTATGGATCGGGCACTCCTGGATACCCAGCACTTCGGTCCCGCTGAGCCATTCCGTTTTGCGATGCACTTTTTGCTGCGTGATCCTTGGCCCGGGATGCCGGGTTGGCAGTGAATCTATGCATGCGTTTTGCACACCGAACACATAACCCGCCCCGTGGCAGTCAGTGGGGGATAACGGACGGGCGCTAAAGGGGCAAACAGCTAAGGTATGCTCATGTTGCCGGGCTACGGTATGGAAGTTGATTCTTGCATTGCTTTCTTCTTTGCCGGTAAGCAAGAATTGATGCACCAGCTCGTCGAAATTTCCGTCTGCTGCTGTACGGTTTTATCTCGCCGCTCAATTTGCACCCAGGACGTCGGATGATGGAGAGTGTCAATTTTTGAGGAATTGTTTCTTTGTACTCAAATGTATGGTGTTTAGTTTTTTTATGTGCATGTTTTTGAAGCAACACACTCCGGACAGAAGAAATACAATGCTGCTAGATAAAGCTGCATGCTCTTTATTCAACGGCGCTCGGGTTTCGATTTCAGTTCCCTCATTGCAATGAAACTAGTGGAGCAGTCGCTTGGTTACGTTCAAGAAAGGATTATGTTCGGAGCTTAAAAATGCGAAGAAACATACATTGCTACCCTAATGATGATGTACGTTATCAACCACAGTAAAAAGACAAACTGCGTACGTACAATGCGCATGGATACGTTTCCGTTCGATATCATTTAAGTTGATGACACTTGCTGCTTGAAGGTTCCGATCCTGTTTGTAGCAGTTATGCTGGCGAGTGGTTACGTTTGTTCTGCATCTATCTATCAAGCATTGTGGCAGAAAGTTGTCCCGTTTCACCATGCATTGTTCGTTAATGTTGCGCGAGCCTTAGTATAAGTGCCAAAAGAATTGCAATATCCCATTAGTGTGCGAACAGATGGAAAAGCGTTTTCTGTTTTTGCTGCTTTATGCCCTTTGGCGCGGGAGTTTCCAAGCGCAATCTTTAACGTCATTCCGGTGCGAAGCGAAATTATATTCCCGCTTTCCCGTTTTTTTTTTCCTTCACTTTCCGCACTTTAATTACAATGGTGTTACAGACTTTTCGCTCTCGTCGTGCGGCGCTAGCATGGAAGACCGAAAGGATGCGCAAAAATAATCGTAAATGAGCGCAACTTTGCATCCTTGATGATGTTGTGTGTTGAAAGAGGCGATAGTAAAAAACCAAACTAGGGATACAGCACATCCCCAAGTGCGATAACGAGAACAGTGAGAGATTGCAATATAGGCAATACTCCCACACATTCCCGGGGTGTGGGCCACACAGCAGAGACGATCGGTGAGCGATGGGTTTCATTTGCGCGTCCAATATGTAGGTCACCAGGGAACGAGGAAATGAATCGGAAAGGAATTAATGAGAGAGAGAGAGAGTGAGAGAAGGAACCAACAACAAAAACCAGGCCCACGTTAACGGTTCTGGGCCGAGGGCAAGGGATTGGTCCCCCGCAACCGGTGAGGCTCCCCGTTTCCATGTGGAAAACCCTTGAACTGTATGGAAAAACCGGTCAGAGTACCGGTCTCAACCATGGAAGAAGAATGGGACGGTACGAGCGGGAGAAACTCGAAATTCCAACATTTACCTTGCAACGCCTGTTGATCTGCACTGTTGTTGTGTGCCACAAACGGGCGTCTAGGGTGCATGGGATGGAGCTAACCTCACGAGTCTGCATCTGCCCTACGCCCGCCAACCCATCCAGCTAATTCGTTCCGATGATGGAAAGAAATCGTTACCGAACGCGCATGAAATGTTACGTGCATATTTTTTCACCATCCGGCCCCACCGATAGGCCCCTTTCACAGCCCACCGTCACCCACATTGCGTGTGCTTACTTAATCAAGAATGTTTGCTCACTAGTACCGCCACCGCCGAGAACCGAGAATGGGGAAAGGAAAAATTCATTCATCACGGCCGTACATCATGGATAATCGTTCCGATGATGCTTACCGTTTCGGTCGGGCAATTCGCCGAACTAATGGTGTTCCGGAAGGAACGAAAGTTGCGAAACCATCAGCTATTGACGAGCCGAAACGAGATATTGGTAAGATCACCCTGGGAGGCCCACCGTTCCGCAGCACGTTACAACAAGTGTGAAGTAAAGTCAAACACTCACATCACTGGTTCCGCTAAAGATCTCCGATTGGTTGCTTTTTGCCGTACTTTGTGTGCCTTTTTACTTTGTTTTTGTATTTCTAATGCTCATTCAAGGCAATGTTGCCGTTTTTCTCATGTTATTTTATTATCTTATTTCAACTGGTAGGTAAAACAGTCGAGAGTTTGTTACAAATTTCGTTATGTACATAAATTTAACCCAGTTCTTCTACGGGCTGCGAGGTGGTGCGCTCACTGCATTCAGTGCTGTCAGAATGAGGAAGTGTTTTTAATTTTCTCCATTTTCCCATCGCAAGGGCCCGATTGCGTACAACGCAGGGTAATGAATTTCGACTCACCATGCTCCCAGGGCTCTGGCGCGGTGTTTATGTTCGGCAGAGGTTTTTTTTTGTTTCTTGCCTCCTGTTAAATGACCTTTCGTGCTTACATTTGTCACCAGAAGTGCTGTACCAGGGGGACAGTTGCGGCCACTTGAAAAGACACCGGCACTATGGACGCGTTTTAGGTAGCAAAACGCGTAAATTACTCACACGATGCGAAGCTGTCCAGCCGGTGCCGGTTGGGCAGTAGTTTTTCTGGAGCAAGTGGACTTAGTTCGCCAGTTTATTACAAGTGAAATGGGTTCAAATTTGCCTGCGGGTATTGCCTATGGTGGATCTGTCGGCTCAGCGAGTGTTTGCGGTTGAGCAGGTTACAGCCACAGTTGGGACAGACCGCCTAATTAGAAGAATGTCCGTCCGTAGGAAAGCAGCGGGAAAGTAAAGCGTTGAAATTATGAGATGATTTGCTGGGAGTTACTTTTGTAGCATAGGTTTAGTTTGTGTTCTGTTTTGTAAATATAGCGGTGTTTCTGTTTAAATCTGTTTGACAAAATGAATATATTTCACTAATTCCGTTATGAAATAAGAAGGTCAGAAACTTCACCTAAATTTAGACAGCGAAACGGAAAACATTTCAGAATTTCGATGAACAAATTTCCAATTAATTAATTATGTTTTTGATTAATTTTAATCTGCAGAGTACTCCTCCTACAAACACCAATGCCCAAGAGGAAATAAAAGGTTGTGTCTATATCATGTTTATTGCTAGCTTGTTAATTAAACTCCTCCTAAAATAACTTTATTGTCAAACTTCGTCTGACATTAAAAACCCCAAGACATCAAACCACACCTACACCGACTTTATGCCGGCAACTTCCCATCACACTTCATCATCTAATTCCACCCAGTTTCCTAGCTTCCCCATCTAAACACTATCAAAAAAACCGCACGCGATCGTTAACCCACCGAAAGCGATCTCCGACCAAAGTGGGCTTACTTTCCTTCACTAATTAACAGGCATGGTAACTTGGTAAAAGATGGCAGCCAGCAGTGTCCCAATGTCTTGCTGGTCGCTTAGGAGCGCCAAATAAACTTCAACGTCATACGCACACGCACACTGTACCAAAGTGTGGCGCATTAGCGGCACAGACGAATTTTGCGAATTTCGTTGTGCTGTGAGATGAAAATGTTGGAAACAATAGCAACAAAAGGGAGAGTGGATGGAAAAATGGTAACAATCGGCAACTCGGGGACTCCGAAAAAGGGAGAGAACGAAAAAACAAAAAGGAAAGTATTTTAATGTCGCCCACCAAAGTTTGCAAGTGCGTTTTTTGGTATGTGCGCGGCGGACGAATACTATCACATGGTGCTGCGGCTCCATCTCTGCCACCTCGTTAGAGACAATCTGCGTGGTTCGCAGATAAGACAAGTCGTGAACTTTGGTGCTTTCCGTTAGGAGCAAAGAAAACCCACAATGTGAGAGCGAGAAACGCGACCACTAATGGGCGAAGGCGAAGGTAATAATGGTAGCAGCAGATAATCGTTTGCAGGTGGTTGTGTGCGCCGGAGTAAGGATGAGGTTTTCATTAACCCTCCACCTCTGTTTCCGTGTGTGCAGTTGTGACAAATTTCCATGCCCTTTACACACGAGCAATGCCACGCACGACCATGTGCACCTGGAGCACATCGGTACGGTATGTGGCACGGAGAAATTTCGCTCCATTTCCACCGGCGATGAGGGCACTTTCAGGGTCGAATGTTGCACTTTGCAATTTTTTTGTCCACATACAACCACATGAACATACCGAACCGCTCGAAAACACCCATCGGTACGAAGATAGAACGAGCGCCCGCTCGGTGAGATTGGTCGTCACAGACAAAAGGGAAAATCCGTAACCGCATCTTGTGAGAATGGAAAGCACCCAAGAAGCAGCATAATGGATGGGAAGGATGGGAGCAACAAACACAATACGGTTCATATCTGTAATTATGAACACCTGTCTACGCCTCCGTTCACACCTCCACCAGATTCCTACGTTCTGTTTCGATCTCTTCGCCCACTATCTCGCGCTGCTTCACCGACAGATTACCGTCTTTTGCGCTGTTCTCCTACTCGATCGTACAGCGATGGCCAAATCGACCAAACTTGGAATGCTGAAATCAATCATCGCAATCTTAACTTTCTCCAGCTTCCGTTCCACGCCCTTCTGCCAGAAGCTTTACTGCCGCACTGATGGTACTTATTTTTATCCATTTTTCATCACACCAGCTGTACAGAACGGGGCATCGTTGAGACGCAGAAATATGCGTACTTGTGCGATTTTTGTGCTTGCTCCGAATACATATATGAGCAGCGAGCCCGTGGCGACAGCACGTGGAGGCGGGCCCTGAAGTACGGTCTGGTACATAATGGTGTACGGCCATCAACGAGCTGGCAACTGCTGTACCGCGTTCTTAATAGCAGAGCATCGTTCTAGCGCGGGACGTGTTGATTGTTTTATGAACTCGCGAGCCCAAGCACATGGTTTCGAGTGGAGCAACGGAAACATTATGAGCTTGTGCGAGTGCGTCAGCTGACGTGCAAAGGAGATTTTAAATTAATTCCTGTAGCAGCAGTAGCAGGAAGTGAAGATTGGTTTTGTTTATGGGTTTGCAATAAATGGAACAGCGTTTTGTGAAGTTTTTCATACAGCAATGAATGTCCAACGCACAGATTTCTAAATATAAGTGCTAAGCATAAACTCTTATTTTATCTTTCGAATAGAATACTATCTTGTCGTCTTTCATTTTTATCAAGGTTCTTGAAATTTCAAACATTTAAAATTTATTCCGCATTCTAATATCTATGAAGGCTCTTGAATCTCAAAAGATCTTCAAATCTTCAACGAGTCAATATTTATTTGCGATTTTAAAATCCGTGCAAATATGTAATCTCAGAGAATTATGGAATCTTCGAAGATTCATTAACGTTTCAAGATTCCTGAATCTTCGAAGATTCATCCTCTAGTAATCTTCAAGGATAGAAAGTCTAGGGATTAGTGAGAAACGACTCATGATTCGAATGGCTATTTACTAAAGGTTCATACAAATAATTTGAAATTGCTCAAAATGAAAGTGCAACGTTATTAAACACTGCTATTATCATAGACTGTATATCGATTTTCCCTCTGCCTCATTCTTCAATTATCTTCCAACAAAAAATTGTACTTAAAACTGAAGTGTTAAATACATTTAAAGTAAATTGAAACGATTTATTTATCACACTCGCATCTGTTTCGCTCCACCAATTGCTGTTTCGCCAGTTTCGGCAGAATGGTAAAAGAAACCCTGAAGCATCTCTAGCAGTTGTACGTTCGTTAGCACTTCTGTCCCTATCGATGGGCATACGACTGAAAACAAAATTTCAACACTGGATTCGATCGAAAGTAAACTTCATGATTAGCTGTAATTGAATTCGAAGGTGAACATTGTAATTCACGGCATATCTCATGGCGTCCACCTTGAGCACTTCCTGGTAAACCATCATTCGTAGGTCCAAGAATAAGCCACCAGATACACAAGCTAACAGTGTTTTCCCGGAAGAAAGGAACTTCAAAACACGGAAGGAAGGAAATTTTGTGGGGCCAATTCCGTTACTATTCCACGATATGTTCTGGATGCTGGCAGATGGAAAGTGTAAGCACACCGGTGTAGCCACATCGGGAGAAAGTAATTAATTTATCAACTGATACGGGTTTCCCGTCCAACGATTAAAAGTAGAACTGCTGCAACAAAAGGCAGCATAGAATGGTGCGTGAAGCCTTCAATATGACCCCGCACTCGATACAATCGATTTGCGTACCATATGATCCCATTTAGGTAATTGGACGCGCGAAAGATAAGACAAACAACAGTGCTGTGCAAACAACAAACAGTTGATGCGATTGGAATAGTATTGTGGAAAGTTTGAGTAATGAAGATGATGATGATTGTGCCGAAAGAATGAAACGCGTACGATCAGCGTAGAATGGTTCCGAGTGCCGGTTCAAAACGGTGCACGCAGAAATGGTTGGAATGGTTCGTTGAACTTTCGTTTCGTATTTTCCGTTTTCCCCGGCCGCATCCAGCCAGAGGCTTCATGCAGGCTATCGGGTGCTGCTTTTCACCAAGGATGACGATAGTTAACCCACCCACCGCACAACAATTTGAAGAAGGAAACGCTATTATCCTGTGTCTAACTGCTCCACGCAATGCGCACTTATGGCAACGACTCGCCCTCTTTGACCTTACCCTCCTAAGCGAGGGCGGCAGAAGACAATCCACCAATAATAATAAAAAACCGGAAAGGACAACACGTTCCGCATTTTATTTTGATTACATTTCGTGTCGGCGAGGAAAACTTTGCACTCATTTATCCATCGCCCCAGGGCACCCGTCGGGGTAGAATTTCCTACTTGGTAGAATGTCTTCATTGCGCAAGGAGGTGCGGTTGGAAAATTCAGTTTTTGAATGGTACGCTTTGTATTGTTTCACCATTTTTTTTTTTGGCGATGGGTACCCTGGCAGTATACATAAGCAAACGGTACAAGGAAAAGGTGGAGTCAGTAACTACGCGCTCGGAGTGATATGCCAACTAGGGCTGGGCAAGATCATTTGCACCACCAACCAAAGGGGACAGCGGAATTTAGTGCCGCAAATGCTCGGGGGTCGAGAAGCATTGAAAGGAAAAACAAATGGCATCACTACGTCGTCACCGTACCGTACTTTTCTCTGTACGCCCTTCGTGTGCGCGCAATTAATTACGCACAATTTATTGCGCGTTCTTTTGCAACACTGACAACGTCACCGTCACAGGACGCATTTGCCAGTGGTGCCGTGCGGCCAATGCTCAATTCCAAGTATCATTACCGGAGGGCTGCCTGGATCGGATCGGAGCCGACACCCGAAATGGGTCGCCGTGCCAGCCGGTTTGGGTGTCTTGCTCCAGCATCATCCAGCCCGAACGGTGGGCCGGAAAGGAAAATGAAAGATAAAAACAATTTAAGAGAAAACATAACAGTACCGGAATGGGGCAGTTGCGTCTTGATTCCGGTCAGGGAAGCAGGAAACGTAGCCCGTTGCCCCTTTGGGGAAGCTACCAGGTTTAGCAAATCCCTAGCCTAGACAGCACCAGCCTCTGCGTGACGGGCGCACTGGATGAAAGGAAAAATGTGACACACTTATGACTGCTCGCGACCGACCTGCGACGGTCCTGCGGGATCTCAACGGCGAGAACAGGTTTTGTTTTGCAAACCACACTTGCGAAGTGTGCCCCCGATACCGTGGTACTAACCTTGATTCGGCTTGGTCACGCCAGCTAGGAGTAGCAGCAGAAAGACGGTGATCCTGCTGATGAACTTCATGGTGTGGTGAATTTGTTGGCTGCTCCGGCTGGAAACTCTTTCACGAATTCGGTTGTTATTTATTGTATTGGACAACTTTTAATCTTCACGTTCGTTTCCCCTATTTTTGGTATCGTTTGCTGTTCCAGTGAACAAGTTAAAACTAAACGCACCTAGGCACTACTCATAACTCCCCTCTTAGGCGGGACACTAATATTGCACTTGATGTTGCGGTTAAGCCCAACTTTCAACTGGTAATTTCTCCATTTCACTTGCCAACTTCCCGGTTTTGGCAATCGCTTGCGAGTTGTTGCACCTTCGCTACTGCCATATCCACGCACTTTTCCCTGCCGAACAACACTAATTTTACACTTATCTCATCATCGCGTACGACTACAGATCAAGATCCTCCCGCTTCTCGAGGAGCACGCCGGACACGGGCACAAAACAAGCAAAAACGAGCCGCACTATGTTATCTTTCGGTTTTGCCGGACACCGGTCAATTTCGCACTTTACCTGGTCGTGAAGTTAAAACCACACTTTACGCTCAAAAACACACCGGGATATTCCACTTTTTCCTCCAACCAATCTGATCTGATGTGATCGCGTAATCTGCACCACTTCTTGATTGCTCAATCGACAGCAGAAACGCTGGCGAGCGCAACAAAGAGCAACAATGATCGGTTCGAGGGCTCTTGTTCGGGCAGGGCAGGCACGCACGCAAGCGAACGGCCGGAGAAAGGGTGGAATGAATGGTCACAGGTAAATCACACACCACCCTACCACGCACCTCTTTTGTTCCGCTACGAAGGGAAGTTGTCGGCGCGTCCGATCGGTGCGATCGTCTAACCGCGAATGCATCGGTCGCACACCGGGCAGAGCCAACTTTGCCAACCGCGGTTGGATCAACTTCCGCGAGTTGGATCGAGATGCTGCGAGAGTCTGCACAGGTAAAAAGCCTTCGCTTTAAAGAGCCTTCGCACGAAAGTCACTTCACGCAACGAAGAGAAAGGTGCCGAGAGAGAGCGCGCGATACTGCTGGGCGGAGAAATGGCTCGTTGGAATGTGGCTTGCTCAGGTGAGACTTGCTGAGCTTTTGCAGGTCGAGGTTGCAAAGCAGGTGCCACAACCTGCTGGGAAAATTGGGCCGAAGTAGTAACGTAGCTTTCGATGTCCATCTTCCATACCGTGGTTTGCGATCGGAGTGAGTTAGCTTTTCCAGCAGCAACGGAAGTATTGTCGGTGAAACAAAAGCTTTCTACGAAGCTCTTCTGAGGTTTTCCTTTGTTGGGTACTTCTTGGACGTAAAGCTTTGATCGTAATGATCTGGTGCCGATGGAAACTGTGGATATGCTTGTTTTGGGAGGTGTTTTCAGTTTCTTGTCATTTTAGACTTGTGGATTTTAATAACTTAAAACACAAGGGCCTGAAAGAGTAGTATTTTTCGTTATTATAGCAGCAGGTTTTGTCTACACATACTAAAACAAACGTATGTTTGAACATTTTTTTGTCGAACTCGTATCGGAAGATTTCTACAAATTTGGCTATAGTAATGGTCTCAGAGGTGGATATCAGTAAAGAAGCTAAACATGTTCAGTATCAGTATGTTCTCTCTTTCTCTCTCTCTCTCTCTCTCTCTCTCTCTCTCTTGAAGTTAAAATTGCAAAACAGCTTTGCCGTTCTACTTTGAATATGATTTGCTTAGAATCCAAATTTTGTCATCATTTTTCCCATGCTTCCGAGAAAATTTCAGCCTTTTCTCATAATTTAACGAAATAAAAAATGTGAGATTAGACATTTGTTGTGAATTTTACTCTGTATATCAGATAAATTTAGGTCAGCCAGAAGATGTGGCATTTTTTATATTTCAGTACGCAAAATGGCATTTCTTTTACTGAAATTTCTCTTTTTCATCTTTTTCTTCTTTTTCTTGTAACTTTTCTTCTAACTTCTTTTTCTTCTAACTGAAATTTGAAGAACTTATCAGGAAACCGAATAATTAAATATATTTCGAACGCCTTAACGAAAATGTTGAACAATAATTAATGTCTGAAGACATATTAATGGGTTCAACAAATTTAACTGCTCTAATTGTGTTTACTTCCACAAGCAAGGAATCTCTCAGACGCCGTCTGGAACCTCGTTTGAACATTGCAATAATCAACCCTGAATCGCTAATAGAACAGAATCGCTTCTTCACTGCAGAACTTTTCTTGTCTTTAGTGTCTTGCGACCGTCGTGCCGATTGTCATAGCGCGTAGAATAACTATAATTACTTTCCATTTTCACTGCCATTTCGTAGCAGTTGTTTGAGTGTTTCCGTTCGGTCGGTTTGGAATAGTCGCAGGAGAGGGCGGAAATAAATCGACAGCTTTCTACAATCCCTTCACTACCACTGGGATGCTTCTTCTCTACGCCCCTTGTGTAGGGTTGCGCTGCAGATCGGGAAAACCCCATGAACTTCTGCTGCAATCCTGTGGCCTTACGCGTTTGCAGCATCGTTCCGGGTGACAGTTGAATATTTCTTTAATGGACTTCAAAGCTACCAGCCAATCCAACCCGACCCCTAAGACCCCTGGTCTTATCCTTCGCTGTAAGACGAATTAATTGCATTGTCGTCTGAATGCAAATGAGGTTGATCTAAGTTGTTCCCAGCATCCCAGTCCAGGTCCTTTGTTGCCGTCGAGACGGTGTGCGTCTTGCGACGGGAAATAACAAACCGCTCCCGTTCGCTATTTTAATGGAAGAGAAATTTGTACCACCTTAACTTAGAAGACACTTCAAAAACCAACGCCAGGCGAATGAGTTGATAAACGCACAATGGCGAAGCACAACCGGCCGGTTCGGTGTTTCTAGAGCACAACGGGTTAGTGAGTGCACGGCAAGAGCACACCAGAGGAAAACACTTTCCCGCACCAACGATACTTTTTTTTTGGCGCTGCCGATAAGAAAGTGTTTAAGAAAGTTTAAAATTTAATTAGCATACATGTGCCCTATCTTCGACGGGAAGAGCAGACGGGACCGCGCAGTGCCGGAACGGGATCGGCAGTGTGGGAAATGAGCCGCTTAAAATAAAAATTATCACGACCTTTACCTTGGTGGATACGTTTGCAGGGCGCTACGCTAATGCCAGTGCCCCCGGGGCGTCGTGTGTCACTTTCTGTTGCCGGAGACGAACACAATTATAGGCGCACCGGTAACGAAGAGTTATGGTACAACTGTTTTGGATTAGGTAGGAACGTCTAAGCTTGTACCGCGGTGCGTGTGTATGTTTATTCTTTTCTCTCGTCAGTAACATCTTTAGAACATTTGTAGATGGATGCGTAAAAATTGGTAAGAATTTTTAAGAAGAGAACCATTTATTTTCTGAGAGTCACGTATTACTATCAGGAAATGAATCAAACTAAGGTATATTCCTGGTCCTTCTTAATATGCTCAAAAGATGTACAGGGCTACTAACTTTGAAGGATTTTTAATCCCGTATGGGACGACGACCAATAAAGTAGTAGCTTCAAATTTTTCCAATTTACTCCAACTCTATTAAGGAAATACGTGAGGAATTGACATTTGCTGATTGATAAGTAGCCAATTGTTTTTATTTCGGTTCAACGATCAGACACTGTATTCAGTAGGAATAAATCTTTATTTTATAGAACGTTTTATTTTGACCGAAACAAGAAACTCCACGTGCCAATTGTTCTCTCATCATTTTACTGGTACTTTGGTGTTTCTTGGCGCTTCCCATAACGCTTTGGCGTAGGACGAAACGATGAATTATGGTGATGATTCTTATCCAACGACTGAAATGCGAGCGATAGCTAAGAAAGCACCAACCAAGTGCAAGCGAAGGAAGTCAACTCAAGTCCTTGAATAATTTCCAACTGTTCTAATACAGTCCGGAACATGCTGCGGGCAAACAGTTTGGTGAAAATAAAACTGCGTATAAACAACCGTGCAATCGGAAGCAGAGTTGGAAGATGAAAACCGTATACACACACACACCGTACGCACAAGCACGGCCTCCACCTTGCCTTCTACATTATTCACCCGCGAACAATTCGCAAAACCTTACAGCGTCTTCTTGGTGCCAGGAAGACAAGAAAAACGGAGCAACGGTTCGAATGATGTTGTTTTGCCGTAGCGCGTGAATTTACTCCTTCTTTGGGCCACGTGCCCAGCGGGTTTCGTTGGTCGTCACCTCCAAACAAAGACGCACGAGGTTAGCGTTTGGGTGGTACCTTATGCGTTTATATACGCAGCACGACAGAAAAGGCTGTGAGCGGGTCGGGTCAAATGAATTATGATGAGTGAATCGGGGGCGAGAGACTGGGCGAGCGACCCCTCTTGGCTGATTGCGCATATATCCGCATTTGATCTTTGTACCATTCCCGATTGAGAACGTTGTTTGGTGGTAGATATCCTTCCACCTTTCGAACAGCGCAAAGTGGCCAAAGAACGGAAGACGTGGTGGAGATCGGGGCAAACCATTGAATAGAGTCTAATTATGCGGGTAGGCTATTTACGAGGTTGGGATTCTTTCGTTCTGCGTCGCAGGCTGAAGTGACCGTGCCGAATATGTGCGGCTATAATTGAGCGGCTTGTTGGCCGCACCGCACACAATTGGTCGATGGGAAAGCAGGATGCGTGTGTAATGCCACCCGACGGAGAACACAGCAGTGCTAGCGGTGCAGCATACTCGGTGGTATTGCTCGTATCACCATTTACCCCGTATTCAAAGCGAAACCCGCGGTTCGAGAATAATGTTTTGGGCAGCAGGAACAGACAGATAAAATCAGCTCTGAATCTCTCCCGGCCCCGGAAAGCCAGCTGGTCAACAGAACGAAACCCAAGAGACCCGACGGAGGTGACGGGAAGTCATTCGGCCAGTGAAACGTCAAGCCATCTCTTAGTGCGCTGCGATGTCGCCGTTAATTTAGTCCACACGATGGCATCAATTGAGAGGGAAGTAACCACTTGACGGTACCGAGAGAACACGGTGCACGGTTTCGTGATTCTAAGCGGGAGGGCCCCCCAAAGAACGCTTCTTTAAACGCGCTCAATCGTACGCACAAACCCCTCGAGATCGCGGTGATCGCGCAGCTGATCAAAACAGATGCGACACCGTACAGGCACACAGGAAGATGTGTAAGCAGCAATGTGTTTTGGGAACTTTTGATCTGGAGCTGGAAGACCGAACGCGGTAAGAACCGTGTGAAAGCGAGCGGAGGTGACCAAGAGCACTGATGCGGTCCGTATGTAAAATTGTACATGGAAGACATGAAACACGCCTTTTTTGATGGCTATCTGACATGGAACAATTTCCCTTTTACAAATTAATCCAAATAGACTTTGTTGTTGGTACTTAGGCCTACTTCTCGGAACAGATTCAACCCGGGAACGGGTTCTGGTTTAGCAACAAACGACTCTATAAAAAAAAAAACACTCTGCTGCAGGAGATTACACAATGTACGTTAGGCTAGACGGAATACTATAGAATGGATTTTCTCAGAAAAGCTGAGATACATTTCCATCTTATAAGATTTTCCTTTCATTTACTCTGGTTAGGTCATTCTGATGTTATCTTATGTCACTAAAATATACATTATCAATGTAAACAATACTCACTATTTGCGTACCAAGACGTGATCCCCAAAAGCCATCAATCAATAAAGCAATAATCAATAAAAAAAAAACATTTTCAATGCCGTGCCACTATTGCTTTTATTCACTTCACGCTTTTTTTCCTTCTACAGCATTTTCTATTCATCAATCTCCTGCTCCGAAACGCGGCCATTCATCGTTAAGCCACAAAAATCCCCATTTTCACCCGTCATTTCGGTAAAGGGGGGGTGGGAGATGGTAAAACACTTTTTATCCTTGATTTTCGCTGCTGCTGCACGTTGAAACGTTTTTGGCCACAAAATTTCATCCCCCACCGCGCCATGATTATTCCCCGGTTGATAGCATCGTTAGAACGGAGTTCGCCAGCCACACCAACAGCAACAGCACGAAACACAAACATGACGGCGGCCTTCAGCACTTTTGACCAATGACTGATCATTAAATTCACACCCACTTCCTCTCTGATTGGCAGCTATTGAAAATGTCTCATCAGCGCTTTCCTCATCGCGCCATCGAAATTGGTGGATTGGTGTGCGCTATAAATTTTCGCATAAACCTTGAACTTTGGCGGTATCCTCCGGCATACCCGTGCGACGAAACGCTGGCACGTCCTGCTGGTGACATGTTAAAATTTCCCATCCCATCCACGGAAAACCGGTTGATTTGCGTAAGTCAGGAAATTGAAGCGAATAAGACCGCCACCTTTTTGGCCTGTTTTCGTGCTAGGGGACGCAGTTTTGCCCTCGATCCGGATTTTTACGGTCCTCGATGCTGTGCGAAGGAGTGCAAAATTAAATCATCCATGCTAATCAGCCAGTCGTAAATGAATTGAAAGAGCTAAGCTGTAATCCTATATATAAAACAGATTTTGTTTCTACTTTAGCCAAAAAATGTCCGTCTCCGTCTTACTGTAATATCTTTGTGCTGCATGATTTTATAAACAACTTACAACTCTTGTTAACCGGATTCTTAGACTTTCTCTAATTCTAATAGATTCTAATTTTTTATTATTATTTCTTTATCTCACCAGTAACACTTCACTCTATGCATGTTCTTTAGCTTACAAACAATAATCTTATTACAGAAATAATGAAGGCAACTAAATTGATTGCCATACCACACAAGCATGCCTGCCTGTGCGAATGTATCTCAAATATTTGTTTAATCAGGGCTCTTGCATGTACAGAGGCAGATACGCTCGTTACCAGACGCTTGCCGCTACATCGTTTGTGCAGTAGCATCCCGTCAACTGTCGACGACGACCCATCACGGGGTGGCGCATTAGGGCTTACTTATAGGTGCATAATTAAGCGTAAACGATCCAATTCTATGGACTGCTGTCAACTATAACGTTGATAAGCGCCCACACACTGCCAACCTGCAGCCACGCACGATAGGCTAACTCTATTCTTACGATTTTCATCTTCAAACAATCAGTTCCTTTCAAAGCATTAAGACGTACGTTCTCTCATGCCGAACACCACACAGAGAGAGAGTGGTGAAGAAATTGCATCAAAAAGTCAATGAATCGTACGATACGATGTCGAGATACTCCGCATCGCCTTACCGTTCCGAGCGATTAAAACCTGGCGCTTGTTGCATCTTCCGTCCGGTGCTGGAGAGATGCTGCGATAATTATGCGCTTCAGTTGCATATTCTCCCGCGTGTGGCAGCAGATCAGTGGCAACTCGATGCTTGGTAATGGTCCGGACTGCTACCAGAACGTTCGGTTGGTTCATTCTATATAACTTAATCAACACACTGCGTGTGTTACAATGCATGGAGTCTTGGGAAATATGTCCAAGATTGAAAGGATATATTAACTTAAATTTAAATTTTAAATATTTTTTGGGGGAACAAATGCAGCTCTGTAATATTTTAAAATACTTTGATTTGAAGCTTGAATTTATCTACCAAATAAATATGACGAACTACTAATAAATCACAGTTGATCATTTTAGAGTACTTTACAAACAAATAGTGTTTTTGATAAAGTTTTGCAAAACGCTAAAATGCATGGAACTGGCAGCACTGCTACACCGACCCACTGCACTCACCAGCGTTCGGGCAGCACTCAAGCGCGGGTTCCCTCGTCGTCGTGAGTGCAGCTTCCGCACAACGATGGGTGAAGATAATTCAAAACGATTGACTTTTATGTTTGAATTTTTCCTTTCTGGAAAGCATGCACCATCCCCTTTTTTATGCAGGATGCCCTCGAACTCGTGCGAGATTTGGCTTACTGCTTCCCACCGAGATAAGGCTGCCGTTTGCGGAAGGAGCGAACGCGCAAAGAACGTACAATAAAAAAACGCAAAAATGCAAATTGAATGCTGCAGGAACACGCGGCCGACGTTCGAACGACGCAGGGCTATAGCGCGCTGTACGTTCGGCTGAGAGAGCAAAAGCGTGCATCGCTATACGGGAGATCTGTGACGCGCAGGAAGAGACCCTTTCTGTGTGCCACCGGTCGGTCGAGAATGCAGTGGAATGGGAAGGGCTTGAAAAATTATCAAATTACATGCATCTTTGCACCGCGTACTCACCTTTCGGGCAGGCGATCGAACGATCGCGAGTGGTGTACGAATGGTACGGAAGACAATTTCAAAACATAAAATCAAAGTGGGCAAACACAAAAAAATCCCCAACCCATGGAGAATCGCGACAATCCGGTGGTGCTCACTGATCCTGGCCGATATCTCGATGTACTGCGATGGGAGTAAAAATCGGTGTGTGGAAATTAAAATATTACCTTTCGGCTGCCTGCTACGTGCAGCGTTACAAAACGCGCCGGCATTTGCCAGGGGCGATGAGGTAGCAGCAATCGATGATGCTAAAACGGTTGGAGAAACAAATAAAGAAGAAATGGGCTTTCTGTAGCAAAGGAGCGGAAGCGGCAAATGGGAAGGCACAGTTTCGGGCACAAACTACCACGGGAGAGGAACGCCATCGATGATTGCTTTCCGTCCTCTGATGGCAAGGACACGGCAAAAACGATCCCGCTGTCGATGGAGTATCAATTAAGACGATGTTTTGGCTCGATCGGTCGCACAGTGATCTTGAGGTGATCTTCCAATGACATGAGTTAGAATGATAATGATGCTATTGAAAGTATTTTTATGAAGGATTATAATATGACAAACCATTGTATTGAAGCAAACGTTTTTGTTGTACGTATTCTTAAATTTTCCGACGCATTTTCTACGCAAATTCAAATTAAAACCACTTTTTATTTATTTTCATTTATTTAATAATTTTAGCATCCATTATACAATCTGTCCCGGTACATCAACCGGCTGAATAAAAACAAATTGTTGATCTGCTTTCATAGGCATAAATCATGGCCATGGCCATTGCGCCACGGCTATAGTTCGCGAAACAAAACAAAAACCATACCCAAACGAAGCTGTGCGAACCATTTTCCGGATCTGCGTTGACGGTGAGTGCCCCGCTGCCCGCATGTGAGTGAATGGAATGCAGACAATCTGGCACTCACCGATGCCTTCTCGCTTATTTTGCCGAGCGGGTGAAGTTCGTGTCGAGTGGGTTGAGTTCCGTGTTCAACCCCCAGCCTGGATGCGTGCGTGAAATTCCCGTTCGAACGCAAGTTTCGTTCAAAACTTCGACCGAGAAGGGTGCGCGTGCTGGGCGTTCGGGAAACCTTTCATCGTAGTTATTTCGCGCCCACAAAACATTGTCGCGGTTCGCGCGAACGTGTCGTGTATGACCGTTTGAAGGTGTGTTAGGCGTTTGTTCCATCGGTGCGTTGTTCTGTCGCGTCCTAACTTCAATTGAAGTGCTAACAAAGTGCTCGGTGCGTATAATATTGTGTGTCCGCAATAATACAAGATTGCAACAGCACGTGCAGCGTCGGAAAAGTGACGCGGGAACCGGCGCGCAAGCCAATGAAGGCCCGATAATGGAAATGGTTCTGTGTGTTGCCGGTGATTCAGTGGTGTGTCGCTCAGTGTCGTGCGTTCCGGCCGTGCCCTCCGCATTCCCGGTGGCTTCCCATTTTCCCGCCGTTTAGTGTTTGGTGCGTGTGCGTGTGTGTGTGTGGAGTGCTCCCTAATGCAAGATGGCAACAATCGCAGCAAACGTATTGAAGCGCAGTCCGGTACGCGAATCGGCACCGCAGCAGCGCGCGGTTCCGACGGGTGAAGTGGCGGGTGGGATGGAACCGCTGGTGGTTGGGGTGGGGCCCGGTGTGTCCGAGGGAGCAAACGCCAAAAAGTGCAATGCCAAAGTGAGCGGTGCGTTCGGCCGAAGAAAAGGCAGTGGCAGTGGGCTCGAGGGGGGCCGCAATGCCAAACCGTCCGGGTCGGCCCACGCACCGTCGGCCCACTCGCTGATCAACTACCTGTTCTATCTCATGTGCATCACCGCGCTCGGAGCTACCGTGTACTCCAATCTGCGCCAAACATACGTAGAGGATAAATTAAGTAGTTTAGTTAGTATCGAAGACCGGCTCAGCCTGCTCGAGGCGCAGGTGAGCGATGTATATAGGAGGATCACGCTGCGCAAGATGGATGGTGGGGCGGCGGCAGTAGCGGTCGCGGCCGGCATTGTGGAGGAGGTGGAAGAGGAAAGCATGTCCGACGTGGTGCGGAAGATTTCGCACCAGATCGCCGAGTTGCCGCGAATGCGGCGCGACCTGTCCGCGCTCAAGGTATCGCGAAAGGATCGACAGGCCGCCATTCAGCAGATCGGCAATGAGTGCATGTGTCCACCAGGTAGGTGACCTTAATCGTCCGTAGTGTCTTCAATCAATTCCACTACGGTGTAAATATTTAAAGTGCAAATTAAAACAATTGCCATGCGCTAGAGAATCCGCAATCTCTGTACTAAGGCACGGAGAGATAAAATAAATCAACTACCAAATTAGATCTATTGCGAGTAATTAAGTGCGCTGACCGGAAGGAACTGGTTGTGTTCATTCGGTCTTACGAACGTTCTTCCGAGAACAAAAGGATTGTGTCCGATGTGCGACGAGCCAAATGACACCAATTGCCGGCACAAATCCACCGAGCTGATAGCGTTGTCTGCTTCGGACGACTTTGACCGGGTGGAAGGGTTCGTTGGAGGCAGAGCAGAAGAAGCTCTAATCCATTTGCTTTGTATCTTCATCAATGGCTCCGAAGGAAGTGGTGGAATAGGAATGTTATCCTGATTTCTGGCTTGTTTGAAGTGATTTTATCTTCTGATAACCGGTTAAAGAAACACCGCACATGCTGTACGGAACGGAGCCGAAACGATTCCAAACAAAAGACACCGTATCCGGTGCCACAGACAGAGCGACCGTTGCTTGTTTATCGTATCCTTGTCTCGGGCAAACGGGAAGCAATACACGTGCAAGAAATAGCACCGAGCTCCAAGGACGAAGTGGACAGTATCGGACTATTAGAATTAATCACACTTATTAGCGCACCGAAACGGGAAAGCGGCAAAGACTGGCCAATCGAACTGAAACCAAACCGATTATCGTGTGAGTGTGTGTGTGTGTGAAGTGCTGTGGGAGGGAAGGGAAGTGGGAGAATAGGGAAGAAAAGTGTCCATTTTGCCATCGGACACGACTGTCATCGACAGCCGTTGTTCGTATCGCTTTGCTACGGAGTTCCCATTCCCGGTTGGTGAGAGGTGGAAAATTGATTTTTCCCCAAACAAAGAAGCATCCACCAGCTACCGAACGCCATCACAAGCCGGGTTTATCTACTTTTGTTTCTTTCGTCTCGTGTTTCATCGCTTCCACGACGGTGCACACTCGTAGCCGTTGCCGGTCCACTGTGTCACTGCCATCTTTCGAAAGGAACATGCTTACAATCGAGTGTTACAATTCTAATAAATCAAATTATCCGGAAACGATCGGAATGGTAGCGCTGGATGCCGACACAACACAAAGGGCAACATGCGTCCGACAATGTCCTTCCGTTCCGATCGTCCACGCTTCCCTACCGGACAAATAAACACACATTGTCACCCACACTCACAACAACACATAAATTTCTTTCCTCCAAAGTTTTGGGGTGGGCGACAGGATATCCGGCGCAGGATGGGAAGGTTCGGCGGTGGACGCAACAGCCATGTTCACCCTGCATGGAAGAAATCTACCCGATGCTGGCAAGGGCAAGACTGGGCTGTTGCTTGTACTGTAGTGCACGTCCGGAGACATGCCGCTTTGTGTGCCGAAGCGGACAAAATTCATCCCCAACCTATGCGGGGCAGGATTCGTGCAAAATAAGCACTCAATCTTCTAATCCAATAAAACCGACGACAGACTGAGGCACGATGGCACCACCGTTACGGTGGTGGTTCAGGGAACCGGCAAACCCCCGGTGCTTGCACGGTTGGTACACCTTTCGGGTGTTGGCGTGGGTGGATTTTTGTTGTTGTGCGTTGTCAAACATTAGAGGTCATAAGACGTGAATTACAAACGCAGCAGGCGAAAGGCGAAACATCAACACGAACGTGATACAGCGCAACGGAGAGCAACAGCAACGGAAGTTGTAATGAACGATTAAACGATTGGCAATTTGGCGTGTGTTTTCGGCAAGCGCAGAAGAATAAGAAAGTCGATCGGCAGATAATTTGACGAGGGCTACGAAATGGGAAATGGGGTTCGATGTTCGTGAGACAAGTGTTTCCTGTGCATGATCTTACGGTCGAAAAGCGGTTACGGTTATGGTAGACGGATGTGCCACAGCTGATAAATTATGTTTAATTCTTAACCTTTGTATTGAAATTAATTGGAAAGTATTACATAACTATCCGCTACCGTAATCGGTTTTTTTATCATAATTTCCGAGATAACTTTATGAAATATTAAGACATCTTAAAGTTAACTGGTAGGTTTGTCTGTTTATTTTATAACTGATTTTAGGAGTTACACCTAGTGTTATATAACTTGTGGTTGACATATATTTTAGAAAACAAAACACTAGAAGAAGTGAATCAATTGGGATATAAATGCATAAATGTAGGGAATCTTAACTTACACTTACCTAACTTTACTTGATATTACTCAAACAAGTGCTTTTTTATTACAACAACTTATAGACTTAGTTAAGAGTTCACTTCTGTTTGATTTTTCAGAGAAGAGAAGATTTAAAAGCGAAGTTATTGGATATATTGTAGATATATTTTGGGCTAATATTAGTATAGAAATTCTGTGCCAGCCAGAGATTTTAAGTATACATTTCTGAAATTGGTTTTGTGTTCCGATCGACCGATTGACGACTCTGGCGATGCATTGTACAGGATTGGGTCTACTGATTTTGTGTGTAACAGTAGTTTCATTATAGTTTTACTTTCTTGTACATTCAGTAATATTGAATTCTGACCAAATTAGTGCTTTAAATAATTCGATTACATATCGTTTGCTGATAAATAAACTAATGAATTTGATAAGATTTTTATATGAATCTTTGCTGTTCAGACAACTAATTCTGTTGAGGATATTTTATTTTATCTCCTTCATGTTGAATTTTCGACTCAAATTTGCAAAAGAATTATTCCAAAAAGTCTTGAGGATTCGCGCGTAACTGACGTTAAAAATGGCAACATACCCCGAAGCACTCCGTCCGATTAGATCACCAATTTTGACATCGACAACTTTATCGATTCATTGCTGGTTTGCACTGCAAAAGCAGAAACAGCCATCTGGAGAAACGATGGCCATCAGCGGTCTACGTCGAGCGTGCTGAGTGCCGTGCGTGCGTCCGAGGCGGAACCCAGATAAATCACAAGCAATTAATCAACGATAGCGCAGCGAGTTTGCCGCCGCACAACTTTATCTAAACACCAGCATCACGTGCGGTCGCGAGCCCTTTTTGCCGGGACGAGATGCGTGTTTACGCTTAGATTTCTGCACCGAAGGACCAGATAATTTTGCTAGCCTTTTTTTCGTTTAAACGCGAGTTGTTGGAATTTTTTTTCTGGACGTCTTTCGTCTATTTCGCGTTGCGGGCACCTGGTCTATTGCTTCGTTTTGCAAGCCAACCCGAACGGTGCACCTGTGATGTCCGGTGGTCCATTGGGATTGTGCCTAGGTGTTGGTGATTGAGTTTGTTTTACCGTGGTTTTTTTTCACACACGTTCGTAATTCATCTCCTAGGAGTCTCCATCCTTCCGGACGAACTTCCGTATTTTTTTGATGGGGGAACCCTCCAAACGGTGAATCAAACGGGCTGGCAGGGATCCGTTTTTTTGTTTCTGCTTTTCGAGTTTCCTGCCACTCCACACCTGATTGTTAACTTTTACGTCTTTTTGTCGGTCCGTTTCGGGGCCTTTTATTTCTCGTGGACCGGTCATGGAATGGATTGAACCGCAACACGCCGGCAGCTATTCGACGACGAACTTCCGATCGAAACACGGACCACACGGTCGTGCCGGTGCCATGTGCTAAAAAGGGTAGCACTTCCGTTGGCAAAACCAGGGCCTGTGGCAAATGTGTGCTAGGGCTGGTTTTGGGCAAAAGGTAGTGTGAGTTTTTTTCGTCTGCTTTGCTTTGCTGTTGTTGTGATCGAGTAAACCGTTGGTCCCTTTACGACACCAACGAGCGTTAACCTACGGGAGATCGAACCAATGCCATGAATGGATGATCCGTTGCCCGAAATGATTGGAATGGAGGTATTCCAGGCATCCGAAGGTTCTGCCGAAGCTGGACCAACCGAACAGGAAAACTCGAAATAACAAAAAAGGAGTCGTAACACGGAACCTAGCATCAGCGAAACGCGACAACATTTTGCTCTATTGACCGGTAGAGCGGTTATGACGGTGACGAAAAAGTGTTGAACAGCTCGGAGCTGCTGATAAGTGAATGGGTGTTTGGGACGGAGGAACTTCAAAACAAATACACTTTACGAGACGAAAGTTCACAAATTGGCTGGTGAGGTGGTAGTCTCAGCAAAGGGTGCTGTACCTAAATTGCTGTCCCTCAGATTTGGTTATCTTTCCGCTGTGGGGATAACGCAACAGAGATAGCATCACCGAAGGGTAAGGGTGCAGACAAGGCTATATTGGCCTGTCATTGGCTCCATTTAATTATTATCACCATTTTAATTATGTACATTCGAGCTCGACAGCGGGATAGCTTTTATATCGTTTGTTACCAAATCTCGTTGAACAATGACGTTCCGTTGCGTACACCATGCGGTGCGACACAAAGCCAGTGCTCATCTGGATTGGTTTAAATTAAATCCATGTCTAAAATTTATTGAGCACTCAACTACTCAAAATGTTTGTTTTATCTCTTTCGGTTCAACTCGCACAGCTTAATGTTTGACATTCCATGAGTCACTCGTTGTTGTGAGTTACTACCGCAACTACTAATAAATTGACCTTTCAGGATACATACCCCAGATCATCCCTTAAGCTTTGTTTTTCGGGCAGTATTTTTCCACGGCTAAAGTTACACACGAACCAGTAACTTTGTTGCTAAACCATATTTAATATGAATTACGCGCTACTACCGTACATAAATTTTTGCTCACCCAATGCTCAGTCAACACTGTGTACGTCCGCGTCCCATTTGCAGTACAAATCGCAAATACCGACTTCCATGCTGCGATCACCGCCGCTCATCGCATTAGACGCGATGCGGCACAAAGGTACCGGGTTTCGGAAGTGAATGCGCGGCAAATCATATCCATGGGTGGTGCCGGCCACCAATATATACCGTGGGTGTTTGTGTCTGTGTGTTTTTTTTTATTCGACCGGATTTGCTGCTTTACATGCGGCGCTGGTTTGTTGCTACTAACCCCGTGTAGCGCACCAGCCAGCACTGGAGATGTGTGTTGCGAGAATTCGGCAAAGCGAATTTGCCCGTTTGTTTTTATTAGCTTCTATTTTAGTATCCGTCCCAGGACAGGGTCTTGCTGCGCAGCTAAGCCGAAGTGAACAATTCAATTTGCGTACACCGAGCTCGAGGGTAGCCGGTATTTTTTCCTACCTCTCCCCCCCCCTAGATGTTTGTCCACCCGAATGCAAAGCCGAACGAAGCGCTCAATGATGTAAACGATCACCGGCAAAATCGGCATTCCACAGTGCAAAAAATGCGCTGCAATGGGTAAAAAGGAAGCGAGGCTGGGAGTTTATTAGCGGGCGACAACAACAACGGGCGACAGCAAAAATCGCATACTTTATGAACGACTGTCAAACCAGGTTATCGTGGTTACATGCGGAAGGATTTCCTGTGGCCGTATAATTGAACATTGGTCCAAAGTTCTTCGTCAGTGTGCGGGGTCTCCGAAAGCCATGGGCGAAATTTTGGAGCAGCTTTGTTTGTGAGTACCTATTTTTTATGGCCATGCTTTTTCGTCTGTCCAGCACAGTACAAGCTCATCTATCTTGGTTTCGTGATGTTTGCCGCAAAAACAATGCCATTTCTCCCCGAGGGTTCTTCAGAGGTTTCGGTGGAAAACCTCGGCAAACGACAGATAGCATGGGGAACAACGAAACCGTGGAAAAAAAAGGATGACGATCCAAACCCAGCGGGTGTACATAGTAGGAAAAACAAAAGCCCACCAACATCGTATCAGCTCGAGCTCCCAAACCCCTCTAGGTTTGGTGTCTTCGAATGCAAAAAGGACACCCAAGATTACATCTCCGGGCCCCCGGGCCCCCGTGTGAATGTCGCGTTCGATGGAACGGTCGGGAAAATTGTGAAACCAATTCATGGTGCATTGAACTGGGGATTTTTTTTCACTGGGGGACAGTCCAGTCGCGAATGGTGCTGAGCGTACTTATTCATTGGCGATAAAGATTGCCCGAGATGGCTGCTTTCGGCGCTTGACACCACTTGAATTTAGTATCCGGCCGAGACAGGGCATGACAATTTCGATGTTGAAAATGTCAAAAACACTTTTCACGTTATGGCGTTACACTTGTACAACTTCTGTGCGTTTTTTGTGTGTGTGTGCATACAACTGCATCGCAAAGTCTGGAAAGAAAAAACGATTAAAGGATTTATTTTGAAAACATAAACCACGGCTGTCTGCTCAACAGATCCTTCTCGATTGGTTGTACAATTGCTCTTCTCTCTATTGCTCCTTTTCAATCGACTACCCTTTTTTTTGCTTGATATATTCATTACAACTTTGCGACTCCACAAGATGATCCACAGCCGTTGCTTCTCCACACTTGACGTTGATTCCGGTGGCGTGCTGCAGCATCTCCAAACCGTCGGCGAATAATTTATGACGGTTTAATGAGTGTCATAACGTATTTTATCGCCTCGAAGCGTATTTCTGTGCACGATGAAGCTATTTATATGAGCGGCCCCGTACGCGCAAGGGCGTTGCAACAGGAGTGACAACTACATCTTCTCGTCACGGATTCCACGGTCCAGGACCCGGCACCCGTACCGAACTGGAAGCAATCGCATGTGTTATTAGCCGTAATTAAACGTTTATTTTATTTTCGTGCTTTGCTCTTTCGGTGCAGAGGATCGAAAGCGTTGCGTGTTTTACCACGCGGATTCAACTCGGGGTGCTCCTCGCGACACTCCCAGCGGTGAGTCTTCGTACGCGGTTCGTACGCTGAACGCGCAAAAAGAAATCCTGCTGATTGCTGCGCAAAAATGTCGGTCCCCAGTCAGCAAATGTGAGTTAAATGGTGGGGCCATTTTGTTTGCTGCCAACCCCCTTAGTTCCCGTTCAATCGTCCAAACGTTGATGAGTTCGGTATCGTTTTGCGCTTTTTTCGTACCTTACACTGTGGCTGTCGTCTCACGTGAACGTCTCCATCGTGTGATGCCGCATCTTCCAACCGACCACAATCTCGCGTCTCGTCTCAGTGGAACCAGTTTTAACCTTATGGAACCCCCCTTGGACAAGGATAGATCGGTAGGGCGGGGAGGGTATCGGAGGATGAAGAAAATTGCTTCCCGTGTGTGTGTGAATACTCGGTGTCAAAACAAATCTGAGCCGTCGAGAGTGCGAAGAATTAAGAAATCACACATCACAGCTGAGTTTGGTCGGCAGGTTTTCGAGCTCCAGCCCCATCTCATAGCGTTCCTATGTTGCTCGGTTGCTCTCGTTCTGGAGGACACCGCGGTGCGTACACATGAAGTACACGGCGGGTGATGAAGGTGATGATGATGATGATGATGTTGTCGGCCACAGTGTGCTGACGAAGGAAGTTGATGGAAGTCCGCACACGTACCATCGTACGCGTTAATGTAATCGCCGTCGAAAAGTGTTGTTTTGACGTGTGCTGGATATGACCCTCAGATTGGACCATTCGTCCTTTCGTCTTTGTGCGCGAACCGGTCCCATGTGCCCGCGTGTAAATGATCACACCATTTCCCCGCAGCTACAATGCAGCGTCAGCCTGTACGGGCGCTTTTCGGTTGCGTTGACAGTACCGGGAAACAACATTCACCCACGGCGGCTACACTCCTGTGTGAGGTGTGGGATGTTGCTTCCGTGACAACGTCCTGATACGGGTGAGTTTGGTGGACCAGAGCGCTCAGGGAATTTGTACACCCGTTTGTGTCTAAATCGTAGACATTATTGGACGGTACTTACTCTTCCAGTATTCGCAACGGAGTCTGGTATTACCGGGATGACATCAGTGATTCCGTTTGACATACATTTCGGTGCGTTTGCATTGGCGTTCTGTAAGGTTGGCAAATGATTATTTATCACTGCATTACTTAGTCAATATGAAGAACGTTCATTGCAATGTTTATTTAGCAACTGGATAAATGGAGTTGAGCGTGCATTAAACTTTGTATTTTATTTGTAAAGCCGCCGCGTCAGCTACACCTACAGAACTCCACGATCTCTTCCAGAAATCCTTATGCATTATTCATGAAATGGTAGTAAACGTGTTAAAAATATATTTATCGCATATAATGCGCACGCACACAAAGAACACTTAAACGCATCCTTCCCCAACCCAAAGCTGATGCTTATTTTTAGAACGATCAAGTAAACGCTCTGTATGCCACATATGGAAACTTTTCAAAATGGCCACAGAACCGAAGATAAATAATCATTCCGGCAGGAAAGTACAAACGATATCTCTTCCATCAGCCGGTCAGATGTATATTGCCCGCTTTTTATGCTCTTTTTCGTGGCAAACAGCGGCACGATAGCACGAATTCTCGCCCGCATTGACTCAAAATGTGAAACCGTAAAGCGTTATCGATTTCTCGCTCATCATTTATCATCGCTCAAACATATCCCACAAAATGGGTTGTACCATCTTCGTCGGTTATCTCGGCTCGACTTTTTTTTCGCCACAGCTCTGGAAATCCTCAGCGCAAGCAAACCCAACAGCAAATGGACCTTTAGTCCTTCCGCAGCATACGAAACGTGGGCCGACTTTTCACCGGAGAGAGTGGATAAGATAAACAGCTCGACGATCTGTTCGTGGAGGGGGTTTGAAATATTTTCTGCGTGGAGCGTTGAAACACTCGCTTTTGACCAACCGTAATTTTCCGACTCGAGACTGATACGACGGTGTGCGTTTGTGTGTCACACTATTTACTTCTGTTAGCGCGTGTCCTGATGGTGATGGGTTTCCGTAAGAATTGCAAAAGGGTTTTTGAACTTGCGTGTGTGAGTGAATTTTTTTCTGTTATTAAAGCTTCCACCGTAGAGCACACGAAAACCGCAAAGTGGCACCAAACCAACATGTCACGGTTGAGGGCTGCTTGTCCGAGGGATAAAATAAACATTGGCCTTGGCATGGTCACCACTACACGCACGCATATGCTTGAAAATACATCGAAAATGACCCGAACAGAGCGGCTTTTGAAAATTTCTTTCCGGTGCCAAAAACGAAACGAAAGCTGCGCTGCGTCAGATGCCACCGACATGAAAAAAAACCCACTCACAAATATGACAGACTTCATTTTCATCGGATTCTGAGTGGTTTACGGTGGGCCCGGGATGCATACGGGCGGACGGTACAATGGAAGTAATATGTTTATTCAGTTACGGCTTTCAGGGTTTTTTTTTCTTTTCGGACCGAGAATACCATGGTGTGACACCAAACTCAAGGGGTTCGTAGCATACAGCGACCTACGACCACCCTTCAAATGTCACAAAAGGTTGTGGTGATACGTTCCTTGGTGAGTTCCCGAAAATTTCGCTCGCTCAAAGCCACCAAACAAAAGATCTTGCTTCCTGAGCACCGGTGTGTGACTTCTTCGGGATGCTGGACGGGGAGCCCTGCTGCAACCCTGCCTAACGGAAGGGTGCCAAGAAATGCTGGAAGCAGTCACGCAACTCCCCGTACAAGCAGGGAAGCGGCACGTTTATTTGACATAAATTTATCTATAAACATGAGGAATGTAAATAGGAGCGGGCATTCGAGTACGGGTCAGGATGGCCACCATGTTTTTTTTCTCTGGTTTTGGATGGGTTGAAGTAAACGGAACCGGTGTTGGTGATTCGTTGCACGAAGGCAGGTGAAGTTGAGTTGGGCTATGCTGCCGAGCATAGCAAAAGTGCCTTCAGGGGCAATCGGCTTCAATTCCACACGTACACACGTGCACTCACTCATTTCTCGGTGAATTCTCGTCTATGCGCTACTACTGCTGCTGTAGCGCTCTGCTTTGCGATCACTTTTTCTTTATCGCGTCCCGATGCTAAAGCGCCTTCCTGTGTGGTCCCGATGGTAGATGCAGTGGCAAGTGCATGTGCATGTGTACCGTACCCACCCCAGGCCCAATATCATGATCGTAAGCCACTTGCGAATACGTTCGTTTCGTTTGCTTCGCTGCAGAAAACTCCGTACACGGCACATTAGGAAAAACGTCATAGAACAAAAGCATAAGCCAGTGTTAGAGTTCATATTCTTCTGCCACATTACTGGCAATTTGTTACGGATCCGTGCGTGCCCGCTGGTAGCTCTGGGTTTGGGGGAGGGAAGGAACTGATGCGACCAGAAGTGGAAACAACGGGATGCCTTCAGCAAACTGGCAAAAACCGCTCTGTGAACGTGTGGGCTCCGAGTAGACTGCGGGGGCATCGGCTTTCAGTGCTGTTGTTATGCCCATCCGCCCAACTCGCACCCCGGGCTTGTGGGTGGGCAGGCAATAAGGGAGGAAAAATTTAATAAATGGAGCATCTGCACCGAAACCGACAGGTTTTGGCCCCGAAGGATAGTAGCCGGAGTGGTACGAGGGTCGGAGCGTGCACATCGCGTGGCATCGTGGATCGTGGAGCTAGAAGCATTAGGTTCTGGTGGGCGAGGAATGTATGTAAAGAAACGACACAACAACAACAGAAAAAAAGGATGAATACAAATGATTGTACTTCGTACCGCACGGCCATGTGTGGGAGAGGATCTGTCTTTTTTGCACCCTCTCATGTGGCATGGCAGTCCGTACTTTTCCTACATGCAACATTTATGAGACACACGGGAAAGGAAAATGTTGCCTTTGACGGATGAAAGTTATGTTTCGATCAAACGGATTTTTTTTTCGCATCAAATTATGCTACTTAATGCCAATGCATCTGTTTATGGCATTAACTTGGCCAGGCTTTGGGTAGTATCTTCGAGGTATGAGGTTTAGTATAACCGTTTCACCTCTGCTATTGCCGATATTATGCCCTTACGGCCCCAAAAGCAATTCCAAAACGAAATTGTATGTCCATTTCGCTGGTAATGGTACACCAGAACGAATTGTCCCATTCCAAAATAAGAAAAAAAACAACCTTCTGAAGGTAAAAATACAATCTATGGGTCCCCGGAGTGCCATATAATTTCGTTTCGCTTTTCGCAAATTAAACGCAATCCGACGATTTCAGCAATTTTCCATTTTATGTACAAGAAGTGAAAGACGTAGCGACATCGCCCGAGGGCTAATTTAGCTTGCTTTGCCGCTATATTTTCATCTTTCGAGTTGTGTAGATAATCGGCCAGGTTTCGTTCGATTCATTCGCCAGCCATTGCCCATTTATTGGACCTTTGGTTCGCTGTGTGTCTAATTGGTGCGCAATGTTTGATGTTTCGTTTCGGCAATGCAACGGTACACGATGTTTATCCCGTTCGAAGGAACAATCATAGCAACAATCGACTGTAGACCTAACGCTTTGCCAGGGCTGCTAGGATATTATCTTATCGTTCATCTTCCTTTCCCTCCGATTCGAATCTGCCCGGTCCCGGCCGACTGGCAATGAGGTGGAATTGAAATTCAAAGCCATTCCAAGGCTGCCCATTGTAGGTGGGTGTCTTGTTTTTGCGTCTGGTTTTGAGGCGCTCCAAACGATTCCTTGCTCACTGATGTACCTCCCCGAAATTAGGAACATTGTTGCTCTCGTTGTGCCCTTCGTCACGATAATGGAATTTCAATTTCCTAGCGAAATGAGCTCCAACAGAAGTAGGAATGTCTGGCGTCCGTTTGATCCTATGGCAACCTGTTTTCATTATTGATATAACAGAAAAATAGCTACAGCCAGTCTAAGCCGTGCTGTTTGGTACCGGGACAATTCTTCTGTCCCGGGCATTTTCTTCCCGGTGAGCCCGGACACTTGAGAAAGTTGTACCCACACCACCGAAACTTCCAAGTTACGGAAAGATCAGTCCTGGCGCGGTATCGCTTCGACTCGTGAAAAAGACAAAACCCCTATCAAATGGGGTTCGAATGTTTTATCTTGTCTTCGGCTAGATTGGGTCGTCGACTCCCCGTCACATTGTGCTGCCGACGCCCAGAAGCTGGCCCAAGTAGCTTATCTATCATAATCCGCCACTTTCGGTTCGGTCACAGGACGTTCGCGTCGCATTCCATCTATCTGTCGATTATTTTCTCATTTGCATTAATTTCTTCACCATGCTCGGCCCCGGCACGGGTGCACCGAGTGAACAGGGACGCATGACAAACAAACCATCATTTGCAGAAGGCAACCGATTGACATTCTAAGCCGCTTTCAGAGAGTGTCACTGCATTAGAGTGCTTTTCGGGTGACGTTCGATATGGAAATGCAAACAGGCGGAGATAGGAGATTCCAACAAAGCGGACACTGTTGCAGATCAGCATCGAGTGTCGAACTGTGGCCAGAAGAAAAGCAGCTTTTCCAAACCCTCCCCGAACTTCGCCAGTGCGCTGCGGTAAAGTTTCCGAGTTTGGTCAGCTTCTGCTTGTCAATCGAGGGAAAATCGGGGACGAAACGCGACCCGGCGACTGACGATGGGAACGTGAGCGAAACTAGGATCTTAAGCGAAACATTGGCTTTTCGGATTGTTTTTCGCCCTCTCCCAACCGAGTCTTCATCGCACGATGATGATTCTTTGCAAAGTGTCATCTTGGTAACAGCTGGTTGGGTTGATGAACGGAGGGTGTTTAGAGGAGATGGCACGTCGATCGGCAGGACCAACGGAACAGCGCAACATAAAGAATGTCCTTTGAACGCCCTCCTCGTGTGCGTGATTCAGGGAACTTTCGTTCGCGCTGCCTTTGCGTTGGGGCTGGACGCAAATGTCAAGTGCGGCGTGTGGTCGTCGGTGTCAAACGGGTCAACCGGGATCCGAGGCCGAGTGGTAACAACAAACGAGGCAATATTTTTTCTGCCACCGTTCGTGGTACGGGTGTGCTAAATCTTGCGACCGAGACTTTGTCGTTCGTGCGGAGATGAGAAAAACTTTTCACAGAATTTCCAACCGTCCCCAACGGGTGTCCTCGGAAGGAAAATGTCCGAAGACGCTGGTGTAGAGACAAAGTTTGCTTCGCTGGCCAGCTTGTTGCAGTGCGCCAAGATGTGCCAGCGGCAGAGCGTTTTAACCGTTTGAAGTTATTGCATCTGGTGCGCTCACATCAATTGGATTGCCAACTGTTTCGCCCCAAAACAGCAGATGACCGTTGTACGGAAAAGTTTGCCTCTGTGGTGCAGAATGTGTTTGAAACGATATAACGAAGGATGCGTATTTTGGGGTTTGCCCTGACCACTGATAACCACCGTGTGACTAATTGAGCAATTCATAACGCATTCGACTGCCTCGGTGCGCTGAGTGCTCTAATGAGGGTGTTTAAACATCGACCATTCGACACGCTGCGTGGCTGCGAGGACAATTTTGCACAACGGCACAAAGCCTAACCGACCGTACCTTGTCAACGGTGGTTAGTTCCTTAAAGGGACTATTTTCGGAAATGGGTTCGATCGATCGGGAACTCTTAAAACTTTTCCACTCTCGAGATGTATCTTCACGGAAAAGTTGCTCCCGTTGCTGAGGGAAAACTTCCTTATTTTTTCGACCCCATTTGCATAACCTTCGTGCCGGGCGTTCGGTTTGGGGATGGTGGTTTAGGGCAAAAAAAGACACGGAAGACTTTAAAAGAAATTAATGAACCGCCAACGGTTTGCCAATCGGTCGATGGACGTATCGGGTTTTCATCGGGTTTGGAAAACGTTCGTTAGAAAAATAAGCAACCGGAAGGAAACCAAATGGCCAACAACGGTTAGCCCACGCAAATGACGTAACGAACTCGGTCACTTTCTTCTACCCAAACCGTACCCGTTTGCTTTACATTGCGCAAAGTATAGGGCGCTGCGGGCAAATATCGATGTTCTTCGAACAGAACAAAACAACAGTACGCACGCAAACGCCACTTCCACAGAGGAAGCTGTTGTGTTTTATTTCTTTATTTTCTCCAACGAGGCGTAAAGCGGTGAGGTCTACCACCGTTCAAACAACCACCTTCAATTTGGGGGATGGTGGGCTGAAGCAGGCGAAATCCGGGACTGGACTGGACGAAAGGCTGGCAGTACCCTGGCCACCGGATGGTACAATTACATGACCCTAAGCGCTCAAATGAACTGCACGTCCCCGACGAGACAGGCTGCAATCGCTGCATCGGATGGGTAGAATTCGTTGATTGTTCCTCAATTATACGTTGATTATTCGAAGTTTCTCCCCCTGCATGGCTGGAATTGCGAGCAGGGAAAAAAGGGGTTGAAAACAGGTTTCGGCCACAAGGACCAGCAGGAGCCTTGCTTTTTTTGGTGTGTGTCTGTGTGGCACAGGACACAACCGAAAGGTGGCTTCCGATTGCCTGATGGTGCTGATTGCTTGATGTACGCGAAGGGTTTTATATGCACCGCACACAAATGCATGCATCCAAAACGTTACACGGCTTGTGTGTCGATGTGTGGCTAATAATACATTTTCGTACCCCTTTTTTGCACACAAACACGCAGACAGCTCCATTCACAGTTGCATATTTTCCTTCGCCGTGCTTAGCTCCCTTTTTAAGAGTGGGTATAAATAGCATTATATGTTGATGTGTTTATGAATGAGACGGAATGGAAATGCAGCATGAGGCGCATTATTTATGTACGGTAAACAATTATTATTGCAGGCTAAGAAATTGCACGTTCCAAAGAGGACGATAAATATTTATTAAACGACGCACCTAATGGAAAGTGTAATAACGTGACGAATCGCTTCGTGCGACATTTGCATTGTATCTGAATAGCGATTTAGATTACAAATAAAGTAATCGAAAAGGAGTGGAAAAAGGCTAAAAGCTTAGTTTGGTATTAAATAATGCTCTTATCTTCAAAATGAAAATATTGAAATAAATATAATTAGTTTTCTTATCGCTCTTTGCACTAAACTTTTAGCACATTTAAAAATGTTCCAATAATGTTCTTACACATTTCCAATATTAGTGAATATATTTCTAATAAATGTTGAGTCTCATGAATCTTATGAGAATAGCAATTTTTAGTGATAAGTCATTTGAATCTTGAATCGGCTCTTCGATTCGATGAAATGATTACCTCAGAGTCAAAGATTTAAAAACCCTTAAGAGTTTGTGAATCATCAATGATTTGTAACTTTCTGGAAATTCATGGACCTTTCGATAATCAAAGAGTCTTTAACAATTCTACAATCTTTGATTTCACATGACTTGCTGAACTTTCTTAAACATCTTGACGATTTAGGGATCTTTCAGTATATGTGATTCTTTAATGGTTCATGACATTCTGGAGATTCTTAAACATTTTCAAGGTTAAAATATCTTTAATAATTCCTGAATCTTCAATGGTTCATGACTGTTTGGAGTTGTATAGTTTTGTATGAGTTGCACGATGTACTCGATAAAATGATGCGAGTCATGGTTATGATTGTTGATAACGTATTAGCTTAACAGTGTTTCTGGGGTTGGTCACGATTTTGGTTTGTATTATGATGACCATAATATATACAGAATCCTCAAAACTTCAAAAATCTGTAATCTTTCAAGATTTCATATCTTTAATTGAAAATGAGACACAGAGCTTTATAATCATTTATTCGCAATAGAGTTTGATTCCGATTCAAGCATCTGAATTCAATTCGCTCATTCGATTCTGTCTCTGTGTCTGTCCAGCTGTAAACTTTCTAAACCAGAGTCAGCGGCATCTTTGCGCTAACCGGAATGTTATCATTCTCCTCTGATTATTTCACACACCCAAAAAAAATACCCGCACTCAAACACAAACGCCCCGTTCACGGCACAATCCATCACGAAGCATATTAAACATCGGACCGACATTTCAATTTTCCCGTCCGGTGTTCTATTTTCGAAATCAGCATCACATTTGTGTGTTCACCGCCTCCATCAGCCATCACTTTCCCGCACGGTCCTTGATGCTTGCCTGAACCTTGAGCAAGGTTGGCCGGATGGTGGGTTTGTTTGTTTTTGTCGGCTGATTTTTGTCCGTCTTGCGAATCGAATGGATAAATTTTCTTTCACGTCACTCGCTTGGCAAATACGAACGATCGATGGATCGATCACTCAAACTGCATACGCTGGTCCGTGTTTGGGAGGAGATTTCCATCGAGAATAGGAAGAGAAAATTGCTTTCTAATGAGGTTGGCATGGAAATTGTTAGTGTTGCACATGGCGTTGTTAATTGTATTACGCTGGCCCATTTAAACCCGTAGAAGCTAAATGTGACACGACGAATCCAGACACAGCCAGACAGGCAGACAGATCGTTCGTTTGTGCTGGGATCGAACGGGCGCTGTGTGTTAGTGTGTGTGCAGTGTCATTTTTCATGTAGAAAAACGTTTTTTCTCGAGCAACATGTTGCACGCGGTATCATCGCGTTGGCAAAAGGCATCGGTAAAAAAATAGAAAGAGAAAGGGAACCGCTGTCCATCTCATGTGACGTACAGCTCGGAAAGTGGTCTAACTCCGATACGGAAGGTGCCAAACGTAAAGAAAAACCATCCCTTGTATGAGTTCGGGAAAATTGAATTTTGTGAAAATCAATGTCCTCGTGCTAGACAGTTTCGGCCATCGGTCGTATCCGGTTTAGCATTGTCCACCCACGAAAATCTACCCCGAACGACGTCATCATCATTATCAGCGTCGCTCCGGTCCACATTACGATCGTTCGTGTCTACATCTTCATCTTGAAAAGCAAAGCACACTGCGGGATGTGTTCCACCTGGCAGCTCTGTATGTTTCACAAGCTTGGGCCACAAAACCGTGCACAAACACATCTGGGAGATTTGGTTTTCAATTCCACTCTCGCTAACCGCAACCCACGTTTGGAGGTTAATATGACACGAAAGCGGAGCCAAATTTCACATCACATTAGTAGCAAAAAAGGGGAACACACATCCATGCCTTTAGGTGGAGGGTGGATGCTGAAGGGCGAACAGATTTTGCTTCTAAGGTTTCAGCATCGGCGTACGAGAAGCAGAACAGATAACTAATAATTGCATCGATACTGTAATTATGATTGCGAACTAGCAAGGACCACGACCGCCGGACGTCGTGTGCGTCGTAACAGTGGCCTAACACTAGAGCGATCTTTTGCTTCGTGTGGCGATATGGTGGCTTTTTGTGAAATGAGAGACTAATTGAACGTAAATTGATGAGCAAATTGGATACTTTCATAAGGACGTACCGAAACGAATTTGCCATTTAGCTGTTGCTACCAAACCACACACAGTGCTACAAATTTAATATTAAATCCAGCGGTACCAACTGCACCGGCTGCAGAATAAAAATAGACAGCTTAATGAAGTTTCCAGTAATAATCAGCATACTTGTTGTCATCAAATAGACGCTGATGTGTACGCACTCGATAAAATATTCCCCCCGCAATTGAGCATCGGGAAGTTATTCCTGGCGTCCACATGCCCGTCATTAAATGCAGTGTGAAATTCGATTTACCGAACTTTTGCGCCACTTTTCCAATTCGCAGAAAAAAAACACTTCTACCCCTAAACAAACCACCCCATAATTGACAGATCTGGTGCAGAACTTTGGGAGCCGACCTGGGATCCAGCTGGAACGGTTTTGAAAAGGGACGGAGCACCATTCGCTCCCGAGAGGCGGGAATTACAAACATTTATGATAATAATGCATTCCTAATGGGATGGTAATGATGAAATATCTATGCACATAATCAGATCAGCGAGGGTGTGCGCTGTTGTGTGATATGAGTGACAGTCGCAGCCCTGCTCGGGAAGTGAAGCGACGTGACGGTAGTGCGACCGATGGGGAACTATAACCTGAAGACAAATGTGGGTTTGATGGTAATACAAACTTTATCAGAATCTGGCTTTCCATCCATTGCTAACAAGGGAGCAACTTTGGCATAATTCTTGTTCGATTCGGTAGCGCTTATCTGGGCGCTCACATTTCCGCCGGTTCGGTTCCGGGCGCGAGATTGTGGCGCTGACGTTGATTGTCCTTCGTTTGTCGTGCCGGTAAAGGTTATAAATATCGTGCGTCCTGCAATTTATTACACTCATTTCGCACAGGGACGTGCACGTTCTGTAGCTTGATGCGCGACACAGGACCACCACATACGACCACAGGACAACTCACACTGGGCGGTCTATAGAGGAGGGTTTTAGGCAAGCATCCTTACCCTCGGAGTCTCCCAGCGCGTCGCATCATGTAGAGTGAAGAGAGTGTAATAAAACCACAGAATAAGTGTACAAAGGGCCCACTGTCATCCTCACGGTCATCCGCTATCGTCAGGATCGTCGCTTAGGATATGTTGCCGGAAAACCGCTCCCCTAGCACAAGGGAGTCAATCCTTTCCCGGGGTTCCCGGAGGTGGCAGGGATGACAGGGTGGTGATAATTTTCTGGTTTTTTGAATTTTGATTGAGATTGTCGTGCTGGTTTGGACACCATCATCGGACCGGGTAAGGCAGAGGATAAACAGTGTGGGCCCCTGAGAATGGAAACCATTCAGTTTCGAAAGCATTCCCACTCCATCGCTTGAAGCACTTGAATGCAATCGAATTTCGATGAAAATGCAAATACATGCACTCCATCACGGAAGACCACTTTCTCGAATCTCGTCCGGGTGAGCAGAGGAAAACCAGGATGATAAGAATTGAGGCAGGAGTGTTGGAAAACGGATGCCTGCGAGAATGAGTCCAAGAATCCGGGTCCGAAATGGAACAGGATATTCCACAAGCGCAGTGCTGCAAATGGCAGGTTTGACTATCAAAAGGTATTTTTTTCCCTCCCGATTTACTTCGCCAGAACTCAACCACTCTGTCATGCTTTTCCGATCTGCGGACAGTTGAGTGGATCAGTTGGGTTGCTCTCTAAGTCTGACGTTGCTCCAGGACGTCACCCAATCCTTCCGCCACCTTTCCACCCTCTCGTATACCCTGATGTGCCCATAAAAATGGGGTTGTATAAAATTGGTCGCACGGTGCATGGGACGTGCACACCCTTTTCACGTCTTTTGGGCGTGATTCAATTTCCGGACTAAAGATTTTTGGTCCATTCTTCCATTGGCAAGATCGATCTGGTGTTCGCGCGCGGTTACTGTGGGGAGTTTTATTTTTTTACTTGGTAAACTATCCAAGGTATCGTGAAACGTGGTTGGCGCTGACATCGCCCGAATGTCACCGCCCGAATGCAAGGTGACAAATGAGTTTTGTCGATTTTCTACAAATTAATAAATAAATCTTTCTGCTTCACCGTGACTAGTGGGTGAAGAAAAACCGACCGAAAGAGACGAAAACAGCGAGATGTTCTGCGGTTCTGTTAGTGGTGAGGTGTTTTGGCACACTGTGGAGCGTTGTTACCGTGCCCAGAACGTGGTTTTCCATTTCCACGGGCCGTAAACTTTGTGTCCATGGGCGCACATTTATCATTTCCTCGTCTCGCGGGTGTCGTAGTTTTATGGTCGTGAACGTGACACGCTCGAGCATAGTGTTTCGGGGAGGTTTCTTTTTTTTTTGCCCTCCTCGTTGGGAGATTTCACACATCCGAGACGAGACATTCGGGAACGTTTCACCGAGAATATGATGGGGACATATTTCGTTCATAATGGAAATTGGGGGGGTTATGTACATTTTCTTAGCGAGGATATTCTTTATGTGAGCTGAAATGTTTCCCCATTTTTTGCCCCTTTAATTTGTTTAGTTTTAGTGATTTATTTTATGCTACAATCATTTTTACGATCTTTTACGGATGTTGAAAGCAATGCGAGAATTTCCACTATTTTTCTTTTACCAAGAATTTTACAACATAAAACACCATCGAGCAAGTTTTGAAGAACTTTAGCGTCTTGATGACTCATGCTTTACGCTTAAACTGATCGTAAACATCAAGCAGTATTAAAAGCATCGTAAATAATGATACTGTTGTGGGAATCAACAGAACACTACGGTGTGTTCCGCATGCCGCATGCCGCCCATTTCATGCTGCAATAAATAGTCTGGCAATGTCCTAACAATAAAGCGTTTTTACCTCGCTGCGCGCCTTCCTGACGGCAATTGAACATGAAATGTTCGATCTCATTAGCTAAACGTTTCGTGCAGAGCAGTAACAGCAAGGAAGCGAAACAGTCAGATGAATGCACATGCAAACGCGTTCAACTTTTTGCGTCATTTGTAATTTATGTTTGCCGAGCAGGAGATGCTGGCAAACTGTCACGCACCTAAGAATTCTACACCCTCCTCCCCTCCCGAAAACAAGAAGTAAGTTGGGAATGGAAGAAACGGTAAGAAAATTTAAATTTTTAATTAAAACATCTGGTCCGGATGTTTGGTGCATTGCATTGGAACGGCGCGCTTAACATCAACGCCGATTGTGGAAATGGTTTTTCAATGGCGCTGGTCCACTGTTTTTATTCAAATTAGCACCCTTGCCTTCTTGGTGTGGTTGCTTATGCCCGCTGGAAATGCTGCTATCTTAGCAAATCGGGACTGTTGATGTTTGCATTAAACAAACGCAACATTGTGCACACCTTACAGCGAGTGAGCGACGGAAGGAAATTATTCCGATCTCGATGCAGTTACACAGATGAACAACCCCCGGCAGCATACGCGCACCGCACCGGCAGCATTCGTTTTTCATTTATGCAAATATACAATTTCCCCGCTCCTTCTGTTGTGCTCTAGTATTCAACGAACGGTCCCTTCGGTCCCCCGCACTTGGGAAGATGTCACGAGACTGCACCGAATGGTTGCACCAATGCGTTTCGCTCAAAATTTACCTTACTCACCATATAAGTTCGCGATGGTGGAAGCTCTCAGCGGGACGAAGAAATTGAATAAATAATTTTCTCGTTAAGGTACATGCGCGAACTCGCTTTTTTGTGTTCGTACAGTGTAATGAAAAGTTACTCGCACGATAGTCGGTTCATTCTTGCCAAGAAACCCTTCGCCTCCGTGTGCCAGAAATGGAAAGGATACACATTCACGTGCTTAATGCGTTCGCTTTACCGTAACTGCCAATGAAAATGTACGCTGGCAATGTAAAATCTGCAATACATTCTAAGAATTTTATTGTAATGCGTGCAGGTTCACCATTACAAAACAAAAATTGCATTCTACTACACTAGGCGCTGCTGACTCACAAAAGCCACAAGAACGATATCGTGTCGTTGCTTTCTATGGAGACCCATTAGAATTCATGTGGCATTGAGTTTGGAGCGCTTTTTTTTGTATTGCCCTTAGTTAGGAAAGGTTGGATCACTTGGGTTAATGTTTCGGTTTGTTTAATGGAGCAAAGGAACCATTTTGTGGGAGCGTTTTTATGCTGTTCGGTTTACGTTATTAGCGTGACGAGAAAATGACATTCAAGTAACGTTAGAAATAAATTGTAACAACACTTTGGGGTGAATTTTGGAAACGAATGTTTGGACTCAACATTATGTTTGTGGAAATGTGGACATGATTCAACTCAGTAATCTCCATTTTATATTCAAGAAATATGCAAAACTTGAAATATTGTTGGAAGATTTGATTTTGTTCCTTGAATTACTGAAATGACTATGAAAACTCTTACATAATTTTCCATCATCAAAAATATATTCTTAAATGTAAGTTATATTTTTCTTTGATGAATGATATATTAATGACAAGCGATCGAGACGGTTTTTAACATCTTCTTTCAAGCTGACGAATTCATCTCACACCGCAAACAGAATGAAAAAGGATAATTACATTAGCTCTCCTCGTGGAACGCTCATCACACAACGCACAAGATCATTTTCCAAAATTCACTCGACTTCTTCGTGGATTAAACCCAGTTCATCATACAACACCAACGGCACAAAAACGATTCGTGCTAGATGCTTTTGATGCGCTAAACAAATCCATCCAATCGCCGCACGCCACCCAGCAGCACCCAGATATTTAGGTTGGCATGGCTAATAATCACATAAATATTTGGGGATTGCGAGTTTGCCCGAGTTGATGCTTGGCACACCACACCGCACCGGCCTCCCGCCGAAACGACTGGCCGTGGTAGGAAAAAGTGCTGGAGAGCTCTCGTGCTGATCAGCGCTATTCGTAATGCAAACATCCGTCCAGTTGGTGGCTACGGCATCCATGGAACAAGCTGTGCGGGAGAACAAAGTTAACGAGTAACCAAAAAAAAGGAACAAATCAAACTCTCCTACCCAAAACAGATGAAACGAGCTCAAAGTTTCCAATCAAAACCCTTTAACGTTTCCGGGACCTCCCACGACTCAAAGTGAGTGTGTTGAAACAACGAGCGGGTGCAATAAATACTACCAGCCCTTGGCTGGTTTCGTCTTTCTTTATCCTGTGCTCCAACTCATCAAAAATCCACGGGTGGTTCTTGTTTGTACTGCGGCGGGGGGGTTTCTGCATCCCGCAACATCCTTCAACACGCACGTCTCTTGATTGATTTCGTCGCATTTTGGGAAGTTGGAAAAATGGGCACCCATAAAAGGCCCACCCATCGCTGCTGGTTGAAGAGGAAAAAGGAGGAACTGCCACTTCCAGGAAGGTGCATTTCTCACAAGACCTTCGAGTTCTCTGCGGATCGTAATTGATGGCTTCAATTAATGAGCTCGCGCTGTGAAGATGACGCTAGTTTCTTCCACCATATCGTCTAATGTCCAATGTGCTCACTTTCGGTATCGAATGTCGTGTAAATGGCTCGAAGATGGTTGCTTTTATGCAGCTTTTTTTATTGGTACAGCTGTACGGCATCACTACAGCGAATGCACATATGTGTGTGGTCGGTCGGTTCCCAGCTGGAAGCGTTAAATATTCATGGCCAACGGGGAAATCCTTCGGCGAATCTGGCGATCGAGTGAGCCTCGGTCGCATAAATAAATCGCGCGTGTGAATGCCAACCCGTCGGGAGCATAAATCTACCACGCGGTCCTGACGGTTACGATGGGCAGGATACGGTACGAGGGGAGAGGGTTTAAAATTTGTTTATTATTAAATCTATGCACAGCTGGTCTTCTGTTCCGTGCAACCAAAGCAGTAGGGCAATATCATCCACCAACCGAGTGGGGAAATGCGAATTGCTGATGCGCGCGTATCGGCATTTTATCACTTAGTGGAAAGTTAATCCTTCCACAAGTTCCGCACAGCTGCAGGCAAACGTTCGCGTTGTATCTTCTTTTTTTTGGGGGTAATGGGTAAGTGTATATACGACACTTCATCCTGCCACATGTGCTCGGCTTTTAATATTTCAGCGACACTCAGCGAGACCAAAGCAGTTGAGATATTGCTCTGCTCCGAGCATTTACACCATCCCTAGCAATGGGATGCCATCTTTACCGTGAAAGGCATTACCATGTGTCGCGGATGCGGAGGTTTCGAGTGTGTGAGTTTGTGATTATAGAATAATTTTAATTCCTTTGCTCGGTAATGAGCGGTTCACGCTACGACCGTGCGCCACTGTTCCGCATGGTTTGCAAAATTTTCCGCTTGCATAAACACAGGCGTTTCATAAGCTGGTGGGTAGAATTGTACAAAATCCCCCCCGGATGCTGACGGGTGTGTTGCTGCGCATCATTGTATTTGTGGTGGAAAAAATGAAAAGGAGAACTGTGAAAGGCACAAAATACACCCATCCCTTTGTGGAATTCTTTTACGTGCGGACCAGTTGCACCACGGCCCATGATCGGTCAAACCACCAGAGAAAAGCGCCGAAGTGGCGGTCCCGGCCGTTAGGGGTTTGGTAGGTGATTGAGCAATAAAAGTTTCGCATTTACCTCCCCAGAACCTACCATAGGGATGCTACAGCAACGCTGCAAATGCAGCTCTGTTGTGGTCCGACGGCTTTCCGGGGCGTTTGTCTCGCCCTGCCATACACCACAGACGGCCACAATATTTGTGTAAAACTTTACATCCCGAACGGGCGAGATACAGAACGGGGCGAACGCACTGACTGCAATGTGGTTGTAGACTTTCGATCGGAAACGAACGCTTTGCAGGCATCAGAAACCACAGCCCAGTCGACTGATGGTGGCTTTTTAGTAGCTGGGGGCCGGGATGGGTTCATGATATCCTTGACGGAGTTCCACCCGGTCACGAGTGCCGCAGTCTAAACCCAGCATCTCGAAACGGTTGAACAGTTGGCATTTCGCTGTGGTCTTGGTGTGTGCGTTCCGGAACATTGCCCGCATCGCGTGCTGTTGGCAAGTAGCGCGACGCTCAAGACATACTCACGCCAGGCGCGAGCCTGGTGGAATCCGGTGTGTGCAGCAGGATTAAAGGATGCAGGGGTTTCCGCGGTATCCGTCTCGGTACGTGAGCCGCCGATGAGGTTTCAAGATTGATGTTCGATGGCACACACATGGCTCCCATTCGCCTGCTTCCACAATGGGAAAGTGTTTCACCGATATTTAAACACACAGCGCAGAACATCAAAGCGATGCCGGGCGGAATAAGCGAAACGATCGCATCTCGTGCACACAAGCAATCACAGGGAAGATGGACCGCGACTGGACGATATAGTGTTCGCAATGTTCGAACTTGTTTATTTACAACTCAACTCAGGCAACGAATTGCTCGTTGTCTTTTCTGCTGTCAGTTGCCCGTGCACCATCGGCATCAGCTGTACTCGGAGTGTGAATGTCCGAGAAGGCGAAGGTACACAACCTGGTTCCTGGTGCTATGGTTTTGTTTGCTTTTGCTTCGGTCACTGTCACTGGCTAACGTTTTAACGTTGTAGCAAACCGTTAAAGTCACACGTGGATGAAATCCTACAGGGGTTCTAGCTCTTCGGGCAACTGTATAAGTATCAGAAACTCGACAGCCATTAACTTTAGTGTACTTAAAATCTTATGCTTAATTGGAATGGAAATATTTATCACAAAGTACTAAAAAATATTTTTATGTTGTTTTATGTATGCCTGTTGGCATAATATACCTTCTGAGGCTGTTGAAGACATCCACCATGTTTGTTCTATGAATCATAAAAATAAAATAACTCTTCTTCGAAACGAGGATAAATCCTCGAACCAGTTTTCATCCGGTGTTTGTATGCAAAAGCCTTCTAGCGAACTGGTCGCGTTAAAATGTTTTATTCGCTTCACCTTGAAATTGATCTTCTGTCAGCTTTTTTCTCGAAAAGGTACCGGTTTATTGCCACGCAATGCCCGATTTGAAGTTTGTTTAGCCGCATGATCATGTTAATATGCTGCTGCTGCCCACTCGCTTCTCTGCCCGGTTCTACCAAAACCTGAGCTGCACACACACACATGGCGCTCCATTTAAGTGCCAGCAATTTATCAATATTTCTGCAAAGTAAAGAACGCAATAAAAAACTCCTTCCCCCTCCCATCTTTAGCCCGATGCAGGGCTGCACACCTAATCCGCGGGCATCCTCGACATCTAGGCCCGTTAATGGGATGTCTGCTGCCATTTTGCCACGTTGCCTCCCCGGAGAGATGCAGTGTGCAATCCGGGGTGCATCTGGAACGTGATTGAAACCAGCGAGAGTTCCTGTCTTCCCCGGGTGGTGTCCTGCGTGAGAGACAGCTGCTGATACCCCGTTTTGCCAGATTGCGCTGCACGAGGAAGCATTAAAAAACAAACACATCCATTCGCTCACCTTCTTTGCCCGGGGTTTTTAAACACCGGAGCTGAAAGCTGAGTGGTGGGAGCAACCAACAAGACGCCCATAAATAATAAAACAGCGAAAATCGTATGCATGGAGGGAGAAGTGATCTGCGTCTAGCTAAAAATATGTGCACCGAACGAAGGACGAAACCCGAACCAACGTCCCCTTGGTTCCAGCTCGGCAGCGTCACTGTCGCCCTTAGGGAAGTGAAGCTCATTTTTCGCTTCCCAGATCCACCCAGAACCCGGCTGCACTGGGTCGGTTCCCGTGCCCGGTGCATGTTCCACCATGCCCTGTTGTTAAGCGATGACGATATAACCAAAAACACACAACGCTAGAAAAAGGAGAAAAAAAAACAGACACTAATAAAAATAGCACTCAGCCGGGCGAATGGTTTTCGGTATGTTTTATGGTTATTGGGAATGCCCTTTGATACCCGGCCCCTCGATTGAGACACTATACGGATGGTGGCACGGTAGGACAGATCCACACATTCCACCATTACCCACGGTCGGTGTGATCGCATCTGCCTCGTAAATAACACTGTTATTCTTAATTCATATTTCCGCTCTTTACCAACCCTAAGTTCCTCGCTTTCTTCCGAACTCTTATCTGCTCGACCGAAAGGATTGGAAGCGTGTTTTTATTGCGCACCAAACCATTGTTTTTTTTTCGATTCTCCTACCCCCCGGTTGAAAAATGTGAAGAATGTTGGTAAGTGTCACGCGTGCATTGGAGGATGGGGTTGGGGAAGTCTTTTTGTTGAATATGAAACAGATGCAGCATCGCCCGGTGTTTCGGAACGGGTGATTGCTATGTGTGCTAGCACAACCTTGTGGCAATTTTTCGGAGTAGATTTATCCCGTGGCAAACTAACCTTTTGCGGTCACCGTGGGTTTCGTGGATACGTTTACCATGGTTTGCGGTATCGACACCAATTCCAGCGAGAAAGTATCCAATTTCAATCTCGTCAACCCCTCGTGCTTCGCCGTGCCGCCAGTCGTGAGGCTCTTCATCCGGGGAAAGGTGTCTCGCGAGATGCGGTTCGCTCGAGATCAAGCGGGCAGATAATCGGTTCGAAAGCGAGAGCAATGCAACTGTGAGGTAGAATAGAAAATAAAACATTCTTATGACAGGGAACAAGATGATAAAGAATCACCCGATCACCGCATCATATGCATGTTGCTCTGACAGTAGAATATTGGGGAATGTAGACGAACGTATCGAAGAATACTTTTCAGAACTGTTGAAGTGGGAATGAGCGATCCGTTTTTCAGCCGGAGACGGATTCCAGATCTATCCGTTTAAACCATCATCGAGATGTATTAAATTACATTGATCGTTCCGTCATACGTTCTGTTACGCTACCGGTGACACACTTATTACGTATGGCACTGGCATACGCTAACTTTTTCCCAGACCGCACCGCATAAAACCAACCGAATGGCTCCCGCATAGCGTTGCCGGTAACAGAAGCGGCAAAGTTTCTTTTGGGTTTGAAAACTAATTTCTCCACTTACAAACACAACCGTGAGCGGTTCGGTCGGTTCAGTTGAAGGATAGTAAAAACCGTTTTTGTACAGTTCATTCACGTACTCGCCCATTCCGTCCTATCGCGCGTTCCTGCCTGCAAGAACTATAGTGCTTATCAGTGTGGGCCGGAATGGTTCATTTGTACGATACCGACCGAGGGGTGGGAAGTTTAGTCCGCCCCGTCGCTTCCTTTTTACAGTTCCGCGCCCCACCTTTATGCCGTCCGTCAGGGTGATGGGTCAGGGAAAAGTTTAATGACTCATGCGCTTGAAGCATAAATTATGCCGCCATATTACACCGCAGGTAACAGAGAGGCGGGTGTGCACGTAGTTGGATTCGTCACACTTATTACCAATTCATGACGTGTAAGGTAGGTTGATGAGGTGCCAGTGCACAGTGGGAGGTGAACTTCTGCAAATGGGTGTGAGCAAATCGGGAAATTCCATCCGTTTCGTTCCCTGCAGCGAGAACTCTCTCAAGAACTGCCGAACTGCCGCAATGGCATAGGCTTCCATTTGCTTCACGTACATGTGGGGTAGCGCACCATTGGTGCGCCAAAATAGTGCCCAAAAAGATGGGGGCATCACCGCCCGGCTGGCGCATGTTCCGGAGTTATTGCGTGCTGCGAGCGATGGAGAGATTTCAGCGCCTATTTAACACATCTTCAGCGAGAATAGGGCCGACGCCGGGATGAATTCCAAATAGCGCAAGAGAGGCGTAAAAAGAATTATTAGTCTAATACTCCAAACGCGTGGTACGTGGCACGAATCGAAATGTGCTGATGTTGTTACGCTAGATCTTACCGACAGGCGGGCCATCCTCCCTGTGTGCGTTTAATGTATCGATCGGACCATCGGACCCCCCAAAACACCACCTACCTTGAAGGCGAATTCAATAACGATTAATCTGTGTGATCTCACCAGGAACAAGCGTGTTATTCTTTTGACACCGTCCACGAACGAACATGGGGAATTGGAGGCGAAAAAAACATTCTAACATTCCCAAGATTTGGTGGAAAAAGAAAAAAAGCCACCCAGTTGACACGACAACACTCGTTGACAACTACTCGCCGGAACGTGACAATATTTCGGAATTTATTATTTCCTTCCCCCTTCCCGATGGGACACAGCCGCAACAAAGGCGAACCTTCTTCCCAATCAGTGTCATTCAAGTCGTGACCAAGAAGCGTAGCGTGTCCCTTTTTCCTTCGATATCCTTTTCCAACTCGCAACAACAACAACAAAAAAACTCCCACCGGGGATGGACGGAGAAGATGATCGGCAGGAAGTCAACTTCGAACCATGGTTCCGATAATAAAATCAAACTGTATTGGAAAAACATTCCCGATTCCCACTGCTGCCGGGCTGCTGTATTTCAGCGTCAAACCACCACCAGTGGAAAGCCGAACCCCCCTGGCTCTCTGAAAGTGGCACAAGTCGTTGCCATTTCTTCGCCCGGGCGAAGTTCTTGCCTGCCTGCCGGAATATAATTCGAGTGGTTCGTCCGTTGCCGAAGACAAACACTTCACCACCGTCAGAACTTCGGTTCAATTTTGTGGTTGGAAAGAGATTTATGTGTTTTTTGACCCTGCTTCTCCAGCGCAGGAACACCGGCATCCCTTATTTTCCGTGCCGTTTCCTTCGAAGGGGCGCGTCGGAATCCGAACCCCGGAAAGTTGCTAGTGAACTCCAACCTTTTTTTTCCAACCTCTATTCCCAATGCGGGGCAGGGATGGGTTACGAATCCCCACCAGACAATCCTTCGAACGATTCGCACAAAAGTGTAACGCGCAAGCTGTAATCCGATGATGGGCGGTGGCTCTCCCGTACCGGGCGCCCCAAAAAAATCACGTTGAGCGAAAAAGTTTTACCATCCAGCGCAAAACGACTGAATTAACCAATTCAGATCAACGGATTTCACTTGCTTTTGTTCGTTGCTTTTCTTTTTCTCGCATCCATTTACAGCAAAAGACCGATCCCTTGAGCCTAGTGGAAGAGGGAAATGGTAAGCGTTTGTGGCGATTTTCTTTACCGTTCTTGAGTTCCTACAGTGGCACAATGTTGTCGGTTTGCTTGGGACAAAATAGTTCGAAGTTGTTCTTTACTACAATGCCGCGCTTGATAAAAATTTATTTACTTCAAGAACACGTAATTGTTCAAATTTTTAAAAGTTTGTAACCCTCCGTACAACGTAACTTTTAATCAAAATTCAAAATACGTTGTAATTTTTTGTCCAATTTTCCCTTGAGCGCCGTGTGTTCATTTTGCCTGCCGCCGCAGGGAACGATAGGAGCAGCAAGCAGCAGAAACTTTCAAGACCGAGAGTAACAAACAATATTTCGCTGATGAGGATAAAGCGGTTAAATTAGTTCGCTCTTTTCGAGTTTCGCCGTGTTTGGTCGTGTTGTGTAAAGGCGCCCGCCTTGGCCACAGCCGGATGGAGCACTGTAGTGTTGCGGTTTTGCTGTTTGGTGGAGTTTTCCGTGCCTTCAACTTACACTCAGCACGCTCATTGCTGCACGGTTTGGACGGTGAGTTTTCGGTCGCCATGACCTCGAGCCCCGATCGAGCAAAACGACCACGCGCAAAACGTAGAATGTGCTGTAAATCTAATTGTCCTGATAATCGTTAATTGATCCCCGGAGAGATTACGCAGCGGAGCATTATTCCTTATGCGCTGTGTTTTGGGTTCTTTGGAGCAGTGAAAGGATGTGTACCATATCGGTGCTGGTTCGGTGCAGGTTACAAAAACGGCACTCGCCGAACTGTGTGAAGCATACCGATCTGTCTGGTGTTTATTAATACCGCGTGTACCGGGTGTACACTGTGGAGCAAACGGCGCGTTCCGAGCTGGTGAGGATTCCGCGCGTCTGGCCAGGAGGCCGGTGTATCTTAACGGTCGCACCCGGTGACGACAAACGATTACAGCGGCGACAACATCGGTCGGTCGCGACAAACAGTCGCCCGATGTCTACTTACTTACGGTCGATACTGTCACTCCTGCCGCCGCCCGTACAACTGCTATGAATGAAGAAATATTTTATTACTTAGCAGATAATTACAAACATGCTTCGGATTCCATAATGCCAAAGGGCTAACGCTCCCAAACGACCAAGAACGGAGCGCAAATATAGCGAACGCGCTACAGCATTCCACAACGGACAAATCCGGCCATCTGAGTTTTGGTGTGAAAACTTTCCCTTACTACAGCGCTTCCAACCGTTGGTTGGTGTGGTTTTTAGAGAATATGAGAAGCGTTTTTTGCCAAAAGAACAGTTTATTTTTATCAGAAAGATTCCACCAGTTGGGACAGTTTAAAGGATTTTATCGCGTAATTCGCGTGCGTAGTAGGCGGAAGTTTGAGAAGTTGTCTTTTATGGCACTTTCGGAGATTGCTGTTGATGGGGAAATAGCGAAATAGTTGGAATGGTTCTGCCACCTTGTCATATCACCAGTGAGCTCTCAAGATAAATATAAACCCATTATCGTGGTGCTTCCGAGGGGGCAGATTTATGAGCTTTAAATAGGACGCCCTCTTGAACTCACGGGAGCACGAGCTCATACTCACATTTCTCCCGCTGGCAGCATCCTTACACCCGCAGAACAATAGCGCGTCATCATTAGTCCTTGAGTTATCTTAACTGTTCCTTTACGGTGGAATGTTTTCCCACACATACACACCCGCACCGCCGTAGGGCGCATTTCAATACACACTATTGTCCTCTAGCGATCCTTGCACGAGGGAGGACCTTTTGAATGATTATCTTACCGACACGCAGTGTGTTTCATTTTCCCACTCATTTTCTCGCTAACGATGCCACCCTCGAATCGCAGCGAAATGAGGCAAAAGAAAATAAAACAGCTTTCGGTGAAGATATAACTTCCACCCGTCTGCCACCGACCCCACGGACCGGTACCCCAACCCACGGTGTATGGGGAGTGTCTGTCGGAGTGCTTCAGTTTTTACGGTCGGTTTTTCCGCACGGCTCGACTGTTTATTTGCGCTGCCCTTTTTTGCTGAAGCCATTCTGACTGATGGGTCGGGTCGTAAAACCGCCAGCACAAGAGACTCATTAGAAATTATAACAGAATTCCATTCGGGCGGAAGTGAACTGTCACGGTACGGGAGTGTTCTCCGTGGTGGTGGTTCGGTTTCAAGTGTCAATTGCACACCACAAACGCCAAGCACCGTTGTCGTTCCAGGGCACACTTAATACTCGCCGATCTGGAGCTGGAAGCTGGTGGTATTCAGCCAACCCACGTCGCTAGTTCTGCAGTACACAAACGGGAAGGAAGTCTGATCATTATTACAGTACAATATTTATGAGCTTTCGATTCCACCAAACAAAGTGGGTGCGCTTTCGTTCCGGTGGACTGTTATTACACGCTTCCGATTGATCAAATCGTAACGATCAATGGGCCGGGATTAAGTATCCGCAAAGGGTGTGAGTAAAACACAACACAAAATCAGAGTTTCGTTATGCTGTGGTTCCCTTTCAGCCAGCTACTTCTTCGGTTTGGGTGTTTTCGTTGGGCCTCCGCATAACTTAAACCGGGCAATGGAGCGTACCGAATGGGAACCAATTTTCTGTCCTCCAATCTTCTCGGCTCATTCTCGGTGGCTTCTACCGGGCAACGAGTGATCGCTCCATGTGAGTGGTGCCAGTGGTGAAACCATTCGAGCAGGATATATCTTTCGACATCTGCATAATCTCAATCAAATAAATCTACATTTCGACTGTCGTCTGGCAATGTGTGGAGTAGCATGTTTCGCTCTGCTGCCCTTTCCGCCCCTTTCTGGTTGCCTTGCTGGGGGGTGTGATTTTTTGCGCCTCATTTCCCAACCGAAAGAGCACCACGTCGTGCAGCAATGGAATCCGATGCGGAATGATTTACTTAATACACTTCGTTTTGAAACCGATGAGCCGCACTAGGTGGTACTCGGCGGTCGTTTTGGACGCAATTCGTATTGTTAAGCGGCCGGTATGTGAAGGTCGTTTTTTGCCTCTGCCTAGCTTTTACTGTGCAGTGAGTGAAAGAAGGGGACGGATTTGGGGGAAAAAAGCAATGAAAAGCCAAGCAGTGAAAGCCTCGGGATGTTGCTGGAAGGCATTTGATTGAATCTTGAAGATTCTTTCAAGCTGCACGGCGAATTACGGTAGCCTACATAAGATTGCTATTTTGACGGGTGTAAGGCACGGATAAAGAACGGCATGAACAACCTGAGAAAAAGGATCTAGCGTTACGTTCCTTCCGGTTAAAGAGAAGGCAAAGTCGAAGCGTAATATGATTGCCTTTTTATTTAAATTATGATCATAAGGAGACATTTACACAGGCCTCACGGATGTGAACTGCACAGTGAGGAAGTAATATAAAATGTTGAATGAATGTTGGCATGCGTTTCTCCTCTTCCTGTCTCTTGCATAATATCCTCCTTAAAAATGTGTATTTGATTTACGTTCAGCAAACATTGGCTCACATCGCCACATCCCTCACTGCATTGTTTGCTATGGACGAAGTCGTACGAACTAAGCAGTAAGATGCTAACTGATGTTTTCCTCGACGGGAACTTTGCCCACTCCGGACGAACCTTTTATTTTTAAGCTCTTAAAAGCTCACCTCAAAACAAGACATTTGTTGCGTAGGCATTACATCGTTCGTCCTTGTGATCCCTACGTAAACCCCGGTACAACCGTTGCTTCTACGGTAGTTCATTTTTCAGTGTTTATGAACCACCAGCAGAAAAAAATGGTGCTCGCTGTAAGCTCAGCCAAACGGTGCCCCAATTATTCACCTGTCCATGGACTTTTCATATCTCTTTTGGTGATCTAACAGAAAAAAGACGTACAAAATTAATAGCAAAAGAGACCAAAATATTGCTTTTGTGATGGGCACCCAGAACTGAGCATAAAACCGAAAGCAGATTGATGTGAGACGATTTTTCATCATTTCCATTCGTGGGGAAAATGCGCAAAAAAGCCGTTCGTTTATTGCACACCCCGTCAGGCATCATATTGCTGGACCCGGGATGCAGGAGGTCTACGATCGATCGGATGGTTAAATGGCGAGAACCAATTTCCGTACCAATGGGCAGCACGCGAGAAAGATCTTTCTGCCGCTCGTGCGATTGTGTCTCCCATTGGAATCTTTACGATTTTGTCCCCAAATGCAAATGGTACGCGTGGGGTGGATGTTGCTTTTTTTCTCCAATTTTTTCCCCATTTTCTATAGCTTCCGTTGTAGTGAGAATGAGATCAAACTTTAGGCCGAGTTTTTCTTTTTTTTATCGTCCTTCGTCCGCATAAGGCATCACCATATAGAGCAAGATTCATTGTCGCTTCCACGGCAGGAGATGCCAAGGACGCGTGAGGCGATACTTTATAGGGCGAATTTTTATCGACAGTTTTTCGGCATGTTTGTCTGCCCCGATTCCAACCTTACGATAATTTATGGCCGTACGGAAACACCACGCTTATCCAATCCCGGAAGGCTCGACCAGGCAACAACATCAACTATGCTACCGCGCAAAAAGGCGAAACAAAACCTGGCGTGGCGATATAAAATTCTCAGCAAGGGATCAGATGCGAACCGGGTGGAATGCGCCATTGTGTGTGTGTGTGTGTGGCGGTGAAATAATGATGTTACGCAAAATGTGTTTTCTTTCCTTCGCAATTCCGGGCTCACCGTTTACCGCACGCAGTAAATGATGTAGTCGGCCATTGGCTGATTTTGGTGGGCAATTGCTAGAATTATTACAAAATTATTTATGAGCCTAATGGAATGGCCGGCGTTAGGGAAAGGCATGCCAACGGAACTTGTTAAGCCTCGGAAAATGCGCACCTTTTGCACCAACCCGGGGACGGGAACGGAAAATAAGGAGGAAACGGCATTTAGAGCGGATTTGGTACTTTGCAATTCTAGCGACTGTAAAGTTGATTTCTAACGATCTGATAAAATTCGTCCGGACTAAACGATATTTTTGGGCGCAAATGTAATTTTCCAAGGATCAGAGGTCAACAGCAATGTAATAAATTTCAATCTAGATTGAAGTACAATCTACCTTTCATCGGAAGGTTGGCGAATTTTTGGAATTGATGGCCCAAGCTAGCAACGTCATGACAGAAATGTGTTAACCACCAAACTCACCACGGCGATTTTATGGTTGTTGCCCGATTGTAATGCTGCAAGATTACAAATACCACCACCTAAAGTATGTCGATTTTCGGCACCAAATTGCGTCCGATGTGGTAAAGTTTGTGCGCCACACCACTGTCAAAAGTTGCGTTCCGCCGCACGCAACACCGCTTGGTGTCAGCTCATCTGCGCGCATGAGGTTCGCTAAGCCGTAATTTATCCATCCGCTGCAGTTTGACATCCCACATCGGCATCCCAAGCGCCGCACAAACCGGTACCGATGCGGGCAGATGAAAAATGCTTATCGCAAAAACCGTTCCACTAATGGTGCACAATCAACAAATTCGGTCGACATCTGTGGGGAAAGTTTTGGCCCTTCGGTGGGTTCCGTGTTTCTGCGCCATCACAGACATCGTGTGGTGCGTTCCCGTTTGCGCACCGATACCGTGCAAAGGTGTTGGAAGGAAAAAGGTTCCTCTTTCGTTTCTTCTTTTTTCTCTCCAATCACCCATGAATTCATCCTCAAACCGCATCCAGTTAGGGGGTTCGGGTGGAAGTTTCTTACTTTGTTCACGTCGAAACAAAACTTGTGGACGGTAAAACTTTGTTCCTCCCCGTCAACGAGCGGCATTATTTGTGTCCCTTACCGGCCCCGCTTGAAAGGTGGAGGCGCAGAATCGAAAAAAGGAAGAGAGTTAAAGTTTTTACGGTTGCACAAACAAAAACAAGCGAATTTGCCGCGCCCAGCTGCGAGGGGGTGTACCCACAGTGCTGCAGATGCGCGATATGGAACGGTCGGGAAATGAAGGCAATCGTATGGCTTTTTTCCGTCGTTCGCTATGGAAGCGGAGAAGGTAAATGAGTATTGCACCGCTGTAGCGCCGTTACGTGTACTGCAGCTGAAGGGACGAATAATAGTCGACTATGGTGTCTAGCGACTATCAACAGTTGTAACACTCCATCAACGTTATGAGTTTGATGGTAAAAATTGCACCACTTGGTGTTACGTTCGCTTTCCAGCAAATACTCAAACACTTCAACACTCCCGCGCTGGGAATTAAACTTTAGCTAACGCACTTTATAAACTCCGCTCTTATTTAAAACATCTGATAGGATGGGTGAGCAGCGGTCTGCGATGGCTAAGACAGCTAGAAAGAAAGAGATAGCGAGCTAGTGAACCAAAAACAAAAAAAAAACAACCCCTCGAAACTCCAAAACGCTACTTCACTTCGGAACTCCAAACTCCTGCAGGCATTTACGGCCCATACTGTGTTGTTTCGGAAACCGTCTCTAGTGATTTAGCGAAATTAAATTAAAATCTTCTTCCGTCCTCATTGACGCACGACTCGACGACGCAGGCACCAACCTCCACCCCCCTCCAAAATGGTTGTGTGATCGCGGGCGTGGATGGAATGGCAAGTTGCTGCTTTTAATAAGGCACATCCCTTTTATCCTGCTACCCAGGCGCAAAACGCACCACGTCAGCTAAAGCTTTGCACACCGCTGGCGACGATGATGTTGATGGTAATTTAATCAAATTAAGGCACTTTTCTTCGCTCTAATCTTGAGCAGTCGCGGAAAAACTTTCGTCCAGGAACTTTCGGATTCGGGTCAACCTTCCACGCAGCTCGGTTCGAGTGCTCTATCAATTCAAAGTTACCATACCGAATAAAATGACCGCTTCTAGAACTAAGTTACTGGAGAAAAAATAATCTACACTTTCTCATTTATCTGATCATTTGCCTGTTGTCTCATTTCAGGACCTGCTGGACCACCAGGACCGCCCGGCAAAAGAGGGAAGCGCGGTAAAAAAGGAGATCCCGGCGATTCGGGAGTTGAGGTTAGTTCTCGTTTGTGTCTCACCGGTGGCATATGTCTTTCTGTTATTTGGGGTGGTTCCTTCCCAAACTTCATATCCTTCGCTTTGTTCGCACTCTCGGCGTATTACCGTAGACCGTGGTCCAGACATTCGTCAAGATCAAAAAACCACTTTTCACAGCATGTCCAGCTGGATTGGGGGCGAGATTTTCCAGTAGCCCGGAGGTTGACTGACGGATGCGGATGATCACAGGAAATTTCGTCCCATACCTCGCCGCACAGCTCGCAAGAAGCGAAGAACAATTTGTCTTTTTGTGGTGCAGCTGAAACAGCAGCAGCCTTGGTCTTATCTCTTTACGCCTGCGGGTGCGCATGTGAACCGCCTCGAGTAATTAATTATAGTAAATTACACGGTCGTTTGTTATTTTAACCTCCACCCTGGACACTTTCCAAACTTGGTGACCGACCGACGCGGTCACGAATAGAGTGACCTCGCGGGACCGTGGCGAAGGAAAGTCGATAAAAAATATCTTTCTATCGCTTCCTACGCAAAAGATGTCAGAAAGACACAATGGAGCTAGCATTATGTTTGATTGTTTATTGTGGAGCTCTTGTGGAGTCAAATGTTATTTTATCGCATATTTCAGTGACTTTTTATGGTAAACTGGGATGTAATGAACGACGTGCCACTGAGAAGATTATTTCCAGATAATCGAGAAGCTTTCCAATTGTCGATTTAAACTTGTTTAAATGTCTCCGAAGTTGTTGTGCGCTGTTGTTAAAATCAACTTACAACAAATAATCCGTTACAGAATTTGATTAAACGTGGCAAACTTCTGTTCGTACTCCGATACGGAATGTGTACTGTAACAATTCGCACCTTCAAAGCATGAGTGTGCGGTTTTGTTACTCCTTCTACTTGTAGAACCCATCAATTACAATCCAAAAACTATCCTACCCCGTCTGTACTGTCTATCTCACCTTCGTAATGGCCAGTGTGCGACTGGGATAGTTTCACAAATAGCTTCAACCTTTACCATCGGTGTGGATGCACATTTCCAGCGCAATGGTATTTATGCAAACTTGCATCCGTTCGTGTTTTCTTTGCGTCATCCCCATGCCCACGTTCGAGGCGATAGTGAATATTACAATCAAAAAGCTGAGATGCTTCCAGTCTGCCCGTAAGGATACGCTCCACCTGTCCTGCCCGCCCAAGACTCTTACGCCCAAAAACCAAACAAAACTTTTGTAATTCTATCATCTGTTAAACAAGTTGCAAAACTTTTCTGCATTCCCGTACCTGCTGCTGGTGACGCGCTACGCTGGCGGTGTTTTGGTGTTGCTGTCTGGGACCAAAGTTGGCAAAGATGCCACCCCCGTAGTAGGATAGCTTAGAATGAGCGACTGCACCGAGCTTAAGATGTTAGCCGGTTACCGACCGGCAGGGTAGGTGTTCGTTTTGCGGGATGCTTTTATTATGCACTCTGGAAAAACTCATCAAATCTCCAGCTCCCGTGGCGGAAAGGGAACATTCCGTACTGTCTTGCGGCGTTACTCGGTGCCACAAAAGTGTTGCGATGAGCACTTTGCTTCACAAGTAATATGCATCGGTTGAATGTGTTTGAAAGCTATTCCAATCCTAGCTCCTGTCGGTGAGTAGCGCCTTTCGCCACCCGAATCGTCCTTCTTGCTGATACAGAATTAGAGATAGAGCGAGAAAAAGAGTGTTTAGCAGCGCACTGTGGTATCTTTATCTTCACTCGCCTCACCACAAATCCATTGGCCATCGATGGAAAACTCTAGTCGTAGTTGAGAGCTCTGACCATATCGTACCAACCCTGGGCGGTCCTGGCAGCACACTCCTGGAACTATGGCTGTGCTGGAACCGAACGAACCCGGCAAGACATCTCAACTGCATGAAAAGGTTATGGTCGGGCAGTATCTTTCTGCTGAGCGTAGCGCAAACCGCACCGGAGCACAAGAAGTGTCGAAGGATGGAAAACCGGAAGCGGATGTTGAAACTTTTATTAGCCTGCTCAACCGTAACCCGATCCGGGGATGCGCCTGAGGAAATTCAGATGCCGCCCGGCCCGATCTGTACCGTCCCTTGCAGCGGTGACCACACTCGTTTGCCGTCCGCTAGTAGTACAATCTCGTGTGTGCGAGCGTGCACATCATCATGCAGCTATTTACTGGCAGCCAGCGAACCGTGCGTCACTAAGTCGGCATGAATCTGGACATGCAGTATGCCGCTGAGCCAGCACGATTATCCCGGTGCCGGTATTACCAGTGTGCATGAATCATAAAGCTAAATGATTGCATTTTGGGAAAATGGGTAGAGGCGTATTCTTTTCTTCGTGCTGGTGTGTCGAAAGGTGTCAGGGAGGATTAGGGATTGAATTGCTGGACAGAAGCAACAGCCATTGGCATGGAGCGAATATAGTGCAACGGCAACATGCAACAGCCTGCCGAGCAATAATCCTGAGCTCAGCTTGTTTGAATTGCGGTTCGACGTTGATGAAACGAAAAACGCAACGGCAACCCGAAACAGCTTCAGTGGTTCATGAAGTGTGGCTAACTCATCGTACCTAACTGGAATGACAATTCGACAATTCGTACTAAAGATACAATTTGCATTGGTAAGAGCTGTGCATTGTTGTTGATATATTGGATTGTATCGATTATTTTACACATTGGTAGATGGTTATACTGTTTATTGGTGGAAAGGAACTGGTTCTAGATATCTGAAGAAAGCTTTTCATTATCCATTGTCCATTGAGCTATCTGCCACATATTTCATCTTCAGTTGATCAAACCTAGCTCAAAACATAATAAAACGTTGCAAGTAGGGTTGTTGCCTAATGAGCGATCTCAAACGCTCAGCTCAACTAATTGAGCGAGCTCAGAGCTCTCAATTCAGAAAACACAGTCAGTTTAAAGCTCAAACGAGCACGATGTGCGCGTTGGTTGAGCTCAACATGCGTTGTGTATTGAACTGTCTCGCGCTCACCGCTCACTTTGATGAGCGCCAGCGCTCCACTCAGCTCATTGAAAAGAGCTACTTAACGCAGCATTAACTACGCATCCCTTCTGCCCATTGTGAAATAAATTCGTCCACCGCAAGAAAATAGAAACTGCATTAAAAATCATTTTAATAGCAATTCAAATGAGCTGCCATTTGTAAATGAATAAAACAACAAATTTAAATCAAAAAACCTTCATGTCATCTACGAAACAAAAAAGTATTTCGTTTCACTTTGTTATTGTTTAAACTGCCAATCCCGTGGGCACCGTCCGGAGAGCATCGGCAAGCTGCCCGGTTATTTATTGTTTTATAGCCAATTATTTCACCTTCGGCTAGACGTTCCTTGCACTGATGGATTGTCCGGTTTGATCACCTTTATTAGTGTCAGAGCCGTGTAACGTGCTGAGTGTGGGACGTCGCTTTAACGATTAACATCCGCTGCGCGTGTGAGCAATGTTGGCCCCATGTGGTATCCTTTTTTGTGTGTGTTTTATTGCCGAAAGTCTACATATAACAAGCGCAACACTTTAATGCTGTATGTTAAACAAGCAAATTAATCAATTCCACTCTCCTCTGTTTCCTCTTTCTTTTGCAGGGACCCACCGGTCCTCCCGGTAAAAACGGACTACCGGTAAGTGCACGCGTACATTCGATGCAGAAACTTTGGGTAAAAGGAAAATGCAGGCAAATTAATTTCACCCGATTCGCATATTATAATTACTTGAACGCCTTTTAGCTTCCACGAGGCAGCACTGCGCTTCGTAACTATGATTTATCCTTTGTTTGCACTCCTAGTAAATGTACAATAGCGCTTAAGCTTCTATCGGTACCTCACATTTGGTGCGCAAAAGCACGAGCAATTACTTTAATTTTTGCTACCTTTCTACGACATTTTATTAAATTTTACCCCATTATAAGTACCATAGCTTGCAAAACATCGTTATTAAGAGATACTAAAGCCGCTCATGCACAACAACCAAAGTTATAAATGATTTCATTTTTATTCTACTTTGCCGCTCTATTTTTCCACCTTTGCACGCCATTCTTCACCATTGGCCGACATATTGCATGCACGTCAATATCGATGCATCCCCTTCATCCACACTGCAGGGCATCCGTGGACCGAAAGGAGATCGAGGACTTATGGTAAGACATTCATTATTTGATTTAAGTGATTGAAGTATGTTTTTGTTTTGCTCTTAAGCTTAAACACTGTAAATATAGTTGTTGATATATAGTTGATAATGGTTGCCAATTTGCTTCTCAAATCATTTTTAATATTTACATTTCTCGATTCGTTTGAATTATTGCAATGAGTTCTACTATTATACGGTACTGGCCCGATTATTCATACATATTGCTATTGATGAACTCAGCAAAAGAACTAATCTAATCCGGCCGCAATACATCTGCTTTAGTTTGGTGAATGTTAATTTTCAAACTTGAAAAAATAAAAAAAGGAAACTGGGATTGCTCGGGATGGACACGTGCGGATACATCGTTGCCTCCAGCTAGGAATGCCCTAAATTTGCCAGAGCTGTAGTTCCGCGTGTTCCCACGACACGGTGTTTACCTTGAGCGGTTTCACGCGCCCGAAATTCGAATGGTTTATTTATTGTTATGGTGAATGATTTCAAAACAATCACTCCATCCCGATCCGGCTCGATCGATCGAACGATCGATCAACGACGGTACACAACACCACACGCACTGGTTGGCGGTCCGGGCCGCTTCGGCGAGATCGATCTCACCAAAAGAAATTGTTCGGTTTCGTTTGTTGAAACTAATGCTTGAAACAACAAAACTCTGTGTGAAACTCGTTTGAAAAATTCGGAAAGCTGTACGAAAATCGGGGTCCGATGTGGAGGTAACTAAATGCTTATGGATCTAGAGCAGATAATGTGGGATGGATGGTTTCAAACATTCCACGAGCCATCAAAATCGAACCTATCGCTTCAATGTCCGTCAGGGAACTGACTGCGCTCGGTTTCGATTGCCCTCGCACGAAAGTCAACAGTGCATCGATCGGATCCTCAACGACGCATAAGTAAACAAGGAATAATTGTTATAGCGTGCTGCTGGCAGGCGCGCGGCTGCGTAAGATATGCATGAGCAGGGCAGTTGGAGAGCAATTTATTACAATATCGGTCCAATCGCTGGCGGCCATTTGACGGTCGGCCTTTGGAAGCTCCCGGTTGTAGACGTGTGCGAGCTATTATGGTCAAGATTACGAAACCCATGTCTCACGGGGAAATTACAACTACTGCAATCATAAATTACTTGCACCCTGGGAGGGTGATCCCACAAGCAAAAGTAGCCGGGATTGGGCTCTCCATAATATGAGCGGGAAAGGAATTATGCTGGTGCGAGAAAAAGTCAAACACACCCAGCATGTTACAAACCAAATGCGCAATCTTATTTCCATCCTGCTGCCATATCTGCTGATGGATGGTAAAGCACAACAACTGGGACGATGCACTTACTGGAGCAGGTGAACGATGTCCTTCCAGGACGAAGCCATCCCAATCAATCGCTCACCACGAAGTCAATCGAATCGGGCAATCAGTCTCAATTTCAATCACCCGCTCACTGACTAGGTGCAACGAACACACACTACGGCTGAAACCGTACGATTCTGGCTAACGCCAAAGGCAAAAGTAGCGTGAAAAGCCACAGCTGTAGCCCTGAACTCGTACGTCGTACATTCTACAGCGAAACTAGTGACGGACGACCTATGCACGCACAGGACCAAAGGTTCAAAAGCGATCCTGACGGATGGTCAGTTGCATGTGGGTTGATGCAGTTTTCTTTTTCCTCCATTCTCGCTGAACCCTAATGCATATAGCTGTGAGCCTAAGTTCATGTCTCGATGGCAGCTGAATCCAAGTAATTGAATCTGTGCCCGAGCGAGATTTATTTCGGTCGATTCTTGTACGGTTCAAAGAGGAACTTTGGCGCACGGTTCGCACTCGTTGGCAGCTGGGACAAGTTTGATGCAAATTTCCGTCCCGAAACTAGCTTCGGCTAGTTTTGCGGTCATTTTGGGTGCCCCAAGGCTATTAGTCTTAGTTTCTCTTTCTCGGAACCCATTCCAAGCCATTCAATTCATTTTAGGAGAGGCTGTATTCGATGAAATATTGCATTTGAAATGGTTTCTCGTCAGCTATTTATTACCTGTTATCGTAAACGCTGGTTGTCATTCACCTGCTAGGGTTGTGCTAAGTCAAGATGGATTTAGCTGTTAGATCTGCCTCGAGACTCGAGCGTGTTTGGTTTCCAAAGCGTTATATCCGTCCGGAAGTAGATGTTTTTCATCCACAAATATTTAGGTTTTTTTTACTTCAACTCACAAAACTCCGAGATTTTCTTCTAGTAACTCACTGAAACTTGATACTTATCTACATTGTATCATAATACCATCGGGATTTACTTTATTAGTCGATAAATGCTATTAACTAGATAAAATTTTACAAGATTCGTGAGAATTTGATGCTTCATTTGATGATAATAACCATTCCAAATTGCCTTCTTGTCCTCAGTTTTGATCAGTTTGCTACCATGTTCATCAAAGTGATATTATTTTGTCCCGTATTGTAAGCTTAAGGATTACTGCTCGGTTTGAAGGAAAGAAGGGTAGATGCTCCAAAAATCGTTCACAATTTGCGTGTCCTTCTTTGTGTTGCTGTGTAATGCACCAACCATCAAACATTCCTTGGACATTCACTTGTGTTTACCGTCAGGTTTACAGATTTCCTAATTCTGTCCCTAGCCATGATGTAGTGGCAAACAACGACAAACCCTTCTGTAAGGGTATGAATACTAATTTTCTGTCCCAAATTTTACTCACACCAAAGCGTTTCTCCTTTCTGCGGGGAATGGTACGGCCGCTCCGAAAATCCTATCTTTCGTTGTTTTTTTTAACAGCGTTTCAAGGTTGCCACCGTTGGGGAAGCTGAGAAATGTATTTAATGAAGTAGAGTGAGGATAAGAAGAAATGACTATTCTTTCTCATTTCCGTCATTGTTACGCGTGCCTGAAGTTATTCAATTATGTGTGATGCAGAACACCTTCATGGATGAAGAAACTTCAAAAAATCCCTTTTTTTCGGCATTTTAAGGACATATTTTACCACTTAGAGTTTAGCATGAATTTCCATGCGGCGTCCAGATATTTGGGAAATCAATTGCACCGCCATCTTTGCCATGTAATGCATTCCAAGAATGAATCACTTACAAGCGCGCGTTACATTGTTCATTCCATTTTGCTGCTCCAGGAATAATCAGACATCCAGACACCGGGCATGTCTTTTCGCTTCGACATTGAACCGAAGACCGCGCCAAAACCGTAGACACTTGCGTCTGTTGGACGTGTAGCCGTGATCAGCGGACAGCTTGGAGCATGTTGAAAATTCTGATTTAATTTCTTTCCTTCCCTTCAGACACACACACACATCAACCTCGGTCTAGCCGAAAAAAAGACATTGTTCTCGTGGTACGCCGTCTCGCACGACACGCGCATTTGATCGGTATCAGCTTAATAGATTTTTCTCTAGTGGTTCGGTTCCTGCTTCACATCTTCCGTGAACGTGTGCTCAGAATATTCACGCGATAGCGCCCAAGGCGACAACGAATAGAGCAGAGTTACTGGATGCTCAATCTGGAGCAGCAGTAGCAGCAAGAGAACAAGTTGCCACAAGTTACATCGCCTGCGAAGCATGGGAAAAGTGATGTCCTTTTACAAAACGGTTTTCTTTTTCGTTTGTTCAGCGTCTCGTGCGTGAATGTTGTGCCGCATGCACATTGGGCTGCAACGCCACCAAGAATACTAATGATCCGGCAACGTTTGCGTGGTGCGCTTCTGGTTGTCTGAGGAGTGCTGATTTGTTTACACGCTACCTCCAGGGTGCACAGCTGAACCACCGCCGGCAGATAGGCAGTGGATGGATGCGTGTGCGAGTGAAAGTGTATTCCAAACAAAGCCAAGCTCTATAAATTAACTGAACCTCGGTCGGTCGGTGTTAATCTGTTCGGCAAATCTTGACTCTCTGCGTTCGCCGAAGGTGTCCGCCGACTGGTACGAAATGGTTTGTCACCCCGGCTTACGATGGGGATTACGGTGGTGACAGCCGATGCTGGGATAGCCGGGTAAACAGCAAGAGCGCGGACGGATGGGTGGCCGGACGGATGATTAATCTGTAGGAACGATTCGGAATAGATCGTGTCGTTTCGAATTTTCCACTCCCGCCCGGTAGCAAAAGACGCGTTTTCCAGCTTCCGGCACAAAACGCACTAGCTTCTTGGCGAGTTGGTTGTGTTTGGGTATTTGTTTGTTGCCACCGCACTGTTGACATAAATTTCTTCCCGCCAGTGTTTTACACCCGAAGTACCGCAGCCAAGGATCCATGCCTAACTGTGCCTAAATTATTGCCTACAATACGATCCGCTGACAGGCGCTGACAATGGGGTATGTTAATTCCCCTTTTTCCCTTCACTTAGCGCACGGCACATCATCCTGGTCCACTGTGTCTCTCTATTTGGCGAGTGGGGAACAAGGAAAAAGCAAAAAAAAGGTAATCGGTTTGAGCGTCTTAGCCACCCCAGCCCAGACACGCAGTGTGATAGATGATGATCCTACTCCGACAGCGGCTTAGTAGCGTTGAGCCGTAAGTTTTCTTCGGCCTCGATAATTTATCATCACAGTCGAATCTCGCTGCTACGCGGGGACGGCAAGAAGCGAAGAAAATGATCAGCATCCAGCACCACCTTGGGTTTTCCGGAATTGGTAAAGTGTGACTTTCTGTGGCCAAATGTCCAGACAGTGTGGGCATTAGAGATAACTCCAGACTGCCAAGACACTGGCAATGATAAGAATGCATTGCTCGCATTCATCCGGTAGAATAGACTACGAGCGAATGAATCAAACCAAAAAAAAAACAAAGAGAAAGAAATTGTTCAAATGGCTTACGGAAAAGCGAAGAAAAATAGTTTCCGCTTAATCTCTAATAGCCAATTATGCAGTAGAAAGGCGTAGCGAAATGCAATCGAATGAGAGGCGTGTATGTTCGTGTGTGTGTCCGTGTTTGTGGTAATGGAGGTGTCCATGTTTTTGGGGGGAAAAGTTTTTCTTGTTCTCACCCGTACAGTTACTTTCCTTCTGCGACTACAGCTCGGAGTTTGTCGGAAGGAAAAGGAACAGTTTTCCGGAGGTTTTTCCTTGCGACAGTCTGATAGCCATGTTGGAATGTATATGGAAGCGACTAGCAGATAGAGTATAGAGCTCTGTTTTGCGGTTGGAGGGTGTTTCCTACGTGAGGACGTACGGTTTTTGCAGGAAGTGCATTGGTAATGTATCGTCACACACTTACTTTTGCGTACGGGGGTTTTCCATCGAAGCGCTTTTCCAGTCGCTGCCTCGTTTGTTCTCCATTATCAAAGTTCGCTACGCCAGCCAGCGCTTGGGGATGGGCGTTAGCTTATGCTGCACGATTGCGATAGATATCCGACAGAAGGGTTCTACCACGTTCTTGCAGGATATATGGAGAACCGCCCAAAGGAAGACACCGGGTGCTCTGGGTTGGGAACGCTTGCGGAAGGAGAAAATTTGTTCTACGAATGTTACGCTGCTTCCTTCGGCAACCAGCCCAACTGCAAAAGTACTCCCACATAACTGAGCAGAAAGTTGAAACAGAAATTATTAATACACGACACCGGCAGACTGTGTTTTCAGACAAATCGGTCACTGCAAAGGCATCACGGATCGGTGAGGAAAACGAGGGCAGCAAGAAACATACATCAGCTAAGCAAACGTTAGCACTTGCAGGAAATGTTTGCACGGGAAAATAGAAACGGAAAACTTACCACCCACCGTGCCGGTTGTTTGCTCCCCGGGGCCATTTCTCTCGAGTGCCTTCGTTTGTGTAATTATGATGGTCGGAGGACGGAATGAGGCGAAATGTTTAGCAGCGAAAAGAAAAACTTTCCAACATAAAATAATAGTTTTTCATTCGTCACACCCGAATCCCTTCAACCGTTTGTCGCTTATCGGTTCTTTTTATAATCAAATTACACGACTCCAAACGTTGGTGCATTTGTTTGTCGGAGCCGGATGTAATGTAACCTGGGTTGGATGAAGGAAAATCCATACTTTTCAAACAGCAACAGCTGAAGAACAAAACACGTAGCAATGGTAATGTTCACAAAACACGCTTTGCTATTTGATGTGAAGTGGACACCTATTCAAAGCCAGCTTTATTGCATGTATGTAAAGTTGAAGGGAATGGTGGGGAGTATTTATTTAAAGATAACCGATTACAAATTTAGTGTGCTTCCTCTTTGACCGTCGATACGCGAATCCCTCATCCAGCCGCACGTGGCTAATTATATTCTCTCTATTCCTTCTCTTTCTCTTCCACACCTCTTCTCTCCTGTTTAAGCTTGCTTCGCTCGCGCTCAGTGTTTTTTCTCTTTCTTTTTCAATCCTCTTTCACACATCCACACTTCCACAACCATTTCTTCCTTACACATCCACACTTCCACATCCATTTCTTCCTTACACATCCACACGGCCTCTCCTGACATAGCATCCGCCTCGGATATTATTCGGTATTCAATTCTACCCTATATTTCTTCATTTGGCTCGATGCTGTAGTTGTATGTAGCGAACCTTCGCCACTGATTTTTTCTACTTCATACCGATCTTTTGGCAAAATATTTACAACCTTGTAAGGGCCTAAAAAGTTTGGCGCTGTTTTCATTCCTGGATTAAATTGACTTCTTTGTACCAAGACAACATCTCCTACTTCATACTTTGTGGACGGCTTAGCGCGTAGATCGTAATTTCGTTTTTGCGTAGCCTGCGCTCTTTCAATACTTGATCTAGCCTCTGCTCTTATAGCGCTACGGTCTTCATGAAATTGTGCGACACGTATTTCCTCCATCAATTCTGATAAACGCAAATCTTCTTTATGACGCATCTTGACCCCAAACATCGCTTGAAAAGGTGCGACCCTAATCGACTGATGAACATTTAAGTTAAGCCATTTTTGTACGTTTCCAACATGTTTATACCACTTTCGCGAATCGTTTACACATAATTTCGTCAACATGGCTAGTATTACCTGATTAGTCCTCTCGACTTGTCCGTTGCCACGCGGCACACCCGTAACAATTTCAACATGTTCAATATTCTCTTCATCGCAATATTGTTTGAAATTTTTAGACGTAAATGCCGATCCTTTATCGCTTACTATTCTTCGTGGATTGCCAAACATATCGCTTTGATTCCGCAATCGCTGTATAACCTCGTTGGAGGCCGTCGTCTTCGTCGGATATATCCATGTATACTTGGTGAAAGCATCTACCACTACAAATAGATACTTATACATCTTATCGGTAGCATCCATAGGACCGACGTGGTCAACGTGATAGGTGTCAAACGGCACCTCCCCTTTTTCTATTGGATACAACCTACCGTCTACTTTGCCTCGTTTGCGCTCTGCAATCAAACATGTAACGCAACACTCGATCTTCTTTTTTATCTTGTCAGTGAGATTGGGAATGAAATAATCGCGACTTATAACATCTTCCAACTTACGTACCCCGAAATGTCCATTTTCATGGGCCCTTCTTATAATTTCACTTTGTAATTCTGTAGGAACGACTACAACTTCTTTCCCTTGTACTAACTTCATCAAAATCTCACCGTTCATGCAGTAGTCGTCGTATGCTTGCGTTTTGAGTAATTGTCGTATAGCCGAAATTCTTTCGTCTTTTCTCTGTGCAGTTATTATCATCTCTACCAAAGGATCATTTGATACTATCATTATAGCCCTACTTAAAGCATCCACATGCCTCATTGACGTTCCAGGTCGATGTACTACTTTAAACTCATATTCCTCCAATACTAAAGCCCATCTGGCTATACGCGCAGAAAGTTCCTTTGCTTTCAACGTATGTTGAAAGGCCGAACAGTCTGTTACAATCGTAAAAGGTATTCCTAGCAAATACACACGGAATTTCTCTACTGCTCGTACAATGGCTAATACTTCCAAATGGTAAGCACTGTAGTTTTTCTCAGCATCATTCGTTTGGTAGCTCATATAATAGACAGGATGAAGATGGTTGTCTGCTCCCTTCTGAAGCAATATTGCTCCGTAACCTTCCTTTGAGGCATCGGTATGTACCTCGGTCTCCGCTTTTTCTTCATAAATTTTTAGCACTGGATCAGAAACTAAACACTTCTTCAATCTTTCGAAACAATTCAAATGAACGTTTTTGAACTCATACTCGACGTTTTTACGCATCAAGTCCGTTAGTGGTTTAGCCATTATTGCGTAGCCTTCGATAAACTTACGAAAATAACTCGTCAAACCCAAAAACCTTTGTAACTCCTTCTGGTTTTTTGGCTGCGGAAAAGAATGTACTGCTTTTATTTTATCGGGCGAAATACGATAGGTACCATTCTTAATCACGTATCCCAAATATTCCACTTCAGGTTTAAGAAATTGAGATTTTTTCCAATTGAACTCGATTCCGTTTTCACTGGCAACTTTCAACAACTTTTTCAACGTGATAATGTTTTCTTCTTCACTGTTTGTCGCAATGATCAAATCATCCACATAAACTAATATTTCTCCGCTTTTGATCAGTTCACGAAACGCGTTGGCTACAAACCGACTAAAACATGCTGGACTGTTACATAGACCGAATGGAGCTCGCAGAAATTCATACTGACCTGTATGTGTCACAAATGCTGTATATTTTTGGCTAGTCTTCTCTATCGGAACGTGGAAGAAAGAGTTCTTTAAGTCTAGCGTTGTGAACACCTTTGCACCTTGAAGCTTATCGATTTGATCCTCCATATTCCTCATCGGAAAACAATCTTTCTTGATCTTTCGATTGAGCTCACGATAGTCTACGCAAACTCTCATCGAACCGTCTTTCTTCTTCGCTAGCACTACTGGACTTGCAAATTCACTGTTACTTTCCCGAATTATTTTTGCGTCTAACCACTCTTTTATTATCTTTTCAAGAACTTCTTTTTCTTTCGGAGCGAACCGCCTTGGGTTGGTTTGCACCGGTTGTTCGTCTTCTAAAATGATTTTCATTTCCACTGTACTCTTTACATCTTTGTTCGGAACGTACTTCGAGATTAAGTACTTCATATCCATCACATATTGTCCAGAAATGTCTATTTCATTTTCACACGGCATAATTGCCATTACGTCGTATTCCTCTCGCTTTAACACTTGTATGCCGTTGGTGGTCACGTTTACATCAAAGTGTTCTAAGGACGCTGTTCCTAGCACGGCCTCAAATGGCATACTTTCATTAGACACTACATAAAAAGTCACTTCACTGTATTGTTCGTGTCCGATATACATGTCCACACTACAAACTCCTTGTGCCGAGATTTCGTTTCCACCGAACCCTCTGAATGTCACTGCGGTGGAGTTTAATCGCGGTTGCCCGATCTTTTCATACGTGCGATAAGCCATTAAATTCAGCGAACTACCTGTATCGAACAAAGTGTCTACGACAATCGATCCAATTTTTACAGCGATCATTGGCTTCTGTTGTTTGTTTGGTCCGCACATCGACACATGTTGTATTTCGCTTTTGTTAACCGGACCCGCCTTTTTACACTCGCGTGCCCGATGACCAAACATATTGCAGGAGAAGCACTTTGGTCCCTCGTTCTTTTGTGGGCATTCCAACGAAATGTGCGACGTCTCGCCACAATTGAAACAATTCTGCTTTTTAATCTGTTTGTTATTTGCCTTTTCGTTTAGTCGTACCTTATCTTTCTTGTTCGTGAACTCTTCACGCTTCGTTTTACTCTTTGCAGTCTTCGTTACCTTTTCGAAATTTAATAACTTCTTCTTTAACCGCTCGATGCTTTGAGCTTCTAACAATATCGACTGATGATGCTCATCGTCGGTTATTCCACTTATTATATACTCACACAGGCTTGGCTCATCCAGATCGATCGGCAGTGCAAGTCGTTTCATCTCGTAGATATAATCTCGGATAGATTCGGTACTCTTTTTCTTCCGGTTGATTAATGCACGATGCACATCACTCGCCCGTATGCGTGGAGCGAATTCTTTGATTAGCGCCTTCTCCAACTTCGCAAAACTACTAAAACTGGTCCGAAGGGAGAATACGAATCGTCTAGCCGTACCGGCTAATTTCTTACGGCACATGATCAGCTGCTGTTCGTCGTCCCATCGTGCTGCTTTGCACACACTCTTTAACTGCTTCAGCCACATTCTCACATCTTCTCCTTCCTCAGCACCGAAGGATTCAATGCTATCCTCCATGTCTTTAAAGGAATACACTTTCAGTCGTTTCGGTGCGTGTCGTCGTGGATTTTTGGGTGTTGATGTACATTTGATTGCTGTTCGAAACATCGAATCAGAATCTTCTTCATCACTGTTATCGTCCTCGTCGTCATCTTCGTCGTCAGTGCTTGGGCCATCGTCTTCATCACGTTCCTCGTTGCCGGAGTGTTGTGAGTCGTCTTTCTCACAATTACCATCGTCTTCGGAGCAACGATCATCATCCTTCTTGCCTTCTGAAGCATCACCGTTTTCACTATTGGAGCTCGTCTTACTCCGATGGTTGATGATCTTTTCGGCCATTTCCATCTTTCCACCTGTGGTTGGCAAACCAAGCTTTTCGCACTCGCGTATCAAACCAATCTTAGTGAAATTCACGCACAGTTCTTCAATCGTCGTCATATTATCGTTTTTAGTTTTCGCACGTTTCAATTTGACACCAACTTATCCTTTTTTTTTTAAACTCACTCACTTCCCGGACGAGCCCCCATGTAAAGTTGAAGGGAATGGTGGGGAGTATTTATTTAAAGATAACCGATTACAAATTTAGTGTGCTTCCTCTTTGACCGTCGATACGCGAATCCCTCATCCAGCCGCACGTGGCTAATTATATTCTCTCTATTCCTTCTCTTTCTCTTCCACACCTCTTCTCTCCTGTTTAAGCTTGCTTCGCTCGCGCTCAGTGTTTTTTCTCTTTCTTTTTCAATCCTCTTTCACACATCCACACTTCCACAACCATTTCTTCCTTACACATCCACACTTCCACATCCATTTCTTCCTTACACATCCACATGTATTGCATAATGAGAAAAAAAAGTTATAAGTTTTATGGCCAAAAAGTACAGCACAATAATAAAATCAAGCACACAATGACATACCATTCACATTGCGTATAGAGCGACACCTTCCAGCACAAGCTAAATGTATCCTTATTTTCACTTAATCGTGCCCCATGAGAGACCCAATTAAGAGTTTTGTTATGACGCGCACAGCAAAGCATCGCACGAACGCAACCCTTTGTTGCCACTGATCCTAATAAGCTCTTTACCGTGGGTGTTTTCCCTTTCGGCCAATTCAAAAGCCTTTCCTACTCTAGCCCACTTGGAACTGGATGGATCCTTTTTAGTGTGATACAGTACTAGTGCTTGATTTTTTTCTCCTTTGCTTCTACTCGTTGACTCACCTACTCAGTGGCTCTATTCTAGGACCGGTTGTGTACCGGTCCGTGCCGGAATGCAAAAGGACGTGAATGGATCAAGTCACTCCATATACGCTCACTTAAAAGCCGACATCCTTCATGTGCCGTGTGGTATTATTTCTACCGCGACGTACCACTTGACCTGCACCGTGGCCCAGCGCTTTGGTTATGGCAACACTTCATCCGTATCCTGGACAGGAAAAGCTCCTTTCGGATGGTGAGATTGCCCTCGATGAATGCCACGAGGCAAATAGGCATTCTCGTAAGCATGAAAAGTCAGATTGCATAAATGCGACCCGTCTTCAAACGTCCATTAGCCGTGAGCGGGCTGTATATGTATGCGTTTAAGTTTTTTTTTATTCTTGCTTTCCTTGTGTTGCAGCTCGGCAAGCATCACTCGGCGTTGGAAAACTTTCTTCCATAAGTACACTCACCCATGGCCCATCCATGTTTTGCAGTAAGGAAGGGAAGGATCACTCTTGACAGCTTACCATCCGAAACCGTTTCTCCTTTCCGGACTCGCCGAACCGTGCCGTCCCTGTGACGAACTCGGGGCGCAACTACACAAACAGCGTTCTCCGGTCACGATGGTACGAGCTGTAACGTGTCGCGATCCAGAAGATGATGGCACCTTCGGCTCAAGCTGTAATCCTTCAAAAAACGAGTCCACCATCCGTACGGCGACACTCTTCGGTTGGATTGCACATGCATTGCCATGTCACAAGTGCTGCTTCCGACATTGTACTTAATTGCTGATAAATTATTCTCGCCCGTTGGGCTCACAATATGCCGGGGCCGGGGCCTTCTCGCCTGGCGGTGTACACACGTGCACGTTGCAAATTCGGTTAGGTGAACATATGCAACAATTTAATTTCAACAATGAAAACAAGTACCTTCACGAGTAACGAATGTCGGGTCGTGTGGCTGAGACTCCTCCCAGAAGGGATCTGTGCTGTCTGTACCATTTACATGCATTTATCCATGATCCTTTGCACTAACTTCTTGTCTAGCGCTTCCGTCTATAAGTACGAATGTGTACAACAAGTATGCACACCCAAACACGGACGCCGGGAATAACCCGGGAAAGGACCTTACTTTTTTTGTACACAAAGTACACAATTCTGCGTCCACAAACGATGCCTTCAGGACTTTTGCTGCAACGTGAGGTTGAAACGCTTGTGTATGGTTTTGCTACTCTGCCTCTGCGCTAGACACAACCGACCGCAGTTAAGAAATGGACGAACATAGAAAAAACACCCCATCCCTTCATAAACACCCACGAAAAGGATGGAGTGAATGGCTAAATGTGCGAAATATGTAGAAACCGTTTGTCTGCATTAAGTGCAAAATTCTTGTACCATCCCGCGGATCTATGACTTCTAGCATCCGGCAGTGCCATGACGGTACGAGAAGATGGCCTCCGGGGAGGACAGCCAGTACGTTCGCCCTGGCGTTGAGTTTTAATTTCCACACCCAAGCACACAGACAACGCCTCAGGCATGTACAGGACATGGTGCAAACTGTTTCGCATAATATACCGCGAGCCGGAACCGGGCGGAAACCAGGGACATAAAATTGTGGATTAACAGTCCACAGTGTGCTGGCAGTGCTGGCTGGTGCGATGGTGATGACGCCCAGCGGATAAACTATGAATAAACATCTACGATGGCAGCAGAAAGCACGGCACACAAAAACCAACATCCCTCAAAACATAACGCGAGGACAAAGAGACAGGAATTAGCAAAAAACCGTATGCCACCGTGCCACATTACCTTACGTTACGGTTAGCCGGTATGTCGGTAAAACAACGGATAAGCTGCATTTGTCTGGTGGGCGAAAACACCTTGGGCTAGAAGACCAAATTTATGTTTTCCTCCGAAACAACAAAAACATAATGCTGGATGGCTGTTTTGCTACGTTCCATACGACCTCTGGCTCCGTATCCTCGAGGAAAGAGCCTCGAGAAACTCATGAAGAAGTATATCATTTCATAATTACCCAGTTGGTGTAAAACTATGCGCCGGTCTGTGAGATGCCGTAGGTACGTTTAATGCTACTACCCAAAACTGCAAACATTATAACCTTCGTTTTCCTAAGACCATCCTGTGCTGTGAACATTCCGTAAGGTCGCCCAAATGCATGTGAACCCGACTCGCAAGCTCTACCATGCAACCATTATCTTTAGAAGGTTGGCACAGCTTATGGTCCGGAAAACAAACACTGCAGTGCTGGGAGGAAGTTTTTGGGGATAAATGGTAACGATAGTTTTGGAAAAGCTTCTGTGTATAAGTGCCGACATCGCTAATATACCTTTTGAATAAAAAAAAAAACAACTCTTAACTTGCCTCCCCAAGAAAAAACCGAAGGTATATTAACCCGGCAATAGTCATTTGAAGGACGAACCGCAATGAATACCTGTCGGAGTAGAGATTCACCCCTAACTATCAAGGTTAAGTGGAACGCTATCAAAGGGAAAACTTTTCAATAAGCTATTAACTCAGTAGATACTTTGACGTCCTAGTTTTTCTATGTCAATAGATGACTATCATCGTCCCGGGCACCGACCGTAGTAGCAACAACAGCAGCAGAGGTAAACAGCAGCGTTATCAATAGCCATTATGCACGGATGAAAGGTGAGATTGTTAAGGATCTCCAGTAGCAGTTGCTCTTTAGCTCCATAAAACGAACGAGTGCAAGAAGCCAACAAAAATGGTTCCTTCCAGAAACTCATACCGGTATAGCAACGAAATTCCTCCAAATATGACCTTTCATCAATGTTTAATCCTTTCTGTACAAAGCTTTTAGGGGAAAGCCCTTCGTTGTTTTACTAAGATCTCTTATTTCTGATTACTGTACAAAGCATAAAAACAAATCTTGGATATTGATATTTTACAGTTTCTGAAAAGAATGTATATTTAGAATACAAAGGAAATATTTTTTTTAGACAGATTTTTAGGTAAGGACACTAACTTTCAAGTTCGACATAGACATTGCTAAAACTTTAATAGAACAAAAGTATAAGAAATCATCTACAATTTGCAGTTTAAATAAATGACTGCTACTTAAAAAAAATGTTGCCTCAGACACTAAATCACCTTCCAGTAGTATGTCAAAACATACGCCCTCAACATCCTTCCATTGTTCCAGACTCATCACCATCATACCGGAAGCTCATCCAAAGCAAAACAAACGAAACAGGTGGAAGGAGTAAAACAAATTGAATTAAATTAATATAAATTAGTCGAAGCTATTTGAATAACGTTTATCTACACTCATTGAGAAAAAAAGAAGTTACCGCGGTAGGGTAACTTTTCCACCCATCGCAACCCGGGGGCAACCGGTAAGATCAGAGATGGCGGTAACTTTACCGATAAACTTTATCCGAATCGACCCCAGGTAAAAGTGGGGACCGCCCGGATGCGCTGTGCTTGTTCGGTTAAATTAAACTCCATCGAACTGAAGTTATTGGGTTGGAAATCCCTCAACAATTCCCTACCTTCGGGTGCTTTAGAGCATCAGCTCAAACCTCTAACCACTCCACCGATCTATTGCTTCTGTCAATATGGACAAAACGGATGGATGGAGCTTCACTTCACTGGGACGGGAGCAGCGGTAGCGTACGGCACCGGGAGCTGTATATAGAGGGGCTGGCTTTAAACCATGTGTTTTTGGTAGCTCGCATCGATCGGGCAACTTTGTGCTTCATTTTTCCACTCTCCACTGCTAGCCACATCTGCTGCGGCAAACAAACATGGTTCCTTGTACATTTCAACACATGTTAATTCATTTACCGAACCGAGCCGGCGAAGGTAAATACGTTCCGTTTCCTTTCGACGTACTTTTCAAACCCCCGCGGGATGGGATGGACCGAAGACTGCTTCCGTCGGGTTCTAGCACAAAACCACAACAGACTCACGTTGTTGGAAGCGGGTCAGCACGGTGCTTCACTCAATCAAGTCAACCCAGCACCGAGCGGGCGTTGATGGTTTACTGTTTGCACTGGAATCAAGCCCAGCGGAATCGTCGAGCGTACCATAATAAAACGATACGCATTCCGCATCCGACACCGTGTGTACTTGCTAAATTTGACTGATCTGCTATTTACTTTTGCGTTGGTTCGGTCCGCTTTCGCTTTGTAAAGCTTGTAAGGCGTCACACTGTGGAGTTCTCTGAAACGGCGAGTCCTCGCAGTCTATTCTCCGTGCTGTAAAGAACATTTTTTGAATATTCCGTTGTAATTCGCGGGTAACACGTGCCAATCGCGTTAGTTTCGTGCCATCTCAAACTTTGGAGAATGTTTATTGTAAAACAGTCCATTCCAAGGATCAACATTATTGGAAGTAGCGAATGGTTTCCCATAAAACTTGATCACTGTGCGATGTTTTTTCGTTCGGCTCGTAAATAAGGCACAAAACAGCAAACGTACCCTGTGCTTCGAGTTTAGACACCATTTCAAGCCCATAATCGTAACCTTCCCGAGTCGAGAAACAGGTGCTATAAACACCAGTGCATTTCGATAAGCTGGCTCCTTTGCATAGGATGTTGGAAACGGTACGAAATTTCCATTTTATGGTTAGCATTATAATAATTCTATATTCAAAGTCCGTGGACTCGTGGAGTTACCTCTTACCTCGTCTACTGCACATTGCCACTTGAAGTCAAATCGAATAAATGGAACGTCAATTTGCACCTCATGATGGGCGGACATTACGTTTACGATTTATCGAACCCATCCGATGCAACCATTGGCTGGCCAACGGTGGTATGGCACCTGTCAGTGTGGATGGAGTGTTTTGCATACAACTACCACTAACTAGTATGTCAGTTGGTGTTCATTCAGGAAAGTAATCTCTCGATTCCATCACAAACATAACTCTATTATAGAGTTACTGTCCCTGATATTATCTCCTCCCTTCCTGTCTGCGCGGCTTATGGCCTTCGATATCAGTGGACCCCTATCATTAGTCCACCTTGCGGATGATCCTTACCGGAACTCGCAATAAAACGAGTGTGAACCCTGAAAAGTGTTTAAATAAACTTTCGCCAGAGCTCGCAATCGCTTGTTGGTCAGTAGAGTGGGTGAGCTGGCTTGCAATACTAAACGGTTCGGGAAATTGGCTGCGTCCCCATCTGTACATTCATCTTGTTGAGAGCTTAAGAACAGTATGCAACCCCTCACATCGAATGCAACTATCTTCTGGCATGATCTCGTTTCGTTATTTATTACTTGGAAGTTTATCTTTCCTACGATAAGACATCAGACTCCAAGAAATAGCGGGGGAGAATATGGAGTTCCTTAACGGGAAGATGACTATCCGGCTAATCGAATTGTTCTTCTTCTCTTCCTTTCTTTACATCTCGTGTTGCGCTGCTCACCTTTGACAACAACTCTATCCGGATGCGACACTGCTGCACACGTGGCAAAAACCCCATTCCACCAACAGGGTCCGATAGGATTAGACGGACCGAAAGGCGAACCGGTAAGTATCTCGTGTGTCCGACCGGAACCCTCCACCCGTGTTGCGTGTTGTCGGTGCTGCCGCTGCATTTGCCTTACCGACCGAGCTTCCCACACGGCCACAAACTCATTTGTTTGCATTTCGTTATTTTTCCGCTCAATTTATGCTCTGTCTAATCTAGTCGGGACGGTCGTGTACATGGATACTCGCATGAAAAGGCAATACAGTGTGGTGGGTCAACCGAGTACACACGTTCAACATACTTCGAACGACACACACACATGCAGCACAGGAACAGGACGATTCAATTAAAATGTTGGTTTTCCTTCCTTTTTTTCTCCCCATATTTCTCCACCGACAACCCACCATGCCAGGGACGACCGGGCGACAAGGGCTCGAAGGGTGAAGTTGGCGCACCTCCGATAGACGTGTTCCAGACGGTGAAGGTAATTTATCTAAGCACCAATTGCTCATTCCAGCGTTTTGGGATGCTGGATTGGTGTGTGTTTTTTATTTTCTTCCAGTGCCTCTCTCTCTTTCTCCCCTCATTTTTTTACTCTTTCCGCCCCGATCGTTGGGTTCACTACCCATTCTCTCTCCGCTGATGTTGTCCAGCAGTTTGATCTTCCAGGCTTTCTACGTCACGTGAAGCAGCAGAACAACCCGAGCGAAGCATCCATCACACGAGATGTTACTGATAATAATTTGATTTAAATTTTTGCCTATCGTCTCCATGCACCCTGTCTGGCCGAGTGTCACACAGTTACGGCGCGTCCTAAAGCGAACACCATTTGGTATGCATGAATCGCCACAGCATAACGCAACCCGTAATGAAACGTAACGAGCTCCGGAACAGCTCATGGAAACTGACTCGCCTCGGGACAGACCCAACAGTGTGGATCGGACAGAATGCAATTCCTATTCAAGCATCCTTCAATGGGAAGCGTTTGAGCGTTTGATTGCTCCTTCCCTGGAGGCCTTTACCGTGGTCAACACTGTACTGCGCCCTACGGAGAGTGGATTAAGCCGTACCCGTAAGCGTACGGCACGCAGACAGTTGGGGTTAATTTGAGAAATGTCTCTTGCACCGTCGGGCCTCCCTCCAGTGTCATGACCTGTCTTTGGCGATGCAATCGGGCTATGTCTTGGCCGCCTGCATTCGAGAACGGCAGAACGGCACGATCCGATGACTTATAATAACCGAGCGATAATAGTCGCCGGGCAAACATCCGATGGAAGCAGGCACGTTGGAATGTTAAGTGGGAATGGAGTGCCGTGATTTGATACACACCTCCTTGCGGTGACGATACAATAGACGAGTGATGTAGTTCATCGTTGTACTCTACAACAGTCTCTGCTCAGTGAAGCAAGTGTACGCAGATGACGATGTAATTATGATTAATTAATTAGCCAATTCCCAGCATTTTCAAGCTCCCGCTTCGATAGTTCACTTCAAAGCCCTTTTCTAGGAGGGGTTTAAGAAACTTGGAGAGCACTTATAGCCTCCAAGTCCTCAAAGACACAACACCGCGGTGCTGCACACTCAAGCGCACCCATTGAATTCTTTCGTCAGTGGAAAACGAATTATGAGCTGGCTAATCGATCGCCCAGTTGCTTTTTATTGGCTCCATTCTGTGGTTAGACTACGCGAGGTAGTTTGCACAACACAATGGACGATCAAATTTAAAGATAAACGTCGAATGGAGTCCTGCGCTTGGTACCGGCACTAATTCGATAGGAAAATGGCTGCCAGGCGGTTTAGGCGATCCACTTACACAAATGAAGCACTCACTCTCCCGGACATTCTTCGCGAGACGTTTCCCCAGTTTCACAAAATGCCGCTGGTGCGGTTGTTGTTGTTACGCGAATCAATGTCATCTTAAGTGGAAATCCGTGCCGCCATAATATAATCCATCCCTGGGTCTGCACCATTGTTTTCGGCTGGTTGGAGTAAACAAGGAATCGCGAAACACTGAATCAATTTATTAATTAAGTCCTAGGCGAATGTACACTTTGCACGCAAAGCGTCCCACCTACAACAGACGACTCGAACTACATTAAACAGATACTCTGGTCACGGACATCCGTGCCTGGTGGATAATGTTTCGAGCGGACCGTTAGAAAATTTCCACTTGTCCCAAACCTCCAACGCCCGGTACAAACGTAGGAAAAATGTAATTTAATTTTTCCAACATCCCTAGCGGGGAGATGTTGATGCTGATGAAAACTCGTTCACCCGGGACCCCGGGCAATGGTGAAATCTTTTGCGAATGATCTACACGCAGGGTTCGTTCGTTCCGCTCGGCACGGTGCTCCCTGGCGGCGACTCCTCCTCATGGCAGCAGCAGTGGGTCAAATAAATTGACCAGAGGTTACAAATCGGACGGAGCAAAGTCAATGGTCGGTAAATGGTCCGAAAAGGAACAAATTAAATTTCATATCGTCCGGCGACATTTGGTCCGCCCGACATGTGTTGCGCTGTATGGTTCGGTCTCTTTCTCTGCACACCGTTCTCATTCCACTGTTACTTTCCTCACACACGCAATAGTCGCCTGTCTGATTAGCGTGATAACAAGAGGGAGGACGGACACATCCGCATGGACTAGTGATGGTAAAAACGAGTTTCAGAACCAGGGTACCAAACAATTTTATAGTAGGCTATGGACCCGGTTGCAAACTAGCAGGTTCGGAGCAGGTTCTGAACCCACAACTTCAAACTAACAACTCCGAATCAACGGCTCCGAACCCTCGATTCCATGACAACAGCTTCAAAACAACGAACTTTGATCCTACAGCTCCGTAGATGGTCTGAACCAACGGCTTCGTTTCCGGTGGTTTGGAACTTTAGATTTGCTCCGGAGCAGCTTGGTCCGTTTAGTTCGAAAAAACCGTTGACGTCATAGGTTCAGAGACGTTGATTCGGAACCGGGTTCGGAACCATAGGTTCAAAACCGTGATTTTGCAATCATTGGTTTCGCCGTTGGATCGGAACCATTGTTCGGTCCAAAACACACATCACTAGCACGTATGTATGGATGGTGTATGGTGATCGTACATGAGTGCTGTTCACTCCATCTCACCATCGTAATATGTGCTACCCTTAAAACGTGTTTTTTTGGTACTGCAGAGAAAGAATGACCACGACCATCAACCAGCTCGTGGAGCATACCCCGTGAATGTATGAGTGTGGTCATTTATGTAATATTAAACTGGAAATTGTTTCCTTCCTCTGACGGCGGGGATTTTTTTTACCGGAACCAATGTTGCGCCATTGTTTCCCACGGCGACGCAGCATCCCATTCGTTGGGCATTTGGCCAACAATCCTTAGACGCTCTGCATCGTATTTGTACATCTTTCCCAGTTTCTACTTTGAATTCTGCCGGTGGTTGATAATGTAACTTGTTTTTTTTTTATTATAATTTCATTTCCACGCATTTCACCATTTCCACGGACATCCATTGCTTCTACTGTATCTAACATTTCCCATATCCCATACTTCTATGCTAACAATCGACCGGCTTCGCTGCACCCGGAACGCACCATTTGCGAACGGTTGCGAACATGTGCGAAATCCACAACATCACCGGGCGCTGGACGCTTGGACCTACGATTCATCCGGACCCGGTGCAGGGATTAAAGCGATCCGTAACGACACTGCGCGGTGGCTCGTTAGGCTACGCAGAAATCGTAGCCGTGAAGGTATATTGCTTTGGGTGTTTTTGTTGCTTACTTCCCGTGTTGCTGATAGAGTTGATAGTTGATGTGTAGTTTGCCGTTTGTGTCTCACCTGTTTCCCCACACCGATACACGCGCAGAGTTGCACTCTCTCGCCCAAGAGTCACCCGTTCCTATAGCACTGCTAATCTATCGTATCTGTAGTTCGCTGTTTTGGTTTCGTTTTTTTTTCTACTGTAGTTTTAGTCTAGTGCCTGGGGTGTTGGTTTTTATTTGCATGTTACCAGCACACGCTTTCGTTGAATGTCCCGCACCCAACTAGATGCCGATGATCGGTCCGAGTGCCCCGTTGGTCCCGGCACGGTGGTTGATCGGGTTCGAAAGCGGATTAGCATGAGTACCGACCATCGGCCAACCATCAAAAATATGTACCACTCCTGCGATTCCTCCCGTTCACCTCCGGGCGCAACGTAGAATAGGATGCGAATTGAAATTCGCCCACTGTTCCAGAGCGGGGGCTGTTGATCTGTATTTTCCTGTTGGAACTTAGTTAGTACTAGCGGTAGCTTTAACGACTTGCCTTCCTGTGGCTTTATCCTCTGCGCTGCTTCATCATCATGGTGTGAGTTCCTGTTTTCCTTCCCGTGGTCTGACGGTTTAATAAAAAAAGGAGCAAGAAAAAAGCAAACCAAGCCCAACAAGCTCTATCTAGTCGTTATCTTTGCTGGAACCATGCTTTCATCTGGGATGTTGGTAGTCGTTTGCTATTATTAAAATCCCCTACCTCGTCTATAGCGCGCGGGGAAATCTCTAAGCAGGGAGCGGAGCTTTAGAGGAGAGCCGTTCCTCGGCTACATCCGGCGCCAAAGTTAACCAGAAAGTCAGTACAAAAAGTCAACAATGTTTCAAGCTGCGGGGCCTGCACAGTGTATTGGAGCGAACGCCAGAGCTGGACGAAAAAAGTAGCTCCAGATGGGCTTAGTACATTATGAAAGATAAAAGGACTTATAAGTATATTTCTTATTCTCTCCGAGTAGCAATATTCTTCGTTGGAAATTATTTCTTAACAATCTTCAAAAGCTCTACTTTCCGACCGGTTCTGCTGTTTCGCCAGAGATGCTCGCTGTTGTCCACTGTTGTCCGCTGACGCTGTAAAGCACACCACATTAAAGAGTGCATAAAGTACGGATTTAATATTAAGCAGCAGTCCGACCCATCTCTAAGGCTCCATCTACACGTTACGCTCGTTAAACAGCGCCAATGTTCCCGCCAAACATCATAACTTCCACTCAAGGTGCAACTAGGATTTTTGTTTCCTTTGTGCTACAAACCACGGTAAATCGTGCCAGCCAATGCTGAAAACTTCCCATTTGGGTGTAACTTTCCCAGTGGGGATAACGTGAAAATCATTTCAGGCTCGGGCTCTAAAGCGGCGAATCGATAAATTTTGAACCAACGGCCACATTGGAGCACCGAGTCCAATCTCGGAATGTCGCAGAACAACGCACACGTGTAGCATAAACTTGTCGTACCATAACCGTAATACTTGTTTGCGTTCACATGTTCTCTCGAGTTTCGACAAAACGTCCGGTAACAGATTCGCTGACCGAATGGAAGTGGTCCGTCCGAGGGCCAAGAAAACACACTACATCCATTTTCCTCAGGCATATCACGCTTTCCACCGTCTGCGGGATGGCGAGTGGCCTCTAGTGCTGTTGTTTTATTGTATGTTTTTAATTAAAAGCAATATTTTATTAAGTTTTTCTTTGGCTCCCTTATATCGGACCGATGCGGGACGAAGTTCTTCGTCCTGTTCTGCTCTGGTTCGGGGACATTTATTGGAACCGATCCATAGCATCATGTCCTTCCATCTGGTTTCGTTTTGTGTTCTACACTCCGGTCACATTCCATCACTTTGTTTTCCCTTTTGGTGTGTGTGTGCGTGTGTGGAAAATGTGTTTTTCTCCCAAAGGTCCTGGACACTTTTTGTCTCACTGCCAGGACAAAAATGTGATGCTTGTCTTTTGGGTAAAAATTGTTTACTTGGTGAATGCAAGGAACTTGAGCTGAGCTGCCATTACCCGGGATTGTTTTTTTTTTGTGTCTGTACTGACATTGACTCGACGCAGCCCGAGTTTGGGAAACTTGTTCCCACATTTCTGTTCCACCGCAACGTAAGCATTATTTGACAAGTATTGAATTGGACATTCGTAACACGGGTCGACCGTTGGTACGACTGTAATTTGTGCAAAACAGCTGGAAATTAGTTGACATTTATTGGTCTTACACGTGGCTAGTAGCACGTGCGACCTAACCGAAATTCCTATGAAAGGTTACAAAGCCAGAGAGCAAAGGAGGGTTCGGGCGGCGGTAATAGTTTGGCGACAGATTTACCATCCACTTTTCGGTCATCACGTTCCTATTTTTGTTTTATTTGCATATCTGTGTGTGATTCACTTCCCTGTGCGATGCCACCACCCTTTGCGCACCTGCAATCCAAATCCTTCGGCACAACTTTCGCACAACCCGTTACTCCCTTACCTTACCCGTGCACGCGTGTGTCAGGATCTGCAAGCGGCCGGTCATAATGTGTCCGCGGCAAACATCATCCAGCTGAAGGTAAGTTAAGCGCTTCCAGTACGAGCGCTCGGTTTTGGGTCATATATTGCTAGCGTGATGTGTGCTTCATCAGGGTTCGCCATTCTCGCAACTTTGCTACGGTACGAACATTTACGGCTTGGCCTTCTTTGATCGGGACTTCTGGCGTCTTTGCAAGCGACTATAAGAATTCATAATTCAATGTACGCAAAGAGGGACAAGAAAATCTATTTTGGTTTCATCCATTCCATAGATGCATCTCGAACTCATCGATTTATCCGCTGTATTTTGTCCGTACATCCATGTGCCTGAAATTCGTTACTTCGCCGACAATCATATCTAAACATTCCGACATCATTTGCTTTTCAATTTCATTTCGACTGAAACCATTGTGGTAGGTGTCGGTATGCTGCGGGGTTATTTGTCTTTTCAATTTCATAAATTATATTTCCCAAGATGAAACACGGTCCACTTCTGTCGCCATGCCGCCTTCTCCGCGCATCCTAGCCACTGTTACAAACGACATTCATTTTTCATCCACCCTTCATCTGATGGCCGTAGTATGATCGCGTGTAATAGATACGTGGAGAAGATTCCGTTCTCGCATGCGTGTGTGTGTAGTAGTAGTAAGGTGAACCGAAAGCTTCGAGCCATACCATCTCCAACGGGCCCGGGATGGGTTAAATTTGACCAGCTTTCTAATCCCGCCCGTACCGGTGTGTTGAACCCATGCTCGCCAATCTCCATATCCTTTCGCCCACAAGTGATCAGGCGGGGTTTTTGCGGCTATTCTCCATCGCGAAAAATAAAATACACTCACTCCATGCATGCTGCATGTTGCTTCGTAGTACCATCTTACATAAGTAGTAGTGCAACCGTGATAGTGTAGCGTTGTTCTTGCATGCTCAAGTGGGCACGCAAGCTGAATGGCACTCGAGTCGCTCGTCCTCGGCTGAACCTGGTGTGAAGGGGCTGCGTGTGGTACGCGCGGCCTTGCACCTTACCCAATCTCGGCGACATCCGAGATGAATGGTTGGACGGGTTAGATGGATGGTTTGCATCACTTCCAGAAAGATGCATGATAAGGGCAAGCGTACGGAACCGAAACCGAGCAAACGGTGACAGCGAGATGTATTTTGAGCGCAACAGAAAAAAAAGCACACGGATAAGCTACCGGGTAAAAGGTAACGTAACCCAAGTGTGCACACACACACAAAACGAAACGTCTAAGAGAACAGTGAAGAAATGGGTTTTTGGTTGGAGCACACGTGCCCGCACGCTATCTACCGTCAAGTGGACGAATGACAGGTGACGCTCTTCTCAGAAGGGTAAGGCAACTACTGCCCATTGCCTACTACCACTTGGCCAGGTTGTAACTGCGTTGACATTTTGTCATCTTGAACAAATTGTACATCCGTCCTGTGCCAAGTGAGCTCCGACACACCACTGCTCGGCATGCCACAACCTGTACTGCCCGAGTGATGAAAGATGCATTCCCTTACCATCCAAAACCCGTCCACCGTGAGCCACCGTACGGAGAGATGATGGTTTGTGGTTGCCATTGAGATCTTCTCGTACGGTTGGTACTCTCACGCCACTAGAACCAGTCAAGAGGACTTACGAGCTCGAGTGCCAACACGTTGGCGTTGTCCTCGGTACCAAACGGGTGCTTCGGCTCGCTAATTTGATTCCGTGATTCGTTCCAGGGTGAACCTGGTGAGCCGGGACCACCGGGACCTCCCGGTCCGCCCGGTGCGTCCGGAGCGATTGGGTTGGACGGACGTCAAGGGCCGCCGGGTGATCCGGGACTGAAGGGAGATCCTGGTCCACCGGGCGAAAAGGGCCCTGTCGGTAATCCTGGAACACCGGGTCTGCCAGGCTCAAAGGTAATGGGCACACTGCATAACATTCGTACATACATGGATACATGGTTATTAATTTACCTTTATTAACACTCTCGGCAGGGCGATCGGGGCGATAAGGGTGATCGAGGTCTAACGACACATTTCAAGGGTGATCAATTCCCAGCCGGCATCATAGAAGGTCCACCGGGACCTCCAGGACCACCTGGTAAGTAGATTTACATACAGAAATGAAACGACTTGCTAATTATTGATGATTTTTTCGACAAAAATCTCCTCAAACTTACTAACATAAATATTTTATCATCAGGACCACCGGGCGATAAGGGTGATCCGGGACCAGAAGGACCTCCAGGACCGCAGGGCGAAAAAGGACCACGAGGCAAACGAGGCAAACGAGTAAGTAATGAGTGGTTTTATGCAGCACATTGAAATTTCCTTTCACAATCAAGACGTTGACGATGACCGAAAGACAAAATACTTGCGAAATAGTGTAAATAGCGTGCATTACAGCACAGTGTGTTTCTTGTATTGCCGTTTGCTTAAACAAAAACAATAACATGTAGCTATAACATTGAACAGCCTCAGCACGTGGTACTAACATTAGAATTATTGATAGCTAAAATAGCGTATTTGTTTTCCCAGTTTTTGCTTGTTTGCTGCATGAGTTTACTTTCTCTCTCGTTTGAAATTCGATTTTATATCTTTTGCTAACAAACAAACAATAAAAACACTTTCCAATCTGTACGCAGGACGCGCGTCAAAGCTATGATACGTAGCGCATCACCCAGGGAAAACAAACAACGGAAAAGTGAAACACACACCCTCACAGGCTATCGCCAAATCTTTCCAAATCACACACATAAAACAAGATGAAAGAGATAAATTTCAGCCGAAAAAGGGTTTGTGCTTGGTGCAAAAGATTTTTGTTTTTGCACCGTTTCTCATTTGTGGTGAAAAAATGGAACCCAGAATGAAACCTCCCCGGGCACGAGGAGAAAAAAAATCGACCACAAACGTATCGCATGGATCGCTTCTGCTTCCAGCACGAACACGTGCAATCGTATGCGGAACGATTTTTGGTGCATGCTCTAGTATAAAAGCTTGTTGCAAAATAAAAATAAACCGAAACGAACGCAAACGCTGCCGAAATAATCACGAGGCCGGGATCGTTCGCGGGCAACAGAACAAACAGGGCAGTGAGTGCAGTGGAAACGCCCGTTGGTACGATTTCACACGAGATTGTTGTCCGGTGGGCCCCGTGGAACCATCCCGTGCTGACAAATATTGCCTTGTCCGGTGGTGGTAAGGTCGGGCAATAAAAATTGTATTTAATTTAATTGGATTCCTTCCGCCATCACCGTGCGGACGAGCAATGGTTTCGGGCCTTTTGTTTGCTGATGTTCTGGATGATGTTTTTTTTTTTGTTTTTGTTTTTTGGTACAGATGAGTTTGAAATAGGTGGAGAAAGATACATCTTCGATTTTATTTTTCAACACACACATTTGTTTTGTGTGTTGCTTGTTTCTCCAATCGTTTGAGTGACAGATATCGTCTTTTGGCGTTTTTCGGTGAACCAGTGCATGGAGTTGAAATGTATTGGAGTTTATCGGGGCACCATCTAGCAACTGATACCCGACACCTTGCTTTGATCCATGAGTTCCTCGTCGTTTCTATGCGCATCCACTAATAATGAGATTCCACAAAATCACGCTCATTCAGTATCTTGTGTGGTTCCACGTTCACCAAACCCTTTCTATTCCTCTCGATGTCCTAGTATGCCTGTGTGCGTGCTTATTTTTAACATGTTTATTAGAATCTCTGCCCATCAAAATGAAATCGAACGGATTTTCCCTGTTGCTCGCATGGTAACAACATCAAAGGACCTTTCAATCATCACCATCCAGTGACAGCATCGTCGTCATGCTTGCCACCCACTGTCCATTTTCTTTCGTCCGGGGCGCGACCATAAATTACATTGGAGTGCACGGTACATCATTAATGCATAACCATCACACGCTCGAACGATGGTTCGGCGTTTAATCAATGGGCCAGCTCCTTTCGATGGCTGACGGGCGGATTGCGAATGTATGATGTGCGTCTTCCACATGTCATTATCCGATGTTTTGCTCGATAGATTGGTAAAGCTCGTGTTACGATAAACAGCATCCAAATCAATTCACTGTGCAACGCAATGAAACGCGTGTAAATGATCGTGATCAGTGGTGTGATCGTTCCACGGTGAACAACCACCCTTGGAATGGATCTTTTCTAAAGAGAAATGTAAAATGCTTCAATGGTAAAAATGTATTTAGAAGAAAGAATATTATTTTGAATCCCGATAAAGCAGTTTTCGATGCTTAAGGAGAAATACACACTACGCACGTTTGAACAATTCTAACATTTTGATGTTGCATTTCGTCAGATTTCAAGATCTCAAGAGCATCCTAATTAATACGTTACGTTTAATGTATATACTCAAAATTCCTAGAAAAATTATAAACCGTTTGAGTTGAAAGGTATTCTTCTTCCGATGTTGCGAAGGATTATTAAAATAAATTATGTTTCATGTAGAACAAATTCAGAACGAATTCAGTTCAAAGTCTTTAGCTTTCTGCTAGTTAATTAAAAATCTATAATTCCAATTTCCAATCCTGTTCCATAATCAATTGTCCAAGTCTCGTGAAGTAAATCTACTAGGAGGAAGGCTTTTAATTCGAATTAAATCTGTAGATACTCTTATCATTCACAAACTATTCTTTGTATTCTTCAATGTGTATTCTAGAGAAGATATTGCTCATTAATTAAAATGGATATCCTTGGCATCGTCAAATAGATCTTTTTTTAGGAATTCTGAAGAGGTATCGCCTCGTAATAGGATATTGTACTAAACCCAAAGTAATTGCTTATATTTTTCCGGTAGATCAATATTCAAACATAATGTCGATAAAATTGAGTTGAATTAAAATTGAGTGAGTAATTAATGTTTCAATTTCACTGAAAGTATTCAATATTTCCTGCAGTTTGTAGTTTGTGGTCTTATATTTTTAAGGGCACATTACCAACGAGTAATTTAATTAAACATCAATACATATTAAACATAAACCACTACACTGCAACATAAATTACAAAAACAAATTTCACTCCTGTCTTTATTGCTGTGGAAGATTACAATTGAACAAAATGTTTAACAACGCTCAAATTTCTCTGCACAATATTACATATAATCTGATCCATCCTAAAACAAAATGACTCTCGTCCTACCGCTGCATCCAACCCACGGCAGGCAGGAGAACCGTTCACACTGCTCAGCTTTGCTCGATGAACCATAAATGCAGGCTTGACCGAGTAGACCAATGCCGGAATCGGAAAACAAAAGCCATTAAACTCGTTCGCGACACCGGTTTTGCTGCGTCGGAAATGGAATGTGCCTAGAACTACCTAAGTGGCGGTGTAGCCTGACTGCCCGGAAAGTGGAAAAGTTTCGGTTTTGTTTCGTTAAAACAAATTTCGTGCTCGTACGTGGCTTGTGCTGTGGGCGTCAAACACCAATGCTATTAAAGTTTTCACTTGCAATTTCCCGACAGTGGTATTTTTTTTTGTTTGGTTTTGGGAAATTAGTACCTCCCCTAGCCCAACCAATGCCAACAATCCAATAATGCCCAACCGTTTAATCTCCCCCTCGTTTCGGGTGAAACATTCAGCCACCCATGCAACAATGCGCCTGATGAAGCACAAAGTGCATCGTTCGGCCACTGCAATGAGTGCAATTATGCTGCTCGATGGATTTGCCATTCAAATGAATGTCGAAAACGGGGGTTCGCTTGGGTGAGTTTATGAACGGTGAAATGTAGTGTGCCTGAGTTGTTTCAAAAGTAATGATTAAAAAACCCACATACGCTTAACGGTCAACCAAAACTGCGTGGGAATCCAATGTAAAACTATGCACTTTGATACATAATTATTTCAACACAACTTTGTGAACATTCCTATGCAATCACATTATTTCGCTCTATGATACTGTAGCCATAAAAATTACCCACTGATCAATTCAATTGAATGCGCAAAAGGAAACATAAGTGAGATTATGGTTATTTATTGAATAGTAGTCATTGGTTTGCTTAACATTATTAATTTTGTGGTTACAATACGTTACACGTCGCGCACTCGGCATTCATCATGCTGTAGGGATTCGTTGTGCCTTTTTTATGCTCATCACACCACAAAACAACAGTACCTGAACGAATTGGCTTGTGTGTTGATGTTGAACCGTGTAGCGGGGGTTTAACGATAGTGATGCCATTATTTCAATGTGGATTTAATAAAATGGCAACCCTGTGCGCTTTGTAATGGCCGTCCGATGGTGAGGAATGGACCGTACGCGGATGACTGTCACCGTAGATAACGGCGCACACCAAATAGTAAAAGAATAACAAAAAAGGTCAAAAGGACACCCACTTACACACACACACACCCACTAGAGCATACTCCAACTGCCGGAACAAATCCGCAAAACCACTAACGATTGGTAACCGCATCGGCCATAGCCCTAGTGACAGGCTCACTTTTCGATGCATCACAACCCGGTGCTTCAATCCGCACCGCCAAAACTATCTATTACTGGACCATCACGTGTACACCGCCACACATTCATAAGGCCATTTCGTACGCGTATGTCGCACCGTTTGGAGGATTTATGTTATCAATAGTGTTTTACCAATTTTCGCTGCGGCGCTTCGATCCCGAAGCTAAGTGAATGCGAGTTGTGTCCCAAAATACAAAGCATAAATTACTGGCACAATATGGTCGGTGTGGTGCATTGTCCGGCCCGTGAGGAGAAGAATGTTCGCACCGGCCGCGCAGGATCATGGTACGCCACCGACCCGGAGCACTTTTACGCACTGGCCATCGATTCGCTCGCACGCCATCGATAAATTTCCTGCGGCTATGATTTATTCAATTTTGCCCATTCATCCCATCCGACAAGCACGGGAAGAACTTTGTGTACATCCCATATGTAGGAAGTATCGATGGGTTGTTGGCAAAAAAAAAAGGCATTTATCCATTTGTTACTCTTTGCCGTGGTGGTTGCTCTCGGTTGCGATCGGTAAAGAATAACAACACTCCACATTTTCAACAACAATGCACTTTCCCACCAGCACACAACCGAACGTACTCACCAAAAACCGGCGAAAGTGTTGACGATTCGTGGTGGTTTTTACGTGGGCAGGACAGAAACGATGGTTTAATTTAACTCATCCTCCACCATCCGGTGTGCAGGGATGCCGGTGTCTCTGGATTCCCACCATTAAAACAACGCTCATTAGGCGTGAAATCACGTAATTTGTGAAGTTGTGAAGCATTGAATTGCTACTCCAGCGTATACCCACGTGACGTTCGCGTACGTGCCGGAGCGATCGATCAAAATTTTCGGAAAATCGTCACTTATATCATTTCATTTCGCTTGAATTGTGAGTGCGAGGCACAGTTTGCGCAATTTGTTCAATCAGTTTTGCATGAATCAGTCAATCACAATTAAAACGAGCGGCAATCGAAATCGATGCCGCTCTATCCGCTTACACCCAACGAAGAGTACACGGTGTAATTCGACTCATATTTCATCCGCCTTTTGCAAAAAAGTGATTGCACATGCAACTATGCAAATGGTCGACATTGTTAGTGGGTTTTTTTAACCTCTACATGATCAACCTCTTCGCAAGAAAAACAATATAATTTTAATGTTTAATAATTGGAATAAACTGGTATGCAAAATTACACTTTCAGGGGGTAGTACACTCTGACGGATAGAAGAACTTTCAGTTAAAATTGATTTTCACAATCAATAATGTTAATTGCAATAACTTCGGATGAGTATAGCTATAATTGCAATACAAAAATTTAAAAAACATAAAATACTTAGGGTTAATTTTGCTACAATCCTAGTAGCTACATTAGGCATTATTGCTCGTTATTTCAACGCTTCACCGCAACGGAAAGGAATGAAAAAACGAATTATGGACGTAAAAACAAAAAAAAAACATTCTTCTTACTTCAATCAAAATTCTGTCAACGTACGTAGCCAGTCTTTAACATATTGAAAAATGAAATTTCAGCATAATTCATCAAAAAAATAACAGATTTTTTTTATAGAAAAAGCAACGACAGGCAAACATACTTGCACCGAAAAGCCATTAAGACAAGATAAAAAACTATAACAAAATTTAAAAATGAATTCGTAAAAGATGAACCATTTTTCAGACATGATGTCTGTTAACTGTGCAAAAATGAGTTGAAGTTAGCCATATTATGCCGTTTTACTTTCGGAATGTTGTGATATTGCTTCGCTTTTCGACCAGTTAACTTTGAGACGAATTGTCTTCAGAACTTTGGACAGATGTACTGTAAGCTAGGCACTCACAGGTAGACATCGATCTTTACACAACAGGATCCTATGCGTACCAATAGGCCGTACGCACGTCTTTTTATTGAGCTTTGGACAAATTAAGTTGAATAAAACCAGAAATGGACGTAAATTTCTGGAATTTGTAGTGCCTCTAACGAAGAAGAAAGCGATGCTATACAATAAAGTAAACCTGAAAGGCAAATTTATCGAATCGTGTAGAGTGTGCTACCTCCTTAATTGAACTGAATCAACATTAAGCTTGAGCAGAAATCAATTTCATTTTTGGCCATACGAACGTATCCACTTTCCTTTCGCGTTCAAATATTGACTCTAACGAGCGTGAATTATTTGTCCGGTTTGAGCGCAAATTAATCGGCAGCAGTCGATTCGGGCAGGAAAGTGTACGTTTTATTGATTGCCTTTGCGATTGGCTTAACAACAGCTTTGCTTTCAGTTTGCCAACAACTGATCTGAAGATATTAAAATAGGATTTTTGCTTCCTTGTTGTGGGTTTGGGTGTTGCTTGCTTTGTGTTTTAATCGCCAGTAGCTTGTAGCATAATTTTCTCCTATTTTAGGACACACTTTTCCGTAGCACCTCCGTAGTGTAGTCCTAATCCCACCAGCTTCCCTTCCCGTCACCTTACCGTCGCTTACACGCACCTGTTCTAACACACCGAGCAGCACACAGCAACCCGAATGTCCCTGTTCGGGATCGCACATGAACATGAGACGCGCACGTGGGACACACGAGAGTCGTTCGTCTCGTAGCCCCCTCCCTCCCAATCAACGAACGGCACATACAAAAAGGTAAGTGTAGCACCAGTGTAGAAGAACATGATTTCGAGCCGCTCGCCGCTGGCACCCTTGTGCACCCGACACGACGCACACGACTCGCCCAGCTCGCGCACCAGAGAGATAAATGTTGATGGTAGCAATTTCACGTCACCCAAAGAACAAACAGCACTTTAGCACCGGACGGGTGAAATGTCTTCGCAGAATGATTCTCCCGTCATTCCCGGGCACGGGGTTTGCTGCCGGGAAAAAGACACATTCGATTAACGGCTGACAGCGTCGCTGGGACGTAACGAGGTGAAGCATGGGTCGGGGGATGGCCACGAAATCACTCCAATGTTCCATGCAGCTGTATGCGATACACGATTTTGTCAGCGCCATGTCAGCGCTGTTTGGCTGTTGTCGCGCATGTTGTTGAAAGTTATTTTCGCCCCGAATCCCGCATCCCGAGCTCCGGGTCGGTCGCGCGCGTCTGGGGGCCTGTTCGAGTTTGCTGTGAGTCGTGCGATTTCGGTACCATTCGAAAGTAGAAGTGATTGTGTCGTGCGTAGATTAATTTCCAATCAACTTATATTGCTTGTTTTTGTCCTGCTTTATGAACAACACGCTCTATGTCTTAATTGTTGCTGTTTTATTTAATGAAGTTCAACTCAACATAGTTTGTTTTACATAAATAGTAACGTTTAGATGTTTTTTTTCCATTTTAATTATAACTGTGTAATATGAACGTAAAGTTGTTGTTGATGCATACGAGTAGAAAGTGTAATCTAAATGAATCAATCCCCTTTGAAAGGCAAATAAACCTGCCCCAGACAAAAATATTCCAAACACCATCCACTTTACAATGTAGCTGTAGTGACAAACATGCGTATAAATCCTTTTGCACACGCATCCTTTCCTCTGCCCCCATTCGTCCAACCGTTGGTTGACAAGCGATTAAATTAATCTTTCACTTCCTTCCACGCTTTATTTATGGTTATTAGTGTTTACCTTAATGTGCAGTACTAAAAGCCTTTTAGTAGAACGCGTACCATCTGATGTGGTTTCGGTACGATTCGGTGTCCCTCCCGTTTGTTTGCCGTTTTTGTTCGCGCGCGCGCGCTTTTTGTAACCGCTTGTAGTGCTGTTGATTTTTGCGAATGTGGTGACAGATCGCTCACACGACGGTTGGCGTAGGTTGACTTGATGAAGCGGTGTAGGTTGCTTGGCACTTTTGGCTTTGGTGTGTAGTGATGGTTTTAATATTTGCCTTTGTGCTGACGACAACCGATACACGCCGACGGTAGCGTTCAGTTTTAACGATTTTAACGATTCATAATGAGCTCCTCCAGTAATTTAGCAATAACTTGCCTCGAAGTCCGTTCACCCGTAGTAATTTCGCCTACTTTCCATATTCTTTCTCTACTGTGCCATTTGCCTTACGCTGAAGGGCCCCGGAAAGGATGATGATTACGATGAAGCGACACTAACACAGTTCCGCGGTCCGGTTGGACCACCGGGCCCGCCTGGACCACCGGGCCGCGATGGAACACCGGGCCTGAAAGGTGAGTCCGGCGAGGTGGGAGCACCGGGTTCGTTGGGACCGCGCGGATTGGACGGTATGCCAGGGGAGCCAGGCATTGAGGGCCCACCCGGACTACCAGGTTATCAGGGACCTCCCGGTGAAAAGGGAGATCCTGGAGATATTGGACCACCTGGCCTTATGGGTCCGCCTGGATTGCCGGGCCCGCCCGGCTATCCCGGAGTAAAGGGTGATAAAGGAGATCGGGGAGATTCCGTAAGTAACGATCCCATCCGTACCCAACCATTGCCCGGGGCAAGACTGTAATCGAGCTCGATGTTTCCCAGAAGTTCCGGAAAATGCGACGGCGCCAGGATCACGAGGGTATGGCCGACGAACCCTACCGCGATATGGTATATGGACCGCCGGGACCTCCGGGACCGCCAGGTCCTCTCGGCCATACGGGACCTCCGGGGCCGCGTGGCTACGATGGCAAGAAGGGCGACCGAGGAGAGAAGGGACAGAAGGGCGAATATGGACCGATGGGCTTACCGGTACGTAGCATCCACATTGCGGATAACATCTAAAAACTAATGCTTTGCCTTTTTACCGTTTAGGGTCCGATGGGTATGCGGGGCGATTCCGGTCCAGTAGGCCCAGTGGGTAAACCAGGACATCCGGTAAGTGATTCTTAATTTTAACTCATAAAAATATCAGTAATCCAGTATTAACACTACAGGCAACTCACCCTATTTACAAATAAGTGTGAGTTTGGTTAACCGTAGCTTAAGTTGTACTCCTTACTGTTCCTTCATTATCACTTGGAAAATTCTTCATTCTTCAAAGTTTGCTTCTAATAACACCTGTTTCCCACATGCCACGAATTCGAACATCCCTTCATGTTCCTTTTTTTTACTTCTCTGTCTCTTCCTGCAGGTCTGGGAGTATTAATAAGGCTTTCTAATACGCTGACTTATCATAAAATGGAATCGGTTTGACATGTTACATTTGAAGCTTGGTTTAACAACGCAAAAACAATTTGTTCCAGTGTTAATCTTACCCTCAAAACAGGATTATTTAACCGTACACGACAAATGCTGACGTACATAACGATGCGATTAAGGATGAGTGCAGCTGGAACGTTTTTAAGCGCTATAATTTCTAGTAAAGCTTCCCGTTTGATTGCTTTGAGAACAATAATTGTCTAACGAGCGAAATACATATCGTTGGATGTCAAGCTTCATATAACTTACAACGCCTAAATGCCATACCGTCAGAATACAATCAAGTACATTTCATTCAGTTCTCCAATCCACTCCTGTGTCAGTCGATATTCAGGCCAATGCTCCAAGAATTCTAGCAAGAAAAACTCAAAGTCAAGCCGCAACATAAACGGGGAAAGAAAGCACCAGCCCACACTGCATCGCGTGGCTGGTACGTGGTCAAAGTTAAGAAAGTCATTGTAGTATTTTTTATAAATGTTTACATAAGAACTGCAGTGTAAGTTGACGCACCACACGTCAGATGTGGTAGCAAACTGGCGTGGACTCGTAGGGCAACAAATCAAGTCCACAATTGGAACGGACTGGAAACATTCAGAGGCATTTAGTTTACGTATACACCTTTCGCGCTGCTCCGATCCATTTACTACACGAATTGTTGCCGATGTTGTTGGTAGTATATTGCAAATGAAATCTAAGTTGTCCAAGCTTCGTCCGTATCAGCCCGTGTGTGAATAAAATAACTCACGATTTGTACTATCTTACCCCTTGCTCTTAAGAAACCGTGCTCTCGTACTCTTGGCGTGGCGTGTCCGGCATCATGTTTGCCGAAAATGTCAGTTACATTTCGAAATTGCCTTCCACACAACTGCACGTGCACGCTCCTCTGAAGTAAAGCAGCCAAATTCGCCCCCCTCTTGACATACCCACACATACACACGTAACACACACATGAGCGAAACAGAACTTAAAACATACATATCTCCCATTCAAAGTTTAGCGGAAAAACGGAAACAAACGAAAAAAAAAAATTAACACTATACGATATACATAGCAACTAGTCTGTCTTTTTACTCTCACACTTACCTTTACTAATGTTCTAAAAACCTACGAATGCAACATAACTAGCACATGGCATGTTTCGAGATGAACCCGGAGCTCCATCACACGACACTATCACGCACACACGTACACACTTCCTCACATTTCGTGCACCAGATTCCATCCAAACACTGAAATACCTCCTCCGAAAACATAATCCACAACGCACCGGCACCCCAAAAACGGTCCCCGCGGGGTGCCGGTGTCTTAATACATCCTTGCTTTATCATTGCATATCTTCTTGGATGGGACAGCTGCAACAAGAACGTTGTTAAATATTACATTGCAAAACGGGTGTGCACAAGATCTACCAAGAAATTTAGACAAAGCGATAGCGAGAGCGGCAGAAATGAATGTGTCCGGCATGTTGGGACAGCTCACATACGTGTGTGTTTATTTTAATTTGCATTTATGTACGATGCCGTATTTTCGGCATTTCGGCAGTTGAGTATAAACCGTCTGATGGTGAGAAAAAAGGGTAGAAATTCAGTAGATAGGATCAAATTGTAGAACCGAAGGGCAGACATCCATCAAAAGCGCCGGAATTTGAGAAGCAAGAAACTGGAAATACAAACTGTAGGTAAACCCATCCAGCACATAATCAATGTACCGTTTGACATCCGGACGACGTTGCCAATGACGTCTACGTAAGACCGTGCAACATTCACTGTGTGACCTTCTTTCCTTTGCCATCTTCTTTTTAAAGAGAGCATTACGTCAATCAATCTGTTCCGAAATCGGCTAACAAAGTGACATCCCGTACGAAATACTGGCGCTTAAAGCTTAAGGCTTTGAAAGCTGTCAAAAATCGTACCTCCAAATAAAGAAAAAAAAAACATGGGAAGCAATCGAATGGCGCCGGGTCATGCTTCGCTATAACCCAGTAAGATGGGGCCGCCTTGTGTGTCTTCTCCCCTTTTCCACACATCACACCAGCAAGGATGAGCGAAGAAGGCGGTAGACGTTACAGCAGTCATCAACGAACCGACACGATTTCGTTATCGATTGGCATTTGATTTTCATCTTCGACTCATGATCATTTGCTACACCTGTGCCACGGTTCAATGGTAGTATCGGTATCCGGTGCCCCAACTCCCATCCCAGGCATCCCATGGCACATGTGTGGTGGATGTGTTATTATCACTACCAGCGAGTCGGTGGTGTCAGGACGAATCTGTGCTGAAGGGTCGGACTATCATCCTCAAATTCACTTTCTCTCAATCGCACAAGAACTGATGCTCCACAAACCCAGGAAGATGTGTTTCCAACGGATGAAAGGATAGTAAAAAAAACAACCATCGCATCGCTCTAAGGAAGATCCGATCAGCGAACCGTGTCCGGATGTTGGTCCGTGCAAGTCTGCAGCAAGCCATTTGATTAAAGTTTAAAGGGCTTCTGCTGCTGCACTCGTTCGTTACTGTACGGCTGCCGTGCTTTTCGTCCCGCCGGTGACCGGAAGAAGACACTCCCAAGGAACGATCTGCAGTCGGCTAAAGTTTCTTATTGGAAAATCGCCACACATACGTTCAATATCTGATTGTGTTTGTATGTGTGTGTGTGTGTTCTTAACGACAAACAAAAACATACACCAGAAGCGGCCAACCACTTTTCGATCAAGGGCCAATGCAGAATGCCAAAGCTTTCCCAGCCAGATTTCATTGAATTTTCCGCTACCGTTCCCGGCTCCGGTATCACTTCGATTTCCGCTCCACTCCGGAAAATCAGACACACCCACACACACACCGTGTTTCGGGAATTGCGATCAGGGCTCATAGAGCCAGTGAACTGAATTTGATGTTCCACATCGCCCGACCCGGTTCATCTTGCGCGCAGGAACAGTGGAAAGGCTGCGAAAGGAACCGAGGCACACGGAGGATGAGTCTTTCGGAAGCGGAAGCATCTTGTTGAAAACTAATAAATATTTGAAGCAACGTTTTGCCAGGTTTCACGTGCAACGAGCGAGTCCGTAAGCACGAACTTGGACGGTTTTAGTTTGAAGTTGCTAAGCACCAAAACGAGCGAAGGATTAATATTTAACGATTGCTGGCATCGCTGGTGCAAAGCGGCATGCTTTCCGCGAATATCCTGGTCATTCTCTGGTCCGTATCGACGAACGGAACTGACTGGCAGTGCGCTTAGCTATTTGAAGTGGAAAATTTCTAATGACATGCTCAAGGAAAAAAACAGCTCCCTGCATAATCTGAGTCATTTATTTCTTAGTTCATTTGTCAATCCATCTAAAATTCTTAGGTCTCGCGAAGATTTGCATTGGTGCTCAGTAGAATGTATGGCACATATTCTCTTAATCTCCAATACCCTACTAAAGTACAGATTACTCGATGATGGTTGTAATAATACCGTGACCGAATTTTCTCCTTCGATTACCGCATTCTTACAAACCGCTCCTCGAAAACATCGCTCCCGTTAAATGGAGCATGAAGTTTCCCTTTTTTTTATAGCACTCTTTTTCCTTTTCTCATCAAAAAACCGGTTCATCGCCAATTCCAGACCCCATTTAACGGGAGCGGTCGGGAAAATGTCAGATCGAATCGGTTCGGTGGCAAGGTGATACGCCCTTGGACCACTCAACAACACTCCCCAACGTCCGCGTGCGGTGGTTTCGGTTGAAAAGTTGGCAAACATATGTTGGTAATAATTGGCTTCGATCCCGGTCAGTCGTAAATAATTGGCTACCCAGGGACATGGAATTGGATGGCTCATTCTAAGCGCCTGTACTGTGGGTTGGGTGCGTGCCGACGAGCCTAGGCACCAATGGTTTGGAGACGGCATGTTTGTGGGACGCTGGAATCTAGCGTTCGTGCAGATTGTGCAGATTGTTGCTGGAAAGTTTTCGATTTTTTGAGGGCCCCAACGTGAGCAATAGCATGGAAAGGATAAAAAATCACCCAACAAGAAGCATTGCCCGGAAAACCAATCACACTCCGGACAGCTAGTTTGTGTGTTGCCGAAGCACTACCATATGTATCGATGGGTCAGTTATAAAAGGGAAAATGTACGGTCATTGTGGAATTGTATAAAATAGTAATTAAGCTATGGATAGTTTATCGGGCTGGGGCAAATAATGTTGCTGGTGCCGATAGGATCGATCGTCAAAAAAGCACCGGTCTGCCGGAAAACCAGCCTGGAAACGCTGCTCCACCGACACCATCGGTTTGGCGGGTGTGTCTGTTTGCGAAGGGTAGGAAAAATAGAAACCCCCGTACGAAAATAACTCCATAAACTCCATACACACATACACTGTTTTCACACAGGTAGATAACGAATGAGGGAAGGAACCCAAACACTAAACTGTCAAGAGCAAATGGAAATAATTTTTATAGTATACAAAACCACTGTAAATAGCTGCGAGAAGGAAGGAGCGCTAATAAAAGAGTTAGGAAGTGACTCCGAAATCATGTTACTTTAGGTGAAAAAACGAGAGGTGCAAGGTGCAACATGCAAAGGAGGAACAAACTATCAAAAAACCACAAGTCCAAACCGATGCCAAACGAGTAAAGTGCAACACGCAAGTAAATAGGAGCAAAATGTAAGGAAACAAACGAAGCAAACCATGGTTATACATTAAGTTAATTAACAAACAATAAATAAACAATGGATAGCAGGTCTGGAAAGGAAGAAAATGTAACATCCATGCATGCAATGTTGATGTGTTTGTTTTCTTGTTTTCCTTCATTTGTATTTGTACGAAAGCAAATGGATGGAAGTTGCACGAGGGTTGTGAGACTTTTCGACCAAATCTTTGCTTGAAACTTTGTGTACTATGATTTTCCCTTCCGCTTCATTCATCGTTACGTGAGTTTAATTTATTGCAATCGAATTTTATTCCCTGGAAATTGTCATTTCATCATTATTAGCCTTCGTTATTGCCGTATGGCAATTACAACAGTGTGTTGCTACATATCGCAACATTACACCTCACTCATACATTACCCATTGTTGAGAATGTTACATTGCACAAAACGCTTCAGGTTGCTGTGTGGAGAAATTCATCGAATTTCACATGACAATTATGTATCACAGCAACAGTACAACAGCTATAAACCTGTCAACGCGGCCCACTCCAACATGTGCCGCCTCCTCCATCTTTCATCTTTTCCGGCAACACATTAGAAAACGTTCCATTCCATGCATAATGCATTTGAAACCAATTCCGACAGACTATAAATATTTAACGACATGCTCACCTGCACCCACACCGGTCGTTCTAAGCGATATTGTGCTACGAAACAAGTGCACCCTGCAAGAGTGTCACCCCAACAATGTCAAATGGTGCTTCGCCCTCAGCTGAGCAAACTCTGATGCAAAGCGAATTACCAGCAAACCTCAAATGTAACGAAATTCTTCTACCCTTGAAGGGTTATCCTTTTGTCAGTGGAATCCTTTGTTTTTTATATGCTCGGTGTGACACAGTACTTTCACCAACACTAACCATCATCACTTGTAGGAGATCAATTGAAAATCAAATTAAATATACCTCACCGCATAGCTGCCTGCTTTCCAACTTCGAATCTCCCAAGGCTAACCACAATAGCCCTTCGATTGCGTTGTCGATTGCGGAAAATCTTTGGTCTGACAGTTTCGCTTTCCTTCACTACTCTTGGCTGAAGTGTACCGCTTAATGTGATTTCTTTGCCGACTCACTTTAAAGAAGTCACTGTCCTCGAACGGCTGTTGAGGAAAATTGGAAAAACCACTCACCCCTTATTGCGTAAAGCTCCCAGTGCGGAATGAAAGCAAAGAAATATTGACTGTAAATCGAAGACATCTGCTTTCCCTCTAGCTGCCCGACTACATTTGCATCAATGTTGCGCTCTACTGCACAGATCTTCGCGTGCGTTTGACTCCTTTTCCTTCGAATGCATTTTACTACCAAGGAACTGAGATGCAATCAGCACGTCATTTCATAGCCCATTCGGGGAGTTCGTGTAAAATCGACGTTTGGTGGCTAGAATGCGGTAAAAGCTTCATCCATTTTGTAAATTTAATCAAATGTTCGTGCCGTACGAGCAACAAAAATGAGGCTGGAGTTTCACAAGCAACCAAACATTTCATCTTCCAGCTGCAGCAAGATGTTTTTCACAAGGATGGAAATTATTTCGGGAAATCATCCGTTACCAGTTCGCGTGCCGTACCGTGATCATCCCTTGTAAATCCACCATTTTTTGTACTCGGAAGCAGATATGAAATTCCAATACTTCTCGGAAACGTTATTATCCGGATGCTTTTCGAATGGTTGCCATCGTCGTCTATTACATTAACTTCGAAAAAGGTCTCGCTATAATGAACTAGAGCGTGGACCGAAAAAAAAAATACATACACAAACAACCGATACAAAATTTCAATTTCACGATGTTTTATTAAAACACGGCTACAAAACTGTTTGAAAGTTTTTGGCAACCAAAAAAAACACACAACCACAAATCGATTGGTGGCATACCGATGAATGCTACGTTTAAAATCGTTTAAAGTTCACCTCACCAGAATGTCCGCAATGTGCTCGTGTCGACTAACGCCAAATGTCCGTGCATTAAAACGGAGAAAAATAGTACAATGGCCCACCAGTGTAATGAAAACCCGTTTCGTTCAACTGCAACCCGCGCTCCGCTCTTTCACCCACCGAAACACACGAAACCGAAACGATTTCCATCCATTTGTACGTACTCGAGTACGTGGTCTGGTTGTGCCCGGAAAAGCGCGTTTAATTAGAATCGCACGCGGACCTGTAGCATCCTCCTGTCTAACTGGCAGGAACCTGCTGACTGCAGGCAATCGATGCCAGGCAGAACGATTTTCAGGGCTTCTGCGTTTCATCGTACCGCCATCCCGTCAACACCGGAATGCCCCCGGCTGCAGTGCGAGGCGTGCCGAGTTCATTCCACTAATTTTCCCGGTCCCATAACCTAGCCCGCAATCCCCCCATCCCTGCAAAGCTCGCTTTTTGCTAACTCATTTAATTGAAATTATATAATTAATGAAATGAAATGGAATTTTAAAGCACACAGCGCCATCCCCCCGGTGCGCCATCCTGTGCGGCACGAGTATCCAACCCTACACACAAAATGTTGCCAAATGCTGGAAAATGGCTTCTCCCAACACATACCGAAATTCCATCCACTTTCATCTCCGGCTACACTTCCCACGCCGGAGAGCATATCGTTCGATTTTAGGCTTTTGGAAATGGTCCAGTTCAGTCGTTCGTGTTCGGTTTGGAACCTTTTTTTTTTGTTTTGTTTCACATTTCATCTCCATTCCTGTTTTCCCGAGTTCCGCACCCAACAGTGGTGGACGATTCGAGGTTTTTGTGTTTAATCAACCGAACGGAAGCGAACAACGCTCTGGTGAATGCTGCCGACGAGCAGCAAGGATATCCTTTCTTTGCCAAGTGTGAATGTACTCTCCTGTTGCCTACCGAACTACGCCAACACCATCGGAAAAACGTTGTAATTAAAAGTGTAAACTTTTCCCTCGGTTCATCCTCATCTTTACCTGAGCTTGCTGGAGGCTTCCTCCCCTGTTCGCTGTTTGTTTCGAATCGTGCTTGATTGAATGGATCTTATTTATCTACGGGGTTCGATTATTCAACACCCTGTGGCATTGTTACACAACGAACGGAACCGGGATGCCGCATGAGTGTGCAAGTGGATGAGATAAGTTTACATAGGAACGTGGAACACCTTGTGCTCCACAGCTTCTAGAAGATCCTTTCTGCTCGATTGCAATCATCAAACTCATCATGAAAAAATAATTAAAGGAAATCATCTAACAAAGCGTGCAAGACGGTTCACACACAATAGGCCACTTCCTATTGGACGCTTCCATCTGTACTTCATCACGACTTCATCAGACAAACCGTACCTAACGCTTTACGACCGTTAAACAGTAAATGATGCAAGCTTATGCTGCAGGATATAGGTGGTGGAGTAGTGTGTACGCCAGTACATGTGTGTGTGTGTGTGTGTGTGCGTGTGACTCAGTGTGTGTGTGATAAGAAAATTCACTAACTTCAACTATTCATCCACCTACCCGGTTGAGTTATAATACTTTATTACTATTTTTTGTTCTATTTTCCGAAACTTTCTTCCCGTTTTCCGTTGACTTACACGCCATCTCGCCACTCTAGGGACCACCGGGGCTGGACGGTATGAAGGGCGCACAGGGCGAAACCGGCAACAAGGGTGAACGAGGCGACCCGGGACTACCCGTAAATATGCTCAACTGTCTCAGTGACGTTTGCGAACGGATGATACCCTCCGCCGAGCACGGCCGGCCATAATCTGCACATGCAGTGTTCTGGGTGTGCGGCTTAGCCGGAGCGTTCCGTATCCGACCGTTGTGCACCTTTTTGCAACCCGGAGCTTCATGCATCATGCATCATGGTTTTCACCTATCTCTCTTTTTCGGCACCTTTCGGCACAAGCGCAAGCATGGTGAAAGTAATTTAAATTAAATAAATTCACCTCCTCCATCTCATCAGTGCCATCCGGACGCATAATTACACATTCAGCACGCCTCGCCTCACCATCGCTCGCTCTGCCACACGTCCATCAAAATCATGCAAGAGAATTTACAAGTGGAATGAAAACAGCTGGCAGCCATCTTCCGCCTTGTTGCCATCTTGTTGCATGTGCCGGTGGCCCTCCGAAAGCTAAAACGCTGATAACATCCTTACCGAAACGGTGAAACTTCCCGTCTTGTTACCGCTGTTCTGGGTTTCGTGGTGTTCTTTACGACCGTGTGCGTATGTGCCTGTAAGGAAGTTTCATTATAAAAGTTTTGTAAATAAACGCGCATAAAACAACCAACATAGCGAGCGAATAAAAAAACAACAGACGAAACATCAAAACAAGGCCACATGCTCCATCCCATTCAGCCCGCCAGTCCACCGGCAAGTCGTAATGTGGCTCCCTTAAAGTTCGTTTGGAATTTAATGTCTTAATGTGCTGCTTGTCTTGGCTGAGGGAATGGAATTCGTGGCGAGGACGTGTTTTATGATACACTGTCAACACCAACGCAATGCAGCGTTTCGGTTGATTCAAAAATTCAGAATTCCTTTTTTTCGTACGCTTTTCCAAACATCCTGTTGCATTTCGATTAATTTTCAAGCATGCTGAGAGAAGGAATCATTCCCAGGACTTTACGCAATCCTCATACGAACCAGAGTCCTGGTTGTCATACCAAGAATGGAACGAAATAACTTCATTTATTTGTGATGACTTCTACTAAAACCATACATGCATCTACCGTGCTGTGGAGAAATTCGGCCAAGGCAAACGCAACGACGGGACTGCACGAACGGAGAAGGATCGTTGGTGACCCTGCTCTTTCCTCAGGGTACGGATGGCATTCCGGGCCAGGAGGGTCCTCGCGGGGAGAAGGGTGGCAAAGGAGATCCCGGTCCGATTGGGAAGCGTGGCCGTAAAGGGGATCGCGGCGATAAGGGCGATCAGGGCGTACCGGGACTGGATGCACCGTGCCCCTTAGGGATCGATGGATTACCACTGCCAGGGTGTGGTTGGCGTGCACCGAAAGTGGTAAGCGTAGGGGATGGGGTTTTCCCGACACCAAAACAGTTGAAACAATGTACATTCTAATATTTTTGCTCACTTTCTCTCTCTCTCTCTCTCGCTCTCCAGTACCAGGAACCGATCTTACCATCACCACCGCACAAGGACTATCTGCCGGATGTGACAGGCACCGAGAACGAAAGTGAATATGTCGAGGAGGAGGACGATGGCGCGCCGGAAGCTGAGGACTATGAGGAGGAGTACGTGGAGAATGAAAACGGAAACTGATTGAACGGAAACAGGAAACACTGGTGGAAAATAGAGCAAACCGGTTAAAAAGTGCCTTAAACGTCACTCAAATGAGGACAGCTGCTGTAGACGTAAGAGTCCCGCGGTGTGTTGCAAATGTTTAATTTTAACAACAAACAATCGAAATATCGCTGTCAGTTGTGCTTTTCATAGATTCATGTCGTTTTATTTGCCAATGTTCACCTTTTTTCCACGCAAGTGATGTGGTTCCGCTTTAATACTATTATTTGCAGTGCGTTAATTAATTTATTCCCATTGCCCTGTGTGACCGTTTTGGGATCGGGCATTCCACAAAGCCTGGCCAAACTCAACACAAAACCGAAACCCCGTGTGCAAAAGGCCAATGTATGTAAATGAAACCGGCAAAACGATGAGCGATGAGAAAGATGGGAATGCAACTCCATCACCTTCTTTCGCTCCAACGCGAACATGAGCGAAACGTGTGCACGAAATGATAGATGTAAATTAATTTAAGCTACAACAATCCGTATCAGATTTTTATTTTCTCGGCATAATTTATGTGCACACAGCATGGGCCCGCGCATTCCCCGGTGCGTACCGTGATTGCTCGCGCCTATGATTCATTCGCTGTACGTGCGCTACATTATTGCAACGTGCCAACGGTTGACATTCGCCCATCAGTGATAAATAGTGAACGAGGTAGTTTAATCAGCTTTTCACCTTCCCTACGATTGGGATGGTAATTGCCGGAACTTGTTTTATTTGCGTGTATTGCCCAGTACAATTTTGATTAACGTTTAAGTCATCGGCAAAGGCGTAGATGCCGATCCGAATCCACAATTTTTACGTTTCGATTTTCAAACGATAAAGTTGTGTTGTGAGAATCGATAGAATGTAATGTAATTATGAAGAACAATCATGTAAAAATAAAACAAGACAGGTTAATGCTATTGCTACAATGTGTGTAATAGTCACATTCTTTATTAATATGAGTTGGGATTGTTTCTGTTGTTCTTGAAATACATTTTGTTACAGTTACTAACTTAATTAGCCCACGGATGAATCATCACTCACATGTGTTGATGTGAAGGAGATTGTTGCATTCATTTTTAAATCCAGCAACACAGACGAATTCTGAAATCTTTCGTGGAAAAGGAAAGGTGATGAGTATTTTCGTGAAATGAAATTTTTCAAAACGTCTTTTAAACGCCTGCGGGATATGCAATTGCAATACAATCATTTCGTTCAACCCATTTACAGACAGAAAACAAGAACTTCTATTAGCGTAACAAAAACCATAAAATACAGCTAACAGTTATTATTTTTCTTAAATGATTTACAAAAAAAATGAATGGAACAGAATTTCTAAGCTTTATAAATAATTTGGTTAGAACATTTTTCCAACAGTCCAACAGTTGCCAGTTCAAAACAGTCGATATAGAATATTTGCAGAGTTATTTTATTTTTAATCCCATCCGATTTTCATTATTGATAAAAGTCAACATAAAATAAGAACAAGACAAATGTAGTACGTTTCAATTCATTATTATAACAATTAGTTTTCATAACATTTTATTGCAGTTTTTGAAATAAATAAATAAATCGATCCCTTAATACGATATAAAGACGATGTTTTAGAGGAAATTCAGGATACGCGAATATTCGATATACGTGGATTTCTCGGCAACGCTTTAACCGCGCATCTCGGGTATCAACAGTATTTGTAATGCAAATTGCATACATTTTAGGCGTAAACGAAAAACATCGAATCGAATCTTTCGTTCAGTGCAATTTTGTTTCATACGTTTTCCGGTCTTTTTCGTATATTTAATGGGAACAGTAAATGTGTATTTGCCAATCATTGTTCATATCAAACACAAATAAAAATAAATTTATACATGAACATATGCTTACATAATTACCGTATTTCACGATGTATAAGAAGCTCTTGAACATGAGAACTACCGTGAGTTTTGAAACATAAATTTGAAAACAAGTTTTAACTAACAAAAATATGCGTAAATAGGTACAAAAAAAGACATCCAAATATGCATTGGTGTATTTGAAAGTCAAATTTTGGCCATGTGGTACATCTTACACACGAGGAATTACGGTTGACGATTTATTTCAGCCGATCCATAGTTTAAGGAATAATTGAGAGGAAATTAGTTTTTGGCTAGCATTCCTCAAACATTCACTCACCATTCATCATATATCCGTAAAACATTATTCTTCGTTTTAATTTTTGTAGAAAAATTATGCAAAAATGCTTTTAATGTATTACTGCTTCTATTCAAATAACAACATTTTACCACCGAAATCCCCTTATTGTTTCAACCACTAGCAGTAACACTCACTTGTCACAGAAGCAATTGATTGCCCTCCAAACCACTCTGTTGTACCGGTGGCCCTGTGCAATTATGACCGGTTACAGCATTCGCGTTTTTAGGTTGTGGTTCATCCTGCTGCTTACACAAATCGTCCACAGCAAATGGTGGAATGCACCGGGCAGTACACCAAGCGCTTCTTATAATTATGGTTCTTCGCTGCACTGGGCGAAAAAATACTGCAAAACAGGAGAAGCTCAGAAGCTGCTGCACGACTCATCAACGATTTTGCGAGCGGGCTCGCGCTCCCGTGAGCACAGATAAAAACCTAAGCGAAAGTAAAACAACGGAAAATGCAAGAGACGCGAAGCAGGAATGTCGTTTCGAAACCTGCCAATTATGCCAGGACGCCTGTGTGGATGATGAAACGAAGCGAGCCAATTTCCGGTCAACATCCACCACGTTCCACGACAACTCCTGTTCAATCGAGCGCATTTGACGAACCACCGAATTTCCATCCGCACCGTCACAACGAAGACACAGGCTGCAGAAACAGGCTCTCGTAACCATCGACATGCCCTTGTCGATTTATTGCTCGGTACATTTTTTTTTTCGTGCTACTCAGAACTCAGCAAACGCTGCGCGACACGACGACGACACCCGGGACACAGGCAGCGCGATGCAGAGAGATGCAAATTGAAATGATTGCACCGGCTATTTCCGGCACGGTTTATCGTGCGAATAATGAGCAACCGTGTTCTAAGAATGGGCACACTAACGAACTTCACGCTTTCGAGACGGTGAAATGCACCATGTAATAAGCATGTATCAATTACCTAAGAAATTGTTTCAAAAATCCCGCAAAAAAACTGCTGCCGAACAATGGCACTGTTGCTGGTTAGCAGCTAGAAACAACAAACGGATGCACATTTGCGCGATGAATGAGTTTGACACTCTACTCGTCAGAGAGTTTTGTAGCACGTTGAAGACATTTCCGGTGCATGATGTCAACCCGGAAACGGTACGTTTCGTACAAGTTCCCCTACAGTGCTTCTGCTAATCGAGCAGGTGTTGTTGAGCAGCTTAAAGCCCTTTTTTCTCAGCTGTACGATAGAGTACAAGATGATAACTTTCCATCGGTTAAAATTGCTATATACTTCTCAGAATGTAGAATACAAAGATAAGTATTCAACTGTATCAAATTTTTGTGACGATAGTAAGTTTCAAAACAGGAATTTCTTACTGATACTCCTTCAAGGACACATACTTTTTGAGGGCCTTCCAAAGAAATAGCGTCTTGGTCTTGAAACTAAACTAGACATCTTTAACATCGTTAACCTATTCAATTAGCGATAAATATTAGCAACTTTGTGCAACAGCAAAGTGTAAACCTTGTCTAAAACCTAAATTGCTTACGATATTCTTCTAGTGCAACCTCCATGCTGGACATTAATAAAGATGTGACAGGATACGGTCTAGGTTTCACCTTAAGACACTTATATAATACATTGGTTCACTAAGATATTCACTAATTTTGAAAGAAATTCTATAGTATAAATCGATATTACTTTCGAAAACATCCGTTTCGAACAATTGATATGAATTATACTCCTTTGCAAAACAGGATGCAAGGTGCTATCAGATGCATTCAATGCGAAGCCTTATAATAACATCCTTGGGAAAATGCATCCCACTAATGTATGCCGAATCCATTTCCAATTGTTTCCGCTCGCATTGAATAGAGCCTTCGTTAAATAAACATATTTGCTGACCGTTTGTACCGGGGCCGTATTATCACACTGATTGACATCCGGCAGTTGGCAGACGGCAAACGATCAAACATCCATCCAAATCCGCTACACTACACCGATGCACCGATCAAACCAACCCAAAACAATGCACGCAGTTGCTCCCGGGGAAAAATATTGTCAATTAAAAACGTCACCTTCGTTTGCAATTCCTTTGACCGAAACCGACCCGCATTTTGGGCGTAGCCATTTTACTACCACAAATTTTGCACTGTCCTTGCTGTATTTGACTTTCAAATGTCATCGGTCGGTTCACATTAATCCATCACCTCCGTTGATCCATCACCGCGGATGCCTCGGATCGTCAGTCGGTTTGCCAGCACAGACGCACTGTTTGCCGTTTGTCCAGTGTTGGTGCTATGACACGTCGTTGATATATTCCGCCAAAAATTCCAACCGATCAGGTAGCCCTCTTCGATCTGGACCAAAACGATCGACAAACGGTCCTTTGGTCGTCCTTGCTCTCCACTGTCCGTGCTACGAGCAGTGAAGATTGGGCTGCTAAAATGCAAACCCGGTTTCTTCCCCCGATCTTACCTGTCAGCTTCTTGATGAATGTGCATCCGGATGGACAATGTATCGTTCAGCTTTGGATAGCCATTCCTACCGGGGATCCCGACCAAAACGGGGATCCTTTGCACTGCGCCATTGCGCGAAAAACAGAGGACATCAAACGGAGTTCGAAGACGACCCCAAAACATTCAATTGCCATTCGTTTTCGCTATCCAGCGGTCGACGCTTTTTTTTCGGTGTTTTAATCAAGCCTCCGGTCCCCCCGGGGTAGATTCCAAAGGTGGAACCGTCCACGCTCACACGGGTACCACGAAAATTATACCTTCCGAATGCAACGTACTTCACCCGGGCATCCCCATCCCGTCACCTTCTCGCGCCCAATAACATCGGAGTACGCGAAACAGCAAAATCAAAGAAAATAAATAATGAAACTTTGCCCCGTGAAGATCCAGGACGATAAGGAGGAGAGGGTTCGTGTGAGAGAAGGCAAAAGACGCTGGCCGTGGGTTTCGTCTGCATCTTGAGCGCCGAAACGAACCGACAAGCAACTGCATCTCTCCTGTGTGGGTTTTGCCGTTGCATCAGTCAATGAAGGGTTCACCGTTCCAGCTGCTCCAAACCACTCGACTCAACTCCACCGAAAAAGGGTTCCAGGATCAACGGAGTACGTTTTTTTGCTTTGTTTTTGCTCACACAAATTCCTGAAGGGTTTTGTTTCTTTTTTTGTTGTTTGTATTCCTGCCCGGAACTGTTCGCTCCCGTCTGACCCACGTGTTTGGGTTTAATTTGGCTGCATCCGACACTCTACCGGTTCCCCGGACGTAGCGTCGTGGCACAACAAGTACAACCGGCACAAGGTTCCGTTGTCGTGCCCGCGAGCACAATATTTTAATCGACCGTCGAGTGGTTCCTTCAGATAGGTTTTAGCGAGTTTTCTTCTGCACTGTTCTTGCAACACCAACTCGCACATCTTCTACCAACTCCACTCGCCACAACAATCCCTATCAAACAGTATGCCAGATGTTTCCTACTCCTTGCAACTGTCCTGGATTTGACTTCGCTTCCGGTGCAGAGTGCCAAAGGGCTAACGAATGCATTCCAATGATGCATCGAATGAATAGCAACCCCACGTACCCATTTTGGCCCAGCAGTTTAGTGGAAAAGTTTTCCAATTTTTTGTATCACTCTGCACACCAAGTGTTGTACGTTCGAGCGCCTCCCACCCTACAAGGTGTACGATGCATCGATGAACTTTATTTTTCTGTTAGCGAATAACAAGTAACAGTGCGGATTCTCTTTTGCCATTCAAACATTATTTGGCGCCTTTTCGAGTGGAGGAGTTCTATTTTTTGTGCAACATTGTAGTGTGTTGTGAGTAGATACTTCTTATATCCTGCTCCCGAGCGTAATGTGTGTTTTGCGAAACACAGCTGCCAAGACAAACAAAAACGCTCTAACACTTAGAGCTTTAGTAAAGAAATATCAAAGATTTCATCCAAATGATAAAACACAGCACAGATTGAAAAGTTTTCCTTTCTGGAAACTCAATACCAAAATGCTCAAAATGCTGGGTAAGAAGGTAGACGAAGCTAAAAAACCAATTTCGAACCATCGAACATAAACCCAATCGGATTCTGTGTGCTCGATTAGAATGGGATTCAGTTATGTTGGAGTAGTTAGCTTAACTTTTTTTTTGCTTTTTGCTTATTAAATGCAGTCAAATGTAATTTCATTCGCCACAAAAAAACACAAAAAAGACGAAGCCACACCACCATCAGCAAAAGCATGTGGACGCGAAATTATGCTACAGTCAGCAATTGCGTGTCCGCGCTTGTTCCGAACGATTGGTGAATTTGCAGATCCATTTCATTATTTTCCCCTCCGTTCCGTACGGTGGCTCGTTTGCCATCGATGCCGATCAAATGCACCGTAATCGTCAAAAGGATCAACTTCAACGTCAGCCAACATTCCGCTCCGTACGGTGTTCCGCGGACTTCCACATAATCATGCCGATGACGAACAGACGACATCAGCGACGACGATGACGCGTTCACGCTGCCAAGGCCCCGGGTAGAACCGCCACTTGCAGCTGCAGCCAATTGGATTGATGCGATTTTTCATCCCCCCCACCCTCTCCCTTTTTTCGTGTGTGTGTGTGTTGTGCCTTTCAATTTTCGCATTCTTTCCTTCCGTTCGCCACGATCCCACCGTAATCAACCAATTCGATCCTGGCGTACGGAATCAAAAGGCAAGATTGTAAAGCGCGATGTATCGCGATCGAGCAACCAGACAGCTTCCGCTTGACGAGCGACCGAACCGATCCGGTATTCGTTGCCAGCATAATATAAACATATGCTCGCGATTTTCATCCCACTCGTGCGGGAACCCGCGGGTGGTGGTCCTGGGAAGATGGTGATTTCTGCCAGGTTTTGTTTGGTTTATTTTCGTTCGCCGAGTTTCCGACGTTCTCCAGGAGATTCGCATTGCGGTTTGAATGCTCTTGTTCCGTCAGTCCTCGGATTCGAACCGATCGCCGTTTTTGATGTGAGTTGCTGTCGCGAATTGTGTGTATGCATGTCGGCCGTGCTGTGGTTTGTCAACTGGAAGTATCTGCTCGATCTATGCTAATGATGTGTTGAAGGTGCACCGAGACAAACTCGAGACTTTTATGTTAATTTCAATATCTGGAGCAACAACTTAAGATCTCACCCTTAGGTCGTTGTGTCAACAAAAGTTCTAATAATCAAATGCACACTAATGCCGTAGTGTGCCCTAAATTGATTGTTGTTTCATTACGCTTAAGCGTGCAATAGTGCCCAATAAGCTCCTGATAACAACATCATTATCTAACAAATCCATTACCTTTCGGCTCAAAGTGTATACTTTACACGGCCACTTAACGCTCGTATCGGTGTGCCCGCATCCGTTCTCACCGTGTTTCGTTGCTTTTTTATTCGGTTCTGTGACCAAGAACACCGGCAGCGTGATTATCGCGGGAACACGCGAAAGCCTCGAACGACCGGCGGGCGACCAGACATCCGCACAAAAGCAAAGAAATCCAATTATAATCGATTCGTTTGAAGCCGGGATATAAAATGTGGATTTTTATGCTCCCCCGAACCGGAGCATCGATACCGACCAGCCGCAGCAGATCGGCGGCAGACCATTCGGTGAGAAGGTGCTGCCGTCCATCCGGTGTTCGGTGGGGCTATTCTTCGCCGACCGGCTGACGACAAAACAACGGCTCACAAGATGAAACACACGAGAGCAAACCCTCCACACACACACACACACACACACACACACACACACACACACACACACACACACACACACACACACAAACTAAGCCTTTGGCCGAGTGGAGTCCGTGTTGATCGTGAAGATTTGCGAATTAGCGCTGGAAAGGAAGAAAGCCTCGTGGTTGCACCGTCCCCAATCTGACGTACCCAGGATGTTGGCGTGGAGGATACTGACGAGGCATTGGCTTTGTTTTGGCACCCCGAGCACATTCCGGTTGAGCATTGGGGGAACAGCGCGTCGCCAGAGTGTTTGGGATTTTTTGCTTATTGGTCCTGAAGTTTTTCTGTCCATCTCTTCACCAGGGTTCGTTTTTTTTTATTTGTCGTTTGTTGTTTGCTCGTTTGCAATCATTCGATGCACTATTTTGACTCGTTTGGTGTTTTGGTTGTCTGCCGCGAAATGAGATTCCTGTCGCTAGCAATCGACCTGCGTCTGCGAATAGCGAGATGAGACGAAACGAGGTTGAAGATTTATGTGTGGCTGTCATTCAAAAGTTGTGTCTCGGTATGACTTTGTTCGGAGAATAGAAAACGCTGTGGAATTTTTGGCGATATGAACATGGTGTTTCATTGTATAAGCACTGTTTGTTTGAATCAAATTGTTCTCTTCCAACATTCAAGGTTATGATTTTAAATAAATGCAACCATTTAACATTTCTGTCCGAATCCAAAAATATTAAAAATCACAGTAGTAACTCAACACAAAACAAGGCTTCCAATGTAGTTCATTACAAACCTTACCAGTTGCTTGTTGCTCTCTAAATCACTAACCAAAAAGCGATTAGATGCGATGTTCATCTCAAACATTGAACATCTCAAGACGTTAAGATTTGTTTTCAAACTCCTTCAAAGTTGTGTTTTTTTATGATGGTTTGTTGCATCCTTTTTGTTTTTTGCTCGCCTCATTTCCCCGTAATTGCTTTCGGTTGCTCCAAACGGATCCAAAGCTCCAAACTCGCCTGGCTATTTAGCCTCGTTAGGCAAACGGCATCCGAAATGATGAGCTAGTCCATATGATCGTACCACTTGTTCGCAAGCGAAAGAGTTTCAGTGTTGTGTTGCAACACCCAGTGCAACCGAACCATTTTCAGGTGGATACCCGAAAGAAAAACACATAAAACCAAAGCTTGCATCAGCCAGCGATGCACCCGGTTTGGTTGGGTTTGGTGTCCGCCACTACCGGGGTGGAAAATGGCAAACAAGGCGCGAAGCAGCAACAGAAACAGAAACACAAACTATCGCCACAACATTATACCAAACCGAAAAAAAAACTCCACCAGTCGTGTTCGGTTGGTCGGGCTGCACATAAATTAGGAGCAAAATTTGACAATGGGGATGGGCCGGATTTAATAAGTTTCTACATTTTCTACACGCCGCGAACCATGTACACCGTTCGAATGGATATTCAATCAAATTCGCCCGAAAACTCCGGCCTGGAATTGCAACATTCGATTGCCCACGGTTTCACCGGCCCCGGCAAAAGGACGGTAGGGTTGTTTTGTTTTCCATTCCTTTTTCTTTACTTAGTGTGGCGTTTTTGACCATTGCGCCGGCCCAATTATGAAGACGCCTCGCACTAACCCGCGCTTCCTCGCTTACCCACCGCGTGTCCGACCGATGAAACCAGATGCAGAATTGATTTTGCTTCATTAACGGTGGACGAGAAGGGCGCGCAGTTCGAAATGAAATTACGGCAAGCGCTTCCACCGTGGCCAGATTCGGGCCACTTTCGGTGGTGCTCAAGATGGAGCGCCCCTGCGGGCACACTGGCCATCGAACGATTAAACGCCGATTTGTTTCTACTTCCCCCGTTGCGGTCGCCCGTCCGACACATCCGTTGCGGTTGAATGTTAATTATTTTCGCACCACAAATTATGCTCTCGACCGATCGACATCGTGTGCAGTGGGACGGGCGCCGGAATCCCGTCAGCGGGGAGAGATTAATCGAAAATATTACTATGCTAATGCATGCGAACCAAGTCTAAGCTAAGCGCCGAACGATGGGCCTGACAGTCGAACAGTCGGTCGCGGGGATGAATATGAATATTTCTTGTACCATTTATTTATGGTGCATGTTGTTCGCAATCGGCCAATTATGTCGTACATGGTATCGTGATAGAAAAAAAACACTGCTGCCCAAAATTGCCTTTTCAGCGAAACTGATTTGCATTTTGCAACATTTTCAATCTTATGTATGATTGAACAACTATGAACAGTTGGTGTCACAAACTCTCTCGATCAATTTTAGCAACGCGTTTGATTAATAGTTTCTTTTTCAAGAATTTGTTCTCAAACGAAAATTTAATTGATATGCAGTGGGCATTTGACTCGTCTCTAATAACCCAATAAAGATGGACAGAGATTTCAACATATCCACCTGTTCCACCAAAGAAGAACCAAGAAAATTACCCTCAATAGCAAAGCCACCAGATTCGCTATAATATTTGTTTCAATACTATAAAACAAACTTTTTGCATACATGCAGGAGTTTCCGTACAACCCGTAATGACTAAACATTTTTTGTTTCGCATCCCTCTTCTGTAATTCTGTCTTCATCTTTTGAAACATGTAAATAAATGTAATTTTACAGCAGAGCAGGGAATTGATGAAAAAGTCTTTAGAAATCTTCAAGACGACGACTTAAAAACTGATAATGCAGTGGAGTGCAGGTAAGTTTATTGACATTTAATGGGCTAGCCATGGTTTTATCGCGTACTGGACATTACCTCAACTTTCCGGGAGGTCATAGAGTAAATCTTTCGTCAATGGTGTCGACATATTTAAAAATTATTCAGCAACTTTTCATTTTTTCCAAGGCAATGGGAACTCCACATTGGATAAATGGATATTTCATTTAAGGATAGTGGACCAGAACAGTGACACAAGAAGGTCATTCAAGGAGTGAGTAGTGAGCGCTCTCAGGAAGATAATTAATCCAGTAGTATTTTTGTTGAACAGGATCTCTAATGGAGATCAATTTTTTTAATAAAGTCTTTTAAGCAACGAGTCCCGTGAAGCAAATCTACTTCATTTTTTTCCTCTTTACAACTTTAAAACCGAAACTTATTAGCAGTTAATAGAATCTATCGAGCGTTGCAGACATACAACATCAGTCGATACTGCATATAAGGTGATCCGAGGGCCAATTGTGTGCGTTAAAGTGCTAATGAGGATATGATCTTCGCGAAAATATTAGTTTGCAGACTAGCTATCCAATATGTTAAGCAAAGACATTTCTACTTTATTGTAAAATTTATTGTACCAATCGAATTTTGGTATTATCCTCTAAATACAAAGCAATGTAATATGGCGATATTTATTTCTAAGCTAGATGCGTTCTAAAGTTTTAATACTTTTAAATGATATTCAAATCGTTTTCCCTAGCAATATGTTGTAGTATATTCAATATTTTTATTTATGTGCATCTATCTTCAACAAGATGTGCTTCCCAAGAGTTTGTTTTAAAAGTATGAACTGTATGTCATAATGTATTATGTTTAAGCTATCGTTTCCAACGAACGGTTGATTGTTCTTGCAGGAACATAATGCAATCATACCATTCTAAATGCTGTTGAATTAAAGCTGTCAACGCATTCACTCCGATAACGTGCCGCTAACGTCAAAACTCATAGCCACACGTTTTGTTCAACAATTCATTCAAAAAGAAACGCCCGTTCCATTTGTTCCACACCGAAAGGGAATGGATGCCGACGGAATAAAATCATCATTCAAATTCACGTACAATAACTCAACACTCCATTTGGTAAAACAAATTTCGCAGCTGTGTTCAACAGCAGCAGGAGGACACTTATTCGCCCGGCAAACCCACAACGGCACGGTACACTTCACCGCAGGAGCACGCATTCAAATTTAACCCCTTGTTTCGCCGTGTACCACGATCACGAGTGTTTAGCAAACAATCAGAAAAACTGAAATAATACCGAGCGGAAAGTCAGCTAAACAAATAATAACACACCGCCACCGGACCCTGGTATGTTCGCACCCGAGCCGCGGCAGGAATCGATCATTGAGCGTACACCCGAAACATGGCCCAAAATTGTAGTATAATTAGCAACCATTATTCCGGTCATTATTCCGGTGCCACGATACCATTGTCCTTTCATCAGCGAGCACGCAACTCTTAAAGGATCTGTCTATTTTTCCATTTCTTCTATCGGGTAGCTGTACGGCGCAGAAATGGGGGACTGAAAACCCTCATTCCGTGCCATTCAGTGCGATCGCAAGACATTTCAAACCGTAGGCAAAGGCACAAACGGACCCAAAATGGCATGTTTATAGTTCTAAATTCCCCGGATGGATTCAATTCTACCACAGTTCAAGAAACGGAACTACCCCTCACATCGATGGGAAAACGGTTTGCCACGCTCTGTCGAAGCCACTTTGGAAGCTACGCAGGAAAGCGCGCGTTAAAGGAATGCCCGATAGGAAACTGCCACTTCCTTGCACGATTAAAAACACCTACCATTTTCCAACTCATGCTGTGCCCACTTCTGAACCGATCGCCAATCTGATCGACGGGGGCACACCACCCTCGTCCGTGGACAATGTGTGGCGTGTGGCGTGGGTGTTGGGCAGGCACAGGCCAATTTCGGATGGTTTGAAATGAACATCAAGAAAAATGCTGCACTCAAAGCAACACATGAAAACCCCATCTAACAATGCACAAAATTATTCGTTTCCTCCCGTGAATGAAACACACGTCAGCTTCTTTTTGTGGCTTTTTCTGCACCATCGCGGGCGCGAATAGGGAAAAAACTGTTCCGCGGAGGCGTAAGCTGGCAGGCTCTCCCGCCGGAATTTGGTTGCGGTGGAAAGATCCCGCAATAGAACCCTGGTCCATGCGCTTCCTGTGCGCTTCTAATCGTGCCAAACCCGGCGAGCACGTAATTTTCTCATCTAAAAGCCCAGAAATTAAGGCTCCCCAAATGTGCCGGACCCACCATTCGTCCGTATGTAGGAAATCGGTAACTTTTCGGGAACGAAACGACCTGGGAGCAGTGGGAAGCGCTAGGGACAGGACGTAGGAGAAGCTATAAAACGCTAGGCAAGAGGCAAACAATTTTATCATTAAACATCATCATCGGGCGGCCGTTGCGTTCGCTGCTGAAATGCGCGCTCATTGCGCAATTTTGCGATCTTCGCGAAGTGAAGTGCCTTGGCGGAGAGGTCACTTCCGCTTCGGGTGGTAGCAGCACAGGCACTCGCTACCAGATGATTAAATCAATCAACACCGACACCCGCGAATGTTCGCCCTTCCCGAGCCCGAGCCGGAGTTCAGGTTGGCAGCAAGATTGTTTGACTTTCCCATGACACTACCGGTACGGCCGTGTACGAGATCGCGCTGATGATCACCTCGCCGCGCACTGGCAAGAGCTAATAATCACTCACGCCGAATCGGCCGAATCGGATGCTGTGGTGCGAGACCACCGTACACACGCGCTCGAAGACACTAGAACTCCCGCCCCTCTTCAAGTCGGTAGCCTCTTGAGCGGTTGTCCGGTCCGCTTTCAGCGGTTGTCGAAATAATGAGCACTAAACGTTCTGTGTAAATAACTTTTTTCACCACCTCGATGACGTACAGGTTTGTTGGCACAGCCTGACTTACGGGGCGAGACATGACTGATGTCTCACAGCGTCCAACGAATTTTCCAACCCCGATCCCTATCGCAACCGAGCGGTGGATCTGTTGGACCGCGGTTGTTCTGTTTAATTATTTGTTAAAACTACAAACGACTTCATTTAGGAGCTGCGGAGCAACTTGCGGTTCCGTTCCATCCCGTTCCATAATTCCTACCGCAATGCATCGAGACAAGCTCATACACACCGCTCCACGCTGTCTACATCGCGGGCAGGAACGGGAATGATGTTTCAATTTTTGTCCAACTCCCTTCCAGCCCATCCCTTCCAGAACCGGCATCTCCCAAGAGGGGCTCCCTGGAAAACACAACTAACGGAGAACGGAATTCCCACCCAAACAACAACCCAAATCTACAGCCACACGTACAGCGGCAGCATCGGCCAGAGGCGCATACCTTATACCAGGTTGGGCAACGAAAGGGCCATCGTGTGTACACATTCGTCTCGATTCTAAACGGCGGAATAGACTAATTTGGAGCGTTTTCGTCCCTCCCGCTGTCTCGACTCTACCCTCCAAAACGACAGCTCAGCTTCAACCGCACTGCATCGGAGCTTTCTGTCTCTGCATCCATCCAACGGACGGCCATGTTTTTTCTTTTCTCCAGAGGTACATGTTTTTTGGGTGAGTTTTATGACGGAGCAGTTACGATGAGATCAAACTTTATATCCTCCAGCTCGGCTGTTTACTGTGCGGCCGTAACTGGGCCGGTTTGTTCCGTTTGCTCCCTAGGTTTTGATTTATCGACCGTGTAGATCTAAGATTTGACTACCCAAGATGCGATCAAGCTCGCATAAAACGCGCACATGAGCGTTTTCGCATCCTCACCTGGTGATGGGTTGAAGAATAGAGTCGATAAATGAACTGCCCGAAACGCTCCCACCCATTGGATGGGACCATTATTGTACGAAAACATTTGCGGTTTCTCAAACGATTTCTATATGTCTACGGTGTTAAGTTGAAATTATTTTTTTATGTGAAGTCTAATGAAGATGATGGTTTTTCTAAGTTCTTTACACAATTAAAACATGAAAATTACAATACTATCGATATGATTATTTGTTCAGTTAAATCATCCAACTGTTGGAAGTCTTAAGAATTACCTAATGAGAAAAAAACATTTATTATTTTAAACAAAGACCACCAGAAGTCAAAATATGTCAATCAAAATTTTCGTAATCCTTAACTTCTGAGATCTCACAAAGGATACTAAAAATTCTAAAGTGCGAATGATATACGCCACATTGGTGGCGATGCCGGTTTTAACACGACAGAACCAGTCCAAAATCCCATCCGGACCAATCTCCCGTGCGCAGGCTGGCTATCTAGCTACGGGTGAGTAAAGTCAAAGCAAGCCAGAACCTCTTGAGGTTGTTGTACCGATCAAGAAGAAGAATAAGAATACCAATTACAATCGAAATATATTGATAATGTCAAATAACGTATGAATTAATAGTTTACTGAACTACAAGTACAGACATTCTAATATTCATTCGCTATATTTCAAACAAAATCTTAATCCGAGATCCAGGATAAGTGAGAAGTTCTGTCTTCAGCTGTCTAACGAACCGAATTTTAATTCTAGTAATACACACTCTCTACCACACTCTAAGTACGATCCTTCAAACATTTTCCTGAACATGCGTACTGTTTTCCAGTAATCACACAAAGATATATATTGAATATTCATTTTTTAAATCAGTTATCTAAAATTGTGTATTCTTACAGTTACTAGATACAGGAACAATTATTTGTCGGCCATAAACAGTTATTAATAGTTAGTTCAAATAGTTAATTTAGTTAATATATAGTGTATGATAGGCAACCCTACTTAACCAGGTAATTGTAATTCTACCTATTCTAACTTGGTGCCGCTTGAGTTTTATTTAGATTGATCTTAATCTTCCTAGATGAAACGGACTTTGGAAACATGATTTGAGCTCTGCGAAAGAATCTCACCCCATCGCTGTGACAACAAATAATTTCATTACACTACATTGCGTACCACAGGTCAACTATTCCGGCTATTCTTGATCTTGATACAGATAAACTATATAATTTCTTCATTTTTCCCACCTGTTTCGAACGCACAACGCTCGTGCGACCCAAATTACGTTGACAAAACTCTTCCACATCCTTCAAATTATTTTAATTATCCTTCATACCACATCCGGAACGGGCCGGGTACCGCGATGGTACCGCGACGATAAGCACCGAACCACCAACGCATCCTCCCTCGCGCACCATAATCGCCACAATAATTGCTGTCCCCTCGCTAGATCGGTCGTCGATGTTCTTCAAAGACCCGGCTCCAATTATCCTGCCGCGCGTCTACCACGTCAAGACGATGATTGGAAGGAAGTACCGTCCACGGTTGATTCTGGTTGATCGCGGCAGAACCAACGCGGCGGTGGTGATGTTTCGGTGGCCGTACGCAGATTTGCTAGCCACCGGAACGGGGGTCGAAATTTTCACGTCTCGCTTCAATCGCTACAACGTAGTTGGTGTGTGCGGGGTTTCCATTGCTCCAAAACTGGTCATTTCGGTGATGTCTTTCACGCTCGTCAGACAGTCGGGCATGCAGCGGCTAAGCGGAGAAAGGAAACACCGGCCGACGCTTTTCCCACCGATCGCGGATGCTCTAGGACGATCGGGTGTTACGAAGAACACGAGGCGAAGCTGGCGAAACTCCGGAAGCGAGAAGCGCGAGAAAGCACGTACTACACAAGAATTAGCCACCGTGGTGCCGTTGTTGGACGCAAGAACACACGCACCCTAACCGCACAAATCGCCGAAAGCATGCTCCGGAGGCATGTAATTGCCGTACGGACCGTGGACAAAAAGCCCGCAGATCGACCACCTAATGACGCAGATGCTGGATGCCCGGTGCTTCCCAAGAACCCTTCGCGGTGCTGGAATCTGGCAAAACGATCCCAACCGTTGAGCCTCCACCCTCTCACGATCAAATTCCATCTAATTACCGTCCCAAAATTGGATAATGTATTCATTGCGTTACCTGTGACGAGGGGCTTGCTGTTCCGTCTCGCCGTACCGAGTGTCGCCGACATGCCTTAAGCCATAAAGAAAAACGCATCATGCAAAAGGAATCGATACGGCACGATGGAAACCCGCTGCTGGAAATGTACATTTTTGCTCGTCCCAAGATGTGCGTCACGCGGCGTTGGGGTCGTTCGCCCGAAATGGGAGAAAGAGAACGCACTCAATCCGAACTGTTCCATGCCATTCAAGAATGATCCTTTTATTGTTCCGAATGTTTTGGAAACGTGTCTCATCCACCCACGCAACAAATACCTGAGTTTTTGGAGTTTTCGTCTGTTTCTCGCTTCGCTTTGCTTGTTTTGGACGTCTAATACAAACAGAGAAACGACCGCCGCAGCCACATTCTCAACAGGCGTCTATGTCCTGGAGCGCGCATAGGTGTGTGATTCAATTTCCAAAATAAAAAAAAATCCCGTCCCGTTCCTTCGCACCGATCATTCGCTCCGGGAACGCGTTGGCACTTCCATCCGTCCATCATTATTCCGGTGACATTGTCGAGGGGCACGTACCGTTCCGCCGCAACAGTGTCGCAACGTGCCGCAACGCTCATAAAACGGACTCGCCTCGTCTGCGGGAACAATGACGATCAGCATACCCCGTCCTCTAGCGGGCCCCTGTATGGTGTCCCACCACAATTCGGGCCACGCTGATCGGTATGCTGATGATAAGAAATCGTACCCATCGCAACGCTCCGGTAGCTGCGGCCGGGATGATGCGGCTAGGTGTGATGATGAATCACGTCTACTCCGTGCCAGCCGCGTTGCACTTTCGACGCACTTCGGTTCGATCGTGCAGTCGTGATAAAATTCCCAACATAAAAATAACCACGCAGCCTGCTTGGTTTGTCGCCTCGGTTGCAGTAGCACCGCACCGCACCGAAGGAGTCGAAAAATTTGGGCGCCTCAGACGAACTCAGCATTCGGGAACGGTGGAATACTTCAACACGGTGGTAGGCCCGGTTGGTGTTGGACGCCGTACGAGATGGATTATGTGATTCTCTTATTTTATTCAACACGCCCCGCATTGTTGCCGTGAATTGTTTCTATTTTCCTTCTCGTGAGATTTGCTTCCCCTTCCAGCATCGCGTCACAATCGACAGACGAAAAACCGAAAGGAAACAACCAACCTCCTTACTCGGCGTTCAGGGCGCGACAATCAAAATAAAGGGATTTCCTTTTTTCCAGCATGAAGGATTAACAAGGCAAACTTTAAGTCACCGTGTTCGGCGGTTTGGCGATGGAAAATGGAAAGATATTTGGCGGCGATAAGACACGTTCGACTAACCCGATTGGGAACGTTTGCGTAGCGGCTTTGTTTGGGAATGGGTGTTTCCGGTTGTGTTTTACGGTCTATAATCCAATCATCGATAATACCCAACATTCGTTTTGATTTCGAAGAAATGTCTCAATCATCGAAGAATATAATATTATTCGTGCACAGCTACGTGAAGTACTGTATTATATTTTATTTTATAATAATTTTAGAACAGTAAAGCTTTATGAATTTAGTTCATCATAACCGTCCTGGTTATCCCTGTGCAAAGTTTCATTTTCTATACTACCAACATCATTTCAGAATTCAGAGGTATGAACATAAGTCAAGTAATGTTCTAGTTTTAAATTCTAATATTTTCCAACAAATACCCTTAGAAAGTTCCAAATTTAAAATGTATTGAACGTTTCGAACCATACCCGTCGACCCATAACATAACCACCTGGTCGCTACTTCCATATAAACCGATCGAATCACACACATGATATCATCATATCGTAGCCATATTCACTTTGAAAAAACACTCCCGGTAGGATAGTTCCGACTTGTCAGCCTCTTTGTTCAGGCCGGCCAATGTGCAAAAAAAAAAAAATAGTCTCACTCACTTTTTGCCCTCTTCTACAAGTACGTGACTTGTGTGGAAATTAGCTCACCAATGTGGCCGTATCGCTTCATCGCGTCTGAAAATGTCCCAGACAACTGCGCATTCTTGAGCTTCTTCAATTTATTTTCGGTCGGGGATTCGCTTTTTTTGTGCAAACTGCACACAGAACATAAAAAAGGAACGTATTAAAAAACACACAACACACACAACGTGCGTTATTTTATGTTCGAGCGCATGGATTCTCATGAATTTCACTTCACAAAGTTTTGCCCGTACAGCGACCCGACCGAGAAGGGCCGGAACAGTGCAAAGAAACATAACTCCCTAAACACCTCAAAACCGATGGCTCACAGCATCACAATGGGAGCGAGGACCATTTTCGCCGAATTTTCGACAGATAAACGACCCGGTGGCGACTGGAGGTGTGCTACGTGTGTGCAGTGCATTTTCCCTCAACCACTCAATCGCCTGTCCGCCACGTATTGTCCTGCAGGCCCGAAGCCCACACGGTGAACTTGCCGAGATGTTTCTTTGCTTTGTTGTTGGTGGTTCGGTTTTCGTTTTTACTTTCATATTAATCTCTTTAGCACTTCCCTTTGTTGTGCTTTTACCTTTACGTTCTCAACAGCAACAAAAAAAACCCTCCCGAGAGCCCACCGTTACAGGTTTGGCTGCGGACCCAAGTGCATCTCAACGCCAAAAGGAAAACGAACGCCATCTTCTCAAACAATGGAACCGCTGCTGCCGGGGTTCGGATAAATAAACAGAACATATGAAAATTAAAAAATAACACCAATTGACCGTCACGAGGAAGGCGGACGGGAACGGGATGCCCGGATGTATGGACCGTCTGGCTGGGTACGCTACCTGTGCCAGGATGTCAGTCAGGATGCCCAACCTAACGTGTAGTTCCGGAGCTGGACACAAGTGGTGCGGTATTTGTGTTTGTCTCCATTACTGATTAAATAACGCACCGGGTATCGGTACGAGCACTCCTGTCCGGCCCTGCCGGGACCCACTTGGCCGTGACCACGCGTTTTGTTTGCGTTGCTGCTCGCGGTAGGCTCAGATCATTAGTTCTCACCCGAATCCGTGTCAGCGTTCACGTCAGGATGTTGACTGACTGACTGACCCTCGCTTCCACCAACGGAATATCGAACTCGAATGCAGCGTCCGCTAGGTGCAACCGGCGACCGTCGGTCACCGCTTGTGAATGCAATCATGCGAAACGCTCGTTCTGACCACGGAAAACATCCAGCCTGAATCCCTTCAGTACCCTTTTTTGCCAATGTTTGATCAACAAGCCACCGTAAGCCGAGTTCACTGGTCACCTCTTTTCGGTACGGTACCGTAAGTCGATCGTTCGCTACCGCCTAAGACGCTTATAATGAACTGATTACAAAACAAGCAGCATTATTTAGCAAACTCTGTACCGTCACCCGATCCGCTCAGCTGCTGCCCAAGCCGACCGGGTCGGTGTTTCTGTTTTTCCCGTGGACCATTGGGTATTGATTAACTTGTTCTAGTTGGGAAGTAAATCGAAACTTACCGGATAAGCTGCCGGACCGACGTAGATAAAAGAAGGAACGATAAAAAACTACCCCTAAACACACACAGCCACACCGCATGTACCTTCGGCACAACAACAGATCAGACAGATAAGTACGAAATAGCCAATAGCCAACGGCCAATAATCCTCTTTTACCAATTCCCATCCTAACACCACCGACCGACGGTGCTGCAGAGACGCTAGACGAGCTGCAAGTCGTCCGAGCGGTAAGCATTGGCTCACAACCCCCTGTGGAAAGCCCTAAACAGGCCGAGAATGTAGGAGGGCAAAAACAATTAAAATCCTCAGCCAACCGAACGTTGGCAACGCGGTAGGCCGATGCGGAGCGACCCCAACGGACCTCGATGACAACCTTAAATGGTGGTGAAGATCATCATCATCATCAGCCGTATTTTCGGCTGACCCCTTCGCGTTGTTCGTGGTCCCGAAAAACTCGGGGTTGTTTCGAAGGGGGATGGGGGGCAATGTTTGCGGGTTTATGCTGTACGCGTCGTTTATGCTTCTGTGGCGCTCTATGCTGTGGAGCACTTTGCACTCGTGTCTCGTTCCCTTTTGGTCGTTCATTTATTCTTTCCCCCCGGGGGTCACATACAGGATTCGATGGAGCTTCGTCTAGAACTCCACACGTACGTGAAGGTACGATCAAGAATCGACTACAGTGCGGGAAAAAATTGTGTTCGTGGCACAAGATGTTTTATCCTTAATCTTCCAATAAACATGACTTTTAATGATGAGAGCCTGATCGAATAAAAGGAGTTGCATATACCATAGATTTTATTTTTGAATTTGTCTGGCACAAGAAGTTTGTGTTCAGGTCGACCAATCAATCCATATTTATTAAATTCTTCAACATGTACACCATGCTTACTGTACACGCCAACTACAACAACGCAACATTGGAATTGCAAATAAAGACATTAATTGCATTCCTCGCATCAATGCTCCGCACATCGTTCATCACTGTACGGCGAAGATTGTGACTGCGAAACAGAAAGCCAAAAGGTAGAGTGGAACAATTTCTTCTCCGAATTCCTCGAACAAAACCAAACAGGAAAAAAACACATCACATCTCAACCAGATCTAAGCTGAAGGAAGACCTGCAAAACGCAAGCTTAAACACGTTGTTCTAGTCCAACCGCTGCCGCGACCTCACCTTCAGCGACCGTATAGAGTCATCAGTGTCCTCCGGACACCCCCAAACTTAATTCTTCCCCCCGGCCCGTTTGGAGGCCCATGTGTATGCGACACGTTGGACGATGAACCAATAAATGGTCCGGTTCTTCTATCGGTGCTCTCGGTAACGAAGAAAATCACTCAATTCTACCGTTCCTCCACATCGCCGTTCCATCCTGGAATCCACCGGTGAAGCCATTTCGCGAGACAAGGTGGTGATGCACGGAATGTGATAGTTTAGCTGAGATTCGATTTCTCGGTGTGTGGTTTCCGTTTCGGAGCAGTGTAGAAAGAAAAGGCAAACATTAAATGAAAATAAAACAACCGGGCTCTGGTCCGGCGCACCACTCTTCCCATGTTGCCGATCGCCGACCTAGCGAGGGGATGGATGCATATTTTGCACCTAACCGTTAACTGCATTTCACGCTTCCAAGTTCATGGAGTCCCGGCCCGTTCCCGTTCTTTGCGATCGATTCGCACTCGCTCTCTCCGTTTCTTCATTTTGGCAAATCTCTTCGGCTTCGAGCGCAACGCTGTCCGAAGACCGGTCGCATTCCGATTGGTTTGTCACCGCACCAAGTAGACCCGGCCCGGTTTGGAGTCGAGCCACTTAACATTAATTGATCGAATTCCTTGAACTCAACCCCATCCCCCGCTACGCACAGGGACGATAGAAATTGACAAGCGCAGAGCATATCAACCTGACCTCGACAACAGCGCACCGGGCAAGTAACTGAGCACCGAGGGAAGGTTTATCTAATCTTGCGTCAACCTGCCCTCCGACCGAGCACGGAGCAAAACCTTGAATGGTCTGCCGAAAGCAAACGGGGTCCGGCCGGAAAGGCCGGGCTAGTGAGATAAGAAATGGTTTCCAAAGTAGAACAGGCAGAAGAGTACAAAAAAAACGTAACACTCTCGGCCCGGGCCCCGGACAGGAAGTGCGTTTCAAACCTCCGGGGGACATAAACATATATTTGCTTGCCCACCGCTCAGCCTCCCTCGCCGGTGTACAAAACTAGCAAGTGAAGTCAACACCCATTGCCCTCAGCGCCCAAAACCCCCGGCATAAACCATGGCTAAGAGTACTCGAAGAAACGCCTCACGCGAGTACCTTCAATGTCGGCCCGAGAAGTCGGCAATGTGGCAAAAACCGAGCGACATGCGACTATCGTCACCGGCTTCGTCGCACGTAGCTACGAGGTATACGGAGACCATAAAGACGATGTTGATTTTTACTCAACGCAAAATCAATCAACCGGCGTCAGTCGAGCGCGAACGCGAAATCGGAAAAGGTGCGGCGCAAACTGCTTTGCCCGAGTCATCGCGGAGCACGCGGGCCACGATCGCGCAGCAGCAGAAGAATGGTGCAATTTGCATACCGTGCTGCAACACTGCGGGTTGTGTGACCAATTTCCGCCCGAGAAAGCGCTTTTCTTCGCGACGGTGTTTACAAGCACCTAGAACATTGGCGCGAACAGCGATGCGTCGCTGGGTTTTATGTTTTTCTAACGATGATTACCTCTTGATTTATTTCGCTGCTCTGTCCCACTCTCGCAGTGCTGTTGTGTGTGTGTGTGTCGTTTCGTTTTTCAAAATCCGTCCCTCGAGTACCTGACCCTTCCAGTTGAAATGGTTGTGTTTCATCCCGTTCTTTCTGACATCCCAGGGTATGGTGGTGGCATAACACACCCGCAAAGCGAAGCAAACAGCACACATCCACGGTAAAGCACATCTTCCGAGCGTGCTCGGGAAGCTCGACCTTCGTCCAGACCTTCCGGGCCTTCTTCTTCCGATCGTTAAAAGCACCGGCACCGGGGCACAGCAGGTTGCAAAACATGGGAAACAACATTATACAGGGTCCCGCGTCCATTACCAGGAAATGGAAGAGACGAAACCAACAACAACAACAACAACAAAAAACACACACACACAACTCGTACACCTACCGGGACGGAATCTGTCCGTGTGTTTGTTGGAGAGAGTTCTTCCGTCGCGCCAGGATGGGACAAAGCCCGGGAAGCTGAACCAGAACGAAACCCGCATTCGAGATTTCCTTTCCTTTACTCCTCTTACTGCCGTTGGATGGACACATTAATGTGACCGAATCCGGCATAGAGGCGAAACCAATGCTATTTATGCTTGGAAGGATTTGCTTTCTTCTGGCATACCTGCCGGGTATTTAATTTCGTGTAGTGCTTTTTTAATGTGCCCCAACTCTGCGCCACGTACGTGTACGAACAATATGCTCGGGGAAATTGAACCACTCGCTAGCTATTGTACGGCAATTGAAATTTGATCTGCCGCATTGCAATAATTGGTCGAAAGCGCGTGAACGGACAATTGCTTTATTAGTTAAGTTAAAACGAATCGAAGAATCACAAAAGGTTCCTTACCTTAAGGTTTTAATGTCAACTTTTATTATGGTAACTACAGCCACGTTGGTGGACTCCAAATCTTCACATCGGTGTGAACAACAGTGTGGCATTCGCTATCGAAACCCGCTCAAGTAATGCACCGATCCGATAGGATAATCCCTCGAAACAGACAATCATTAATAGTCATCGCAATTCAAATCAATTGTAGCTTTACCCAAATCGGACAGTGAGCTCACCGAAGGAAGTGGTCACATTCCCAAGCCGTTCCTGTGCCCGTGAAGCCATGAATATGTTTTCAGCGGATTATTGCTGTCCGATTTGACTAAGCACTGATGAGGGCAAATGCCCCCAAACGATAGCTGGCACTTGCAACAGCCGGTGACTTTCGGCTGCCCAGTTTGGGCCCGAAACACATGACGTACCATTCTAATACCATTTAGATGAGTTTGACTAATCCTGCCCGATCGGTAATCGCTCGCCCGGCCCGAACCTTTCCATCGCATCGTTGAGCATTTCAGCAACCCGGCATCATCAACATCAACCTGCCCGCCAGCACAACACAACCGGTCCGGTGCAGGGCGCGTTAGGTGTGTGCGTGAACAGTGTGTCCACGTGTATGTGCTTGCGTACACTCCGTACCGTGTGTGGTAAGGTATGAATGAATGAATGAAACACAAACCCTCGTTGACCCTGACCGGACGGTGTGCATGGTCGGTGCGGAACACTACCACTGCGTCAGCATAAGCTAAGGGTTTTCGGCCCTCGGAAGGAAAGCGCTGCTGCACATGCGAGAGCTAAACAGAACGCACCAACCAAAACTACAACAACAACATGCTAACCGTTGCTTTGAGAAACCGCACCGCACACAGAGTGTCATTTTATCTGCTTTATTAAAAATGCTTTTAAAAATTTCATTTTATCGTTGCTTAAATATTAGGTATAGATAAACGAAAACCCCCAAAAAAAGGGAACGGATCGTGATAGCGAGCTGATCTGTTTCGAGAACTTTGCAAACGCAATACCCGAATTCAAGATCAGCTCGCAACATCCGGTGGTGTAAACTGTGCGGTAGGAAAGTTCAAAATACCTTTCATTCATTAGTTGCCCCATTCCTTTTGCGCACCGCAACCCGCAAACCCGGGCCCTTGCCCATCGGTCCACGGCCGCACACGCATTCCGGTTCGTTCATGCTTCGAACGGAACGGAAGAAAGGGAAACGGGCGAACAAGAAACACCCCAGAAACATCAACCGAAAAGGAAATAGGCACTACCAGGCACAACAAAACCCACGGTGAGCATAACAGCAAGAGAGTATGAGAGAACCGAGAAAAGCCTTACGGTGGCCAGTGGTTGGCAAATTTGCTGGTTGCTTTAAGTTATTTTTAAAGGCTCTTCGGAGGAATCTTTGAATAATTTAACACAAACAAACAAACAATGAAAAGACAAATTACTTAGTTTTAATTCGTTAGCGGAGACCATAGACCGACTCAAAAAACTTGATCTTTTACTTTTTTTATCAGATACTGCCACAATAACATGTACCTAAAATAAAATTCAGAGTAGATAGTCTTCCAAGTCATCCGAAATTGTAGTGCCAAAAAGATGAGCTATTAACCACACAAATCGACAGATTTAGATGAGGTTCAATCCACGACCTTATTCACGGGTTATTAGACTAAAAGTAGAAGTAGCAGAGCACTGAGCCACTTAGCCCTTTGCTCTTAATTCACATTATAAACACACTTTCACGAATAACGCTTGTTTCCCTCACCCATTACATCCCAGCTGAAAGAAATCTTTAACCAAATAGCAAAAAACTTTGCAGTCCTTCTAGGAATGTCTCGACAAGGGGGTTACTTTCATGGCATGGCATGGGCATTACTTTCATTCTGACATTCAGACTTCATCAGGGCTAAAGTCGAGTTATCTCCAGATTTTTTTTTCATTTATTTATTATATTAATTTATACTAATTAAAGAAACGGAAGGCATTCTTAAAGTACCAATTAATACGATTAAAAACAAGTTGGATACTTTTGTTTCGAGCATACCTGGCCTTAAGGAAAATTGCAAGGAGGCCTCGTGAATATTGTAGGCATTTGCACCTTATATTTTATAGGCATAATATCCTAAATATAATATTTTTCAATCTTCAACATCTAGTGAAATGCAAGAAGGCATGATAATCACCTCAAATAGTATATAGTAGTGTGATGTGATTGGATTCAATGTCTCTAAACCATCACACCAAACTACCTGCCGACACGACAGGTTGCCGTCCACTGGCCGAGACGAAGAAGAGTGCATGCAGATACGGGAAAAAGGCAATAAAAAAAAACACACACCACGCCAAACCTGCAGCCCGACCTCCCTGAAGCACTGGCGAAGCCACAGCAGCAGATCCGACCCGGCACCGACAACCAGTTCGAAGAAACACGTCGACGAAGACGGTCAGACAATTGTGTGCGCGGTTCCGCGACTACCTTACACCAAACACGCTCAACATTTTTGCCGATCGTCGCAATTTGCGCGTGCGCCAAGTTCATCACCGTGTATCGATCTTCCACATCAGTAGTGCCCGGCCAGCGTTGTGGTGGTGTCCGTACACTTCATTCAATCTTGATCGCGACTGCCGTCCCAACGGAACGGGGGTTCGTTTCATTCATCACGCTGCTTAGTCACTGGTGGTGATCCGCGTGGTGATCGCAAAAAGCGTTTTTTTTTTCATTCGAAACGTACGTGAATCATACCCGCGAGTGTACCAGTGATCTCGACGTTCAGCTAGTGCTATTGAAGCGTGTGTTTTTGAGGAGTGCTTACGGTTTGTGTATCTGTGCGTGTAGGGTGAAAGATTTAATTGAAAATCAACCAATCAGCCAAGGTTATCTAGCGTTTGTGTGGTTGGGCCGGAAACGGTCGCGCTCCTTATCCGCGTTCTATCGCAACTTCAAAGCGGTGTTAAACTTTGCGTGCTTCCTCACAATTCCAGCTCCGGTAACAAAACAACGAACCCGGCGCACCCCCATCCGATACGGCATACGAAAATGTATCATTTAATGAGATTTCCTTAATTTATGGATTAGAAAAGTCAATTGTTCGACGGAGGATTGCCTTTTGCAGCCCCCAACGCTAGACCGCAGGTTGCAGGCTGTTTGGAACAGACCGCTTTTGGGGAGCCGCGTTGCGTTTCCGCTGACCGTGTTTGTTCCCTCGCCCTCCGCGATCTCTATCCCGGCTCCACAACCCACTCCACCATCGCTCAATCGTTTCGGCGTCTTGTATCGCGAGTCGGAATTTCGAATGTGTACCGCGTTTCCATCCGTTCCGCCCGAAACCGTAGGCGCACCACCACCACCGACGAGTGCTGTTGCGGTGAATGGCGTGCAGCCATAAAAATTGTGAAAAGCTCATTAAAACAAAAGCTCTGCCGGCGGTACACCGAGCGCCACGGAAGCGCTAGTACCCGGCGAGGGGTTTTCGGCACACCGGCACAACGGGTCCCGGGGAATTGTAAACGAAACACATAGCCAAACAACGTGCCCGCGGTGCGTGCTACGGACAGACGAACTATTCGGTGCTGCGTGCGATAAAACGCGAATCAACCCCACCCCTGCCCTAACAATACCACCGCCGCCCCAATCCCACAGTCATCGAAGATGCTGACGTTGGTACGGAATCGGCGATCGTGGGGCTTCCCGATATTGGGAGCTCGGCCGGTATCTCAGATGTTGCTGCTGATACTGCTGGCGGCGACCAGCTTCATCGTGCGTCCGTGTAAGTATTGCCCCGTAGATCACCAGAGTGTTTTCCTTCCGGTCCTCGCTGGCAGCGGCTACAACACAAATCATCCACTTCCGCTGCCAGCGGCGATCATATCGACTCTCAAGCCATGGGCGACTCTCGAAATCTCGTGCCGTCATCGCATACATTCAAGATGCATAATGCACCGCGTGCCTTGGGGGTGAATCTTGGGCCTTCCCTTACTACTCCATTACCCGCCAGCCACTTCCAGCTCCACTGTTCGTGGAGCTCACGCGAGAAAAAAGAAACTTCCATCCCAAATACCTTGTGATAGTAATCATCCGGCTTACCCACCGGTAGAATTCCCCCAGTCTCCGTTGCGTCAGCGTGATGACTTGCTCTCAGGTAGTGTCTCACACGATTCATGCTGCACCTCGCATTCGTGCCCGGTTAACGTGCGAGCAAAGGCACGCGCAGTGTTGCTTCTCTTTCGTGCGCCCCCTTTTGGAAGAGGGGGAGTTTTCCCTGTTGTTCGTTGTTCTTTTTTTACGATCGTGGCCAAATATCGTTCACTCACGCGTGAGCCAGTTATGACGTATCGCAGCCGCCACCATTTAGCACCTGTACGCTCGAAAGCTCTGCCTGGTTGGTGGCTTTTTCCTGCCAGCAGCTGAAGGGTTGGAAAGGAAGGGGGGTGGAAAGACAACATCAAAAGGGAAATACACATTCCACCGGTGCGCTTGAGAAAGCTAATCTAATCATCTGTTTGACATACCGTTTAACGCACCGGTTGCCGTCTTCGGTCGCTGGGTGTATCGGAAAATGGAGCATGTGAGGCGCGAGTGAGGCCTGGGCGGGAAGGGTACATGCTAATGTACGCTGGGGCGGTGTAGCGAAATATCAAAGCCACGGCAACCATCCATGAAGAGTCGCTTCCTTCCGAGCATCCGTTGGAACGTTTGGACGAGAATGAACCGCGGTCTTAATACGATTGCCACTGAGGTTGGAATTCGATCACTTCGATATGGTGGCGCTGAACAATGGATCCCCATTTTCCGGTTCCGTACCGCATAATTCTTTAGACGACAAAATATTTCAGCTGATGCAAGAGATGTAGATGGGATATAGTTCGGGAGAACGCATAGGGCCTCCTTTAGAATAACTTTACGTGATTTCTTTAAATGCTCCTGTACAGCTCTTGTTCGACGTGCTTACAATTAGGTACTCCTGTATTAAATTCAGAGTTCTGGCGCTTGAACTCAATTAACTCCGCTATCGCCACCAGAACGCTTGCACGTTACGTGACATCCCGTAAGCAATTCCCTGCACCATTATCGCTCGGATGCTTTCAATCAATTAAACCCCTATTGCATCATGTTGATGTGATTCACGCGCCTACCGTCCCATCGAACCGAATTGGAGCCGATATGTAAATTCAATAACCCACCGAAGTTCCTACCGACTACGTTGCACCGAAAGTAGTTCACCTTCAGACAAAATTGGTGGCCTTTCGCTCGCAATGGATTCCGGCGTGCACGGATCGGGCCAAGAATTGAAATTCTTTACCAGTTCGAAGAAGTGAACAAGTAAAAGCATTAGAAAACACTAAGGTGGTGGATGTTTTGGCTGTTCTTTCGGAACGCCTCCACACTACCGGCCGGAGGTCGTCTAAAGCGATCAGCCGTTCGTGCCAAGCCGTCGAACTGGAAGTGATGAAGAAGTGGAATAAGAAGTTAAAAATAAAAACCCACCCCACATACGCACACAAGAAAGAATTCATTCCCACGCACCGCAAACTGTGCGCCGTTTTTGGGAGAATGTCATCCTTGCGACAATGCGGTCGCGATCGCGAAATGGTTGAGACAAAAGTCAAAAACGCACCACCCGCCATTCCCATCGGAGCGGGAATGCAAACAGCCGCGGCCACATTTGGAACACCATTCGTTTGCTGTTGATGATACGAAAACACCGAGGGTAAAAAAAAAATCTTGAAAAGAAACGCGAACTATAATAATGCATCTTTGACAAAAAAAATAAAAGAAAATAAAAAGCACAGACGACAATGCGCACCTTGTGCGTCTTGCAAGATCTCATACGCTGCTGGTTTCATTTATATGTTTGTCTGTTGCCTGGTGGTGTTATCGTGTCCGCAAAATCCGCACCAGGACCTGTAGGATGTCGCCCGTTTCCACGGGTCGAAAAGCCCACGCGCGGCCCGACTTCAGGCGCGACAAGCTTTCGTACGTTCGAGCTCATTTATCACACGCCACACCGATCGGGCCCGGGTTTTGTGCAAGACAACGCCTCGCTTAATGTCGGAACGTAACGAGCCACCCGAAAGACGAGAGACAGAAGGGCGGTGGGTGCAACTTCGCAACGGAAATAGGGGTGAACGAGTTAGTGGGGTAAGGTAAAGCACACACACACACATACTCCAAGCTGCACACGGGATCAAGATCCAAGATCCCGCTAGCGAATATCAAGCTAAGCCGGAATCTTTTCCCACCCGGATCGAGAATTGCCGATCGTCGAGACGTAGATCGTCGCCGGGGAGCAAGCAGTGGAGTTAGAAAGGGGGTGCAGTGCGCTCAAGACACGCAGACTCGATGGTTGCGATTGCGTTCGACTGTGGCGCGTAGGTGTCAAAAGCATCAAGCTCGACCACGGGTACTCGTTTGCTTCGTCGCCATGGTCGATTCGATTCGCGACATTCACCATTGCTCGTTAATACAAACTCCCCGAGAACCAAGTGGATTAAGGGTGTGAGTAAAGGAAGAAAAAAAAACGAAAGATTTTTTTCTCCCCCAAATCAACCGAAAGCAGGAATAAAAAAAACAAGCTACCCACAATGCTCATTTCGGGTGCGTTTCTGTTGTTTTGCGTTACCTTTCCTCATTATTATCGCCGTACGAGGGTTTGTTCTTGCGTGCCGGCCACCGTATGGCAGGCGCGATGGGGCGGTATCATTGCACGAAGTCAACGACGCGGAACCATTATTAGAAATTAAATCACCCGGATTTACCCCGCTCCCGGAGGGGACGAATGACCGGGAGCAGATACACGGAGGACGGAATGACAAAAACATAACCACCCCAAAAAAAAAACTCCAAACAATCGAGCTGCGGCACATTCCATTCCCGAATTAAAGAAACGCAAAGCGCACAACAGCGAATAAAAAAAAGGCAACAGGTTTTCTTGCTCGAGAAGTTTCCGTTTGCCGGGTGAGCTTTTCTTCAAGCTTTTCCACTCCCGTTCGGTGGTGTTTGGATCGCATCCCCCCGCTAATGATTGCAAAAGCGACCATCAGCGCGTGCTAGATCACTGTGTCCCGATGAGGCCCCGGCTAAAACACAACAAAACAGCAGATAATGTTGGGCTTCCGCGACGGTCCTTCCACCCCGGGGGAGGGTGACTATTGTTTCGTGCAGGTGACAATTACGTGCCCGTCGATCGATCCCAGGTGGAGGTGACAGGACAGAAGCGACCAACCCCGCAGTAGTCTGCAGTAAAATGGCTACCTTGGTACAAAAAGGTGGAAAAACGAATGCCGCGATCATGATCGTGTGTTTGCGTGTTTTGTCGCGGTTTGAGACTTTGTCATCGATGTGTTTTGTTTTTAAGGCTGCGTGTGGACACACTCCCCTTCCCTTTCCCACCCATCTTTCAAATTTTATCCACCACTCATCTTCAAAAAGCGCACACCGATCATGGCGTGATTTTATGTTTCTTCCCTTCAATCTGACCATTGCGCAAACGGCATACCCCAAAGCCATAGAGCTAGAAACGGGGATTTGGTTGCGTTTTTTTTCATTCGTTTATTTGCTCTTTCCATTCCGGATGGTGTGTTTTTTTTACCATTAGTATGTGTGTGTGTGTGTGTGTTCTTTTTTTCTTTTTTTCATGCATTCTTAAGAAACCTTTTTGTGTGCGCGAAGCTTTTAGGGGTGGAAGCGTATTACTGTTATTAAATATCATTACGATTAATTTCGCTTATTATTTCATTCTTCACCTACCGGACGAAAATGCGGATTACATCCGATTTGTCCGGCCCGGCGGATGGTGGATTTTGGATTCCGTCTCAAAGGCAGCGGGGTGGCTCAGCATTCGGGGGTCGATTTCAGCACACCATTATGGCGGGTAGCATAGGGAACACATTTAGGTGTAGTTTCTACTTCTTCCATTCATCCTTTATGTTGTCTCTTCCCCCTCCCTCTCCCCTTAACTCCCAAAACACTCATCCCCCCGTTCGAATGTTGGCCGGTTGGCGAATAAAAAAATTCCCCAATTCAGCTGCTAATGGGCCCAATGTGTCCGATGCGCTTATGGTCCCCCCCCTAGGTCTGCCACTTGTTTTCCCGAACGTCAGCCGGCTTCTTTCAAACCCCGTTGAAAGCTCCTCCCGGGTGCACGGTCATTACCGAATAAAGGACGGCGCGCTCAGCGGGTATTGGCCGGCGTACTTGTCCCATACGCGCGAGTCCACTTTTGGAATTTTACCGGTGAACTTACCATTCGAACAAAAGAGCAGTCGGTTTTTTCTCACTCTCTCGCTTCTAAATAACGATAATTTGCCACCGTCACTCGAGACAGTCCGCCCTCGTCCCGAAACAACACCAAAAACCGGCGGTAACCGAATTAGGCACACTTGGGCCCGGCGTGTAGTGCCTCCCAAAACCTTAAAAGCACCAACCTTGAGACGGGGCCCCGAGATGCCCGGTGGCTGTGGATAATTCGGGTGCGACTTAATGATACGCGATGGCCCGGACTGATCATGCGCAGGTCCGGGCTGATGCATCATCACACCGTCATCGCACCGCGATCATCATCTTCGTCCGGGACACCGGCACACATTAGTTGCGGTCTTCGGCGCGAGATTGATTGAACCGAGTGCGGCCCCGGACTCGGATTCACATGGGAAAAAAAGCGGAACGAGATTAGGGAACCCCAGCCGAAGTGGACACTCCACGGACGAGGTAGAATCTCACGTTCCATTCTGTTAAGGGGTTTTGGGGGAATACCTCCATAAATCGAGGGCGCGCTGAACCGAGGAGCCATAACCGATTAAAAAATGCACCCCCGGAACATTCTTTTCACTTCCGCGGCTCCCTGGCCGCGGTTTCGGTTTGATACGATTCAGTCGATCCGGTTCGCGGTTCGATTGAGCGCTTCCTTTTGCTTTATCTACACCATTTCTAGCAATTAACCCTTCAAGCGCCTTTTAATGGGAAAACTGAGAGGGTGGCTTTATATGGGATGTGGTATTTTGAAACATTTAATAACATTTAAATTAATGTATGATTTCATTTTTAAGTTGAGTTAAATTTACAATTAATTCATTCAAAATTTTGAAGTAAACCATCGTCTCTTACCAACAAGACTCATGTGTCTACAAGAATTCTTCACCAAACATCAAGGGTTAGTTACCCGTCGCAGGTATTCGGGAACGATCGACGATCGTCTACCCTACCCATATGGTTATCAGAAGCCGACAAATGAAAACCGATCACCTTCAACTTGATCCGCGTGTGGTCCCGACTTGCGTGGACCGGTCGCGATGAGATTACCACGGGTCTTGGTCGTCGATCGTGTTCATGAGCGCCAGATGCCACCCAGCCCGTGTGTCAGCGGAAGCCGACCGCTTGTGTCGGCTGGATGACGTTCGACGCCGGTAACGAAAACATACAAACGAAAAGGAAAGCACCAGAAACACCGACGAGCCCAGCTGACGGTCGGTGCGCCGGCAATTAAAACGTCATTCCAAACAACCAAACCGAGTTCGGGCTTCGCTCACTGTCCAACCGTGGGCATTAGGGTATCAGATTCTTGTCCACCAACGGCACACACATATCCTTTGGCGCAGTTGAACACAGGGAAGACACGCGCCTCGAGCGCGCTCAATCTGTCACCCCGCAGGAAAGTGATCCCTGCGCCCGTCATCAACGATTTTTACGACGGACAGGTTGAGGCGAATGGTTTTGAAGAATTTTAATTTCCCCCTTTTGCACTTCGGCACCACACTCGGCTAGCTCCCGGGCCACATGCTGTTGGGCTTCCGGTAGAGGGATACTTCCACCGGTAATGCGATCATTATAAGGCGTGTGAGGAGGACCTCCGCAGAAGCCTTTGCCACGCTGGTGCGAGCCGATCAAAAAGGGAAACAGTTGGTGGTAATTACGGTTCGTCTGATCAGTTCACCCGGTTCGGTTCGGCACTGTACACCATTTAATCGTTATCGATATCGATCGAGAACCATGGAGGAACGCTTCGATTTCGGTACCCTGCAAACCGTCGACTTACGTTCGGGGCCGTAAATCAATCGTCCGATTGTAGGGTTCATCGACAACTTGTGCCGATTGTACGGATGGTATGCATATGCACGCAAATATGGCCTCTCCGGCGAGCACACATGGCCCGGGGGGCCATTTTCAAGCCCATAAATCGGTTTCCGGCAGTTGGGAAAACACAAAAAACGAAATCAACAAGAAAAAACAATCGGAAATGGAAAATTACCACAAATCGGTGGGGGGAGAATTTCATGCTCCAGGGTTAGAGTTATCGGTTAGGTCGGTGCGTCGAAATGTGTGGATAAATATAGAACGAGATACCTCCCATTAAAGTGCGCAACACAAATGGAATCGGAATACAATTTAAGTTCATACGCAAATTGCACCACTCTGGCGGAGTTCGGGCAGAACGGGAAAAACACTCATCAGTTCAAAACCTTCGGGTGATGGAGGAGTCCGGTTAATCAATCTTGTCCCGCTTTGCCGGCCAAGTGCCGAAGAATGCGGTTACACTGCCACAATCCTGGATGAAAACATCACTTGTCGTCTGCAAGGTGCAAGCAGCGAGCCTTCGAGCATCGTTGCAAATTGGTTTACCACGGTGCCTCGGGGTATACTTACTTTTGTGTCGAGCTGAAGTCACACCTGGCGATGGTACAGGGCGGAAAAGGACACTCTAGCTGCGCGAGACGAGAACATTTTCCACCTCCGCTAGAAACATATTTATTATTTCTGATCTCGAAATGAAGAGCGAGTGGTTCCGTCGGGTAAGCGTTGACAAATCGATTCGAAATCATTTACCACTGCACCGCCGGTCTGATGTTTTTCCGCCACTTGCGTTTGCGTGCCTAATCAATTCATGGTGCGCCGTGCTATTTCTTGCTTGTATGCCGTAGAGACAAAGCGTTTTAATTTAAAGAAGATCGCAAAGAGACTTTCATCTGTTAACATTTTAAAACCTGCGTTGCACTCGATGCATCATAAATACCATTCCACCCAGTTTTTCTTTTCGCACCAGGGTTTTTGTTTGTTTCCATTTCGAAAATTCCGTTCCATTACAAACGTGGATCCACTCCACGCCTCGGTACGGTCGCGCCATGCATGACTATTGTGTTATTTTCGCGCTCACCTTTCTATCGCTGGAAGTGCACTTTGCAGAAAAATGCAGGCGAACAACACAGCTGCACACGAGCCTGCACGGTTCGCACGTGCATAAACTTTGCAGCAAACCACACATGCATCACAGCGCCGCACGGCGGTAAGCTCGGGTGTTTAGTGGCCACAACAAAGGGCCACCCCACCGGAAAACAGTGCCAAGCAAACGCACGGACCACGCGAGCATCGACCAGCGAAGAAATTAAAGTGTGAGAAGCTTAATTATAAGCCGTGGAACACACCAAACCCCCTGTGCTGGAACAAACGATGCAGTAATGGACGCAGCAGAAGCAAATGGGATGCACTCGGGATGGCGATTAGTCGTACCGTTTAAAAGTGTCGTTTAAACAGGGCAGCTCCGAAACATGTCCGTACAGATGACTGACGTATGCACTGTCCAATTATTGTTACAAACCAAAACGCGAACGGCTGTGGACGGCCAATTTGTACGTCCAAAGTACCGGAAATGGCAGAAACCATGTGCATATCGACCGTTTCGTTTTCACTTCCTTTTCAGTCGTGGTGCGAATTTTGCAAACCCTGCAACAGCTTGGTGTTTGTTTCGCCTTCAAGTTCGACGAAGACCTGGCCCAAGATTCGGTGCAACTGCCAGCGACATTCGGTAACACCTTTCACTAATTATTGATTGACCTTTTTGGTGCCGTGTCGTCCCATCATCGCGTTTTCGTTCCCGGATTGCTTCCCGCATTTTGGGTGTTGAAAACCCTGAACTGTCCCTTGAAATATGTGCTCCACTTTCTTGGACGCACCGAAAAACAACACAGCCGGACGAACAGGTTGCATCGAACCTGTTCGATGCCGGAGTGTGTCGTGTGTTGTGGTACCGCTGGGCTTTATTTACGAGTGGTGTAAAAGCCCGAGTGAGAGACAAACCAAACACAGCGACGAAAAAGTCCCCCCGGGGGTACGAAATTATGTGAATTTCGACCAAGAAAACCGAACCGAAGTGAGAGCGAGAATGAGCGAGAAAAGCATCGAAATTTGATTTCCTGTAATCAATTCCGAACCTTATCTGGTTCGGTGTATCTTCGCACCGGTGGGCCCACGGTTTGGGCCCTTTTTCCTGCTCGCATCACCCCGGTACGGGCTGCGACTGGTGCGGGGACGGTTGGTGATGGAAAGAATATTAACGACCGGTGCCGTCCTCTGTGCTGTTTTTGCCTCCATCTGTCGTGTGGTCATTGGCCGCGGCCAAATGGTGAACGCTTCCTTGCCCGCCGGCCATCCCAGGGCACGGCAGGGGCAATTAATAACATTCTAATTTTGCCAACTCCCTTGCAGAACGGGGACACAGGACACGAGTGCCCCGTATTGCTGGTGCCGGTTCTCGAAGGAATGGAATTTCTCTTGCCGTTCGCCCGTTCACCACGCGACTTCCCATTCGCCCAAGCACTCCACGTGGCACGGAGCAAACAGGAAAGGAAAGGATCTTGACCGCGGCGACAGCTGCATCTGGTCCGGACGCGCTGAACGCGGCGTTGAACGGGTTTTCAGTGTATAAATCGAGCGCACGGAATATTGCGTACTTCGTGTGTGGAGTTTCGTACGGTGGAGATCGCTAGCACAGGTGCCAGCGGCAATGGTTCCCGGGTGTGGGCAAAAAAAGGTAGAACTAAGAGTTGGTCGACGCTTTTAGCCGCCGTGCGTCGTGTGCCATTTTTCGCCACCTACCCGGCCCATCCGAACATCGCTCGTGACCGTCCTGCCCAACATTAGGTTGAACCACAACCTGTCCCGAGAGCTTCACAAAGGGATGGCAAAACGGGGCGATGGGAAGGAGTGGGGCGAAGGAAAAAGAAAACGAAACACCAAACGACATTAAATTTGTGTTTTTGCGCTGAAAAACTCGATCGATCGAGTGGAATGGGACGAGAAGACGACAGAGCGTACGCCTGAATATATTGCCCGTACCGTAACACAGAGTTGGAAACGTGGTAGCGCTTACTTCGTGCACCAGAATATGTGTTTCAGTTGTTTGCGGGACAAAACAGGCCGCATCATAGCAAATATTATTCCACGCCCGATTCCTTCAGCGGTGTGAAGAGAGTGTGCTCCACTCACAAAAGTCTCCCAATTTGAATCACCTGAAACAGATGAATTGGTTCGGGGGGGGCTGAATTCTACTCCACGGATGCTGGGGGTCGACGGATGGAATCCAAGAAAAACGAAAACACACAAAAAACTATTCCACAAACTGGCAAAAGGGAATGTGATTCAACAGGAGAACGCAAACCCGAAACGAGAGCACACCTAAACACAGCACACAGCGGTCTGGGGCCGAGAAAGAAAGAGCAGAGTAACAAAAAAAAACCCCATCATCTAACCAACGACCCAAAACACGCCAAAACTACCCTCGCCACTTCGATGAGTATGAATATAAAAATTTCGGAACCATAATTACTGTTATTAAAGCAAAGTAGTAAAGGATACATGCGGAGCGGCTGGGCTCTTGATGCGATTCCACACAAAACACCCCGTTGAGTCGAAGAAGATCGGACGGAGGTTTCGTTTTGCTTTGGGTTCTGGGGTTCGACCGGTTCGGGGTGGCTGCTGGAACCTAATTATCATAATAATATTCACTCGATCTTTTCTTCTTGCTCGCTCGCTCGACAGTGTGGAGCGAGCCTGCGGTATGCTCATGTCGAATCTTATACCACACCGCCACTCCCATTCGGGCATTCGCCGCCGAATGCTGGCCCTGCCGTGTAGCCGTTTGTATCGGAGGCCAACCCGTCGGGGCTGATAGTGCTATTCATTTTGCTCGCCGTTTCTCCAATTTTTCTGCGCCTGCTCGAGCACCATATTTTGCGGTCCTGTTTGTCGTTTCCTTCCCTGCCGAAGGCTCTGACACATGCGGCGTGTGTGCGTGTCTGCCTCGCCGTGGACGAGGTCGACCGATTCCTGCCAGCTTCCGTTTCACAGCTTCTCCAGAGATCGCTCGAGCTGGCTATCAGATGGGGTCGATTTAGCGATATGGACGTTGTGTCGGTTTCTGTGTTTTTTTTTTTTTTGCTGTTTTCGATTTGCCATCAGGTCATCGTTTCGTACCCGTTGGAGGGGACGCTTGTTAGTCCTGGCCAGATGGAAACCGACACCGGGCGCCTCTGACGAAGAAGCGCCCTTGCCCGATGCTTGCCCTTTTTTTTATCGGCGTTCTTAAATGTTGCGCTCTGCGCAATCGGGCGACGCGCCAAGTGCCCACACTGACTCAGGCACTTCGCGTGCATGCCAATCATAGCAGGAAACCAGCGCGAAACGCAATCATTTGCCGTGCAGCGCGCTGCAACCGATGGCAGTATGCAATGGGAAGTTGCCTCGTCATCATGAGTGCAAATGAGTGCCAATCGGCTGTCGCCTTACGTTTATGTTTGCCTCCAACCATTTCGCCCATATCCTCGCCGCTAAGGTGTGTTTACCCTTGCACATGGCGTGAAACGGTGCACAAGAAAAGTGTGGGGGGGGGGGGGGGGGAGTGGTCGATGCCTATAATTTCGATGACCGCGCGATCGCACTCGATGCTGTGCCTGATTTATGCGCACCCCGTATCGATCATTCTGCCCAACGGGGCAGACTCGACGTTTATCGTTCACCTGCCTGTTGATGCCCCGGGCAGCAGCTCCATATCACCGATCCGATGCTGGGCTGCGATCGCGGTGAAAGCAAACGAAAGGTGAAACCCCATCATCAAATCGCAACTGTCACACGCCCCGGGGATGGGGCGGGATGGTTTGGATGGCTAGTGCGCTGCCATAAAAGTGGCCAAACTAGAGTGCCCGCCATCAACCATCAACGGCAAACGAAACGGGAGCGGGGCGAGAAAGACAAAAAACACCAAACAAAGCCAAACATGGCGGGCACCAGGCTAGGGTTCGCTACTTTCCGGTCTCATCAATCTCGCCACCGACGGGTGGTAATCGGATCGAACGCATCTAACCTGCCAGACCACGCGGACAAACGCCAACGGCAGAAGATGCAATCGGGACATGTTTACCTACTTCGCATTATTTGCTTTTATGATCGCTTGATTGAGCTCATAAAAATCGAATATTTGACCCTGAATATTGGATTCCCAGCGGCCAGGGGCATCGAGCAAGCGACGCAGGAGAACCATAAACCAAACAACAACAAAAAACCAACACCACAACGAACACTCAGCCCGATCGCGCAATGTGGAGCTGTGGCGCGTTGCTTTACCTTCGAGATGACGATCTTTTGGAACTGAAGGTTGCGACGGTAGTCGGACGGGTCGGTATGAAATTATGACTTCCTTCCTGGGCCCGAGTTCTTGACGCGCCTCTTCGATGTTTTTTTCCCCCAAAACCTTTGCCTCAAATCTTCATCATCTTCGTACCGGATTCGGCTTCTGGATTGATGTGGTTTTCACTCCGATCGAACCGATCGAATGCGTGATTGGTTGGATGTTGCCGTACCACAAACCAAGACGACTTCCAAGGGCCAAGGGACAAGCAAATGGAATCAGCCGTCGAAGTGTCCAAGGGAAAAGATTTAGTTTGTGAGTGGTGCTTACCGCATCAAATACAACAACAGAAACCGCATCTATTGTGGAAAGAGCTATAACTCAGCTGCCCGGGACAAGCGCTGGAAAGTCTGGAACAACCACGTCCGTTAGCTCAACGCGATCGTGCGTAACGAAACAACACACCGGAGGAATTATTGGCTCGGTTCGGTGAAGAGATTTATTCTCCAGAGCGCTGCAAAACTTTGCCATCAGCTTCGGGAAAACAATCGAGTAAGTCGTTGCATCCGGTCCAGTGTCTTGAACATAAAAAATTAATCACTTTTCAAGTGGACCTCTCTAAACTGGCCTCAAAACATTCCACCCTCCCCACCGGAGCTTTGGTACAACACCTTCCAGCACAACTAGCGCTAATTTATGACTAAAATCCGCTTGTCCAGCGAGCAATCGATTCACGCGAGTCGAAACTGACCGAGGGAAACGGGGTGGTAATGTAGGCCAATGTAGGCAGGCAGTAGAGAAACTGGCAGCAAACCTCTACCGGTGCTCCCGGGCGACTGGGGCTGACGGGTTCATCAATTACCGGTGCCGATATGCAAGCGGGTGCCCATCCAGCTGGCCAGCACCCAGCGTCCACCAATTGACGCATCGCCACCGTAATAACGATGCCTGTGGGAATCTCCCGACGACTCCCGACGACTCCCGAGGCAAATTCGATCATGGGGCAATGATCCAGGGCGAAGCCGGGGTGCCTTCCCGTGCACTAATTTACATGGTTCTGGATGGGCAGACCATGGGCCGGCTCATGTGTTTTCCCATCTTCGTTTTGATCGCACCATCGAAAGCATCGCCGGTGCTTCGCGCGAGTCCCGCTAATGAAAGAAGACCCCCGTTGCAAACGCGTACAGCAGTGTACAAAATGGCCTAATGATAGTTGCGCATGGCCCCAGGGACAGGAAGACAAGCTTACTGGGCATTTTTGCCGTCATCAGGCGGATGCTTCGATGCTTCGGGGCAGAGATGTGTGTGTGTGTGTGTGTGTGTGTGTGTGTGTGTGTGTGTGTGTGTTTTTCTTTGCTTTCCCATGGAAGCTTTGCTGTCCTGGTGAACAGAACACCGGAGACATCAGCAATGAAGACATTCCCGTTCCGAAAGACGTCACTCTCTCTCACGCTCTCCTGTTGGTTTCCATACCCGTCGTAGCGCAGTACAAGCCGAAGTCCTTCAGCCAACATTGTGCAGATCGTGGTACTTTGCATACGATTACTGTCGATCAACTGAATGAAAGCACGCGTGCTCGCGAACCTGCGCGATCAAGAACGCGCGGCTCACCATTGAGTGAGCTTCCAGTTGTTTGCTTTACATTGTCGAACGTCGCGATGATCGCAGTCACAGTCTCCAATAGGGGTGTCCCGCTGGGCTGCCTTGTTCCCGATGCTCACAGCGGGTAGCGTTACACACCTTCGGCATTTGGTTAGGTTCACGGCAAGGCCGGTTAGTTGCAGTTTTCGCCAACATCGCACCGACCTGTTCCTTCGCAGACCGGAGATTGGAGGGTGATTATTTCACCGCTCACAAACAGCTTACGCTGAGCAATGACTGCGTTTCGATGTCGCTTCGCTTTTTTTTTTACTTTGTCCGCTTCTTGCCAGGCAAAACGGGAGTGGTACCTTTTGCAGGTTCACACGCGGCCGCTACGAAATTTATGACATTTCTTAAAGCTTAAACCGTCAAAACATACAGCCCCTTCCCGAACAGCCGAGCATTCACCTCTTTTGGCGCGCGGGAAGCTGGCGCGCGCGGGCGGGTAAAGTAGTTCCCATTAGCAGCCGGGCACAAGGTGAAGAAACTACAACCAAATAATACCAAAAAGACAAAGGTAAACACAATAAAGGTGGAATTTTTCCCATTACGGTTGTTTCAGATAAAGCGCTCACCCACGTAACCGGGAATCCGGGGCATTCCGATTGTGAAGCCGCCCGCCATTGCTCGGTGCTCGCACGGAAAGATGTCAATTTTGGTTTTGATGTTCCGTGTTGCAGGGTTGGCCGATCAACCTTCGGCAAATATTGTAACAAGTACTGTAGATAAAAAAGAACCTCCGCCCCAGGGTTTACCAGTTGGTGATCCCTTCGAATGGGTGTTATCGCCTGGGAAGGACACACTTTGCCGCTCTACATTCCACGCGCACAGTGTGTATGTCCGTTTGGGAGAAGTTTGGGAATAGAGCTACAAATGGGCTCATGTTACCAACCAGAGCAAATCAAGTTTAAATGAACCCCTATTAAATATTTGCACACTCTTTACGACCCCACGTTCCGATTAGGTACTTCTAAATGAGTCGTCGTGTTTGCGAATGAAGCACACGAGCAAGGAAGAACATATTTATAATATATTTTTTCCACAGCAAAAAAAATCCCTTCAACGAAGCGTCGGGACCGACGATGGCTTCCGATCAAATATGAAACCAGATACTTGATGCCCCAGTCTTCATTTCGTACGGATCGTACCGAAAAAAAACAACAACCAAGGGGCACCAAATACTCTCCTCGGGTCCGGTATTGTGCTTCCCCGTATTGTCTCCGGCGAGCATATTTTTGATGGGCAACATTCTTGTGGTCGATTTTCCCAGTTCTACTGCCGTTTTGCGGCACTGGTTGAAACAGTAGAACCGTAGCTCAGGAGCTCAGGGAATGTTGTCTCCTTCAGCGAAAGGGCTCCGAGTCCCTTTTTTTTGGCGATAAATCAAACCTTCCCAGTTGGGTTCATTCGAAACCAGCTTCCGGTTACGAAATTTTTTTTTTGGTTTGTTTTTGCGTTTATTGTGTCCCTTCGGCTTCTGCAGCGTTTTGTTTTATTTTGAGCTTTTTTTTCACCCCCAATCTCAGACATATCCGTTGCCTTTAGCCCTGGAACTTTATCCCGCTCGAAGCTGACGACATCCGTGAGGCGCGGTTTCATTAAAACTAGAAAACAGTTAGTCCAAGAGAAAAACGCAAACCCCGCGATCAACCCCATTCAAACGAACTTTAATTTCAATCCTTTCAAGCACCAAACCGGCCGGAACGCGGCCAGGGCACAAGTGAGGGCGTTTTAAATTAAAATCCTTCCCCAAAAATTCACCCCAAGGGTCGATGAAGCAATGATTGAAAGATTGATTACAAATTCGTTACCATCGCCATTAGCTTGGGATTTCGTTTTTTTTTCCTTTTCGTCCTCCTTGTTGTCCCATTCCCAATTCGTCGATTGATGCCCTCGCCAAGCGGAACCTTACCGGAATGTGGTTCTGCTTCGTCTACACTCGTCACTCGCCTACGCATCAACAGCAAAACTCGCCGTAAAAGACTTTTGAAAAAGCTCCTACGCGCCAGCGCGCTGTTCAAGTGGTCCTTGAGCAGTAACAGCAGCAGCAGCAGGGCACCCGGGATAAAATAGGAGCATCGGAAGAATTTGGAGAGCCAAATAACAATATCATCATCTCGGGTCGGTACGGTGGCGTCAGCGTCTGGAAGATGATGGTTTTTTTTTTACTTCTTCTACTGATCGTTATGCTGTACGCCTCGGTTAGCCATGCTTTTCGGTGTACTATCTCGACGAAGCGTCCCCAATTTGCTGGGGAACCACTTCCGTCCCAGGCTGACACTTCATGCCGGGCGCTGGTGTAGTGTTGCCGGATGGCGAGTGCGCTGGAGAGCACTTGCGAATGTCAAAGTGTTTGGTCGTCAGCAGTGTCGTTTCGGTTAGCCGGTTTGTGGACCGGTATGTCCTCAAGCTCCAATAGACCAACCCCGTGCACGAAGGACGACATCCGGCGATCACCAGCGCAAACGACGGCGCATCATTTTTATTTTTAACGTTGAGTGTTAGGTTGCCAAACTGAGCACCAACTGAGCGAATAAATAAACCCCATCAACGCCGAAGATGCTGCGGTAAGCAACATCTCCGTTACTTCACTGTCGTGAAACTCGTACCGCCTCAGACCGAAGACGATACCGAACCTGACCGGTGGGGTACTAGGCAATAGGGTAACTTAATATGGAACAGCTTCGGTAACACAACACCGAACATTAAGCCCCATCGTGTACACCCAATCTGGGCTGTGGTGCGAAGGGTTAGTTTTGCAAGCTGTTTACCCCATTCTTGCGAAAAATGGTCAACCGGGGGTTTTGGGTTTTTGATTTTTGCATACAAACGCTCATCCTCATCCTCAACCTCAAACCCCGAGTGCAGTAGGAAAATCAGAACACCGGCAGGGAACCGGGCGAAGCGCTGCTAACCTGACAAGCCACAAGGGCACGCACGCAGAACCACAGAACCTTGTGATACAACAAGCAAAAAAACGACTTCTCTTACAGTAGATATAGTTTTATGTTTCCGTCCATTCCCTGGAGGCTGCCGTGGAACGGAGCTCCACCGGTTTTTTTTTTTTTTGTTTTTGCGAAAGTCTACCGGGCTACGATCGTTAATGCGTTAAACCTCCGCTGGGTGCGTTGGGCTCCTGGCACCTGACATTGTTCGGTTAATCAAGGGCTGCGAACAAAATGGAACCTATAAAACTTGGAACCTGTCAGGCCCTTCCGAGTGGGTCGCTCGCTAGTCGTTAATCTTGTGCAGTCGCTGTGCTTCCGGAGCATAAAAATTAAACCCATGCTAAGTGTACGCGAAGTACCGAAGACACCGAGCGCGGTGCCGGACCCCCGAAGTCCGACCCTGTAGTCCGGCCCCGTGAAGTTAATGCGGAAAATGATGAAACAAGTAGGATAAAACGAGAATGGCCTGTAAATCGGCTACTTAGATCATCGGGGTCCAACATTTCGCCAGCGCAGAAACAGCAACTCTTTGTTGTTTTTTTGTTGTTTTGTTTCTTTGCTTCATCTCACTGCTCTCCGTGCGCCAAGGTTCTGTCCGGGACAGTGCGCTCGTAAAATGTTATTATCGAGCACGAGAACCTGTTCGGGGTTTGGTACCACGCGCCTACCGCTTTGGGTGAAGATATCCGACAGCCACACGGCAACAAGCAACAAGCGAAACATTTGCCGGGAATGAGATGATAAATAAATCTTCAACTGCATCTTACGCGCGCGACGATGGTAGCAATTTTGAATCGGCACGGGACGGAACTCTCACTCAGCAGATGGGGGGAAAAATAGGAAGACAAAAAAAAACGTGATAGTAGAAGAAAAACGTAATAGGGAGAGAGAGGGAAAATTCAACAACGCTTATGAGGTTTTTTTTTTTGCTCCAGCATGGCAGAAACCAGCCCAAACATGGGTCATATCTGATTCACATGCTATAAAAATGGTTCCAATCGACCAAGCTGATGGAGCAGCAAGGCAGAGAGTGGGAGAGAGAGAGCCCGCGCGAAAGGCCAACCAAGTGGCAGCTTCCGTAGCATTCCAATGGCCATTTTTTCCGTTGCCGGTTTAGAGAAAGGCACAAGAAAACCCGCATGCAATTACACTATTTGTAGGAAGATGTGAATATGCTTAGAATTTTAGCAGTCGGAAAAGCTGCTTTAAATAGCGGTCCGGTCGGTCGGTGTCGGCCTTTAGCTTAACAACTCTTTTTCCTCCGAAGTAGCTGCGGAAAACCGGGAGATAAAACAAAACAAAACAAAAATGGAGCACCCAATGGCCCGCACACCGGGCCCATGCGGCAAACGAGTCGTACGCGAGTAAAGACGATAAATAAACATGTACCCACCAAGATCCACCGACCGTTTTCACCGGCTAGGTGTCTGCTAGGTTGCGTTAGGGGACCGATGCCAACTGAGTTCCCGGGGTCCCGGGAAAGACATTCCACCCAGTCAACCGCCCGATTTGAATGCTGACGGTTTTTTTTTCGCAGATCGCATCGTGGGTCGCCGAGCGAAAAGGGTGCCTCGAGGCCCAGCGATACATTTTGCCGTGAGATTTCGCCGGGGACGGGTTCGATATGGCGGGTTCGAAATGTAACATATTAACAGCAAAACAGCATTCAAGCATAGTTTCGTCGACCACCTTCACCAGCGTTTTGCTGCTATCGTTGATCGTTTCCCTAGCGCTAGCGAAAGGAAATCGTTTCGAGCTACACATGGGACCAGCCGTTCTTTCGCACGTTGGTGTGTGCTATTCGCCAGCCCATGAAAGCCATAGAAGCCATAGCGCTACAGCTGTCCGGAGGTCCGGGGACGGCTCTTGTGCCCGATGTGTGCGATGGCAAATACGAAAAGAAAGCATTTGTTTTTGACTCCATTCTGGACCGGAGTTATGCTTCGGTGCGCAAAACAAACACACACACATAAGCTCGCCTAATCTTATCCGGAGAGCCGAATCCAACCAGACGAGGACCCGTACTAGCTTCGCCCTAGGCCACGGAAACGCCACAGGAAGCGCACGTTGTTTCATCCTCCGCTCACACAACGCTCACACGCATTCCCCGCCGTGAGCCGATTGTTTTCCGATCATTTTCGGATGGCAGCGTTGGCTGGAATGCGATGAGGGAAAGGAACGCGACTTCGAGCGAAACGGGCACCGAAACCGGGAAGGGCTTTAGAATTGTGACTTGCTGGATCGTAACGTTGAAAGAAAAGCCCACTCAGCTTCATCTTCGGTTGAATAGCTAAAAAAACCGAGCTCAAAGCAAGAAGGCCATCCCAAAAGGTAAGGAATCGAAGAACGGGACCCGGTTCGGTTCGGTCCATTGGCGAATGGGAAGCTACTACCACGCGGGCAACTACGGAGCACCGCACAACGACGGTGGAAAAGCCACGGATTAGTCACGCCGTGTTGTGGCGAAGCAAACGGCGCACGGAAATACATGCGCTTACCATTTAATTCTATTAATGTCTATCGAAGCATATAATTAAAAAATATTCCAAATCCCACCCCCGTTTCCCCCCATCCTCGTTTTTTCCGCTGCCCGGCCCGGGCTTGATCGACCATTTTCAACGCATCGATCGATCGATCGTACGCAACAAACAACGGCGGCGATGGAAAAGATGGCCACGATCCGTCGTTTCGCTGTTGGTACATGTGGTACAGCATGGCACACATACGGACCACAAGCAGGGGGGGACCGAGGTGGAAATGGGGGACCCGAACCGGGGTGGTTGAAGAAGAAAAGAAAACACACCGATACAGCCGAAACGGAGCACTCGTAGACGACGTCGAACAAGCAGAGATCGATCACTAAGCTCTAAACGGTGTCTTAAGTTCAGTCCCGGTCCGGTTTCCGCGTAGAATTAAGCCGTGCGTCATGTGAGTCCCATAAGCTATTGAACTGCCAGATAAAGTTTTACCTTTAACTCACCATCTCGATGTCTTCATCGACCGATGTGGGTAATGGAATTGTGTTGCGAACTTCAACTTTTAAGCGAATTCGAATTGACGACACCACCTCGTCCGAAAACGTTGCCGAACTGCCCTGGGACGATTTGCACAGATGATAGCGGCCGATTGTTGACCTTGTCGCGTCGCGAGCTTGGTTGCTCCAGCTGCGGCGCAATTTCCACCCGTGCTCCGATCCAATTTGGAGGCAATGGTGCGGAGTTTGCGAAATGGATGCCCGAACGGACAGAGCACGCCAGAGCGCAAGAGTTAAAAAAGGATCGCCCTGCCGGTGTGGCGGTGTTGGGCCGGTCTGCCCCCGATTCTTCGCCCTAACTAGCCCTCGAGCCGCAGATGAGCTTTCAGCGCAAGCGCCACAAATCATCTTCCAAATCATAAGTGGCCTTCTCGGCGATTCCTCACGCGTTCTGTTGCGTCCAACAAAGGCCCGCGGAGCCCGCGCACGGTACGATCGATGATGATGCCTGATGATGATGAGGATGTAGAGACCGTTCGAAACGTCGAAAATTATGTGGTTTAGGCAATAGAATACCCAAATCCCTGCATTTCACTCCGCGCACGGTCCTCCAGCATCTCGACCACCCACCCCCCTTGCACACCCGAGGTCTGTCGTAATTATTTCGTAAGAAATCTAGCACGAAACCGACCGAAACTGATCGGAGGAAATGGAGAGATGGAGCGAAAAAGAATCGAGTAACACCAACCAAAACCCAACAGCAGCTGTAAAAGGTTTCAATCCCACAAACCACCGGGACCCTGGGATCCTGGGATGATGGGGATCCGGTGGTGTGGAATGTGGATATGGATTTCCTTTCGAAAACCGTGCGGTTGGCTTCCGCCTTCAGCCACGCAAAGAACGAACATGGTATGTTGGATGGTTTAATTGTTCCCTCGGCAGCTCCATTAGCCCACCGGGGTCCCGCTAATGAAGCACTCGCGCAAGCGCGTCTTTAGCCGGATATTGATTTTCGGAGCATTGCGATGCAGCTGCTATTTACGCGCGGCCAATTGCCCATACGAGAGCGTTGGTCCACTTTCTTCAACGAAATTCCAAACCGGAGTGGATGCCGTACGTGGATGTCTTAACATGGGCAGCGTTGCAAGCGAGCCGATCGACCAGTGGTTGTTGCTCCCCGTTATCAATTCCACAACATCCCGCTGGGTGCCCGCCGATGGCCGTGTATGGGCGGTGGTTTTTGCAAAAGTTCGCCCCGGTGGGTTGTCGCGATCGCAAGTGTCGATTCGCACAATTGTTCACGAGCCCCTCCGGTCCGAACCGAACTCGCTCGGTCCTTATTCGGAGCTGGACCAACAGTACTCCAGCACTAGTCAACAGCCAACATAACCTAAACCCCGTTCCCGATTAGATCTTGCCGCGCGGAGTCACCGGCGTTCGGGATGCCGGAGCTTTCGCCCAGCATTGACGGCAAGCGACCATGTCCCGGCGACAAGGCGCTGAGGCACAAGAGCAAACGAGATATCGTCGTGCCGGACGGCTTTTGGTTTTCCTTGGTCCAGAGTACCGAATCCCGAGAGGAGCGACTCCACGGCTCGACACTTTCGACTGGCGTGATTGATGATTCTAATCTGCTCACTTAAATCTAACATCAAATTAAAATTAATCGTATCACAATAAACATTTATTCGTCGAACGAACAAGCCTTCGAGCCGGGGCTTTTATATTGTTGTTGCTTTTCGAGTGTTATGAGTTTGGAGTTTTTTTTTATTCACCTTCATACGTTCGCTTCCTTGCGCCTGGGAACGGACATGCCGCAAGTGGGTTTTTGATCGGAGGATTTTCGGCTTTACCTTCTGCACGCTGCGAACGACCACTACATGACAATTGGATTTACTTTACGGGAAGTCTTAGCGTGGCACGAATGACAACAGCTCCAGTCTGCGACAGCTCTCGATTCGCCAACGCTTTTACGAAAGCGGGCAGGGGGTTGAAAATCAAAAACAGGGTTTGCCCCAAACATGTTGCCAGCGTGCACCTTCGGGAATATTCGTTTGGGGGATGGATTTGTTTTGTGCCATTTTTTTTCTGCCATTTCATCGCGATCCACCAGATCAATTGTTTAAACTCGTTCGCGCACTCCATTCTCGTCCGTCACCCAACCAGACCCGCCTCACTCATGCTGCTGATCATGGCTAAACAGCCGATGGTGAGCGTTTTGATCGAGCGATCGTAAAACGCAGGATCCACAAACGCCCCAAAGGGAGCGCACTCGAACACATCTCGAGATTTCCCTCCCTATATTGACGGCACCCCGGAGAAAGTCACGCCAATGTTGAGAAGAAGTGATTTAGTGGAATATAAAAAAAAAAACAACTCCCCGCGGCAATACGAGGCGCACATCTGCGGGGCATTAGATTCGCTTCGGAAATTGGATGATCTACCCGAAATGGATGCGCACTCCACCGGGAAACTTGCGGAAAGTGAGTAATTTCCCGAGCGACGACCTGAATCACATGTACATGTGTTCGTGTGTGTGTGTAGCAGGAAGAGGAGAAACCCCACCCAGTGTATGTTTTGTGTTGTTGTGGTTTATAAATTATTTCTTTCTCCTTTTCGCCCTTTCCCGGCCTCCAGCCTCACTTGCCTCCACATGCAGCGGGGCCGGTCCACCATTCGGGTAGCCGCATCCAATTAACAGCATACTAGCATACTTTTATGCTGAATGATTTGATTTTGATCTGCTTTTGCGCTGACGATGGTTGTGAGACACGGGCTCTGCATCGTACCGGTACGGTGATCTTCCCGAAATTGAAAGAATTGAATGGAAAATGGGGGGAGAAACAGTCGGAAATCGCATCGTAAATCGCACAAAACACAAGATTTCATAAAATTCTTAACTATCGCTGGACGGACGTCCCGTCACACACACCCCGTTTGAAACGGCAATCCCGTGTTAGTAAACTAGGTACAACACTTGCCACTTGATTGCTTGATTAGAGGCAATTTTAATGGTGGTTCCTGGACCGATCTTTGCTTCTTTTCGTGTTGTGTGTTAGTGCCTCGCCACTATTGATCGTACACCCTGCCAGCAATTTTATGATACCGAAAGTAAGCCCAGAACCAACACAGCCACACAAAAAAAAAATAATTACAACTCCATGAAGGCATGGGAGTTGCGAAACAAAACGAAAAAGAAAAACCTGATCCGCTCAATTCATTCATCGCCAAGCAGGTGGACGGCATCAAAGAGGAAACAGTAACGAAGAAAAAAAAACAAACGGCAACAACAATCACCCACAGCACCCGCAGCACGGTTTACCAAATCACGTGAAAAATGGCACTTGCTAACGTTGCACAGTTTGGAGTATTATTTTATCCAATTTTCCAAAACCCATTCTGTCCAAATCAGCTCGATTACCCAAAAAACCATCGGTCGGGCTGGTGCATTTGAAATCCGAAATTTATACAACGAATGGAACAAAAAGGCCGAATTCGAGCCTCGTAAAGGGGGTGGCAATTTTTTGTTTTACATCAGGGGGCGGTTTTTTCTTACATTGTTGTGCATGTTACCACGAAAGAACCCATTATAAATAGGCCAAATGGGTTTGGATATGCTTTCTGCAGCATAATTGTGGAAAAAAAACATCACCCAGCCACACACAAAAACATATGAATTGCAATAAAAAAAACAACTTGCAACAGCCCTACCCCGTTCCGGCGAACTTGTTCGGGGGAGGTTGGCAAAAATTTGCAAACAACAGCCGAAACCGACATTGGGTTGCGTTTTTTTTTTCGCGGGCGCGCTACCTCCGGGCCCTCGAAATCTGATGAACCATCAATAAATGTGAGGTTTTCTGTGCGGGCATCGGTGGAGTTCAGTGAACGAGTTGGGCCAGTAACGTGGAGCCGCAACAAACAACTAAAAAGTTGATGAAGAGAACCCAAATGTGCCATCCTCGATAAACACTGACGATGTTTGAGTGTTGGAGAAGTTGAAAAAACAGCTCCTCAACCGAAAGCCACCGGAACCCAAACCGGCGTAAAGCAGGAAGCAACGCACTATAACCTCTTCGAATGACCAGACCATAAAGCTTGGCTCATTAACGATGGTATGCAGTTCTCGTTTCCGGCGACGGATGATGAAATACGCATGCATGCGATCGCAGATCGGGAACCGTTTCTTTGGGCAAGCGGTTTTACATACTGGGTGGGCCACATCGTTTTCAAGCCCGATAATTGGTAGAACGCCGTAATAATGCTAGGCAATGGCATGGGACACACATCACGTTGCAAAATGAGACTTCCTCCATCGAGGTTCAAGTCGCTAACGTTTCCGCCGTCAGCTGTGCATCGCTTGGTGGTAACTACACCAACCGGGAAGAACCGATTTTCGATTCTTTCGGCACCTTTCTACCACATCTGAGGTACGGTAATTATAGTGGGACAATGTTTCATCCCCCCTGCAAGTGGCTCACAACCATTCGAACCTTGCGCTTCCTTTGCGCGGTGAAGGAAAAGACTTCCCAAAATTCACTTTCGGTCAACAGAGACATCGGTGTCTTCGCATTCGTTCCGTGTTCATCATTATTAGCCTCTCGGCCATGCCGGTCCGGTATGCATCCTTTAATCGACGGGCACTAGGCAACAGGTTACTCTCCCTGGGCCGCAGTCCCAAAAACAATTCCGCCGCCGTTCCTTTGTTTTTCGAAAAAACCCGAAGGCCGAGGGCTCGATCGATCTAATTACCAGGTTGGTGCGTCGCATCAAACTAACCGGGGCGGCATTTTTGTTTATTTCTTTGCTTCAAATCTACCACTCGGGTGGATGTTCTGCACCGGCCCTTGGTGTGGTCGTGGCATTTTACGATCGCTGCTTGCCCCTTGTCCCAACCACGGAAGGGGGTTAACTTCCCTGCACCCAGGTCCCGATTTCCTGGACGTTTAATTGCGGGTCGTTTTTGGTAACGTAGTTTTGTGCCAGGTACAACGCCGCCTAAATGCCTGTTCATCATGGTACGGCCGACAGTCGGTAGGTCGTGATGGCGGGTGGGTTCGAAAATTGAGATATTATTCTAGCATTTACACAAACATTACTCCATTACGACGCCGGCACCGAAAATCTAAGTGGCTGTCCAGGATGGAGTCGTTAGCTTCCCTTTTTTCTCTCTCTCTTTCCGTTTGCGTCCAAAAACCGAAAACTTCCGGCATGATATCGAATGATGATGCTATTAGGGCAGCTAGACGCACCAAAGAAAACAAAAACGGGGCCCATTTTTCCCAACCACAACCATGCCGTTGAAGTCCTCGGTAGTTCGTTCCCCAAGAAGAAAAAAAATACCGGAAGGCCCTGGTCTAATGTGTTGTGAAACGGTTTTCGTTTACCTGCGAAATCTCGCTCGGGATGACTTGCGGAGGATGCAGTTCCAAACGCAAAGATCACAACCGAATGGGAAAAAATGCGAACAAATCCCAGCTAGGAATGCAAACAATGAACAGAGCTGTATTCGACATTGATATGCAGTTGCTTCTCGTCTATTCCCACCTTCTCTAAATCACCATTGCTTCTCTCGCTCGAGGTCAACTCACTTACTCCTGAAGATTCCTGCGTCCTTTACCAGCGATCTTCACACACTCGTGAAACACAGTCACTTTGTTCGATTATGGCGAAGATTCTTCTTCAAGGCCTTTTTGTGCCTTCATGAATGAAGTCTCTCGGCAGGGCTTGGGATTGGAATTTGATTGAGTAGCAGCGCAAGGCTACAGGGGAACGAAATGCGGGAGAAACAGAACTGAATGGAAACAATCTCGCACTCGTAACGCGGAACCGGGATCGCACAGTGGTGTACCAGCATACGGATGCAACCGCCATGGGCAAGCCAAACAAAACATCGCTTGGCCCTCAGACGGAGGGCGATAGCACCGAAACACCACTAGTAATGCAGCCCACGTTCGAGGATGAGTTTCAGTTTTGGTTTTTTCTTCCTTTCAAACGATTACGATCAACGACGGCGCGATGAAGATGTTGCGCCGTGGTTGATCGCGGGCGGGAAGATGTCTAGCAAAAACTTGCGCTAACAGTGAGCCCCAGGTAGCAAACAGAGCAGAACCATATCGGAACCAGCCCTGCCACGGTGCTACGGGATCGCATTATAAACGGTTCCGGTTCCGACGGGGCGGTTCGACAAAACTGGAGCTCCAGTTGTTCGGTTGTTCCCATTTTGGAGCGATGTTGTTTCATTGGTAAACAACGCAACTCTCGTGCGACACCAGCAACGATTGAGGTGCATAATTTTATTGGCAACATTAGCGTTTTGTGAGGCTTACGTTTACGATCTGTGCAGCCTTTTACTGTCTGCACCGTTCCTGGACATGTTTCGCAAAACATATTTATGTAAGCTATCTTTAAAAACAGATTGCACTAATGTCTCATCAGGGCCAACGGGCAAAGTAAGCAAGCAACAGCAATAAAAAAACACACAAGCCTGCCTTTTTCTTTATTATGCACGGGAAATTTATGATTTATTGTCAACCTTCTCCACCGCTGGTGCCGGGGCTTTGATGCGCCACAACAGACAAACAACCAAAAACAAAATGAAGAAGATCACCATTCCCATGAGCAGGAAGCCAGTTCCAATTTCCATTATGCAGAGATACATTTAAAGTGCAGCATTATTTGTACATCTTGCTGCTCATTGCGCGAACGGGTGCGAACATTATCCGCACACACAAAAAAAAGGAAGCCAAGCTTACCCTTTTAAGCTTACCAAGAGCAACGCGGTTCGCACGAACCGCGCCGTGGCACTGCACTTGATGGATGCGATTTCAGCTTTTGCGCTGGCCTCATCATGCTCCGTGTCTGATGAGGTGCCAGATGGGTATGCCGAAGATCCCCGCTTTCTTCAGCGGAGCGAGTGTAAAAAGGGTACGGTGCAAAAAAAAAACGGTGTGCCCAACTCACCCCCAGCCAACTGCTTTTCCGGGAGATGGTGGCGAATGTTGATGATGTTCTGCTACTGATGGTGATGTATTTATTTGCTACTTTGTCCCATTGAGGGTTGTTCCCTTTGTGTGTCGGTGTGTGTGTTTTATAGATGTTGTTACGCTTTCCAACTGCCGCGTTGCAGTGTCTTGTCAGTCTTTAGCTTCACATTCCATTTGTTTGCCGGCTGGCCCACTTGAAAACAGGGCGAGTTTGGTGGCCCCATCGTTCCAAACAATTTCCCGAGCTTTTCACGGACACCTTGGCTATGTCCCTAGGGTGGATTTCTCGTACAATCTTGTAGAATTGTCTTTTGGTCCCCTTCCCGGTCTGATGGCGCCCGGTTTGCCGGTAGCGAACGAACGGGGTGGAAAAGCTTCTCTGAGCGACCTACCTGTACTGTGGCACCGAATAAAAATAACACAAATCGTCCGTAGTGAAAGAAACAGTCATAAAAAACTCCATCCCCATCCCACTCCACGTCGGTAGGGCACGGTAGTTGGTGCGTTGAACGCCACCGTAACGAGGCGCGGTATTAACGAGAAAACAAAGCAACAACTCCCCGGCTGCATTTAACACCCAGCGCGACGATCCACTTTTCCACCCGGGTTGCAAAACCCTTCCGGAGATTCGGATGAGAAGCGTGTGTTGAGAACCCTTTTTATCTCTTGTCCCTTACTAGATGATGGGGACTGAGACCGGGGAGCCAAATAAAGGCGAAGCCGACAAGCTTGGATGCGAGCGTGGAATGCACCCTGCGAAAAAAGGGGGTCAGTTTGGAAAAATCCCATGCCACCGAAGGAAGCTTTCCCCTCCCGGCATGTTGTACCAGAAGTAAACAAGGAAAAAGCAATAATAATAATAAACAAACAACTGAATGATTGGTTAATTTTCTCATTTGTCTCCACTGTGCGCTATTGTGTTGCCTTGCCTGATCGATTTCTTTCCAAGCAAACGATTTGGCCGCGACAGTTGGGCTCACGATTTTTTGTACCTTTTTTGTCTTCCGTCCACCAGCTACCATCAATCCACCAACTACCATCAGACACGCAAGGTACGAGAAACAACCGAGCAGGAACCGTTGATCATTTTCCACTTGATCGCCGATCGATCGGCCGGCTCGAGGTTGTGGTGACTCGCGCGATACGGTAGACCACCAACCGAGTGAAACAATTTGTACGCCGCTACGCACCGGACATTGACTGGCTGGTTGCTGCCCGGGGTGGAGGGGTTTAAGGGCCGCATGCTGTCGGCTACCGTCAAACAAACCCGGCACACAAGTTCCGAAGATCGTTTGTTTTGTGGTTTTTTTGTTAATGTGCATTGTTTTTGCTTCCTGTCACAGTACACTTCGGGCAGGAAGAGTCAAGCCAGCAGAGCGCCACAAATTATGTTTGCCAATGGTTGATTTTAAACCACAATGCAGGTGGTATTATTTGAGGGAGTTGGCTACTTACAGTAAAAGCAAAACAGCTTACAATTCTATTGAATGAATGGAAAATTATTAAGAATGCCAACAAAAAAAACCAATCATTAAATCAAAATTAAACCCTTTTTTTGTCACTACACTCTCATTCATTCTCTCTCTATCTCTCGGTGTTGTGTCAAATAGTCCAGCAGTTAAACTTGGCTGAGCAATTTCCTCTATCATTTCGCCAAAAAATCAAAACATTCACACAAAATGGCAGTTAATTGGGTGGAATTAGACTTGGACGTTGGACGATGTTCCTACACCACGCGATGTTATTGCTATCTCCCGTCCTAATCGCCCTTCGGAATTCAATGTGCCAATTATTCCGGACACGATTAAGCAGCGCGAACGGGAGAGCAACGGAGGGAAGGGAAAGGAGTCCGCGGTCAGCGCCAAACGGTGTAACGCTCGTGGCACCCATTAGGTGATGTTTTTCCGGGCGTCCGCTTGGAGCTTTTGCTAAACCATTTTTTTTTTTTGCACCGTTATGCCGACTTCCTCCGATCGCTGATGGCAGCCGGCAGCGATCGAGCAAGGAGGGAAACAACACCACAAAACAACAAATCAGCCAAAAGAAACGGAATTTCGACTGCGAACCAAAACATTTTTCCTCCACATATATTTTGGTCAATCAACTGACCTTCTTCCGTCGCCGGCCGGGGACCATCGAGTTGGTTGGGCTCTTCCAGTTTCAGCACTGTGTTTTCACGCGCATACGCACGAGAATTCGAGATGAAGTTGGCTTTCCAAACACCCGGTGTTTGCCCTTTCGCCCAAATTTCTCACGCGCGATTAGATGACCAACCCGATCGTATTCCTGTTCGGGAATGTCCGGACCGGCCAGATATTGCCGGAAATTAATTCAGTTCGCAGCTCGGCTAATGATGGGAAGCGACGATCCGCGAATTCTGCAAGCACCCATAAAATATGTCAATGAGTAACGGCGCTTCCGGTCGTGTGAATGCGGCACGGCCAACAACAATCACCTGACCGGGCTTTGGGAAGTGGAAGGTCCTCTTTTATTGGGGGAAGGGGGGGTCAAACAGCTCTGCCTGTCTCTGATATGCAACGTGGTGCCAGAACAGACGATCCGGTGAGTTGTTGGAGTTGGCTTGAGGCGGCCAAGAATTCGATCACGTGGGGGCCCATCTGGGGCGCGCTTTGGACGGAGGTGCGGCCCGTGACGTGTGGTACAAGTAACACACAGGGCACCCCCACCAGTATGTGACACATTACAGCGCCTCGGGAATGCTTTCCTTCGGGTGCATTCGACAACCGCTAATTTATCGTCCCGGATCGGTCCGTCCGTCCGGCGGGTCGTTTTCAAGCCGAGACCACCAGCCGCGCGTCTTTATTCGACTTCGTTTGGCCGTGCGGCTTTATCATACACCGATCGATCCCATTGCGCGCGACCATGTACGGTTAAACTGCTCCGCAATGGCCGGTTGTCGCTGCGTTTCACCGTGTGTTGGCGTCCCTTTTGGCGGCTTATCGCGCGACACTGATCGTATGCAGCCGTGCACACAACTGCCGGGGCCATGTTTTTTGGTCCCTCTCCCTCTCTATTTCCCGGTCCTCACCACGCGCGCGATCAAACGAGCGACGAAATGCAGCGCCCAGCGCGTTCCCAAGCCCAACTGTTTTTTTTTTTCTTCCCCGCGAGCGCATTTCTCGGAAGACAAACAAGGCCTTCGGTTGGGAGACCCTTCACCAAAGCCATAATCTTTCCGGTACCTTCCGACCTGGTGCCAGCCGGGCTCGACGTGCGCCTACGCAGAGACATTCCACCGTGCCGGGGTCGCTCGTAGGGACACACGGCCACGAGATCTCATTCTGGTGGGCCTTCCAACTGCTGGAGAAAGACAAACCAAACCAAGACGAAGAGGAAGAAACAAAAACTGTCTTTCCATATCAGCTATTCGGAATTGAAAGGCAAGTAAAGCCTCGGCACCGAGGGCCCCTGGTGAATGCATCGCCGAGAATGGGCTTGTTTATTAAAACGTCGTTACATTGCGGCCCACCATCCATTCTTTCGCTCGCTCGCGCGGATACACAAACTCGGATGAGGGAGTTTGATCACGCGCCTACGCAAAACCCATCACCACGTGACAAGGCGAAGGTGTGTACATCTCGCACACCACCACGACCCACACGATGCGCGCGAGGCTCGTCCATACGGGGGACGGGGGCCCATCTTCGCGTCGATAGGAACACGGCGTATGTACGAGGGTGAATTATTGTTTCGCCATATCCATGGGACCTCCACGCGCTGCAGACCAATAATTGGCGAGGCGAAAGCATTAGTCATCGAATCGGCTATCGGTTGATGATGTAGACCCCGGCATGGCGGGACCCACCGGGATAGATGCGCCGGTTCGGTTGTAGGAGTTCTAGTTTGGCGTAAGGCGTTATAGAATTGATTTAAACTAAATCCGCTCCGCGGATGTGAGCCGCAATGCATTCGACATTCCATCACAACCGCCGGTGTCGGAATTAGCGAACGGAAAGTCAATCAATAACTCACCGTACCTCATTGCTGGACGGTCGCTGTGACGAATCCGTAATAACTAAACCTTTCTACCACACCGACCGGCGAGACCGGCGAGACTCAATGGGGACAGCCTTTGGATTCGATCACAAAACCAATTCTCACGCTCAGTGGCGCGGCCGCGTCAAGCTCGACCGAAGCAACCAAAGAACCACCCCCCCACCCCCCACAATCGCTCCCGATGGGTGATTGTTATGTAAAGAACCAAAGGGAGCAAAAATTAAGTAGTTCATCTTTAACCGTTCATCTTCTTTATTTTATTTTTTGCTCTCCTCCTCGCTAATGACAGCATTTAGAGACGGGAGAACGGCAAGAAAAACACAATAATAACACAGTTCAACCCTCTCATGCTCGGTCGCGATCGTCCAACACGGGTGGAATCTAATTAATCGAAGTACTGCAGCAACAAACAAAAAACAAATGGTAGTAGAAGTACAAGCACACTGCTCCGACGCTTAACTCGATTTCGATCCGGACCATCCGTCCGGAATATTCGTTACGTTGGGCAACTTCGCTTTCACCCCCTCCTCCCAGCGTACTCCTCTTAAACCTTCCCCTCCCTTCAGTCGCTCCATTTGAACAGATCTTGTCAACGGATAAATGCCTGCTTCGTTCGCGGTTCTGCCCCGTACAAGTTGATTTAATTAAGCCAGTGCATCCGTATGCAAGCCCTCTTACTTTCGTGGCACCGTTAGCGCTGGGTGATCGCGAAACGCATCGCGGATTTACCTACCCTCCCCATTTTGTTTTTTTTTTTTTATTGCTAGCGCACCATGTCGAGCGCATCGGGTACCGTTAGGGAGGAAGCCTAAGCCTAAGCCAGGAATCACCAGGAGGGTTGCACTAGCTTCAAACGCTTAGACACCGTTAGCAACCGTCGATGGTCGCCTAGCCTTATTGAGAAGTTGCCACCGGGCAGGGAGGTTCGACCGATCGGCCGTGGATCGCCAACCATTCACTCAGCCGTTCGCGTTGCGCCGCTGGCTCTAGATCGCCGCTTGGGAAAGTAGCGTGCGCGTTCAAATGCTGCAGCATTAGCGCACCGTGCGCTGGTGATGATGGTGATTAAGCTGGGCGGTAGAAAGGCATCCAACGCTGGTCGGGTTCGGTTTGCATCTTCAGCTGCCGGGGCAAGTGCAACCGGCCGATGCTTTCCATTTCGCTGCACCACAGAGAGGGAGAGACAGAGAGAGAGAGACGTTCCCCATTTACCACCGGTACCGTCCAGCAACCGTGAAGTTGACGCGCATATCGAGCGCTCTAATTGCCCCGCTCGTCAGCGAGGTTCCTCCCGTACCTCCCAGGTTGGGCACTCGACGATCGTTCACCAACATGCAACTCTGCGACTCGCAAAGCGGTGACGACGTCGTAGACCATGAAATTGGCATCCCAAACCGGGGTATGGTGTAGGGTTTTTAGGTTTCCCACCATTCTCGTTACGTTTCGCTTGCCAGCTTCCGGTAAGCCACGGGACTCAACGACAGGCCCGTACTGCTTAAACGATCGTCCGCACCTGTCCGCCCCCTCCCCATTGCTACCCCAAAAGACAGGGGAAGAAGTTACAGTTTCATCAGATGCATTTCGTTCCGTTCCACACCGGTGATCGCATGGAGACGACGAGGTGTACTCGTCAGCGTTTTCCGAAGAAATTGCCCCATCCCTCCAACGGAGACACGAACCGATGCACTAATTTGTCTTTTCACGTCTATTCTCACCTGCAGGTGACGCTTCCTGTTACTTCCCGTTCGAGTTCCAGGGCGGTTACATTACGCAGAACACGGTCACGCCGGAGGGTGCGGTCAGGTATAGCCGCATCAACATTACGGAGAATGCGATCCCACTGTGGGGCATGTGCCACAAGCGGCGGGATAACAACGTGATCCTGATGACCGGTTCGGAGGAGGCAAGCTGTTACCGCTGCTTTCACCTGAAGCTCGTCTCGAAGAACGTCCTCCGGGTGTTGGCGGCCGACAAAGACTATCTGTCCAAGTGTCACACGAACGAGGAGAAAGCGTTCGCCTCCTGTCTGACCGACGAGGATCTGCTGAACGAGGCAAAAAATACCGAGATCATCCTCTACAGTAAGTACCGGATAACCCGTGCTGCCTGAGCGACAGAGTCGAACAGAGTGTTTAATTACTGGCCCTTTTTACCTCGACAGAATTCCACGAATGGGATGGTGCCGAGGTACGGCAGGAGTACTGCCCCATCCACGGCCGGTACCGGATGACGTACAGTGTCGACAGCAGCGATACAACGGACGGTATCGAGTGCGACTCGGTCGAGTCGGAGGTGGACAACTGCCCGTCCGGGTCGGCGCTGAATCTGCGCTTCCGCAACTGTGCCTTCCCGGACCGGGAGGTGACGTTCGAATGCTTGGGACACTGGCGGGGCTTCGGCAATCGGAACTATCTCGCACTGCTCAGCACCGGTAACGAGTCGCGGCTCGGGCCCAAGTATCGCTGTGCCACCTACACGGAGAACCCGAAGACGGGCGAGATCGAGATCTCGTTCAGCCGGGACTCGACCTGCCGGGCAATCGAGCGGCAGTACGTCCGCCATCCGAATTCGCGGTACACCAACGGCAACGGGATTGGCAGTGAGTATCATCACGAGGTGCTGACGTTACGCCCGATTCCACTCGAGTTCGGTCCGGTCACGCAGTACTGCAGGTAGGTCAAGCTGAGAACCCACTTACCGGGACACTGCTGCTTTACACCACAGTTACACTAATCAATCGATCAACTCGTTTGCAGCTTTCCCAGCTGGTTGATCGGGCGCTGGGAGCACGTGATCGTCAATCAGAACCAGCTCATCTACAAAGACCACAACACCTTCAAGACGTACACGATGAAGTGCGTCAAGAACTACACCAACCACGACTCCAACAAGTACATCGTCTACAGCCAAACGCAATGGTAATTATTTTCACACTCAGCTCTCCAGCTCCTCTTTTTTTCCGGTCGCCGGTTTGAAACACTACCCGCCGAGGTTACCGACTTGCGAAACTAAATTAATTATCTAAATAGATGCTTCGTTACTTTCATGCCGTGCGGTGGTTTTCCCGCCCGACTTCCCGCGAAGTTTGCATTGTAGCGCTTGTTTGACGTTCCCATTTTTTTTATTTCTCCTCCCTACCAAAAATTCCATTAACTTCCCATCGAACGCATCGTTTTGTTGCTGCTGTTGCCTAATGGTAACACACAAATAATAAAAAAGAGTAGCATCAAATTACCACCTCCTTTCATTTGCCCGCAATTTCCTTTCCCTTTAATCAGCGACCAGTGAAAGTACATCGAGATCGTTTCGCACCCTTTTGTCCGCCGTGCCTTAGCGTGGCCGTAAATGAGTTTTTTCTTCGCCACACACCAACGCCGCTTCTAATCCGACAATCGTTTCTGCCTTTCGTTTGCTTCCTTTAGCGGTGAGGAGATGTACCAGTGTTTAAAAATCGAGCGGCGCGATACGAATGTGTTCGAGTTCCAGATAAGCAGCCGCCAGTCGGCCAACTACACCGCCACGATATGCAACGATTTCTACTTCAATGACGACCGGTGGCTAACGCAGGGTCGGCTGGACAGCAACGACATCGTCTCACCCTGCCCAATTATTGGCGAGTTTTCGGGCATTATCCCGGACGACGAAGGTCTGTGCGCGAAGCTGTCGTCCGAGTGCGAATCGCAGGACATCATGTACTATCAAATCTCGGCCTGCGACTACATGAACGAGGTGTACGAAGGTATGCGAACAGAGCAATAACGATTGGTGTGGTGCTGATACTAAATATATCGTCTCATATTTCCACAGAGCGCGAATATCGCTGCCTTGGCCAGTGGACGCACCGGAACATCGTGTACACGTACACCCAGCGTCGGGACGTCGGTACGTACGAGTGTTTCGTCGGTACGATGCTGTCCGAGCGGCAGATCTTCATCAAGGAGGCGGGCGAACACTGCCAGCGGGACGTCAATCCGCACCGGTTCGGCATGGAGCTGAACAAGGTGGCCCACTGTACGCAGCCCGAGGTGTTCAAGTCACCGGGCCGGCCCACCCACAAGTACTCGGACGTCCCGCAGCCGACCCAGCGGCCAGGGCTGGCGAATGGCGGCAGTGGTGGTGGTGGTGCCGGCGGGCACACGGGAGTCCTCGCTGGCACCAGCGGCAATCACTTCCACCAAAGTTCCTCGCCGTCCGCGGTACCCAACTCGACGGCCGCACCACCGTCCAGCGCTACTACCGGGCGCAGTAACGACGGTAGCAGCCGCGGTGGCATCGGCACTAGCGACGGTAGCAGCAGTAGCGGTGGCGCTACCGGCAGCAACATCTATCCCCCGTATAAGACTAATTCCAAACACGAACCGGCCTCGGTAAAACCGGGCACCGTCGGCTCAACGGCCGCGCATGTACAGTCGCACTATACCTATTTATTGTTAGCAACGTTTATCTGTGTTATTCTAGGTTGTAAGAAAATTAGCTGTTAAACCAATTACCAATTGTACACAAAACGGAACAAAACTTGAAAAACAAACAACATGAACATCATCCTATCGAGAAAACAACAACCTTCTCCTGTAGTTCGGGTAGGAGCCTTGAAGATATCCGAAAAGCGCTAGCGTCCTCAGTAGGCAACGGGAGTTTGTCCCGACTCGAAGTACGCACGGTACTGCTGCATGCCGGCCTCGTTGATCTCCTCAAAGTCGACAATCGTTGCCTTGCAGGCTTCGTACCATGCCGAAATCGCCGGATACTTGCTGAGATCGTACTGTACCGCCTCGAGGGACGATACTGTCGCCACCAGACTGTAGTCCGCCAGCGTCATGTTCGGTCCGGCCGCATACGGATTGGTGGTCAAAAATCCGTTCAGCAAACTTAGCGCTTCCTCGAGCTTTTCGAGCTTTTCGCCACCGGGTGCGGCACCCTCGAAGTACAGCGGATAGAAGTAATCGTCCAGCCGGGCACTGAGCGTTCCGTGGTCGAAAAAGAGCCGCTGATTAATGAGGGCCCGGGCCTGTGCATCCTTCGGGTATAGACGGCTGTTGGTGCGTCCGTACTTGTCGACAAGATACACCAGTATGGCACGTGACTCCCACAGTGTCAAATCGTTATCCACCAGTGTCGGGACGCAATGGAACGGGTTCAGCTGTATGGGAGTGGGACCAAATGTTTACTGAGGTATTCAGGTGTGGCTCGGGTTATGAGCTCTCTAACACACTACCTACCGTGGTGAAGGCGGGCCGCAGCTGTTCATCCTTCATTATGTCAATGTACTGCAGGTTGAGGTTCAGCTTGAGAGCTTTCGCGACCAGCATCACCGATCGGCAGTAGGGCGAGGCAGGATGGTAGTAAAAATCCATCTTCTTCACAGGCGCTGACCGTACACGTCCAACAAGGTAGGTACGCAACACGACTGCGCGATGCCCCAAACTGCCGGAGGTTTCTGTGCCGTCCAGCACTCTTATCACAGCAGCACAGGATTTAGACCACGATGACGCGACGATATCGATTATGTATGCGGTAGGTAGAAAACTGATAAAATAAACACCACCGAAGCCCTGCATATCTCGTGCGGAATTTCTCACAGACGACCGTTCCCCACGGGTCGCCAACGGCCTAGACTTTGCTCTTTTCCTGCTCCATCCATTTTTGGAACATCGCGACGGCACGCTGTGTGAGGTCCGTGTAACCAGCGATCACCTCCTTGCACCGTTCGTACCACCGGCGGACGGCTGCGTACGGTGCTAGCTCAAACTTCAACAGCACCAGCATGGACACGGTACAGACCAGCGAGTAATCGGCCACGGTCAGACAATCGCCCGCCACAAACGCACTGTGCTGTAGTATTCCGTTCAGCACTGCAACCGCTTCGTCCAGCTTTTGCCGGTCCGTCTCCACCGGCACGGCCCGTTCCAGCACGACCGGGCTGTAGTACACGAAGATGCACTTGTACAGCGTGCCGCACTCAAACAGAAGCCGTTGGTTCACGATCGCACGACGCAACGGATCGGGTGGATAGTAGGTGCTGCCCGCTGGTGCGTACTGCTCCGCCAGGTAGATCAGTATAGCGCCCGGCTCACAGATGGCCACACTATCGACCACGAGCGTCGGTACCGTGTGCTGTGGGTTGATCTTCTTAAACTCCGCGTTCACATAGTCCTTCCGGTGCACGTCCAAGCTGATCAGGTTGAACTTCAGATGCAAAGCTTCACCGAGCAGCAGTATGGCCCGTGACGGTGGGGACAGGATGTTGTAATACAAATCCATCCCCTGCCAGACTGAGAGCGGAACCGAACCACTGTGAGACTGGAGATGCTTTATTTATACAACCAGCCGACGGGGCGCTCGATATCGAGAGAATGATGGATTATTGTTGGGGCTTGTAAAAAGGCTACCGTTATTAAGGTTGTTCGGTATGCAATTTCGGGAGATACAGACACCCGGTGCACCCGTGCGTACAGTGTGTGGAACATTACTGTCACTCTCGGAAGTTGTAACAGCGCCCTTTCTGTGCAAGATCGCGTTTTACTTTGAAACGCCTGGATGTATGCAATCACTTGTTCTGCGTTGTATTAGGAGTGTTTGGAGAAACTTAAAATCTTGAAAGTTCTCCTACTTTTATTTTGTTATTGCCATTCTACTTCAACAATAAAAATAATACTCCAACTCATATCAAATCGTTTTTTAAAGTGTTGCATATTTACAGGAGCATCTAACCAAGCCGAACCTCTTTTGAATGGGCATCTTAGCCTCCACCTAATGTACAATATAATGCGAAATCTATAGCTATTGCCTTTTTTGAGCAGCAATCTACTGGACCTAGTTCAATTTCCGGCAGTGCCGCATCAAAATCAATCAGTGGCACGTTATCTACGCATATTCCGCGGTAATGACTTCTCAACCGTTTGTTTGTTCCCCGTGCCCGCTGTCGTCATACCGCCAAAAAGCGCTCTAGCAAAGCGACTCAATCAGTGCGGTTCAGAACATGCGCTCATTGATGATTCCACAGCCACAAACGAAGCACTCTACTGTGTAGCGAAGTAGTAGTGAGATAACTGCTAATCTCTCATCATTTCCAAAATTTCTTTCCATAAAAACGTTAAGCCAATCAGTCGTGCGTGATTCAGTTGGCTGCACGTTTGCCATTCGGGGTGAGCGTTTCTTTGAACCATGGAACTGTACAGTGATATTGTTTCTCCACCGTGTCAGAATGTGCTGCTGGTAGCGAAAAAATTGGGCATTTCGCTTAACGTGAAGAAGTCGAACATTCACGATGCTGCCGAGGTAGCTGCACTAACGAAGGTGAGCGTGAGCACGATTTATTCGAACATTTCACACTGAACCAATACTGAGCTTCTGATTATCGATTCAGCTCAATCCGCAACATACGATCCCAACACTGGTGGACGATGGACATGTGATCTGGGAGTCGTACGCAATTGCCATCTATCTGGTGGAAAACTATGGTCAAGATGATATGCTCTACCCGAAAGATGCCAAAGTTCGATCGGTCGTAAACCAGCGACTCTTTTTCGACATCGGAACCCTCTACAAAAATGTGCTCGCCTGTATTGACGCTACTATTGCCGAGCAGCAGCTGTCTGAGGAGCTTCGCGGTAAACTACGGCAAGCTCTCGATCTTACGGAGAAGTTCGTTACCGAACGATCGTTTATAGCTGCCGATCAGCTAACGCTCGCGGATATCTTTGTGCTTGGTAGCATCACTGCCCTGGAATGGATAAAGTACGACCTAGAGCATTATCCTGGCATTAGGGGCTGGGTTAAGAAGGTGGCGGCAGAATTTCCAGATTATGGTGATTTTCACAAGCAGATCAGAGAGGAAACCCAACAATACATAGCTACTCACTGTCCAGATTTGCAATACTAAATAAAATCAACAGCTCCACAACCATAAGAAAATGGTTCCAAAGAAGAACTCCAACAGTTTGGTTGGTCCTCATTATACCTTATATTTCAGTGTAGAAAAGAAAAGTTTTAGCTTATAATCACCTATGAAGAAACCAATAACATTAACAAATACGTTTTAAAAAGGTTAAAATTAGCTTTTTTATGTAAAATATTCGCATCACTACTCAAAACATTCTTTCAAACGCGTTGCGGTTGATTCTTTTTCAAATTATTTTATCGTATTGATATGGTGCGTTACGAAGCGTTACATTGCGCAGGGAGAAATTCAAATTGGCACAGTGGTGAGGCACCATGGAAATCTTTGCGAGTTTATTATTTTTTCAACCCCTAATTTTTAGTTGACTTACTGGTACATGATGGATTATAGATTTGAATTTATATAAATATAAATCAAGTCAAATTATTTTGTTGAAAATAAATTCAACTCACGCATCTGATGGTTTACGAATTAGACTCGATCCAATGTTATTAATTCACGATAAATGAGTTCATGTGTTCATAATTCATAATTAATAATGGTCCAACTATATTTCATCCCAAAAAGATCTCCCAAAGATACCTATGAAACATTTAGCCACATCGGCTTTAAATCCAAAATGTTAAAGTATATAAAGTGCGTAATGTTGAATCAGCCTATTTGTATTTCTTTTTCAGGACCTTTTGCCAAACTTATATTGGTTTTGGTTGTAAATAACAGTGTATGTCCACCTGGTACATATGCACCTTACCGTAAAGAAAATAACGAAAGCATACAATGCCGACAAACCACAGTGAACCACCCTGTTTTGCGTACAAAGTTTGCACGTTACAAGTTGTGCGCATGTAGTGGTGAACGGTTGTCAAGCGTCACGCGGAGGGGAAACCTCAAGTTTTTGTCTAAAAGTGATGCGCTGGTTATTTATTGTTCCGCGTGCAGCATAACGATATCGTGCATTTGTGCTCAACTCTAGGGCTAATTTTCACTCGTAAGAAACACAATTATGTCGTAAAGACGTGTATAAACATTAAGGAATTGTGTGTAATTTCTCCTATAATAGATCGGGTGCCAGATTTATTCATCCAGCATACAAGGGAAAATTGCTCAGCATTGACAGCTTGCACAGCGTCACATTTGGTCCGGTTTGTGTACAATCCGTGTTCGGTGCAAGTTAATATTTTACGCTGCAAAACCTATTCGTGGTGCACACAGTTTTGCAAGTGCATCTCCGCCGAAGCCGACCATATTAACCATATTAGTTCAAAAGCACTCCACCGTAACGAACAGACACCATGTCCGTGGAATGGAAGCGCGATGCGACCGAAATGCTGATACAGTCGTACAAGAAGCATCCGGTTCTGTACGATATGCGACATCCGCGCTATTACAACAAAACCGTCCGCGGGAAGGCACTCACGGAAATCGTAGACGACGTGCTGCACTTACGACCGGAAACAACGATGAAGGATGTGGTGCGGAAAATACAAACCTTGCGGACGCAGTTTGGGCAGGAGCTGACGAAATCCCGTCGTCACTCGCTGAACGGATCGGTGTACCAGCCGACGGTCTGGTGGTACCAGGGGCTCAGTTTCCTGCAGCACCACATCAAACATCGTTCCTTTGACCCTAACCCGGGAATGGGAGATTTGGATAGCTGGAAGCCAGAGCCAGACGATAACAGCAGCTTTAATGTGTCGATCGTACGCAACGGGAAATCTTCGTCGCCGAATGATCTCAGCAATCCCGACTACGAAAATTCCGCGGATGAGGTGGAATACGAGACGGAGGTTCACTACGAGATCAATTCGATCGATTTGAAGGATCTGAAAAGGGTTGAACTGAAGCCAATTACAACCGTATCATCTACGGCAAATAAGCGGGAAAGTAGTTGGTACCACGATCGAGATGATCGTAAAGTGGCACGAACTTCCCAAACCGCGCGTAACGAACAAAAACGTAGGTCAGAGTCGCCTGCAACCGTGCAGGAAGAAGCCGAGGAACAAACTACGCCCACATTGATGGAACTGAAGCCCGTCAATTCGTCAACCGATAACACCCTGACACGTAACGAGACCATCACAGACGAACGCCACAGAAGCTTGGGCAACTTTGTCGGCTCACAGTTGGCTAGCATTAAGGACGATTACTTGTACTACGAGACGCAGATGGAGATATTGAACATTATGAATCGGGGCATTCTACGGCAGCTTGGTCTGGACAAGAGAAATGCTAAAAGCGATCAGGAGAGCAGTGGTGAGAAATCGAAAGAAAAATAAGAACCATGATTAACGTCTTTGCAGTTTTATCTTTGACGCGTTACAAACTAAACCAATTTCATATATCCTTTGAGGCCACGGCGACCGATTTATCTTTATCAGATATAAGGTCAAAGTTAAGGTAGACATCAACAAATAGGGTAGAGATAGGAATTATGTGTAAAATTGACCAGGGTCACTTGTCGGAGGCTAAAAGTAACTAAATCAGATGGAATCGTATGATGTGCTCGTCCAATTTTGTAGTAACTAACATTAGAATATCCGGATTTCGAAATGGGTTTACATTATCTTACAGTAACAACAATTTTAGTTATTATATAAAAAGTACTTGAGATAAATTCGTCTCCCCGCGAAGTGGGATCTTGAGAAGTAACAAAATAACTTCGAGTAAGCATGATCCTTCAGAAATAGTCTTTGTATCTTTTTTTCTGTACATAATAGTGGCTTGGTGTATATATATTTTTTTTTTAATAAAGAAACATTTCAAACATATCACAATCGGTTTCAAATGATAAATCGGTCTTCGGGGCCTTTTCATAAGTGATTGTATCTGGGCTGTACGTATGATCATCGTAACTATTGCCGTAAAACTATTTGGATCAGTTGAATAATTTCACTGTACGAGCAGTGTGGTAGAAAATAGTCAATTCGCCGCTCCATTCTTTTCAACTCCAATCCGCTCCAAATACGCCTCCCACAGACGATCGCGATAGATGCGGGCAGTTTCCGATGGTGTTTTTGAGGATATAATACCACGCCCAACGACGCACACATCAGCACCGCGTTCCTTCACTACCCTTTCGGGGCTTTCGTACAGTTGGCCGAGTCCATCAACGCCTTCCTGCAGTTTAACGCCCGGCGTAAGCTGCAGCAAACCGGGCGACGCAACCAGATCCTTACTTTGACAAACGATACCGGCCACAAAATCCGTATCCATCTCAGTCGCCATCTTAACCGTCGCTGTCGAATACTTCTCGTCCGTCAGCGCACCCTCCGTACTCATTTCGGCCAGCAGAAAGACACCGCGCGATGCGAGCGGTTTATCGACATTGAGCGCCGACTTCAAACCCTTCAGTATGCCTTGCCCCGGCAATGCGTGTACCGTCACCAGATCGGCCCAGTCAGCAATCCGGTAGAGTCCGCCAACGTACTGCTGCGCGACCGTATTACCAATGTCGGCAAATTTGCGATCTTCCATCAGCAGAAAGTTGTGCTGGCGGGCGAGTGATTGCAGCGATCGGACAAACTGTTCGCTAAAGTCGGTTATAATGTCACAATGCGTTTTCAGCACGCATATGTACGGTCCGACCGCATCGGCAAGGTTCAGAATTTCCTCACTGCTGGTCAGATCGGCTGCTAGGCAAAGCATCGTCTTTTTCGCGGCAATCACCTTAAACAGCTCCTTCGCCAGTGGACACTTGGCAAGATCCGTCCGTGCCTCGAAGCTCATGCCGATGCGGCTCAGTTCATTCACAACAGTGGTACCATTCTTGATGAACGATCCGTCGCTACGGATTTGGCAGGCCTCGATATACTTGGCCACCGCCTTCACCGTACTCTCCTCGATACGTTTCGCCTCCAGCATGGTCTGCAGCAGATAGGACAGCGTGTAGAGCGAGTGCATACGGACGCCACGCTCGGCCGTGTTCTGTACCCCTCCCTGTTCACGATCGACCACCACAATCGCATCGGTTGTGATCAATCCTGCAAACAGAGCGTGCGGCAGAGTGCGAAAGAGATTGTTAATTTAAATTTCCCGCGCTCTCCGTTACGTTTGTTTTCAAATTCAAACCACCACACGCTTACCTTCCGAACGAATATCGTTGACCGTGTCCAAAATGCTCGATCCGGACGTCACGACATCCTCAATGATGAGACACTTGTCGCCCGCATCGAATTTGCCCTCGATCAACTTTTTGGTCCCATACTTTTTCGCCTCCTTGCGCCGTATCAGCATCGGTTTATTGGCCTTAATTGAAATAAGCGTTGCCAGCGGTAGTGCTGTGTAGGGAACGCCACACAAATGTGTCCCAGCCGTGTCCAGCTTGCATTCCACTATGAACTCCTGCAACAGATCCGCTAAGGTATCCTGTTCGTAATAGAATAGACATGGAAAGTATCGTCAGAAAGCATGTCTTTGTTCGCACTTCGAACACATTCCCAAAGACCAAACCATTTATCCTTGAACCTTGAAACAGTTGAACCGTGACCTCCCTGTACTTACCATTACATCCGGGTGGCTTACGATCACGCGCAAATCGAAGTATACCGGCGAGTTGATGCCCACCTTCATTTTGAAGTCACCAAACTTGAACGCGTTGATTTCGAACAGCTTCAAAGCCAGTTCTTTCAATTTCGAAGCGCACACCATTTTGTTCCTGGCTGGTGAGAATTAAGACACCTTCAGCTAAATATTCCGCCCGTTGTTGCTAATCACTGCAAAACAGCACGTGGTTTTGTCACTGGGACAGCGTCGCTCGTTCGCGGGTGGTGGGAGAGGAAGCTACTCCAAACGCCGGCAACACGGACTCCACGTCTACCCTTTTACCAACCAAATGATCGTTATCGCTAACGAATACAAACACCAGACACACACACCTTTTCTTATTCAATGCGTACAATTGTTTGTTGTATTCGCTTCGCGTGACAGACACGACCGGTTGACGAACGGACAGACGATGGTGGAATGAACGCCGTCAGAAACCGGATTCTCCAATTCCCAAGGAATTTCCATGAAGTGGCCAGGACTGTCCAACTATACCTGCATGGTTTCAGCAACCATCCCCAAAATTTATCGCCTTTTCGGTAAATTAGAAACATTGAAAGGACTGCATCAAAAGAAGCCATAAACTTTGTTTCTTTTGTAAGCATATCTTTCAACTGGAAAATTCCAAACGCTGTTTGACTACCCTGGTGCAGCCCAATTAACGAATTCGCACAACAGAGTCCAGTTTACAACAGCCTTCAAACTAAACTTAATTCATGGCATCTTTAATATAAGCAATCAGTAAGGCAATATAACAAGAAACAAATAATAATATGTATTATATTTCACACACATAAACTGTTGTATTACCTGAAATGCAGAGTGGATTGGAAGCATGAGTTTGTTTTACAGAAGATCACTTATGTAAAGTGTGTGTTATGCTCAGTGAGAACTAAGCAAATAAAAAAAGGAAATCTTCCTGATAGGTACAGCAGGTTTTCTACATAATCCAAAACTTTTTTTCCTCTACTGCTTGGCGTATAGCATTTACAAACGGAAACCCGTTCGAATTGGATCAGTTTGGATAGGTGGGCAATACGCTGTTTACCGAATGCACACGCACACACATTCTCACTGCATATCTAAAACGTTCGAAAAAAAACGTGCACGTGGAAAAACACGAGCTTGCCGTTTGCTCGCTCACATATGTTGTAAATATAGGAGGCTCTTATTTAAACATTCGCAGACATGTTAATCTGGAGCAAATGTGTTGCGTAGATGGTCGTCATATTCAAATTCTATCATTCATTTCTTGAAAATATCACACATTTTTCAATCGTCAACGAGCTGTAGTTGCAAACACAACCTAACCTGTAATTTGATCCATTTTCTTTCAAATTCCCTTACGTCAGCTGTTTCCGCAGTGCGAACGATCGGCTAGAATTGCAACATAGACGAAGCAAACGAGTTGGATGACGATTCACTTCAATTACCTCACAGCGAATGCGCTTTATTTTATCTCAACAGACAAAAGCTGCCTCTGCTGTGCTGCATGGGTCCCCTTACACGTTGACGCCACCAGAGGACACCATCCGGCTTAACCTAACTATTAACCACAAGTGCCGCCATGGTAGGCACCCGTGTGACATGTATATTTCCCTACTAGGTGTTATCGTGCTTTCTCTAATCAGTACCAAAAAAACGTGAGAACTATTTACAAGTTATGTGGAGCAGATGTGCATACTATCCCTTAACTGACTTAAACGCTACCACACGATATCACAGACTAAGTAGTAATGCGTTTTTTAAAAGTATGCTTAAGATGTCGTCATTTTCCTAACTATTTCCCAATCTCCCCTGGACTGTGAAGATTAATTTCCCAACTTGGAGCGAGCTAAAAAATGTATATCAAAAGGTGACAGCCAGCTGGTATCAAGAAGCAAGAGCAATTGATCAATCGTTGTTCAATGCTTATCACACCGTCATAATCAATTGATGCAATAAAAAAGATGATCAGATGAAGATTGTTTTTGTGCGGTACGATGTACTTAGAGAAACGCATGACACAAATGCATTGAGCACGTTTACCTTGTGCCTACAGCAATAGTAAAACGTTATCTTAATAGCAACAAGCACCTGGACAGAACTAATCAAACAAATAATTCAAACAATTAAACTAAGCAAAGCATGGCTTGAATCGTACTTGCATTCTCTATGCAGCAAAACATATAATAGCAAATAATTCCATCATGCTGTTTCGCTCAACGATAAACATTAAAATTATCCTTGCAAGCAGGATATTCTCCACAATAAGCTAAAAAAAGAACAGCGTAATAAAAAAAAATGGAATGCAATGATGTTTGCTGATGCAGCTCGACCAAAACTAGTGTAACCTTATTCATTGCTCTTCTCCTTGTCCGATGCCATGGTGTCCAATTTCCACGTCACCTTCGTTTGCACATCGCGCCGTCTTATATTAGTTTGGTTGACTGTATGATTATCACCACCGGTGCCGGGAGTGAATCTTCTCCTTTGATTACCATTACCTTCTACGCTAATCGTGTCTCGCACTTCACTCGTGATGCTATGCGTTACAGCCGATGTTCGTTGATCGTCTAACCCGACCGTGGACTCTACATTATCTCGCATTGAATGGCGTGTGATTAAACTTCCGCCACTCGCTTTACCAAAATTGTAAGTTCCACGCTTGTTTGGTCCTGCCAGGCCTGGCTTCCGTTCCGGTGTGGATCCCTCCTGTCCCTCTGCTCCGGTGGGCTTTCGCTTTGGACTTTTCGTGGTATTTTTCATCAGCTGTGCAGTTTCGTAGTACCGGATCAGTTCGTAATTATCATTGTGCTCCTCGTAGAAATAGGACGGTTTGGAAAACTGATATCCGCTGGACTGCGAAGGTACACTACCACTCGCATGCTCGGTATCTTCATCGTTGTTGTAGTAGTGTTTAAATATTGGTTCTCGTAAGCAATCCGCCAGTGCATGGTAGCTGTGCGAAAGCAGACGCGGAAAACGGCCAATCCAGTACTGGGTGAATTGTTGCGGTATCTTGCCCAAAGCACGCTGCATTGATGGTGTTAGTTCGTAGTAGTGATGTTTCTAGAAGAAGATCGAAAGAAAAACCGGATGAAAATCTTCAGCGACGGTTACTAGCGTTTTAGGAACATACCTTATTTCTAAGTGCACGCAAAAGATCTCGCACACTGTATCCCTGATAGCCGCGGAATTTCCTCAGATCAGCCGTAATTTCCGCATCTAGATACGAGCTCCAATCTTCACGCACGATAAATCGTGCATTTTTCTCCAGCGATCTTAACGGTTCTGTCATGACATCGAGTTTTTCCACCCGATCACTCACATCCTGCAAGAATGTGAGTACCCGTGCATTGTTCCAGAACAGTGGATGGTTGGCCACCGCTTTGGCAGAAGGTCTGTGACCGGGTTCAGCGTGTATCATGTCGCTGACGATTTCCTCCGCCAGTATCGTGCGGCAATCGGGTTGCGCATTTTCTCTCCTCAACATGCTGAGATCGTATTCGCTGGACAGGATGTTTGCCTGTCGCTTTAGATTGTCGCCAAACGGATGAAACCCATCGGAGAGCACGTAATAGAACACGCAGCCCATTGAAAAAATATCCACCGACGTCGTGGCACGTTGGCCACGCTGCATCTCTGGTGCGATCCATCCATCCGTTCCGGTCACGCCGGACCGGCGGGAGAAACTCGCCTTCCCATAGTTGAGTTTTTTGCACAGCCCAAAGTCCGATATCATTGCCCGGACGCGTTGCTTGTAGTCGGGCAACGAGAGTAAAATGTTCTGCGGTTTTATGTCCCGGTGGACAATGTTGAGCGAATGCAAATGCATCAACCCGCTGGTAGCCTGCCGGAGTATGTCCAGTGGGGTGATCTTTTCGCGCAACAGACCCACCGTGGACGTTTCCTTACCATCTACGTAGTCTTGCAGTGTGGCCGCACACAGCTCTACCGCGATGTAGCGGAACTGACGATCCTGCTCGGTGCAGAAGTATCGTACCACATTCTCATGTGCGTCACTCTCCCGCAGCAATGTCACTTCACGATCGGCTAACGTAAAGCATCCCGGTAGAATGCGCTTCACTGCTACCTCACGCTTTTCAAACATCCCCCGAAACACAAACGTTCCTTCACATCCTTTACCCAACACATGCTGGGTGTTGAAGTTAATTTTGCCAACTCGCATCTCACCATCACCGTAATCGATCGGTTCGCTGTAGCTACCACCACCGCCACTTCCACCACTTCCATTCGAGCCGCTACGGTTCGAATTACTCGTCTGTGAACCTCCTTGACTTTGCTCCTTGAGCGCTTTCATTTGCAGATTAACGTACCAGAACCCAAAGATAACCAAACCGAACAGTGCGATCATCAGTATTGTGGGTAGCTTGTTGGGCTGTGCATCGAGCCATAGCTTCGTGTCCATATACAACCGGCCGAACAATGCACGAATAAGATCGGTACTACCTTGCAGCCTCGTTGAGCTTGTTTCGTTCGATTCTCCATACGTATGTTCCGGGGCTGCCGGATCATCGGTTTGCACGCCAATCGTGTGGGTGTTTTTTGGCACGCTGGGTAAGTCTACGCCAGCAGGACCACCAACCAGCATGGTGGAAAGTTCGTGATGCTTCCAAAATTCTTTCCCCATCGCGGCAGGACCGCTCGGTGCAATGTCGAGCTTGAGCCGATCGTCCGTTTTCGGTGTTTGGTAGTGTCCCAGTATTATGATGTTTTCATTCTTGCCACCAAGTCGCGAAGCTTTGGCAATGAGTTCACGCCCCGAAGCGTCTTGACGATCACTTCCACCGTACGATGGCGATCGTCCCTTCATTGGTCCACCTAACAAATTGATGGACGGTTCTGAAGGCAGTGTGGCCGTATTCTTGTCCACCATCGACGGTATTGCGTAGAGATTGTTGTCGGCTTCACCAATATAAACGGTTTCACTAAAAGGACAGAGCAAGAAACATCAATTAACTGAGAATTTTTATCAACTCTCACGCTTGCTGGGTGTACGTACAATAGTTTCACATTGTCAAAGTTTCCACCCTTTGCTCGTTCGTTTAAATCCTGCAGCACCTCGTCGGATACAGTCTGGAACGGTATACTGAGCAGTCCTTCCGAACCGAGTAGAAAAACGGCCACTACTGGACTGGACAGATCCTTCTGCCACATGGGTGTTCCTTTGTTTCGTTCAAACGTTGTCGTTAATCCCGACGAGCTGCTAGTCAGGTGCAGGAACTCTGCAACATAAGGATACAAATAGTTACAAACTTTCAACAACAAACCCAATTTTTATTTTTTTTAACAAAAGATTAATCTAAAAGCGATCTCTTAGTATCTCTTAGTAAAGTATTTAATATATAAAAAGAAAGTTTGTTGAAATATGAATCAATAACAATATTAGTCGTTCTAATACACCAAAGAAAGCCCATCTAATCTTGTCTAAAGCTAATAGTTAATTTACTCAAAATGAAGCAATTAAGCATTGAGAAAAATATACATTTGAATTAATGTTCCAAAAAGATTTGCATAATAACCAGATATGTTCTGACGTTATTTTTCGAAGAAGGACCATGCAAACAGATTTAGTAACATATAATTAATTTAAATAAAAAGAGTATTAAAAACATGATTTAAATGTACGATAACCTAACGAAAATAAGGTTATTGAAATGGTCACTAAAAATAAAGATAACTCGTACTCGAGAAACCTATACATGCATAACAGAACTAATGTGTACGCCCCGAAAGATCGATAATAGAGTAATTTAAAATTCATTATGGGAATATTTCCACCCCTACACAGACATTAGCAATTGATAAAAAGAACCCCTGTTTCCTCCCATCCCGAACATATAATGAAGTAACATTAGTTTTGTAAAAGTGGAACACAAAAAGCATTTCTAGCATTCGTTATGTGCTTAGTACAGAATACAGCATAAAATCGTTAAATTATCACTTTTCAAACAATTTGTACACAAGCTCATCAACGCCACATGGCGATAATGTGTCGATTATTCCTAACACATTGCCCATTGACGCGTGGCTTATGTTCGTGCTCAAAAATTCCCAACATAACATCGAGGACAATAAAAACAAAATTCGAAAACGCGGCCTGATAAGAGCAGCCTATACCAGACCGGCTGTTAATTTTTGGAAGGTAGTAATGGGTGCGTTATCGTCCGATAATATGCTGGTTATTTCGTTCACTTTCGAGAACATTGCCGAACGAGTGCTACGAGTTGTCTACACGTCTACTCACCGTATTCATTCGTTAGCTCCGGTGCCATAGAATGGGCAGAATAGTCGAAGAACGTTACATTCCATGGTTTGCTGTTCCGATCGGTTGCGAGACTATCGTACATCATGACGGTGTACTGTGTTCGGCCCAAATATACGGCCCGTGACGTTGCCCAACCGATCGAGTCGGGTCCCGCATCTTTGGGCGGTTGCGGGGGCATTCCTCCAAATCCAAGCACTTTCTCCCGCTGGCCCGTCTTTGGGTCGATCAGGAACCAAACGTCACTCTTCTTGCCCGAGTACAGGATGCCATCGCTCGAACGGCACGGTGCACTCGCTACCAATTGGGGGATGGTATACGGCAGCTTCTTTAAACCGCCCTCCAATCCGTTCATGCGGTACAGACTGCCATCCCGCGGATCTGGCAGATAGTGGGCGGACGTATCGGACGGAGTTGGCACACGAATGGCCGGTTCGTCTGCGATCGACCAGCGCGTTTCTCCCGTCAGCGGGTCAATTGCGGTCAATCCACCGCCGAGGGTAGAAAACACCAGCATCGTCTCTTCATCTTTTGCAACGGCTGTGCAGTCCTGGAACATTTTAAATATAAAACCATTAGTAAAACAGATTTCAGAATCATTTTGCTGTGATAGTGAGGTAAGCGGAGTACGCTTTAATGGTGCAATGGAGATCATCCTACGCTGTTAGCTTTGACCTTGCCCCATAATGTAGATTTTAATCTTAGTATGTGTAACTTCATCAGGCATGAGTTGCTTAGTTACACTATTTTATTTTGATTCGCTCTGCTCATAAAGATACGAGTGATTTAAAATCCATTTACATCGTACGTGCAGCAGATTGTATTATAATTTTGTTTAACTAGAACACAATTTTATGCGTCAGCAAGTGTAACAATTGTGTAAGAGTAGAACACATACCGTGTGCCGGCAAGCAAATGTACACAGGTGTTGTTGGTACAGCCGTGTGGAGGAAAGAAGTACGCTGTAGAAATGGATTTCACACCGAATGGGTACACTACTTTCTGGCTTGTTTTTCAGTAAAAGATCAAGCTTTTATAATGCTAATGATGTGTGAGTCATTCAATGGACCATTTGTTCATGTTTTGGCACTGTGCAATCGTGGCACTGATTTAATCATTTCAGCATAATAAAAATCCTAAAACTGGTACATGTTTGAACAGAATAATCTAGCAACTGGTGTTGCCGGTTGCGTTATCTAGGTAGCGACGTAGGAAAATCCCATCTTACCTGCTGCTGAGACACCGATGACGGAGACGCAATTTTTGCGTCGGAAGCAGATCCGCGTACTGCCACCGCTAGCAGCAGTACAAACATTTGCACCTTCGCATACATCGTGATGATGTTATTCTGTGCCGATTTGTTTCTATTTCAGCACTAGGGAAATTGTTTCTGGTTACTTTCATAAGGTAGGGGATTTATGCTGAGTTCAGCGCGCGACGGATGGCCTTCGTTCGACAGTAGTTTTTCATTCACTTTACCCGGTAATGTAGCATGAAAAGTGACTTGTATCGCAAAAAGTAGATGGGAAAAAAGTAAATTAACATAGCACTACACTTGGATACATATTAAATCACTACATCGCTGCAAACTCTGCTCAAATCTTTCACATGCTGGAACGTACTTTTCTTTCAAAACATTCCATTGCTTTGTCACATAATATTCAACCCCTATTTTCTTAAACCTTCACTGGTATTCCCCCCGGACAGCACACACGCACGCATTGCACCAACTCGTCGCGCACAATAGAATTTTCGCGAATGGCTTGTTTTGGTCGAATTTCTGCTGCCTGCCACATTGCATCATCCCATACAGAAGAAGATGCTTGCTATTCGCGCCATATCTTAACACACTAATATGCGAAACACATTGCGAATCTACCGGAGAGATAATGTGCTTAATCCATGAACGAACAGTTACTACGTCTTTCGAGGGCTTGCGACAGAATTGTACAACTACGCCAGAATCATATGCTTTGAGTTGGTTCGCTGTTTTGTTGGCTGACATTCTCGGCACTGGATTTGTTGTCGTAGGTGGTAGGGTTTATACTGTTCGGTTGTTGTCTAGACTTCGTGTTGATTCGACTTTATCATAGCGAGATTTTCTTTCCATTTTGTTTAATTTTGAGTTTGCATGGTCTTAAGAATAAAAAAGTGTATAAAGATATTATGTTAATCTTTACGTATGATGATGCTCAGTGGAAATCATTGCATCCAAAAGAATTTCATCACGACACCACACCAATAACTTTGGAAAAGAATGCTTTTGTTTGGCATCACTGCCAGATGTAACGATTCGTTGACATTTGATTTACAGCAGGGTGGCAGTTATTGTTTTGTATCGACGATACGGCTGATTTTGCTCCAGCTGTTGTTATGTTGATCCGAAGCTTAAGCACTTTCGGTGGAGCGGCTAAAACATTCGCGAAAGTTATACCGAACAATTTGAAGGGTAAAAGCAAAAGCTCCCAAGAATGGCTCACCAGGCAGCTGCGGGATCCGTACGTGGAACGTGCAAAAATGATGAACTATAGGTAGGAGCCGGTCCTGGTTGTTATTCTTCGATCTCCGAATAGTGTGGGTATACATTGCTTCTTTATTTGTTTTATCAGGTGCCGAAGCGCATTCAAGCTGCTGGAAGTAGACCAAAAATATGGCCTCATAAAACCGGGCTTTACTGTGATTGATTGTGGCGCGGCACCCGGTTCCTGGACACAAATCGCCGTAAAACATTCAAACGCCGACGGTGGAATTGCTGGCAAACCGAAAGGCATGGTTGTTGGTGTGGATCTTCTTCAGATATATCCAATAGAGGTGAGATATGATGATGCTTTATTTGCGTTCCTTGTTCAATAATGACCGTTCCATCCTCCTGCGTAGCATGCGATTCTGTTCGGCAATAGTGACTTCTTGCGCAAGGAAACACAGGACAAAATTCGCACCAGTCTCGGTGATCGACGGGTTGATTGCGTTCTGTCCGATATGGCACCGAACGCATCCGGCGTACGGGCGTTAGATCAGGAAAACATAACAACCTTATGCTACACAGTCCTACGCTTTGCGATACTAATGTCCACACCGAATGCTTCCCTGCTGATGAAGGTGTGGGACAATGGGGAAGTACCTAAGCTGGAGAAAAGCATACTGGAGTATTACCAAACGGTGAAACGAGTGAAACCACGTGCGAGTCGTGATGATTCGGCGGAGAATTTCATCTTAGCGCGTGGCTTTGTAGGTATAGAAAGGTGAACAGTCACTGTAGTAAAAAGAAAAACTCCTATAGAAAATAATTTTAGCTAGAAATAAAAATAATGTTCCTCAATTTAAACGTCCAACAAAAAAAAACATGCTAATACACATGTGTAGAATAAACCCCTACTGCTCGAGCATATCCGCTGGTAAACAAGAGCACAAGCGCATCGCGTAGGGATGGAGATTTCCACGCGATACGAACCCCATTTTCCCCTCCAAAAGGCGGCTTTGGTTGTATGCAGCGCACTCATCCGTCGCTGGGGGTGGGATGGAGGCACCCATCAAAGAGACGGCGAGGCAGACTCGACGATTGCTGCTGCACGCGCGCAAGTGTATGTGACAACATTGTAAACCATCATCACACACAGTAGGCGATGCGCGTATGGCGATAGCATAAGTTTTCGGTTGCATGTGTACGGCTCACGGTTAGTTTTTCTCCCCATATCTAGCTGCCATTCCTAACAGACACTCGCGTTTGCGGTCTCCATTTCTGATTCCACCCCTAGTTCGGTGCTGGTTTTGATTGGGGCTGGTGCGTTCGTAGCGATGGAAATTGGATTTTCAGGTTTTCAACACTACCCGTAAAAACAACAACAGCCCATAAAGTTACAGCCACAGTAACATCAAAATTAATTACCGACGTAAAGAAAGTGCAGACAGTGAATCAGTGTGTACGCGCGTGTGACGCCATTCGGATTCAAGAGGTTCCAAAGGTAGTGGACACATTTGATGCCGCCGCCAGGGTTTTGTGCTGTGTGAAATTACCGAAACAGACGGGTACAGTGTTTGTGTGTGTGTGGTTTATTTTGGATGTGCGTAACGCCGTCACACACAATCGTGTTTCGTTGCCATTGGTTTTTCCACTCGACGGTATACGCTAAAAACGCAGTAGTCCTTCGCGTAAACCCGGCGGGTGTTGCACAGCAGATATAATCATTTGTGTGTGTGTGCAATTAATTGGTGGTACATAATTTCCTGACGTTTTCCTCCCGCGGAAAAGGATAATGCAACATTGAAACAAAAACCCCAGTTACGGGAAAACGCCACCTTGTACGTTTTTGCTACTACTGGAGACACCCCTCTGTCCTTTATGGACGCCATTACGCTGTGGTGCTGTGTGTGTGCGTGTGTGTAGTGCTAGTTCTGTGCGCTATTGTTACGGAGCAGATATCGTTACGGGACCGATAGTCCATCCGTCCGGGCGCAGGAAAAGTGCATATACCACCGGAACGGCTTTGCTGCGTGATGAATTTCTCAGCATTCGGTGGCCCGTTTTCGGGCATCCATCAGTTTGCGGCCAAATTTGGCAGCAATGATGGTGCGTTTACCAGCACAAACACTCCCGGAAATGGGACGACGGCCGCCAATGGAGTTGGGCTGGGTGCTGCCACCGGTAATGGGGTAGGCAGCGGTGTGGCATCGGCAGGTGGTAATATTGGACAACAGCAGGACCTGAACCGATATCATGGTGCTACGAATGGAAACCATTTCAATCAGAACACTACCTCAAGTAAGTTTGACGTTTTTGGGGAAAACCCATTTCCGGGCTAAACAAGACCAATCTAAAGCAATGCTATTTGAATCTGACGCTATCTGGTACAGGGTGAAATCTTGGAACTCGTAAAATCGGACAAAACAATCAACGAATAGGGGCTGTGGTGATTGTTAGCAGACGAACGGTAGCAGCAGGCTGTATTTTCTTTTCCATTTGACACTAGCAGGCGATGGCGATATGTGCGTGTGTGTTTGTGGGCGTTAGATGGTGTTTGTGTTGAAACCGACCCAAACACATACATCACCATTGTGCATTGTGTGTTTTTGTAAAGACACGGATGTGTAGGGGGATGATGGAACATGTAGAATTGCAGGGGGATGGGAAGTGGGAGTTGAAGAATGTGTGGAGTGCGCGAGACGGCATTATGGTTGTTTGATTTGCTTGGTGCATGTAAACGCCGGCAGCCGGAACACCGAAACATCAAGAATGAGATAGCGCGCATTATGCTGGCTTGGAATGGATTGAAATGCATGCGCGTCTGGGATAGAAAGCACCACACATTTCGAGGGGATTGAATGATACGCACTAGGGGGATAAATACAGTGAGCTACAAGCTTATGGAGGGAGCTCTTCAGTCGAAAATAGCTAATATTTTTCTCCCGCATTTTCTCGAAGCCATTAAGGTTTTAGGAATATTTGATCAAATTGTCTAATTAATGCATCCACAAATATCGAAAATGCATATGATCTCAAAACAAATTGATATCCAGATTTTTCGAAAAACTTCGAAACGGTTGATCTGAAATTACCATAAGATATACTTTACTTGAATTGCATATTATCAAACTTCCAGACAATAATCTGCTTTTTCCATTTAATCATCCGCCGTAATAAGAAATTTTGAAATTTGGTTTATCAAGTACTTACTTTAAATATCTTATTTAAACATATTTTGAAAAAAAATTATTTAATTTTTTTATGAAACATCGTTGGGTACATCAAATACCTTTTTTTTGGGTACCTTTTTTACAACGCTCCAAAGAAAGTACGGAATACAAATCAATCCATTGCTTGAGTGGATGAAGTAAGTTGAGTGACTGGGAATGAAAAATGACTCAAATAAGAAAATATGTGTGCAAAACGATCGTGAACAAGGCAACTCAAAACTCGGACAGAGGTTATAAATTCATCAGAATATTCTGTTGAAAAATGGTAATTGTTTCACAAGATAAAAAGAACATTCGCTCCAATTTTGTCACCAACTGTATACTTCTTATTCCGTTGCCTTTCCAGACCAGTAACAAAGTGTCGTTCGCTTTTTAATATGTAATGAATTATTTTTTTTTGTATCTCTTTTAGTGGTTAATACACCGATGTCTTACGGGCAAAACATGACACATCCTTACGGGGGCGCAAATCAGCAAACTACCAACGATCACACTTTCGGCAACGGTACCGCCTCGATGGGCAACGATCACCAGACGAAGGTCACCAAAGGTGGCAACGTGCTGAAGGTGGATCGTGACGATATGATCAACCAACAGATCCTACAGAACGTTAACCAATCCTGGCAAACACTAACCAACCCATCGAATACGGTCGATTACTCTTCGCACCTGCTGTCGGCCACGCTGCCAATATCCATACAACACCTCCTGAAGTACTCCGAAACGATCAAGAAAGAACCGAACAGTGGGTCTGTCGCCGGTTCTGGACTCAACTCACCCGGGCCGCTCAGCGGTTTGATCGGTGTGGAAACGAACGCTTTCAATGTGCAGAAGGACTTGCTGAGCCTGAAGAACGGTTCGAATCTTAATCTAGCGCTCGGCAATGTGGCGGTCAGCGCAGCCGCCGCAAGCCTTGGCCTAAACCATCAACACCTGATGCAGCATCATCAGCAGCAGCAACAACATGCCGCCAACGCTCACCACGCGGACAATGGGTTCGTTGGCCAGCAGCAACAAACGTCACTGGCCATGGCAAATGGTGGCCAAAATGTGGTCAGTTCCGATGCGCACAATTCGAGCAGCAGTACGATAAACGGTGGTGCTGGCGCCAATGGAGATGAAGTGGTCGGATCTACCCCGGCAACGGGAGCCGGCAACGGCAAAACTAAAACGAAAAAGCAAAAGAAACGTAAACCACCGAAGGAAAAGAAACCACGCCCGAAGCCGGGCCAGATACGGGAAACGAAGGCACTCGATGGTTCGCCACTGTTTTGCTGTCCCGAGTGCCAAATGGCGTACCCCGAGCGGGGCTTGATCGAGCAGCACGTAATCTCGCACGCGGTCGAACGTCGTTTCGTCTGTGACATCTGTAACGCTGCGCTGAAGCGCAAGGATCACCTCACACGGCACAAACTGTCGCACATTCCCGATCGTCCACATATTTGCAGTGTGAGTGGACGGTGTGAGATGTTTTCGCAATGGACGTACACATTTATTAATAATCCTCTTTTTTATTTGTAGATTTGTCTGAAATCCTTCAAACGCAAGGAACAGTTAACACTACACATCGTTATACACACGGGAGAGAAGAAGCACATTTGTGGCGAGTGTGGTAAAGGTGCGTCTTGTCAGCACATTGCCAATGAACGATCCTATTTCTAATGCTGTTTGTGTCGTATTTTAGGATTCTACCGTAAGGATCACCTCCGTAAGCACACCCGTTCCCACATAGCACGGCGTGTAAAGTCTGAAATGTCCGCTTCGAATGGTACCGGCAGTGGTAACGGTTCGGCGAATGTTAACGCTGCGCAAAACAATAGCACCCTGGCCGGTTCACTGATGGCGACCAATATGCAAGGTGCACCGGTAACGGCCTCCTGAGGGTCGTACAAAGACTTTTGGTAAGGTGTGTCAGTTCCTCGTCCAAACGATGTCACGCGTGGGAATGTTATTGCACTGATAGTCGTTTCGGATGACAAGACAAATTCTGATGAAGCTCGTTTCGTGTATTATTTTCATTGGTTTGATAATACTATTTAGGAAGGCTAATGTCAATATTCTTACAAATATTGTCCATAATGGCTTTTCCTATTCCTGAAGTGCGTTATATGGGTATTTGCATTACATCACTTCTATAGTATCCCAACACTTTTTTCTTAGACATCAGTGCTTAACAATCTATCGTGTACCCAATTGAGGAATTATCACTAGAAAACCTTATCCACAAGTCACGAATCCCTTACTATATGGGGTCAACTAGTTCAAAATGATATCTTTTCGGATGTGAAGTTCCTGATCACATCTTAGCAGATAATATTTTGAAATAATATGACTGTTAAAGGCGAATCTATCACGATTATTTTACGTGAAAACTAAACTAAACTATCTGTACGTTACTAGTCACAGACGTGTTAGACTGGACACCAGTTTCCAAATGAAAACCCCAAGAATCACGATCCCAACAGAAGCGAATTCATTTTTTGTTGGATTCATTTATCACTTTTTAATAACTCCGCATTCCATGAGGGCAGAGGCGTTGCTAATTTTACAGCAATATAAACAAGACCTACCCAACATGGTTGCCTAACAAAGGAACAGTTTAATTGCTTTCCAATTCTGCATGCAACGTAAAAATTCTGAACACGAGAACCACCTTCCCGGCAGGTTGAACTCGAGCCTAAAAGAAGCAGCAATAATTTTAAATCATTGTGCGGCATTTTTTGCGTATTGAATGTTGTGTGTGGGTTGTTTACTAAGCGAGTAAGGAGAATGAATGATGTTTTATCTTCATTTTCTTGGAAGCCATAAAGGTTTTTGGTAGTTTGGTGTGTGACCGAATAAGTAATAATCATTTCAACGCTGCTGTTAAATAAAACGAAAATAAACGTTAAACAAACGAAGAGAGTTGTTTACGCAACACAACAAGTGGCAAGAACAAAACGAAAAGATATTGGCAACTGTACAACAAAGCTGCTGCATAGAGCGGACAAAGCATACACTATCAGGGAGAGAACGCATACAAACATACAGATGATAATCGAAGTTGAGACGGACGCGCACGAGAACTTAAAAAAGGAGAACAGTATTTTGTTTATTTTCTAACAGATGATAAACGCGCTAAAGAGAAGCTAACAGAGAGTATAAGTATATATTCATGTGTAATGAAAGGCAACTATATCTATATATATATTGAGGGTATATATTTTGTATTCGATATTGGAATGGGAATTGTGCATTGAGACGAATGGTGGGAATATGTTGTGCACAGTAACGCGGAATCGTATTTCACACTGTAACATTTGTCATCCTTTAACAATTCTGAGCACTCTGTACGCAACGAGGGGAAAAGTTTGATCCAAATAGTATTGGAAAGTACAGTAAATGTCTGAAACCGAACGGTAGGAGCAATGAACGTGTTAAGCAAGTCCCGTAGAATTACACCTTAAACACAGTTTAAATTACACTTGAGTAAGAACGGGCCGCTGTGGCGATGTTACCAAATGTATTTAAAGTAAATTCAACTCAAGCAAATGGAAGTTAATTTAAAGCAAAACACACATGCCCATTTCAAACTGTCCAGATGTAATACAGAACAGGCTGCATCCGATTGCCACCGGAGAGGCCAAACTTTCCACCAACGTAATAGAAACCAGACACCGCAACACGTCATGTTGTATCTGAATCCAAAGTACAAATGGAAAACAAGTTTAATACAAACAAAACACACATCTCTCATGTCTCACAGGTACGTCCGGCAGGTTGGCAGGTCAGGTATTCCGTTTCCTGATGCAAGCAAATTATTTTATCACTGTTGCCAGTCGGTAGTAGAGTGACTGTTGAATGCAATAGATTTACTACAGCTAGTATGCAACTAACCCTAATGCAACCCTAACGAGACTGCAAGCAGGGGGCAAACGGTGGTGTGTGTGCGAACGATATGATGGTCCTGGAAAAGAGGTATACATAGTGTTTCCGTGTTGAATGTTGAACAATACAGTAGAGTTCTAGTCAGCGGTGAAGAAGATGGTCCCTAAAACTGCGTGCTTAAGCGCTTGTAATGCAGTAACTGATGACAGAGTACATTGCGAGAGGGTGATTTTTAACTAAGGATAATGAAAACACAGTATATACGATGCTAAAGAATAATACTAAAGATACAACTACAGATAGATATATAGGCTTAACAATTGTGTGCTCGAGATCGAGATGCGAGTCTTATAGAGAGAGAACGGAGAGGGACGGAGTAGGAATCGTGTACTGTAAGCGAATGCAGCTTCAAAGCGTACGTTTACAATCGAACGAGAATCCACGGTGGTAGTACCTAACTTGATTGTGATGTTGCAAAAGAATACATGCAAACTATTGCCATATAGTAGCAACAAGACAACAAACAAAACAAAACACCTCCACACAGATCTGTGCAATAATGCAATGCAAACGTTTGTCCTAGTTATGGTAGAATTTAGTTCAAAGACTATTACTTCCTTTTTTAGTATTGCTTTAAGATGTGGTGGCCAGCATGGAAGAGAGCGTAAAACAATTTTTACCCACAAGCAAAGCTTCGTTTGAAAAACAAAATGGTTCCTTTCACGTGATTTTACTTGTTTTACTTTACGTTCGCAATAATTTATCACCGTACAGTGACGGGTGTGCGCGTTGTGGTCACACAACACAACAAAAAAAGCCCTACGTATTAACGATTATCAAAAGACTTCGATAGTGGATGGAAACACGAAAACATCAATCAATCGGCAATGCTTCGTAGCGTCTTCGCGCTTTGGTAATATATACACTAAATTAACGGTAAGGCGGTAGCGTAGGATGGTGCGTATTTATGCCTATTTATTAGTACGGTTTTTTACGAGCATTATTCGAACGAAACAATCGGCAAGCGGGGCGCGTAGTAGCCACACCATATACAATAACGATAATAATATATAATACTGCTAATGTGTAATATTTAATACTATATTTTGATAGGCGTCTACTGAAGCTAACATAGGTTTTTACAATTTGGTCCTGCGGCGGTGTGATTCCTTTTCTGTTTTCTTTCCCTTGGCTGAGTGGCTTGTTAAGAAACACACGCTAATGATAATACACACGCAATGATGCATTATGATATGGTATCACAAAACCGGGCAGGGGAAAATCTAGTTTTCTAGTCACGGTGTGCGCATCGGTCCGAACGTTTTGCTAACCTGTACTAAACAACCCTTATTTGTTGCAACACGCTTTGCGTACAGCGAGAGAGTGTTTGGTCGTTTTCGGTACACGCAAGAAGGAAAAAAACCGAATTAAAATGGAAGTGAAACCTAATCAAAATAATCAAATGAAATATCCACACTACGAGCGGCGGATATACACACGGTTCTTTATGTACTCTCTTATGCATTAACATTTAATATCAGACACACCCGCGTGTCACGCAAACGGGATGGATGGATTTTAAACCACTTAAGTACACCTTCCGTTCTAATCCGATCAACGGAATGGAAACTAATTATGCACAAACAAACTTGTATCGGTCGTACAGTAACAGAAGAAGGACTCAAAGACGAAACACACTACATACTATCGTTTTACCGTTTTCCGTAGTGTTGTTTTTTGCAAATGGAATTCAATCACAACGTGGTGCCGATTATATTAAACAATAAACTTAACTCGTCAAACGAATGGAATCGAAAGGACGATCGAGTATACTAAAACAGTGTCCACAACACACTTAACAACACACAAAAAAAATATATAAGAAGAGAGATGAGAGCGTAAGCCATGTGTAAGACAGTTGAAGCTAACAAGAGAAGAAAAGGGAAAGATATTTTGAACGTTTTACTAATTTATGAAATATAATATTATTGTACCCAGTACACACACAGCAAGAAAAAAACACACACACACATACACATTGTGCAGGAACAATGATTAAGAGACAAAACGACAGACAGGATGAAAACTAACGTAAAATACATTTGTGCTTTTCTTAACGGTTTTGTGTCCTCCGGTTGATGTTTTGTTTCTATCCAATATCACATATTGCTTCATTTCCTTTTCGGATGTATTGTATCCTAACTTTATCTACGCCACAGCTCTGCAATTCGTGCTTCGATTTATTTTTCGCTCAAATTCAATAGCCTGAACACAGTGCTTATCATTCAATCAGCGTAAGGGAGGTTTTAGGTGTTGCAGAACGCTGTTGGTAAGAAATTGTTAACAATTTGCTTCCAGACGATCGCGTCCGATGCATAATGTGTAGGTTGGTTTAGATAATACTTTCCGTACGTTCTATGCTAGTTAAAATTGTGCTGTTGTTAATTGAAACTATACATGATTTGGCGTTAGGTTTTATCCGACCGTGTTTAACATTAGCTTCAGCGTCGGATAAAAACTTATCCGGGCAAGTGTAGCAATTGTACACCGGGCAAGAAAGTATGTACGTGAGAGCAGAAAGAAAGAACGTGCGCACACATTTGTTTAATAATATGAATAATTTTAAATTTATAAAGCATGTTTTGAACATTACGTAAGAGCCAACGTCAGCATTTTGCTATCGATTTCGAGTGAACTGCTTTTGAAGCAACGATATGTACTGAGCTAGAGAAATAACTTCAACGAAAAGCCTCACTCAATGACTCACTGTGAAGCACGTGACCCAACAATTAACAGACAAACCGGATATCCCAACACAGTGGTAAACAAATGTTGCGCAACATTTACTAAGTAACAAGTGCACACGGCTTTCCTAAACAATGTGTTCGTTTTGATAATAAATATTCTTCACAAAACAGGCACAACAAATCGGGAAGAGATCGGACAGTAGTGTTTTGTTCTTTTAGCCCATTATGGCACTACAGAGGGCGACTTCGTTTGAAAGCGTAGAGTTGAAGTTTAAAGTGTAGAATTACATTATAGGGTTAGAAGGTGATTGGCGACCTAACTAAATAAATAACGATAAAATGCTTAACAGGTTCATAAAAAGATTTCAACTAGGGCTGTCCACCGAACGGGAAGAAAAACATTCGACGCTTCGTTTCGCAGGCAGATAGTGTAGAAGCGTGTAGGTTCGTCGGTTGTTGCGCAAAATAGTCTTTTAGACGTTTTGTTTCATTTCCTGCTTTAGGCAATGTTTGAATGCTTCCCATCCTTCCGATTTGACGTTCGACTAAAATGAGATAAAAAAAGTGCAATTAGTTTCAATTCATTAGTTGACACAGTTAAATTCTTCGCAAAAATTTTCCTTCATCGATGTTTGGATATTGATGATGAACTTGCTTTTTACATTTATTTACATGTGTTTTAATAATTATTATATATATATACACATCCATATTTTGAAAATTGTTACGTGAAAGGGGAAAAAATGAAACAATTCACTGCGGGAAAGGTATTATGTACAAAAGAAATTGAAAATAACTTACCTCAATTCAAGCAGAAGAATGTACTTACGCTTTTTTGCAGTGTGGAGTGGTGCAAACGAACACGAATATGCAATTACGACAAACCAATGTGACATTGTGATATGGAATGATGGATCGATCGAATTATACGATATATTCGTGTTCGTGCATAGTTTTGGCCAGGATATGCTTCCGGCGATGCATCTAGACGACACTGAATGCCACACATGTTATGCAAACGGATTAATGTTAAAGGATAACAACCAACGATACCACACAGAGATATGGGACAAAGGAACTTTGAAATGTGAACGTCACAGAAAAATGCGAAATTTGGGCAGTAGGGTTTATTAACATAAACATGTTGCTTCTACATAACAAAGGCACAGACGCAAATAAGAAAAGGCGGAAAAACAGGACGATAATTTTGATCACTTAAACAGCAATTAAAGCATAAGTACGATAGGCACTATTTGCTAATCTATCTTAAGCCACATAAAAAACAGATCATTATTATGATAAGGTTAAACATTAGTCTGACCAGCCGTATTAGAAGGGTATGGCTACGTACTGTACACAACACAACTCACCGTTCGCGAGCGTTATATTGCGGGGTATGAAAGCTTAACCTACACAGATTGCCACTAACAACAACACAAAAAACTAGCGATAGTGGCGCGTGCTATCACTGTGCCCATGGTCCGGATGATAGTAAAAGTAGAGCAAGTACCGGCGCAACCTTCGGCAGGCCCGCGACCGCATTTTGAGCAGCTGCCGAAAGTTATCCGCATAAACCGTACCCTTCTCGATATCATCCAGATAATCTTCGACGACGTGCTCGTAGTGACTTACTTTGAATCCGCGATGTACGCGATCCTTCATGATGGCGATAAATTCCTTGTACGACAGCAGCCCATCACCGTCCTCGTCAAAGATCGCAAACACGGTGTCGATCAGGTGCGAGTTCAGTTCCGAACCGGTGCATATTTTAACTGCACGAGAAAATTCATCTGTAAACAGTGAACAGGTGTTACTCGTTCTGCAAGGAGTTGTAACCATTTGTTGTGGGTCACCTTTTGAAATCGGTTGATCGGCAAGCGTGTACATGCGCATCGCGATCGAGAAGTCATCGAGATTGTTCAGAAACTGGCAGAATTGTCGGAACTCATCGAATGATACGCCCTTTTCTTTAGCCTCTCGGTCCAGCAGACGGTCCAGGTAGTTGTCGTACTCGTCCGTATCCTAAAATGGCACCAAATAATAGATCCACGGGATCCACGGCGATTGATCGATCACCACCTACCAGATACGTGTAGCGGAGCAGGATTTTTGCAAAATCCACCTCCGAGATGCGCTCGTGGCCCTTGGAAAATTCGCAAAATTCCAGCTCGAGTACCTCGGTCTGGAGGTTCTTCATGAAGTTATAGAACCCATCGTACTGCAGATCTTTATCACCCTTCTTGCCGAAGAAGTGTATCTGTAGCGATGTATCGACCTTATGCTTCCGCTGTAGACCTTGCTCGTCGTCTACGTAGTCATCCTGGAGATGGAACACATATTAACAACTTCTCATACAGCACTATTCAAACGTAAAACTTACGTGTTCTCCGGGTTCTTCGCCTTCCTTGCTTTCAATGCCACGCTTTCCCTTCCAGGCGAAGCTGAAAATTTTCTCCATCTACTCAACATGATTCGCGCCATGGCAAGGGTTATTTGGGTGTGCGATGAAAGTAAAAACAGAAGATAACTATATCAGTCAGGATGTAATGCACGCGGAAAACGGCGCACCAAATCAGAATGAGCATGGTTGTCTGTTTAGTCCCAATCACTATACACATTGTGAGCTTCTACGGATTACGTTTTGGGTGTAAATGAGTACGTGCACGCACAGGTTACAGCACAAGGACACGGCCATGGACGTTGCCCGGATGTTCAGGATACAAATTCGTATTCCACCGATGAGGAAGGATGTTTCTTTGTACAATTTGTGTTCCACCATTACCCAAGGACGGCACCATTATCGACGGATGCTACACAAACTAACGGAGATCCGATTGGGAAGCCACAGTTTATCAGTTCAACATTAACCATAGGAAACAAGAGCGGAACAGCAACAACGGACAGACATTTTACGACCAACATTTAACAATCGGACGAACGGACAGAGGACAAATATTGATAGGCCAATCGGTCACAAAATAATTTTTAGTAAATAAAGTAAATAAAAGATGCGCAAGTGAAAGGAAAGAATGTAAAAGGGAATGGAAATTATATCTTTAAAAGATGCACAACCATGGATCAAAATTTTGCACACCATAGACAACACTGTTATCGTTATTCATCTTGAGTGTGTTTAACGCATCATCTCTTGCCAACGCTAACAAGGCAGAACATTTATACCCGACCTCCTCGTACTCATTGCATGCACAGCTCATGCACACTCAGTATGTTATTGTTGGGAGTTGTTTCAGTCGTCCCGATTAGTTTTTACTCATACTCGTAACTCCTCTACATTTAGTTAGAGCTTGAGCCACCACATTAGCTTGAACGCACGGTTAGAGTAGGGAAAAACTTTGTACAAAAGTTTGTGTTTTTATAAAACTATTTTAGTGTTATGCCTTTAACGAATCTTTTTAAAAGAGTCATTCATATGAATCATCGCTTGTGGAATCATTAAAATCATGGTACGACTCTCAAAAGATTCATGAAACCTTTAGTGATTAATCAGAAGGTATTCGCAATCAAATGTTAGCAGTACGTAAGTTAATGCACGTCCTTCTTATAGCAGAATTTTATATTGCTCAAATATGTATAGTTGTATATGTATCGTTCCATGAAGATTATTTATTATTTGAGGATTCATGAATCAATAAAGATTCAACAGAATTTGAGGATTCATTAAACTTTGAAGATCCTTTCAAATTTCAGGATTGATGAATCTTTGGAATAAAGATTCTTTCAGTTCAAAGATTCCTTCAGATTCTCCCAACACTAAACTATGTTACACGTTACAACATTAGGGTATTCACACGCACTCCAGTAGTACACAACGGGGCGGAGGCACACGGTATTAAACAATTTAGTGGGATTTTGTTTAGAAGAAAGGTGACAAAATTTAAATAATTAGCCCGAATTTCATTGTATATAGACGATACATCATAAATACAATATTTTACACTACATCAGTTGAAGCAGACGTTAATTCAAACGGAAATTAAATCGCGTGAAATAAAAAGGAAAACCAAAACTCAAATAATAACCAATTACAGGTGTAAGACGCATAGCGTGAAAACCAAAACAAGAAACACAAAACCAAAGTAGGAAAACGCAAAAACAAAAACACTTTTCGAAAAACTTACTAATCGTGCCGTGATACCCTTCTTGACCGGTGGCGTTTTTGTTTCCCCCTCATCACCACCATCCCTGCCGCCGCCCGCAGCGTACGTTTGACCCGGTTTGCGCTGTTCAGCGACAGTAGTTTGCGACTTTCGTTCGTTATCGTTTTTCAGTAAAAATCTCGCTTGCGCGCTGGTCGACACGAGATGCAGCAGCTATACCCCATCGATCGAATTCGGTGTAAGTGACAATTGTGTTGTGTCATGTAAGTGTAAGCACCATGCGTAGTATGTGCAGTATCGTGCCAGTGTGTCGTGTTTTGGTGTGTCCACGTTACACAGAGAGCGAGAAATTGTTATACACAAGAAGTGCAATAATGGGAACCGAATTTTCCGCATTATTCCGCGTGTCATAAACATCGAACAGAGCGAAGAAAAATAGTTGTGGAAGAAAAAATAAAGAAACAAAATTCATTGCATTAACAGGAGCCAATCTTGAAGTGCTGTAAAACACACAGTTGTATTATACACTCAACGGTTGTGTTTAGTAAACAAGAGAAACGATCAGTTTTTATCAGTGTGTTTAACGGGAAATATGTTTAGTCTAAGAAAACGGGAAATATGTTGAGACTATAGCTAGTAATTGATTCATGTCTTGTTCTTGATAGTGTGTATAATTTTTATAATTTGAAACTTTAGACAATGAGCACAACATAGAGGTTTTTGTTAACACAGCACAGAAATACATTCACTTATCGGATAGGTGGTAAACAATGCAGATGACAAAACATGAGCGCTGTTTAATACAACGGCTAAAGCGACTACGTTACGTTTGTTTGAATCTATGCGCAGCTTCTGAACAGTAAGCTTGTTCATTTTAGGGAAATAGTTGGGATGGGGAATTAGAAAGGTTCACCACAGTGGGAGGGTACTAAAGAATAACAAAGAAATCTCACAGCTTGACGCGTGGCCTCATCGAGATCACGATCCTTCAGCGATCCTCCGAGCAGCTGACGAATCTGCACCATCGCCAGTTACGTATTCCAGTATTCGGGGGTTTTGTGTGTTTGGGTGAGTGTACATTTTTCGGTTCGGTGCACCGGGACAACAGAGCGGGATTTTTGGGTTGGTCGCCACACGACGCGGGTGATGTGAGTTGGAGCAAAACATTCGAGGACGAGCGAGTGTTTGTACGTGTTCCGGAGCAAGAAGCGACAGGCATCGTGCGCAAACGAGTGTGATGCATACGGACCGTGTGGTGACCATTATCGGTTGGTGTTTCATTTCATACCACAAAAGAGAACACAATAGATGGAACGAGCAAACGACGGGTGCCATACATAGATGTAGAGTAAAGGGAAGGTGAACGGAAAGAGTGAATTAAATAATAATAAGAAAACAGTAGAAAGCACTAAATAAAAAGAAGATGTAAAAAATGAAGAAACGATACACTAAATAACAACATTCGAGTATTATGGACTTTCGAATGAAGACGCATTTTCAAAAAACCTTCAAAATGCACTAGCGACATCTAGGAGGAAGTAGCGGAAAGTATTGCACTTTTCGAGCAGCTGCAAACACTGCATCATATTTCTCAAGTAGAATATTCTGTTCCCATTTGTTCCCGTTCTCCACCAGTCGGATAAGATTTTCGTCTAATAAAAGAACTGCAACGATATTGGACTGTTTTCATGTTGGATAATAGTAAAACACTCACCACAAGAAACTCATCCTTGTCAACCCGCTGATTGCCGTCGGTGTCGAACATGTTGAAGGCAATGCGGAAACCGGAGTGAGGTTCTACAATAATTCGAAAAGTGAACTTAATAGTTGTTGATGGTTTACATGAAAACAACGCGTTTACTTACTTGTAAGCACGGAAAGCAGAAAGAGATACTCAGTGTACGAAATTATGCCTATAAAGATAACAGGATACACATGTTTGTTAATTAAGCGTAGTAAAGATCTGTGATTTGGAAGATTCTAACGAGTCTCAACACAAATTTATTTCGAACAAGATATCTACGAATAAAACTCAAAATTAAACAATTTTTGGAGTGGTTTACGAGTAGATCTGAAATGATTTATATACTAATTTCGCCACCAAAGAAAATCGTTCCCGACTGGTAGCACAGACAAATCGCATCGCTAATCTTCGTGAGTACAAACTACCGCCAATGTCCGATCACTGCCAGTTTAAGTTAATACTTCTGCAATAACCAATCCGCTTAATCCGATTGTTCAACATGGGATGCGGTGAGTAAAGAGCTGTGCCGCAATCAGGTTACTCAGACAAAACAACAAACCCTCAATCCAACCCAAGTTATCTCGGAAGCACCACGCATCGTGGAACGGTCCGATCGAACCTGTTGCTTTGTGGTGATGTTTCTGCTCGCGATAGCTTATTTTAAAAGTTTACGATAAAGCGACAAAGCTTTATGTAAAACAAAATTAGACCGTAACACCCGGCTTGTCATTCGAGAACAAGGGAACGATCGCATACGACCGGAACCCAGTATTTTAGCGACACTATCGAGCGTGAACCAGGCATAACGTGAACGAATGACAAAATCTATCGCGTCCTAAAAAAGGAACAAACTACGGGTCGGATTCGGAGGGACTGTCCACTAATGGCGCAACAAGTGAGGTCTGGCATCGTCTGCCGCGTGTTTGGAGTGTTCTGATTAGTATGGTAATCCATTCTTGCAAGATGGAACTTGCCCGTGAACCAACAGACACGGGGTGTTTGTCGAGATCGTTGTATTTGTCGTGATAAAGCAACGCGGCGAAGTGACAGGTTGGCTCCTGTGAATACTGGGGCTGGTTGATCAGGATGCCCGTTTCACTTACGATTAGCTTGCAAGGGGTTAAAGAACTCATCAGTCGTGATACCTTTTTGCGGGCATAGCGTCTTGTGTGGTATGAAAATGGTGTCTTTGGTACCTTTTCTTCATTCAAACTTACCTCTTTTAGACTACAAATAACGATAACAAAACTACAGCTTCGTCTTTTTCTCTCAACTTCAAGAAGTCTAGGGCTAAAAAACAGTTAAACTCTTCAAACCTTAAAAGCAAATTACAAACATTGGCAAATATTGAAATATAACATTACAAAACCGTAATTATATAGAGCGTTTCATGGCAGCTTCCTCCAAAAGACAAATTCTACAGCAGCTTTCAAAACCACTCTGTTACAATTTTGTTTACCGATAAACCGCCCATTCACATTAGCCACTTGAAAGCGAACGTGTATTATCTTAAAGCGTTCCGATACTTTTCCGATGACGACACCGTCAAGGGTGTCTGGCCTAATCGCACCGGGTGCCCGGGCGTACCATCCGTGGTCGACTTCGACCAGCGTCGAAGGTGCCGCCCAGCAAGAGCTGCTGACCAAGCGCTGGCTACCTACCTTTGTCGCGAAGGCTGCGGAAAAGCTGCGACGAACCGTGCTTCAACGGTGGCGTGTAATCTTTCAGCTGCTGAATCTCGCCATGCGTTAATGACTTCCTTTTGAGCCGCGCTGCAAGTGCAAAAAGAGGAGCGATGAGCGTGAGCAGTAGTTGCACGCGGTTAAAGTAATAATGTATATCGCAGGGTCGGGGGAAAACGTGTTCCCATAATTAAAAGGACTTCATGTTGGAGGGACGGAGCGACCTTCTGATACGACTGCATTCCGATAGGCAAATAACCCACGCATATTTGGCGGTTGTCCTACCGGTTCATGTTTTGGCCATGGAACCGGTCAGTGTGAGGTGCATTTCACGACGCTTTTCGGCGGGACCCATTTTCGCTTGTCTAATCTTCGTTTATGGTCGGGAAATCCTTTTTCGGCACAGTTCTAAGACGCGGCGGTACGGAGAAGACTCGCTGAAAAAGAGAAAGGCAGTGGATTGTACGGAATTGGATGAGTGGTACGTACGTCGCGGCTCCTGTTCGACGACCGACTCCAGAAAGTCTTGCGGTGTCATGTAAATCTGTCCATCGAACTCGACCGAGGCAAACTTGATGAAACGTCGTTCGCGAGCCGTGAGCTTAATGGCCTTGTCCGCAATTTCATCCTGTGAAATAGAGAAATGAGCAGTACAAGTATTAGATATAGAGGGGAGTTTAGCTGTTCAAGAAGTGGAGGTTTGTTTAAATTTTATGGCACCACGCACAAATGATCGCCCCGCAGCGGTCTGTTGCTGTCGTTTGCTATGCGTTTCTATCGTTCCTAGTGATCTGTTTACAGGCGCCAATCCCCGACCGCTCGACGTGTTTACATCTCTGCAACGCCTCTTTGGGAAGGTGCATTGATGGCCAAGGTTGCCAATAAATCTTACGCTCTGGAAGACGCATTATACGCATGAAATGCAACGATGGAAACATGCATGGCGCCAAGTCAGACGATGGCCAAATAAGCTGCTTCTCCACCGTTGAAACGCAATGTAAACGATATGAGAGGTTAGTGGGACATTTGGTACTGGGTTGTGCAATACGAAGGATTTGTTTATTCCTTCTCACGTAAGCGTGGTCAATGATCGTTTGGTGTATTTTCTGAATGAACCATTGGACCCGTTGGAACATCACCAAGTGTTTGTTTTGCAGCCATTCATCGATCATGATTAATAGGTGATTCAATCAGGGAAATTCCCACTAGACCGTATAAAAAAGGATCGTGCCAAAAAGGTTAAAGGAAGTCCATAAGCTAGCTTCCTTTCAAAGATGCATCCTGGTAGTGACGTGACAAGTCGTACGTGACTAAAACCATTCAGCAATTCGTAGTACACACTTGCCCCCTGAGCAGAATATGCCCTTGACTGAACGCTCTTCACCTTCCGCAAACACTCACCACCGTCTGGGGGACATTCCGCGCATCGCATGTTTCCATTAATGGCCGGCTTATGTTTATTGCATTGCACCGACTGACTCACGCTGACTAACTCCCATCATATGATCGCGGTGCATCGCGGCTTCATCAAGATCATATGATCGAAGCAGGGGATGCAATCTATTCTAGCCACTTCCTCCCTCTCCGAACATCGCACCGAGGGTTTCTACCATCGTCGATCGTTGCAAATTCCGGCGATGCTCTACTACTGCAACTGTACTCCGGACCCTGCATGCAATCGTTCGCGGCTGGCTTACGTGCATTTTTGCACACATGTATTTTTCCAACGCGTCTTTACACGGTACCGGCGTCGTACCCAATGTCACGAGGATAGGTGCTGCACTGATTTCGTGCTTATTTTTCCGCTCTCCCCACTTGAGAGTGTTTTATGGGCGTTTTGAAGCCATGTAGACGGATGTACATTTCGAAGACGTCATGTGAGACGGTAGCCGGCCACCGTTTTCGTCACGATTGCAAAATAGTTAGTGTTGTTTTTGGTTGTGGCAAATAGACCACGTGATTAGAAATATTCTTAGTTATTCGAAGATGTAAATGGAATACGATTGCGTAAAATGACTAACTGTTTAAAGTATTTCCTGTATCTTTCTTCCTATAATTATGTAATGTTTTTTTTTTTTGATTCCTACTACATTATTGTGTTATTGCGATTATTGTGTTATTGTGTTATTGCGATATAAAACGATGATAATTTAAATTTTTGGTAGTTTAAAATCGAAGAAAGTAAACAAATAAAAATATTAAGTGTATTATCAATACATAATCGAAATACCACTAAACCGTAGCGATCCATCAAGATTAAATCTGCACATTTTTCGCTAAAATCTAAAATCGTGATTTACTTGAAAAATATCCTCACCATTTACCCGGCATCATTGCTTCCACTTGTTAATGAACTGAATCAAATTGTATGCTGAGAAATGATACTGGAGCAATATTACTCCATAGAGAAAAGAACTTGGAATAATCTACAAACAAACATTAATTTGCTACTCCTACTCAAACTACCGGCACCGAAAGAGTAATACGGTTTATTGTGCTGTGCTTACAACACCTCGAACCAGAACCGTTTTAAGGTGAAAGATCCTGCCCTTACCAAGATTGCTTCGGTCTACTAGAATTCCATTCATGTCAACACCTACAGAGAATAGGACAACATAAGAAAGGCAATCACAACGTGTAATCAGTGATTGGAAGTGTGCCCATATCACAGAAATTATCCATACCAGCGCCAGACACCAGACGTAATGGCATTCACAGTGACATCCGTGAAGGTCTGTTCACTTGATCATCTACCGGAAAAGATCGTATTTAGCGCTGGTGTAAAGTTCTTTATTGGCGAATATCTTCAGACAATGACCATGGAATGTTCTCCAATCTATCTTTGATTCGTTGTAGATTTAATCAGTGCAATATGTATGTTGTGTTTGCTGTGGGCCGTTGCATGTTTAACGCCTTCGCGTCATCCAGCATCCACAATGGAAGTTGTGAAGTACCAAGAATACGCGAACATGTGTTTGCCATTTTGAAGTTTTGAAGCCAGAAAATATCGTGCATGATTGTAATAGTCCCATGAAAATGGTATGTCTAGTTAAGGCTTTAAAAGTCTCTGGTTTTAGGTTTAGACAGGGGAGGTCTGCTGGACGTAGCATTATTCGTATCACTCGCACGATTAAACAATACCTCCTACCATCGTCTGAAATGCTTGAACTAAAAACCAATCCAGACTATTCCAGCCCCCCTCCTTGTCCTCACAATTTGGTGCCAAATATATGGACAAGATTGAATTGAATTAAAGGTCATTCCTATGGCTGGTCTGCTAATTAACATAGTGAAATTTATGTGTCTCTGCCACTGACGGTCAACCACTGCTGCTTCGAAATAGAACTGTAGGAGGGAAATAGATATGTTCTGTCCGAAAACGATGACATGATGACTAGTGGAGTAGCTAAGTAAACGAGTTCGTACGACAATATCGAACGGTTTCCTTTATGGGAGTCGAAGATTCACACCAAATTTACGCTAGCGAACAGATTTATGTCCATTTTATTAAGTTATTTTTATCGTTTGGAACAAATCTCCGATCCTAACCGTCGGACAACTATGGACATTGATCAGATAATGCAATTAGGCTTCAAACTTCATCAACCTGCACCATTTACGGGGAAGCATTAATTCCTCTGCAGGTTATGTACGAGATTTATTACCGTTGCGTTGAACTTTTGCAGAATTGTTTAGTCTTGATTGTGGCGCTTAAAGTCGGCACTCATATTTTACAATGGCACACAGCACCTTCGTGTATTTGTTTATCAAACGTTGAACACCCGAAGTAATCATAAAATGTACGATCCATCCGTACAAGACGCTTCCTCATTAAGATTTAAACACTTTTGCCAAGTGTAAGCCACTGTCCGGCTGGGTAAATAACGCACCTTACGCCCTTTATTGTAAGCGTTAGTTTACATTACACTTAATAATGCCATTAAAAGTGTAACAATGTCAATAAATAATAATCCATCTTGCCAATGCCCAGAGAATAACGAGCAGAAGGCGATCGCGTGCAACGAAGATGGTGATCCTGTTCGGTACAAAACACTGCACGTCGTGTACAAAGAAGCGTAAATATAATTAATGTTTATTAAACGGTTATTAAATTTACAGTTCCGATCGACAGCCTGGAAAATGTTGCTGTTGCGTTTACCAGCGAACCATTCGGTTGCGATGGAGCAGAATACGAAGATGAACGTGCAGTACACGTACGCAGTCATTCTTATGCTTGGGGAATCATTTATTGGAGACGATTCTTCTACGATTCGAGTGTGTTATTTGTAATTAATGGGCTAAGCAAGGTGGATCCATGTTGTAGATTATTCTGCATGGTTTGGAATGGAAAAGCCTTGAATAGAGATGCAAAGGCGCTGGTCGTTTTCTCTCGAAGGTTTGCAGGACCTTGGCACACCATGGACAAGATCAACTTGCCTCAGTTGCCTTTTCTTTGCTTTTATGTATTCTCATAGCAAGAACTTTCCGTCTCGTTTGGAAATGTTCAATGCCAACCCATTTATATATCAACGTTCATTGGGATATACGCCAGATAGAGTTGCGTGTTTCACTTTCACTTTATCCTGTCTCATAAATCATATTTTTAAGACCATTTATACGAGTCTAGCAAGCGAAAAAATCACATTGATTGGACAATGACACGTACTTTTTGGCCACTAAGTCACATGACACTTTCAATCATGGAACCGCATGGAATCGAAATAATAATTGTCGTTGTGCCGTTGAGAGTTCATAGCTTTCGCAATTAATGAAAACCGAAACTATTAAACAGTGGCGATAAAAAGCCCTTCAAAAAGATAAGAACACGAAAAACAATAATGAAAGAATACGAAAGGGGGTCTAATGGATGGAACTGAACGCCGGACCGGACCAAAAATTGAATCGTATCGAACAGGATCGTAAAATCGTTCAATGTTTGATTGGATTTTCTTCGCCCGTGTCTGTTGGTGCTTGTTGGTATTTCATATTGATGGCACCGGTCGTATCATTCGCTACAGCGTTTATTACTTACGACCATTCGAAATCATCCGTATGACTTTATTCGATAACCCATTCCCAGTTCCGATAAGTGCTTCCTGGCTGTGCAACAAAATATTAACAGAAACGGAATATGTAAAATGATCGTAAAACGCTGCAGGAAGAGATGCGGTTCGTTGCAAAACTCTGGCGCGATCTGTTTGATCATCCCACGCACTTGATCGAAAACCTCCCGAATACAAACAAATGGATTGCTATTGGATTTCATGCGTTTTTTTTTATCAAGTCCTTTCCGCTGTTTCACTTTGATTCGTGCTCTACCAATCGAATTTTGCTCCGTTTGTAGCTTATTTGTGATTTTTATTCGTTTCAATTTCCGGCCTCGGGATGACACTTTGGATGGTGACAAAATATCAATAAAACACAAATTAATCGCCATAATCATAATGGTTCCGGCCATCCGCCAGCTCGTTTTTCCCCCAGTTTTGATTTCCTAATCAGTGCTTTCCTTTCGAATGCGCCATTAGCGTTAGCGTTATGGTTGCAATCTTTCTCTACCATCGCTTGAACGGATCTTCGGAACCGGAGCGGAGATAATCAAGCGTGTTTAAATTAATTGCTATCATTAGCACACTTTATCATCATCAGCAGGAGTACATCGTATCGTTTGATATTATATTATATGGAATAATAAGCTATATGACGATTTTGTGCTCTTTTTTCCTGGTCTTAAAAGTTTGAAGTAATTATCGGTAATAGCTGTTAAGAGCTCTCACAGTTCGACCATTTGAAACGGCTCATTTGGCCGGATACTTCGCCGTAAGCCAACTTGCTTGCTTAATCGTGCGAAACAACAGTTTCTCGAAAACAATTTCATTCACTCCTTCGTTGCCCACATGAGTCCTTCCGCGGCGCACGGGGCTTGCTTGCGAGCGTGTGCGCACACGGCACATCACTGTGTCGGTTGGCACGTCATAAATTTCGACCAAATAGGCTCACTTTAGTTGCGTGTTATGACAGCGTTACAATATTTGTTTTTAAAATACGCAGGTCCAAAAACGCGATCCCGGGGAGGATCTCTTAATTTTTGCCGAACCGAAGGAAGAAGGAAAACAACGACTCATAATTAATGGCCACGCTCGGCACTCCGAGGTTTGGTGCGCAAGGGAAAAGATAATGTTTCGGCAGACCCACGATTAGATAGTGCCACCGGTGCATCGGCGTTAAGGACGCATTTCACGCCCTCCGCGTAACCGATCGACGCAAAGCAGGCTGGACGGAAATAGGACTTTTATTCACTTTTCGTGACCTTCAATTGTTTCGTACCGGCTTTTAATGGATGTCGTTAATGGTGCACCCGTGGTACTCGGTACTTGGCGTATTAAATTACCGCCTGGCTCTGTTCGTGAGCGATAGGCAACGCGCGTGATAAGTAGACTTTACATTATCGATTATTTATGAGTGTGAAAGGAATCCGTATGTTCCTGGTTGTCACAGCGACAATACAATCTGGAGTATGTAGGGACGATTTGCTGATTTATGTTTCAAGCGCCGATTTCCGTCCGTATCGTTGGGCATCTTAGCTCGATGGTGGATCTATCCTTTCGCTTCAATGGCTTCTTTCTAACATGTTGGTGCCTTCAACTCACACGATCCTTCCGTTTGTGCAGGATCGATGTCCCTCCTTCCAGGTAGCCGCCGCACATGGGTGGTATATATAGTATCTCAAGCGACTGTTCCGGAGCCGACACTCGTATGAAGGGTCTACCCACCGGACGGTTGTTGTTGGTTGGTCATCCATCATTTAAAATTGCTGCTATTCGTTTAACTGGAAGGAGTTATGCACTTCGCATAAATCCACTGGAATTTAGGATGGGATGGTTTCGCTGGGTGGCATTAATGGGTATAAAATCCCTTTGGGATGCGAAGTTTGAGCACCGTTTCGAGAAATTTTAAGCACGGGATGATCACCTTTGTGCAATCTATCATTTTGTCTCTTTACAAAACCCATAACATGAATGTTTTGTTTCCAGTGGAAGGATGAAAGAACACGGACCATTAACATAGCAAACCATCAATAAGATGTTTTAATTTGTGCATCTTTCATCCATTGGGCATGGAGTTTGTTTAGTACGTGCTTTTCAAGGATACGCTCTGGTTTCTAGGAAGATGGCGAGAGGATCTCTACCGGGTTTGAAATTTAAACATATTGGAGCTTGTTATAATTAAATGCTTACGTTGCTATACACACAATCATTCAATTAAATTCAATAAAACAGTTGAAATCATTGAAATAATAACTTTTTTATCACTGAACAAGCAACAAAAATGTCTCATCTTTAACAAGTGTCGAGAATGCTAAATTGCAAAATTCATATACGACACGCTCCTAACCGTCCGCGGGTCTAACTGACCTTGACATTTTTCTCACGTTCAGCGTTAGTCGGTCCAAAAAAGAACAGATCGTAACACCATATATGATCGGGCAGCTGCGCACGATAAACTACACCTAATCCTAGCCTATCCGAGTTGCTGTATTCGGTAAAGTTCCTTTTTTTTTGTTTTTTTTGCAAGTGTCAACTATTTAATTTGCGAATTCGTGCAATTTTTTACTTCAATAAACACTGCTTCAAATTTGCTTAACAAGCTATCAATCAAACGATGTTGGGGCATAAACAAATTATTCATTAATTTAGGGAGTGAGTTGTCATCTAAAAATGTCATCAGGGCAATTATCATCTAGCGAAGAACTACGCCCAGACAGGAAGTTGGAGATGGAGTTCAAATAAACTATCGCATCTTATTCTGTAAAGAAGAACTTTCCTATTGGCATGACATTGAAACTGTCGCCAAATGAAGAACGCGTGACCAACATTGCCCGAGAAAAAATCTAGCGGACAGACAGAAGAGGACATAACGTTCTAGTCTTCAGCATGAGAATTCCCAGATGCAAAAAAAATATGTGACGAATAACATTGATCCTTCAACGAAAGTGAAATTCGCAACCAAGAATCGTCTCCGTACAAGTTTTGTTTTCGTCGTTTTGCTAAGAACCTCATCAAAAATGGAAGAACAATTTATGTGCGAAAATTGTTGGTGCAAATGTGAGGAGGCTTGCAAATTATGGCCACGCGAACAGTGCGCACAAAAAATCCACTTTTCTGCACAAGAAGTGCCAACGCATCGCACCGCCACTGACTGCCATGAAGTTCAAGTTCAACAGAAATATTTCAGAGGGGTTTTACTCCAGCGGAAGAATGACCAGATGTTTTTTTTTTCCAATGGCTACGAAAGAGATATTTTGTTTATAAGATCTTGTACACTTAATTCGATGGGATCAGTCTGAAAAAAATGAAGATACACTTTTACGACCACTATTTTTTTTAATTGAATTTTTCTTACCGTTGCTAAATCGATCTCGTAAAATCGGCTCATATGCTATAAACCGGCGGCACACGGCAGGAGGTCGTTGTTAGCTTTGTTTTTTTAAAGCTGTATCATTCACCTCTTTTAAAGGTGTCTAGATACTTTGGATAAAATCTACGTCGAAACATATTGACTAAATAAATACAGGTGTAATTCTGAGTTTTATATGCGTACATCAGATCCGGAGCCCATAAACCTTTTAATGTCTTTTTCTTCCTGAAGAGACACTCTACTAGAACTTATTTAATTTATTATTTAATAGCAGACTCAACTTATGACTCCTACGGATATTCAAGTTCAAGAAATGAAGCACTTCGGGACATAATCCCGGTGGTGTTATCTGAAGTTCTATGTTGTTATATCCAAGTTAGTCTTTATATAAGTCCATGTGAATCATGTAAGGAGTTAACAAAATTATTCAGACAAATTGTATCTTAATCTCAACTCCTAAAAAATGTAGTACTGAAATACATCTCCAACGATTCTTCCATCGCAATAAATCATAAACCTTTTGTACATTTATATTTCCATTGCGAATCGTTGCAGCATGATCAAATGTATGATTTTGTTACGCATTTTGGACAATCATTGCAATTAAAAGTGTATGTCGTACGAATTACCCATGCATGAAGGACTAATGAAATCACATCGAATGAAGCAAATATGTTTGATACAGTGCATTAGCAATCAAACCGGTTTTTGAAGTAATTGAGTGCGGGTTTTGGATGAGCTGTATAATAATTTTTCGGTCAATTATTAATTAATTTTGAAATTGAAATGAAGTCAATAGCACTGCTAAAAAGAAACTTGCACGATGTAAATACATTTTCAAACACATCATGTGATTTATCACTTTCACTAATGTGAATATTCCATCCACATAGCGGTAGCGCTTTTGCACTGCAATAATTGAACAAAAGCAATGTTCGATTCAAACGGCAGAACGGAAGATGATATAAAGTGCATGAAAAGAAATGTGTTCCGTAGAAGAACTGCACTGTGCGATATTTGCCGGAGCTGATAAATTTTTATCTTTGATTTATACACGCAAAAAGAAGCTTCCGGACCATCAGCATCGTAACTTTTTCTTCGTACGTTTGCAACTGATTGGCTAAGAACCGTGCAATCAGCAGTTACTGCTGTTTGAACCGACATACGACAAGCAATGCACGCTTCTCAACGAATTTTCAATTACGCCACAAAGCAGATTGTTTGCAGACTTGCTTTATACTTTCACACTGACGGCAAGCACCCGGTAAATTCATTCTGGCTAGATCGTGAACGCCTTTCACAGATCACCTTTTTCTCTAGAACTCCCGGTCCAACATCTTGATGCTGGTGGTACCTCGCAGTTTACACGTTGCTCCATGGAGCATTCTTGATGATCGTACAAATGATCTACATACGCCTCAGGCCAATTTAATGGACGCACAGCATCTCCTGTCGACAACACTGCGCTGCCACGGGAATCTATTAAAGCAATATGATAGGAATCTTGCAAGCCAACATGTCAGCATGATCCTTTAAGCCTTTTGCTTGATTTGATTTTTACACCTAGCCTGTTACCACTTTGGTCCACAAATACACACACACACACACAGTGGCATGTTGCTGCCATCGCGAACGTTACCATCGAACCTCCGGAAACGTGGATCGTGTCGACAAAAAGGTGGCAAAGTTGCGGTCTGACGAGAGGAAATTAACATTCGTTATGAGCTCATACATCAACTTGTCAGTGTGCCTGTGGATGTGGTGCGGCATGGACAAGTGTTGTGAGTCAAATAATGAGTGAAATTAATCAAAAAAGGGTTTTATTTGTCCGTGTGTGAGATTTTTTTTTACCATATTTTCGCAAACTTACACAGGGGTCTTCTTTGGTTTGGGAATGTTTTTTTTAAAGCATCGAGAAAGGAACCATACCATGTTCATCATCAGTTTGCCTCGTGTTTGGGAAGCGAGGCAACTTCCTTCGCCATTCGGTGTCGATATTTTACAATTTCTTTTTTCTCTGATTTTTTTTTCCTCTCCCCGATAAATATATCTCCACCATTTCCTGCATAATGCATGAAGCAGAAGCTGTGTAGTGACAGGTTGCAGCTTGCGGTTGCCACTTTTACCCGTTGCATTCTGATGAGGTTTTGTAATTTAATTTATCTCGCGATACTTACACGAAACTGAAAGGAAGCGTTCCGTTTGCGACTTGCATTTTTCGCACCTCAAATTCTCCGAAGTTCCGAAATAAGATCAACCATCCTTTGCGGTACTCAGCGTGTGAAAACCTTTGCGCTTGGACATGCCCGAGGATGGGTTGAAATATTTTGACAACTCAATTACGTTGCTGTGCTTAATTAGCCCAGCCCTCGGTCAAATGGTCAAAGGAAATGGGAACGCCGTGAGGAAGCTGCCCGCTTCTTCCTAAACAGTGCGCGTAATGTGCGACCAGTGTTCACACTTCTTCTACGCAAGCATCTTCAAATATACTCCTGGACGGTCTGGTTCCTTACGGCCCTCACGCCGAAGCGAGAGTTTATGACTTATACCTGCAAAATCAACTCGTTTTTCCTTCAGGGAAAAACCTCCACTTGTACCTTACATTAATCTTCCACCGTAGTTGGTACTACCAGCTCTTTATCCCGACGCTCATTCGAGTGGTAGACACAGACAGCCTAACAAGCCATCTGCCAGATGGTGAGAGAAAAGGGTTAAAAACAATCAAATGCTTTGATAAGCCGTTTCCTTTCAGCCAAGCTATGGCCACCGTAACAATGTTTCTTAATCCTTTTATTGAGCCTGCCAACATTGCGCCTCTGGTGCGCGTGTCACAAATGAGGACGAGATACACAAAACAAAGGGACATTGCTACAAGTTTTGCTTTGCGAGGCGAGATTGAGCAACAGCAGAAAATCGGAATTATATCGCAAGAATTCGCTTCTTAAAGTTCTTATTCTTCACGAATCTGCATCTGATGTATGTAATATAACAACTGATATCCATGCGTAAACAGTACACACATTGTTACATCTCCCGAGATTGGGTTCATTCATATTCTTCTTAGGACTGCAATCTCGTAGCACTTGGCATTCTCGTCTCGAGGAAGCTCGTCTAAGTTTTTCTCTTAAGTTCAACGCTTCTTAGATTTATGCCAAAGAAATTCATTCTTCTTAAGAAATAATAAAGCCTTAAATCTTATGCTCTGACAAACAAAAAAAAACACCCACTACAAAGCATATGTTCACGATTTATTGCTCAATTCTACGTACAAGCTGTCGTTTTGTTGTTCCGCTCCCATTTCTGTTTGTTTTACAACATTCTAACCAGCACACGGATGGACGAGCAACAGTTTTATCGAAACCGGGGTTCCTCCTATCGAACAGAGACGAATAAATCTCCGGTGGCTTCCAATTTATCACACTATTCACCATAAATCTATCATTGCCGTATCAACACCATCAGCACCGGTTGACGCCACACCTGAAGGATGGCCTCACCACGGTTCCGCCGATCATCGCTCGATCTCGTTTGCGATTCCCATGACGACGCTATCTGCTTCAGCTTTCGATACGAGATCGACCCTTCGACGGCCTCATCTGGGGTCTTCCTTTTCTCGTATGTCAAATGTCAAACCTCTCGGGACATGGGCCACACTCGTACGTCACACTGTAGGTTGGCAATCAAGCATTAGATCAATTCATTTTTCTTACTTTGACCTTTTTTTAACTGCTTGCAACCCAAAGTACGAGAGGGCGGAACCCACAAGCCGGCCCTACAAACAAATGAGCTACTTCCGTTTCGGGACACAAGTGGCCAGTGGGAAGATTACGCAAATTCATATAAATGGAAAGACACTGGGCTAAGGCAGCGATCGCATTATCCCTTGCTGTGTGGGAAATTTGACCTGCCTAGCAAGGGCCAAGAACACTGTAAAGCGATCATTCTTAAAGATGGGTTTCTAGGTCTAGCCGATCGCTGTCCTTCGCTTCGGTGACATACATAGTAACAGGCCGCGTTTCTGCTACAAATAGGGCACGATACACGCGTACACGGGACGTTGTTATTTATGGGCCACATTGCTGGAAGTTTGTGTGAGCCTCCTGGCTGGTGCTCTGGTTCTACATCAACGCCTTTCTAAATGCGTGTTGCTTTTTTTTGTAGCTAATGCTATTGTCTTCGGTGTTGAATGTTCCGTTCGAGACCCCGCGAAGAGCTCAGCTCGTGCAGAGACCTGATCTTGTGCTCAGACGCCTCTCCTGTATGGTCGATGAATTGAGCATGCTGTCATATGGTTTCCGAGTGAAATGGGGAAAAGGAGATTGTCTAAACCTCGAATACCACTACACCAAGTACGGCAAACCATGATTGGCAGACTCGAGGGAAAAGATACTTCTCCCCAGGCAATGAACTCACACTAGATGCATCTGCATGTTAAGCCGCATGTGACGAACCACCATCATACCCAATAGGTAAGTAAAACATAGGAGAAAACATAAAAGCGAACATGACCGAGCGCTCGGGAGATACCAAAGGCATCTTCACTTGGTACGTAATTATTCGATTTTAAACTCATTTACACCCTCGCATTATGGTGGCTGCTTTCAAGTCTTCCGTCATGTCCTGAGGCCCTTACGCACAGTAATGAGGTATCTGCTCCTTATGACGAAAGTCGGTTAAAATACTGCACCCGCAACTGTTCGTTCGTGTTGCTTTCCTGCCGGAGGAGTTCCTATTTCAAATTAACGCACTTTTCTCGACAACCTCCCCCTGCAGGCACCGCATATCAGCATGGGATAATTATGAACCGTCGAGTGCGCACATTGAGTAATGCATTCCATAGCATTGGGGAAATGGATGCATGACACTTTTCCAGACACGTCGTAGCCCTTACAAAGGAGACGGAACGAACCGCGACAGGGACAGGAACAGGGACGCGTGGAATTTCCCATTTCTCGATACATTTAGCGTAAATAATGCATGAGAAAGTATGTTGCCCTGCGCCGGTAGAAAATGCTTTGTTTTATAGGGATTGTAAACAAACACTGTCAGCAAAAGGGTGTGACGAGCCGAAATAGGATAAATTCTTTGATGTTCAAGCTGGCACCACATGTGGGATTATGTTTAATGGAGGATTGCAATGTTGAGAAAATATTTTGAAAACTGTAATTTCTAAATTTTTGAGGACCGAGTAGATAAGAGTTAATGTTGTCTACTTCAATAAATGATGCTGAAGATGCTAAATATTTTAAAACTTGTTAAAAATTCTGCAACTACTCTTGAACTCCTGAAGAAAAAGTTAAATTAAATACTCACTACTAAAAGAATCAGTCATCCCGGAATCGAAAGAATCAATTCGCACAGTTATCCCGCGAGTCAATCCTGTAAGTTGCATCCAGCAATGCACAACGGAAACGATCTCAATTAAATCAAACCAATAAGGAGCATAAGAACACATTCAAATCAACAACCATTTTACGAGCCATATTTCATCCACAAACAACTGTAATATATGTTATTATCAAAATATTTATTTTATTGAACCCGTACCTGCCGGTTGTGTTGCCGAAGCTGTCAAGTATACTGCGGCGACCTGCTGTTCCGAAAGGGCCGAATGCAACGTGTGCAAAAAAAAAACCCCCGCTCATATCTCATAATGTGTTAACCGAGAGTTTTATCTCGCGCTGCTTGCCATGCCCTGCATGATGGTACAAAAAGGAAAGCAAAAACAAAACGCAAACAACCACCGAAACATCTAACGATATTCCCTTTCGAAAGGCAGTCTATTTCATTTTTGAACGCCAAAGCACGCCAATCGTATACGTCTTTTTGGTCAGCAAATGAGCACGATGTTGGTGATGCGCCGATGGCGGTGTATCGTAAAACATCAACCCTCGAACGATCGTAAGTAAACCCGTTGTTGCCCGATGTTCGTGTTCTCGTTCCCTGAGGTCTACTGGATGTAAGGGCTCCTTCATGTGCCGTTTGCCCCTTGCAGAAAAAAAACATTAAATGAACCAATGAGTATGAAGGTATCCTTGCGCGGCTCGACTGCCGGAACATGCATACAAGAAGGGGTCGTGAGACAGTTCGACGAAGACATCGAAACCTGCCAGCAGCACGCGCAACCGAAACAGCGAAATGGAAGAAAACGCTAGAGAGGTTCAAAAACCTGATGCCCTGCAGCTTTCGCTAAACTACACGCTTCGACGGCATTAGAAGAAGATGCGCCTCATGTCGGTGCAAAACCTTTGACGCCCATTCCACAGTATCGAGATCTAACGCATCTGATTAAGCCATCAGAAGCGATTGAGCACTTCCACCGCATGTAGATGCTACTGCTCATTTATCTTCCTATGCCGAGTTGCCCGCTGGAAGTATACCAGGAAAAATGTTGCTTAGAAAATGGAGCTCCACGCATGCTGGAAGCGATTTGTTTTTTTTTTACACCCTAACACACCACGGAACCACCATTGCTGTTGTTGAGCGGAACGTTGCATATTTACGTTCGTTGAAAGATACATGCAGGGTGCGCTCGTGAACCCTTTTTTTTCTTCACACCTTCGGAAAAGATTGCAATGATTCCGCCTAACGATGTGTGAATATTTCGAACGCCCAGTTTTATGCCATTCTTGTTCTCCAGATCAACCACCCCGAGGGTTTGTGTAAGTGAGCAGTGCGCGTTCACTTGTGGCGAGATTTTCTTTGCATAATAATCAGCTATCGGTAGGCGTTAATTTTCGGCACTCGATCACGGTGCGTCTCCTTCGATTTTGAAGAATTCAACGATATGTCAAGCTAAAACACAATGCGCAAACTAATACGAGCGATCGGGTTCCTGTTGAACTAGGGAAGGAACTCCAAAGTGGAACCTTCGAAAGTAATCTCGACCGACGGGACTTGCAATAAACGTTGCTAATTTATGGATGTTTATAGGCATACAAATTACACATTTCTGCGTCTTCCAAACCGACCACAGAAGCGCACGCGCTTCTCAGAATTTGATCCACAAACCGTACTAGCGGTGATCTTGGGACCTTCAAATGGCTTTGCTGTGTGCCGTTTTATGCCCGAACCATTAAAAGGCAGAATATCTGATTCAATGCAAAACGGTTTAAATTATCTCCACTTACCGCAGAAGCTGAACTGTGAAACTTCTAAACGTCTGTAATCGTTAATAAAGAACATCGAAGAGTACTACTCCGGTGGTGGTCGAGCTCAAAAATTGCTCATCGATCGTTCATTTCAACCGACCAAATGACTGACCACCAATCTGCACCAGCATCGGTGGTGACGACGTCCTCCGTGTTGTCGCGACCAATAGGGATATTGCTGAACCATCCTGTCAGCACGAGTTTGTACATTCTGCCCAAAATGCCCTTACAAACGGCGATCAGACAGATGATCGCCCGAGCTGGACGCAAGGTTTGTGTGACAGCCCCGCGCCGCCGCCTAATGGTGATTTCGTTGGCCAATTAAAATATGGACCATCGTAAACAACTCAATAAGCCGAAATGGTTATCGATTCTCCTTCAACCTGCCTGAGTCCGTATGAGAACGCGATCGAATGATGTTGGTGGAGCTCGTTACCTTGTTGTGGACTTGTTTTTTTTTTTTTCTTCTTTACCTTTGCTGTTCGGGTAAACATATCTCAACCAATATCATAAATCTGTTCTTGTGCATATCGATGTCGACCGTATTGGGACGATGGAGGGATACAGAAATAAAGATTGAAATGGACCTTTGAAAAGTGTTTCTACCGCAGACAGTTTTTGACGCATTGCAGGCACGAATGATTGTGCGTAAATGTTGATGTGATCAGTTGAAAAAATAAACTAAGCACGAGGCACACCAAATTTGACACGATTCTATGTTTTTGTTACTCGTTGCTTTACCTCCAAACATTTGATGCAGAGATGCAAGTGATTTATCTCGATATCGCCCGATCGAAACAGTCTAGACTTCATTTATCTTTCGTTTTTTTACGTTGCAGAGCTTTAGTGCCCGTTTTTAGCACATGTGAGGAGATTTCCCGGTTGCACACGATGCATCCCTATCGATGCCCAATATCACACGCTGGAGTAGTATGGTTGTAGTTTGGTGCAAGTTCACGGACACGGCCGCTTAGATCAGTTGGTGATGAATTGATAAATGCACGCGCCTGCGGTACATGTCCCAAATATTCGGACGGTAACTGGTTTAGTGGGGCATTTTTTACTTTTGTTATGTTTTGTTTCACTTCCGTTCCTTTCCGTGTCGATTGGGCGATATTGACCGAGAGACCAACCCATGCATTGATCAACTGTAGGGTGCGTCAAGGGAAGAAATATTTCGTTAGCAATATTTGATTGACGTCAAGTGAAGGTTTCCATTTCAAAGCTTAGATGAAATTAATACTTTGATTCGTTCATACACATTCTTCATATCCGCGAAAACTATGATCCTAAATATTGACAGTTATCTCTGAAATGTTGTATCAAAAATTTGTTACATTTCGACACTCAGTGATGAAATTCATTTGTTTGTGGTAAATATGACGCTACTAGACGTGTATCATTTTTCAGCTGTATATACAAAATGGTTTAGCAAATGGAGACTTCAGTTCGTAAAAAAGACAAGCCGTACCAGAGCTTGTTCTTTTGCTGAAACGACATAATCGGATCATAATTAATTGACTTTTAAATTAGCAAAACATGTATTACACGAACCCGTTTGCGGCGAACCTGGTGGCACGGTCGTTAGCCGTTTGTCTCCGGTTTCAAATTGCTCCAGTTCCGTTCCGATGACAGGTGACAGAAAGGTTGTCTGACTCGTGGTTATTTTACGCGTCACGCACACGGGCTATGGTGCTGAAAACCATTCTTCAAACATTTCAGCACTTGCGTCTGCTCCGATATCATGATAACAATCCGGCATGAAAGTAACACTTACGGCCGCTCGAAAAGGAATATGCCTCAGGAAACCGGTCACCATGCTTCCTTAGCGAACGGAACGCAATGGCGGCCTCTCTAGTGAACAGTATCGATATCTCAATGGGACGCCTATCTAACTATATCCTCATTAGGTGACCAAGCACGAGCCGACCACGAGCCACGAGGTTCAATTGCGTTTACTTTAATTGAACACCTCTTAACAAACAGTAATTATCACATTATCGCAACGCGGTACACAATCGATACCACCAACTAGCCGGCCTGTATGTTGAAAAGTGAGAAGTGTTGCTAGAGATTGAGATATTCAAATTAGACACGCGACCAACTGGCGCTTTCGGTTAGCTGGGAGTTTAAATTATGGCACAGCGTACCGCTTGCATGTTAAATTGTTATCGGCCGTAAAGTACTATTCTGTGTTCAAAATACATTTTCAGTTCACCTCCAGGCAAGGGTCAATGTTTTGACCTAGAAAAAGGGAGCTGAAAAAGTTGCAACGAGCAAATTTTTATTTGTAACTTTTTGAGTTTTGGGAACTTATCTGGAACTAGCTATACTATAGATCTGACTTAAAACTACTTAGTGTAGATATACCCTTAGAAATATTTCTATGTAGTTAGAGTTATTGCAAATATTTCCAAATTACATGCAAACTAGTACTAATAATATGATTTCCCAAACTAAATATGGCCATGGCAGAATACGTTTGATGCACGATTCGTGAGAATATGGTGATACGAATATTCTTAGTTATTCAAACTGAAAATAAAAATCATTCTTAACGTATTATCAGACGAGCAAAATTTATCTCAATATTAAAATCAAATGCATGTTTGACATTTTTCCGATACCATTCTAAAATCGATATTACACTGGTATAATGGTGCGTTAAAGAAAACCTGTAAGCTCTCGAATATTCCACTGTGAACGAGGAAACTGAATGGAAACAGATCCGGGGCTTGGCCTTTTTAGAATCATCACTCTGTCTATTCGGAAACTGTTGCGATCAGTTCATGGGAGAGTTTGGAAATTGTTGCGATCTACCAAAAAAACATTCGGCCGTGTTTCGTGTGCTGTTTGTTATGTTTCCGATCTAAGTGAATTTGTGTACCGATTCTTCGCGAGACATGAATCGGAAAGACCGAGCTAATAAATCTCCGATTGTGTTTATTAATCAGACGATGTTCCACTCCACACAGTGCTCCCGACAGTAAATCTCGGTTTCCCGCAGTGGGTGTGAGAACCGTTGGCTTTCATTGCAGACTCCCAAAGTTCATCTCTGCTACACGGCGAAACATACTGCGCTGTGGTTTGTAAAATAAAACTAAGCCGAATAGATGACCACCACCCGTGGTAACAGGACGGGACTCAGAAGCAACATAAGTTATAGCGAGTGTCGCGCCGATGTGGAAACATGAGAGAAATTTGATCTCTTTTGGCAAGAACTATCTTTCGCTTCCCCCACCTGCCATTGGCGACTCAGCGTCAGGACACGCGCACACTGTGCGCTTTACAGAATGCGAAGCGGTATCTAGAAAGTGGAACCCAACACGGCATCTAATTATTGGTCACTTCGCGGTGGCATACCGGGATGCCATAATTCTAGTGCTCAGGTTTCGATGCGCGTTTCATTTATGTTCTACCGGCACCGGTTCATGGGATCGATGAACAGTGTGCCGATTTGATCGTCTGAAGTTGGAATTTATATTCTGAGGCAAACGTGTTTGGTGATCATCTTGTGAAGTAATTACGTACCTGTAACGAGAACAGAAATAAGAACAGGTTGAATTATACGAGAAAATTAAGACAGCACTAGAACGTGTTTTGAATGACGGCTTCGGTCTTTGGTTAGTAATTAATTGCATTCCAAGGGTGACAAGACTTAATTAATTGATGCAGTATAATCAATCAGACACTGGAATTATTTATTTGTATCCTCTTTTTCGAATAACATATCCTTAGAAGTTCATTATTTACTCGTAGAATATTCAATTTTAAATCCAAATATTTTAATTTAACACTTTAAAAAAAACTAACTAACTTTGAAAATAATTGTATAAATCAAAACATAACTTAGATTGTATTGCATTTTAAATTATTGGTTATTCAAAACGTCTTGAAAGTTAACGAACGGACCACACCATCGTGTATAAAGAAAAGTTTTCTTTTTATAATTTAAACAGCCGCTAAACACAAATTAGTGGTTTCCCCGCATTGTGGTGTCATATTTAACAACATGTAAGACACATTCCATTCCATTTTCACCACACCTTATACTACACCATCAATATCACAGGCTTTGTCGATGGTTTAAAACTCATCTCGAAGGGCTATGGCTATGTTCGTACAGGGCTTCCGTGGACATTCCTGTTCCTCCATCTATCCCTCAAACCTGCCTGATACTAAATCTATTCCCAATACATATTCCATGTGAATCCCTGGCGTGGTGATCCTCCCGTCTGAAAACCATTGGCACTACTGTGCCTGATCATACTATTTATGCGGATCGTAACAATTATGACAGCATAAATTAGCGTAAATTATTTATCTTCACAGGCACGCTCACATACTCCTATGAATCGGCTTTGCAAGATGCCGATCCGCGATACCAGCTGGGCGCTCGAATGTGGAGATTCGATCCGGTTAAACATAAGCAAACAAACCCGTACAGGCCAGTGAGGAGTTCGATTTTCTCTACATGATGCTTAACCCACCCATAGACTTCGTACGATGTGTTTCGCATAGTGCAGCCGGGTCCGGTAAGCTTAACATTGATGTAGGGTGGCGTGAGTCTGTGAGCGATTTTGGTGGTCTATTGGTTTGGCAAAACATAAGAGCTTCAGGGGAAACTTTCGATGATCCTAGTGGTTTGATATAGTTTGATTTCGTTGCTTTTTTTTTAATCCGCAACTTAAGATATCCTCTATTCTTCCACTGTTTGCGTGTTTTGCGAGAATCTGAATCAGCTCGATTAAATATTCAGGAGCGAACTAGTTAAAAATCACCGCAAGCCGTTGCCAGTTATATAGCTTAGGTTTGCGTGTGTATTAAAAATAAAAAAGCCATAATTGAATTTAAGCTCATGGCGATTCAACCACGTGTCCACGGAAACACTTTGAATCAATCGATAGATAAACCACCGTGCCTTTCCCATGCGACGATGGAGTTTAAATTTATTATTTCACATTTGAAAAATTTGAAAGTGACTTACACTGCACTGCCCGCAGCCATTCAACTTGTTCGTCTAGCAATGCTTGACCACTAATAAATTTACGTCTTTTCCTATCCATTAAGCTTTAAAAGCGATAGTTTCTACTTATTCGTAAAGCATTAGGGGGGCCGGTAGGTAGGCACGGTTGTTTCAAGATTAAATCAACGGCCTTGCACAATTTACATGCAAATCCTGCTGCCTATAGTAGAAACCGTACTTGAGAGGACGTAACGTTGTCCACTGTCAGCTGCCCTGTGTTTAACCGATTCTTTCAACTGGTGGCATGTGCCACGTCTTGTAAATGAAATTATCAAAGCGTTCAAGGTAAAGATTGAACATTATGGGCAGTACGAAGTGAGATACCTTTACTGACTAATGGAAGGCAATTTTTGATGTAGAGAAATTCCACACTTTTGACTACAATTTTTAAACCAGTGAAATAAATCACGCTCAAAATTCACTATTCGCTTCCATTCACTATTCATCCTAATATCTATCAAACATCATCTCTTGATCATTTGATAATAAATTGAACCAGTTCCACTGTATGGCGTCGTGGAAAGTAGCAACCGTATCACTGATACAGGAACTACACACCAACTTAAACTTTCATATTTTTGATCATAAATCATCATTTTGTGATCCCGAAAACCGATAGTCCATTTGATTCTAAGGGAGCGTAGAAAAAATTCTCTCTATTGAACGGTCTGCCGTAGAGATTGTTGGACACGTTCCAGGAAGCGTCTAGCTTCTAAGAAATTGACACACGGAAGACTCATCTCCGGTTTATGAACAGCTTAATTCCCAGCATAGACTAGAAGATTTACAAACTAGATGATATACCTCAACCGTTTGTCTTGGAACCGTTTTGCATTTTCACACACTTCCAGCGGCAATCACAGGACCTTTAATTAACTCTAATTAATTGAGTTATCATTTCCCCTAATCGATCACCAACGATATCCCCCACCCCTCCAAGCGGTGTGACCGCTTGATCTTTTTCGGGTGGTCGCCGTGCTCCAAACTGTCCGATCTTGAACCCATGATCTTGGGTTGGGTTGACCGAGAAACACACCAGAATGAAATAAATCGTACCAGCAGTCGCGTTCGCGTTCGTTCCACCTACTTTACACCTAATACAGCTCAATTGATTCGTCCGGTCACCGACGGAAGACCCGATCAGCCCCGATCGCGGATCGATTTCGACGGATCATAACAAATTATACTGTGAGTAGTTCTGTTCCGCTTTGGGGCTCGTGGGGTCGTACGATCCCATCGGCATGGTCCGGTACGTTACACAAAAATCGGTTGTGAATCTTCAACGATTTCGGAAGATATACATTATAATGCATTAGGATTCGCGGGTGATTTGTGGCGTTTTTCTTTCTTCATACCCGTTGAAGGAATAAAACGAAGCAGAGTAAAATTTGGTTAGAAGGAAAATTTATTACCATTAATAATCCATACACACAAACCGCGAACAATCAAACCCGTTGGAATAAGAAGATAACCTGGGAGGCGTGCACTTTCCGGTATCTTTTGATGCCTTGATTTTACCGTACAAGAAGCTGTTTGAATTCATCCGATCTGGCATAACAAAGCGAAAGCGTATGTAATGGTAGAATGATTTTCTTTTATTCATTAAATAATCCGTCGAACTGTGCGTGGGGTGGTCGATAAATATTAAAAGTCGCTAAAGTTACAAAAGGGTAGCCATCGCGTGAGCAATTGATTAATTATATCGCATGTTAAATCGGTTCGAGGCATTGCACAAATGAACTGGCGAATTCGTACGCATTTATATTTGGGGATGAACGGTTTGATTTAAAATCTAGTGTGGATAATGGCTCCTGAAGTAAGGAATTTTTTCGATATCGGCTTCCTGGTTTGGACCATAAATTTACTACAACAATTGACAATGATTTACCATGTGACAGTTTCTACATTCGCAGCTAAGCCTTGCGGTTATACCACAAAAAATAGCTACAAGAACATAATTGTATTGTCTAATCGGAACATTAGCTTTGGCATATTTAGAAATTATATCCCTAAAGTATTTCTGACCATAACATGATAAAAATCTTAGAAAAAAACAGCCATTAATTTGAAAGCTGGCCAATATTGAGGTAGATCATCCCAAAAGTTAGAAAGCTTAAGCTTAAGCCGGTATGTGTCAAATAATCGAGCAGATTTCGAGTGGCGAATCGGTAACGGGTTGCATCAATCACATATGGACATAGATTTTTGACATAAAGAATTACATTAGGTATTCTGTACCGAGATTTTCAGGATATTTATTTTTTATTTTAGTTTAAAATTGTATCTACATTTTTTTTATACATAGATACTTATAATAATTAACCTTATTTATACCTCAGTCAATTAAGCCGTCTCAACAAAAAAAAAAGCCGGTTCAAAAACCTTTATGAGCTTATTAATCCTACTCGGTATTACATGTCTTTCAAAAGATTGGTTCTCAAGAACTCAAGAATTCAATCCGATGCTGACAACTAACCCGTCACCCGTCACGCCACATGTTAAAAAAAATCAAAGGATTATATCTAATTCGCTCTTTCGTTCTCGTTCGTTTAAATACTGTGATTAAAGAAACATCACAGTTTTGTTGTGTTGTGTAAGTTGTGTTCAAAGTAGGCGGTGTAGTTGGTATGCGATCCGTACGTAGCTAAAACTGGTGTATAAATAAAAGGAGAAATCACATGCATGTCACATTTTCGAGTGTTCAGTGTGTTAACTGACACACGTTCGAGTTTGAAGCATGATCCTTAGAACGACGTTGCGAATATATCCGAAGCATTTTACTGTATCAACGATGAAGAACATGGCAAGTGGAAGACACTGATACGGCCGGACTCGAAGAATATAATCCAGATCATGACGGTCATGGTGCGGCACTAAAAAAACTTTTTTAAACAGTGATTGACCATCGAAGCAGCCTATAATGCTGATAGATTGATAAGAGCTGGACGAATTATTTGCTGGCTTCCCGTCAGTATGGTTATGACGTTCTCATTACGAGCGATGATTGCTGTACCATGAGTAAGCCAGAGATCGAGAAGTTTAAGGAACGGACGTTCATGGCTTTGAAAAGAAGAGCTATAACGAACTAACTGGCAACGCTTAGAGTACGGAGGTTTCGTTGAACATGTATTTCCATACACCTTGCGTTGTCGTGTGAAAACTTCTTCGAATCATTCCCCTCGTGCTATAGCTGTATTAAGGAAGGACACCAATCAAAGAAGCATACTTCAGCCAAAGAAATTGTATAGCACTCTCAAGCATCCCATTATCCAAAACTGACATTCCAAATGGTGCAGGTAATTAAAATCTCTGTTTGTTCTTAACAGCACATGCTTAATTTTAAAGCAGTCGGTGAATCTCGAATCTAACAGAATGCCAGGGCCTTTTATATAAAATTCCATGTACAACGGTAAACCGCAACGGGTTTAATTAAAGTAAAGGACTACAAAATGTTAGTTACTCTAGATCGCTTAGTTTGGGTTCCGTGTTGTTGAAGTTTGACATCAAACGGTAAAAATGTATAAATGCAGGAAACAGTTCCATGAAGTAGAAAGTAATACATCACCATATTTTTTAAAAGGATAGAAGCTACGAGGGTGAGCTAAATTAAATGAGCTTTCGCATCACAACGCAACAACAAACGGTATGTTCATCTGTATGCTATTATAATCGAGAGAAATAAACGGAGGACGCAAACTTCGGTTCAGTTTTAAAGCATAATTTATGTTTCGTGTTATTTTCAAGGCAATATTTAAGTGATGTTTAGACTTTATAAACTGTGAACTGGAAAACTGCAAGTAAATTGAAATAATAATTTACCTTTTTTGATAAATTTTTTTTAACTGATTTTTTTATAAAAATAATTATTGTTAAACACCAGAACACCAGAAGTTTAAAAAAAACTTATTAATCATGCGTATTTATGTATTTTTTTTTCCTTTTTTAACATCCTAAGCCTATGGGAAATATGGCCTAACCTAGTTTAAACCTGCTAGAAAAATGCTTTGTTTTGATATTTGTCGAGCAGCTGTCGAGCACTTTCATAAGCAAAACAATCTAACCATCGATTCCCAGGCTTATCTGGCTTGGCAGTTTGTATGGGGAGCTGTAAGCTTTTAAGCCTGGAAACGTCAAAACGCATACAAAAAACTGGCTTATCCCGTGATCTACCCCATTAGCAGGCCCTTCAGCCTCTCACGACAAATATCAATTAGATGGGTTGCACATAAACAATAACACCTACATCATTAACCTTCACCGCCGTCGGTTGGATAAAAAGAATCACAATCGACACGTTTGCAGTCCGTTCGATCTCCTTCATTTCCGTGTGTGGCGCCAACGATGCAAAGGTGATCCCCATCTTCGCACGCTTAAGGCCTTCCGAGACCTGGCACGAACATCGGTACGAGCATGCATGTGCCTAAAAGCGAATAAAACGAAAGGTTAAATGTTGCGCTCACTGTGCATGTGTTTCTACGTTTATTGATTTCCGTATCTGCTCGGGGCGTGTTAGATTGTAGGCCATAACTGGTTGCGCGGTCTCGTGCCTGCCAATAGATTTTTCGACAAACCGTAAAGTAAAGTTTCTGAAGTTGTCTGGGATAGGAAGACGCATCCAGGAATGAAATGCGCAGTTGAGCGAAGCGTGGAATGAATGAGGAATGAGGAGATAGAAAATTACAAAGTGCATGTTAAAGGTTGTTAATCGGTGAAATGGATTAAGATAACCAGGTCGTTTTCGGATGCCGACAGAGCTTTAAAGCGTAAGAATTACCACATACATACGGGACAAGAACGTAGTCGAATTTTCCCAACTGTTCCCAAAGCAGTTCTTTTTTAAACATCATAAAACTATGGAGTTCCAAGAACAAAAACTTTAGCGCAAGTCACAATAAAAAGCTACGCGATCACGATTAACAACGGAGGCGCTAGGGAGAAACCATACCGTGAATGTGTATAAATATTTAGTAATCCCCAATCGATTCTAATCAGGCTCGAGTTCTTCTTCTCAAGCCGAAAACTACGCACAAGAGAAAGAATTCAAACAGTTCTTAAAGGGTTTGCGGTACAGAATACGATCGAACCAATAAACCAAAACGGTCCCCTGACGGCCATAAATATAAAGCCACGAGCCCCATTTTAGTTTTGATGCTTTTCAAACAGTCGAACCGCCTTGAAAAACAAGACTGAAGAGAAGTTGAAACTTGGGCAGAGAGACGATTGAAGCGAGCTGGAAACAGTTCCCGCATAGAAACAATGCTACCAAACCAGTTCGATTAGCTACGATTTATTTCATTAAAATGGTACGATATCCTGCGGTGTTGTTTTTATAAATTCGTTTCAGCGCCTGTGATAATGAATGTAAATATAACATGACGAAGGTTTCATGAGGATGTGCGTTACACCATGCGTTACAGTGTAACGAACGCACTACAAAGTAAAGCGTTATTGTAAATAACTTTTCACTGAGCAGAAAATATCCGATGTCATTGACTTTAAATGTCGTGTTAAACACGTCCATTGCCCACAAATTGTATATCTTCAATCAATGAAGATCACCGATTTTTACTTGCTACCATGAAATCGCTTCGCTTTGATCGTGGAACATTGAGTCGCATCGTAAAAATCAAAGTGTTGTTTTACTTTACGACTAACCAATCATCTTAAAACTATCAACTAAATGTTGTATGATCAAACAATCTTAGATCAATTCAGCATGCGTGGCAAAGAACTGATTTGCCGACCGAGACTTCCCGTAGCGATACTCCTGGAAGCACTATAAGGTCGTTCACTTTCGAAGAGAGTTCCTAAAAATTTCAGACGGCAAGAAATTCTGGCACACAGCAGCCAAGTGAATCATTAACTTTCAATAAATTTCAAATTTAGCAAATGTTTTATCGCATAAGTTTGATCATGAAACTGTTGGGCCGGCCGAAAGGAAACCGATCCATACGACCGGCATCGTTTATTACCCAAATTATTTCCCATGGTGCACAAAATCGACACTGCACATGCAGTTTCATTGACGCGAGTGAATGCTGTTGCTGTGGGGCAAAAACAGCAGCGACTGAGAACCATCCGAACCAACGTTTGATGGACGTTGATTGTGATGTTTTGCCACGAAAGAAATTTGCTTCCATCAAAAACCACTTATAAGTAACGACGCATCGCCAAAGTTTCGGGGCCCGCTCCGAACGGATGAACACACGACGGGCAAGCAGAGACACCACCAAAGCAGAAAACATGGATACAGCCAGCGAGAAAGTATGTCCATTTAAAGATGCGATCTGCGTTCGAATAAAATAACGATCGCGCGAGCTTACACTGTCTCCCATTCCTATCTATCCTGCAACGCACGCCCCGAACCTTTCAGCCCACGCGCAAAACCGCTCGGTTCTTGATGAAGCCGGCAGTAACTTTAAACCAACGAATATTTCTTTTATTCTCTTCGGGAGTTACCCCCGGCTCAGATTGAGCCATTTGATGTGTGCTTTATTTTATAGAAAAGTCAAATTGAACCAGACGGTTTAGATAGCGCAAAGAAGCGATGCGGAATGTGTTGCGATGGTTTTTATGGTGATTCACACGGTTGTGTCGGCATCGTTTTCAGTAAGTGTTATGTTGACATAAATTTCAAACAATCTTGAATACCGGTAGGGTATGTCGATCGTGCCATTTGAAGGATCGATTTCAATTAATTTATTTGTATTAAGTAACTTCATTGCTTGTATGGCGAACAACCACTTGCATTCAATCATAAGTTTTATGGAATTTAAAAAGAGAAAAGAGGATATGGGAGACAAAATAACATAAGATCTAGACATAAGTAACAACAAACGCTAGCGGAAAATGTTTATGCAGGTTGGAACAAATTTTCATACAACAAAGTGAAAGTAACCTTCATCACTTCGTATAAATTCTGTAGAAATTCTTCACTACACTCAGAACTTAACCAGCATGAGTGCGTAGTTGCGCATCTTAGAAAGCAACTGGAACAGTGCCCATTCGGAATACCCAAACTAGATCTAATTGATAATTCCAACCGTGCATAGCCCAACATTATACAACTTCCACCCCGCTGGAGTACGGCTTGCATGCAGCAGTTGCATCTCTGGAATGTCCCTATCATTGCGATGCGTGTCTGTTGTACATGAATCACTGAAATGTATCTCCATTTCCCTGGTTATCCACCCAGCAGCATCGCGACCATTCGTGAACCTGTGCCCAGCGTTCACGTAGATCTAGATTTTGTTAGATGTCAGATGCTGAACAACTTGTCCCAGGTTCAAGGTTGTGTGCCATCTCCCTCTCTCTCTTTCTTTGCTACACTTTTGCTTCATTTGGAATGGATGGTGTATTTTGGGAAAGATTGATCAGTCAATAATAATCCTTTAGCGGGTAAGAACGGCTCCGGACCGTTTCGTGCGGTACGCGCGTTCTGTGTCCGTGTCATTGACGTCCGATTTCCAACGAGAGATTGACGGAAGTCGTGACCTGCCCTCGGTGCACAAGCACACTTGGCCATCTAAACCATTTGTCAGACGTTTAGTGGGCAGATCGATCAGTGTGCAATATAAACCTGTCGAAGTCTATCGTCAAATCAGTGCCGATCAAAATTGCATTACTGTTGCTTAAGATTATCCACTTTGAACAGAACAGAACAACTTCCTCAAGAATGAACGTAAATATCTTCCTTTTTGTAGTTTTATGCGTCTTATTCGCTAGTGGCTTTAGCTCACATACATTCACAAATGCATTAGTATCACAAGTCACTCGGACCTGTGAAAATAATACAGTAACCATCGCATTCCGTTTTGTGGCCACATTAAAGCATTCCGATTTATCACACCAAGATTTGTGACTCACGAATGCTTTTTAGTTAGTCTTGGTCCGGGAATGAGGCAATCCACCTTTCTCTGCTGGCACGATCGAGTGCAGGTTACGTTGATGCAGATTACGTGCGTTTAACAGTAAGAAAAAATGAATAAAACGAATGATCGCACTACGCAAAGAACCTCGACTGATACTCGTGGAGAGAAGGGTGTAAAACTTGCACTTTTATTGACCAATCTGCAACGATGGTGATACGATTTTATGGGTCCGGTTTCGGACCCGAGCTGGAACTGCCAACTTCCACCCGCGAACATCCGCGAACAAGGTGGTGTTTTTTTTTTTTTTTTTGGTGATGGTTTTGGATTTCATTTCGCACGAAGGTTTATTTTGAGCACACTTCTTCTTTCTCACCAGTAGGACAATATTGCTCGAAAGCGAGGAAAAGTGATCGCGTAGGTTCAGTTATGTGGGAAACTTGATTCTTTTTTGTGAATTTTTGCTGATCGAATCGGCGGTACCGGCACACCGTACATGGATGAGATATGCTGAACGGTTTTTGTCCGACTGCCTTGACCATGACCCTGAATTAAATATGGCACGCTGACGGGAGTGCCGATTTAGAGTTGCGAGCTACTTACAATTTTTACTTCAATTTAGGATATTTTTGCAATTCTTTTTTCTTCTTCTAAAACCTTACTTCATACAAGAGAAATGTTTTTTTTTGAAGCGCAATACTTACATGCTAATGTATCAGATGCAATGGAATTTCGTGCAATAGACATGGCACTATACTAGCTTCAAGCATTTCTTGGTTTTTATAAATCAACTCTGCACAGGCACGATTATGCAAAAAAAGCGTACATCGCTCCGTTGAACATTTTACGAGCCTACGAGCAATTTTGCACGTAGACACCACTGTTTCTAGGTGCGGGTGGAACGGACCGTTGCCCGAAACGGCTTTGAGGAGGAGGCAATTTAATAATACGCAACCGGTTAGTTGTGCGATCCGTGCGACCGCATTGATATGATTTATCATCTGACAGGAAGGAAGGTTACGCGAGTCGGACTAAAGGAAGAGGAGGACTTTCGCGACGGGCAATCCTCTTCTGGGCTGACCTTTCGCCGTTGGTTTCGTGTTTGCGTGGACTGTATGCTGGGCAAGTACTCGTGTTTGCACGCTAGGTTTCCTCTTTCATTGTGACCCGGCAGGAATCCTCGAAATGGGCGACGTGATGGTTTGTTTTACCTGTTTCGTATTAAGACTCCAATGACTCCCAAAGCACCTTTGCATGGTGCTTTTTCTTCAGGAGCAAATTATCCTGTTTGAGAAGTTGGATGGTTAACTACGGGAATGGTAGAAAATAATTTATCATACATTTTATGGTACATTGGCTGCCTCAGCATCTGTCGTTGCATGCACAACGAGTGCAGATAAAAAATAGGTATATGGCCACTTCATATTAACACTCTGGAGATCTCTTTTAGAGGGGGAAAAGATGAGCTATAACTTTAGGTATTGGATCAGTGAGTGTCCACATCACTCCTTCATTGTTTTTATTCGCATAGGAGACAAAAATACCTATAGAGTATTTTACGTTCAAATGCAGATAAGAGGCTTCCACAGCTTTTACTGCCTGGAACAGATGTGTTGAATGGAGGCCGCAAATCTTTGTATATCAAAAAATATAAACCGAGCTTTATGAAGCCTAATGTTATTCTTGATAAAAAAAAAATCAAATCACAGGCTCAGTGGGCTAATAATTTCCTTTTGCAACAATTTATCAACCATCACTTGAATGTGAAGCGTTCCATACAGACACAAACGACAGCTTAAACAGAAACTCCACCGGACAACGGGCGGAAACTAATCAACGCCGAACGATAGTATCGTCGATCATCCGAGTTGTAATTTACGATGTGTTGTTACACCGACACGTTAAAACGATCATCACAACATAATCTCCTTAATGATGAAAATGATGATCACGGACAGGGAGAGCTAATGTGCTCCAGATATTTCATCGCGTCAAGCAGAGTTCGCAGGTTGCGGTTCTGGCTATCAGATGGATTCCAAAAAAAAAATGTATGTCTTGATTGTGGCAGCTAGCATAAATCATCGTCAAGTACTTTTAATATCTTCATATCGCTTCCTTCTCGATCGCCCTTTACTTAAACAGCACTGGGCCTACTAACGCGTGTACAGCTAACCGATCCCGTACACACGCCGGTCACCCACAAACGCACCCAATTGAAAGTGATTGAGAGCGATCAATAAATTGCCCAGTGCGATTTCGATCTCTGCTTGCCGGTCGGATGTTGGCCGCCTGTCGCTGCGGTAGTTTGGCGGCAACCAGAAATGGATTCCATAAATTACATAGTTGATGAAAACAGTTGTCAGCTGTAAAGGGCCTTTAGGAGGTGCCGCGGTTGCGACTATCGTCGACGATAGTAGTACCCGATTTTAGAAGCATTCAGAACAGCATCCTGCTTCTGCACAATATTGGACCGGGTGAGGACGGTGGGTTGATCGGTGGGTGGCGTTCCAGATACTGCAATTAAACTGACCAACGGTGTTTCAACTCCTGTAGATATTGTTCACGACGAGACATTCTGATTTGGTTCAATAACCTTACATCACGTAAAGAACACTCACTTTAAGTATAAGATTTAACCTGCAGCTTTGGTTCCTTTATAAAGATTACAACACTTTACTAGAATGAACCGAACTCCATCAAGGAAATGTTAATCGCTGCGTAAACTATACTCCAAGCCATGCCGATTCCTGTTTGTCTATCTACTTCTTCAATTAGATTAATATGGGAGGTGTTTCCGCGATGGAAAGAATAGGTTTTAATTGAATAGTTTCAAATGTCATCTCCGATAAGGACATGGGTGCCGCCTTATGGTTTCGAACAGCGTGCGCCACATTTCTATGACACAACAAAGGGCCACAGCTGTACGGATCATACCCCAAGGGACCTTCATCACACCATATGAATAGAGTTCCGCGTAAAGAGTGTCAAATGGAGACGCCCCAAGATTCGCGTGATTTCATTGCGATTTCCCTGCTTACTTCCTTCTAATCACCGTAAATCTTTTTCACGATGCATTTGCAAACGACTTTGCGAAAACGTTGCTTCGAGCTGCTCAACCAACCAAGCGATCACCACGATCAACGAATGCTAGCGATAACGATCGTGCACCGTTGCGTTGCAGGGGCGGTTTATTTTCCCAACCTGGCAATTTCCCGGACGCCTGTCGACTCCTCCTACTTTCCGTTTCACTTACTACTTGCAGAAAAATTGCTGTCGCCTTTCTCACAAATTTGAGTAAAAGGGGGACAACAGTGAATAAGAGCCGCTCGGAGCGGTGTATAATCATTTCCCGACTAGGCCCGTAAACGACGGCGGCAATGCATCGAGAGTTTCGCAAATGATGCTTATTTTCTAGTGGCAAGTGAAAAATGAAGGTGTTGATTGAATCATTAGGAGCAAAGAATCATGATTTGATGATTCTGCATCAACTAGTCAATTACTTAGTCTAAATTATTTGAGCACTATCGGTGATAGAGATGCTTTGATTTACCGCAGGTCGTGTATATATGTTCAATGTAATTTAAAACTGATTAAAATAAGATTATCTCATGGTTATCTCAGCACTTTACAATTTATATCTCTATTATTGCATGTTTTGGTCGATCATTTCGTTAACCGCTTTTCTTTTAAGACACAATTAAAACAAAAACAAAACTACGAGTTAATCATAATTTTAATTATCGTTATGTCGACTTCCCACAATCACAGGCTGCAGTAAAGCTTGATGGATTAAAGGGAGTTTCCGGTGCTGTCCATTATAAGTCTGTATTTGCTCACGATTTCAACACCAATAATTATAGCGGAACAAGTTCAGCAGAATAACTTAGGTTTAGTTTAACCATGTTCGACTAAACATTCTAGAAACTCCAGCTGCTACCCAAGATGCTCCTCCTTTGGCATGTAGTGATATAAATGAAGATCACCCACCAAGTACAAAACAAAAAAAAAAGAAGGTAAAAGACCATGATCCCGAAAGCAATTCTGCACATGCCTGAAAACGATAAAGTAAAATCATTAGCAAATGCAGCTTTATGACAGCCAACACAACTCATATCAAACTGCCTGTCTTCGATATGTTCCCAGCGGTAAGACGTAAACGATAGCAAACCATGACCAAAGTCCATCCCGTAAAACCAGCTTGCGCTCTACCGGTAATTAATGGTTGTCGTAGAAAATAAAGTTTTCTATCATTCAATCATAATTGCCCGGCTGCGGAATTATAAATCTGTTCTGTGGAATGTTCGAACAAAACCGGCACCATCAACGCCAGATAGACGCTGGAAGGTAAACATATTTTATAACACACCGCAGTAAAATGGCTTTTGAAGCGATTTCGTCACGTTTTGGTAAAACTTGACAAACCAGCTTGGAGCTGTGCAAATGTCAAGATCCTAGTACGCTCAAGCATATCAGAAAAAAGGCTATTACATACAAAATTACAATGTAATAAATAAATGAATCATTAACCGAATGTAACTTTTTCCTGCCAAAGGTGCACTGGTGTACAATCTGGAAACTACAAACTATTCTGATTCATCCGTGGTGTTCCACGATACGGGAAGTTCCACTTATGATGAAAGCATCGCAATGCGAAATAACACGACAAACAGCAAAAGATATTGATATTCTATTGTACGCTATTGCTTTATGAATTATGAAGACCAACGGAAAAACCCAGCTAATTTCGCACATCCTCCTGCAATTGGCTGCACGTCATGAATATCAAGTTAGTCATTAGCACATGAGGAATTTGTCGTAGGAGAAAAAAATTCTGCTAAAGGGTCTTTTAAATTGACTCAAAATCGACAACTTGCTGATGAAGCAATGGTTATAAAATTTATATATTTAAACGTAAAACCGGTGGAAAACTTCTAATTCACATGGTGAAGAATACTTGTCTTAACCATATGGCAGTGAACATCGATATTATCGAATGCTAGACTCAGAACATTTCCATTTCCAATAACAGTAGCTCTACATTAGGGATTCGTTTTGACAGATGAGAAATCGTGACAATTAGTCAAAAATATCAGCCCACTCTAGCCGTCGAACCGACATCACGTTGTCGCATTGAGAATGCACTTATTTGTACTCCTTTTCGTCCCATTTTTCTTGCAGACATTCGGTGCAACTGAACAAATCTTGAAAACCACACTAGTGTGTGACTCTCTTTGGGGGTGATTGTTGTGATTGCGTTGATCGCAACTATCAGCGATCGCTGACGCGAAGGATCGATCACCGAACACGAGGTGGTTGCAGGTTATTCTTGCCATTGGCGCGTAACCGTAGGGAGCTGTTGCGAAGAGGTCCTCAGCGTAACTGAAGAAAATACGTAGGGGGTACAATACAAAACTGTGAGAAAAGTAACATGATTGATCCTCGGCTGTCAACCGGTTTAATTAGGTGGATTAAGTCGTTTACAAGAGGGTTCAGCATTCAGCCCTAACAAGTGGAGCGAGAAGAAGCGGCCGTGTCGGAAATTTGTCACTCTCGTTCTCGGTTTCCGTTCACGCGTTTGTTGCAATGTCATGTTGCGGAAACAGCAGCTCAAACTCTATCCACCAGCGAGCAACCGGTTGTCCTTTGCTCAACTTCTGCACTGTCGTTTAGGCTTTTTTTCCTGTCTAACGGAGGAACGAGAATGTTTTACTTGTCGAAAGGACGATGATTTTCTATGTAGGGGATGGGATTTTTGCCCAAGGAGATGAATGAATATGCCGTGCCGTTCGAACTGCTAGAGAGAGCATAATTGGTATGAACGGTGCCTCGTAACGTTGTAAACTAATTTCGAAACCCACTGGACAGGTGTTTGCTGCTTAATCGTGAATATTGCAGAAGTAACTGGAACTACTGTTCAACGAGGCAGCATGAAATGAAATTAAGATCCACACCAATGCTTTGGTCCAATTAGAACGGTGTAATGTGACATTAGGCTACTGTACAGCCATCGATAAATGAGTCAATCTTACTGATAAGAATCGAACAACGAAGGAAAAACTGGTACAATGATTTTATCTTGGTCAACAGAGGGATATTCTCCATACGTGGATTCGCAAGTACTGTAACGGAAATATCCTATTACTTAACTGGTGCAGGAATTTCCTATATTGCGCAAAAAGGTAAACTTATCGTTTACTCGTAAATGTGATTTTTATCTCAGCTTATTCTTATTCACTATCTGAGAGATGATATTTTATATGATTCATTTGTGTGTACAGCTCATTTTTGTTGGGCAATGCGAATTCTTCGAGTGCGTTTCAGCCGTTTCAGTTTGCTTCTTTCGACGTCTAATTTACACTTCGTCCATTCAATTAAGGTTCACTGACTGATAAGGAATGCCGCTTACATGGTGTTTGTAGTCGTAATCAAGTATCTTATCGCACGAGCTCTTCTAAACATACATTAGAGAAGAGTGTATGTATGTATTTGAAGGAGATTTTTGAGTTTTTGCAAACAATGGGTACAAAGGTAGCATTAATATTGACAGGAGGAATTAGCGAATTGTGCACTCTTCCTGCGAAACCTGCCCGAGTTCGGATGCGTATATTGACCAAAGCAAGAGATAAGACAATATACGCAGTATAGATAATAGTATAGATAATAGAGATAGATCCTACACCAAAGTGGGCAAACAACAATGTAACATTTAAAAGTATAATTTTGATAGACACTGTATCTCCCGTAATAGAATGTATAAGTGGAAAAATTTCAACTTTATTAGGGACAGTCGTACAATGAGTTACTATTTATTATTTGACGTAATAAAAACTACAACACAATGCGAATGGCACATTGCATAGTTCAATGACCTAAACGTAAGTTGCATTCCTAGCACTTTACATACATAACCCAAACATAATTGACCCTGACCTACATCAACACACTGTAAACAGATGGTTTTAGAACAATCCCAACTGAGCGCTCGTTGTGCTAAAACTTCTCTCTCCGTGCCGCACTCACTTCGGTAGTCACTCACGCGACGCTTATTTCACACACACTACCAACATTCACGGGTCCGCATACAGCTGTGGATCGGGGGCAAAATCTACACCGAATACCAAAAATAGAACGAACGGGAACGAAAATTTTCAACCGGTAGCCGCTGCACATTCCTTTAATTGCACTATTTCCAAACGGGATATTCAAGAAAGAACTCCGGAATTGCACTATTTTGGAACAAATATATTGACACATACGCGACCTTTCCCACGATGATTCAGCGACGGTCGTCACGAGTTGGATAAACTTCACAGCTTTTGCACTACACGTATAGCACAAACTATTTACACTCCATTCACGCACAGCACCGCAGGTGACGATTGTACTCCGGCATTTGACGGACTGATAAGAAACGATTCCGGGGCAGCATTGAACTTGACCACACGACACGGACTTACCTTTCGCAGCTGAAGCGCATAGACCCTGGGACGATTTCGATAGGTCGCGGCAGTGAACGCGAGCAAACCACCACTCACCAAACATATGTACCGAACGGTCGGGTGTTGGTACCATTTGCGGGCACTGGAACTATTACCGAAATTACGCGATAACACCGAGAAAAATGGGTTTGATTTCGAGCAACGCACAATTCTGTTTGTGTACATCGCCATTTTTCTTCCCTTGGTGTGTGTTTTTTTATTGCTTCTATTGCGAAAAGTCAACGAACGATTGTGCGATTTGTTTACATTTTTTCATTGCGGCTGTCAAACGAGTTGGCTGCGTTTATACCTGCGGATCAGCACTTCGCGGAGCAATTCAAATCGAACGGTGGCTGTTTAAGATGATTTATGGACTGTATTTTGTGGTTTCATTCTTTATGTGCAAAACGAAATAATTTAACGTGAAACGAATAAAGATATGTACTTTCAGGTAAACTAAAAAACCAGAAATTTATTTAAACATATTTGATGTGTACCTATCGATAACAACGATAATTTATCTTGAGAATTGGATTGTTTGAAACTACTAAACCCCATTTATGGTGATCCTCAAACACTTCTTCACACTGTACTGAAGGGTTGGTGTTATTATTCAATAGAGGCAAATAAATTATTCACAGATAACCCCATTGCCCGGCCCTCCAACGAAGTGTGATGGCACAGTAGCAGTACCATTATACTTCCGCTACTACTGATTTGCGTTGGGCGAAGCGTTGAAAAATGTTCCAACTGCGTCAAGCGATTACCCAGCTTACAAAGTAACACTCACTACCGGTTACAAAACTAGCTCGTTCCAGATGCCCCAGCTCCGCCAGTGCGTATATAGCAATGAAAAATGATCGCCTATTTGCGTGCGATTGACTTTATCAAAATTCAATAAATTAATTTCTCCCACATTTCTTCCTCGTTGGGATGCTTCTCAATGCATGCCTTGTGTTTTTTTTTGCTACGAACACCGGAATACTTAGTAAAAACTGGAGCACACGCTCTATGCCTCGACACTGCAGGACTAATCCAGTTTAGCTTATCCTTGACTGGATCCAACAGGAGGAAAAACAAACAGAACTGGTACTGTGAGGAACGCTTTCGCAGAAGACCTGATGAGCTGCTATGGATCGGTTTCACGCCATGGTGGCGACGTAATTAGTATTAATTGCTCGACGTTGTATCGGTTTATCATAATCGGAATAGGTAATTAACTATTACTTAGCTTATCGCGATAGGAGCGAGTTTTACAACTCTCGTCATCGAGGTCTGTCACAGAAAGTTGCTCGCTGATGGAATCGAGCCGGCTGCAGGTGTAACGAAAACCGCCGCATAAGGTTCAGTACCGGTTGGGCATGCACCGCGATCTAACGATTTGTCGGTTATCTTTAAAGATGCAAATTCATCGAAGATCTTATAGCGTTGGAATAATAAATGATCTCATGATCTCTGCATCTTCATGACTCTCGGTGCCTGAAGGTAGTGGAATTCGTTGTCCATTGAAGCGAAAGAGTGAAGAGTGCGGACATGGATCATGTTCTATCCGGGAAAAGAAACTGCAGTTCCAATTTATCGAGCCTGGAGAATTTGCTATTTCCCACAGCTTATGATTTATGAGGAACTCCAATGCGATCGGGGATACACTATTGCAAATGTTAGATATCAGTAACACCAATTTCCATGCTGTACGATTATCGAACTTTGCAAACGATACGGGATGAAACGATAAATCTTTCATCGATTTAGAACATCGGGAAACCATACTAACTGCCTTCCCATAGACATACAGCGAATCGAAAGATTTAGACGAAAGAAGATAAAATAGAAACGGAAACACGGACATGATTCCCCCGGTCGTACTAATTGATTGCTAGAAAGATAAATTATTTCTCACCTTGGGGGTATCTTGGGCAAACATTTGTAACATCGTTTCCAGAAATCGGGAACACGGAAAAAAAATCATCGACAAATTGGACGATTTTTTCTCTAGGACACCGTAGATCTCGTGTTCGACAGAGTTGGGTTTATTTTTTGTTGTTACTAAAGACATTAAAGAAAAGGTCATCGAATTCATTTGCTTCGGACAGGAATTCATTTGGGGAATACGGAATCATTCCTTTCCAGGTTTTTGCTTACTACACTATTCAGCATGACACTACTACTTCAAATATACCAGGAATAGATTCCTAGTTGTTGTTGACAATTAATTAAAAATAATCTGAACAACAAACAATTCACTGGCATATCAATTTCTAATCAACGAATGCTGTCTTCACCTAGTGGCGCATAACTAACCGTCATCAATTTATAATCGATTGTTTCCAAAACATGCACGCATACGCATTGGGTTACTTTAATCTCGAAGAACATAAATCAGCGCTAATCTTAAAGGGATCTTTTTTTACGAACAGCAGGGCTATCAGCTTAGATGATGGATCAATTGAAAGCGGCCGCAAACCAACATATGACGATCGAACCATCCACGGGTGTCATGAGACATTGTACTGTCGCGTGTTAGTATTAGTCATTCGAAATGTGTTGTTTTACGTATGATTTATTTTTAACATATCTTTGTAACGGTAAAATGTGTGATATGCAAACCAAACAAACAACATTCGAATGCGAAGTTCCAAATCAAGCCCACTCGACAGTCTAACTAATGATGTCTCCAACCGGCGCTTTTGATTGTGCTCCACCACGTTCGCTGGCTCCCGGGTTGAGCTCTCCCGCTGGTATGTCCGATCTGGACTGTGCCATGTGCTTTTCGCGATACGCTGATAACACCCACAGGCGCACGCGCACTCCGCAACCCTACCGGTACCGTTCCTACATCAAAAACGGTTCCGCCTAGACGGAAGAGCTAGTGTGTATAGGTTAGTTCGTCCGAAGGTAAGCCACCATTCGCCAGTAGGTTACGCGAGCGGTCTCGCAAGTTGCCGAGGCGCGACGACACCGACGACGTCTGCATCGAACGCGTGATAATCAGCAAACGTCATAGTGGCGCAAAATTCTGAGCAAACTCTACTTTTCTTTCCCGTCTCGCGCAATTTTTCCTCTTTTCATCCCCAAGAGTGTGGGTGAGGCGTAGTTTGAAATTGGACAGCAATATTTCCCTTGAAAATAACATTTCATTTGAACTAATTACTTACACCATTCAAGCATGCTTGGAATGGGTAAATGGCCAATCTGCGTTGATACATATGTCCATTTTTTTTTCCTAAGGCGTACTGCTAACAGCCATCTTATTAAGTGGTGAAAATGGCGGAAATGTGGCACGGATGCTGTGTGCTGCGTTGATTGATTGTTTAGCTAGTGTTATTTGTGTTGTAGCGACTAAACACATCCTGTTCTTTCCTTTCTTAGCCACTCTTTGCGCCACCGTTCGTTCCCGTGCGGATCGTTTCGATGCGTTATGGTGAGCAGTGATTTTTTCCCCCCATTTCAAAACCCTTGCGAAAAGAGAGGGTTGCTATTCGGAATTGATTACTCCGGTAGTAGTTCGCGATCTTGGTCTTGGCACCCGCGAACTCCACCGGCGTAAAGGTGTGTTTGTGCGTGATATTCGCACGTATGTGTGCGCCTGTACCGGTTGGTAGCAGTGGTCTACGTGCCAAACGGCAGCTCCGCCATGGATTCCTTACCCCAAGGGTGGCTGTTTCCACGCGTTGCGCAGTGTTTTTTTTTATTTGCGTCGTCAGTCTTATTTTGCTGTTGCGAATCGAAAGCTTGCAGAAACAGGTAGCAAACAAACCGGGGAAAAAAATCTTCCACACACACACGACGCATTGTCAGCGAATTGTAGAAAATGGAAAGATTATGCGAGACGGCATGGGCACACGTGATGATGAACGTAAAGCTATCATCGCCGAACACGTTTTAGACGGTACGCAGAAAATCCCACATGACGTCATGGGTAACGTTTTATCTTCATTTAATTTATAAGCTGTTTTTTTGAAGATTTAAATTTGATTTCAAAGATTCAGCGTTGCGATCGTACCGGTGAAAGCGGATAGTACGATCGCAATGTCCTTTTCAAGGTTCTTCTTTGGAGGGTGAACTGTTAACTTACAAAAATTACAAATTTGCGTTTTTGTTAAAAACAATATTAAAAAAGAAAGTTTAAAATTAGTAAATATAGCTCGACAAAAATTGTACATATTTAATTAATGGCCAAATGACGAATTTTTGAATTGACAAAAAAACCCTCTCGACAAGGACAACGACAAGGATTTGTTTAGGAGGAAAATGTCATGGGAATTATAAGTCTCCGATTATCTCCGATAAATCCGATTAATTTCCTGTTTGGGCGGTATCTTCGTTCTTTGTCAGTATACACATTGTAATTTGCTACTGGTTATTCTCGGGATTATTTAAAGCTTTGAGTAAATATAAAATTAGTATTTTCGATTTCTTCGAACTTCTCCTCTGCGACTGTATAGCAAAGTACTTCCATGATATCTTCAACCTTTTTTGTCATACTGACTGCCACTTAAAGAACGAGAACGTGTTGGCGTGCGAAAATAATCTAACACACTCTTTCCTCTTTCCTTCGCTCAGGGAGGGTCGCATAGGGTGTCCAAACCACGCATATTAGCAAACTGTAAATTGTTCTCAAGGTTCAATACAGGGTCTTCAAAGCGGACCATTAGTCTACTCGCATAATGTTAGCCCGAGCAAACCCAAGTTGCACAAAAACAATTCGAAGATAAATTATCAATCGTTAAGTCATGCCAACTTGCAGAGCTTGGATTCTGAAGCAGCACGATGCATTATCGCAGCGGGAAGATTGAAACAAATTCAATTGAACACACATGACCAGCAAAAACTTGTCGCTATATATTTGTAGGGATTGCTTTAAAGTCATGCATTTGATATTGGTTCGCTACATGTACTGAGTGGAAAAAAATAAACTGTTGACTTACCTGTCCGATGGAAAATCAGCATTAACTTACGGCACAAAACAAAGAACTTAACAAGCTTGTTTTCTACTAGATTTCGTATATTTTGTATAGCATTATCGTACCACTTTAACATTGTGTGTTTGCATATTGTACAATATCAGCGTTGTTTAGACTGTTGGCTTATTATTTAATTTGTTTCTGCTTTTTGCTGCTTCGCTTACATAGACAATTAGTTTTCTTTACATGCCCTTCTGCTTCCAAATGGTTTAACAAGCACAACCACTAAGATTAGCAGTTTTATCATTTTCTTACATTTTCTTCATTTCTTCTCGACTTACGAGTAGCGTTTAGTATTCGTTGATTTTGTTTATGATTTTTGTTTTTGTGTGTTTTCAAATTCTGATCTTTTTTACTTCTACTATTTACAAATACGCAACTTCTTTTCCATTGTTTAAAACATGTTCACACTTTGCATGAGTGTAGTACATTTTACATTACTTTCAATTGGTTTCTGTTGCACATGGAAAAGCGAACTACTTTTAGTTGCTTCTAGAGCAATGTTAATATCTGTCTTTTAAGTCAATTCCAATGCATGGTACTTTACGTTCGTTCAGGTTCGTTCGCAAATGTATCGGTACAGCGTTCTGTGCTGATTAGTGATGTAATAAAAGAACGATCTATGATATTGCCTGAGCGGCTGAATGCATCATTTGTAAGTGAGCTGACATCTGTACGTGGCTTTTGCATTGCGACAAGCAATTAGCCCTTGGTCATGCTTTCCATCCGTGGCTTATCTTTACGCTGCACATTATTCATAAAGAATGAATATTGGGCGATACTAAAAGTAGCCGAAATAATAGAGTTAAATTGAGATTTTTGATAATTATATTCAAGGTTTTGATGTTTCATGACCAGTAAATATGTTAAGCTTGATGGATGTTGACTTCAAGTGCTATTGCTTGCATTACGCCAACGCATCTCACATTCTCTTTCTACAATATTTTATGGCACTCAGTTCTTCGATACTGTTAGGCGTTGACTTACGTGGCTGCTTTAGTTTGTGTGCAGCTTCAAACTTCTCATATTTTAGCATACATTTTCATCACATTATCCCAAAAAGATGTGACAAGAAACGCAACTAAAATGTGCGCACATAATAAACATTTACTTATCTTGTTTTTTTGTTCCATTACTACCTATGTGATTGATGCATTAAGCGATTCAAACTGTGTTGTGAGGTTTTATAGTTTATTTCGAGAGACGTCAGTGGGTGTAAATTTTGAATTCAGAAAACAAAAACCCCTATTCATTGATTTTAAACATAAAGCACAATCACAAGATCGTTCTGATTACCTCACACCGCTGGGTAATGGGTTAAGCATAACTAAATAAGTTATTAATGACTAGAAGAATTTAAAGTTATGTATTGAAGAAAAATACGATTTCGCAGGAGCAGGAACGCAGTGCGCACATTAAGTGAACGTAGAAAATCCATAAGTTCATGATTATTTCTATTGGCAGTTTTAGAAGCAGACTGTTGCAGCTTTTCACAATAAATAATATGATCGGTTTGATGAATTGTCTCCATTAAACTTCGTTTACCGTTCCAAACATAACCATCAAACAGTATGACGTACGGGGTAAGCGGATAAGGAAGCTGCAGTTAACTAGTCGTATTAATTTTGCATATTTTCGCTTGATTATTTTATGGAGTTAAGGCTTGAAGCGTTGGATTTGTTTGTTTCCTGAAAATGGTACATTATTGTCTATCATTTGCTGTGTCAGAACGAGGTACGGCTTTAAACGTTAAATCTTACCACAACTAGCTCTACTAAAACTTGCACTATTTGGTATTATTTGTGTTTTGTTCTACTCGTTCGAATGACGGAGTGGGGGTTTGCATGGATTTTCAACAAAGAATCGAACGCTCGACTCGTCACAATCCCGGCCAACAATGCCCCCCCGATGGTCGCTCGCTGTCGTTTACATTTCTTCGTTCGATGCGGTAGGGTTTGTTTATTGTTGGGTGCGCTTGTAACCTTTACAAGGTGTTACACAGGTGGTCACACCGTTTGCTTAAATGTCTAGTAAGTGTTGTTCGAATTCTGAACTCCTGAGTTAGATCTCGTACAAGATGTTGCTTATGTTGAGTATTTTTACACACCTGGATGCACAAGTGTTTGCTGATTGCTACCGGAACAATATCCGGACATATTTGTCCGTAAGCTAAACATGATTGCAAGGCTTTTGATATCTTTTGACGAATTCCAACGCTACGTTGAAACATCTCAGCGCAACTTAATGAAGTCCCAGCCAAAAAGGCTAATAAAAGGTTCTCTGTAGATATCATCTAGAATCAGATCCATGCCGTTACGGTGTTCTGCTGTGCGAACTGAAATTCTACCATTTTATGTATCAATCCTCAAATCAAAAGATTTGTACACTATCGCCGTAAGCAAAGGCTTCAACACACACTGTATCTGCCCTGCTAGAAGCAAAAAAAGCACAGAATATAGAGGATCCACTTTCGCAAATAAATCGAACTGCTACTCGATCAACATGTACAACAAAGACATAAATAACGTTTGGGACACCGGTAAATGGGATCGTTTACACCTAGCGTACTAGATGACTGGGAGACAATTTTGCAATACTTTTTCTCTCACTTATCCACTAACTATGTACAAGCAGTGCCGAATAGAACCAAAACTTCTACGGACGCCGGACTGACGCATTACTTCGGCAGCAGGAACGGAAGCATCAAATCCTTTCGTGAACCATTCGTTTAGAGTAAGTTTAAATAGTAAGCTACAGTTATAGACGTCATGGAAGCATTTCAGAAACAGTTAGCATAACGAGGCATCCATTATTGACCTGTTCTAGTGGTCCCTGCTGTGTGATGTATGTGAAAATTTGGTCTGACTGGACTTTCATCTGCAACAGTGCTCTGTAAATGTGAATTAGCCAAGATTAATATTCTGCGAGTGTGCGAGTATGCTGCAATGGATGGGAATTTAAACGAATGATTAGCGTTCGATATTGTTGCGAGCAGTTTCATCATAGCGGGCGCTTAAACATCCAGCAAAAGCATCTGCAAAGCGTCTCACAAATCAATGAATGAATTGAACTTTACGACGGAAAAAAATAAAAATCAGTCTCTACCGTTTACCAGTGGTTTGTCACCGCGTTTGAATGAGATTTTTACGCCCTTCTTTCGTTCACCGTAATTCGTACTGCCAATTGGTTTAATGGTGATCAACCGTCGCATCATTCAATCCCACCCTTTAACCACAGTGACACATTATTGCTGAACCTAGCATGGCGAAACCACCGCGCACTGTTTGTTGGGGTTAAATTTGGTCGCTGTTTCGAGCAGTTTGGTTCGTGGGACAAATGGGACGCGAGGGGCAGTGCAACGTCTCTTCGATCTCCGATCATAGATATAGCAAATGCACAGTGGCACCGTACACAACGAGAGTGCTTAGGCTAAGGAAACTACAGCAGGATAATGCTTTGTAGCGGTTGCGCTGCTCGGATACCGAGCTGGTGGGGAGCAATTCGTGCCAGGAGGAAGCTGTAGGAGATCCTGGAACTGAAAAAAGAAACAGCGGAATAGAAGAAGAAGAACAGGAAGGTTTCGTATTAGCGCGCGACGCTCATTCCAACGCACAAATGAACACACACACACACACAGATACGATGGTACGGTTACAATACATACACAAACACACCCATGTTGATAGGAAAACAATCGAAACCACACAAAAATGTCATCCTGCGACATGCGATCTTAACCATGATGCTACTGGACATAGACACAACAGAATACAAACATGCACAAATCACACAATATCAACCACCTTGGGACCACCGGTAACATTCCAGATGTGCAGGACATGCCATGCCTATCCGAACGGTCCATCAATCTTTGCGCGATGCTTATCGCCATGCTGCTGCCGGTGAGCTAACGTGCAGGATGTAGTAGTTTGGCGAGTCCGTCCTGTTCGAAGCATCGTTTTAGCACTTTGAAGGAAGTTTAGACATGCTGCTGTTGCTGAAATCAAACATTACTACACACATTACAAACATGCATACACACAACAGCATTCTACGAAGGAGCCTAACGGTAACATGTGCACTAAATAAAAGAAGGACTGTAAAAAGTTCGCAAAGAGTTCCTGGGGAATTGTAGTGGCATAGCTATGCTAAGACAAGAAATAATGAACTTTTGTCAGTGTGATGTCAGATAAACTTTAAGAACTGTTGCGGGAGCAGAAGAGATAGCTTCTATTACGAAAACCAGAGCGAATTACGCTCAGTTTTCGTAAAGAGACAAGGTCTTTCAGATTTAGATTCAATTGAAAGTCTTTGAGTGAACGTCATAAAAGGAGGATCTACTGCTATACTTTTATAGTCTAAATAGAGGAACAGTAACTGATCGCAAAAGCGTCAGCAAAACTGAAGAAAAACTAAACTCAGACATTCATTTTTGCATGGACTATTCCCAATGTTAAAGGCTAAATAACCTTCTTCATCGCCTTTCGAGACTAGTCCATACTTTTGTTAATACAATCATAATGTTAGCACTGTAATGTTTAAGAATCATTCATACCTGCGAAAATTAAATACACAAAGAAGAAAACGACATGCTTCAAGACACGATTGGTTACAGACTGGGCTTGCCTGAACCTTAAGCACATGCAACAACACATGCTGTAGCGGCATTCAAAATGGGTTTTTTTGCTGAAACATTTAGCGTGCTGTCACAGAAGAGTGGTATAAAAATCAGTGAACTAACCCAGCCACTAACAAAACCCCATATAACTATGTTGAGCCAAATCTTATGACCATTCGATATCTTCTGACTGGTTCAGGTGCATGCGTTAGTGGCAAAATGTAGCTTGCAGATCAAACACGATCATTTGGGGATTGATGCGACAACAGAAATATGAGCGATATGCAGTTCTCGTATGAGCGTGTTGCGGGAGATGTTATTGGTTGTGGAGTTTTAGTGGAAATGCAAATCAAATGCTCGAAATCTATGATCGGATAACGACAAGATAGAAAATATAGGAAAGGAGACAGAAGAAGAAGAATAGCCAAAGGTCGCTTTCGTCACAACAAGTAGTGAAAGGAAAATTGAAGTTCATGACAAGAAAATGTCTCAAAATGCAGCACGAAACATTCATCACTAATTTTGCTGTATAATAATTGGTAAAAGAACGAGTGTCCGTTAAGGGTAGTGTTTGATTTGTGTTACGCATTTGCTTGCTAGTAATATGTAATACTTTCAAGTTTAGTAGTTTTGAACCGTAACGTTCTGTCAGTTTCATCTCAGGGGCATGCATATTTGGTGGCATGATTTACTTGTTTACTCGTTTGTTTACTACCATCCAACGCTAATACCGTCCGTCATCCCCATAGCACGCGTTTTTTTCTTGTTGGCTTGATAGGTTTTTGGTTAATTTTTACTAACGGTTTTAATATGTTTTCGCTCTGTATGATGCCAGTGGCAGTTGTGGAGTTTACTCGAGCGCAAATTGTACGAGTTGTACGAGTGTATGTTCCAAAATGAAAAAACCAAGCTAATGCAAGACACTATGTATGTACGGCAAATACGGAGTGTACCCTAAAAATCCATATCATCTAAGTCTTCCTCCTCCACAAAGTTGATAGCATGACCGGGATGTGTAAGATTACCTTCGTCGAGCTCGTCCAGCTCGTCCGCGAGCTCGGCAGACGGTTGCAGCACGTCGTCCATATCGAGCTCGGCATCGGAATCGGACTGTTGCGAGGTATCCTGCAGATCGTTGCTCACCGTCGTCGGTTTGGTGGTGGGTCGGGCTGTTGCTAATGGAAACGGTGCCGTTGGTCGGACTGTTCGCGCGATCATCAACGAGGCCGGTTTGGGTTGGCTCAATTTGCTGGTCACTATACTCGCGCTTACCAGCTTGGCTTTTGCTGGACCACTAGGTTTGGTGTGATTGGTGCCATTCCGTTTTCCGTTGACCGCTTGTTGTGGCTGCTGGTTAGGTTTTTTCGGTTTCCGAGATGGGCCAGCACTTCCACCGTTCGGTGGTGGTGTTCCGTTTCGCGGACCCGATGGGAGCTTCTTCGTTGGTTTTGGCTTCCGGGTATTTGGTGTTGCTGTGAGTTGGGCGTACGGTTGACCCGGACGGTTGGGCCCACCGTTGCTAATACTTGCTATTAGACTATTTGCATTGCTGCTGTTGCTAATACTACTACTGCTACTGCTGCTGCTGCTGGTGACATTGCTGAGAATGGCTGACTGGTTGGTGCCTGCGCTACTGCTACCTACGGAACTATTGCTACTGCTAGGGCTGATACTGCCACTATCGCTACTAATACTACTACCGCCCCGGGGCTGTCCCTGGTTGGGGCCTGCCTTCTTCTTACCACTATTTGTACCACCTACACCTGTGCCCGGCACACCCGGTCGGAAGCATTGCTCTCCCGGCACCTCATCCTCGCGACATTTCCGTCGCTTTTTCTTCTTCTTCTGTCGCAGCCCGTCCTTGTCGTCTTTACCAGAGGTATTCGGTTGACTGTTCTTCTTACCACCACCACCACCACCCACGGAAGAGACCGCTCCTACAGCCTTCGCCGATGCAGCCTGTGGACCACAGACCGGTCTGGGGCGCATTTCCTTAGCCGTCAACTCTTCCAAGGGTTGCCCCGTTTCGCACAGCTGGTTCAGTCCGTGGCGGACGTGATCAGCACCGAACAGCCGCGAGATGAGCTGCTCCACTCGATCGTGGGCCACCGTTTGGGTGAGCGCCTTCGTGTAGGTAGCTAGCTTGCCGAGCGTTCGGTTGACTGGGATCTGGATTTTGCGTGGCTGGCCCGTTTTATTGAGCGCTAGGTACAGCGTCCGCCGAGCATTCGAGTGTTGTGTGGACGAATAAGTGTTGTAGTGATGCTGCTCCATCTGCTCGTTGAAGATGCAATCGTCGGTGAATTCTTTCTGCAATGGAGAAAATTCAATAGAAAGAAAGAAAGAAAGAAGAACTTTAATCAAGTGTCTGGTACTACGTCTTAATTTGGTGTAAAGGGCGGCGCCACCAAACATATGCTACCATGTTAGTGCGTTTGGAATTGTAATTATGTACATCGGACCAAACGCTTTGTAGAATCGGCGACACTTTTGCGCAATTTGTTGTACGAGATAATCGAGTTAACGCCATCGGCTTAATGTCTTAATATGGACCACGCGAAGCAGTTGACAACCGTACAGCGAGTTGCTTTCGTTGCACATTGCGGTTGACACCGTTTTAATCATTAGCATCATTTCGCGTGGACACGAATTAATTAGAATACATAATTGCGTTTGGAACCGGGGGATGCATGGTTGGGGCAAGGGTTGAAGACATGTCGCCCGTTGACCATGTGAACGAGTGTCGCCGTTAAATGATATTCTTCCGGGATGTTTACTGTCGGTGAAATTCAATCTACCCCATTTGGTCAAGTGACGATCGTTGCTGAGGTGCAAGTGGCGACCTACTGTGTGGTATGACAAGTGCATGCATGCAGGAGAACGCTCGTTACGATCGGTTCTTGCACTCAGACACTGCACGGCGACTTCCCTCTTGGTGACTTCCCATGATACCGTAGACAACCTTCCGAGAACTCTATGCCTAATGCTGCTGCTCACCAAACAACGGACAGATCTATTCTCAAGAAAAAGAGTGCTGCACGCGTATGTCCGGGGTATATCAATGGAATGGGAGTGTTTCTATCACGCGTGTTTTTAGATACACCGATAGTTTTCGGTTCTCCCAGACAGAAGCAACCGTCGCGAAGTGGCTCCAAGGGAACAAGGAAAACCAATGTGAAGGAAACCACAAAAAGTACAAATCATCACAATTTCAATGTCCCGTAGCGCACAGGTGTTGGAAGGATCACCGCTCGGTGTCCTGCAAGCGTACGAAAGAGAAAGAGAAGGCAATCTGATGTTATTCTAGGTGTACGATCCTGGCTCCATAGCCATCCGGAGGTGCTGGCGGGACACACAGGGTCGTCGGAAAAGTAATAAAATTTGAATGTTTATTGGACAGGTTGATAAAGGGGTGAAGCAATCCGAACGATCGAAGCTAACGAGGCGATCAAAGGAAAGTATTATTAACAATCAATATTGGGACATCGAAGTCGTTAACGCCACAAAAAGGTCGTCATGGTGACTGGAAATGGATCGTTGTGCAGCGTTTCTTTGTCTCTCGTTTTATCTTCTTTCCTACACCTTCAGTATCCTTTTTGGAGAAGTATCGAAGACAAAACTTTGGATCTTTTTTTTTACTTCGGGACAAGGTCCTTCGATGACACTTGGTGTGAAAATATCTAAAGATCATGATAAAATTGCTCACAAATCGCACGTCTTAATGAAAGATTTTGACGATGTCCATAAACATGAAGGGTCTCGGTAGAGGAAGTTATCGTGTGTAAATATCTTAGATCGGTGTCAAGTTAAGCAGGAAGTTAACATGTTTTTTCACACTTTTAAAACCACACGTGGATGATGTCTGTTTAGTAAAACTTTGATCACTTCATAAACTACGTGGGTTAGAACATTGAGCGTGATCTTCTGGAGAATATATGGTATGGAGATCGTTCTAAGAGTTCAGCTAGTGGATGAGATAAACATAAAACAAACGAACTTATAAAACTTTAATCAATCATTACGCAGTACACCATCATCCAAAAACTCGGCTGGTCCATTCTTCTTTCCATCAGCACCAACAATCAGTGAGGTCTATGTCACCAATTCTGACAAGCATTTTATGCAGCCGGTGGTCTCATCGTAAATGCGTATCACAACATCCCGACTGTACTTCTTCTCAGCCTAAGAGTTTTCACTTTCCTCGGAAGCTGCTACCGTTGCTCTGATGGCGGCACTAGGCAAATAAGCAACCTCGTACGCAAGGCAATTAGCTTGTCCATACATCATTGTACACCTTGCAGATCCGACATTCGCTTGCACCGTCCCGGTAGCATTTATTGCGGCGACTTTTATGGCTTAATTAAATTGCATTTGTTTTATTTGACTTGCTCGTACAGACAGTGCACGGCTATGGACTACAAATTGGTTATTCGCCTGCTAGCGGAGTTGGTCCATATTTGAGTAACGTATGCACCGTGCCAATCTAGAATTGCATTCTCGATACCGCAGACTGTTGTGATTGATGATCAGTTTGTTGGTAGGAGAAAGGATGGATGCCATGGAAAGGTTTTACTAGGCACACCCAGGGCGGACGGTTGTGACTCGAGCAGGAGTCAATCAGGCGTGAAATGATCGAGAGAGCGACATACACTAACGAGAGTCAACCGAGAAGATGCTGGACCCGATAGGAGATGGTACGATTGACAGATGATTTCGGTTCCCGTCAAGTAGGTACATTTTTTCACTCTGACCACCCAGCCTGTATGTGTTTGCAGACTGACCACCGCACAGGATAGCGTTAAAGCTTGCCACCGTATTCCACCGATGAAGCCATTCATAACAGAATGATCGTAAGAAGCTGCATCGTATAGTGGGCAGAACTCAACTCGAAGAAACATCTCTACGGTTAACCTTCCCCTTTTGGGAAAGCATAATGAAGACATAGGCATGAACGGCCAGAACCAGTATGGGATGGGAATAAATTACACTCATTTATGCTTATTTATTGCTATGCTGTTTTTTGCTGCTAAGTGGCTTAACTGCTTTGCGGTGCTAGAATGGTTCAAAGACCAGAAGCGTTGGTTGGTGCTGCCCAACGAGGGAATGGTTTGTTTTGCATTTGGCACATTGCAAATTGATGCATCGGGAGAGTGCCTTTCTGGGTTGCGTTGTGATGAAGAATCTCGTTTTGATGGTGGAAGGTACCATTACACTATTTTATTACTAAGTAGTGTAGCAAAGTATTATCTGTCGATCGACCAGTTATGACAGATATCCACCAGATACCGGGAAGCTGAAAATAGCATCATAAATAATCCAAAGATCGTTCGACCATTTGATTGTTTTGCTCTGAATGTATGTAAACTTTTTTCATCGGATTTACCACTTAGCATTCCTCTGAACTGTCGGAGATGTTTTATAAAAAAATGCGTTATTAAATTTTTTTTTCCGTGAATAGCAAAATGATTTACACTTTTCCGTTTTTTTCTTGTAGGTTTTAACTTCCCTTCCCATTTTGAACAACTTTAATGAAGCAGTCAGGTTAACCCAAATATGAATGCTTTTTTGATAAAAGATTTCCTCCTTACACCTTTCTCTTGCGGGGAAAGAAGTGTGACTTCCGTTTTAAATTATGCAGAAGATAGTTTTTTTCTTGGTTTCAGCCAGCGAATAAATCACAACCGAACATAAGGAAGGAGACATAAAAAATGCCCTATAGCTGTATCAAGCACAACGCAGTGAAGATGCATCGAAGCTGGAGATTTTTTGCTCCTTTGTTTGATCGCTACAACGGAAGACAGATCGACAGCGTGATTAAGATATGCAGCCTTTTTGTTCGCAATTTTGGGATGCTCCCAAAGGGTTTTTGGCTGCTTTTTATATTTGCTTTCTTCTTTAGCCATGTTTTCTTCCAGTTTAACAGAGAAAGTAACCACTGAACTTTCAAGTTGATTAACACAGGATAGAAATAACTTTTCATCGGCAACTCCGAGGTTCGTAGCAGAGTTATTAAACGTATTATAAATGTTACTAACATTCAAGGCCAAAAACGATGCGATATCGAAAACAAAAGCCCTAATCTTACCACCTCTACCGGTGATCACAAAATGCTAAGGGTTTCTGTCAAAAGCTGTTGATTGATTCCGTTTAAACCCGTTTGGAGTGCATAGGGAACTCGATAGCTTCGTGGGAGCAGATTGCGTCGATTAGACCAACCCAAAAAAACTCCACAGTCGCTCCACAAGCTTATCAACTGCAGTGCGTAAAGGTGACCAATCAATTAGGCATGGTTATGCAACGGAGTTATGCTGAGGGAAGATATCGTATGGCCCGATATTCCAGCTCGAGCCCCACCGTCACATAAGAGGATTTAGGGCTCGAACAGTCCTACAGATTGCATCGAGTGAAAGTGAATGAGATCAGGAGGTGTATATGTTTATGGTATGATGTATACGATTAGCATAAAGTGTTTAAAATTTTGTTATTTTAATCCGTTTTGAATGTATTATCAAAAACTAAACGATGGTAGCATTATTTTAAAAATGTTAAATGATAGTAACATGGGTGTCATCGCCAATATGTTCCAATTGGCTTGTCTCTTTTGTGATGAGATTTGCTACTATGGACGGTTTGAATCGTAACGTAAAGCTCTTTCTTTGTCTTACTTAACGCTATGCACATTTATGACCTATTTAGGCTCTTTATGTGATGCGACCTATGTATTTTAGCCCTTCGAATGAATTGTATGGTTCCATCATGTATAGATTAAAGCAATGCCTTAAGCTTAAGCCATGTTCTGAATTTTTATTCTTTTCCATTAGGAAATCATTTCTGCAAAGTTTGCAAAATTACGGCTGACTCAGGCAGCATAACTTGTGAAATAACAATACACATATAGACAAATAAATTCTACATCCAAAAAATACATTTGACTAACAAATGTGGTTAACCGTTAGCCGAAACGTAGCACGACAGCTGACTTAAGCATGGAAATGGCTAGTGAAATGGTTACGCGCTTTTTGTATTTTGCCATGCCGGTAGAAAACTGGACAAACAGCTAGGCCAGCCGACTTTGATGCTAATTTACGAGCATTGTGCCTTTTGTTTATCATTGCCCGGTAGAAGAACGGGTAGAAGACTGTTTATTGGAGTTGGAAGATAAAACGTAAATAAAGGTGTCGTCTCACCTGGCTCTTGTTTATGGAATAATTTCTCCCCAAGATAAGAGCGCCAAGGATCCGTTAAAATAGGCAGGATTATTTAAAACATAATACTACCGTATGTTTGTCAGATTTTGTTGATCGCTTTGGAAGATTCGCGAAGTTTAGGAGAAACTTCATTTGTGCCGCGAAACTAATCAAATTACACCATGATTCTTTGACCGTACAAAATAGCTGAGAAATTGCAAGATTTGTGAGAAATTTTTACAAACCCTTGAAGTTTTCGATCGATTCATTCCTACCGTGAATTTCTACGCATACTGTGTACGTATTTTCTGTTTTGTCTTGCTAGCCTCACACTTACTACATTGTTGTACAGAGCCACTTTTTGGCACGCATATCGCGCTAATGTGTTACGTGTGTCTTTACCTAACTTCATACGCTTCATTCTTCGGCGTTGAATTTTTATTTCAAAATTAAAAATTTAAATACATTTACCAACCCTCAAAACATTCCAAATTTGATATACTGCAAGGACTTGTAGTACTTCATACTTATACTTGCAATACATAGGAAACTAAACTATTTTCCGCTTTTCAAGCAGTACTACCTCTAGGGATTTCAGTACAGCGCAAGAATAGAAATATTTCGCACGCATCACCGACAGTCAAGTGCAACGCAAGCTCCCAAAACGTGAGCTGACATACCTGACGCATTACCGCTGTAATATACGAAACCATTCGAACACGGTCAGTGCACTGGGTCGATGAGTAAGTGTTTTCCGTGCGTTCAAAAGACATCCCTAGACGGAGTGTTCCTTTTTTTCTTGCTTCTGTTGGGTCAAAAATAGTGAACGCGCTTGACAAAATAGGGGACACCGTGTCGATGGATTATTTTCGGGGCAGACAAATCGATTCGAGGTGTCGGATTGTGGTTGTTAGCTCCGTCGGTCGTTATTTTTCCTCATTGTGTAAGAAACCAGTTAGGTTATGATCGTCTCATAACGATTATGCTGATCGTCCCAGCAATATGCAAACAGCGCTCAAGATGAAACTCGTGCCGCCATATATTCCATAATTAAACCTTCGCTTAGGCAAAAATTGTAATAAAATTGCCAATATTCGTACCAAACAACGAGCTAGCACACATCAAAGAATGTTCACTCCACCTCCCGAAAGCTTCAGTAAAACCCAATTTTACAACATGAACGTAAAAACGCACATTCCGCTAATGGTACCGGAATCTGCTGCAAGCATCCCGGGTCAATGACCGACCAACGAAACCGGCGTGCGTAGGGATTGCGTATGCAAACCCGGTGGACCATTCGTTACCCTTGGTGCGTATGTCGCCGGTGTTTGTGCGTGAGGGGTTTCCAACACCTTTCCTTTTCCGCAAACTCTTTTTTTTCTCATATTTTCTTTTACGACCCTATAATACAGTCGGCTATTTGGTGGCCACCACCAGCGGATGGAGATGCAAAGTGAAAACTCAAATCCATCGGTCGGTCATAAAGCGGCGAAGTGAAATCATAAATCCTTCCATGGTCTGTCGTGGCGGACGGGAAAGGTCAAGAATGTGAATGGGTCCCTTTCATATTGGAGAAGGTGCTACGCCGGTCAACTCAGCGATCACAAGTGTTAGGCACTATAAAGCATCCAACGGCTTCAGAGAAGGACTTTGTTTTGATGGGATGTGTAAATTTAGCGCACTTGGCGAGATGAATTGGATAGCTTAGAATATTGGTCAGTTCCAAACTCAATTCTTTACACGGCAGCACATACCCAAATACTTTGTGTGGCCTTCAGTGGAATATTTATTTATTCAGATCACTTTCGATTGTCAGGCTAAGGACGCACTCTGCTCTCCAAATTCGTAAATGATTCGGAAATCGCTCGAACCCGATCGATCTTCTGTGTAAAAGCAAAACTGAAATATCACATTGACAGTTTGTTTAGATTCGTACGCACCGAATAGAAAAGGGAAGCTGTTTTGTTTATCTAATTCCTCTGTCTGGTAGCCTTCTTGTAGGCTACTCCGTAACAGAAAACCCATTTATCTTACTTCTTCCTTTTGCTACCGGTGACCGTTAGCAATCAGTAGCGCCAATTTTATTGCATGCCGTTCGCTGACCAGCACGTCGGTAAGGGTTGGTAAGTACGCGAATTCGTTGTCATCCATTGTCAGGGACTGGCGGGGAGGGCATGATCTTTCAGTGGGTTTTAAAAATACATTCATTCTCAGAAGCTTCCCTCGGGTCGCGGGCCTCATTCGGAAAGAATTATGTAGTGATGCGCGTGTCACTGTTTGTGTACTTGGCGTGGTCCGCGGGTCAGCGGAAGGTAAGTAACACCGACAACGTTACCTTTGGATGTAACGAAGAAAACAAAACCGACTGATCAAATGTGACTTGGTGTCTTCCCTGAATGTGGAAGGAAAAAATTATGCAAAAATGGTGGACGCAAGAGAAAGGAAAGACCACTTGACAAAGTGCTGCGTAGCACAATTTCAAGTTCAATGTCTGGTGCGTGTAGACACGCGGTTTTGCAAGCGATCGTGAGCTGGTGAAGCTTGTAACTGGGTCTGGCCCCCTAACAAGAACAAACGGTTTGTTTGACCTCTTTGAAGTGGTTGAAGAAGGAAACAGTTGATCAGCCATTTTTTCTCACCCGAAGCATGTGCAAATGATGCTTGAAACCACCAGCTTACGCAATACACGCATGTTTATCTTGCCGCGTGACTAACTGCTGCGCCCATTGGTTTATTTTCCCGGACCGGATACTGGTTGGGTAGGAATTTGCGAAAAATTCGCTCACACAGTGCGTGAAAAATGTGCGCAGCGTTCGGGGGGGAAATCGAAAATTATCGAACTGTTTGTGCGAATTGCGGTACGAAGCTGCATTGGTACTGCGTACGAGCATAAACGAAACAGGTCATTAACCGCGCTAGGTGTGCCAAGTGTGGAATTCGGTGCGCCAAAAAAAAAGGACCAGTACCATTCTTCTAAAGGAAACAATCATTGTTTCGTGTACGATTTAAAAATATAATCAATTACAGCATCGGTGCTGTTTGCTTTCGTTGTTCGATTTCAAGGTTAATTTAGGTGATCATACTTTCAAGAATATTGATTCTAAAAGCGGTCTGGAATAAAATACTGATGTTTTGGGGATATTGTAAAATACAGCTCAATTATACTCCTCCGAGACGATGTCTTGTCAGATTAATAACTATCTGCCTTTTACGACCAGAGTTAAGACATAATATTTCACCAACGGGAAGAGGCATAGTAAGAATGAAACATCTCCCAAGATAAATTGAGTGTCTCACTTTGGTGGCATCTTTCATATGAAATCCACGACCCAGAACGAATAAAATGTAAACAGTTTAGAAACTCTGATATAATTTATGACCTCTGCTGGAACACATTGCATGCGATATTTCCCAGGCCACGAGCCCAGATCACCGAAGAACGGGTGAAATTCGGGCTCTCCTCTCCAACCATTTTGTTCGAGCAAACGCACGGCATGGGTTCCAGGAGGACATCGATGCGGTTAATTATGCTAGGCGTTTCGTTTGGACATTTTTTTCTTGATTCTCGATATGTTATGATGGTTTTTTATTCACTTGCCACAATGGACGGAATGCAACTGAGCAACGGGTGAAATGGGAAAGCCCTTCCTGCCCACCGCTTTACCCGTGCGACAAATCTTTATCTAATCATTTGCATCCACAAACCGCCAAACTATTCACCAAACGGCACCCGATGGGTTTTTGAGGTTAACCGAGGCTAACTCAAGTTCGACGGGGTCGTCGGGGTACAATGCAATAATAAAAAAAAGAACCAACCAAAGCCTGCAGAATGATTTATCGATTCCAGCTTCTCCGGCAGGCATTGCTACACCGTAACCGATGGCCACCGATGGCGCCTGGCCTGAAGGCTGAAGGGATACGGTTCCAAGCAACCCGTCCGGGACGTTACACAAATCAAGATAGAATAAAATGAAATTGAATTTTAATGATGCCTTAAAACCTGGTGACTTCTGATGGGACATGCCTATCGCGTGGCACTCTGCCAAGGCGTATCGAATCGGATAAACTCCAGCAGCAAGGCTAACAAATGAAATGTTGTCTAATTCAGGCGCTAAATTAGCTGATGTTATTCGTTACGATTGGATCGTTTGTAGCACTGCAAAACTGAAATTGTTTCCTTTGCACCTTCAAATGCATGAGTGCTTGAAAAGACATGAGTATTTTAAAATAATGTATCACAAAACGATTGTGTTAGAGCTCTAAAAATGATCAAAAACTTTAAAAACTCCATCGTCGAAAGTGATGCGTTAATGTGTCGAGCAAGGGAAACACACCAAAAACTCATGAGAAACATGCAAATGAACGAAGCGTACAGAAGAATGCTATAAATTAGGAAACTTTTTCCAACAAAACCAAAAAAAAAATGACAAAATGCCGGAACTGAATGGAACCGTTTGTATTAGGTTGGTGTGCGGAGAAGATCTCTCGCCACACTAACACACCGATACATGTAGCGCATCATTAAAACTGGATTAAAATAGGATTACACGTATTTAAACCCAAATAAATCCATCAACACTGGCGTACATTTGCGATAGGGGCCATACGATGCACCCTCCGAGTCCGTTTGCTCTAAGCCTCTAAACCACAACGGGAGTCAACACGATGGTGCACACATAGGAGCACACAGCAACAACAACAAAAAAGCGACGACCCCGTTCTGCTAACGCCGAGGTCATGAGCAGGGGATGGGCGGCGAAAAGCAAACGGAAGGGCCAACAAAATTAACATATCAACTTTTCCACTTTTCCACCACACATCATTTTCCCGGTGGTGCGTACGCAAGAGAGCTCGTTGTTGCCCCCGAGGGTCACAGTACTCGATCCCTTCAGAATTTCAATTACGCACTTTCGGGTACGGCAACTCCATTCAATGGTCGGTGGGTTGCGGTCGGAACCAATGTCAAACACATGTTCGGATTGTTTAGATCCTGTTCCTTTAAGTACGGCGTGCCCTTCGACTATTCCGCCGATCTCCAGCGTTGAGTGCATTTCTACGATGGTACGCAGCATTGTGGGGAGATATCGTTGGATGGTCGCACCTTATCGCACCAGAGCCAGCGCGTTCGCTTCTCTTGTGTTGTGAATTTTTTGACCAAAAGGCAAACAAACAAACCGTGCCTTGTCGGATCGTGTAGTAGAGGCGAAGATCAACACATTTTTCTCTTCAGCAGCATCGTTTAGTAACGGCTTCGGACATGCCCATGGTGGAAATGTGAAAACTGCCGCCCTCCGAAATATGTTGTGACGATAGACAACAAACAAACAAACCATGGTATTGTATCATAATAATGGAGGGAAAAATACGATATGGTACTAGTTCTTTTCGCTACACTTTGTAATGAAGAGCGTTTACGTTGTTAAATGGGGAAAAAATTAAACCTAAAAAAAAAAATTGTGCATCATGGATGGGGATGCTGTTGGATGGGTTTTAGATTTACGAGGACAATAAAACTGCCTTAGCGAAAAACAGGCTATCAACATTCACGTCTTTAGCTAATTTATCAAAACACTCTTCCCTTTGGTATGAAGAGATAGCAAAAGAAAATAAAACATTGCCAGCAATAGCACCATCTTCCGCCCAGAGCAACACGATACTATCCCGAACGAGTTGAGTGCGTGTGGCCATGTCACGTATCGTGTATCGCGACCTGGGACGTTCACATCACCGCACGGCGAGTGGTAAATGGTGTGATAAATATTTGAATGATTTTTCGGTGGACAGACGTGAGTGCGTGAATCTTATATTTTGCCATTCCGACACAGTTAAGACATCAACTGTCACGGCATGTAACAAAGGCCATTCGATTGTTTCAAATTAATTGGGCTGTCGTCGAGTTTGATATCCACCTTCGGGGGAATTCGTTTAAGTGACGAGATATGGCCCAAGATTTACGCACTTCACTTAATGTCAGTACATTCTATGATATGTCAATGATACGCAAAAATACGAACTGTGCTTCTAAATCTAGCCTTCAGATTGATTTTAAACACTAAACAAAGACCTTATGACGTGGCGCATCACGACTGCCACCAAACTCGTCTAGACGGAATCTGTCTTCGCTTCCTGGAATATAACGGAGTGCATCGTACTACCTTGTTCGGTGGACCATTTCGCATGCCCATGTGCATCTATAGCCGCTTCTCACCACTTAATTAACTGAAGATTAATGTGCTTCTTCAGGATGGATCACCATTTCAGGCGTGCACCATCCACGAAACACTGGATCGTCCAAGCTGATGTGAAGATCTTTGACATTTTGACGCCTGTATCGCATGGCACTCCCATGCCTCCCTCCTGCGGATCGATTTGATCAAACGGCATGATTAATTGATGCAGATTTGTGCAGGCGGCGCTCGGGTGCTGCCGAAAGCATTCGTCTTCCCGGCCTGTCACCGCCAGTTGGGGAGCTGGGCATGTTCGGCGGGTGTTCCCATATTTCGCTTCTACCAGCTGTAGCTTATCAAAAGCATTTTCAAGTCCAAGTCCAAGTTGAACACCGGAGCACATGCAATATCACGAACCGACCCAGACCATCCAGTTTCGGAACCACCTTCGGGTGACAAATTCTTCTCGTGTCGCTTTCAATCTCATGATCGCAACGGTGCCGTGGAACATGCATCCGAAAATTAATTCTGCAGCTGTCCAAAACTCCAACATGTGATGCGCTTACAATCGACTCCGAGCACGGATGGTTGGCTGGGTTGTGAGGCGGGGAAGTATCGCCCGTGCGAAGGCGTCAACACTCGATACGTTTATCTCAATCTTTTGCTTAATTAAATCCGTGTTGGTTGTCGCGTTCGATTCCGACCGATTGACATGTCACAGCTCCGAGTGGATTTGAGTAGCGTCCCATCAATCGCATTGGAGTGCATGGTATGCCTTTCGATCATTGGAACGTTCAATCAAACCTCCAGCACACTGCACAATGTATCGGATGCAACGTAAGCCAAGAATGTCACTCACGTGTTCGATTGGAAGCTGCCGCTGGAAAGCTGATAAATGTAATAGTTTCCCTAATGAACGTAATGAACTTCATTTGGTTTGATTTCTCATTAATTCCATTTTTCTGTCGAGGGCACCCGGTTCTTGCTTTCTCAAGAATTCTCGCCAGGAGGGAAAGGTCGTTCGAACATGCATTCTTTCCCCGATGTTCTGCTGGGTTCGGATGTTCACATGACAAGATTAATAACCGTTGATTTGGTGACTGGTCGACCAGAACAGCCACACGCAAACGTTGCGGTTGAAGATGCATTTGGTTGGAATCAGTTTCAGCTACTTTCTTGAGATGCAGTTAAAGTTGAGATAAGCAGTTAAAATATGTATCACATGTTGTCGCAAATTTTTACCTCATATCGCTGAGATTCCTCGAAAAAAAGTCCAGTTATGCTAATATTGTTTCTATAATTTTATCGCTTTCTTCCAACCCAAGCAAAGCGTTGATTCGAACCGGTCCACTGACGGTTTGTTATCTTGGCAGAGGGTCTTGTCATTTATCAGGCACCATCCGTACGCGGCAGTCCTTTTGCTGTTCTCGTCCACTTCCTTGCGCCCGGTGGAGAGATTCTGTGGCTGTCTGCCACGGGAACTGGTTCGATTGTCATAATTGATATCGATTACAGCGCGAACCCCGAACCAGGGTGTTGCTGTGGAATCCCTTTTCTTTCTCCTTTCACGCGACCGTTAACAGTTTTGTCAAATAATTCGAAGAAAGAGAAAACGGAACCGACCCACGGTGCGAACCGTTGGTGTCAAGGTCTGGCGGCATATAGATGACCGTTCGTCCTGTACGCATGGACGATCGGCAAGAGGTGATTGAAGAACGGTTGATCGGCTTTTTTTTTAAAAGAGAGGAGAAAAGCGACAATGTGACAGAACTAACGGCCGTGACATGGCTGGTCGAAGGTGCGGCAGTTAGAGAGCCACTTGAAAGTGCTAGAATGTCGCACAAGTTGAACTGGGAGAGAGTGCATCGCGATGCTTTATCGGGTTAATGATGTTAATCAATAAAATTAACACTTGTTCCTAGTGCAGGAAGTGCAGCGCTGTCGCGATCCTCACTATATTGGTGTAAACGCACCGTTCGAAGGTCTGGATGGAATTGTCGTTGTGTTTTGAACAGAATCCATCCTCTACTACCGTATTCCTTATCAGAATTATAAAGGATCAATAATATCCACAAGAATTATTACCAACAGAACGATCATACAAAAAGTTTACCCAATAGCATTTGAAATGGAATAAGATAATATATGCTGAAGAAATGACATACATCAGAACTCCTAAGAGAGAATTTTAAATTAACGTACCTCAGTTTCATTTCGGCAAGACTTTCTGCCACAATCATGCATTTTTATGGCCAAAGTGAAAGGGGCTTAACATATCGATCATAAAACGTTTTTCTCATTTCACGGTAACGGGACATCCAGTGCCGAAGATACGGCGATTGTTCGTCCAATGTCTTGGGAAAAATATGTTAAGGTCAGTTTTCTACCAGCTTCGTGAGATTTTGAATGCTCTGGCCATTTTGCTTCAGAACAACATTGACCAACCTACAAATCTACACAAGTTGTCCTATTAAAAAGGATCATTATTGCTTTTCAGCTTCGAACGATCACTAAAGCTGACCAAAACTACCCGAGCACTCGAAAATTCATTCATTCCATTAAGAACTTGCATTCTAAAGGAACTACAAGAGGCCCAACGTATAATCGACAGATACAAGCATACACCGTGCCAGGACTTAGTCACGCATTAGTCACGCTAATCAACTGCTAGCACAAAGTCAATTCCATAAAACGGTATTCGAAGAGGCACGCTTTTAATTGATTTCGGTTTCCTGAAGTAGCGTTCACGTGGCATGCGCCTAGCGCGGACAGGGAATGAAAGATAAGACTAAGATTCCCAGGAACGCTCATCGGTGAGCGTTGAACGGAGCAACTCCCCACAGTTTTTGGCGGCATAATGCGCTCTCATAAAGATATCAATTTCAATCAAACGCTTCTGCTACACGGTAATTCTACGCTAGACATTGCGTGGCACTAACTTCTCTGTCCGGTTATTGCACTTGTTCCCGGGTGTTCCCTAACTAATGCGAATGAACTCTACGCCGAGCCAGAACGCCTAGACAAGCCGTACCAAGCGCATACAAGTTGTCAATCATCATTTGAGGGTGCGCCGAATCAGAAAATTGTCACCCTTCGCCACCGGTTGGCAGCAAAACAATCGCGCCCGAGGCGTTCTGGGCGTTATTCATCGAAATGCATGGACCGCCACCGTACCGATATGGTTCATCTGAAGATTAATATTCTAATCAACGTACCATTCCCGGCAGCCATGGGACCACGGGAGATGCGTCGCGGGACCCGGTGATCCATCCTCCGTTCCGTTGTCGAAAGCGAAAGTTTAGAGAAAGTCGAAGAAGCCGGCTCCGGGTGTGATACGGACCCGATTAGAGCGGGGAAATATCCAACCCTTACTAACGGCCAAACGCAGCTCCGGCTGAGCACTAATTCAGAGTGACAGAGTCTTTTGGCTGAGTTCCGGGCGCGCGCTGTGTCGCCATTCGTTCCACCAAATGCACTTTGGCGTCCTCATCAGTAGAGAATTGTTTAAATTAAGCGACTGTCATAACTGTTTCGGGTACCGGCGGATACCGTTTCAATACGATCGCGACCATAGCGAATTGATGGAAGGTTTGTTTTTACGCTGAAGTTAGTGATGTCCCGTGCGGGGCAAATCGAAATAACACGCATATGCAATCAGCTTAATTAGTTGTGCAATAAAACGTACAAATTTAATCCCATCGCGTTCAAGTTCTTGTCGGTTCTTAACTCATTCTTTCGCGTGAGAATTCCTTCGGGATTGTGAAGCAGTGTGAGAATCATGGGAGACCAACATTTTCCATCTGAGGGGAAAGTTAATAAACACATACTTTCTACATTCTTCCGCTAAACAATGACAACATTCAAGCATTTTTATGATCACCGATACGGATCGGTCGAATTGGAGCGATACAAATCGTTTATCGTGCCATTCGGGTATCCACTTAATTGAATCAATAAAACTGTACATCTCGTACCGTCACAAAACAGTGGTGCAGCCGTCTTTCACTGCTTTCTTTTATCGAAACACTGCATATATAGTTGCATTAATTTATTTCCTTTAAGGGCTTTCCGGTTTTTTTTTTTCAGTTGCATTCGGTTGATAAGGGTTGATGCGAGAATAAGCGTCCGTGTCCGATTTTGTTTATTTTACCGTGTCGTAGGAGAACTGCAATGCCCCTACAGGGAAGTAAGTCAAGTTTGTCCCCTTGCTGTTACATTTGCATTGACAGATTTATCACAACGAGATAGAAGCAGTAGAAGGTGGGAACACTAAACAGTTCCGAAAAGTGTACCAATCATGTTGAGTTGTCTTGACACGCGTACCGTAACGGGCTTTTATTAAGATGGATGAATCTTCGGACCGAATCTATGGACGAAATTGTGGCAATTTGTCAGCCACGCATTGCGTACCGTAACGGCCAGCGATGGGACACCGGACGAGATCGTTGTAGGTCAGCTCAATGGCTCGAAGTAGCGAAGTAGCAACTTTCACTTTCTTGCTTTTCCAACGCTCCAAATAATAGGGCTACTGCCATCCTACCATTAATGTCCCATTTTAGGGCATTAGCCGCGAGCTGTCAGATATTCGGTGGTAGTGTTGTGTGAAATTTGACAAACAAAGCGTACACGGAAGCTAATCGATGTTCAATAGATGGAATGTGTTACATGATCAAGCAGCTAGGCCTGACGTACGCTGTGTAAAGGCATATCTTCTTCATCGCTTCATTCGATGCTCCTTTCAAGCAGATGCTCAATTATAGCGTACAAGTCGTTTCATGCTCAACAAGGTAACACACATTGTTACAACGAATTTAACCCGGACGATGAGCACTTATGCAAGTCGCTCAATGTCTCGTCCACTATGAAATCTTTGTGGATATTACTTTAATGCATGAAAATTACGTCTTTTTCAAAGAGATTCCATTGCAACATGCATATTTAAATATGTTTGGGACGAGAAGAACTGGCTTTGGGAGTGAAAACTAATTTGGGCACCGTTTTCAATCCACCCAAACAACAGCGGTAAACAAAGTTTACAAATTAAAAATCCAATCCACCACAACTGGACAAGGCATCCCAAGCCGGCAATGTCGCCGAGATGAGCTGTCAAGGGCAGCAAAATATAACGTAAAAAGTACACTAAAGCACGACAGGGGAATTGTGCTAGGTCCAAAAAACGGATGGGATTAAAAAGCCTCCCGCATTCACTGCCGGTAACCTGAACTTTCCTGGAAACAGGTCACTGACCTTTCCGATAGGTTAAACGCGTGTCCTGGTGGAGTGCGAAAATTCAGGAGGAGTTAAGAGAAAAAAATACAACGGAAAAGTATCCTCCATCCATTGCATTGAGGCGTAACGTCGCGTACCGAAAAACCGACCGGTCTGCCGGCCGGCTTTCTTTTGTCACCCATGCGCGTGGGTATGGGAAAATCTCGTCCAAAGATAAAGCGAAGCAGCACGCAACCGAACCGAAAGGAACCGGTCCGATCCTGTGTTGCATGCCGGCACGGTGGTGGATTGGTCCTTTTGGGCCATTATCCGAAATTAAAACACGCTTCGGGAAGAATCTCTCGGGCAGGGCAGCATGGCGTTAAGGAGAACTTCATCAGGAACTTTGTACAAAGTTGATACCTATTCCCAGGAACAACTCGCCAGCAGGATCCCATGTGGGGGGGAGGACCCGTCGGCAGGTTGGGTGCACAAGGGAGATGAAAACAAAATCTGGAATGTTGCTTTTTCTGTTTTCACCCAGGCGCAGCGTGATGCTGCGTACTCGGGCAGGACTTTCCAACCGCCGGGGGTTGGTATCTGGGGTCACCAAGGCGTCACCAAGCTTTATTGATTTCTAATAGTCAGGATGAACGTGTAGGAAGTGGCAGGCGGACATAAATTAAATCCTTTTTTTCCTCTTACAAAACCTTTCCAAAACCCATCCAGAGCGGCAGGAGATTGGAGACGACGGAGGCTCCATTTTATGAACAGTATCGAATCCCTTCAAATACCTTCGATGATGGCGATAGACTAATAAACAGCGTTTGGGTGGAAGGGACAACAGAAAAATAAAAGGTTTGATCAAATATTTAGATCGAAGATAAGCGGTCGATTGATCTCGCGACCGGGAATGCGTTGGAATTGAATGTACACACGGACGCGCACACGAAATTGGTGGCGCCTAAAAGGGAGGAAAGTGGTACCGAGCAGGAATAGCTTGAATGTTGCCAGGTGGAATTAATTTGATGCTGTTCAAGTACGCATTCTGTTACTTTTTCACAGTGAGTAAGGAAAAGGAAGAAGAGTTCTTTAAACTAGTAAGCTCTTTCGATAGGGGACAGAATTTTGCAGGGGTTTGCACTAGAAATTCGAAGGGTAGAAAGCACTTTAGCTTGAAATTTTAAACATCAATATACGAGTGTCTCTCGCGGGAAGAAACGATGGCGCATTGAACAAGGGTTACCCACAGCCATCGACAACTCGTATCATTAGTTACATGTAGCGCCGCACTTTACCTAATGAACGTCTAATCGAAACACCAGAACCGGTATGATAATGAAGCCGGCTGTTGTGATCGGCGTCATCCCGTACAATACTTACCGAACCGTAGACGCTACCGCAGGTGTCCATGCAGAGGAACAGACACGTCGCAACGGCTTGAATTTTGATCTGTCCTATCCCGACGGTTGTCCGCTGTAGAATCGCTGCAATGATAAACGGATAACAGAAGAACGAGCATTAGTTTGAAAATCAAAACTGTCAGCTTGAAGCTCTCTTGTGGATGTTTAATTTAATCCCGGATGCTTAAGATATGGCCTGAAGGTTGTAACAACGCTCCTGTGAAGATACTATGTGCTACACAGCTTTTCAAGTTCGAAGAGATGCTTTTTAGCTGGCTTAAAGCGTTTTCCCTTTTAAGTAGCGACACGCGTGCAGTGGTTTTAAGCCAGGTGTCAACGAAACGGCAGCCAGCACAAAACGGTGACGTGTGTTATCAGCGCACCGGTGTGTCCAGCAGCGAAAAGCCACTTGTGCAATTGCACTTTGCTACTGTGAAGCGTTACCCCCGGAGATAGCTTTGATGCAGAGTCATCAAACGGTGCTACCGTGCTAGACGGCACGTTCTCACGCCAAGAGTGCAAATTGTGCACCATCGTCTTCCACTTTCAACGGTGTGTGTGATTCCCTGAATGACGCGGCCACCCCCCAATGACGTTTGCATCAGTGCAAACGGGCGCAACGTGGTGTCGGAAATAAAAATGCGCTTGCGAGATATGGATGGCCACAATGAAAAAAAAAACTGCAAAACCCCACGCTACACCGATGCCGGTCGGGGAATTCGTTGCGAGTATGGGGTAGGTCAGGTTCTCCACCACTTGGCAGTGTTATTGGACGAATTTTTGACCGCTGTCCGATGTACGTTCAGTTCTTTTTGCTCCACATACCTTCAACACTTCTTATCGTGCGAATTTACAAAACATACAAACAAAAATTGCATTTTAAGCCGCATGCGTTGTTGCACACGCGACTTTCGGGAATGGATTGCGCAATCCGTCTGCACTTGAGGATGGAGCGGAGGTGGGGAGGGGAAGGCTGGAACTATAGAATGATTGATGGAATCATACATACGTTGGGGTGTGGGATTGGTTCGTCAGTGCTGCAAAAAAATAAATTCAATTCATGAAACTCCTTCCCGACAAAGTGGCAAGAGCATTAATATAATTCAATATCATTTGGAGATAGCTTAAATGGCCTTCAGTCGATAATCGGTTGTTATTGTCAATCATAATTGATTAATTAAAAGATAATTCATTATATTAAATTAGTATGAATAGCGCACAACAAATCATAAAACATATATTATGAAGTTATTCCTTAGAGTAGTATGTTTATCCAATTCATAGCTACTTGTGTGCTGATTTAAATTATTGATCGATCGAGAAAAAAAACACTCAAACAGTAAAATAAATCAATCAATACAGTAGACATTCCGTTGCGTATCTCACTAGACACCACATGCACCGTGCTTCGTTGCGCTTGGGTGACTTTTAATTACTGGCAATAGAAAATATAGGCTGACATCAAGGCGCCTACCATCTAGGACGCGCTGCCATATCTTAGATTGATCGAAAAACATAATGCTACGGCAACACAAAACAAAAAGAAAACATTTTTTGCTGTAAATTATTTGATTGATCAGTCGCAGGGATTAATTGCTATTAATTGATTGCAAATAAGTCCGATCACGTAATGAAAATATTTATGCGAAGAATGTTAATATTTAGGATCATTAGAGTTCAACGATGGTTCAGTGTTTTACATTCCTTTGCAGTCGTTAATCTCTTTACGATCCATTTTTTTAAACCTAAAGTCTTTAGTGTCATATTTGAAACCCTTCAATCAACTTCCTTCCAAAAATTCACTCAACTCTACGGAAACCCGTTTCCTTAATGTATGCTCACATTAATCGTTTTTGCATCATTACGAATAATTTAAGCGCACACACACACACAACTCACGCGACCAAAAAATAAAACCAAAACATGCACACACGCACGCCAATTTAAAATGTCCGCAAATTGATAAATTACTAAATTGCATGGCCATTTCATCTCGATCGGTGAACTTATTTCTGGTTGTACTTTCGCCCGAATACTGGTGTCGCTTGTCGCGAACCAATCGATCGGCCAGCATACCTTTTTCCCTCGACACGCCTTTCATATGGCTTCTTCCTTTCTTTGGAAAATTTAAATCACATCATGATTAATCAGGGCTGGCATGATGCTGATATTTTCATCCACTCCAACCTCACACATTAAATGCGCACTCGAAATTTCGCCGCTCTTTGCTTCGGGGTTAAAGTTTGATTTTGTTATTTTGCACCAAGTAAGCCGTTTTTACGCGATCTCTGGTCAGCAACGGAAACATCATAATTAGAGCGCTAATCGATGCTACCATGCGTGTGGAAGGTTTGTGTCTTTAATGTTCACATTCATTATTCGAGCTGAAAAGAACATGATCGCTTCGTTTTGGGCCGCAAGCATCTGACAAATGTATCGAATTACTACCATAACTTTTCCAGTTCGAACTGTCAAATCCACCAGCTTGAGGTATCGGATTTGGAAGCTAAAAACGATATCACGAAATGAAACGAAAAATAACATGCACAGTGTTAAAGATCGTATCGCGTTAGTGGGCGTATTCTTAGGGGAAAAAAGGAGGTTTAACAGTAATGTTGCGTTTAAATTTGCAGCATAATAAAGTGTGAAACATAACTCGCTGCAGTCGATGATGTTGAAGTTCTAAAAGGCTCTCCAATAAGGCCTTAATCCGAGAGTCACGATGACGGCGTCGATTTCCATGCATGATTTCCATTTCCATTCCATGACAGACCATGCAAACTGAAAACATCGCTTAAGAAAAAAACCAAACCAAAAGCATGCCCTGTGGGGCATTCGGACCAGAACGGATGCCAAATAAACCGGCCGTAAATTGATGCCGTGCACGTATTTAAAGAGTTTCGTTTGCCGAGGCAATTTAAGGAAGAGCCACAACAGCGAAGCGTATCGATATTACGTAATTATGGCAAATGACTTACTTCACGCGCAAAAAGCACCGGTTCGTGCGTGATGCAGTTTTGCTCACTTGCTGAGAAGAATCCTTAATCGATTGCCAATAACAATTTGGATAGCTGCAAAAAATATGTTACTGGATACAAAAAGGTACAGAAACGGTTTAAATAATTTGTTTTAACCTCATTTGCAACAATCCACAACTTAGGAACATGTGCCATAACCCAAACGGGACCATTTCCTGGAGATTCATGTGGGTCAGCTGGCTAATATCAGCTGAACATTTCACTGAACTATCGTACTTTCTTGCTTCATTCAGCTGACAATCATTAGATGCTACGCTTATCGCTCATTTTCGCACCATCTACTCGGAGTAGCAACATTGTTGCCACTCAGCAGCACCTGACCTCACGAGAAACAAATGGTGCCAACACGGTAGTGAAGTCACACAGTGTACTTACCGTGAGTAATTACAGTTCAACGAGCAATGTAAGATGAAAACGACAACCCAGCAGCAACTCTGTGGCCAAGGCAGTCTGGAATTCATAATGCGTCTTTTTGAACCATAAATCATCCGTACCTTAGCAGACGTTCACGAGGTCCACTGGGCGAAAAGATACGAGAAGAAACTCGCCATGAAGATTCTTCATCGTATGGTGACAAAATCATTTCGGCAAAAGGACAGTTAGCACCGAGGTTGTAGCAAAGGGTTGAGACACACTTTCGTGAGTTAAAAACTCAATTCATCTCCTTTCCCCCGGAGGCATCGAACAACCTTTATTATACACAACACAATTTACACTGACGCACCGTGCGGACGACAAAATGGTATCGACTGCTAAATGGTTTTATTTTCTGCGCTCTTCCCGGATGGGATGTAAATGATAATTATTTAACGCCAATTTTGACGTGAATTGTTGCAAACCAACACGTGATGGTAAGAGTTATTTGCAGAAGCAAATAAAAGATAAATATCCCCAAAAAGGATTCAGCTTGTATTATGTGATAATATCAATACGGCGTTTTTTGGAGAGTTTTGCCATGCTTTTCCTCTTCAGTTCAGATCACTATAATTACTTAATAGTGGTGTGTTTACTAACGGAATATCGCGGGTGATACATTGGTTTAAATGTATCATTTTCCACTTACTGGCACTTTCCAGTGCGGTCAACCAGTCCGCCCATTGATCTACCCGTAGCAAATGAGCTGGGAGCAATTTTCTAAATTATACATCATTTCTCCGAACACTCGAACACCGACCCTTTATCGTACGTTTGTTTATTTTTTCACCTAATTGTCCCCGATCGAGTACATACCTTGATGCGCGTGCAAAATAAACAGAGCTACCCCTGGTAAGCGCTTATTACGTGTCCAGATCGATTACCGGCGGAAAGAAAGGAAGATGAGATGTGATCGATCGGAACCGATACACTGTATTGATCGATGTAATCAACAGTGGGAAAATCCAGTTTTGGTCATTTTTAGACTTCTTTTTGCTCGATCGTCAAATATAACGAGAGAGCGCCATTCGTTGATGATGTGCAAAGCATCTTACCTGCGATGGACGTAGATAAATATGAAGATGCGCACTTCCACCTTAGGCGACAGTATCGAAAACAGATCGTGGTAAACGGGTAGGTTGTGACGTGGGACAACATGGAGATATGCTAATGCGCATGAAAAATAAGCCGGCATACACGGTCATAAGCGAAGCCATAAGCAAACGAACATCTTCGACAACATCCGATCACCTCGTTCGGGTGCCTCGAGGCGGTGGCGCACTTGACCAATTTAGCCAATTTGCCAACCTAGAATGGGGAACCAGTTTTTGGGAGACTGTTCTGTTTTTGATTCCCCAACGAGCTCGGCTTTTGGTAACACGATCTGGAAACCATGTTTCGGCCCACAATTCCTCCGGGTGGACAGCCTGTTGTCCATGCGATGATGTCCATTCAATTGGCTTAGCAGGACCTTAACCTTCACTTGCCAAACTCTTCACGGTCACCAATGACTCCCGGCCAGGAATGGGTAGGCTGTCGCAGCTGATCGGCGGTGATCAACGATTTTGTCCCCGACGGGGCATAAAAAAACCACACACATACAGCAGTTCTGACCAACAAAGGTATTTTTCAAAATATCTTAGCCAAAATACCAAAATTCATTTCACTTTTTAGACGGCGCTTAAATATCTGGAAGCGACAACGGGCCATACCGCCATTCCATGCGTGAAGGGTTTCTGGCAAGCAATGCGTAATTGGTCGTGATTACCCTTGAAAGCAAGATTTCATGATCGTGATAAGTGAAATTGGCGCGACGTTGGAATTTTCCGACCATCCGTGAGGTTGCGATCCAACGTGAAGGCATCCTGCTGCGTTGTACGAGAATCTCAGCTGCACGTGTTCTGCTACATGTTGAGCATGTTTGAATTTTTGGGGCCAATTCTTGGCGGGTAACGTTGCGTGTTTTATTGTGAGTAAGATGTTTTTTTTTTTTGAGAATAATTTTAAGGAATGTTTGAAGTTTTTTTTAGTTCGATAGCTGACACGTGAAACGCATTAAGACTTTTTTTTGGTTTCAGTGGAGAGTGTTTAATAAAAACAAGTTTTGTTGATACATGGTAAAAAAAGCTATAAAATTGTTGTAATGAACCAAGTAATTTTGACACTATTTTACTGATTTTGAATTTTGCATTATCAAAAAACAAAAACAAACAATTAAAAATAAAGAAAACTGCAATGACAGTTTGTTCGTTTTCTCCGACGGCTATAAATTTTACAACTGTCAGTACATGCTCTACGGGGCTGCAATTGAAGTTGCCGCCCTTTACGGTTCGGCTCCTGACGGGCCCCTGAACTAAAAGCCCAAAAGAAAACCATCGACGATTGGCCAAATTTTATCGTTTTTGTTTTGCTTTCTTTCCTTCGAAACAACTCGCTTAGCTTAATTCTTGAATGTCCGATTACCGTGCGCACCGAATTGCCGAAGGACATTTGTGCAATGTTCGTGTGTGCATATCGTGCTCGAATGTTACGAAATGACAGTTTGAAAACACGTTGGAGTAATGTTAAATTTATTTAAAAACAATGGGGGCAATGTACATTTCACTCTATGATCTAAAATGCCAATATTTAGTGCTAACAATAGCAAAATTTTATCCACTAAGAGGTTTAAACATGTATAGAAAATTTAACTTTGAATCATGCAACAGTTGAGTTTTCTTCTCTTAAGCAACAGTAAATTATGAAACACATGCAACATTCTTTATGTTATGACAATATAAACTTAAAGGCCTAAAAGCATGCTGTCTGTATCCTGAAAAACGAGTGTAAAACATAAAACAAGAAAGATTAATCAAACATCACGACCAGCATCATTGCTGGTGAGAGTAAGCAAATGCGAAGAAAGCAAAGAATGAGTTAATAAAACAGGTTCAAGAACACTTTCCGTTGTGGGTAGAGTAAAGCGTAATCCCGGACCAGATTGTTCGGCTACAAAATTGAAACTTTTAAGCGAAATTACCGTTACCGTCACCATTGACCGCAACCAAAAACAACAACACCATCGCCAAAGTAGCTTTCCTGGTTTTCGCTAAACGTTGCCGGCGTCTGTGTAAATTACACCTCGCACAGCTCGCAACGGCTTGTCAGCTGATGGGCGAGTGTTTCCCAAAAAAAAAGGCCCTCTGCGTGACCCAATTAATATTGGGTATTGACATGTTATTGTTAATGTACTGTGAGACAAGTAATTTAGTTATGCAGATCTGTTTATATAATAAAGATATACTTGGTTGCATATGCAATTTGCTTGTTTTAAAGCTGCTATCAATGAGATGGGAAGTGCATTACCAAGAAATTTAAATAAACGCATCGAGTAATCCTCCTTGGGATGGTTCATACTTCGTCGCTGTTTTGTATATTTTCGTAAAGTTTTTTAACAAGACAAAATTTTTCATTAAATAACTTCTTTTCTTCATTAAAGTGTCTTATTATTTACTCATAATCGAATGCTCTTTACAATTTGCATTCACAATAAAACATTTTCTACACATATAAACTCAGTATGCAAAGAACATACCATAACAATGTACATAAGCAAGCCGTGCTTTCACCGCTGGACCGCTTATCGTCGGATTATGTTGCTCAATATTGACTGAGCAAGATAATCCACCTATGTTCTCAATTATCATCCCACACAAGTGTGCTGGGCCGCTGATACAGCAAGGAAAACGAGAAAAAAGGGGTTGAAACGATTGCACACACAAACGCATTCAAAGGGCAAACCGGCGCTCGAGTGGCACTCAACCAGCCTTAAAAGGGTTCGCTTCGCAGACAGTAATAATTACTGACTCATGCAAACAATGCTTAGATTACGGTCATAAAGCATTAAAATATGTGTGTCACAACATTTAATGTTTACCTGCGACAAATGTATGCTTTCGGTTTCTTGCCAGCAAGAGACATTCATTCGAAGAATTAGACACAATTGAAAGCAATTTGACCGAAGAAGCATTTGAAGAAACAAGAAATACATATGGAATTCCCTAATTGGCTGTCTCACTTGTTTTAAAGCATGCAGCATATACTTTTTTTATAAAACTTGTTGTGTTGTTTTAACACTTCTCTTTTATTGCCAGTTTTCAGTTTATAAGTGAAAAAGACTAAATTGAATCTCCAATAAAGATAGTACTACAGTTTTGCATTTCTCTCAGATAACTGTTTAAGCACCGGCTTGCAATAGGAGATTGCCCATAAACCAAAAATGTGAAATGAATATCTCCAAACAACATGTCGAAGGGCAACCATCACTGATAAAGATTTTATGACTAATAGGAAAACCATCTCGTGTGTGTGTTTTGATCGTTTGGGAAATCACGACCCATTCTTAAGCCCTCTTCTGATCGGGGTTTTAGGAGTCGTAAAGATCCACTCCGTACAAAGTAGCCCGATAATCTGAACAGCAATAAAAATGTGGATTCTGTCGCTTTTTGATAATGATGCGTGAAGTATCGAAGAACGTCGGTCCGCGCCATGCCGATCACAGGCCGATACCACGTCAAGGCTCGCCCGTGACCGATGCTTTTGACACCGGTCAAGGTAAAGGGGTAGAATCATATTTAACGCAAGGCGCCCACTTTCCCCAAAAACGGACAAACAAACGGGACTGCTCCAGATTTACTTCACGCCGGTTCTTCCAGCACTGTCCCAGCCCGATAGTTCAATAGTAACGGTTTAAGCAGCTAATCGACCAATTTACATAGGTAATTAACTCACAAGATAAATCCCCGTGGACTCCGGGAGACCGCCCCGCCACTGATGGGACCCTTAATGGCCAACACAATGGGGCGGATATCGTTTAACATGCACTTTCGATGCACGGTTCGATCGTGGCGAACGCAGAAGTCACCAGAAGCGGCCAGCATTCGCTTTACGGTCTACTCCGGAACCGTGAATCAGCTTCAGGAATAGGAAGGGAACCAACTGTTATAGACCCACCAATCAATAGGTCGATGAATTTTAAGCAGGCAACACGTCCACGGATTATGATAGCTTTCGGGGTCGCAGTAATCGGAAGCGCCCTTTGCTACGCAAATCAGGGTGCCCCGCGGTTCGGTTAGCCGTTCCCATTCTGGAAATGTGAGAATCCCACCGGATTCCTGCTGTGCAATCAAAACCCTGCGAGCTCCAAACGGGTGAATCGTTTAGGTGATAATGAATGATGTTTGGGGTGGAATTATACCAACATTATTCGTACGCCCCCACGCGGGATGTGGAGGGCTGATGAATGGTGCATGGTAGCCGGAGACTGACCTAAGCAACAAGAGACGATACTGGACGATCGCATGGAGATCTGTATGCAAATTTTGCATGTTAACCGGCGATGAAGTCAATCAGATGGAGGTGATTGGAAAGCGTGGAGATGATAAAAGTAAACATCTGTTTTGTAGCGTTAGAGATGCATAATTATTTTTCATTAAATGTTCAAAACGAAACTATTAAAATTCTACAAGTATTGTCAAAAATAGTGAGCAATCCGCGAATTAATGGTGTAAAGTTTATAAATAATAGCTTCTATAAAACTGGGCCATCCTGATAAATATGAGCAATTGGTTACGATATGTCTCTTTTTAAGAACCTTATCAAATCAATGGACTATTAAATGCAGCACATTAACAACCTAAAAAACCATCTAATGTATTCCAACATGTTGTCAGTTTATGATCCTTTTGCTACCATTTTCGCACACTCCCTCATGATATTAGGTCGGTTATGCACTGTTATAATAAATCGGGGAAATATTCTGTCTGTTTTGGTGCTGTTCCTCCATTTGTCTATGCAATCCCCTTCCCATACACTTGAGAAACATTCTCGACTTAGGGGAATAAAAGGCTGAACCTATGACGGAAGTGAACCCGAAACCCCTCCAGCGAATAAGAGGATGTGGAATAGCAAAGCATCACCGTCAGGACCGTCCTGACGAATGGCCGTTGCACGAACCGCATTTTGCACACGACGCAAGGGACCCATTTTTTACGCACCAGCAAAACCACAAATTGATTCCTTTTGCGTAAGTCACGGAATGTCGAGTGGCCACAGAAGGAAATCAATAGATTTCCGATTACCATTCGTTCCCCTCAGTTGATATCGCTCATGGCGCACGATTGTCGTAACGCGATAAGAACGATGCACTTACCGGTTGTGTAATATGCGTCTTGGCCGTTGCGTGCGGAAACCATCACCGTACTTACTGTCCAAACGGTTGATATTTTCGGGTTCTCAAACCGTACCGACTGCCTGCTGTCTTACTTCCTTCCGTTCACTTGCGCCCCATACGCCGCGGGACAGAAAGATCGAAAGGAAAATTTTGCGTCTTCTTCACGGGTTTTCACGCACCGAGAATGATGAGTTCGATGACCATTCGGAAAAATTGTCACAAATTTGATCGCTTCAGTTGAAGAAGTTGCGTCGAAGGCAAACACCTCACCTTGCGTGTTTGTGTCCCCGTTTGGTTGGTACGCAACGTCCCAAAGTGTCTATGACGGTACTTTCGGTATGCGTGTGCGTTTACTTTCACCCCTGTGCGGAGTGTGTGTCGGGCACAAACGGGCAGGATGTGATGCCGCGTGACCACACCGACCAGGAAGGGCAACGTCGCAGCGCCATCGAGTGCTTCGTAGCGCATGATTGACGACCCGTTGACAGGTCGGTTTCGGTCGGTAAGGGGATCTTACGTTTGAAGCGCTGTTTGTGCCACGAGAAGGATGACAAATTTGCCAAAGAAATATAAATACGGATGTGGGAGGACCACGGCGCAGAATTCCGATGGGTAATAACGGTCATAATGATAAGCGCGAATGAAATGTCAAAAGTGTGTAGACGATCAAAAGTAAACGATCGCACGATCTTGTAGAGTAGTTCGACCATTCAACCAAAGCCACAAGGATCATTTCACTTTGACGTTTATGTTTAAAGATGGACAGATTACAGCTCGTCAAATAAAAGTCTCAATTTTCATCCCCCTACCATGCGGTCGAAGTCATCGGTGATGCATTTTTGAGGTTTTTGCAGCTAATTTTCTATCCCGAGCTACCTTGTTTCATCAATGTCATCTGTTATCAGACATCTCGTAATCCACCCCATATTCCCAACAGCAGCTGATGCAACCCAGCTGCAGTTTTGCGATACCTACGATTTGGCGGCACGAAAACCTCCAAAAAGGTGGACACCCGGTGGACTTGTTTTTTTTTTGTAAATGTTTGTCTAAAGTTACTGCCTGCTAGCGCTGGCACTGCTCTTTTGTAGTTATGCTATCTTGCATGACGCACATTTCGCACAAGGTTACATGTTTCCATCCCGTATGTTCTGGTAATTTGAGAGCTTTTGTTTATCCCTGACTCGTATTTTGTTCTAGCATTTCTCCCTTCGGGTACGACTAGCCGAATATCGATCACCTTTCCCTCTGCCAGAAGGTGTGACCATTTATGTCGGGGGAAACCAACGCTTTCCGTGGAAATACGCTTTCTGATACGCTTCTAGGAAGCCATCGGCAATGTTACGAACGCGCCGTTATTATCATTATTATTATTATTATTATTATGACTGCTGCGCATCTACAGAAGTTAATGGAACGTATAATTAAGTTTCACTTTGATCCGCTAGATGAGGTATGATTATACGCAGCGACTCTTTTGATCGGTTGTGAAGCGATGTGGGTTGACGATATTAATGGAGTGCGATACCCGTTTCGGGTAAAATCAGCAAACGATCGACTCAAATCTAGCCGCTTGAATTATGTGTTAAAATCTGGAGCTTCGCAAAGAATCGCTTACTACAAGGGCAATTAATGTGATTGAATATTCGGCTAAATGGTGCAGTTATCCTTATGAAATTGTAGGTTATTATAATGTTATAGCTATAATAATCTTTACAATTTCAGGATTTGTAGCCACCTTTGCAACGATTCAAATGGATGAAATTCTTCTTTGGTGGTCTCACACCACCAAACACTGCACCGAAATTTGTCCTTCAACATTTTGGAGAACAACGGCAAACCTTCACTTTGCCATAAGTTGTAACACACCGAACCCGGTTTTGGGATACGCCAACAAACGAATCGCGTTGAGAATGGGAACATCGATGATTGGTACACCGGAGTACCGTTACAGATAAAACCGGGCATGGGGTGGGATTTGCTTTTTAAAGTTTATCTGAAACAGCCATAAAAATGTTCGAATCGATCCATCCAACTCAAACCCCTGAGAGGGTGAATGACTTCTTCGGCTTATCCGTGCACTATCGCACGGCGGTCTATGCTGAAGGCCAAACAAATTTTACCAAACAAAACAAACGAAACATGCTAAACACGCACTACACTTCAGATCCTTTCGCTCGATTACGTCACGACCAAGAATGCGCCAACTTACCGCTCGATCGGGCAAAACCGGTCGCGATTCTGATCGTATCCGCTCGTCCATCGCAACAATGGACATTGTTGCCATGCTTTGCCTCGTCCAATCCAAATCAAACGTTTTTGCGGCGCATGCCCCGATTGATGGAGAGTGCGATGAAAGTGAATTATAGCTGTCTAGCGTGTTAGCATTTGTGTGCACGGATTGGCAGTCGTAGCTTTGTTTCTTCATCACCTGTTTCGAAGCTCATCAGATCACGTTTCGTTTCGCGATTTGATTCGCGGATTTATAGCTAAATGGATGAGGTTTTATTTTTGTTTTACAGCCAAGTCGAAGGCTTTTTCGCCAGTTTGCTGATTAGCATCGGGAGGCTTGCTGTGAAGCAAACATCTGATGGCGTATTAAGGGAAGCAACATGCAGATCATTTTCATAGCATTAACAATCCTTCACGATGAACAAGCAAATAATTGCTAATGAGCGATGTAAAGAGAAAACGGCTGGTTTATTAAATGTGAGATTAAATATGGGTTCGTATGTACAGTGTGCAACATAATTATATGAAGGCTAGGTTTTTTTTGTTGAATAGAAAATAAACAATTATATAGAATATACAGAAAAAAAGGTACCAGGATGTATAGAAAATTAATATAAATTTATATCGGCCTGTGTCTTTCTCCGATTCACAAATGTGAGCGAAATTAACTAAAAAAATAATATTCAAATCAAACACTCGCCTCATAGCCGAAGTCCCATAAAATGCAAGCAACGTTGAAAACAAAATTGATCAATGTTATAATACAGTGTAATTATTTGTCGATCATTTTTCATTAATTCACTTTCAATACAAAAGGGCTTCGATAGTTTTGTTACGGACTGTAAGTCTCAGCGACCTAATTTTGATTTCAATTAATTGTTTGATATATGAAGCCGTACCGAACTTGGGATATTCAATATCAAATCCCTATTTGATTTCTACTTTGCAGATGAACACATTTTCTTAATATTTCAATGTCATCAGCCTCACACAATCATCATCAAATGCCCCTATTCAATACAATCATGTAAACATTTCGCTTCACCAACCACGTGCGCAATAATACTAGGTTAACGTGCGATCATAATTATTTTTCTTTTCTCCTTGTTACGCACTATACGTCACAGCTTCCTAGTGTCATTGATGGAAAACGTAACCAGCGGCCACCACCATTTCGGTCTGGTTTTGCTCCGTCGCCAAACGAAGATCGTTCGAAGATTGAAACCGGCTGCAGGCTGTAGTCGCATTGCTGCATCTTCGCACAGACTTCCACCGGAGTTTAAACTGGGATATAGGGAGTTTGCATACGAGCCGGTGTTGTGAAACACGGATAATAATATTTCAAAAAGAATATGATAGTAATCTTACATTACGACCAGCAGTTTGCAAACGTTGAAAACGAGCATTCCCGCAGGAATGTCGCAGACAGAGTAGAAGCGCAGATCTCGAAAGGTAATACATTACCGGTAAACATAGTGCATATGTGTACGCACCATTGACTGACGGTAGTAACGTGTAATGAAGACTTCATTTGCAACTTTGTAAAGGTGAAGCAGTCACTATTAGAGGGAAAGAGTAGTTACACCTTGCTTCCGAATGTTTGCAGCGCATGGAGAGTGTGGCGTCGTTTAACTGCTGCATTTGTTTCTTTTTTTGCGCTTCCCTCTTGTACACGGGTAATTAGGTGTGACTTTGGTGAACGTTACTGCAAACACCGATCAACTCCCAGAACGGTTCCGAAAACGTGTACTATTGCCTGCTCCTTTCGTTAGAAGGTGCAAAGTTTGGTCTCACGAAGTGTAACTTTATGCAGATGAAGCTTTCGCAGACGGTGAGATCGTGATCGCGAGCAGGTGAAGACCGGTTGAACGTGTGAATAAATCGAACATCAGTCGACCATCATCCGATTTGCTTCTGGTGCTGTCCAAGGTTATCGAAAGGAACCCGATGTAGGAAGCGCGAACCACCCAGCTCACCAGATGGCGCGATAGGCAAAGAGATTAGCAATCAAGTGATGGAACGATACGGTTTTTCCTTCCCTTCTGACGCTCCCGGTAACACGCTGACGATCAATATCTGTCAAATTAATTATTGATTTTTACGCGAGACAATCGAGTTTTACCGAAGGTAATTAAAACTGTAAACGATCGCCGGCTCTAATGGATCGTTCCAGTACGCAGACGCGGCGCGAGTGACACGAACCTAAAGAACCGGTAAGTTTCCGCCAGAGCACCCAAATATGGACGCACGCGATGCACGGCAGGAAATTAACTGTATCAAATAATTAATAACCATTCAGCTGGATCACTGATGAATAACAAAACCGATAACTATCCCAGATGGACGCTCCAGAATCGTTCCTATTTTATTGGACCTTGTTCGGGGCGCGTGTTCACAGTACGCCCCCCCTTGCTCACAGTACCAATTAGGACACAACTAATGCGCATACATTATTCGACCCGACTAATGAGCGCTAATGGTGCAAGGTTGCTTTTTAAATGTGATGTGCCGTAAGGTCGTACGAGGGTGTCCGTGTGCAGAAAAGGCAAGAACTTCCGTCTGCAACAATGTTGCAGCGACGATCACCATGCAAACGATCGGTTTCACCGACAAAGAGTATATTTGTTTACGAATTTCAGAGATGCACTCTTTCTAGAGCGACTGCGTTACTAAATGTATGGTTTAATCCGCGCCGATTGTAGCCGGCTTTGACAAACGTTTTTCTTTGTACCGTGTACAACTGTTTGTCAACTGTGCATGCTTCTACCCCCAGCGGGTGAAAATTTCATCGCGTGATAATCCTTTGCAGTATCTTTACGTTAGTCAACTGCAGCTGGCCCGGTAAAATCCAACCCGCGAACGTTTATTGAGCCATATCTTTGTGTTATCTCGATGTCTCCATTACTGGCGCTTTAGTACCCCTTAGCTGCTTCCAATCGTACGACTGCTACCATCATACGACCAAGCACAAGAAAAATCGATAAAATGGAACCGAGTTGAAAGACTTGAAGTGAAGTTCTTAGACCGATCGCTTTGCGTACCACTCAACGATCATCGGTTTGCAGCTTCCGACTAAGAAGACCGGTCAAGACCGGTTAAAGAAAGCCTATGCAAATGCCCATCACCGTCTGAGACACATTTCCGAATATCAACCAAGCGTCTTAATCGATTTTTCGAATGCACTCGCAGAAAATTCGCATTCTCGACAGGATGTTCACAAAAAATACGTACAATCTGGTCCTTTGCGATCAAGTTCGATCGATTTGATCACCACTCGCTTTGGGTACTCCAGCGTCAATTTTCGTACCACGCGTCAGTCCGGTTTGTGCATTGGAATTTAAATCGATCCTCATCGATTCGTCGCTCGGTCCGTCGGCGGATGTTGGCAGTATATCGATGGTTATGATCTGAAAAAACGTACCAACTTCAACGGGTTTCACTTTCCAACTCCGGGGTATAGGAACGTCGTACGTTTGCTACTTTGTTCCTCGCGAGAGTTTTGAATTCCACCCCGGTTTTTCGACTAACCCGGTCAGCTGTGGATGGAGCAGCGGACGGATTAGGACGGTATCTGCAAAGGCGTTTAAGTTTGTGAATGAACCGTGTTCATGCATTTGGATCGGAATTGGTAGCACTGACTGTTTGCCCGTGTTCGATCCAATACATTCCCGCGGCATGTTTATTTATGTTTTTTCGTTACGCACGCTTCTGGCCATACCTTTCCCATGTCTTGCTGCGCGGGATGGTGGTGATCATAATGAAAATCACGAAAAGGAGACAGGCTCGGGACCATCAGGTTTCAGCTGTTGCTGAGTGAGTTGAAAATAGTTGAACACTGGATTGGCTTGCTTTGTGTCGCTTCACTCTTAAGTCTTTCGTTTTGGTAGTTTGAATCTCGGCATTGTTTTAAAAATTGAACCGTTTACTCGCAGTAGAAAAGCTGTCGAGCTTCTCGCAAATGTTTTCCATCACGTGCAAGGTGTGTGGAAGTGGCCGGTTGTGGTTTTCGTATGGGCCATTCAGAAAATTGATAGGGCACTCATCTTGCATAGCGTACACTTTATCGCATTTAATGCCACACTAATCCATGCTTGAGAACCACTCAAATACATGTGATATATTGTCCTCGGCGCAGTATTGCAAAGACTGCATTAGCAAACACTTTCTCCGGTAAAACACTTTCTTGTTCTTTTCCCCCAAATTGGAAGATTATTCCGGCGTGAAATTTCTCATCTGTACACTCTTTGTTCGATGCGTAACCGTCCCATCCAGAGAGGGAACAGCTCTAATAGCACACATTATGCAGATGCATCATTCAGTAGACCACACACAAACATCTCCAGAGCTAACCCCACTTAACCTACCGAAAAATAAAGTTTCACAGCCTGCAACGCACATCTTGGGTGGGGTTCAACGGCATACCCATCCCAGTTCCTTCGAATGACGCTAACAAATGGGTGTTTTGTTCAAGAATCAAGCAGAACTCTTCACTTCATTGACACTTCTCACAACGAAAGTGTCAACTTACCGATGCGCCCCCATACGGACCCGGTCCCGGTGCGGTTATTTGACAGGTTCGTATAATCTTGGTGGATTAGATTCGGATATGGTTACACTCGTCTTATTTATTCTCACCATGCAATGGTGAGAACTATTATCACCTCCCGCCCAAGAGCTTCGGAGCCGTTTATTCGGAAGTTACAGTGGACCGTTCTATCGCTCGAATCTATCTCTCACGGAGAAGTAGAAAATGAAATCCGTCTTACCAACTATTTTGCCTGCTATATGCATGGCTTTCCTAGGTTTCTTCATAGCTACCCTCAACGCAACGCGTCTCAATCGTTCACCCAAATGAGCGGCGAATGAGCTGAACGATAAGAAAGCTGATCGCTAATAAGCGAAGCACGGATTACGGTCAACCGGTGGTGATCGTAACGATTTTTCTCAAAAAAAACAAAACATACCGCTCCCTTTTTGGTAGTCAAACCAATCAGCTTCTAAAAAGCTAAAGCTTTACGATCCGTGCCATTCACTGTTACTAGCCACCTCAGGCATCTCGGGAGGTGTTTGGGCCCTGATGCACTACACGATCGTAAATCAATCGAAATCTATTAAAAAGTTCATACACATCCCTTTGAAGACATGTCCCGAACGGGACGGTAAATGCACGCCCAACAGCAACGCATTCTACCAGGAGCAAGTCTTTCGAGCGTGTATTTTAGATTCCAGTTTTGGTTCCTCATAAAATCATCATTCTCATCGCTTGCACTTGCTGTGCGGTGAGTGGACGATGAATGTTGGCCTGTAGTAGCGTGGCAACATTCCACTAGTCAACCAATCCGAGTGTCTGATGAAGGGCCTAAGATGCTAAGAGATCACATTACTAAAACCTAGTACCACCCGTAGGGCAATTCGCATAATTAGGAGACCTATGAGAAAGCTAGCTTCACGCTCGGAGTATGCACGTGGTGGCCTAGTATTGGATGTTTGATGTGTAACATATTCCGGTTTTGTTTTAGATACGTTTGACTTCAAACACTTCCTCGTAGAAATATGATGAAGTGTTGCATTGATATTCATTTCTTTTTTCCTCGGTCTGGTGTTTGCTTCGTTTGATGCACACCTCAAACTTATACCACAAAAAATATCAGCGTAAACCGTTCATAAAATCCTGTTGATCTTAAATTATGCTAACTGCTCCATATTATGAAACATTTCACGGTTGTGACATTGAGCACAAAACGATATAAACACACGATACATTCATCCGGGTGCAAATTATATAGGCCACTGCACACGCGCCTGTTTAATGACTGTTTTGTGCAAACTAAACAAACATTAAAGTTAATGGCACGGAGAGAAGTGTAAGCCACGCTTGCGATGCGCTTAAATTCCTTGCCTTTCGACCCATTCGCTATGGACCCACGTTAAAGAAACTAACCAAACTCGCCCACCCAATGTTCCACAGCTGCAGTGCCTTCGCAACGCTATATTTTGCATAATGTGTCAGACTAATTGAAGCAGATAACAAACCAATGCCTACTCAATTAACCTAGTGAACTTTGAACCCAACCACCAAATTTACATTACTACGCGAGTACCTAACGCAGCACCCTTCGAGACCACATGCGTACTAGCGAGTCGATGCCGGTCAACGAAAGTCAGCATACTAATATGCGACCCGAGCAGCACAAGACGCACACCAACACCTAATCAACAGCACCCGAAACCCGATTCGGCAATAGCGAGGAAGAAGGAGGACATTGACCGCAGACGCACTTACGTCTGCTGGTGCGGCGGTTAGTGGAAGGGAGCTATGTTGCCGGCCAACGCACCATGTGCCAACGAAAGTGCTTGACCGGTCAAATGCTCGCGGTACGCACAATTTACCTAAACAATCGCACGCGGTGCTGATGGCGGCCACCCGCCAGACGGTGGGTAATGTGTGTCATCGAACAGGGATACCGTTCCGATTCTGGGGCTTGATTGTACCGGATTCTCTATTAGTAAATTATGCGGAAGTCATAAATCAGCATCGTTTGCGGGACGCAGCCAGGGTGAACGATACCAACCGGAAGGGGATAAAACTGTCACGACCCGGCTGGAAGAGCATCATGCTCCGACACGATAGTGACTGATCTAATTTTGTGTGGCTCTTGCAGTGATTCCTTATTAATAGTGATACGCACTTAGACTGCGGTTTGTTAACTGTTCTAGGCTTGGTGTTGTTGCCTAGCCATTTGAATTGCTGTTAATTTATTTTAGATATAAAACAATTTGCTCCTTTACATAGGACTTTTAACCTCCAAACTGATCACAACTATCTGGTAGCTGAGAAACTTCCAACATTTTAAACAATGTCGCTAAAAAAAGCGTCTTTCAGCATCGTACTGGAAGGAAACTTGAACAAAGGTCGAATGATCCAAACAGTGGAATCAGTTGTTACATAATTTACAGCCTACAGGTTCTAAGGCTGGGTAGGTAATCCCAATTCGCACACCTTCTATGGATATAATTCGAAACGAGCTTTGAATTCAATCTGTAGAGAAGCCAGACAACCAATGATCCAAGGAAATTTTAGAAGTGATCGAATCCAAGTATTTCCAAGCTCGTTTCGAGTTCTCAATAATTTATCAAGTTGCGATGTAAAGAAACTACTTAATAATTGTAAAAAATCAAGAATATGTGCTTATCATTCATTTGTCTTTTCTTATCCTAGATTACAAAAAAAAATATTGGGAATAATTTCTCATACACTTTTACAAGCCTGGGTTCTTATTAGCCGTGTCTGATCTTCGTGCTTTAGCAGAGCTTTAACTAACCGCATATTAATATCCAATGACTTCAAGAAGAACTACCGGCGACACCATGGCTACTATGTTCAGTGTTCCAGAAATTGAGTTATTGTTTATATCTTTCTCCAAGGTTCTCTGGATGTGTAATCTAATACGACTAATGCAGGGCCATTAATAGCTGGAAGATCCCCTTCGACTTCTTAACGAATCTGTTCCTCTCCACGTTTTATTCATCTACACCAATCATATCCTCTCATTGCAAATTGAACGTATCGTCATTATTCGCTTACGCCGTTTCTCACAGTTGCTTGATCCATCTTAGGCGTCATTCGAAAAAATAAAAACAGATCCATCCAAACGTACCCGGTAGCGCGCCACGTAAATAGGAAAAGCATACTTTGCGTCGCATCGAAGTGTCGGAGGACGAATCCTGTGTTTGTAGATCGCACAACAGTGTGGAAGCGGGTGGCACCAGACACAACCCGCCCGAAGAAGTGCGGAAACCCAAACAAACACACCCCGCCACCCAATTGCAGCCGGCATGCGGCATGGGATGAAATTTGCAACGGTTTAACGATCGGAAGTACTGGCACTGGAACCGTTCCATCCGTTCTGCTGGGGAGGGTGTGAACGAGCGGCGCAGGAACCGTGACCATGTGAATGGGAAGTGTGAAAAATAAGCACACAAACAAACGCGCTCACGCAGTCGCATGTGTTGCAAAAGAAGGCAACAAAAAGGTTCCGGCTGCTTATGCACCCGACTCCGGGCCGACTGTAGACTCGCTGCAACACGACGATGCAACTGACCTACCGCACCATTTTTTCGCGTAGATATTTTGCATTTTGCGCAACGCGACACCGGACCCGTTCCCGTTCCGCACATCCCATTTCCATTTCCAATCGGACCGAGGATAGGTGGTGTTGGTGTGCCGACATTGTCATTCACACTTGGCACCGGGCACTAGAGCATATGCACGCAGCGGACGCACGCTGCCTCGACATGCATTATGCTGTCGCGATCCCGGTCTCCCGCTCGACTGACAGCCACAGGGCCGGGTGCTGCGGCAGATTGAGTGAAGTGTACCGGCTGTCCATCGGCATCAGGCGGTGTCATATGCTTTGAAAGTGGAGCCAGTGCTTCAATTTGTTAGACTACATTCACGCCGGACTGATCGATGAAGGGTGAATGGGGCAAACTGAAACGAAAAGAATGCACGAACAACTGCATTCTATCATTGGCGACTCCATTAGGGAAGATTCTTCGTTCGTTTTTAGTGTGTTTCATTTCTCACTTATTGGTCATGCGTCTGCCTCGCCATACATTGTAACGGTACGCACTTTTGGTATGGTTCGCGCGTGTCACTATGGAGAGCTGATCTCTGGGAGGATGCTTCCACTAGGTTTCACTTCTAAGAAAAGTGCACCGAGGTTCTGGTTTTCTAGTATGGCAAGAGGTACACAAATGAGGTAGAAATATCTTAGCATATCATAAAATTCTTAACTACCTACAGAACATCAACCATTGAAAAGCTTTCATCTTAAAGTTAAATTTAAAATTCATTTAAATACAGACACTAAACGATGCCGCCTCGCAAATGAGTTGCGAAACGGCATAAAATCAGCATACTACTCAGATAGCAAAATGGAGAAAAAACAAAGGATGGAAACCAAAGAAACGTTGGTGAAATCTGGTTAGGAATGGGACATGAAAATTTTGCAACAGTAAAGAATTTACAAGCCGCCCAATTAACATTGTTTAGCAGTCGCGGTTCAGAGACAAGACGGGGGTTTGCTTTGAATTTTGGGTGTATTCCATTGCTTGTTTTTTTTGCTTATCTTCATGCTACATGGATTTTGCTTTTCAGCTTTTAAATTCTCTGCCACAAAGGTCGTTGACACATATAATTCGCCAAATCGCCACTCTTGATCAACTGATCTTTCGTACCATTGGAGACAGAATTATGCTGACTTTTATGCTGGAAAAATGGCAGAGAGTAACTAGTTTGGTTTACTACACTCAGAGTTGCGTATTACCCAAAATATTCCCGCAGACAGATTATCCCATCTATCTCCGAAAGTGACACAGACAACATGTCAGCTATTAGAAAGGGCCTATTAGTTCTCCATCGGGTTTCAAATGGCTGTCCCTTTCTTTGGCGTAGTGCATTTTATTCCAAATCTCACCTTTCCGGCATCAATCAATTATCGAGTCGGCAGTGTACTCCAAGCACCCAGATATCAGGTAAATTTGCCTCCATCACTTAAAGCGACCGTTGAGTTTGCTCCAGTGCTTCGTTTGCCACTCGTTGACAGCGGGATGCGGTTTATCTATTCACCATCTCCGGTTGTCTAACTATCGCCGTATGAAAGGAACTAGTGCTCCACCGAACAGAGTCACCTAAAAAAGCATCCCTTTGAACATGGCGTATCGTGCGGGTAAAATCACCCTGCTGAGACCTTGCGGGTGTGAAATAATTTTCACATCTTCTCACCCAAACCATCGACTGTCACTGGTGAGAAAACAAGTTTCGTGCGCAGCATTCCTGGCGCGTGTCACGAGAAATCACAGTCTCAGATCACTGTCCGGGATGGGGGAAGATGCCGGAATTTCTCTCCCGTGGACAATCCAACGGTAAACCGACCGCTGGAAAATGCATCCCCTATCGATACGGGACGTCGATGCGGAAGGGCCAAATTATTGGGGTTATTTGGGGTGTATAGACATTTGTTTCTTGTTGTTCGATGATTTAGAAACGATAACTGCAAACGAGCATCGAGATCGTGTGCAAACACCGACAGGAAGCCGGGAATACTAAACGAAACCCTCCAGTATCACACTGGGTCGAACAGGTTTAACCGTAAAGGTGTGCCTGGCACGATGGAGGCAAGTCTCACATCAGTAATCTTCGAAACCTTCCGCCGAGTTTCAGATGCTCAAGGTCCGCATGGTCTGTGTGGTTTTAGTGAAAGTTTCCGGGAAATGGTTCTACTCCGTAGGTCGAGCGATTTTCGAAAAAGTTCTCAAACGACAAATCCATAAATCAAAAACGGTTCCGAAACCGATCCAGTCAAGGCCAAACAGATTTACAACCATTCACTCAAGTGGAGTTCCCCAAAAAAGCCAAACTCCATGGGGGACATTTTTTATTGAGGTTTCCTTTAACAAAAAAATGATGAAATTCTTAGTTTCCATGGTGTTTTCGAAGTAGGCATAATAAAAAAAACCCCTATAGTAACAACATCGACCAAATCAAACCAGTAAGCATTCGAATTGCTATGTAATTGGTAATGTCGATCGGTGATCATAAATCACTTGAATAACCAGCCAGCCACACAGGGCAGACGTTGTTAAACGCTATGAGGACGAGCCATCTTTTTATATTTATTTTGATCGGGGTTTTTTTAAACAGGTTGAAATGAAAGATCCAGAAAAAAAACCCAGCAAAGCTAAGGAAAAGTGCTAACAAATATGGAACTCTGATATTCACGTCGTCTTCCCGGAAAAAACCCCACATTGCCACACCTTCACCAAGCAAATAGGTAATCGAGCACAACGACGCATCGCCCGTTCCGCATTGGCTAAGTTGCGTTCCAGCCGAGGTTTTATTGATGTTCCAGTTTTTTGCTAATTACTATGCAAACGAAACATGTCAATCGACAAGCGCAAATCAGTCACCGACCAATTGACATTTTGGGCTGATTTAATTCACAACGGTCCGAACGCAATCGGACGGTTGACGATCGTGTCGAATTGTTGTTTGTTTGTATGATTCATTTACAAACCGGTGGCGTGTAGAATGGGTGCACGTTTGTAAATCATTAAATCGGCAGCCAGGGAAGCATAAAGAAACGGTTCTGAGCCGTTAACGAAACAAAACACACACACACACGATGTGAGGGTTTCGAGTGGAAAAAATGGGTGTTTTTTTCGTTGTACTACCTTCATTTAGAAACTGGTGATACAAACGTACGGCTACAAGTGGGATTTGAAATGTTTTGGGACGGTATTGAAAGAGTGCCTTTCATGATAGTTCACGCCTGTAACCCCATTTCACAGCCAGGTGAAAATCAGTCACAGTTAGCAAGGGTGTAGAAATTAACAACTTCCCAGACGACTCTGCGGCCGCTCGAAACTATGCTGCTGTGCTATGTTTCGGAAGAGTTCAACGGTTTAGGTCTTTAGGGTGTATTCCCGGAGTGCGAGAAATTCCATCCCAAATCCCTAGCAACACCGCTCACCCAAGATCGTTCCAACTCCGACGAAGCGTTGGGAGTAATACTGCTTGTGATATTTCTAATGCTGTGCGTACGTTGTGCAACTGAATGACAGCATACGATACAAAAAAGCATGCTGATGTGTCATGTTTCCTTTATCTCGTCTCCAACAGAAGATCACAAACCATCCCCAACGTCAGCCTAATGAGCTTCGCGGAAGCTGATGTTGATTTGGGTATATCAAACTATTTTTTTCTCTCAAATTCCAACCCCTTGACAGCTATAATTGCTGCCAATAACACAGACAAACTATCCGCCCATCAAAACCCATCCCTCAACGATGTTGCTGATTGGATAATTGATTTGATTTCCCCCGCGGATGTCACTTAAAATCATCAACATATAGGATTGATGATACCTTTCACCGGTTCGGCCCACAGGCAGCGGAAAGCTCTCAACTACCGAACCAGCCAGAATCTTCGCCAGGCGTTCAAGTTATGGGAGCAGTTTCACTAAATTGCGAAATTAATTAAGAGATCCGTAAATCGTAAGATTTCTTTAATTTTGAACGTTGACCCTATCGCCAAGTGGACCCATCTAACGGCACTCTCTAATCTATCATTCCCGTTCATGGGGTGCTCAATTTATTGGCCAAATATGAAAATTTTTTAAAAATAACCTCAATCCGCAATGGCAATCCCTCGGTTGTGCATAAACAAGACGGAATGAAACCTGTTCGCGAGGTGTTGATAGGAGCAGCGACTCTCTTTCGTGTTGTTTTGCTGTATTGAATATCGCGTCGGAAGACAGTGACCCTAGCAGACGTTCCGGAATGGGTAAAATTAAAAAAAAAATACGTAGATAAATTATCATACATTATCGGTTATTTTAGATAATTATCCTTAGACACCGTTGTTTGTTTAAAAGTTGTGCAAGTATTAATTTCATATTGTTTAAAAAAATGCCATATTTTAGCATTGTTTTTTTTCCATTGTTCCCCCCTAGGGTCCGGATCTCGAAATGGTGGAGTATCGCTTCTGCTTAAATTAGCGCACGATCGGCGATTCTAAGCCGTAAGCCTAAAAGGTATAATATTTCACCAAAGATCCGGCACCGGTTTTGTCCCACAATACCCGGTCGGACCGGTGAAAGGATACTCACTGTAGTCGCTGAGCTCGTCGTACGTGCCGTTGACGGTACCGTCGGGCAGCAGCTGTATGTAGCGGTTCTTGATGAACAGCTGGATCTTGCGTGTCGCACCGGTTATATGCGACAGGTTGGCGGAACGTTCGTTCCGCTCGAGATTCGATTCATTGTTCCGGTGCTGCTGCTGTTGAGCCTGTTGATGATGATGTCGGCCACCGCCGCCCCGCCGACCATGCCACACCCCGGTTCCGTTTAGTGGGCCACCGGGCCCGATCTGATGCTGATGGCGGTGGGCATTGGTGGGCACTGCCTCGCGTCTACCTCGCATCAGCGCTGGTGATGGATCCGTGTCATCGAACCTGGCGTGAACGCGGCCGGGCGCGTTATCCTGCGTCGTGGGATCGAGCGCACTCGATCGCACCGATTGGGACTTATTTTTATCGATCGGTTCTATTAAATAATCACGCGCGTCGCGTACGGCGCTATTTTCGCGCGTCGGTAAATTTAACTGCACTGCACTCACTTCACTCTGTCTCCGTTCGTTCGGTTCAACTGTTGGTGCCGGTTGGGCGATCGGGCTGAGGGCACGCAACAAGCGATAAAACTCACTCACTCGCCGGCTCTTGCGGCGCTCCGATTCCGCTGGGTCCTGCTGCTCCTGGTCCTGCTGCTGCCGTTCGCCATCGAGACCGAGTGGGACGTGATGCCGTTTCGCCGCGACCGTACCCACCCCGTTCGTCCACGGTTGCACCGGCACCGGTAGTACGGCGGCGGCTGGATGGGGCCGGGCGGGGGGCACTACGTCCCAGGGAGCGCTCGGCGGCACAACATCCATCGGTTTCGGCATGGTGGCGCAACAGGGAGGCCAGACGAGGATCACCAGCAGGAGGGCACCCAGCAGGGCCAGGGCCCTCCGACGAATCCTGCCACTGAGCATGAACCTTCACCGGCCTCTCGTGGAGCGACGTCCACGGGCACCTGCACACACTCACATAGATGCGCCTGCACACACACACAAACGAACGTACACGCGCACAGACGCGGGAACACTGAGCCCTTCGCAACGTAAGGATCTAGACCGCATTCACGACGCGCACCTCAACACTTGCACTGGCTGTGGTTTGCTGAAGGAACTGGCCAAACACTGGCACCGTTCTCGATACACCTGCAACAATGCGCTGCCTGCAGCACACTAGAAACGTCCCGTGCGCTGCCAGACCGCGTCCCACCATCCTTTCGTGCGGCCTTCAACGCGTGCGGCCGGTGCAGCAGCTGCGGTGCGCCTCCGGGATGTACGGAACGCACGCACGCACGGAATGTTGTCGAAGCGCTTGCTGCCACCGTGTTCACCACGTCCTCCTAGGGCGGCAGTGATTGGTTTCCGCCGGATTCAACTCTACCGGCCATAGCACATCGTGCAGACGACCGTCAGCATTAGCGCGTGAGGACAAAGCGGCGGCAAAGCTTCCTAACTCCGCCGGGTATTGTTATGTTTGCCGAACCGCACCAAGGTGAAGCGAGTGAAAAGCACTAAAATTTAAGAAAAATAGAAATAAAAGACGGAGAAAAGATCAGTCAACTAGAGCGGGTCGGTCGGGACTGAGGTGGTTTTGTGGCAGAAAATCAAATAAACTATGCTAATGGCGAACGGGTCGCATATTATCGACGTACGAAATGAATAAAACATCAGGGTAGGTAGTGAAGGGCAAACCCGTGGAGATTCCACGCATTTCTGGGGAGAAATGGGATCTATCGAAGATCGCGATCGGTTTCCGATGCTGAAGATTTTGCAGAAGATTTGAGGTGCGTTGATCAAGAGTTTGACGTAAGAAAATTGTAATACGCATCCCATGCCTTACGGTGCAGAGCGACGCTTCAGATGGGGGAAAGGCGGTGATTTGGACATATTTCTTTACATGCTAATAACAACCTGTCAAGGGTGAAAGAAACACAAATTTAAAATGCTAAACAATTCCCCAACAACGAGCAACTCCCGCTTCAGGTTGACAGCTAGCGGGGGCAGAAAATTGAAAAAAAAAGTCATAACCAGCTCCGAAATATCCCCAAACAACGATCATTTACAAACGATTACAACTGTAATTTAAATGTATTTCTTCCATAAAATGTTACGATATCTTTCACATCAGACGAGTTTCTCTATTAGGAGAGCGCTGGAAAGTAATTTCCTGCGAACTGGATCTAATGCTTCGGAATCTCGGAATTCGGATCTAATGCTTGGACGTATTATTATTTTCCAACGCCTACCACAAACAATCAAATGTCGCTCCTTTCAAAGACCGAACCGAAAAAGCCTAACTAACAGAGAACCAATTTCTGGTGGTCAATACTTTCTCCTCCCGGTGACTTGGCATGCTACTTTCCCGTAATGTAATGCTCATCCGCACATTGTTCACCATCGCCCAAACAACACAGGCAGCACATCTCGCGCAAGGCTGCAATTTAAATTAATCAACCCGATCGTAATCTACCTGCCTGCGGGGCGGTAGATCGTCTGCAGATAAGTAGCGAGATCGCCATTTTCATTACCATCAGCGGTAATGGTGGCGCTGTCGTCCGATAATTTAGTGCATGACGTCCGCATTCGATCCGCACCACAATCCGCTTGCTCTCGAGTGTGCGAGAGTTTGCACTACTCTGTCACTGCCGCTAGCACTCGTTCACCGAGGGAAGGATCATCACTAATCAAACGATTTAATGTCGCCCCCCGATCGTTCGCCAAAATTCGTCTGTACGCAAGGATCACGCGATCAAGTGTTGTACGCAGGGGTAAAATAAAGCACTTCGTTATTGCCACGCCGAGCGACGCTCATCACTGCATCGAGTGAGCGTGAGCCCGCAAGAGCGAGAGAGCGAGGGAGAGGTCATTGGCACGTTAATATACATTTTCATTTATCACCACCGCGTGCGTTGTACGGGCGCGCTGACGAAATGTCACTTGAAATTTTGCGCGTGCACTTGTTGCCGTTTGGGAACGAGCTTACGCACACTGGCATCGTGTTTGCTATCGTTATCAGGTGCGCTTGTCACCGATGTGCCCGTTGCGATTGGCCTTCCGTTGACACACATGTAGACCCACTGGCCTTCCACGCTTGGCAATTCCCTGCACCGGTTCCGAACATACGAGTTCCCGATTCGGGTCCCCAGTTACTGACTGCAAGACCTCTAGCATAGCAGACGATCCATCATCCGTAACAGACAGCAACCGCGGTGTGGAGATGAACAGACGAAGATTTCTTCGCTTCTGTCTCTCTACCTCTCTCCCACTGTGGATCAAATCCCAATCACCTTCAAGGCAGATTTGTATGCCGTTAAAATAAACACTGCGCTATCGTTATCTGGATGTACAGAAACAAAAACGCGCATCTTTTGTAAATAAAAAAAAACAGTCTGCCAAACCTTCGGGCGTACGACTTCATTTGGGTTCTTATGTTAACATTCTGCGTCATCTTACCGTTGGTGGGTTTGTCGGTGGGGCATGTCATTACACAGCGGAGCACGGATATCTAGTGAGGACGAGTGAAACGAAAGTGAACACCAGTAAGTGAAACAAATTCCTCCGACAATCGGCACTTGTTGATGGGGAAATAACTTTCCGATTGGCTAGGCGCTAATTGATGCTGTTTATGTGCGCTAGCATTGCCAAAGCAAGATCGTGCAAAAAATCGTTTATTTTTGGCAATTTTGTAGACTTGAAGGAAGATGGTACGATGCCTACTTCTGGATATTAAACGGTATTACCTTCTTGAACGTATTATGCGTAAAGATTAATTAAGAAACCAGGCCTGGGAGGTCATCTCACCTTTCACCGGATGCGTTCGAAGCAAACCAGACGCTGCAAACGTTTAGCAACCCTAATTGACATTTAAATTCTTGTCAAATGTTTTTCACCAAGCCATACGATCTGGCCGTCCCTCTTGCCTATATCGCCCGGTTGTTTCTCTGCAGTTCCACCTTGCTTATCCGTCTGAGCATCGTTTCGCTCGGTTGCATAATTGTTGCAAACGAACTGGGTTTTGCGCCAAGAGCCAAGAGCGTTTAGAAGAAAATGAGCTGCGAGCGGTATTTGACAGAATGATGTCAACTTCAACTCGTGTCGAGATGACGCAGATTTAATTCTCATCCACTTCCTAGTAGAGTTGATGAATTCTGAATCAAATCGTGTTGAGAATTCTTTTGAAATTATTATGGCATTATTTTTTTTAATAAACTAACACCAGTAGTTTCAAGATTTTCCAGTGCCCATTCTGACCACACTCCATTACTGGAACGTTTGCCAAAACATCCTAATGGCAATTGGCATGATGAAACGCTCACAAAACTGTAGACACTAATAAGAAACGAACTCGCTTTTTCAATTGCTAGAATAGCAGCATAGACAGCATCTTACAGTAAAAGCATTGTCAACCAAGCAATGACTTTTCGATCTCGGCACGCCATCAGACGCGCCCCTGGAAGTTGTCTCTGGAGTTTTGGAACTAAAGCAGTGAACAACAAAAAACAAAAATCAAGTAAAGGAAGTGGTCACAAAACATGCAGTCGGAAACATCGTTAAGATGTGAAGATGCGGAAAACATGCCACTAGTGAAATGTAAAAGTGTCTTCATGTCGCAACAAATGGAGCTGCGTCTGGGTCTTTCCCCCACCCCCCGGAACCGGACTGCATCCAGCCCAGATTGGGGGGCGCCGGTTCAAAAGGCGTGGTACATTTTTGCTTTTAGCGTACAGCAGTATGTTTCAAACGAATCTAAAAGAATCAACAGCAAAAAAAAAAATCACTCCTACCGACAAACTCGCTTGGCTCGCGCACAACGAAGTTTACCCAACAAAATCAGCCCGAAAACGAAATGGTTACCGAATTGAACTGGACAGTGCAAGCCTCGCCAGAAAGGTACCAAGCATGATTGCAGGAATGCTAAATTCTCTACAGAAAAAAAACAACTCTTCTGATGGAGAGAAAAATGGGGAAGAACCGAAGCAAAACCTGCCAAAAGAACCTCCAGGTCGACATTTCTCCCGTGGCTGCAGGCTGGGGACAGAACAGCGACACAAAGGTAACGCATGTCACGCGCACACGGACCTGTTTCGTGTGCTTTCGTGTACGGCTTAATAATCCCGTTTCTGATGAACAGTTGGGTGGATCACAATTGCACCATTCCTTCCGAGGTGCCAAGCTGCGTATTCCCTTTTTGCCAGTGCGTGTTAAAATTAGTCGCACAGGCAAAAATAAAGGGTGGCCCATTTCACGCCTCCTGCAGTAAGATTTGCGTGACGGCAGCTCCAGTTTTCCATAGCGATCGGTAAAGCATCTTTCACACTTTCCCACCAAATCAACCAACAACATTTGTGGTGCGAACTTTTCTTATGGTAATTTAATTGCATCTTTGCAGTTCGATATTTTCCAAAACTTGCTCCACTTCGGGGTTCGGTTGCCATTAATTGCCGTCAATTGAAGTTCTATACGCCAAGCTATAACGTTCCAAACAAATCACGTTTTCAGTCACACTTTACCTTTGATTCGCTCGTTTCGGTTCCACTGCCGAGATAACGTTGATTGCACGACCCCGTATCGTACGACCGGTTTACCCTTAGATTTGAACTCGTGTTTTTTTTTGTTCAACAACAACCAGAGGATTAGATGTTGCTCTTCCTGTGTGCTGGGATTTTCCAAAATTTTCACTTATGTTTCACAAACTTTAGTACAGAATTTTGCATTTCACTATGTTTTCCACTTCATTTCACTGTTGCTATCACGATTGCCCGTCACTTCACTTGTGCACAGCGTTAGTTTCCAACGCGCGTTTTTGATTCGATTAATATTCGGTAATTTGTTATTGCACCAGCTACAAACAGGAAAAAAAACACGTCACTATTCACTGATCGTTTTAAATTGCCTTCAACTTCAGTAGTTTTTGGCTGCAACTTCGCTTCAATGCACCTTGTTCTTTTGCTTCAATGCAATATATTTTTGCGAAACTGCATTGGTATTGCTTTCCATTGCATTTTCTTCGGCTGTATCTTCGCTTCAATTCAGCTTGTTCCGTTTCCGTGGCATCGAACGGTATCACGTGAATCGATAAGTATGACCGTTTACGTTACTGCGTTTCTCAATTCTGCACCATGATTGTGCCGAATCTAGTCTCGCTCGTGCACCAAGGAAAGCAACAAGCAGCTGGGAAAAGGAAACGGGGGAAGAAAACCTAACGCAAAAATGATAAGTGATAAGATCATAGTCGAGGCTGTTTTATATAATGGTGCGAAATTTTGAAGGTGTGATTATTGAAACCGTCATTGAATAACAGTAAGAACACCTCCCGGTGAAATAAATGTAGCAACAAATAAACATCATTTGCGTACAATGTTTAGCTTTACAATAGAAAAAAAAAACTGAGATGTTCGAAGGAGTCACTGGGTGGACGGAGGAATGCTCTAATGGTGAATGAAACAAAAAGTAACACACAGGAACAGCGAATTGGCAGCAGAAAAAAAAACCCTCAAACCCCCAACGATGGCTAGCAAAGGGATGTCGGCGGAAACCACAACCGAACCGACACTAATTTCGAAAATATATCCAATCGGTTTTTAATGAGCCAAACTTTGGGCGTGCGCGTACATCGCGCACGTTTCGCGCACGGTGTACAGTCGATGGTCGACTGTCTGTCGATGTGTCGTCTCGGGGATCGCGAAAAAGTGAATTTTGCGCGAAAACTGTGAGTTCGCTATTTTTGCTATGTTTTTTTCGTGAATTTTTTGTTGTTGTGCTGCTGTTTTTTCCCTTACACTTTAACTCGTTACGGTCGTGGCGTGAATGTTGGCCGCGGACGCGGAAACCTGTGCAACAGTGCTGGTGTGTCTAGACCGTGCCAATCCGTACAGGAGTATGCGTGTCGACAGTGCGTTAAGTACGGGGCACGACAGAATCATCTGTTTTACATAACAAAACCACGGATTGGAGGCTGTAATATTTGCAACACGCGCCAGTTAAAGCGTATCAGTTTTCCGTCTGTTCGCTTTCGAGGCCAAACGATCAACCAAGGGCTTAAGAAAGTAGCACCCCAAAAAAAAACATCCCCCTGAAACGACGGGAATCTGGAAGATTCGCACATTTTTTACCGATTCCAGATTCCACTCTTTCACTGTTCATATTTGGCACCGCGACGAACGCACGTGATGATCCACGGGTCGGAAACCGATTGGAAGCGATCGTCCGGTAGGCGATAGTTTGACCTCGATCCGCACACACGCACACGGTTTGGTCTTTCCGTTCAACCTCCATTTTTTTTGCCACAGAATTCTCCTTGCCCGTCACGAAACGATGCGCCGGGAACGGGAGACGGAATCGAACAAGAATAAAATCGATCGAACGCTATTCGATCACGTATTATTACAGCCACGATTTGCCTATTGCGAATGAAGGAAGCCAACCGAACAGTTGCCGTGCCGGGTGTAACCACTAATTAATTCACCGTCTAGCAAACTAACCGGACCAGCAGCATGTTGTAATTAAACATTTTAGGCTACTTTTCACTTCATTGAACTATTCCGCACACACTGTTCAAAGTGGACCGGCACAACCAACCGATCCATCCCTGTATGGTTCAACGACAAAACGCTCAACATCATCATCACTGGCAACCGTGGGAATTGAGAAAAGGAACCGAACGCGCGAAATCCGACACCCAGACTTTGTATGCCAGTGGGTCCAACGAGAGATAAACGTATCTTTGCGCGAAATAAAAACCACCAAATTAAACATTCAAGCCAAATTCTTCCCACAATCACAACCACTGCACGAACCCTTTACGTAAAGGCGAAGGCACCCAACCGACCGCCGTTTGCCGTGGCGGAAAACTCGTCGCGACCGATGAAGCAGTGACGGTTGTTGTTCGAAAACTGTCCCGTGGTGCGGCCAACTGCACGCACGCATCCGTTTACGAGTGAACGCGAACGTTCATGACTTTCGATGAATGAAATGAACGGTCACGCACTTCATTTTTAACCGGGCGGTTTGCGCCGGTGAATGCCCAGGCTGAGGCTGTGCTCTGTTATGTGTGTAGCCAGGTCGGACATTTATTGGTTCGCATTTTTGTTAGTTACGATAAATGTTCCGTTCGAATGCATAATATCCTTTTTTTATAAAAGTATAGCCTATTTTGTAATTTTTTTAAGAAAATATTTTTTTTTTAATACAAAAATTTTTAATGAATAATTTCTTATATTTTATGCTGTTATTACAGATCTTTAGTCCGTGCCCATAGTGTGTAATATACGCTGTACCGAAGGAGCTCACACGGGAGATGGGTTCATTCACAGCATCTCACGTCTCATCCCACTGTTCAGTCTGGTGTGGATTATCATTCATGAAACAGAGACACGGTTGTCTTGCAATATTGATTTTGGATCGAAGCAATATTGAAAAATGTAAATGTGTAATATTATCTAATTAAATAATACTAATATAACACTTCAAATAACTACTAACAATCTTAAGAACAGATTTGCATGGTTATAAATATTTTATACAAACATTATAATATATTTAGTCCTCAAAGTTAAGAGATATTCGCCTCTCTCGATTGGCGTCCAAAAGCAAACAAATTTTAGTTACATGGCATTCAAAACGTTCAGTACACCAAATCAACAAAGCAGCGTAGCAAGTAGCATTAATCCCACCATAATTAACCTAAATACCGGTCAATACAAATGAATAACTATCGCCAATGTTCTAATGAATTAGATTGTCGAACTCGTCAAAGGTGTTAATTTTGCGCTATGTAAATTCACACACGCTCATCGATTAATCTTTGATGGTACACCGTCCCAAGAAGAAAATAAATCAAGTTTTTAATGGTATGGTAGTTAATAGTTTGGCGGTTCCTGTCAGGCAGAAAGGAAACAAACAGTGGCCGAAGTTGTTTTGGACACGATTACTTGTGAGGACAGCCATCCTCAGGCATGCTTCCACCTTGACTGACCGATTCAAGTGGAATGGTCTTGATGTTCAAATCTTTCGTTGAGTAAAACGCATGAAATAATGAACGCAACCCGCGCTTCGTCTTCACGGGTTTCTCAAGTCGCGATCCCGCTAACAAAGTCACTCAAATTCACACGATGCAGCATGCCGTCTCTGTTATTCCTTCATGTAAAAAAATGCTAATGCTGGCTGTTCTCGCTACACACAGTTTGGTGTTGCCGCCGATCGTGTTTAGTGTGTGTCGTTTTCCATTGGTGAAGGATGTACAAGGTGAAGCCACCGATAGAATGAAGAAATTTTGTGTTAAATCTTCATGGATATAAAAAAAAAATTTGTGGATAAAAAAAAATTTTAACTAAACTTTGTTAATGTGTATTAATTATTGTGATCATCACTACACCATCCGAAAAATGAAGAAGTCCACATTGTGACACACGAGTATAGATGTGCATGACGTCATTCAGCATTTCGATTAAGCAAAGATTAAGCGAAATTTAAGGGAAATTTCTCCATACAAATTCTCTCTCAAATTGACGGCAGGGTTCTCTCACAAATTGTCGGCAGGGGAACGATACCCGAAGATTACACGAGGAGTTACGCTTAGGCTGCGCTCTGTTGGAAGCGGGACATTTGAGTGACCACAATTTAAAAATAATTTTTAAATATTCAACCATTTTTTATCGAGTGAGATTCATATGTAACACCTCTTTTTGTTTTGGCGTTATAACTATTTATCAAATCAACCAAAAAGTTTTAATCGTTTAGACTGTTGAACGAAATAATAAACCCAATTTCAAAAAGTAACAAAAGCTACAGAAAGTTTCTATGGTTTTTATTGAAAAATAATTTAATTAACATGAATGTGGTTATAGCTGACTACGGGTTGTGTTTTTTTAATCTACTCAGCATGTCATCGACATGACCATTATGTTATTTTTATTCTTTCTTTATAAACAACGGGGGAACCGGGAATGCGCAACATCTTGAACCAAAGATCTAATTTCCTACGAAACAGCTCACGCAAGATTAATTTAAGATTATTTACACTATTGTTGAGATCGGCATAGTTCAGAATTTATTATTTTCGTATTGCTCGGGTTCTCAAAAGTCTCCTCAAAAGTATCCTCAAAAAAGTGCTTAAACTTCTGGTAGGAGCCTGCACGTAAATTTATTCAAGATTTTTCACGAAACCAGATAAATTTCCAGATCATTAAACAAGAAACATTTTTTACATTGGAAACATTTATCTAAACTTAAACTTGTTTGAAAAAGTTATAATGATTTAATCAATGCATTTGACTCAACGTGTTGAGTAATGACAAATCCATTAGACGTTTCATTCACACATTTATGTGTTATTTATGTGTTATTGGGCTAATGCCCAATCTTCTACGATCTTAACATAAACGTGCGCTGTTCCGTTGGGGAACTCTGTGTGTAAAGTGTTGCATCCATGTTCGTCCACATACCTAACCGATGTATAAGAATTTCGGCTCCAGAAACAGCTCACCGCATAGTTGCCTCCTCGAAAAACTCTCTTTGGAAAACAACCCACCAAAGCAATGCCGATAAGACACAAACAAGACCTTCAGCCGGTGTATAGCGGGCACGAGCCGGCCCTGTTTTCCCGTTGGCGGACCGCTTTGTTTGCAAACAAGGGAAGAGGCCTTACGCGAAGGTCAGAAGGTCCAGATTCCTTACTCAGCACCAACGTCGGGTCTGCTATGACCTCTGTGAAGTGTCACTTTTTGTCCGGCCGGTGCCGTACTTAAAAGGTACTTTGCGACAGGATTGAAGCATCAGTAGTGAATGTGCCGAACCAACGAAGTGTAGTTGTAGTACAGCCTGAGAGTTGCGGAAGCAGGGCACAAAAGCAAGTGATCGCCTGTGTTGGGCAAGTTGTGCAAGTGGTGATTAGACAACTAGAACTACAAAATGGTCAGTGGAAGATATTGTTGATTTGATTTTGTTTTGTTTTTGGAAGTTAAACAGTCATGAACACAATAGATCCTTATACATCTTTATTATGCTCTTCTTTGCTCACTGTAGTTGTTCGTCAATCGCTGGATTGTGTCACTGTTGGTAGCGCTGGTAGTGCTGGATGGCGGAGTGCAAGCTTATCGCTATTACAGAAGAATGGGCAATCGGTTTCAGCCTGTAATGATGAAACCGATGCCGGTAGGCCGATTTGGTTTCGTTCGTGCCGAAAATCCCAACGCGGACGGAGCGATGGATGCAAAGTCCGGCGAAGAAAGCTCCGAAACTGCAGCACCTGCGATGGACGGTATGCAAGGGCACGAAATGCACGCGCCAGAGATGCGTGAGATGATCCACGAGAGTCCGCACCCGGTTGAGATCGATATGGGTCCGGGAATGCAGGCACGCATCATGGGCTTTGCGGGAGAGCTGGACGGCGAAGGTAACTTTGGCCGTGCTGCAGAGGGAGCTGAGGAAGAGGAAGAAGAGGGTGCCCAGTTCCGCCATTTTAAGCACAAGAAGCACAAGAAGCACAAGCACGTCATCCACACGCATCACCACTATCACCACAAGAAGGAAGGCCACGGTGGTGGATACGGTCATCATGGGTACGGTAAGCATGACAGCTATGGACACCACGGACACGGCGGTGGACACCATGGTTATGGTCACGGTGGTGGTCACGGCCATCATGGCGGCGACGATGATGACTACGAGCCCACGTACGGTCACCATGGACGGTATCGGCGCTCGTCGATGAGTGAAATGTCCCACCCGGAGGGACAGACACCGGATGCTCAGGTTAGTGCTGCCACTACAGCTGAGGTGGTCGAGGCGCGCTGTTTCATAGTCAACTTCCCAATTAACAGGCGCCGGTTTTTAGGCTTTAGATCGTACCGCACTGACACATTCATCCCCGGAACTTCCGATTCCGATGGAGGCCTCGCCGGCCGACCCCAGCACACCAACAGTTTACCGACAGTCCGTCAGCAGGCGACAGCTGGTACGAAGCAAGAACGAGCGACTGGCGCAGATTGGACGTGATCGGGCACAGCGAGCAAACAGGTATGCAGACACAGAACACGATTCCGACGGACCCTGTCCGGCGGAGTATGTAGAAGCGATAGGGGAAGTAGTGGGAAGTGCACAGGATAAGGATGTTAAGGTAGCATCGAACAAACGGCCCGTCGGACCGTTTCAGTCGATTATAAGTCGTATGTTTAGGCGTCCAAAACAACAGCAACCAGTTGTGAGCACTGACCCACAGAAGCCACTCGATCCTAAAACCGTAGCGTTACGCGATGAGATAGGGAAAGCGATTGCCGATCAACCGGCCCAAACGGGACCCGCAATTGGGTCCGAGATGAAGCAGTATCTTCGTACGAAGGAACTCGCGATAGTCGGTGGTCCGCAAAACGCTAACGTCCTCGAAGAATCCACCGCGAATTCGACGGCTTACATCGCACCACTGCCCGGTACGTTCCTTCCCGAGCTGGGCACGATCGTCAGTGTTCGGTTTGTGGATGAAGCGGGCCAGGAGCGATCTATTCCGTTCGAACTAACATCTCGCCATCTGCCCGACAATGGAACCATCGCGTACGATCAAGCCATTCCACTCAATTATAACTTTTTCTACTTTCATTGCCTGCACCCCGCGGCCAACGGCGATAGGTTACGATCGATGACAAAGCGTATGATTGAAGGGCTGGAGGGTGGGCGCACGGGTCGGATGACGGGAGAGGAGGATGGTGCGGCGGGTGAGGGATCTGTACCGCAGCGCGGTTGGCTACAAAGAAGACGCACGAAATCGGAATGGCGTCGGCGAGATCTGAATACGGGCCGTCGTCGAAGACCGATCGAGGTGGAACAGGTGATCGAGCGAAGAACACCAGAAGAACCGGTGCTTCCGTTGCTAACACCTCCAGTGCTGACTCCGGAACTTCCGGTGGTGTCCGAGAGAGGCAATATGGAAGAAGAACAGGAACCGATAGAAGCGAGGTACGATGAGCCGGAGTGTGATGATCCGATCGGTTCCAATTTCTACGTGGACGAGCAACAGCTCACTACCACGTCCACTACACCTCGCGCACCGGAACATCGTTTAGAAGAGGAACTTGAACCAAGGCTTGTTCCGTTTGGCAACGAGCTTGATCAGGAAGCAAGTTTGGAAGTCCCACTAGATACGTTTGTTGCGCAACAGCGCGAAGAAGCTAAAAGCAAACCCTCCAGCAATAGGAACTCACTCTGGAGAGGCCTTTCGAAGCGTTTGAGTGCGTTCCGCGAACGACAGGCAGACAGAAGCGAGCGCAGGAAGATGGTCAAACAGCCTGAACCACCCACCACTACGACCGCTGACCCGAACGATGAGGAGGGGTATGATTCGAACGAAATAGTCGAGTACTACCAGCAGGATGTGGGTCGAGTCCTCTACCGAATGGCTAACGGGCGGCTTCTGGAGGAACCGCAGCGTCTACATCTTCGCCGCAGTGCTGAAGGTGATGAAGACTCCGACACACCGCAACGCAAAAGAAGACTCAATCGGCTGTCCAACCGAACGCACCGAAGACGTAAGCCTGCCAAACACAACTCACTGCCCGAACCGAAGACTCCAGAAACTAGCAACGACGCCGGAAAGCCTGTGATCAATATCGGTACGTTCCGGTTGGCGGATACGTACGATGGTGGAGCCGCTGCCGCGTTGGAAAACACTGGAGCCGCCCGGACCGTATCAGGCACTGGGCCCTCGGACATGGACAGCTACATCCTGCAGAAGGTCCGTGAGTACTGCAGCACGTCTTGCGCATCCGGCAAATCGGCGGCCCCAGTTATCATCGTGCCGGAAAAGCCCTCTTACCACGTGGCGTACGCACCCGCTGCCGTTGCAGCGGCTGCGAACGAACCGATCGTGGGTAGTAGCAAACAACTCATCGTACAGCCTCCCTCCACGTACGAAGCCGCAACAACGTCTGCCCCGAAATCGGCCAACCCACCCGCCTGCCCCACCAAGATCGTCAAGTGCATCCCGAAGGCGTTGGCCAGCGGTAGCAAACGATCGCGCAAAACCGACCCATCGAACGATCAGCAGGCGGAGGACAAAGAGTCCAACCCGCTGGTTTCGCTGGCAAGAGGAAGTATGACACCGTAGCCGTGTGCCCGGATTGGCCGTATGTGTGGGCTGTGTGTTTTAACATGACCTTACTCCTAACTCCTTTTTACAGTGCACCGTTACCGTTTCAAACCGTTTGGACGACTGTTTAGACCGTTCGCATTGCTGTAATAGACTGTGGTAGACAGGGTCCCTGCATCCGAGCACTCGTACTGCCCTCTTCTCTCGTCGTTCGCGTGACCTGTGCCAGTTCCCTCTGCTTACAGCAACAACAGACCCAGCGCGTAGCGTTAGATTAAGAGTTCCATTTTGTGTGTTCCCGCCGTTCGGGTTCGAAGTAATCGTGGGTCGAAGGAAGAGAATGAATGTGTTCTGTGCCTCTCGAATTAATGCTAGAATAAATGTGGCTAATGTTGTCCTGGCTGTCCCGTACAGGACGTTCGGATGATTGAAGTGCCATTTCTCACCAAACCAAACTAATGATTTGTTTCTTTCTCTCTCTCTCTTCCCCATACTTGAACGACCCCGATGACTGGCCCTCTTTTGCTTACTTCCGTTCGCTGTCCACCCTCCCCCACGCTGCACTAGTCCGCAAGAATCAATTGTCCGTGCCGTGCGAAATTTGGTGTTCGATCGAAACAATCCGCGCATGATGGATCCGTTCGGTGGAAAGAAACCGACCGACAATGCGATCGATCGTCGCCGGCAGCGCCAAGATTTGCGCCGCCGAATGCAAAACAAACCCGAAACACGGCCCATCGAAGCGTTCAAGAATGCGATCACTTCGATCCGGCAGCGGGTAATGCCCGCCCCCACGACGACGCCCGCCCCACCCACGGTGCCCAACAAACGGCAGCGAGCAGGACGCACCCGACGCACCAAGAGCGGTATGGTAGCCGCTCCACTCGCTACGCCAGCTCCGGCACCAGCACCACCGGTCCCAGCGCCGATCGATTGTGCCGAGTGCCGGCGGCTGTGCAATGCCCGGGGACGCGCAAGATCGCGCCCGTTGAATGCACTGCGGCGGGCCGGAAGCGGTGCAACGGTTGCTGCACCGTCCGACGGTGATATTGTGGCGAGCGCCGGACCGGCAGACGGGAGACCGTTGGAAAATCTGTGGAACAGTTTCTTTGGGCCCTCCGATGGAATGGTTGCCAGCGCCGGCCCGGATGCACAAGGTCCGAAGATGTTCGACAATCTGCTGCAGTTCTTGAGCGTACCCGAAGAAATGGTATCGTCGGCGAAGGGCCAGGATGGAAGGGGCTTGACCTTGTGGGACATGTTTTTTGAACCGCACGAAGCCGGCGCAGACAATGTAGGGGCGGCTAGAAAATATGACGACGAAAATTTGCCCTACTGTGAGGATATTGCCGGGTAAATGGGGTCGCGATCGGACGACCACGAGCGTTTTGGAAATGAATGTGCGGTGACGAATGTGTGCAAGTTGTTAATATAATACATTAAATTGTTTAAACAAAGCTACCATTTGCGTCGTTGATCACTTTGTATGTATCTTTGGTATGGTATGTACAACAAATGTTTTCTATTATTATATTTAATGTGAGAAAAAAATGACACATTTAAGTTTATTTCAGACAAGAGAGATATCACACTCTAATTAAGTTATTCATGGGTTAAACCATACATGTTTTAACATAGAATGTGACGTTGTTGTTTGTAAAAAAATCCATAGCAAATAGAGTATGAGCTGTGCCCTCATATAACTATAGTGTACCGTATTCTATTACGAATTCAGGCAGGCTCCAGTGGGATGGTCAATTTGTGAGAAATTTTCCGAATAGCCAAGGCTCTGAAATCCTTTCAGGAGAGAGAAGGTTGATAGGTCCAAATTAAAGTGCGATTGATATGACCACTAGAACTACCAAGATAATGCAGATGGCGATGTTTGACCGTGAGCAGTTTGAAGGACTTCTGCAGCAACAGACCAAGCCCACTCAGTAGTTGTAATGCCTGATTCGAATACAATAACTATTATCTTAAAATAAGTAAGCAAATGTCGAAACAAATTTCCTGACTCAGACCGCTTAAGAAGGAGAAATGCCTAATCGTTGATAGAGATGAATAATTATGTGAGCTGTTGTGATAAGTAAAGGAAATACGAGTAATGGTAAAGGTACAAGAGAATGGGAGTTAAGTATGGTCTAGGGTTGTTTCTATAAAACCTAATCAATTGACAACTATGCTCATAACTGTTGTTGGACTAGTGAGAGACACTTACACTTTGTAAAGTACGGTGGATCTTGGCTGTGAAAGATCAGATCACCAAAGATGCCGTAGTACGCATGATCGGATGAGCTGGCCATTGAGCAAACACACAGGAGTTTTTCTGCGCTTAAACTTTCTCCTTAGTTTGATTATATTTTGCCACTGATAATAGGGGTTGATCTCCATTTATTATGCGTATTAACGAAGACTTTCGTTAAGATAGGTAATTTCAACCACATCACTAACAGGTTCCGATGTAATGATGTACAACACTTAATGCTGCATAAGGTGTGTGGGTTTATTAACAAAAACTTCAACAAATTAAACACATTTACAAAATCGAAACAAAAAAATAGTTCAATTTTTATTGCTTACTTCTACGCCTATATTTACAACACAAGGAGTAACACTCCCGTCAACCGATGTTTCATGATTGCTAAATAAACCCGCAGTACTTCAGAAGTTTGCGCATCTTCAGCGGGAATTTCCTACGACCGGATTCGTGCAGCTCCTGCGGCAGATAGATCAAACCCTGGCACACGTTCTTGGTCGGTATCCGCAACTGTCCCTGGTGTCGCCAGTTCCGGTGTTGCTGTTCAGCAGCGGGCGAGAAGAAATTCTTCCGTGCCTTGGGCAATGCCGCCCGACCAGCACCAGGAACGGGGGCCGTTATTACGGCGTGTTTGATCGATGGTAAAATTCCCGGATTCGCTTCGTACACGTCGTGGAATGGGTAGCGCGAGAAGGACACCATCAGCGGGTAGAATGCGCGGTCGGATTTATAATCTAGTGCGGGCCACCGTGCAATGGCATTGCAGGATACGCTAGCCTCGGCAAGCAACACATGTCCAGGAGCTGGAAGGCTTGCGAGCACCGCCAGCAACCGTAACAGTGCTGTCCAATGTTGTGACGATCGTCTCGTGCGGTGATTAGAACAGCTAGACGCGCACATTGTGAAACTGCTTCGTTTACCGACTTCCGCACAACCGGATAGTCTAAGCTACGTCGTTCGTCTAGTCACCTTTTCCGCGAACACTCACTTTCCACGGCACGACGGCACACGGCGGAATCGGAAGTGAAATGTTTGCTGAAGATGGCTCGGGTGAGCCCACCGTCACCGGCTGGACATTGACATTGAACCGCGGCATGTACGGTGAAACCTGGTTTAGCGCCGTCTGGCACGTTTTATTGACACTTTGCCGCCTAGCAGTGGGAAGTGTGTACGCTACTGGGCGGTGGAAATACAGTACGGCTTTTTTTGTTTTTAGTTAATTACATGTACGGGCAGCATAGCTTCCTTAAATAAAACTATATAAAGCTAGCAAAACACGTCCGAAAATTTATTTCAACGCTCAATTAATGAAGGTGTGCTTGCATTTGTGCATGTGGTAAAATGAAATTAAAAATTAGGATTGTATTTTAACTTACAAAACATTGCACTTTGCCAAATTATGCATTTAACAAAATGAGTGTATTTTAAAATGGTTTTAACAAATAATAACAAACGTTCGCAATTTCTTCTCACTCTCCTATCTTTATTATTGTAACGCTAAAACAACTCACAACAGTTTATTTATTTTCAAAACAATAGAGCTACTTGAGCTGGACAAATTTATTACTTTTGTTTAATGAAACTACAGCTCGCTTTAGCTTAAGGTGACAAATGTGTTTGCTGGTGAATGCAGAGAAATGATCGTGAAATTTTGATTAGACACTTTAACAATGTTTCTTAATTTATATCAAGAAAAATATGCCAATAAGCTAATATAACTTGAAAGCAATAAGAGATCTTACATAATCTTTCTATAGTAATTTCAAATAGATCTTTTAATGAATAATTTATCGTTTTTTAGAAGTATTTGTTCGAAGGTCTTTTGAAAAGAACGAAATGGGTATGGGAAATAAAGTAGCGCCATCTGTTGTATTTCCCAAGACACAAACCAACAATTTCGAACCTATCTCCGAAAAAAACGATGTAAATCGTTGGTCAGGCTTTTAATGTTACGTTTACTTTCCCGTTTAAAACTATGCATTTTTTACATTTTCTCAAATGAGAGTTGTCTTGCAACATGATTTGAACCCTTCGCAAGGTAAAAATCGTAATAAAGGCACTTTTCGAATCAATTTTATTAGCACCTCCTCTTGTCATGGTATTTTATTCGTTTAGCTTTAACATATACACACATTAACAATTTTCTTTCAACCAAACAGACTGAAGAATTCGCGATTGATCTTGCGCACATCAGACGCCGCGTCCGCTACGGGGGCTGCCGCTCCACCTGCTACCTGGGTGATAAAGTTCGCTATGACTCCCATCATCATCTGGAAACCCTCTCCCGGTTTCCAGTTAGTAGCCTGAAACGAAACGAAATCGTGGTCATGAGCAACACGCTTCTCTAAAGCCACACCCACACACTTACCACACTGTCAATTGCATCGTTCAGGTTAAACACCACGGTAGGCCGGTTGCCACTCGTACCACCCGTCCCTCCGACACCTTCGTCACCTTGTACCTGATCCGCCGACGATACCCAATCGAACAGACCGCCCTGGCCGAAAAATCCGAGCGGGCCACCGTGCGGTCGATGCGGTTTGAAAGGTCTATGGGGTGCTCCACCACCAAAGGATATGCCCTGGCAAGGATATCCACCAACGGCGTCGTAATAGTGGTTATTAAACACAGCTCCACCAGTTCCGGTGTCTGCCGCATGATCGCCACCACCGTAGTTATTGTTTGGCGCGAAATAGTTTACATCTGCCAGAACTAAATTCAGGTGTGGTAGAAGCGTTTTCGGATCAACCGGATTTCCCTGCAGATCACGGCCATATTTCAGCTTGTGGAATAAGCTGTAGGGAATGCAGGGTTGGCCCGGTTTTCGTCGCTTGTACTTGAACTTGTGTCTGTTTTCGCCAAACAGTGAGGTGAGTCCATCGGTTAAACCTCCAAACTTGTCGTTGAAACCATAAAACAGATTGTTCACCGTGTTGGAGGCAACTCCACCACCACCACCACCAACGATTGAGGGTCTGTTGAATGGAGCAGATGCTGCGACCACCGGTTTGTCCGGTTGTTCCTCTTCCTCACCTACATCATCATCGTCCCCATCGTCATAATCGATGGCCGGTTCGGCCTGAATTGGTTCATCGTTTTTCGATGGCGGCAAACGGTTGTAGGCAGCATTTGGACGATCCGATTTCGTCGTGTAGCGTGGCGGAGGAGGCGTGATCGAAGCAGGCCGATTAAGAAACGGACCTACGGTGGGTCTCACGCCTGGTGGATCGGGATCGTTCTCATGCACCTGATAGCGGCTGTAAATGTCGGGGAACTGATTTTTTCGTCCGTCATCGTTCCCACGTATGCTTCGTCCTTCGAATGCTTCCTGCCGTCGATTCCCAGTGGATGTACTGGAGGAGGAAACGCTTCTACTACCATCGGGAAAAGAAAATGGTAGTGAGGCAGACAGCTGAAGGAAGCAACCAAACACAATCAATCTGGATAACTGGGAAGAAATATATAAATTTATAATTTACATTATATTCTGCTAGTTTACTTAACATGGAATCAAGTAATGAATTGTTGTATCAAAAATTTGACTGTTAAGGAAAAATTCAAAAACTAATTAAAATGAAAGATATTCTTACAATTCTTAAGATCAAATTCTCATACGATTATAATTCATATTCGAGAACGTTCATCTGATCTGATAGCTGATACCATTCTAAATCCAACTCAACAAATATTGCAATTATACAATTAGCTAGTTTTCTTTAAACTTTATAAGTAAGAATAATTTTGTTTAAAAAGAACCTCTATAGCTCATTGAATTCACTATAACTAAAAGATGAAGATCGTGATTGTGATTTTACATGTTGTTTTTGGCGGATGACAAACGTTGGACGATTTCAGCATGCTTATTGCATTTAGCGACATTTTTTGTCAAGAAAGACGACCTAGCGTACTGTTTATTTTAAACTATTTATATCTTTTACGTCTTTTAAGAATCTTTGAATTTTACATTAAATATCAATTTATTCACTTGCATACTTTTCACCTGAATTAACACTGGTTCATTGTACAAGAAGTATACGTAAAGTTCAATTACTTTGGGTAATTTTAGGAACTACTATTTGAGCGACCTTAATTAAAACTAAAAGATCAATTAAATAATCAAATTTTCCACAGGTTTTAACAAAGTTTAACAATTCATCTTTCAAATAATGACATTACATAACGTCCAACTCCTTGCATAACAAACACAGTGCAACTCCTGTATCCACCCCTTTTGTTTCATTTTGGAATTTTTAAGCGATTCCAAGCGATAGTTTTTTATTCTGTTTAGCACACTTCACACGAAATTTAGCAATTTTATATACTAAATCACTCAACAATGCCAAATGCTTCACTCAAATATCACTCAAATGTTTTAAAACTACACAAAAACTTATATTACACTAGCTATCTTTACATTTAATCAATTTCACCAACCATTTGATCGAGTTCCATCTTGCGTTTGTATCCGTTCCCGAACCTATCCGTCAAACAGAGATACCATTGTAACTTGGCCACGACACTAAACACAATGGTTCCCGATCGTTGCGAACGCTTTGCCGCACGGTGTAAAACTGTCTTTCGCAGATCACTCCTGTGCCTTAAAGACCGTCGGATCGGGGAGATAAATTACCGAGTGGACATACTGGACACTCCACGACCAAACCCTGGATGGAGTCTGTCTGGTGTACAACGTGCAACAGAGAACGGGTGATCGTGACTGAAAGAAAGTGAAAGAAATGGGACATACAGCTGAAATTCCCACTCCGTTCGCTGACTGCCCACAGTGGTCCATTCATAAGCGCCAAATGTGTGCCAAACTCTTCCCCATTCAACCGACCCGTGGAACCGAGCAATTGTTTACACGTTTGGGTCTATACCCCAAAAAAAACCGTACACCCCTGCCGGGGGGTGGTGGTTTTGCAAATCTCTGCGGCAAAACTGAATACGAGTCCAAATTAAAGTTCCTTCCTATCCACGCCAGAGAGACGTCGTCATCGGATAAAGGGGGTGAGCAAGCTTCCCTACAAAGCGCTGGCTCCAGCTGGTTTGCTTCGTCTCGGTTTGCTCGAATGAGGTAACAGCTAAAGTTCCCGCCATACAAACGGATTTCATAATCGTTTGCCAAAACCGCCAAAGTGGCTGTGAACTGTGCGTACTGAGAGAAAGGCAGATGTGCGGAGGCGTAGCGCCGAAAGCCAAACACTGCACCAAACACTTACTCACAAACCCGTTATCCGTGTTGATGAAGGTTCAGACCACCTCGCGCGGTACGATCGGTTGGACCAGTTCGGCTGCTTCCCGACCGTAGCACATCATTAGGTGACAACGGTGACGTCACCGGGCACCATCTTCCCACACGATTGCTGGTACGTGGTGAGAGTGTACTATTCGGGGAAGTGGTGGTGATTTGAGCCCGTCGTTACCAATTTTTTTCATGGAGAACAGGATCTACAACTACATAAAACGTGGCTATTTCCTTAAAAGACACTTGCAAGGAGAGTGACCAAATGTATAAAAAAAAACTGGAAGGAAGGTCACTGGTAAATTGGGTCATATGGTAAAAGAGTTGGGGCATGAGATTGATTCAATAGCATCTTAATTGCTCATGAATTTAGATGCTTTGATAAAATCACGTCCTATTCGTTTTATTATCATTATTACGAGCATCGGAAATAGAACATTAGAGTACGATAAGTATAGGAGGTTAGACAAGGAAGTTTTTCAATTATGAAGTAAATAACAAACTCCATGATTTCAAGACTCTCTGGCCAACTGCAACTTCAATTACCTTGGGCTAGCATCTTCACGCCATCATCTTGAATATCACTGTTTGAAACTGTGTGGACACTATATCGGGCAAACTTCTGTTCACTGGAACCTTTTTCATGGCCTTTTAGAACCTTTTTAATTGAAATTGTGTACCACAAAGTTAATCTGTTGTCCGTAAGTTCCGTAGTTAAAAGCATCAAGTAACAAACTCCATTATGCTATAAAGTAATATTGTAGTATCTATTGTTGCTGTTGTGAAGAACTAAACTCAATACTGATCGTCAAAAAGCATCGTTTTTTACTTTTATGCCAGCAGTCAATCTCAAGGTTTATGCTACCACACACATAATCATCCTTTAAATACTTCAAATGATAAACATAACCCTAAAATTGCACAAAATACTCCAATAATTACCCAATTCCACCACTTTGATCTTTGCGCCTGCTTACGCTAAACATCAATATAAATGTTTAATATTGGTGTCTGTTGACATCCCTCGTTAACATACGCACCCAATCGGATGTTGGCAGTGCGGATCAATAAATGTGCTGCCACACCTGGAAAGCCCAATTACTCTCTCTTTGTGCATAATAATGACATCTTCGCAAAACTCCTTCCGACGAGCGTCTTCATCTCGCCAACCGTGATGACGTTTTGCAGATTGATACCGGGATACGCGCTACGCCAATCACCGATCCGGTGATCGTGTGTGTTTGATTTTGTTTTTTTCCATCGTTCCACACCGGGGTGTGGGTGGGTTGTTGTGTTGCATCGTAAAACCAAAACAGCTACATTGCCTTGACCTCAAAAACATAACCGGTGGTACATAATTCGAGAGGTGAAATCTGTTAAATTAAGAAGAAAAAACATTCGCAACCATCGAAATACAACACTTGACAGATTTCGGACACCAAACATCCTTTAAATCGAGTAAAAACAAATGAAACAAATCCGTACTATTTTGTTTTGTGACAATTATTTCAACCGAAGTTTAACGCATCTTTATTCCGGTGTTCTTTTCTCTCTCTTATTCTCGCTTTCGCTTGCTCAGCTTCAATCCATTCAGTTGAACATGACTGCGGCATATGCTTATCACCATTCTATTTCGATTATCTTCGTTCGCTATGCTCAGTGATAGTTTTCGTAAAACTCCCACATGCCCACGCTGTTACAAACTCATGTCCCTGTAGGTTTTTTTTAGTGCCGTCTCGTTTTTAAACCTTCCCATAGCGACAATTCCGCCCCGGGGAGGGTGGATGATCATCATACAATCTGACCGACGGCACGGTGTTTCACGGACCATCTTTAGATTTCAAAGATTACCGAACCCAACCCCCTCCCAAAAAAACACTTTTACGTCCTTTACACACTTTGTAACAATCAACGGGAATGTAAGTGGTGTCTCTCTGTCAGAGAGACTTGCTTAAAACGATCTTATAATTCCTTTTGAATTCTAAATCCAAAACACATCGCTCCCATTCGTTCGCTCCTCACTGCGCTATCAACAATTTGTTTCGTTCCTTTGCCAGATCCTTTGGTTTCCTTCCAGCGTTTCCTATTACTTATTTTCTGCTTGTTTGCTTGGTTTCCTTTGTTTTGTTGGAGCACGCATATCTTAGCTTGTAGCGTTTGCAGTTTTGCAACTTTTACCTTGAGGCCATTTTTTGTTCTGCTTTTGCTATGCTTCGCTTTGCTTTCCGTTACCCAAAGGGTACGGGTTTCTGCGAGCGGTTTCACTTCTGCACAAGTACAACCCATACCTGACCGTCCTGAATGCAGTACTTTTAAATATATATTTATATTCTTTCATATATACTTGTGTTTATATATGTGGTTTGCTCGTTTGTTTTGTCTGTTTGCTTGTGACGTTATATGTATATACCTTGGGTAAGATGGTTAAGTGTATTTGCATTTCAATCAGCATTGGATTCAGTGTTGTTTTCTTCTTTGTGTTTGCTTTACTTTATATTGGTTTTGGTTTTATGCTACGCTAGTTGTTGTTCTACTTCCATCCCATCGCATTCTCCTGTTGGATCTATTACCCACGCTAATGAGAGAATCATCTTTCACTGTCTATTGTTTCCTTCCCTTTTTCCCTCTTCTGTTGAACCTTCGATACATTTCTCTACCGTGTGTTACTAACCTTCTGAACTAAAGCTATTGGTTTTTTCTCTTGTTTGTTCCTAGTTATTTCGTTATCTTTCTCTACTTATTACATCCCGAAATGGGAGATTTGCTCCTGCATGCATTCCCTGACTGCTGTTATAGCCTATGCTGGAACGCTACATTTTGTTATGTTTCCACACACACACACACGAAAAAAACTCTCTTCTCTTAGTACAACTACTTCTACATGTTGTGATGCACTTGCACTTGTTAATTATGTGTCATTATTTATACTCTCTCGCAGTAGTATGCTGTTCTACTGCTACTGTTTGCATTACTTACCCGACAAGATAAATGTCTCATGCGCTTTACACGTACTCCCGAATGCTGTCCTTTCGGTCCATTATTTTGTGCGATTTACAAAACGCCTTCTTAACTAATTAATTCCTCCTGCCTGTTATTTTACGTGCTGTTGGCGAATGAATGATGCGTGTGCAGTGAATTATTTGCATTTTCCGAACCTTCCATCGAAACGTTTATCCACCATCACCAATCGTGCTGGTAGCGGTCGCTTCACGCCAATCAGAAAACAATTTGTGGACAGACAGGCAGCCAAAACTTTGCACAGAACTACTCAAACTCGATACGGACATAAGGAAAACCGAAGACTTTTGTGATTCGTTTTTTTTGGTGTCCGGGTTCCGCGCAGACAACAAACGAAAACATTGTTGCGCGGCATTACACGGAACGGAAAGCTCGTGCATGGTAAGTGTATCGATAGATAGTTTCATGTTTCATCCTTCTACTAGACGTGTGTGGGGTTTGGATAGAGCATCTTTGGTGCAATTTAACAATACTTATCCGCTACTAGACTTTACGTGTATAAATTCGGTGCACAGCTTAGGGAACAAGAGCAAAAAAAAAACAAAACACACGTTTCAATATAGCGCACCCTTCCAACAAGGCATGCCAGGATGTTTAACATATGGAACCATCAGATATGACCGTGTCTAGTAAACTTAGAGTACAAACATAAAATCATTAGAATAAAAAAGTGGTTGGTCTACGCATCCTTTGGCACTAGTTAGATAATTAAAGATTATTCTTTCCACTCCATAGTGTTTCGGCCATCATCCAAGCCATTTCCTTCAACGTTTCCTCAGCCTTTCCTGTTGTCGCATGAATTTCTTATGGATGATTCAGTATGATCTGCCGTGCACGCTGACATTCGCTGCTACCTGCAGCTAAGTGTTATAAATTTGAGCTTCAAATTTTGTTAGTTTTCTTGCATTTTTCCCCGATTATATCGTCACTCTCCAAACAACTGCGTACCAAAACAATCGAATGAACAGGCAGACAGATTTGCAACAGCCCGCCATCAAGCGGGAATGCCCCGAAAACAATCGTGAACTATTTAAAAATGATTTCCTGGGTACATTCGATCCTTTACATGCCTATCCTATATACACAATGCTACTCCTCTGTCTAGAATAAATTATGTCTCCCTTTTTCACCTTCACTTTCTAATGCATTCGTTCACGAACCGTCATACAGTCAGGTTGAGCATTCTAGTTCTAGCGTATCGATTAGCTCGCATTTCATTCTCCTACCCCACGGCTCTATCTATTTTGCTACATCCCAATGCTAAAAAAGGTATTATGGGTACATTCACACAGCGGAACAGGATGTACGTCGGACTAAGAGGAACACAGCTCTACTGTGTGCGAGTGATGGGTAGGTGAGTGTTTCAAACATTGCAATAAACATTAATGTTTCACCGCGTGCATCAGTGCCGATGAGTGCCAATGAGCGAATCAATCATATGCGCAGGGCGCCGAATAGACGGCGCAGAGCTGGGTGGCGAGTATCTAAAATGTGGGTAGGGAAGGTGACTGGTCATGCACACCCTCATCGGACAGCGCCTAGCTATTAGTAGGAAAGTATGAAACCGAATCCAAACCGAAGCATCGCATCACTTCACCAACCGTGACTACCGGTGTACGACGCGGTAGGGTAACGATATCTTACAGCAGAAGTATAAGAAACAGATGCCACCAACATAATGCGATAATTCGAATCTCCCATCGCCCGCACTAACTGTATGTACACGCAGTTCGCTTATGCACTTTTCCCCTTTTTGTAGGTGGAGACATACGCAAACGCACAACGCGGAGTTTTCACGCACGCAATACCCGCCAAAAAAATGCCTATCGACAGCTCATTCTGCACGGTTTGTTTTGATATTGGACGTAGCAATTTGTTTTCACACAAACATTCACACACTGCTATAATTGTCCAACATTACTGTATCTCTTAGTAGCCGCACAAAAGATTCAAATGCTTCCTTCTTTCAAAAGCAACGAACCTGATGTTGTTGCTAATACACATCGTTGTATGGCGTTGATCGTCCATTATAGGGCGGCACCAGTGGAGTGATAGCTGGCCAATGGTTTCGTCACTTGATCGTTATCGTCCGACTCGATCGTTTCCTGCTCCCGCTGAGTTCCGCCCACACACCCATCCCCATTCAACTGCATCTCCCGCTCGAGCCGTATGGTCAGCTTTATCTATTCACCCTGTCAAACGTTCATGGCATAAAACACAGCACCCTGGGTCGGCTGGGAGGCGTTCGGCATGTTACCACCACCCGCCTGGGAGGCCACTACCCCACCACCTCCCGCTCCCTGGCCGCTCACACCCGACGATACAACTGCGGCCGTAGTGCCGGCAGTAGTGGTGGCAGAGCTCGCCAGATTCACCGGCATCCCGGGTGGACCGTGGCCCTGGCCGGTCGGTGAGAGTAGTTGGCTGGCGTCGGACGGTTGTACGCTGGCCGCACCTTCCGGGGCACCTCGCTCCGTGAACTTGACGCCCGGTTTTCCATCGGACGGATATTGCGAGTAGGCGGGCGGTTTGCCCTGCGGTGGCGGTGGTGGAGCCGTCTGCGTCGATGGTCCCGTCCCCGTGGCCGCATTCACTGGGGCCGTGTTTGTGCCCAGCCGGGGCAGTGTGGAGTAGTGTGGTGGAAGACCTGCACGTGCACCGGCCGCCACCACGTGCAACTGCATACCGGGCAGTGGATAGCCGACCGGAACTCGAATCGTTTGTTGCGTGACCTGTCCAAGTAGATGGCGAATATTACAGCATTATTAGGAGGATTAGGTCTGGGTAATAGCTGCACACCCTATATCAGCTCAGAACTGCTGGATATCATTACCTGCTGGTACTCGACGATGTTGTGCTGTCGGCGATAGTTCTCCTGCTCCTGGGCCGTGTATCGATGGTACGTTTCGGCATTGTACGGGATCAGCACCATCGTCTGATGGTAGTTGCGCAACGGTGGTGGCGACTCGGGTCGACGCGTAGGACTGCGAGCAAACTTGCCGTACGTCGCCGTATCAGTCATCTGGTGGATGTGGTGTGCCGTGTGTACGGCCTGGTGTTGCGTGTGTATCTGATGCGACTGCACCTGTACGGCGCTAGCCTGCACACCGAGCGGCAGGTTGGCGCAGTTCTGATAGATCGCTTCCTGCCCATGATAGCTGTGGCGCGTCTGCACCGGTATGTGGTAGTAGTTGCCGTGCGGATCGACGGCAGCGAGCATGTTGGTTTGACTTGCAGGAGCTACCGCACTGCTTGACGTTTGCTGCACAGCGCCAGCAGCAGCCGGTTGAGGTTGATGGGCGACTCCCTTCGCCTGTGTCGCCGGATCGACGGCTGGGTAGTAGCTCCAGGAGGCCGTATGCTGATGTGTGGTGATTTGTTGCTTAGCTGCCGCCACATGCATACTCGGCCGCGGCAACGTGTTCGATTGGATCGGTTGCGTTTGTGCGGGCACCGTGGTCGATTGTGATTTGGTCTGCAAAGAAAGAAGTGTGTTAGGGTGCTGGCTCAGTACCTTCCACAAACCGGCCTACCTGTGGCGGTGTCGGTGCGGCGAGTTGCGCTTGCATCTGTTGGAGAATTTCGTTCGTGGAGCCGAAACGCGGCTTTATGCCGCGCACCGAAGGCCGAGAGTTGAAGCCATAGTCGTTCTGCTCATCATCATCCGAGCCCGCACCGGAGGCTGGTGCCGATGTTGACGTTTCGGCACTGTAGCGCTTCTTCAAACGCTCGGTACGCGCACCTTCCTGCTGTACGAATGCGGCCAACTCGTCCGACTCCTGACCGGGCGTACCGGCAATCACATCCGGTGCCACCTTCTTGCCGTCGTCATCGTGCAGTGCCGCATCGATGTCCCCGATGCTGTACTCCGTGCTCTGCGAGCTTGCCATCGAGCTACGGTCGCCCGGATGGGCTAGCGTGTAGTACGACAGATCATCTCGCTGCCCGGCCACACAGGCGGTCAGTGGCGCCAGCGTTGAAAGGAACTGGCGTCGCGAATCAACATGCCGCTGCTGGGGAGGCTGATGTATCTGCGTGTGTGCACCCTGAATTTGAACACCCATTCCAATGTCCGGACCCGCCGGGCAACGGCAGTCCTGCCAGGGAAATATGGAACAAACAGTTAATGATGTTTAGCCCTAAATGGTGGGATGTTTTCACCGGAAGCAAAAAGGAGCGACGACTCCTTACCTGCGGTATGATCACAATCGGGTTTTCGTCCGCCTCCGGTATCTTCTCCTGCCGCCGATCGCGGTGGAACAGATCGGTGATCTTCTTGTAGGTCGAACCGTTCGAACCGCTGCTCGAGCTCGAAGCGGACGAGCTGGGCGAGAAGCTTTTGTCCGGCAGGTATTTCGGTTGCTGTGGATTCTCCTCACCGGCCGGACTGTCCCGGCGTTCCATCTCACTGAGATCGCCATCGCCCGCCTGATCACTGCCCTCGCCACCACCCGTCTCATCGATCGGATCATCAATGTCGCACGTCAGCTGTCGGATACGCTCCTCCAGCGATGTAACGTCCTTCACCGGAATCTTTTTCCTTTAAAAGAAGAATGTGAAACAAACGTGTCAAACTACGTATTCATGCAAAATTCATTTCTCTCTCTCTCTCTCACGTACTTTGGTTCATACTTGATCAAGGACCTTCGTAAAGCGTTTCGCTCGATCGATCGCCGAATCGTGTCCGTCTCTCCGGGACTTCCGGTCACAACAGTGCCCGCCGTAGCCGACATCGCTAAAGCGGCCGCCGCACTGTTCGGGATATTGCTCATGCTACCAGAATTGCTTGTAATACTGTGCTGATGAACCAGACCCGGTGACATGGCGGCTGTCTTCTTCGAGTCGTCGAACGCTTTCAGCGCTTCCTGTGTCAACACCGTCGCATGTCCAACGGTCATCGTAGCAGCAGGACACACTCCGCTACCGCCCACCGTGCTGGTCGTTGTCGTCTGCGTGTTTAGCGGTGCGGTTGAGGCCGTACCCGCTGAAGATACCGCCGCACTTGGTGTGGTGGGACCCGCCCCGGAAATGGCCGTCGTCAGTAGAGGTTGAATGGCGCTGCTAGGAAAGAGCTGCCGTACGGCCGAGTTGGGCCGAAGGGCGTTGTGGAACAGGCCGGACGAGTGGCGCTTGAGTGTGTCCGACATGTAGTTAATGGCGCGACAGGTGCCCATTTCACCTTCGCCCAGCCCGGACTGTACCTCTCCGTCGCAGCACGCCTCGCGAATCGTCGACTCTTCGTTGAACCGTACGGAACGCTTCGAGCTCGTTTCCTCGTCCGATGTCACTGCCGTCGAATCGTCGTTCTGCCGAGGAATACCAGGAATCCATTTTGTTATTAAAAATTATGTCATCGGCAGAAAGCAAACATCTGTAGCGCCAATTAAGAAGTAGTCCCCAGCTGGAATATCAACTTCGGGCGAGTTACAGGTGGATTTTACAAGGAAGTAGATTCTACGATTCGTAATGATTACACGCTATAACTTATTTGTGTTCGTAATTGATTTTAAAGCTCAGCACTACAATTAAAATTAATATTGATGTTCGTGAGTCTCATTCCGGGATAGTTTATTTATGCAGGGATAGTTTAAAAATAAACCAATTTGAGTGGGTACTATTGACTCCTTCCTCGTGCGATTTACTGTCGACATCTGCAGAAATCGGAGCTGTCCATATATCCATGTCACACAGTAAATGGTCGTGTGGAGTGCATTGATTATTTTTAAATCGGAACTCATTAATTATTCACTCCATTCCTATTGTACGTTACGAAGCTTCGGGTCGGGCTTTATACGAATACCTCACCCATCCCCCAATTCAGCATAAATTCGTTTCGAAAAATGTTGTTGATATTTCAACTGCACTGGTTGAAAACTGCAGATTTAGCACCATCTGCTCAGCTCACTCCCTTCGCAGTAGAAGCTTTTATATACAATGATGCTTGAGAAGTGTGATTGACAAACACCGGAACATAAAAAAAAGAAATAATGTGCAAATGGGCCAGATAGTGGTCAGAAAAAAAAGAAACCCGCTCCTGATGGTGAAAGTGAATATCGTGTACAAACACAGCCGAACAGCAAGAACCGGAAGAGATCCTCATCGTTTCAAAACGCTTCTTATCGCCCGCTGAAAAGTACTCACGATAAAGTAAGAATTTCGAGCTTCTTTTCCCCTAACTGTCCCGCTCAATCGGTACTTATCCCGCGCGACGGTAGTGGCAGTTAATGGAACATAAAATTCTTTTTTATCGGCACGGATGCCAAGGGCTGCGGCGGAAAGGGACGGTCGGCAGGAACCGGGAGCTAAAGGAAGAGGGGAGGGTTGAAATAATCGATACCATCATAATAAATATTGGCGCATTTGCAGTCTAAGCACGTTCCCCGGGGCTAATAAAACCGCTATTTGACGGGATGAAAAATTCATATTACTCTCATATTATCCTTTCCGCTGGATTTTCTCTGCCGCGTGTACTTTTGCTATTTTTATATGTCGCCACACACACCGTTCGGTTATTATCTCGGTTATACATCGTCTTTAAAATATGAATGTTGTCTTATCGTGCAGCAATTCATGAAACGGTTCCGTTAAAGTGATCTACAGTCAAGAAGATGGTAAAAATTTTGTGATGCAGCTGGGTACATTTCGTACCCACAATTTTGTAGAAGTGAAAGTGGTGTAATTAAACGTTTATAACGGATGCAATGCCAAGTAACCATTTCTTGCTATAATCCAAAGCTGTTGAAATGATTTTAAATTACAAAAATTAAAGCACAGGCAGACTGGAAAGCTTGAGTCCGTGCTTTCTTTGTTTCTCTCTTCATTGCGATTCAGAAGTTTTCAGACGCTTCTACAAAGCATCATACAAAACCATTGAATTGCATTATGGATTAACATAAAGAACCCTCGAGCAGATACACGATTTATGTGCTCACTTGCTTTGTCGGGTTGGCATCGTCAGAGGCATTCGTTGTTGAGATGCTCAATTTGAAAGCCTTAATGGTATAATGGAATTATTAAAGCCTTGTTCACTCGAGAGAGAGATTTTCTTACCAATAAGACTGATGTTGAAGGATTTTGGAAATGTTGGAGCTTTCTTATGTGAAGCACGAGAACAATCTTCAATTAGAGCTCTCGCAATTAATATAACTGTAAAGGAAGGGTTTGAGCATTAAAATTTCTATAACAAAGACCAATGAATATTAAACCATCTTCTAATGTCAAGTAATTTTATCATACTTTGTAACAGCTCACTCCTTCAGCTGCATGATTGCACAACCTTGCTCCATTAGTTGTAATCGAATTGCACAGAAACGGAAGCAGATGGAGGAGTGGAGTGTGCTCCGATGTTCCGGGCAGGACAACGGTAAAATATTGTTGTCTTTCTGTCCTTGACAAAGAAAACTTTTACAGCTCTTCCATCAACAAAAGGGTGTTTCATAGCATCATACCGTATCGGTTTGGCCGATTCGGACCAGCTTTTCTCTTTCTATCTCTCTCGCCGGTACTCATTACTTTGCTTCTTTTATTTATTCTATGGTTCAATCCGACGACGGTTCGTCCTTGTCAGGAGAACTGGGTCACGTATTCCGCCCACGGAAAACTTTTCTCACCATCATTTCGATCGTTGGAATATTTTGTTTTCTTTTGTTTTTCGTTCTGTCTGTGGTCTAGAAATGGTGCGCTTTGTTACTTTACGATGATTATATCCGTGGTACATATTTTAGTCGCCAACCACCCAATCGGGTAATTGTTAGAAAATTACCAAATAGAATAAAAAAGGGTTGCCCGGATAAAAAGCAATCATAGCCGCAAAGGTGGTGGCACCAGATTTGCTTTCATCGTAAATTAAAGTGTGTACAATGCGGGAGCTCGATGCATTCTGGGAGGGAAAAAACGAAATCCAGAAGCTCTCGATTAGTTTTCCACTGTCCTACAAGCGAGAAAAAAAAATATCCAAAAAACTTTGCACACCAGCTTCAATCTCGCAGCTCTCGTCTGCACCATTCTGTTCGAGCCCACCCGAGGGAAATGGCAAAAATACTTGATTTATTACCGGTACGTTACTCGACATTCGCGCCAACACTGCGTCACCGCACCTCCCGAAGATCTCCCCACTTCGGTCTCCCGCAGGGATCTGCTTCATCGGTTACATCGGTCCCTTTCGCAATGTCCTTCGTCGTGACGAGGGGAGTAATAAATTACATTCTACAACAGAGACCCCGCCAGTGGATGTAAAAAAAATGATGAAATAATACACCGAATACACGAGAGACCGCCCCGTACGGAAGCATTGGGCGGATATCTTTTGGGCGAGACCCAACGCACCACGAAACCCTTTGGGGGCACTTTTGGGGCTGTTCCGATCCAGGTTTCGGCAGAGTGAACCCACCGCCATGCAACAAAACCACCAAGACAAAAGAACGGAAAGTCCACCTAGAATGGTAAAGCCTGCTGTAAAGGCGCCACCGAACGTGGCATATTGGCAATTTGACTAAAATGAAATTTGACGTGTTCGCTTAATCCCATCACAGGCACTTGGCACGGTGGATAGCACTGTTGTACAACCGTTCATCCACTACAAGGCTTGGTGGCGAATGGCGCTAGGTATTACATGCTTTATTCTATCAGAGTGTGAAGATTTTGTGCACTTAGGATGGAAAGTAGAGGTAGACAGCTTCCAGTGCACAAAACACAATCAGTTCAAACACAAATCGCATTTAACTTGTACCATTAATGTTTTACGGCTAAACGTTAATGATAGCATTATGTCCTGTAAAAAAACCCTATTCGATATAAACCATTAACCTTCTACCAATGCACACTGGGCATTTGGCACGAGTTTAAGTCAAAAGTTATATACGGTATATCGAGAATGTTTATACAAATTAAAAGTTTTAGGAAAGAAGTGTGCAAATGTTCTTATTTTTATCAATCACCGCTTATAAGTAATTAGATGTTCAAGTCAGAACATACAAAATTTATGTGATTCATTGCCAAAAAAATATCATCTTCAAATTTCTGTTAATCATAAAATTCTAAATCGATTTTAATAAGTTTTGGCAGTACCAATATAAAATTTTATGAAGTTTGAACAAAACTTCTATAAAAACAAACATTTCCATGTTTGAGTTAATGGTAATTAATAGTCACGTTAGATCCACAGTTCTTCTGAAAACGTGATTAAAAAAGATTGAATCCCTCAGACATCTTTTAAACATTACGTTATTACAACATGATTGAATAAAACTAAAAGGTCCGTCCAACCTTTTTCCGGAAAAACAAACTAATAAAAAAATATTAAGCAGAAATAAGCTTCAACTTTATATGAAACTCAAGCACTTGTCAAAATATAGGAGTATTGTTGATTCTGCTGGATTTTATTCTAATTAACTATGGCTTGAATCACAATATGTAAATATTATCACTCATGTAATAAAAACAAAATAATTTCAATCAACTTTACAGCAATTTTACCAACTGAAAAAAATTCATCATTACATAGCCTCAGACGTGAAAATCATAATTTTATCCCGACAAATGCTCACTGTGCAATGTAATAGGCGCGCTCTCCACCGTCCGAACGGTGGCATTAATTTAAATTAATCTGCACGCTTAAAGCCTACCGGCAATGTTTCAAATTAGCTCACCTGAACGGTTGCCTGCTGCTGGTGCGCTTGGTGTTGCTGGTGTTGCTGTTGCTGCTGCTGCTGTTGCTGCTGTTGGGCGTGTTGTTGGGTGTGCTGTTGGTGCGGATGATGCTGCTGTTCATTTTTCCACAGTTTACCTCCCTTGAGGATGCCACTTATCGCCTGCGCCGTACTTAACGGCTTATGTTTCGACGGTTCGTACTGACCCGCGCCAGCACCGGTCGCTGGCTGTTGCTGCGAGGCACTTCCTTCCCCACTGGCCATCGTCTGTCCCGTGCGCACACCCTTCTGCTGCTGCTGAAGCAATCGGTAGTCATGGCTAGCGGCTAGGGCGGACTGTGTAGTGCTGGCGCTTCCGGCCACCGTCGGTACTGCGGTGGACCCACCTTCGTTGCCTGCTGGAACGATAGGTGAAAGCGTGGTGGATAAGGAAGGCATAATTGTGGGGGTGGAGCTGACCACCGGCGAACCGGCCTTCGCTCCGGTACCGGCCGGTGCAGTTTCTGGCAGCGTCGGTGAGTCGTCCTTTTGCACGATCCGTCGCTCGGTCACCGTGGTCATCGTAATTGTTTCCACGATGTAGCGCTGGGGAGTTTGGGATACCGTTGCACCGTCGCCACCTCCCTTACCGTCACCGTCTTTTCACCAACCAACCGGGCCACAACCAATCGAACCCGTATCGGAAACCCGGAGCATTCGTACCGGTCCGGTGACACCAAATGGCACGGGTGAGCAAAATTCAAAAACAAACGTGTACTTCATTAGGTTCATTTCTTTCCTCACTGCTCTTGCACAATGGTCGATAGTGCCTTGTGTCAACAAATGTTCAACAACACAGAGAAAAAAAACGAAATAGCAACGCGGCAATCGCAAAAAAAAAACAAGGAGATGCAGCATAGTTTGGTATCGCATTGCTAGCGATACGTTTTACGCATAGAACACACGTGAAGTACTAAGGTGCTTCATATGCAAACGTGAGTAAAAAGGAGGTGCCCAGCGAGTGGTGGTTTCAAAGTAGAGCTTGCTATTTACAATAAAAAAAACCACAAATAGTGAGTACAGTAGCAATCATCCGGTAGAACAGTTAAGATTTTTGTAACGTCTTCTTTAGTACAATTTTACATTTTAGCCAATCAAATACCTTAACACTTCTCACTGAACCTGGGTGCAAACTGATGTACATTACTGTACGTGCCGGAAGATACCACTGTTTAGAAACATGGCCAAAACTTCATTCGCTGCAGAAGGCTTAAGCTACGCTACCAAAACCAAAGTACTAAACGTGCGAGTGGAACTACCATTTAAAACTCATCCTACAAACAGTCTCTAATTAGCGAACTGTTATTATGCTGTGTTGCATCAATGACATTCTAGATGAGATGACAATTTTATACGCGTGCTTCCATGAGATTCTTTTCAGCGTGTTTCAGCCTGTGTCCAAAGTGCCGCTTATCATTAACCATGCGTCTCCACCGAAGGCTTCATACACAAAGGCTATTTCCAATCGTAAAGAGAACTTTGATTGATCTGATTGAGGATTTTATGTTTAGAACGTTAAAACAATTCAATGATTATGCAATTTATTTTCTGTTCAACTTTACCAAAGCTCAAATACCACATCCGTGAGCATGCTGCATTGCTGAATATGTAACGCTCATTTAAGCATGCACTTGCCGTGCTCCATTCGCAAACCCACTTGAACGATCGTTTGTATGGTTTAAATTGTTTGTACTACTATACGAATGGAATGTATGCATCGCGTTCAATTTGCTTTAAAGTGCCTTCACAACAACAAAAAAGTAACAAACAAATTTATCCATGCACCCATCATGAGATGCTGGTGCGGTGTATACTCCAGCAGAGGTTTGGTGACGTGCCAGGATTGAAATGGAATTAGATTGAATTTGTTTTCTTTTTGCTGTTGGTTGTGCCTCGCACATTTCCAATATTTTACCGCCAGGTGAGGATGGTGAATGTTGGTGAAACGGTACACTGGCAAACGGGTGGAGGTGGACGAACGGTTCAATGCGATTTCCTTTCGAGAGCGTGAGGGTGTGTATGTGTGAGTGTGTGTATGTGTGTTCTTAATGAAAATTTTATTGCATTTGCAGCGTTGCACCAACAACGAACGTGATGTGTTTTAGTGAAAATGTGAGTGTGCGAATTTACTTTTTTATATCAAAATGTACTTAAAAAAACTTTAAACTAAAACTGATAAAAATTGGAATTACGTTAGGAAACATTATTTTTGGGGAAATAATCAAATGAAACATTACATGAAACCGAGGCTGTCACATGTTTGAATAAAATTTATAAAATAATTTTTATAATTTACAAAAGAATGATCAAACATCTTTACCATTAACATTATGTAAAATATTGCAGGCAGCAACATAGCATTCAAACACATTCTAATGTCGTTTGCTGATGCCATGATTATTTTTTTTCAGCGCACATTCCCGCAAATTGAAATCATATACTACGCAAACGGAACGAAACGGAAAAATTCAAACGGGCAAACGGCAATAATCATCTTCCGCGTCCTACCTTGCGAACCCGGATCCTGCACCTGTTTGATGGTAAGGAACTTGGGCCTTTCCTCCCCGGCTATAATCTCCTTTTGCGTAACGCGTCGCTCTGGCGATGACTTGGTCAGGGGTACCAGCGCGATTGGAAGGGTGGCATGGGGTGGTAGGGGTGCCTCCAGCATCGGTGAAATGTCGTCCGAACATTGGGAGTCACATTCTAGAAGATGAGAGCAAATTACACGTTAAAATTGAAACATTAAAACTTACTTTTATTGCATCAGATTCGGTGATGCTTTCATGGAATTTTAAAAATATATTTCTACTTCATGTACTCCGGTAATAGGTTATTTACTTGGAATGTGTATGCTCAAATTGAACTTCAAATGATAAGGCATTGAATGACAATTTAAAAAAAAAATTATTCCGAATTCAAATTTCTCGTTCTTATTATTTCCAGGAAATTAAGTACAATGCGTACAACGTCAAATATGAGTCAAACATTGTATTTACCATACGCGATGGAAATTTCGGAAAACTCTACTGTGGGTAAATTCCCCCAAATTTGACAAAGCTAAATTATTATACCAGCGCTAAGCCTACCACATATTGGCATCTGATATAATAAATCTGATATAAATAAATGCGTGTGAAAAATGTTCTCAGCAAAACAATAAACCCAAACAACTAACGAACCAATTCTTACGGTTCTGCGTGTAACACGTGAATTGGAAACTCACAACAACGACAAAAAAATGCCACCCCAAAAACCGCGCCGTGACAAATAACATTCCAAACACGCGCGTTCCTACGCCTCTGCCGTGACTTGTGCATTTATGCGATTCACGCAGGCAAGGACGGCTTACAATGTGTCGGTGCGCGGTACGGGTGCCTCGTAAACCCGGTGAATGATTATTCCAGTCATCGACGTCGGGGACGGTAACTTTGCCGGCCCAACGCAAGTTGATGTGGTTGCGCGCTGTTGCTTCGGTTGGCTTCTCCGTATGGTCAGCACGACCCAATTCTTGTCACGATTCAGGAATTGAGGCTTACCACCGTGCCACAAACGCGAGCTTCCAAAAGACACCAACGAAGAAGCGATACCCATTTGGGATGATAATGTTGCTTGTCGATGTCGCCAGCACCGACGGTATTGGGATGTGCGATGTTGTTGTCTTCGTGGTCAAGACGGTGAGAAATCATTTTTACGAACCGAGCACGCTAAACATGCGATTCTAATGCTGTGCTCAAAGAAATGGACCAATAATACATTAACAGCAGGTACCGATTTCCATAGTGACCAAAGGCTATCATTCCGGCCATGCTTTATTTTCGATACAGTGGCCAACACTTGGTACTTCCGAAGATCGGCCAAATTACCCAACGGACCAATAAATCCACGCAAAAGCCACTCGCAACTAGCGCAATGAGCAGAATACTTAATCATTCCTTTCCGCTCTCAGAAACCCTTAACAGCAACCAATTCCACAAACCTGCAGCGGATGGTGAAGAAAATGGCATAACACCCCAAAGTAACGTCATAAACATTCTACGTAATATAACGAAGTGCCTCTTTTAACCAATTCACAACGTAGTTTTGCAATTGCAAAATGAATTCACAATCAAGAAAATATGTTTCAACAAACGGTAAAAAAGTACCACTTCTTGGCCAAGTTTCTCCAAAGAATAGCGCTGAGCAGCATCCAGAGTAAAAGGGGAATAAAATCAAAACATACATTTACCAGAAACTTTACTGCACCATTTGCAACTGATATGCAATTCAGGGCAGCATCCACTTTCGCCGTACTTTCGTACGGAAAGAAATTTCCAGTTGAGTGGAAAGCGCGTTCAGTATCCTGAATGTTACAGAACGTCATAAAAGTAAGTCCAATACTAGAGTACTAGCACAATTGGATGCATTTCCACGAACATGTTGAACCGGAGGAGTCGATGTGGTGCTACTGAAATGCAAATATATCGCAATTGAATAACTCATTAATCTCTCCGCATGTTCAAACCCGGCTTCCCGCTCCATTCGGGTGTGTGGTCTCATTGTTTCGAACTCTACAATTGTTCTGCATTTTGTTCGATAAATTGAATTTGCGCATCGGGAAGCGAACATTTTGGTACGCATCCCTGTCATTGTCGTTACGTACATGATTGCGTACATTGTAATGTGTTCCCAGAACGTCATTCGTGGTATCGCATGTAATAAAGTACTTGGAATGTGCAAATTAATTGCAAACATGTGTTCAGAATTTAGACATAAAAAGATAGATAAAAGGTTAAATAGAATTAAACTTTTATTCCAATGCCAGTAACGCACTCAAACGTAAGCTTAAACTACAGTTTCGGACAGCTGCCCTACCTGTAATGTTTCGCTATTGAATATGTCAACCAGTTCTAAGAAAATATTTCAGAACATTTAGAACAACTACACCTACGACACTGGGTTCAGTGCGATAAATTCGCTCTAGCGCATGGGAAAACTTACTCAACCGGTAAGTTTTTACAATCCGTCCCTCAATGCACTTAAACCTTTCGTCCACAAGCATCCATCGCTGATGATGAAGACAGCATAGGAACGTTCCGGTGGTTGAACTCACATTTCATTACCACCTCAGCGGTTCTTATAGGTCGGAGCCCTCAACATTTTCCACAATTATCAACAAACGACTCCCACCAACCGTTACCTGCCATCATAAATTCAATGAATCGTCTGCCCGGCTTAGTGCAGAACAAATTTGCCCCGTTGTTGGCATTGTCCTTTGCACCTGGATACCTTCCAGAAATGTCGGGCTTACGGCGCAAAGGTTCTCCGTAGCTACACGATCACCGAGCCCTGATCCGCACCTCTGCACCAGGCACACACGGTCAAGTTTTTAGTTCATCAAACCTTCCAAGTGAGAATTGAACCTCAGTGCCCATTGTCGTGGAATGAAGGTTCCCATGATTAAGATTAATAGAATGCTGGCAAAACTCGGCTCATCCATCACTGATGGCGAGAGAAAAACTAAGACCACTGTTTGCTGTATGACCTTTTCGGACGGATTCTTTCTGTTTGCAGGAAGCATGGTGTTTTATTTCCACTCCACATGGCTAAACCTGAGTGCATAAAAAAAGTAAATATGGCTTGCTGTTTGGTTAAGAACCCGTTTATTATCCACCTTAAACCCAACTCTGGAGCAATGAAATTCTACTTCTCATTTAGACATTCAGTGCCATTTCAGCGAATCAATTCAATGTTCGCATGCTTCATAACGCTAAACCGTTCCGTAAATTCTCTGAATTTGTCAGTAAAATCACCTTAATCCTAACGAATAAATAAAAACTTCGTAGTTCACAGTTTCAAGCGTAGCTAAATCGACTAAGCTTACTAAGAATGTAATGTAATACGCAATACCAAAAACCACGAAACCTACACAATCCGATCAAGAACATTAACGTGAGCACACAAATGTTGAATGGATGTAAACTTCAATTGCAAAAATGGCAGCACTTGTCTGGATTGAAATCCCATTACCCATGTGCATAAGCATTTATTCCCCGTTCTCAGAAACACACTCGAACAGACACTCGAAAACACGAAACACGTCCGGAGGACTACGAATCGTACAAAACCAATCGGGATCAACATACTGAGCGGGGTCGCGAATATATATACAAACATTATCACAATACGAAACGAACCGAACGGCATACGTTACTCGAATCGATTACTCGAGCATCGCTTTTACCACACCCAAAACATTCTATTACAAGCCCAAAACAAGCGATTAACTACCGCTTTTACTACGAACAGCCGTCTCGAATGCCGGTCAATTGACAATTTCACCGATGTTGGTTTGTGGTGGTAAACGATGCAGGAAGATACCACCACCAGTTCTTTACGTAATTGGATGACTATTAGGTACGTGTGAAGCGTCGTATCGATACCGAACATTCTTCGACCGAAGTTCCCGAAACACAGGAGCATAGCTTTCAGGGTTTTAGCAACTATCGCAAACAATTTATAGCGCCATTATCGTTTGCCTATTTCTTGTCTATGTCACGCAGCAGCTCCTCAGATTTGAGTGTGAAATGAGGTAAAGGTTTTAAAGCCTTGTTGAATTCATTCTACGAGAAACGATCATTACGTCCGCGCTGTTATCAATCACTGTTTTAATCATCACTCTCAATCACAAATCAATGTAGCGTCAGCTGTCACGGTACACTTCAAAAGCCCAAATCAACCGATCAACAGCTGGCACTGGCGAAAGCGAAACGTTCCGAAAGCCTATTAAATAGCCGATAAAACTGCCCCAATTAGCATAAAACTCTGTTTATTGAAATTTCCCCGTCGTGCCGTCATAATTTACACTCAACGATAAGAGGTAAAATATTTTCCAGTTTCATACCTTTTACTTAGCGTTAATCCGTATTACTCATACTTAAGAAACCCTTCTTTTGTGTGTATGTGCTTTGTGAAGCTTTTTGAGTGGCACCAGGACTCCCGTTAACACAAGTCCCATTCCCAGCGAAACCCAACCAGAGGGAGAATCAGTTGTGTAGGAATGTCTCGAATCCATGCCAATCGGTAGCTTCCGCGCAACAAAATGGCACCGGCAGAAGCAAAGGACATTAGGCAGAATGGCGTAATTACATTTGATGGTGCAATACGAATACGGGAGAGTGTGCCATATTTTCTGTGGCACATTTAAGGGCACGCTAGTAAATCGTGTGCCAGATTTGTTGGTTGTAATTGCAAAGTCGCGAACTCTTGTACAATTATAGCTAGCCTTATACTATGGAAAATTCATTAGTGGAAACTTTTAACGAAATTTTACCTTCATTGATTGAAGTGCTGAACGACTCCTTTAAACTTCGCGATCCAAACGATAGTATGGAGGGACACGTGTGTAACCGTAGCAAGTTCATTTTGACAGCTTTGATTTTTTTCTGTTCTCTCTTAGTTTATATGAACTATTTGTCTTATCAGATACCACTATATGTATTATTTGTCATTAATCTTTCTTCACCACGCGAAACATCATTCAGTACGGTTAACAAGCTCGTCTTGGTTGTCTAACTTATTTCGCGTCACATACAGCCATGTCCCAAAAGTATCCAGCGTCACCGAGCAAACATAGAAAAGCACCCAAATTAACCCTTTGGGATATCCGAATCATTATTTGAACGTGTGGTTTCTTTGCTGCTGCCGGTGCTCTTTAGGGCCACTCACTGATTACAACTCGCACACTCCGTTACCGGTACGCTGCTCGCAGAATTAATGAACAATCTGGGTTTGGTCGCAAAACAAAAACCCGTAAACCGTCGCACCATCTTTTAGTCCTCGAACCATAAACACATCGTAACCGGGGGCGCGTGGCACGATAAGTGCTAAAGCTCAACAAATCAGTACCACCACCGCCCTTATCGCCCTTACTGTGAGTCTGTCCGATGGGAATCGCTACGCTCAGGGCGTAAGTTTATTTTTATTTCAACCGTGGTGGACAAAAAAATCATTGACTTTCCAACCACACACACACACGAGAGCCTTTACATTGCGTGATATCTTGCAGGGAGTGAAAAACGGCAAACACTCCGCTCATTCGCCCATTTTTTGTGCAGAAAGTTCATTAGGGACGGTACAGTCAAGCACACACAAAAAATATTATAAACATCAACGCACGATCCTACCAACACGCGACGCCAATTAATTTCATTCCCCAATTTGTCACCAATTTTCCTCTCGTTTTCACATTTCACGGACCATCCACCTGCTCTGTTGGCACTTGATCATTATTTCACAAATAATTTTAGCAAAAGTGTTCCCGCTTTCGTTGGCTGTTTGTGCTACCGTACAGGCAGGAATCACCTTCCGGCACAACCGGAAATCGGTTTTTCGCCCACTGAATTTACGGATGCATCTCCAATCTCCACTGAAAGCACACCAGAGCTACGCGCCTCAAACGTATGCTAAAAATGATTTGTCCCGGTGTGGTGCACATAACTCTGCTATCGGTAGCTCGGAATAATCACTACTCCTAACAAACTTCGTTATTCGCCACCGGCCTCGTTCACTAGATAGTTCGATCGGATAGAGCGTTGTTTCACCAGCACTAGCCCAAAATTGATTGCGTCCAATCGCGATCGGTTAACTTTGCGGAATAAATTGAAACGCCTGCTGCCGGTTTGCCACTGACCGTGATGGAACGCACCGTACACACGGACTCTCGCTAACAATCGGAGCATAATAAGGGTTCTCCCTTTTTCCTGGCAGGGAAATTTGGAAGAAACGCGAGAACGAGCACGAGACAAAAACAAAACGCTTACTAGCGTCGATTTAACGGCTGCCTGATCGTACCAACGATCCACCACCGCGATGTGCCTTCTCTCCGGGGCCAGTTTCTTTCTATTTATCGAAACCACATGACACGGTCGAGCCCGTCATCCGACCGTCACCATCCCCACTCATCTATAGCCCGGGCCCGGTGTACGTAGCATAGCATAAACGAAATCAAAGCATAACATGAGACAAACAGAAATAATATTTATATGTGGAACACGCGCTTCCCTCGCAGTATCCCCGCAGTATCTAAACACAGTGTAGCATAAATAAACCACTCCTTTGTGTGTTTCCCCACGAACGACCGGCCAACGGTTTTGATGCGGGAGAAATGCAATGACCAGAACGACTCTCGGACCCTTGGCAACAAGGCAAAAAACACAACAGTGGTTCATTCATATCCAACAGAGCGACTTCCGGAATTTTTTATCGATGCAATCTGTACGGTGCATATTGCAAATAAAGTAGCTTACTCTGGACAGAAGAGTCCGAAAAAATGTTTATTACACTCAAAGTAGGGTTCAAAACTAGCTACATTAACTAAAAGATATAGGTAAATTTCAGTGTGTACGACAAGGTGCGGCAACAATTCTCACTACAGAGAAGCCTTAGATGATGGGCAGACTTCGATTAGGCAACAATGAACAGGGTCGAATTACAAAACTTTGAACGATGACTGGTTTGTTTTGGTCTGGAAAATCTTTCTGAACAACAAAGTGCTTTTCCTGATTTTCTTTACTAGAAACATGAGACTTGCTGTTGCTTGCGTAACTGGATGAATGCTTGTTTCATGTAATATAAGTAATACTATACTACCAACCTTTGGTTAAACCTTCTTCAATATGCTATCACTTAGCATATCTTGTTTCGTACATGCCATGATTATTTTTAAATTATGAATTTAACAAATAGAACATAGACGAAACTCCTCCAATTAGTCAACCTCACATGAGCAAACATTCAATAAGTTTAATGGAGTTCGCCTGTAAACTAATCAACCTTTTGATAATATAAAAACGCTCACAGCTTCAACGGGAATGTTCAATGAATTATGGAACAATTCCAAAGTGCTTGGCTTATTGCTGAACTGTAGATGACAGCTGGACTTTTACTGCTGGATTTTCACCGTTTCAGAATGCATTGAAACTGTGCTTTGGAACTGATAGTCCGGAATCGGAGCACACTTAGAGGTATTCTTTCAAATTGAGCCATGCACCCTTGGTCGGTATTAAACTGCATTGCAATTCCACACTCTATTTTATATAAATATATGGCATTCAAAGACTCTATAATACAGACTACTATAAAATGTAGTTGTTAAGATGCCTCACATGACGTCAAATGTCATCTCAACGTTAGTTGACTAGCCTAGTGCAGGTTGGCAACTCTATTCCATTGAGCAAACATTGGTATCATCATCAGTGGAGAATTTCAACCAACAAACGAGAAAGCTGTAATTCATGCGTTACTAATTTCGAAACCCCTTAGGCGCTGTTTGCCATTTACACTGGCGCATACCGGGAAACATCAATAACACCGTTGGACAGCAATTGGGCAGCTCATTAAAGACAGCAACATCTTGCCAAGCCCGCCGACTCGGGCTAGATACACACATTTTGCCCAGACAAGTCACAACCACACAAAGGACTCACAATCTTACTTCCACCCGTTCCCCGGAAGGTGTGGCTGACGCTCCCTTTCCGTCCCATTCTAGATAGCGAACGCTGAATCGACGAAAGCTTTCCCGCTTTAATAATTGGCGGTGAGCAGCGGGGCTGGTTCGAGTATTTGGTTCCGGAGGTTGTGTGCTACGGTTGTGCGATAAATGTCAAACGCTCGCCGGCAACTATCGAACCGTGCTTCCGCCTACGCGGTGTGCCCGATATTTCCACCAGCACTTCCGAAAAAAGGGGGGGAAATGTCACTCGGCCTGCCTGCGCAAACATGATGCGGAGCCTATTTACCAGAGACACCCACCAGGTACTTTGCTACCAGGAGGATCCAGATATTGCCTACCCCGTCGCTAGGATGGGTGAAACTCGATATCGCAGTGCGCGTTTCTGTGCCCTCACAAGCTTAGCAAAGCTACAGTCACGCGTGACGCAGAACGGTTCCTACGGAGGGTTCGAAATGGGCCAGGGGGAAACTCGTAGGTCACGGTTCACGAAAGATCATCCCTATCCCTTTCCGCTTTTTCGATTCGACGATAGTTTGAACTTCCCTTCCGTTACCGGAAGCGAAACGGAAAGTAACGCATTGAAACTCCAATTTCCGCATGAACATTACGTTGGCATGAATCAGAACAGGCAGCGTGATGGAATGGGGGTGTAAGAACTTGTTGCGCTGCTCAGGTTGTTTACTTCCGGCCATAGCGACAACATCCTACCGTTGTACGTTAAAGCTTCTACAATCCTAACATCACTAGCTGTAGTTTTGTATTTAAAAAAAAAAACCCTCATCATAACCAACGAAAGCTAGAGTTGTTGGTCAACTTGTCAAACCAACCGTGTCATTGGTATTCACGCCAACTAAACCATCCTTCCGTTCTGTAAAATTCATTGTGTGATAAGTTCCGGACCGTCCGGTTCCAACCATGGATTGTTATGGGTCAGAGATAATGGAACAAATTAGTTCTCTTGTCAACGCGTATAGCGAAAGCATCAGTATCTCCAGCACTGCACAGCAGAACGTGTTCTTCATGTTCGATCCAACCGTCTAAGCCAAGAGATATTATTAGGGCCGTCAGAATTAGCACAATCAAATGAGTTTCATTCATTCGAGGAAGCACCTACTGTACGATGGAATTGCAAGAATAGAATAGTTGTCCATCTCCTACCGATCGAAAGGTGACTCCTTCTGGGCAGTAAATTGAGTCGTCAAATTGTTGCTGTCAAGGGAAGATAGAGAATCACTCGCAATATTGTCCATTTCCTGAAGCTGTTAATGGATCCTGTTTGACGAAAATAGGTCCCACCTTCGAACGGGGAGCTCCAGCATTAGAAACACCGTGACCGATAAAGGTCAAAGAAACCTTTCGTTTAATGAAGTAGAAATCGATTTATATCTATCAACCGACCTACGTCTTTCGAGGAAAATGGCAAATTTTAAGAAGGTTAAACGTTAAACAGAACGTTGCTTACATAGTGTACAAAAAAGGAACCTCGCGTGATGTACGTCATTTGCTAAAGGTTTAATAATTGTCCATCCAGCTTTCAAACCTTCTTTCATTAAACAATTAGAGTTGATTTACCATTACCTTGAAGATATTCACCCTCAGACTAAGCTTGAGGTATTGCGAACAATCAGCTCATTTACACTAAAGGAATTTAATATTAATCACATCAGGCGAGCATTTGATATCTAGCGATTGCCTGTTACGAGCGTTTAGCAAGTGAACTCACCTTCGTCATGCATTTGTTTGGCAGCACATTCCGCACATTCGGCACATTCTGTGCATACGGCGGTTTGCTGCGTTTGCTGTTGTTGTTGCTGCTGCTGCTGCTGCTGCTGCTGCTGTTGCTGCTGCTGTTGTTGACTAGTGGAGACGGGTTGGGAACCAGCCTGGCCTTGGCCTGCGGTGCCCGTTTGTTGTCCCTGCTGGCCAGCAGCAGCTCTGGCTGCCAACATGGCAGCCCGTTGCTGCTGTAGCCGCTGGATAACCTGGAGCTGCTGAATATGTTGTGCACCGAAGACATGCCCACCGAGTGCTCCACCGAGTGCATTGTCAAGCAGTCCACTGCCGTCTTTGTAGCCCTCCGGGGGGCTCAGCGTGGCCTGGTCGACAAACTCGATCGGCGGAGCAAACTTCGGACTCTGTGGAAGAAACCAACGCAGCAAACAAAGACAGATGTTAGTATGGTGTGAGTATACGGGCATGTATTTTTCAGTAAAGAAGTCTTTCACCGTACACACTGTTCCAAGCCCTTGTTCTGTGCGGAATCGATCACACATTACTTATTCGTGTGGATGTTCAATTTCCAATCAAGGTGCAGCATGGAAGGATAGTCCATTCCATCTGCCAGTCAATTTTTCTTTGAGCGTGAAACGCAACAATCGACGGCACTAGTAGCCTGACGAACCGTGTAATTGTTCGGTCAGAAGATTGAATTGTTGCCTTCTTTGAATCGCTATCTGGCTCCCTTTTTAACTGTCTCCCGTTTGTCTTTTGTTGGGTGCCGGGAATCAATGTCCGGAACGGGCCGCTCCCAAGCAAAATACCTCTATGGAAGCAGCGTAAGACTTTCGATAAATAGCTTACAACTTGTCATGCGATAAATCACAGCCGATTTGAAAATTCCACCCAGGTAGGTAGCGATTTTCATGTCGGAAAGCTAAGCAAACATGCAATGCGGTGACGTTCAGTTCCGCATACCTTCACGAAGATTCGCTTTTTTATCGTACGTAAATAATAGAAAGCGATATCTACGGCAGGACCGGGACTGTGTGGAGAGCGATTCTCCATTACAATTCAGATGAATAAAATATCATCTATTCACGCAGACGGATGCAATCGAAACGGATCAGCAAATACCATACGGTATGTGAAAGCCATTGGCACTCCTGTTAGAAAAGGCTATACAGCGAAGACACGATTTTGCATCTATTTTCGACGGCGGCAAAACGAAAATCTGAAGGTTTTCTTTTCTGATTGCAGAGGATCTATTAGTTTAGAATTATTCGATTGAAATATTGGAATGATTCTAGATTTTGAAATATCCGACAAATCTTCATTTTAATACGGGATCTTCTATCTTTCACGATCTTGTTCTACCGTGTATCATTGCAGGCTGTAGAAAAATTCACACCTTCTACGAATTTGAACTGAGATTGGGTGTGACCCCAAGTTCTGTTTTAAGGACCTAATGGGTAGCAACCTTGTTGTCTTTATAAAACATGATCCTAACCTCATCTTTCACAGCAGTACCAACGTCACGCACTATATAAAATAATTCGTTACTGCCCTTCCATTGACGGTAAAATGACAATAATAAACCACCAACATTAGCTGAGCGGGGTCTTAGCTCTCTTAGCCTTTAAATAGCAACATGCCGGCTCGGTTCGGGGCTGAACCCCCCAATGGAGAAAGTCATTTCTAACCCCTACCAAAGGCATGTTTAACCCATGAAAATATTGAAACCATCCAACATAATGGCCCCGCGGCTAATCGAGCCGGTGACTCCATCCACAGGCCGGCGACCATTGAGCTGTTGATTTTGCACGCATAACCCTCCATCGTGCATTAAGGGGAAAGATATTTTACATCCTTTGTCACACTTTTCCATCTCCCGGCCGTCAACTTGCTCAAGAATGATAATGTGTCTAAGATGCCCCTGAAAATACTTTACCACTATTTACGTCCCACCGCATTCCGCACAGTTCCGTCGCTCGTTTAGCAACAATGCCTCTTTTCCGAACTCAAGCATTATACTAACGTGAACTCGTTCGGCCACCATCAGCGTCTATCCCTGCAGTACTTCGGCACGCTATTGTTATCCTACACCGAGTGGAAGTGGACGGGGTTTAGTGCTTTCCCTCCCGAAAGCTCCACGTCCAAAAACGTCTATTCCTGTGAAGATGTGGAGACCTCTGGAAGCTTCCCATTCTGTCATAGCATGTGCCGTATTATGCTCATACATGTATTTATGTGCGACCCGTTGTGTTTGCGGTTCGTCTGAAGCAGCCACGGGTAAACCATCGTGGTAAGGATCCTTTCGTTTCATGCCTGGCCATTGATATGGTACGAAGGTTTGTCGGCCTATCATAGCGCGGAATTCTGGGAGGTGATTGCTCAACCTCAGAGGACATCCTTCCCCTTTCCAGGCGAGACGATGCTGAACTTTTCTTTTCCACCCAAAGAGCTCTATATGAAGTGGCACGAGAAGATGAAGGGTATAGCCATTGCCCCGTGATGGGACTATTTATACCACCGTACAGAAAAAGGTAGCAAGGGAGAAAAGTCAACCTAGACTAAGTCAACGAAACCTGTGTGTGGTGAATGAAAAAGCTCCATACCATCAGAGCCTGAAGAACGGTGACATAAATCGTGCCGGGGAAGCTGGTACTGCGGGAAGTTCTCGTTTGGAGGATAATTGAACGACAAGCTCTTGTCGAAACGATCCAATAGTTGCAAGAACGTAATCGAAAATGAAGTCGAAATCTAGCAAATCTCTTCAGTTTTCACTTTGTTCGTTCATTCATTGCTATCGAAACAATAGCCCGTTAGCACATCTATGACAGGTTGTCCTCATTCGTTGTGGTTAAAGAACTACTTTTGGAGCAGGCAAAGAATAAGTGGAAATAACAAGAACCACCTTTATTACCAATCAAAAATATCCGATTCGCTGGAAAACAACTAATGCGAAAGAATTGCTCTTACACTGAAAACGATGGTTGTAGGCGTGCGTGAAGTTGTGCTCTATGAGCAGATGTATTAATTTCATCTTTGCGAAAAGTCGTAATCGATTCTACTTCTATGAAGATTCAAGCGTCATAACTTTTTGCTTAATTACGTCAAATTTTAAAGGATATCCACTAGAAACGAACGGGGGTTTATAATGTAGAGTGTATGGAGCTTTTTTTTTTCAAGTCAACTTATTCTTGAGCTTTCGTCGGTGGGTATCAGTAGACCAAGAGGTCCGTATTCAATGTTGTACAAGACGTTTGATCAACGAATCTCTGTGTTGTTGTGTCGTGTTATTCAAATTTCATTCACAGCAGCTTGCTCTTTAAAACTTCATGAAAATGAATGTTTTACGCTGCCTTCCTGGAAATGTTAATACAGAAACTCCCCAGCAATAAGTTTATCAAATCAACCTAATTCCAAAGCCTGACCTCCAACCATACCGAGGGCTTGCTAAAAAGGACATTTTCCCAGAAGAACCTTTGCCTTTATTTTAACGAAGCTACCGTCATGGACCTCTTCCTTCCATGTTTCTTCCCATTGTGCACTGTTTCTAAAACTCCAGCCCACGCACACACACACACCCACAAAACCACCATCGGGAATCTCTTCGTGTTTGCTATGGAAATGAGCCGCTCCATTCGGCAGGCCATTCAAATTGTTAAGCTGAGCTTTAACCGTTGCAAATACAGTTCGCTCCGTGACCTTCGGAAACAAGCACAAACAATGTACATAATCAAATTATTCAAAGATTAAAAGATTTTGGTCTCTATCCGGGCGAAGCTCTTCAGCATAGTATTTGGCACGAACGGTGACCACAGTTATGGGATAAAAATCATAACCTGCTGGTGGTGCAATTTGTTCACAAAGACTAAAAGGAGTTTTTAAAATTGAAAGATAAACGAATTTTTCATTTTTCGATCACATAATGAGAAGGACGAAAACTGTGTGGAGAAAACTCTTGGCATCCTGAAAAATCATTAAGGCACCTTAAACTAATCGTCATTTTTACATTTCTTCCATACAAAATTGAATACATTCTCAGATGTTCTTTCAAAAGCAAAACAAATATCTCTAAAAATAAAAAGCAAACGGAAGAAGTGACAAACATTCTAAAATTTCACTTCATTTCCGCTTGTCAGAAAGCAGCAGGCACCGAAAATTTCATCAACAACATCACGGCACCAGTGTCGGCACCGTTTGCCAAGCCATGTGTGCAAAGGTTATGCCGCCCAGTGCACGTACAATTTATTCATGTCAACCGTTGTCAACTCGGTAGAAAAAGGTCACCAACATCTTCGGATGGTACCGTCGCGTCGACTTTCAATGTTGCAGTGCAAAATCAAACCACAGGTCTTGTGTAAATAGTCTGTGCTACTTCGCGACACCGTAAGGTTACCGCTGCCATATTGAAAATGCGCGCATGAATCATTGTCCCGCAAAGTTGTGACATGTCGGTGAAGGAACATCGCTCGTTTTAACCCGCTCCAGATGTTTACTCTCGGTGGTAACCTTTTCTTCGCCAGCATTATCATTATCCCCAACGCAGCAGCTTTTTAAAGCAGTCATGAACTAAGGCTGAACATTTTTTTTTTAATATTTTCTATAAAGCTTTTACACATCAACAGTTTTTGATATATGATTCAATTCTTTCTACTGCAGATAAAAAACGTCTTGTTGCATGGTTTGCCTTATTCAATAGCTCGAGAAAAAGTCATCGGAACTAGCTTCGCTTTTGACTGAAATATATACTTAACATCTTCCTTGTCACCGCAATCATTTTTGTTGAATGTGTTTCGACCAAAAATATCATTCTACTCCATTTGCTTGTACCAAGAATCGCACAAAAACGAAACCAACACGCCTATCAACACCATGCCCACAAACATACGATAGCAGTTCTCGTGTGGAGGACCCATTACTTTCCCTTCTGCGACTCCTTCCGACCACCTGAAACCACATGTAAAGGTGACAAAAAGTCACATCCATTTTCACCTGCGGAAGAGCTATGCAAAAGACCGCTGTGGTGGCCTAAAATAGCACACACCGGCATCAAATCGCTCCCTGGTTGATGAAAGTACAGCTCCGTTCCTCATATTCTCAAATAGGAGATCATCCACACCATTCTACCGGCTCGCCTGCCTCACTGGCTGGAGGCTGGTTTTTGGGGTGGCCCGTGTGTTTATGAATATCAGGACACAGTGTTGGTGTTTCGCAGATGGTGCCGTAGCTTCCAGGTAAGATTATATTAGCACCAGTTTTGTTGGAGTATAACTGGCGCATCTATTTTCAGCACACCGCTCGGAAATGTGCTAAGGTAAACATGATACAATCGTTGATAGCATCTCCAGCTCATGTGTATAATCAGCGTGAATAAGTTTAAAATGTAATACTATTGCTAACAAATGTTAAACTATAAACATTTTCGATTTTAGAATTAAATTAACGCTCTTTCATTTGTATTCCAAATTGTCTAAAAGCTATGAACAAAAAATTTAATTATGATTTAAGATTTAATGCACTTTGAACCTATATTCAAAATCCCGCCAATTAGGCCTGAACTAGGATTAAAAGCTTTGCATAGGACTGTACTATTTCATAATTCTACCTTCTTCGTTATCTCGCATCAGTTTATCATGGCACTATGAATCCGGCCGCTCTGGAGCCACAAATTTGCCGGAAGAACTTTTTCCATCTGTAAAATAAACAAGAGCACGACCATTTCATGCAGTCTCGCGCAAATGACGAGTTTTAGTACCGGTTTACTCATTACCGGATGGCTCCAAGAAATAGGAAGTGACTCTGTTTTTCACGTTTAGGTCTATAAAATCCACTCATTAACCTATTTACTCCACAATGCTCGTTCACCTGGTTACGTAAAAAGAGCAGATCCCGGCATAAAAATAATTAGTGAAAACTTTTCCAAACCCTATGTTATGTAAGGTTGATGGGTTTTTGCTAGGTTAGGGAGATTTATTTTTTGGACAGGTCAAACCGTGTAGCCGGTAATGAACGACTCAACTACATGGCTGGATGGAGTTCAACTCCCAACTGGATACCCTATGCAGGGCTACTAATTCAGCTTTGGGTAATTCTGGACGTAGAACTCCAGGCTAAGACTAAATCACGGTTGTGGAGTTAACCAAACCCAGAAGAACAAGATATGCTGAGTGATTAAAACTATAACGCTTGGATATTAAAACTATTGAAGTTAAAATGATGCACATTAGTTTTCTTGTTTTCCAATATTTATGCAAATACTTTACAAAACGACATTAGAAGGTAATTCCGTTTACAACTGACAGTATTACAATGTATATCGCAAAAAACGGCTCTTCTCATACTGCATCTTATTTGTGCATATTGATCCTTAGAAACAATTTATGATAATTCGAAGAATTAATTAGAGCATTTCCCATTAGAGCAACACCCGACCAATAATGAGCAATGGCCTTCAAAGTATATCACAAAAGCAGCAAAAGCTGAACCGAAGAACTATTGTAACATAACATAAAATAGTATATCCACCAACGTAATTTGACATAAAAAGCAAAGCAAATCAGTGTTAACTTTCTTTGATGTCTTATGTCATTATTTACAAGCTGAAAAAAGTCATACATTCTCCGGTTTCAGTTTGCTTCATACTCCCTTACTTAAACATAATAATCGTCGAGAATTACTTTTCTCTTTCCTCACGGATCTTTCATACACTTTGTTCTTCAAACAAGAACCACAACTTGGTACTTTACGACGAAACACCAGACCTACATTCCTTTATGATCTACGATAATGTTTACATGTTTACATTCTTAATTTTTGAAAAAGTATTTTTTTCCAGGAAAACAACCGATGCTTGGCTACTTCCGATTTCATTGTAAGGATTACAAAAGCAATGAATGCTACATGGCAGAGAGGCATAAGCTCCGGATCACACCGGTGGGTCATGACTCATAACTTTGCGTGTTATTTCCATCCCACTGCCATGGTGCACGGCCCAACCTTCACTCACACTTTGCTGTGGCAGATGGTGTCCTTTTGCAGTTTGGCATCGTAAAAAGCAACCGCCAAAGCAAGGACGAACGCCTGGACGTTCAGCAGTTTGACCCAGTTACGCCACATTACCGAGGGATCTTAGAGCAACCACCACACACATCCTCATCTTTATCGTTCGTTTCGGCGGTGTCAGCAGCGTTGCTTAATCCTACAGCTGGCAGCTTCTGCATACTCGGGACCGGGACCCATGCAATCCACTGTTGCCAAAGTGGACACATTAAAACGCGATGCCGCATGATGGAAACGGGAACCGTATGTTCACCGTTTTGACTCACGATGGTTAACAGAGAGGTGGTAGGGAAGGAAAAAAAAGCTCTCGTCTGTACTCCCACGGCCAGGTCAAATGCACTGCGTCCCTTCCTGGGTTGTCGCTTAGCAATAAACGACCCTATCGCCTAAAAGAGCAACCATAAAGCTAAGGCTTGAATGGGATATAATTCGGTCGACTAAATAAACGAAATTGCGATTTTTTTTTGCCTCACACCTCCACGTCTAACTACTTATACATATACACGAGGGCATAAAGAAAACGAGGCATATCCGTTAAGGGGAGTGCAACGAATGATATGTACTTTGCAAGTTTCTACCTTGGTGGCACAAAGCTTACGATAGGGCAAATTTGAGCAGCGACTATGTGACCTTTCTGCCTACTGGGAGACGTACGAGTTGGAAGTCAAATAGCATTGGCAAATGTAAACATAACAGCTCCTTCCATATTTGTACCACAAAATACACATTGTTATAAATGGAGCAAAGTAAGCACATACCATGACCTTAATGACAATACCTCAGATGTCTACGATAGCTCTCAGATATTCATGCAGTTGTTTGGTATTTTCATAAAGAATTTGAGCTGAGCAGCTGCATTCACACTACACAAATATATCCTTTCACGATGACAGTCATCTACATTTTCGAGCTGTCAATTACATTGATAATTACTATTAACACACTAATTTTAGATTCTCGGTCAACAATAAATTATAAAAAATTCGATGGAACTTCAATTCTACTAAGTTCTTATAAATTTCAGCCAAGTAATGCAATCAAAATAAACTGTTGTTAAGCGATCATATGTGCAACAATATCAACAATTAATTCATCGAATCATCGAGTTTTGTTCCAAAAATAGTTATTTATTTAAATTGGGTAATATTCACCCAAAAGTATGAAACATTATTTAAAAATACCTCTCAACAATATGAAATTCCTGCAATTTCCCATAGGCTTTCGTGTCCCCTGGTGCAACTGATTCCATTTATCAATCAACCAGTTTGTGGAAAATATCAATTACAGCCAGCCTGTCCTACAGCACAGCTCGCCAAAGTTTTGAACAAAACGGAAGCACTATTTCGCCATAAATACCATTTTGTACCGTTGCCAATTCTTATCTCCTGTGCGCTTTGCACCTGTGCATGTACCAGTGTTTTCCAACATTGCTCTCGTTCCCGTGCGAAAATGCACTTCGCCCGAGGGCAGTGAACCGACAGGGAGTGATATCGTAAAAAACCGTCTGTCGTGTACATACCGATACAGATTTGGTTTCGGTTTGGAGAGCATTTTTCTTTTCAGCGTTATTTCCTACAACAAAATGCTCCGAGCACGGCACCTGGGTAATCAGCTTTCACCCGGGAGAAACAATGTAACGATGCAGTGCAATATTGTACAAAATCGTGCTTCCTTTGTACCAATATAAATGCAGAACTGTAAAAAAAAGTCAACAGAAGGCAAAACGAGTTATGGCTAAAGAACCCTTCCGACAGGTGAACGGATAAAGCAGAGGGTGTGAACATTCTGGGATAAAGCATATTGATTTTCGTTTCCTTTCCATGCCAGAAAAACAAGAAACATTGCACAAAACAACCACACCGAAAACAGCATCGATTCGTGTGGTTTGACGACAGAGAGTTGCCAAACATGTTTGGTATGTTCTCCGGTCGTTTTTGTTTTTGCACCAAGAAGTTTTACTCTGGCAACGGGAAATTCTGCATGCCGAAACGAGTAAACATCGGGATGGAACCACCTCACCGGAGCCGGGAAAGTGAGCTAAGCAGTTTTTACGGGCGATTGTGGCGAAAGATACATTTTCCCATAGCAAAAACACAATAAAATGTTGGCCAAACTTGAGACAACTATTGTTTGCTCCACACAAATCAGTCGGCTTATAAACTCTCCGCGTAAAAGACACCATTTTTTCTACCAATTTCTCGGTATACATCATGGCGAAAACATTCATTTATGCTGACGAAGCGACTAGCCATTATGTCGGAGGCGTTAGAAGGACCTTCATAGATCGATCTTTCTAGTCTTCCGTGGGGTTTAGCATCCACATATAGGGACATGAAGGCATTATGAAGGACCGCATATCATCCTAAACGTTAAAAAAGGGCTTATTGGTGTGTTGAACCGTGAGCATCAACGTGGCGAACCTGTTTCCCCAAGAGAGCATCCAGCAATGAAGGTTCGACAGCGAACATGACGGTGGAAAAGCCTCACGATGAAAGTTGATTTCAATCGTTCTGCCTAGCCCCAACCGTTTCCTTGCGAAAGCTGGCTGCATGTCGATTTGTACGGTTTTGTTCCACGTTTCCATATCCATGTTTCATGCATGCTGTATGCGGTCCCTAGATCACCCACTGCGTATACCAAGTGAATTTACCACATCGTTGCGTCCATGGTGGTCTCTTGGGCACACGAAATAAAGGAATAAATCGATCGACGAACAAGCGACAGAGCAAGAAACTCACGCTGCGCTTACCCGCACACCGCACCGCACGGACGCAGCCAAAAAGATAGCAATCAAGCACCAGGCGGCTCCATCGTGTCTAGAGTCTGGCTGCGGTTTAGGTTCGTCGGGTGGGTGAGGTTGACTGTTTTATTATTTTTTTTTACGATCAAACACCGTTACCATGGCAGACCGTGCTATTGGCAGGCCGAATTCAATAAACATGTCCCAATTCCAATTTGCGACAACGGCACCACACACACTCACACAGCCATGGGCATGGGGTTTGGATCTTCGAGCAAAACAAAAAGTCGAAACTCGCAAGGGAACTGGGTAGCGAAGAGCGTTTTACCTTAGAGCAGAATTCTTGCATACTGCAGCAAAATGTCCACACAAATCTTTCTTCGTGATCGGGATGTATGGCATTACGGGTACCATCGGCTGGAAAGGGTTTCAAAGCGGACAGTCCAAATAATTAGATTCCTCTTTCCTGACATTGCATCGCTAAAAGCAAAAACCTGCAGTACGCCAATACCGGCAGTGTGCTGGTGCCCATTCAAGACGGAGGGCAAATTGAGTGCAGATCTATAAATGTGTCCTTTCACGAAACAAACCACCAAAGCCATATGAGATGGTGATGACTCCTGGTAAGCTCTAGCAGCGCCGTTATACAGTCGTGCGACTTCAATGAACATTACAAGATCTCGCCCAGAGCGAGAGAGAGAGGGAAAAGAGCAGCTTGAATGTTTGTGAAACACCAATCCCCCAAAACAAGACGATGGATCAATGAGTCTTTTAAGACTCGTGCCTCAAAATAGCACACCGTCACCTTTTTGGACATCGCACGCACACCAACCTTAGCGGCAAACACATAAAAGCTCGTTAGGTTAAAGTGCCATTGAATTATACCTCATGCAAATGGAATCCGCCCCCTAATGTCCTACGCTAACAAACAACCGACCGGGCCTGGGCCGTGGCCCAGGAAGACGGTTGATTTATTGGATTTACCAGCTACGCACTAAATATAAATTCACGAACCCCCCCCGAAGCAGTAAAAGCCCACGTGCGTCTTCGCTTGATGGTGTGCAGTTTCGGGCGTGAGTGCTGCCAAACGAAATGAACGAAGCGAAACACCGTACTGTTGACAAGAACAATGACAGTAGCAAACTACGGGTGCTTATTATAGAAAGCGCAAATTCCGTCCACCACCAAGCAAAATATTCATCCAAAATATTGGCCAGCACAAAGGGAGACAACTTTATACAAACTACTATCCATTAGAATGAAATATTCTCTATCGTACGTGCTGTTTGGTCACAATATGCCATAAATCAAATTAACAAATTGCATGCACAACAACCAAATGATTCTGTTTTCTATCTCCCAAAACCCGCCGCGAACAAGTTACTGACCTTTTTATCAGTCCCGAAGAAAGAAAAAAAAAGCATTCGCTATAACTCATTTCACCCTAGCGTTCTTCCCGGCCAACGTCTTGCGAATCGTTTTGTTGTTACTTGCTGAACCCTCTTATTCAACGAATGACCGCCGAAATGTTGAACCTATCTTTGACCCTCTCGGCAGGGCAAAGTTTTACCATCGCACCAGTTTACCGACCTTGAGAAGCTTGTTTTCCATGCTGTGTTTTGCAATGACAAGCATTTTCTTCGCCATATCGCTTCATTTTAATCTACCCAGCGTTAAGCACGGTGAAATCAACACGGAAAGTACGTTCACCGAGCGTAATTGGAACAACAAACTTGTGAACCATCGAATACCAACCCGAGGTCAACCGAAAACTACCCGTCTCGTCTGGAGGGTCGTTTGATTGTTGATGGGAAGCAAATCGAAACCCGCAGGCGAATCGTTTGTCATTCGCAATGATCATCAGCACGCTATTGCACGGGTGAGGTGCGTGCATAGAACGTTCCATACCATGCGGCGAAGTCCCCAAGACCAGGACCATGTACCTTCCGATTACTGTCTTTAGGGCAAAGAACACGGTATTCCCTAGGGTGAGCGAATGACGTCAAAGAAACTCATCAACTGTAGCGCTCGGGAAGAACATCTTCGACGGAATGAAAGTGTAACCCGAAGATGTCAAACCAACCAAGAACCGGGAACGGTTGTAGGTAATTGTTATTGCCCAGAACAAGAACATTCAGCCCAGAGTCTTTGCGCTGTCGTTTCGGTACAGGAACACCAGAAGGTTCATCAAGAGACATTCATGTCTTCATCGTCTTCATCGCAACGGATGATAATTTGGGTGCTGATGAGCAAGGCGGTCTTACGATGTCACATTGTACACGGCAAGCTTGTAGTGCACCGATGGTTCATCGAGATCCTTTTTCCCAACTGCGTGACCTATTCGCCGCACGTCCCTTCAAGAACATCTTGCGGCAGCTACCCACCATGGACACATCGAACGGTAGCACCACACAGTGTGAGTGATGGAAAAAAGCACTAAAACGAATCAATTGTCAAGGTGTTGTTGCGAAATAAATGAGAAAACGAACGGGCCCAGTGCAGGACCGGGGCGTGAGCCACCGCTTGAAGATATCCTCACCGTACACGGTAGTACTCGCTCCACTCAGCACCACCCCATGCATCGGGGTGCTGCGCAGGCGGCCTTCTTGCCATTGTCATTGTTGTCGTGGCCTCGTTTTCCTCCGGCGACGACCACTGCAACGGATCGTAAAGAAACGGATAAAGGCATCGAAACACGAACAGAGGAATCGTTTCATTTCAAACAGCGAACCATCATCGTTCCATTCCTTGCTGAAGGCACCCGCCACGAGCAAGGAGCATACTTTGGTTCCGAGAATGGAAACGAGGTCACGAGCACCAAGGTCATCCCACACTTGATCCTTCCAAATTTTCATCCATCTGTTCGGCTACTGGCTCACTTGCAGTGCATTCTTGAAGGGAGAACAATGCCAACAAAAAATGCTGCTCTGTTTCGTTATTTTTAAACAACAGGTGCTATTTTCCCATGGACACATTTTTTACAACAAAACTGCTCGGGTGTAATAGCGAATTACATTTATATGCACTGGGATTGTACAGGGGTTTCCATTTAGTAGTAATCGATTTTTTTAATAACTAGGTGACAGATCTTATCTGACAGATAATTGTTTTTGTATTAGCAACGTTAATTCATTACAATTTTCACCATGAACAACTACAGGTAAAAATTGTTCAACAAAATAAAAAAACACATTATTGACGCTACCCCAACAGTCGTGCTAGATAACTAGAGCGGAGCATCGTAGCCAGATTACACCTATCCCGACGGTTGTTCGTGTTCGTGAGTAAGAAAATTCAGTACCACGATATATTTAACAACTTTAACCCATCGATATAATCCGTATACTAAAGAAAGTATTGACATTTATTGGACCATCACTTCCGCAAAGTAGAGGAATATAGAAACGAATAATTCTAATTGAAAGGTTAAGCCACATTCAATGTTCCTTCATTGTTCCATATCGAAATGTGGCGCTTTTGGCCCGCTGACGCAGCAATCAAATTGGGTCACATTCGAGTTCTTCCAGCTGGAATACACGATTTAACGATACATTGTTCTTGCATATTAGATTCACCATGCAATTGCTACGCTTCAACGCAAAACATTCGAAACAGTGATGAAAATTACCGACAAAAAGGAATGTTTTGTGTGTGACATCTGAAGATGGCAGCAAAAAAATTTTGCTTGTTTTAAGTTCGCATTTTAAGCATTTCGCGCGTTGCCGTGGAGTAAAGCAGTTCATGATGAAAATTGTAATGAATAGCCGTTCCTAAGCCAGACACCATCATGAAGATCTGTCATTTGGGTTTCGAATTAAAAAAAAAACCACGGATACTACACCGTAGAAAACCCTGTATAAACAAACATTTGTAATATTTCTTATGAAGGTATTCAGTAAACATTCTAAATATTACTTGCTATTCTTGACGCTAGAATTTGCATGAAGAAAAAGTAATGTTTTTTTTTCTCTTTATGCAATGGATTTAATCCCGAAATCAATTCAATTCCAACTCTTGCAACTTGAAATATAAACGTTGAATCTACAAACATTATCATCAACTTGGTTTGAGTGTATCATCAGGGTAATTTTAATTAACATGAGCAACTAACCGGTACATAGCTTCCAGAAAGCCGACCACAGTTTTTAATCCTAAAATTTTGTACATCCAAATATCGTTCCCTTTCCACGTTTTAGCGATTGACCTAACTTTGGCTTGGAAAATATTTGTCAAGCGGTGCGCACAAATGGCACGGGACACTTACCGGTGGCGTACGTCCATCGTCCGTGTAGCCACAGTTACAGCCTTCGTCACAACATATTCGAACGAGCTCGTGTTCACCGCAGGTGCATGGTTCCTCGTCCTCCTCATCGTACGGACAATCCTCCCGTATGAGAATGATGTAGTCCGCTTCGAAGAATTCATTTCGCGTCTCGTCGAACACCACGCGGTTCTTGCGCACCGGCGGTGGCCGATTCGGTTTCTTCAGTAGCCCCCGGAGGGTGCCGGTCGCCGTTTCACGCATCGTGTCGCCGCCCGTAGCAAGCGCTTCCGCCTCACTACGATACAACGGGATCGCCTCGATCACGCACCCACAACCGTCGTAGCCACGCGATCCGAGGCGCGCTTTCGGTGGCGGTGGTGGCGGTGGTATATCACGATCACTCACTTCACCCGTAGCAATACTTCCGATGCAACCACTAGCACCACCGGTGCCACTGATGGGGCACTTGTGCTGGCCCAACGCCACCACCACACCGCCCGGTGCGGTTTGTTTTATTGCACTTTCCCTATCGCCGTCAGCGATTTTGGCTGACACGGGCAACACTACACCACCGATCGAATATCTCACTTCTTCCCCACTAGCACTCGCGGCCCGATTGGTCGGCACACTGCACTGAACCCCTGCTGGCACCACGGCACTCAACCGTGGCGTCGAATAGATTACACTGGCCTTCTTCTCGCCGACCGACACTCGTACCGCTTTCGGTGGAGGCGGTGGCGGCGGTGGTACGGCGGGTGGAGGACCCACGGGACGGGTTCCACGCAACACCACCAGCAGATCGTTGGCCGCCTCCTGCTCTTGCTGCTCCTCTAGCTCTTCCTCCAGCTCATCGTAGCAGTACTTAATCCGATACACTTCCGGCTCGTAGTCCTGCAGATGGCGCGTGTCGAACTCGCAGTTCGTATGCGGATCCGCGGCAAGCAGCTTCTCGAGCTGCACAAACTCGTCCTGCAGAGCCTCCTCGTCACCTTCGGTGACACCGAGATAGGTGCTGTGATTGTTGTTTAGAATGTCCTCACCAACGGCACCGAGCACAATATGGTCCGCAGTATCTTCCTCGTCCTCTTCGTCCTCCTCTTCCTCCTCCTCGTCGTCGTTATCCTCTTCCTCGGTAGAACCACCGACAATCACCGTCTCGACCACCTCGAGCGGGTCACCAATGCGGGCTTTTCCGCCGGGAAAGATTTTACAAATTTCTTCCGACTCAGCCCCACTACTCTCCGGTGTGTCGGTATTGCGTCGCAGCTCCTCGACGGCACGTGGCTGTCGCTGGAACCGCAATTGGTTTGGGGTTTGGGTGGCACGGATAGAGCTGGTTGCAGTGGTTGCTTCACCGAAATACTCGGCCGCGTTTTGCTGATGCACTACCGGCGAAAGTAACGAGGGTAATGAGACAGCCTTCGACAAACCGTTCTCTTCCGCAGGGCTGTTATTGTTCTTGTCTTGTCGACTGCCCTCGGCAACAATCACCGCTTCCTGCTGCTTCGCGGTTGGCGTTTGGCTCGCTGTTCTTTGTCTGTTCTGGCGCTCGAGATCCAGGCAGGATAGCGAAAGTAACGATGACGCCGACAGTGATAGCAGCGATGAGGACAACGGTGGCAGAATCGGTCTCGTCCAGGATGCTCTCGACGTGCGGTTGAGCGATGGTGTTGGTTGGGCGGTAGCGCCGTGTGGCGACCGATTATTGTTATGGTTTTTTCTGTTGCTCAGCAGATAACTCTCCGTATCATCCACATCCCGTGTCGCGTCCTGCTGTAAACAATTGAGCGACGATGTTTTCCTAGACGCCAGCAGCGCACTACTTCTGACAGGCTTTCGTTCACCGCCTTCGGATGCTGCGGATGCTGTGCCAGCTAAAGCTTCAAAGCCTTGTGCTGATGATGATGGTGATGATGATCCCAATGACGATGTCGACACGGACGACAATAATCCTCTCCGGTTGCGCTGTGTTGGTGAACGCAAGAGCGTCACGTTCGCATCGCTACCACCGTAACCTCTCGCGTCATCTTCCGCGGGCGGGCGCAACGATAGAGAACCTGCTGCAAATGTATTGGTGTTGGCATAGTCCGTCGACGACGAACGAGCGTCCGGATGGCCTGCGCACACTAGCAACGAGGGCAAGGATCCCCCAACGGATTGCGAAGCGCCGCCGTACTTTGGCGACTCTCCCGCACCGAGTGCCGATAAGCCGTGGGAAAATGAGTCACGGAACAACTTTTTCGTGTAGGCAAATCCGCGGAACCGCTCCTCCAGACGCTTCAGGCGCTGGCTCGCCTCAAAACACTCAACGCCACCAGCACCGCTGGAATTTTCGGCAACCTCAGTGGCTTCTCTGTCCTGCGCAGCGTATCCTTCCAACGGTACGACCACCGTAGTGGGACAGTCGCTACTCGGCTCACTTTGCACGCGTTCACTCACTCTCGCACCTTCGAGAACTTCCTCCTGCGTGAGATTCGTTGGCAGGTATGATCCTTGGGGACGGATTCCACTGTCAATAAAGTTCACAGCGAATGGTTCCGTTTGGGTGTTCTGGTGCTGGTCCCTTCGCCCGACAGGACCTTTCACAATATTCACACCTTCGTCGACTGCACCCGACCGACACAGGTATCCTCCGTCGTCACCCGTTGCACCATCGACGTCATCGTCGATAATAATAATACCACTGTCCGCACTAGATGGATTGTTACGGTGCCCTGTCCGCGACTGTGCACCCTCCGCCCGCGCACTCTCAGACCCGTCCGAATCGTCCCCCGCGCGGTCCTGGGTGTTGGTTGCACTGTCCCTCAGCACTGGCGAGTTTTCACTGCAGTGGCAGGAGTTAGTGCTTGTGTCACGGCACGAAAACGGAGCCTGCTGCTGCTGCTGCTGCTGGTGGTGAACACAGATGTGCGCACTGAGCGTTACCTCCACCAGCAGTGAGGAGGATGCGGGATCGGTTTGCGTGCAGGACGGACACTCCCTCCCTTCCGGATGAAAACTTCGCTGGTGCACGGACCGTTCGACTGTCGGTGGCGAGCAGGTGCCGTAATAATTTTCACTCTCACTATCCGAGGACAACGGTCCTGCCCTCGCTGACACTTGGGTGGATTTTTCCTCACACTCGGTCGTGCTGGTTTGCACCGTACGGGCAACGGTACCGTTTGGGGTCAGCTGTAGCTGCTGCTGCCCTAGGCCTTTGGACCGCCCTTTCCCTTCTTCGCCCACACCGTTAGGACCAACAGCCGTCGGAACGCTGCTGGTACTGACGTACTCTAATCCTCGTAACAGACTACCATGCTCGCCAGTGGAGTCGCTTGCTGGTTGCTGTTGTGCCTCGTTACCGTCCTCGACGTAACATCGTTCGTCGATTCTCTCACGCTCACCAGCGGCGCTCCATACGGCCGCAGGAGCAGGAAGTCTCCCGTCCGACACTGCACACGTTCGAAGGCTGGACGCTCCACGCTGAATGTCTCGCTCGCGTGCCTTCAAATCACGTCCATCGATGCAACAAACCTCAATGTCACTACCAGCGTGCTGGTGCCGTTCATCGATCGGTGCTGAGGAAAGCTTCACATTACTCAAAGCCACTGGCGAGCGCTCGTCACCACTACCAACACCGTCAGCAGGCAGCACGGGTGCTTTGGGCCGTCCTTTGACACCCGGTCCACCGTCGCGGGGGTCGTGTTTCACTGTGGTACCGTGGTGTTGGTGTTTCCTTCGCCGTTCGCCGTTGATCGATTCGGTTCCGGCGCATGCGTCCGCTAGGCAAACATCCGCCCGCTGTCCCCGGACCAGTTGTCTAACCGTCCCCAGCGGCCGGACGGTGCACGCGAGAGTTTCGTCGATTCTCCGCGTGACTGTTTCACCGTCGGAATTTGCTGACACGGCTGCTGGACAGATGGTAACGGTTGGATTCGCCTCACGCTCCTCACGATGATGCCGCTGATGATGGCGATGACTCTCACGCTCGGCATGTAATGGAGAGGAGCATGCGCGCTGAACCATTTCCGTTTCCGACCACCCGTTCACCGATGCGTCCGCCACGTCCGTCAGCTCCAGTATCCGTTGGGGACTCCATCTTCCGCCAGCTTCGCTGTCAACGTGACTACGCTCAGCGGCACTCTTCCTGCCGTTGACATCATGCCAACCGTTTCCCTGCGCATCGCCCACCGGACGGAAAACATTGTCATCTGTTTGCCTAGTCTCTGTTGATATTTCATTACAAAGCTGGGCGGGTGGATGGTGCTTTAGCGTTGCCTTCCTTCCACCGAGGGTAGGATCACTTTCATCGACAGATACCCTGTTCCGCACGCTAAGGCTCGTGGTATCGATATCGAGTACCTCTCCATCAACTTGCACAGCCTCCTCTTCCGCCTCTTCCGATGCCTCACTATCGGACAGATCTCGCTCACCATGCGGATCCTGCACGATATCGGAGTCGTTATCGCTGTCGTCATTCCGAAATGGATCATCATCTAGCAGAAATGTCACCTTTTTCACTCGACCACCACAAGTCACGGGCACACTTTTAATCTCGGACATCGCAATTTCCGCTTGCATTGGCTTTTCTTGGCCATTTGTCTCGTTTGGTTCACTTGTGGGTTCCTCTTGATCGCTGCTAAAATCGATCAAATCGATCAAATCGTTGTCACCGTAGCTGTCTTGCTGACTATTATCTTCGCCGTTATGGACCACACTTAATACCAAACTGCTTTGCTCTTGATTACTAACTTCCGCGAACTTTATGTCGTGGTTTGTCCCATTCTTTGCACCATCGACGCTACGCCTGACAAATGTTTCTTCGAGTTCATCCATTACCGGATCATCAGATTGCAACGTCGGCGGCAGTGTGGTAGACGGTGTCTCGAAAATATCTTTATGCCATTGCTCTAGCGTAGTTGCCTTCCGTGTCGTGTCTTTCGTCGATGTGTCCGTGCTTGCCCTTAGTACTTCCGGAGGCTTTCGCAGACTGCGCTTTACGGCGACTCCCACGATGACCGGCGGCTGCTTCAGTTTCGATAGTTTCGGATGGATGAAATCTGCGGTGCTACCCGCCGTACGCACCGCACACGGTTCCTCTTTGTGTGGCTCCACCAGCGTCATCCTGACGCTATCGTCGTCTATCACAGCCCGGCTGGATATGTCATCCGACTCACAAATACTGGTAACTGCTGGCGCGATCGGAGACAGCATGGGTCCGACACCAACGTGGGCAGGAATTCCGAATGGATCCTGCATTACCTTCCGGTGTGGTACCGCATAATCCGGCTCCTTGCTGATAGTGGGACCGGCACCGGGTGACGTTTGCAGCAACAGACTTTTGATCGTTTCCATCGTGTTCGTTACATCCCTTCTTGCCCAACCGAACCATGCAGTGGGGAGGGGTGGGGTGGGTTTGTTCTTTGGTTCTGAATCGCACCACAACTACGCAGCTGAAACGATAAGGCAAGAAAACAAAAAAGATGTAGCAAAGAATATAAACATTACGAGCTGATGCTTCTGTAATCTCTTTAGATGCGCTTCGTTTATTATTATTTGTACCAACGCACAGTACGTACAATGTACCCTTTAACGTTAGAGTTTCGGAGAGTACTTGCGCCACATTTTCCTTCATCAGTGCGAAGAAAGAAAATGCCCTTTCCTTTATCTCGCTACTGGATCAGAATTTATTTCCTCCTCGGTAAAAAGTTGCAAGCTACAGAGTATGAAGGAAAAAAATCTTGTAAAAGTTTTGCATTTCGATGTCTAAATCGTTCGACCAACTTTCGCAGCACGCAATACACGAAAAACATTGCGTTAGTTACCGTAAACTTACCCGTGTCTTTGAGATAATGAGTAAGTTTGTCAAACTAAGCTTATAATAAGCTAATTAAAAGTTATCATATTGACATTGTATGAGAAAATGCATCATTTGCCATGCAATTTGACACAACCATTTTAAAACTGAAAAGACGTAATAAATCGTAATGTGATGTAAATAATCATATAACGTAATAAAAAACTTGCTCAGAATGGTTAAGTACATAAACGACAGGTGCAACATTAATATTCATTTCACTAACCAGCCATAGCTAACTCTCCAGAGCGAAGAACCCATTCGCAATCGGTCAAAAAGCTCACAAACTTATCCTTAGCTGAAGTCTTGGTGCAATAGCACGATTATTGAACTGCACGCTGCGGTGACAAAAGTGAACGTCCTGATCTTGACCTAGCTGCAAGGTGTGGTTATATCGCATTTTTCGCACTGTGTCTGAGTCGCATTGCAGAAAAGCGATGAAACATTCTGTTTCTTTATTTCACGAACTCAAAGCTGTATTTGCTCCCAAAAAAAACAACCATTTCTTGGTGCTTCTCTTTAACCATGAACTCTGCAGTTCGACATAATTTAACCTACTAATCTTGACGCTCTGCAGCTGCTGGCAGGACAAAGAACAAAGAATCAACGGCAACGTTGGATTTGAAGTACAAAATCGTGCACGTCAGTATGTGAGCTCCATCCCGAAGCGGAATTATTGAGCGGCAAAAAAAAGGACAAAATTCTTGCAGTCAAAAGCGACGAAGACCCGTTCTGGAGCTCGTGCAGCCACACGGGGACACTGACTTCGTTCGATCTAATGAAATTTTACACCTTTCTCCAGTCCACGGCTATGACCTTCGCAGCTTGCGCGCTCAGCATCCAGGATTCTGCTACGACCAGCGGGACCAATGACCGTAAGCTCGTTCTTGGCATCATCATTTTAACGCCATCCTTACAGCGTACGGGGGATGAGGTCAATCTCCACCGCACGCCATCATTGCGCCCGCCTCAGAGGTATCCGCATGTGCTGCTCCGTGTGCCAGAAAACAATGCACAATCGACAAATCCTTGACCCAGGACGGCATAGCCCGTGTCGCCGAATGTGCGCCCGAGTAGGACAGCGCAATGGGAGCAAAAGTTCGTCAAACTGCACCAACAGAGCAATGGAGGGCATTTATGTTTTTATCTCGTTTTACCACCGCTTTACGGTGCTCGGTATTGGGACGTTACAAAAAAAAAACAACCGATAAAAGTGTGAGTGAGATTTTGATTTTGCTAGTGAACTCTCGGCTCTTATTAAATTAAGCTCTTCCAATAAAAGGATTCTGAAGCACCTCAACCATGTGTGATGGTGAGAAGAACAAAGCAAAGTTCAACAAAGACAACTGAAACTAAAACAAACACCAATCCCAATCAACGGTAACAGTGATAAAGTGATAAGGGATGATTTTCATTTGAACTTGGAGGACAAACCCCTTGGAGAACGTATGTTTAACAAAAGAATCTTTTGTAAATTGGACATCTAAAATTGCACAAATGAAATAATTAAATACATGCTACAATTCAAATGTTAATTGTTAAAAACATATACTTTGGTGCGTATAAAGCAAAACAAAAACTAAAATGTAACTAATAGAATTTAAAACATATTATTAAATTACAGTAAACAAAGTGAACATTCAGAACAATATACAAAAATATGTCTATAAGAATGAACATTATAAAAAAATGAATTAACTCACATTTGTCTAAAAATTTAGACCAGTTCAAAGAAGAATTTTGTTCCGTTCGAAGCAAATCCCATTAATACTTTCATGAGAGAATCAACAAAGAATACAACGCTTCAAAGGCACACGGGCTGTCAGGCGGGATTCTTTATAATTTACATTTTAAAAGACGTTTACATGCAAGGAAAACAGCACCACAGACCCACTGCACATCACATCGCCCTGCAGAAAACTCACTTCTGCATCGTGTTTGTTACTTACCTAACGCTAACGGAATCGAAACAGGCAAAAACGTAGCCCACTTTCTGCACTGCCCGTCGACCTTGATATTGAGAATGAGTTTGCCACGAACTTTGGCAATCTAACGCCGTTCAAACGCGGTTACCTTCAAAGTTATCCGTACCTACCGCTACCACCACCAGCAGCGTATCGACTGCCGCAGGACTACCTTAAAACTTATTTCATAGCCTATCAAAACGCTATCTCAAACCATTAAACGCTCAAGCTCTTCACGATGCTTAATTTGTCCGACACACCCGCCCCTCGGGGGCTGTATGTTTTGCCCGTGATAATGATAATCTTCCAGTCAAGAGGTTAATTTTCGCATCACCAATACCTGCACACCAGCAACCGAGACAGTATCAGAGGGGGATCCACAGTTAAATCCCTGCATACAAATAGACCAACACCGAAGGACGTAACCTGCCGGTCGCATCTTATCGGTAGGCCCGTGAGGCCCTAAAACAACTCTACGCGCCCACAACGCTTTCGCGCTGGCTAAAGCCAGACAAATGGAACGCTTCCGAATTATATCCTGGTTGGTTGGAATGTCCTCGTTTAATTAAAAATTTAAATTGCACCTCCACACACCGTGCACCGGTTGCGTGTATTCAAATTAACTTTTCAACTATCAACAGCTCAACGCTGTCGCTGCAGACGGAAAACTGTTCGCGGAAAATCCGGTATGGAAATTCGTACCAACTAACAGACAGTAAGTAAAGCACTTGATAGTGCAGAGCAGCTGTATGCTGTATGAGACGGTATAATCCCAGAAATGGTTCACATTTCCAGCTACAATTGTCAGTCAGGTACTGTACGCCAAACGTAAATATTGAACGAGTTCGTCGTTCTACTGCTCAACAAGACATAACCGAATAAAATTCTACTTCATCAGTCTAGTGGAAACTTCGTTGGAAATTCAATGATGAAGAACTAGAACTGTAATTGAAATTCCGAAACTATTTCACTATCTAAACCTTACAATCAAATCAATTTTATATACCTCAAAAGAAATACTTAACATACATTTTTAACAGATCTTAATTTTTCTCTTCATCTACATATATCCAGTACAGGTTCAACTCTACAAGATAGCTGACAAATCCATACTATTACCCTTATCAATCAAGTCACGTATAATTCGATCATTCCTGTCTGACTCTCCAAGGCTAGAGGGAGTAATTCAATCATACGTTACTTGGGCGCTTTCATTCCCACTAAATGTTACCACACGTGCATGGTCAATGGCACGCTGTCCCTCACACACTGGAGGTTCACACTAGAACTCAAGGTTGTGGAAAATCGTAACCGTCTAACTATTTCGTCACGACCTGTTCTATGTTTGCTCCCAAAAGAAACCTTGCAAAACAAGGATAACCCCGGTGTCGTTTGTGCACAAATATCCTACGCCGGGGTTTGAGGTTTGGTTCTGAGATTCCGTTTCACCATCCCATGCAATGATTCTACCCAAAATTAATTTGCATAAAGTTTTACACCCGTTTCTTCAAGCCCTCGACACCACAGCCCCGGTGTGGTTTGTAATTGCTGGTTACTTTCATGGCTTTTGTGAGCCGGCGCATGAGAATGTTGCCGTGAAGGATGCTGCAAATTTGCCTCCTTCTTAAGCGAACTCGTATTATTTTTTAATATTCTGAAACATGTCGTACCAATGTTTTATTCATAAACTTCATTTCAAACATCTGTCTGACGACGGTACCTGCACATCATGATATCCGCAAGTCGTAGGAGAAGAAAAATTACAATTTAATGTTTTTAACTCCAACCTTAGCACACCAATTACACTTAAATCTTTCAAATTAAAAGCTCAAACCATCGTTTTATCTTTTGTTAATATTTATAAAGTAGAAATTTCCAAACATGGCGCACTGGTTCTGTACAGTCGTGACCAAAACAATTCACTTCCACGAAACGAAAATGTGGTTTGGCGCAAAATAAGTGTTCCAAATAACGAAAAGCTGGCTACATGGCTCCCATTTTTGCGGACAGAAAAGTTTACCAAACAGTCATTATGAAAATAAACATCCAACTTTCGCACACCGGCCCTTTTTGACTCTTTGTAGCTCCTTCCGGCATCATTGCCTTGCCTTTATTTTTGTTACTTTAAAACAGAATTCACCACGGTGGATCAATAAAATGAAAAGCAAAATCAGACAGCAAACCGAAAAGTTCGCCACTTGAATACGGCAGGCAGATCGCGTACCTTCCAGAAGGCCCATTCCCGGTGCTCACCACTCAACGTTCGCCGTGCTCTATGTTCGCTGAACATATGGATCATTACCGGCAGCATAGATCATCGCTGATGATAAACCGCTTACATAAAAATCTCCCGCACAATCCAATAATAACAAATAAATAACAACCTCATCTCTTCCCGGTGGGGAATTCTGCACCAACAAAACCCTGCTACCGGATCATACACTCCGGCTGGTTCATTTCATGTTTCCATGTGCAGGTTGAATGTTTTAAATTCAGCGCCACGTTTCCCATCGTTCGTGATGTTTTCCATCTTGCTTCAACAGTTGGTTGGTTGGTCCACCATGGTCGGTCTTATCTTTGTCTGTCGGGATGCCTGAGAAACGCCATTGAATGTGCATTACTTTTTATACGTGCATTGTCTTTATTTTGGTTCTCACTTGTTTACATCTGTTACTAGCTTTTCCTGCAAGTACCAAACATTCATGCAGATGTTATTAGGTTGGTGCTAATATTTGGACTACCAGTATACGGGAAAATGTTATTTGTTTAATCCTTTATACGAAATTTGTACAACATTTTAGTACCATTTAGTACTACTGAATTTTGCAAACCATTTTTCAATTTGAGATATTGTTTATCACCTAACAGTAGGTAGGAAATATTGAATAATGTCCCACTGTTCCACTATTCGTATGACAACCTTATAATCCAACATACAATTGTTCTTCATTTTGCTGCTATTATCACAAAACCAGGGTACATAATTTACCATAAATGTTAAATTAACTAATGCATCGTTGCGTCACATTGCTGGAACTGGCAAGAAGCAGACACCTTTACGCTAGCTTAACGGTTCGCTTATCACAACCTGCATGTGTGTTGTCGGGTGCCAGCGTACTTCCGATGGGGGCATGTTCTGCTAGACTGCACATTCCCACGCTACCAACTGAGACTAAAGCCGTGTATTGTGGTATGTTCAAGCAGCGATTCTTCAACTCCCGGGTGAAACTTTTCGTTTGACAGATCAGAAGTTTGTACGATCTTCATTTGCTACTTTTAAATATCTTTTATCTTCATTTATTTTCCACCATCTTTGAACGAACACGAACAGATCTAATTGAGCATTATGAGTTTGAAATAAACGTCTTTTTGCTTTCATAACTCCCAACCCATACCAGTATGATCCGAACGATGTAAGATAAAATAGCTAACACAACAGATCGAACCCAACTCGATCGTTGATTAACTTATTTTGTAGTACTATTGATCATTAAAGGTAAACTTTCCCTCGGATCGTCGCCTTTCTTTCTCTGTTGCTTAACTTAAGCTTTAAATTACTCGGTAATTGAAGGCTGTTGATCGTAGAATATGTTTCATTTGTAGACGAATGGCATATTTTCGCAACCATCAAAGCAATCCCATCGGTCCGCTTCATCTGCAATCGATCGTGCACCAAGCCGAGCCAAAGTTTCACGACTTCCAGCAGATAAACCCTACATTTTATGTTTGCCTTACCGGAAAAGCGCTCCGGTACGAAGATTTCACTTCATCGCTGATGAAGTGAGGTGTGTAGCAGTGATCGTCCGTGATAATGATCAGCCCTTTAAAAAAACACAAATTCCACGGTAGCTTGCTTACACAACCGAAGATTTTTCCTCTTCCTTCACTCATCAATCAGCGCTGTTGCAAGCATCCGTGGCCGCTTGGGTTGTGAGGAAAATCAAATCAAAGGCACACTTTCCACGCGCGACCTTTCCATTGTACACAGGCGGCGCAACGAACGAGCAATGCGCAACGAGTGTAAAATGATTCGTTATGATTATGAGGAGGAAAATTGTGTTTTCGTCCTCAGTGAAAAAGATCGGACACCGGTGCGGTTGCTGCAGGGCGTGAAGGCTCATCATAATTTTCTCACCTCATACACCTCACATTTCGCTAGTTGTGAATGCTTTAAGACATTATGGCTTCAAACAAGACCATTACATCATCGAATCTGGCAGTGGCGTCTAGGTACAAGCGGTATTGTGCTTTAACAATCAATTTATACGTAGCATATCTCATCATAGAGTCGCTTTTTCCTACTCACGCACATTATTTACAAACGAAGGAGGACAAATTTCACCATCAATTCATGATAAAGTTTATCGTTAATCAAACAACATTGTTATTGAAAGTAGGAACAAGTATCCCAAATTATTTTTCCACTTCCACTACTTCCACACTTCATTAAACGATCATTAACAATCAATAGTTTGTGCTTTCAAAATGTGTTGAGACGGAATTTTACGATCAATTCAATTTAATCTCTTACCGTGCAATTAAACGGTGACAATTTTCTCGGAGACCTTTTTTCCCGAGAGTTTTCGATGAAATGCGATGATTGGGTATTCCGCCGTATGCTAGGTATGTACTATCGTAGTGACTGTATGCTGTTAGTACTCGCATACAAATTTAATTTTCCCCCGTATAATAGGTTTATACTATTTGAGTATCCGTTTACTAAAGTATTATACCGGGGAACGCTAAATTAGTATACAACTACTAAAACAGTATACCGGGAAACACTAAATTAGTATACAGCTACTAAGTTAGTGTACGGTTACTAAAATAGTATATGGATACTACAATAGTACAACTATTATGCTATACTATAGTAAATTTTTTTATGAAAAACCCTTTACTGCTATCAAGCTTTGTAACAAAATTTTAAATTGAATATTTTGAGGTGTTTTATTTTTAAAATAATCATTAAATTAGTTTCCCCTGAACTTCTTAGAACTTTAACTACTAACAAATATTCTACTTTTTAAAGCAAACGCATGGTCAAAGAACATTTATATTTGCAGGCTTTTGTGTTGAAATTTGATGTTTAAATACCTTGCGCAAACAAACTTATTTTCACCATTGATAAGCAACAGCAAAACAGCCCCAAAATGGTTTTCGGCCACACATTAGCGTTACGAAACGAACCCCGTGTTGCGTTGCGTGCCCGTTGGCGTCGAAAACCGGTACCAACACTCATTTCCAATAGCTTTATCAAGTACCAGGTACAGCGCAGACACATCAAGGGCGAAAAGTTCGAAATGAAGAAAAAAAGCGTAATAATCCACGAGATTGTGCGGAGGCTTTTCCAGGTTTTATGGCAGCCCATAAGTCTATGTGTGCGGATACCTGCTCAAATGCAGATCAATCACTTTTTCACACAACCATCACGAGGCAGGGCAAAACAACCAAGAGGTAGCTTTTTTCCAGCAAAACTTTTTCGAGAACAAGTGCCATCCACACAATAGCTCTAAAAACTCCGAATTCCAGTTACACAGTGGGAAGCCATGGGAAAGCAGTGGAAGAAAATTTGTTCCAAAGTAACACTAATCTACGAATTCACACTCTCGCGCATTTCGTTGGGCTGATTTGGGCCACACAGTTGACCTCACGGTATGATACCGCTGGGCATGAGCTAGCTTATGATGCATGGGCCCCGCCAGAATTAAACCCAACTCCGGAGAAAAGAGCACTTTCTTGGGTTGTAACAATCACACAGAAGCTGGCGAACGAAGATCACGGTAAGATGGATGTAGATTAGGAGCAAAAAGGTACCACGAGATACTCGATAACTATTGTCAGGTGAAATGTGGGTGAACGAACGCCTTGCCCCGTAGGAAGATGCATTCTGCTCGCCTACCATTTTCCCCCGAACACTGGAACAGCGACCGTTGGTTCACCCTTGTGACATCTCATTTTTCACGCCAATTTTCCAACTCCAAGAAGAAAGGAACCTTCACGGAGGTTTGTATCGAATGGAAAAAAAAGATCATTTACAGTCGTGAACAATCGTGAAGAGGAACAAAACAACATTATGTAATTAATGTGTGAGAAAATCCATAAATCATGGAGAAATTTTATGCTCGGCCTAGTCAGCAACCAACACCCCGCAACCCCCGCAACAATTGTGGCCACCGGTTGTTCCAAAGCGTGGATGCGGTACCAGCGGTCGTCTTGTCATTTTTTTTTGTGTTTTGTTTTTCATACATTTCTTGCTCGCATTTTTCTTCAATCCGCCTTTAAAACATTCATCAGCGCTAAGAGATCACTTTTTGCCATCACCCTGCACTGCGCGTAGTTCGGTGCTGGTACGCGTTTTGCTTCCCACATACCGTCGGTTAGTATGGGGAAGAAATTGAAGAGGGAAAATGATATTAATTGGAGAGAAAGAGTAAAGGAAAATAAAAACGTTCAGCACTAGAAACACCGTACGGAAAGCCGTAACATCTTACGCAGTGCGATGCCCCAAAGCCTTTCCGGATCAGCTCGGCAAAAAATCGAAACGCTTACGACAAAGGTGTATGCCCAGAGGACGACAAAATAGGAGATTAAGTAAAAGAAGCAGCACTAAAGGACGAAGTGTTAAGTTGTATAAAAAAATGGTTCATAAGCTTTTGTTGTAACACTTTTGTTTTTACTAACTCACCTAAACGGACAATTTAACCAGCGTAGACAATTCAGGACGGTGTCGCATCTAATTTAGGTGCCATACGAAAGGTGCCACTTCAACACTTCATTTAAAACATTCTTGCAAATAGCATTCAATCAGGAAGTCAATCATAGCAAATTTCATGCTCCAGCAAGGACGCCTTCCATCGATTTGGTACAAAGCGAAGCACGTGCAAGTGTGTGTTCGAAGCACTCATTAGTGTGGCAGAGCAAACAACACCAAAAAAAAAAAAAACACATACAGAACGGTCAGTTCTTTGGCTATCGACACATTTTAAAACGTGCAATAAATGGTTCGCGATTCGATTTGTGTCGATTTACCAAAAACATCTATTGGAAACATCAATCAGATCGACTTTTGTGCTCGTCCGCTTCCACCGTTCGGTGGAAAATACCCTGCGCTGGCGAATGAAACATAATTGAGTTTAATTTTAATTGTGTCAATATTTTCAGTGCCCTTTTTCTTTGCAATCCGATCGATAGCGAATGCCTGCGAATAATATGGACATTTTATGGACAATACGTTTAGTTGTTTTATTGTAGGTAGAATTCTTTTTGAATGGAAACCAACTTTGCACCTTATTGCAGAAAATGTGTGTGATGGAAAGGAGTCGAAGGTACCAACGAAATGTCACAATTCTAAATATCCATTTAAATGATTGGATTTGCTGATTATAAAACACCCAAGTTTATATTGCAGATCATTTTCCATTGCGCTTAGTAAATCCCAGATTACAGAATCCACTTCCGGCACATACATCATAATCATAATATATGCAAAACCCACCGGAAAGATACTTTACTTCTTGGAGGACGAATGAAAAATACATCACTATTGTTGTGCTCTTTAAATCATTTCAGACGAGTCGTTCATGTAGATCGTCATCAATTCATTTGAGTAGTTAATCGAAATGCTATGATCCGACTGTCAAAATATTCACGAATCTCTAAAGCTCATGCATCCCTGAAGAATCGTGAAACAATTTATCAATATGAGATGATTCTTGAATCGGCTATTAAAAATGGTTTGATACAATTTTATGTTATGTACCAAATTAGTCTATATGTATATGGTTGTACTTATATATGAAAAGTTTCACGAAAGATGTTATGGCACAATCAACAATTTTTTCAGAGATTCGGAGATCTTTAAATTATGGATCTTCATTACTGAGTGCTTTCATTCGGTCTAAAGATTCACTCAATGTCAATTGAATGCCTTTTCGAAAGGACTTTTTTTTTGTCAAGGAAAACAACTAAATTAGTTTACGGAAACAAAAAATTATGCAAATCCTATCAATCAATCCTTGTGCGGCCAAAAACCCTCGCTGTCCGAACGAGGGGAAGCAGCAACTTACGCACCAATCACGTTCCATACTGTTTGCCCAGTACGCACCATTTTGCGTTACATTGATTTTATTTTTGGACCCATTTCGAATCACTATTGAATGTTATTTCGCCCACGCAAAGAAAAGTGCGGCGCATTTTAAGCAACTGGGTCAGGTTCCTGCACGGCACACGCCGGGGTTTCGAGCCGGTAAACGGGTCAAAATCAACATCCGAAACAACTGAGCGCCAGCGGAGTTAGAAGCAGAGGGTTGCCAAGTCGAAACAGTACACACAACTTGAGCAAATAAAACCCTCCGCAACTACTAACAGCTTCAAACATCAGCATTAGCATCATCATCTTCATCATCCCGTTTCGTCATACAAACAGTATATCTTGAGGGGGAGGGAGGAGGAGGAGGGGGGGAGTTTCCAAGCGCCCGCGAGCAAGCCGGAAAATGAATCCGAACCGGCAAACCATTATAGGTAAGACGGACTCTGGAGCTTTTTTTCTTTTGTTAGTGCCAACAAGACCCCGAACGAAGGACCGCAATGAGCGGATACCGGATGGTACGGAAAAAAAAGCGACGCCCGAAGAGCCCTAATGGGTTCGAGAGCTTCGGGAGGCTCATTAGCATAACCAGGAACGCGATGATGCTGGGAAATCAGGTTAACGTTTTGCATCGGGGCGCCACATTGCACACGTAATCACCACGGGAGAAAAGAAAGCCCAAAAACAACCTCCTAAATGTAAGGCAAACCACCACACAACCCATCTAAGCATGATCAGCTGGTGTTCGTTTGGTGATAACAAAGGCATCCGAGAGAGCAAAAATTAACTAAACGAAGCACCACCAAAAAAAACAAAACACGTCCTATAAAACATCGTTTATCTTGATCGGCACTGGCAAATATGTTTAACAATGTTGCGAATGTAAGCGGTCGGCAGAAAAAAAGCTTCTCCCCCGGCAACGTTCGGTGGTGTTTTCCATTGCGAAAATCAAACACTATTTCCAACGCGCCGTCAGTAATATGCGCAAAAGCTCGCGACCAAACTGACCGCAATATGGAGCGCAGAAAGTTCAAACTGCCAAGTAAAAGGGGTGTTTGTGAATGAAATGAAGCACACACACAAAAAAAAAACCTTTACTGTCGCCTTCGGGAACGGAAGTGAGAAGTGAGAAAAGATATTGTTGCCTTCAGCATGGCGCGCCTGTCAACGACAGCGATGGCGATTATCTGCGGAAGATTATGATAATACAACAATTGCTCTTAAGGGATGAGCCGGCGTCGATGGCTGCAGGCACACGGGAAACATTTCATTTTTTCTATTTGCGCTCTTTGTCGTTCGCTTTTCTTCTCGCAAGCAAAATTATGTCCTTGAGCGACGGATCTCATCTGTCTCCTTATTTCTTTTTATCGTTAAATTTCGTCTCTTTCTTTCTCTCGTACTTTAAAAATATAAACTGAGATTGAAAGTTCCCAGTATCGTTTGAACAAAACGAACCCATTAGCAACGCTTACTTAAAGCTAGTATACTTTTTCTTCCTCGTACCTTCACACAAGTACTTCGAGAAGTTTCACTTGGCTAAATTGTGCCACATCCGGCAAAAGTATCCACAAACTGTATTTTGCTAAAATGAATGATAATTGCCATCTTCGTATCGTCCCCGGTTGCAATAGAACATTTTCCCCAAAACTAATGATTTGGAGTCTTCCTACCGTCTGTGCCGCCTGCTCGCCGACACTGCGAGACTTTCGAATCGACAGTGGAAAACTTTTATGAATGAACCTTTCCTCATTCGACAGCTCCACTAGCGATGGTTCGCAGCAGTGTTCGGCAGTTTTCCCACCGCCAACCAATTAGCCAACCATCGCAAAAGGAATGCCGAGAACGGGGAAAACTTTTCACCCTCCCACCGTGTATCCACGGCAGAAACACTCAATGTCATTCGTGACGTCATTCTTCCTTGCCACAAACTCGGTAAAATCACATCCCGGCTTCCCATGATCGCTGTCTATCCCGCCACACACAGAGGACTTTAATCCATCCCACTAAGCACACGCTTTAAAATCTCGTTCCTTTAAACCCCTATTTCCAGCCGAGCGACGTATTACGTTGACACGCAGTCGAGGAATGTTCTGGGGTGCTTTAAATGCCTGTTTCCATCCCATCCGGACCGAACCCATGTAAGGCAGATTCGCAACAAGACGGAAAGAACTCATCCATGAACCGACCGCAAAACCCCAAAGACCGGACACGCACACCATTCTCGGGGACCGTTTTTTTTTCTTTGCGCTTCTGCATTATTCCCATGGCGGAGGTGATGCACGAGTGCGTTTTTTCACGTGAGAAAAATTAAAGGGTCCACCATGCGGTGGAAGTGATTGCCGGTGCTGCCTTACTAAGCCGTGCAACTATGAACATTGCGATGTTGCAATATCGTGACGGCGCCGGCGGTGGCGGTTGATGCTTGTTCGAGTTGGCTGGGAAAATGCCGGAAGGGAGGCTGCTAGACGATGGTCACTCATGATGCCCTCTTCACATTCTCAATCAAATGCTGGAGCTGCCGGTTATCTTTTGCAATATTGACCGTACTGTGTGCTTGTCGAATGGGCGACTGAGACTTGTGTGTATAAGGCACTAACAGACAGGAATGAACAAAAAACACCTAAAGTAGACAACACACAGTTCCAAAGCGCATCAAATAGCGAGACGATTCGTCATTCGCCAGACAGAAAGGTACAAAAAGGCAACCAACTTCAATTTAAACTCCGTAAAGAAAAAACCATGCACAAATTGAATGTCAGATGCAAACATAAGTACACTCGAACAGAAATTCGTGTGGTAAAAAAGGTGATACGAGTTTCCTATATATTTGCCACATTTTTTATTCAAATGGTTATTCCGTTATGTTGAAAAATAGTTCAAACAAATCTACATAGACCGTACCATTAACACTGGAATAATGAGCTTGATAGTTTGAGATCTGAACACAGAGTAGAATAAAATACTATTTCTTAGACAAGCTGAACGCAATAAAGATATTTCTAGTATTACGAAATGTTCTCTAATGTTCTACGAAACGTTTAAAACACAAACGGCCTAATTCTTTATTAATATTCAACTTCTTAAAACAGGCTGCAACATTATGGAAAATTTCTTAAGATATTCTTGTCTTAAGAGAAATTCTTATACAGAAGAGGCTACAGCTGACTGGAAAATCAATAAAATCATATGAAGTCTTCACGAATATTTTAATAAATGATGATAAAAAAACGATATTTGCAAATAAACGGTCTTTGAGTGTAATTTCATCGTTTTTTGGTTATTTTGGCCATTGTGCTATATACACCAAAAATCAGGCATGTTCCTATAGTGATCGTAGTAGCAATTGGATAGAAAACTCCTGTCAAACATAATGAAGCGAAAATAGCAGGCTGCTTGGATTGAAGGTAATAAACAAATCAGTGGACGGGTCAAGTTTTAAGGGACAAACTGGCCTGACTAACCTATAGCACCATTATAGGTTCAATAAAACTTGTACAAAAAAATGATTTTTTCATCAAATTCGCTATGTTTAAGGGTGGATATTATTGTTTTTTAAGAGAAAAACAAATTATCTATCATATTTTGTTGAAACAACGGAAACAACTTCCAAACAACTTCAACAAGTTCCAATCGTGCGTATGCTGACTAATTACACCACTATTGGTACACTTTCCCTACTTCTATTACTACTGGTTCTTTTCACACGAACAAAGTATAGCCTACTCTTGGCCACGATTATCAAACATTTTTACAATATTGCTCTTGTATATTTCGCAGGTTTATCTTTCCATGGAAATCAAATAAAATTAAAAGTGCCTAATAGTATCCTGTCCCTATTCCACTTGTGAGTAAATATGTGCATAATTTGTGACACGCCATTACATGCCCTGTACATATCTATATGACAGGAAGTAGGGAGTTTTGCTTGAGCTCACTGCGGTAGATGGAACACACAAACTTCCTCTAGTAGTGAGCTAATGTTAATCTATAATGTGAGTCATGCTGGGAACAGATTCTTATGAGAATATTTAATCAGTACCCTTTGTGGTCAGTCAAGCGTAAAATAATCAGCTTACCATAATGTTCTGGATGTGAAGGTAAGAGGCATTGATTTAGAGCATACAAAAACGTCTCTTCGCATTGAGGAGTTCAAAAATCCGACCAACCCCTCATTGATAGCCATCGACAACAATCGTCAACAGTACAGAGAGTGAGCCAAGAACGACGTCGGGGTCTGTACCGGACGGAAAATTGAAACTCAACGGGAAAGCGAGCAATTAGCAGAGCCAGTTTCAGCTTCAAGTGGACCCGCCCAACTCGTAATTGTTGCAAATTGAAGCGTTTCAATGTGACGAGACGAATTCCACTGTTTTTGCCTTCAATAGCTCTTCACATCAGTCTCCAATTTCAAGCTGTATACTCGGCAGCTAAGAGTTGATTGTGCTCGTCGGTTCTGATGTTTCACCCTGATACACTAAACAACGCTTCCATCTGCATCAATATTTATATGAGCAAGTGTTTCTATGTACATTCTCAAGATATCCTTGCCAACGCGTACCACCTTGAAAGCATTTCGTGTGATGAAAATCAATGTCTGTAAAGAAAAAGCCATTCGCTCGCCTCTCGATGGCTTCCACAAAAAAGAATAAAGAATTGCCATGGATGATGGACAATTAAAATGGACCAAAAACTTTTCACGCCCGCTAACAAGCGGCTATTGGAGGCACGCTCAAGAAGCCGCTTTGCCTGTCCGAACAGTTAAAAGAAGACGAGATCATTTAATGTTGAAGCAACAACAGCAGAAGAGAAAAAAAGCTACTGCAGACGAACTGCCCAAGCAATTACCATTTTATTGAACATTGGTGAGGGTGCAGGGTGGCAAAGGAGAAACCAACAAAACAAAAACGATATCGTTAAGGTTATTTCAATTTTCTTCTTAAATTGTAGCTTTAAATGCCATTTACGCTACGCTCAGCATTGCAATTATTACCGCCATCTGTAATTCTCAATCGTTAATGGTGCAGAAATTGAAATGCACGACCCTCTAGGTTATATTTATGGCTTTTGGCAATTGGAGAACTTCAAAAAGTACATACACTTTATATTCAAAACTCCAGAGAACAAGAAGATAATTTACAAAAAATAAGACACACAACATATTGGACTAACTAACCCCATAAGTTCCATAATTTTCCCGAGTTCCCGTGTCATGTTGAAAATGTTTGGCGTTTTGTTTTCCCTTTTATGTTTCGGTACGGGAAAATGGAAAAGTTTGGGGACTAAAAATAAAACTTTCCTCTCCTTTCGACGGATAGCATCTCATCACGCAAGGCAAGCATAATTGGGACAAATCAAGGAAAAACCACCCAAAAAAAAACAAACAATCTGCACTCTTTCTTCACGCGACATCACCAAACAACACCAAAGCGAAAGGATTCGTTGGTGAATCCTTTTGGATGGGAAAGAAAACTTTCCCGAAACTCCATACTCCCGTAAATATCCAAACAACAAAAAGCCAGGAAAAAGCATACTCCCCAATTGCTGCACGGGTGTGTACTTCAGGTCACCAGACTTAACAAACCATGTCAGAAAAGTTGTAAACCTTTGCCTGTCCATATTTTTCTTACCATTGCACACCCTTCGGTAGGAAAGCGGGACCAAACTATCCAGAAGCTTGCTGTGCCAGTGAAAGGGGACACGGTTTGATAGCTTTCCGCATGAAAGGACTATAAATTCCCGGGCTAACCTGGGGAGATACTATGGCGGGGACAGCAGAACATCGTTCATGCATATTCTTCCGTCAAACACTTGGGGGAAGGAAGGCAACAGTTTCGTGACCGGCAAACCAGACGGAACTCACTGTAAATCAATTGACGCAGCATGTATAAACCACGAAGAGATACCGAAAACGGCGATAAAAAAAAGAAAAAACAGGTAAACAAAACAGTTTATGCCACATAGTACCATAACGTGTAGTAAGTATATATTATTGCCTGATCGATTATGCACGACTATTAGGCGTATTGTAACCATGCAGAAAGCCAAATAGCTTTGTTTATGCCGTCATAATCACGACGCAAAATGGGGTGTGTTTCGATGCAGTTGAGCCATAAACTATGAATTAGGTTGTTAGCATAATGACTGGTAGCGAATTTCACAATAGAACAATAAATAATTGCATCAATTGGATAAAAGAAAACTCGTAAAATAAACCAAACATTCATGAAAGAAAAATATGTCACTTAATCAAATAATAATATGACATAAAAGAAATAAATTCTTACCTTTTTAGAAATTGGCCCAAATTGATTGATTTTTGAACATCACTGCTTGGTTCTACTTATTCCATCACGTACGCTTTTCGTAGTAGATCCTCTTGAATATAATCACGAAACATTACCCCCTGAGACTCACTCTTCACAAATCTCCATATTTTGTCACTTTAGTAACTTCACAATTTTATCCTAATTTGGAGAGATCATCAAGCAGAGAGTGGAAAGATCACTGATAGCTCACAGCGCATGTGATACTTACACTACAACACTCATCATACGCATTAAATGTATCTTCTTGCCCAAATCATATCTTCTTCCAATCTCTTTCCGACTCCGATTCTTCGATCTTGTACGGCATCGAATCGCATCCGAAACACTTCTTTTACCGATTATTAATTGCACGTACGGTTCAGCTACGAAGCGTAGACACGGCAGTAGAGGTAACTGGCCAAATCGGTGGCGGGTTGCTCGTTATCCACCAAGAAGGTGGAGATCGGACGAGGCAGTACTGGCGCTTCCCATCAATTTCGTACAACTTCACTTTGTAGCACCCAGACCATCCCAACTTCCTGGCTGTAGGCTGTATGCCGGGATGCGTTCTTACTTCAGCTTCTAATTCGATCACTGGGTTTGGCTCCGTACCGCATTAGCGCATCATCTGGCCCGGGGGCATTGCCGCAGTGGTTGATTCCGTTTGTTGGGTGATTTATGATTTATGCCTTCGAACACTATTGATCACCATCACCGCACAGCTACTCACAGCAAACCCAAATACCAAACGAAAAGATGATGTAAATCAGCACGGCACTAAACAGCGCAAAGCACAGTAATACTAGAAACACCATCCTGCCCGCCCTGCCGGTTAACCCTTGCGCTACGCGGTAATCCACAGGGAAACAACTATCCCGTATCAGATCCGTACATCCGATATCTCGATCACTCGCCAAGACACTTCGATTGCGAATGCGGAACGGTACGCGATTTGTGCGCTACTGAACGAATCGCAGCGTACATTTTCCACCAACCAACAAAAAAAGGGTGCTTATTATTTCCCAACCCGGGCACGGTTTGCGTTGTTGAACCGGTGTCGTTTTGACATTTGACAGTTACTACGGCAACGCATCGTTTTACTATATTGCGGGTGGGTTTCGTGTCAGACATGGGTATACACCTCACCACACGTAAACAAACTTCGCTCCCATTACCCAAACTATAGCGAAGGAAAAAGGAACGAACCCTTCAACTGCTGAAGACTAAAGTGTGTGGGGAGGGGGGAACTATCGGGAAGTTGTGGGCAGACGGCGGGAGTCGATAAACAATTCAAAACTTCCAACAGTTACCGAACACGGACGGACGGGGGGAGGGAAAAAATTATTGAGGTTAGAAAGAGGATGAGGCACTCCTGTGTTGGGCACAGGTGTATTCTTCCTGCAGGCCACGAACAAGGGTAAGAAAAGGTAACCAACAAAAGGGTCCGGAATCCTTACAAAAAAAACACACATACACACACGAAAACAACTGGCAAACCGTTACGACCTAGCTGAAAAACTTTGAACCAAGATGCGCACACACGCGCTTTTAGATATTCCTCAAGTACAGCCGATTATTATTCCCTTCCGTTCTAGCGCGGCTTCCTGCATATCCGGTATATTGGAGAGAGAGCAAAAAAACACTGTTTCTTCCTGCTTCGATTCTTGCAGGCAATTCAGAAATCACTGCCTAAGAATCCTTCACATCGAACAGTAACGCCAACCACTTTCATCCAAGTAACGATGCGTGGCCATAGTAACTCATCCACAAAGTAAGACACCTGACAGCGTTGATTGATATTGTCGTGGGGTAGCTTAACACTGGACAAACGCTTAGGACGCACCCTACAGCCACTATTAACCTTTAACCTGTGCCACCAGAATTCACCGACACGGTGGCTACGTTGACCAAAAATTTTCCCACCTAAAACTCCGGTCGCACACACAAACACACACCAACCACATGCACACAAAACCGCCCGACAACCACTCGGATATAACGTAACAGATCAGCGACGTCCGCGCAGTGTGCGTCTTTCGTGAACTGCCTCGGAACAGTGTTGATTTGAAACTGACTGGTGGGACGTTCAGGGCCCAAAACATTCCCCACAAATGGGCTACGCTGCGCTCATGCGCTTCCTTCTCAGTGCGCCTGCTAAAAACAATACGCTTCGGTGTGTATGTGTGCGCAAGTGGCTTGGTTTGGTGCGTTTCGTCTCCGTGTTTTTAATTCCTCCCCCACTCCACCCGGGGCAGGGCCCTTTCGTGCCCTTCGCCGGGGTGGGTCTAAAAGCGTTGCGCGAACCCCTCACCTATAAAGCCCTGCTGCATTCGGATCTTACGTCTGCGCCTTGTGTAATGGGGGGGTTCGTCGCTGTTCCGCACGGCGTTTGTTTTTCGTGTTGTTCTCTCTCTCTCTCTAGCTCTCTTCTCACCATGTTCGTTTGCTTTTCGCACTCTCTTTTTCTTTTCTTTTCTTTCTTACTTCCATCTTTTCTTATCGCTTTTTCTTTTCTAACTTCTTTTCCACTTTTTCTCTCTTCTGATTACACATTTTACTACTGCCAGGGGTGTTTTCTCTTCTTTCGCAACCTCATCATTTTTTGTGTTTCTCTTTTACTTTTACTGTTTGCTGTTTGAGCTTTTTTTCTCCTTCCTCTCGTTCTTATCTGTTCCTTCCGATCCGTTCTGCTTCATCGTGTTATTTACATCACATCATCAAATTTCTTACTTCTTGCTTATCCACATGTACTTTCTTTCATTACACTTCGCTTCTTCTTTTTGTTCGTGCTTCATGCTCGACAAACGAGTATACATTACATGCGTTCTGATCTTTATTACACGCAACTGCTCGCACCATTCCTGCCCCACACTGCTCTCGACTCGCACGTTAGTGTTAGCAACATATGCAGTTTTGTTTTGTTTTTTCTTGCCGTCCCTTTGCATCCCCCATTCCTTCCTAGGTTTGTGTTTGCCTGTGTTTGCACTGTAATTTCAATACAAACATGTACCGAGCGACTAGAGCGATCGTGCTTGTTGTGTTCCAGTAAGGGGGTAGATTCCTTCAACCTGCAGCACCTGACCCCATCTAGCCGTGCACTTGACACTCAGCTAGGGGGCGAAATTTTTCGGTCGTATCTCCCCTCGCTCTCGTATACTCCAACTCCTTGTCTTTCTACTAAAATATTATATCCAATTTTCGACCCCGATGATCGTCCGGATCATAATGGATTGTTCGCTCTCGGTTCACTTCATCCCTTAAAACAAAAAGCTTCTAACCGTTGATTTCACGTTCCGTTCACACACACACACTCCTTCTCCTGGGTGGCCATTAGGGGGTAATGTCACAGTAGCATCACCACTTCCGATCTGGACAAAAGAACCGCTATTCAGGTCGTACTGTGATCGTGTCTGTGTGAAATTAGATCATTTTTGGATGATTCTTTACTGCTGTCCGTGTCAGACCACCGCAATGAGATGAGTGTTTTAGAGTCAGACATTAAAGGGGGGGGGGGGGGGTTTATTATCTAATTTAGATAAAGCTTTATTTTGAGCTGTATTTTACGATCTTTGATGATTTTAAGTTAGCATTCTCTAATGCGAAATAGAATATGCTCTAGAAATTAGCTCAGCTATCATTCATTGTTAAAAACATTATACAAACATTAAAGTCAATTGCGAATTTCAAAGAAAACCACAAGATTTTTATGATCACTCCTTATAAAAAGCTAATATTTGCTGTAAATACCCGATCCCATGCTTTAAGAAACGTCAAAAACCCATCCGATAATAGAAAAAAAAAACACTGTAACTGTCATGTTGGAGCGAAAGCTAATGCTTCTTTAACCAGATTTATCGCTCATAGATCTGTGACAGAAAAATGTGATTAAAATTGGAATAAATTTAAAACAAAAACTTTCACTGCTCCCTATCTTTAGCAGTAGAAAAAAGATAAGGCAGTTTTATCTCTTTTTTATTTGGTAATCACTGTAAAGATCACAGCCTTTTTTTAAGTATTGTGGGTGCATAATTCGCTTTTTCCTCTTTGCGAGAAAGCGGAGGACACTGGCACACGCACACACTGTCCTCGCTTAAGCGGAAAATAATTATTATTTTTACATTTAAACATTGCCGCCATTCGCGCTGCACAAACATCTCTCGCCGGCCCATTAAAACTTGACCTCCTCCCCACCACGGTTTTGGTTGTGCATTTTTGTGCCAAAAACCAACAATTATGGTTAAACCTTCCAAACTCCAGGCGCTGATGGGTTTCGCGTTACCACTGCTTCGTCGAGGGCCGTATCGTTTTGACGAATTGTACAGAATGATGTGAAAATTTGACAAAACCAACCACGGCAACATTAAGCCCAGTTCGCTGTTCGGTCCGGGATGGTTTTGTTTCTTTTGCCCTACCCGCAAAGCTTGGCCACGGCGCAAAGCGTAAATCGCTAACGTTTTTGGTGTGCTTCAATGGTTTCTCACCCATTTACCGCTGGAAGTGAGTACAAGCTTCTAATCAACACGCGAATCAACAAGCTTGTTTTTTGCTGTGCTTATGTTAGATGTTTAAAGCCGCCGAATAGCATACCAAACTGAATCGAAATTTTGATAAGCTCCCATTGATAGTGTGCACTATCGTTCATCAGAACCAGCATCAGGCTTTCGATTCGGCAATCCCGGCTCATTAGGTGTGTGAACTTGAACTATCCGTCGACGGGCCTGTCCACAGGCCATGTTTACGTGTGCAGCGCTTCTTGCGGCACGCAAAACGGCACCGACAACCAAACCCAACGCACCAACTAACATTTTACGACCCAAAAGTGAAATAAAAACGTGATCCAGTGCCCAATCTCCATATTGCTGCGTTTGGTGCACCATGAACTTGGGGCGTTTCTGTTGGTTGTTTTGCAAAAAAAACATTACTTAGCCAACACAGAGGGCACACATATTTGCTTTATGCAACTCAGTAACATGACTCAAGCATCCCCCAAGCAGGCACAGTACCCGACCAGACAGCACGACACTCAAAAGCCTGTATTTAACGAAGCCATCAATGCTTTCTCCTGCAGGTTCAGCGGTGCTGGTCACGTTTTGTGCCTGGTGGTGCATTTCGCTGGCAATAACCAGACCGGAATGCAAACACGATCTCCGTTCCCAATATGGTTCAATATTGCCCCGTCCATCTATATGCATTTAAAATTGCGTGCGGTTTTTATTTCTGTTTAACCTGCAATATGAAACATGGACACATCAATATCCACCGAGCAGCATGCCAACGTTCATCAAATGTCAGGATTATTAAGGTTATTTTTAATTCATTTTTAATATAGCTCTTTGGAGCTCTCGGCCCAAGGGAGCAATTTTATGGGATTTTAATCGATGGATGTACCTTTGAAGCGTTAGTTTGTTTCTTTTCAGAGCTGTTGAAAATGTCATTTTGCAACATATTACGCTGTTCTTCACTGCGCCATTTGGTACCGACGGTACCCATGATGGCCCAACAGGTACTTGATATTAATTTAAAATATAGTTCTTATTTTCTGTTTTGAAATACTATTTTCTGTTAGAATTTTAAGGTGTATGATCACAAAATTTACAAAAATTAAAATATTCGATCCCTAAGTTAGTTTGTGCCTTTCTAGGGCAATAATTCATTAACTTAGTAAACTCACTGGGCAGCATACGAAATTGGTTCTTAAACAGAGCTTGCAGGCTTTCATTATTATTTCGACCCCATTACATATTTACTTTTTGACTTTTTGCAAGTGAACAGAAACTTTTTTTTTCGGGTCAGATTTGTTGGAACTGCACCTGAACAAGTAGACATTGGAAAATTTGAAAACAATGGCGGTGTAATGAAGAATGTTCCATTTTTTACCACCGTGAGCAGCGCGCCGTCGGTCGTTATCGTGGAGCAGAACACGATCAATCCAATATTTCTATAATTTCTCTAACCGGTTCAGCAAGTTACGGGAGCCGGGAGTCATAATAAACAACGTGGATTTGATCCCACCGGATGGCAAATGACAGCACGCAACCAGGAATATTTGAGCTTGCCGCCGTTGTTTGCATATGTCCTTATGTGTATTGATTTCGCTTCAGATTATCGTAATTTTATATATTTTTTAAAGAAATTTTTAACATTCATTTACGTTAAGTGTACAGGCTTTTTTTTTAGTACATGACAAAACCAACGATCTTCTTTTACTATTTCTTATTAGCCTGAATTGGAGCACTTTCCTCTATGACTAATAAGCTTTATCCTCCTTTGTGACATTCAAGAGTTTATCCACACGGGTACATGGCTTTAGATTATTAACATCTTCGTCTACAGTTTGTTTTGAACCTCTATAATCCTTGGGCGAGCTTGGTCGATCTTGGTTATTTAGCTAATTACTCGATTTTTCCTTTGACTTAAATTACCCACAACTACATAACCACACCGCCAAAAGATTAGCAGCCTAATGCGCCAGTACAGTCGCGATTCGACCGCGAATGAAGTTGAGTCATGCACTACTGAGCGAGTACTAAGTGACCGGGGCGTAGTACCATCTTGTTCCACCCTTTTATCTCTCATAAATATTGTTGGATGCTATCATATTATTAAATTGCTGAAACAAGGATTATTATGTTGCCTAATTGTAAGGATACACCATTACAACAGGTTACTATTTCTGGAGTAGCTCTTGTGCAGCTCGGAAGAACATCTGGTGAAACTGAAGCTTTTCTTCTTTAACAAACATTTCTTTATAATATTTTTAAAGTAAAAGTACTGCAGAGTTGCATAATAGCAACAGAAACAATTGGTTTCTGGTTTTTACGCTTAAAGCAATATATCGCAAGCAGTTACTTACTTCAACCGCAAACATCGGCAACGAACACGGTCGGCCCTTCATTCACGTCTACCCTCGTCAAGTTCCGGACGGAACTTTCATGCATATTTTGACCAGTTGCGGTGATTTTATGTACGTACTACGGCCATCCTCCGGGGCGACGGGTCATTGATCTGGTTTTTTGTTTTGGCGGAGCTCGAGCAATGGTGCTCGTGTCTTCCGCCGGACACTTATTATCCCGTGCAATCAATCATCGCTTGCTGCGTTCAATCACATCCCTTAGAAACACGAAACCATTCAGTACATTTCTCCCACCAGGGAATGTGTGTGTGTGTGTGCTCTAGAACAAGAAGACACACACACACACATAATTTATCCAACCCCATGCAACTACACCCAGCAATCTCGGCATGGGATTTAAGATTTGGACAAATTCACACAGGAACTACTCCGGCCGAACGACGAACGCATCGGTTTCCCCACCGCACCCCGGTAAGCCTCCCGCACAGTTCCCGTGTTGGGTATCATTTTCCCGCATGCAAAAACGGTTCCCAAATCGTACGTGATCTCTTGTTTTTACCACAAAAACCACACAACGAAGGGCAATAAATGGTCGCTTCCCATTGCGCGCAGTGGTGTTTGTTTGGTTTTGTTTTATTTTCAGCAATCCTGGCATTTGTTTTAGTGCCAATTTTGGGGCCCCAGCACACCCGAACATCCGGGCATCCGTTTCCATTTTGCAACATAACGAAACGCATTAAGAACGGAAAAAGAGCTACAAATTAACGAAACCGTTTTTAACAGCACAAGGGTTTTCACTTGGGAAACGGAAGGGTTGTCGGGACTTCGGGCAAATTTTGTAAGTCACACGATTAGCGAACGTTTAAATTGATGAAGGGGAACGGGGAACCTTTGCCAAATCCCTTACCATGAGATTACCGCACATTATGGACCTTTTTCGAGTTGCAAAACGTGCCTTTTGAGTGGGTGATGGTTTTAGTTCCTTTCCCAATGTAGGAATCACTTTACCGCAGCGGAACGCCAAACAGTTCGACCTAGGGTAAACTCTTTGACCACTTCACTTTAACCCATCATCGGTTTTTCCAGAACAACCGTCCGAGATTAGACGCGCAGATCTTTCCCAGAACTCCTACAACATAGACTCCCGTAGGTTCATCCATTCGATGCTAATCAAGACATATTTGCCGGCCCTCTGCTTACCTAGCGCACCGCCAATTATTACCTCAACATCTCGGGCTTTGGACTGGCTGGAACTTGGTCGCACCGTTTCCCATCAAGATGTCCACCGATCCTACCGGAGAAGCCTGTCCAGTCGCCAGAACTATGGCCGGTGTCGATTGCACCCTACCCACATTAACGATTCACCTCGTTCCGTCTGGTTGCACAATTCTCACCCCTCTCCCCTCCCTCCCCCAGCAAGGGGGTCGTTGGATTGGTCTTCGGGGGTCGCTACACAGCAGCAGGTGTGCTTCTTCTTGACACGGGTGTTGCTTGTTGCCTACACGGCATAGTTTTGCAGCGTGACCCTACGATGACCCTCTCTCGCCTGCTGCACGCGAACAAAATACTGCCGTAGGGAGCAGCTCACAGCACACTCGTTTGTATAGGAAACCCCGGAGAAGACTTCGTTCCAGTGGCTTTTCTTTGCCGTTCGCCACACCGGCAACCAGTTCTCACATGTTAATGGTTTACGCGGCGTTTACGACGATTTGGTGTCATGCCAGCCACCGAGATGCCAAAAACCGCGGTACGCGTATTTGCGTAATCAACAGCGTCATTAGTGCGGACGTGCGGAAAACATTACCGGGTAGTTAGTCGTGTCGGCCGGCGGCAGCAACATTTTACCGAATATGTCACAGATGATGGGTAACGTTGCTGTGGCAACGCGTGTTACGTGCTGGGAACGTTGAATTATATGTGACGTACTGGCGGCGGTGTGTAACTGTGGAACGATTCGATCGGCATAAAGACAATGTTTTTGTGACCTTTTTGTTCCACAAAATACGATTAGGTATGGTATGGTAGAGAGAAAAAATGAAGATTAAGGAATACACGGACGAATTGTTGGGAGTGAACATGTGCGAGTCCTGCATATGTCCTGTTTCATGTATCTGACAAGTCATTCAGGATAGGATTAAGTAGGCGGTGGAAAACAGTGGGCTGGAGCTTAACGAAGCAAAAATCAAGTTGATGGTGGCAGGGAGCAGGGGGATCTTTCGAAGTCGTCCTAAGTTTCACCTATTTTGGGTCAAGTCTGCACAGACAACAACATTGGTGCTGAGATACGCGCTAGGGTGCTGGCTGATTGGACTCGCCAGACTCCGATGGGCTGGTCACGTCATGACAATGACACTGAATGACCCAGCTCGTAGTCTTTTTAGGTTGTCCACATGGCGTGGCTGGCCAAATTGAAATGGAGTGATGGTGTTGATGCGTCCATCAGAAAGGAAAGGGATAGTGGATTGACAGACGACTTGCACTCGACCGTGGGCGGTTTAGACGACACCGGCAACAACACGGCGAGGCGGTTGTAGCGCCTGATAAGTAAGTAAGTATACTGGATAGTAATGAGTTTCGCAATATCAATCCAAACCTCTTGGTATTGTGGGCCTTCCACCTGACATTTTTTGCCCTTACGGTACACGTTAACCATGGACGCCACACAATATTTTGCGATCTTCAAACAATGGTATTGTGCAAGGCACACACAAACAGGTCGGAACATTACACTGTATCCAACTGTACTGAAAGTCTTGCGATTTACACTGTATCTCTGTAAGAGCACGCTGTATTCTTTCGATTGTATTTATACAGAACCAAAAACAAAACCAACCGTTTCTTTTAAAAATTTTGCTTACATATGTATATTTGTTTACTTTTTCCATTATCAATAAAAATGTACAATGCGAAAAAGAACGTTCTTTTTTTGCCTCCTTAATAGCGCGCTATGCAGTCATACACGTTAGTTACAAACGCTGTTGTGCTCACCGTACATCTACAAGGAAGAATTTTCGTTTTAGAAAATTACAACGCCCAATTTAGTGATAAATACTGGAGGCACTGCTTTGTTGCCTTTCGCTCAGATTAACGCAACACACGCGCTAAGGTAAAATGCCTAATGCCCGGACAGAAATTGTGTTCACGATTTCTAATCTCCTACCGATTTGTTTCACGTACAAAACATTTCGATTTCATCGCGAGTTTTTCTCTCAATTGGTCAGGTTCGTACTAGAAAACACCTGTTGCAAGACATACTCAAGAAACATATTTGTTGTTCTCATTTGTCATCTACAAAGTTCCTTCACACTACTCTTCATATATTATGATAAATAGCTGGCATTTTTCAAGGATCTTCCGTGTGCTATTCACGCATTACATCGATGCATATGTAATCTTTCATCTACCTAGGTATTTACAATACATTATTAAGATTTTCTTCGAAATTCAGTTTACTGAGAGAAATCCAAATGATTCTGAATGTGACATTGCAATCCCTGCTCTATTGTTCTATTCTGTATGATTGCTGCTACATTAAATGCTAAAACATTTCAATGACACCTTAATTTAGTTGCTACATTTTTTCCCGTACATGCTATTTCTTAACGACAACTCTAATCAGTTCTATTAGTGGCGAAAGGTGTACAACAGCGAAACAACGAGTATGTATGATGGATATAATAAATTAAATGTTTTGATTTTCCAATCTATATAATGCTGACGCGACCTATTTTCTTTTCCACTGTTTCTTTATGTGTATGATTCCTTCCTTTCTCTGCTCACGGTACGAAGTAAAGATCAGTACGCGAACGTACAGTATTTGAATTTTACAATCTGTATTTACACTTTTGTAAAGATGCAACATGATTGCATCAAGAGAGCTTACGGAGCGGGCTGTGGTTGCCCTTCCGTTGGAGCGACGGTTGCCTTCATGAGATTAACGCGTGCCACGATTTTTAGTGCCGGCCCTAGTTTCATGTCCATTGTACTAACGAGATGATTCTCTTTCAGCAGCAACAGTGCCTGGCCATCGATTTCCTGGTTGACGAAATCTTCCGCATAATCGGCACAGCCGGGCAGCCCCCGAATAAACTCGTACACATCCTGTACCGACCAGCGCAGTATGGAAGAACCTTCATCGCTGTTGGCAGCGACAGCAGCGGCGGCGGCTGCAGCAGCAGCTGCTACTGCCACCGGTGTTACTGGTGCTGCCTTTACGTCCGCCATCAGCATGGCCGACGTTGGTTCCCCTTGTCCCATACCCGTTGCAGCCGGTTGAAGTAGACCCTGTTGCTGTTGCAGTTGTAACAGCTGTTGCTGTTGTGTCAGCGTACCCATTGGTAGTACTCCGGCGGCCTGCATCTGCTGCTGGTCCAAGTCCAGCTTAATGTTCGGTAGCACTCCTCCGATAGCAGGATTTAACATAGGCGTCGTTGCTAGAGATCCAAGCGGAAGTGTACCGAGCGATGGATCGACACCTGGCACCACGACACCCGGTGGGTTGGATGCGGTACCAAGCATACCGTTCAGAGAGCCAACGATCGACGGATCTACCGTCGTCGCAACGGTGGTTGGTGTTGTTGGAGGTGCAGTTGAAAGCGCTATTCCAGTTCCGCCGTTCTGAACGGAAGATGATAACTGATCCGGAGAGCCTTGTTTAGCTGAGCGAGCACAGGACGCACTGCAGAATCGTTTCCGCTTCATCTTGCTGCGTAGTTCCGCCTTGCCGCAAACCTCACAATTGCCCGTATCACCGCTTTGAGTCGATGGCGAAAGGGGACTATTTGCTTCATTTGTAGAGCGTTTTTCTAGAGCAAAGATAACAAACAAAACATCGATTAGAAAAACAATAGTTAACTTGGTTGAGATGTCTCATGTCTCGTAGCAAAACCAATGTATACTTACTCGGTGGTTCATCAGAGTTGTCTCGCTCCGGGTATCGTTGTCGCTGTACGGCAAACGGTTCATTCGCTTCCTGTATCACAAACCCCTCGATCACGTGCGTCAGCACATTCGGTTTGATCGTCGCCTTTGGAATTCCTCCCTTATCTGCGCTACTTCCCGTCTTCGGTGGCAATCCGCCGGTTGAACCGGTGGATGGAGTTGTAACGCAAGACGTTGCAATCGAACCGGAGGAAGACACACTTCCGTTCGTTGAGAGCATACCATTGGAGCCGATGTTACTGACCGGTATTGCTGACGTGCCCGTAACCGTTGCGATCGCTGTCGTAGACATTGTGGATGATGCAGTCGTGGAGTTAGCGGTGCTCGATGCACCGGCCGTCATCGTCGTGGTAGTAGTGGTAGAGGTTGCCGACGATACTGTCGACGTTGCTGCACTGAAATCTTTTGTCGCATCATCTGCTGAGCCAGATGTTGGGGCAGTAGCTGCTGCTGAGGAGTTCTGGGTCGCCGTTGCGCCACTGCTCACAGTTGTGGGCGAGACTGAGGCAGACAGTGCCGAGGCTGCAGATACGGCTGAGGCAAGCGATGACAGTGGATTTGATGCATCGGTGCTGGATCCATTTGAATTGGCCACCGTTGTTCCGGTACCGGGTGCAGGTGTTGTGTCCATCGGGGTACTAGCGACACCGTTCATTTGCCCATCGGATGCGCTATCCGTGGCAAGAGTACCAGTAGTCGTCGATTGATCCAAATCTAATATAATAAAACAAGAACGTGATTAACAAATTTGTCTAAACATACGGTTAAAAGGCGATGGTATGAAACGGTGCTGAACTTAGTATTGTTGAGTGATTCATAAAATCATTAATATTTTAAAATAGCAACAAATTTGATGCAATTGCTTGTTGGGTGAAATCTTGAATACCAATTTTGTCAATGTCAAAGGAACGGAATATTGATTTCCAAAAAAAAATAAAATACGTAAAAAATACAACAAAATTTACATAATAAATTATGAATAGGGGAAATTTGAGTCTATTGTAGAACTCAATTTTCCAATCAATCTCCATTTTTGAAACTTTTCAAACCACAGTTGACGTTGGCAAGGCTTGGAAAAAGTTTTTAGTGTTAAAAAAAAATCTCTAACAACCTTTACTTTATATTCTACCATAAATTGTCGTAGTTCACATACTACTATCACAGAAGAACCATCTTGAAACTTTCATGTTTCAATTACTAGCGTAAGACATGTATAACATCGCTACACGCTCAAAAAACTCACTGTGAAAATTGATAGATTTTAGGTCAATTAACAACTCTGATCAAAACTCATTATTGACACAACGGTTTGGCGCAGCTTCTGCGCCCCATATACAATGATTCACCGTTATGTCCGGCGTTTTGCCATCGGACTTATGTAGCAAGAACATACACACACTATTGTTTTTATGATGTTTAAAAATCAAAACATTTCATCCTTCACGTGTATACTGCTCACACCTCCAACCCTGTTATTTTCGTACTAAAACTCGACACCAAATGTCAGCCGCTTCTGTACGCTGCCAGAACAAATGCACCTTTACATTGTTTACTGACGTCATGCCCTTCTTGCGTTGTTGAGTTTTGTTACAAAAAAAAGGCACATTACCCTCTATGCTCCACATTTAATAGTAGGTGTAGTAGCGCCTAACCGGGAAAAACAAACTGCAATCAACTGTCAACGGCAATGCCTACCATGATTCATCTTCTTTCCCTTTAAACCCCATTCAACCCCAACACCGTTTTCAAAACTGACACGTGCTGTGGTGGTGGGAGGCGGGGGCTGTGCTTCACCGAACAACACAACACTCAGCCTCTTCCCTTAGAAAACTGTGCCAAACACTCACGCATACAATAACGATGGTATGGTAGTAGTAGCGTGATGCACTACCACATTCCCCATGCTTGTACTATTACCGTACACACGCACACTCACTCTCACACCACTCCGCAAACACCATATGCAGGACCTCCACCCCCCGGCTACGCGCTAATGCTCAATATATTATATCGATCACTGTGTCATTCGATGCAACATCGACCGGTACACAAATCGGAGGTGGCCTTGAAATATCCGCACACGCCTGAACGTTTGGTAAAGCACCAGAAATTATTTATTAATCACATCACGTTTAATACAAACAAAAACAAAAAGGATACACTGAATCCCACACCAAAACACAGAGAGTGTGCGGTTCGGTTGTGGCTTATCAAACTTCTCCCGGTGATGGTGCACACTTTGCGGCTTTGATAACACCGTCTGGTGTACCGACGCTATCTAAATCCTTCCCGGAGCACAATAGAAAAAAAACCCCATCAAACTGCACAATACCAACAGATAAAAATATGCGCGACCAGAGCGCGAAACACGAAACAACATTGGCCACTCGCGTTCAACTGACGCTCGTTTGCCGATTCCAGCGAATGTCAAGTTCAACAAGCGCCAACAAACGAAACTAACACACATGGATTTTCCTTTACTGCGCGCTGCTCACCGGTATTGACTTTCCGCGCGTGTGTGTCTGTGTGCTTATGAATGTTGAGCCGCACACAAAACTAGCCCCCTTCTGCCACTCATCAAATGGCACCCCCAACAACAACACCGGCTACCCTTACACACATTCGAACACACACTCTTTTCATCACCGGCCAATGTTTTCGCTTTTGCACGTTTGTCTAATCCGCGTGACCGACCACCAAACACCAAGCAAACCATTCTACTTCTCAAACACGAATGAATGCCGCTGTACCGTGGGATTCTGCGAGTGAGCAACTTCTTCATTACAACCGCCTTTAGATCGTGACAATAAATGTCTTGCATGATCACAAAAATATGATCGATTTATGCTTTTCTAACGATCACCCAACGATCGCTTGTTGCCCGGTTGGGGTACCGGTGATTCTTAGAAGATGGTTTCTCAACTCATTTGCACGTCACTAAAAACAGGCAATAAAACACTACCGGCCGAACATCAGCAAACAATGCCGGGTTAGGATTTTTAAACAGCAACGAAAAAAAAAATGACCACCACGGTCCCCCCATTAAATTGGTTGATGATTTTGAAACGATATTTAAGACCGACCACCCCCCCTCGTTCGGTCTGGGTGACGCGTACCCATCAAGCCACCCGTTTGCCACACTCTCGCATTTACTTTTTTTGCGCAATGAAGGTGAGGGATATTGGGGAGACAGCGAATAATTATTCACACTCGAAAGCCGCACGAGAGCTTCACCACCGTGTTGTTGTGGTGGCTACAGTCTCTCAGTCACTGGACCAACACCGCGGCACAGCCATTTGATTAGTGTGTTCCCTGCTTCTTAATGCGAGGCGAATCGCATTCGCTTGGCAGGAGGGGAGGGGGTGGGGGGAACTTTCCGGGGGCCTGAAGGGGCCCCAAAAGAGTTCATCGCACGGCGAAATAAAATGGCAAGCACACAGCCACAACCCATACCAACAAAAGGTGCCGCGTTGTGTGCGAATTAGAAAAAAATGGCTTTGCGAAATGTATCCCATGCTCGGAAGCGACACACTAAACGCTCGCGCTCACAAAAAGCTAGTGCGTAGAAAGGGCTTTCGAACATTTCAATAAATGTGAAAGATTTATCATCTCTCCTTTAGAAAGGCAACACTATGGCTTTTCGTAAACATATACCAGAGCCACCTAATATCCAAATCAGGAATCAATTATTCACACTACGCCATCGGTCATAAACTCATCCCTTTATGATGTCAATTTCAATTGCTGATGCAATTGCATCTTGCTTTCTAGATAGCGATTTCTTATCTTGGAAACTAACTTTCTAAAGCCTTCAAACCTACCTTTCGCTTCCGTACCGCCTGCTGCTGCGGGTAACTTTTCCTTCCCAGATCCATCCATCGATGCACCGATGATTCCGGATTGAATCTGTTGAGTACCTTGCGTCTGGAACACACCCAACTTCACGCCACTGAGGTTCGCCTGCGGTGAACCCATCAGACCGCCCTGTGCCATTGAAGTGGGAATCTTTCCTCCCGCGCTCATGATGCTCATCGCCGTTGAGGTGGCCGGAGAGCCAGGAAGTGACGTTATTCCAGCCACAGTTGCACCAGAGATTGGTGAACTACCGAGCATTGTGCCACTGGCGGCCGCTGCTAAAGCATTCATATTATCCAGCAGTTGCTGCTGTTGAATCTGTTTCTGTGGCGTGGAAAGCTGCTGCAGCTGATGCATCGCAACACTGATAGCTTTCGGGTCCTGTTCTTTACCGGCGTTAAGCAGCGCGGTCGTAGCACCACCGGTCGACGCTACCAATGTTGCCTGTTGCTGTCCGAGGGATGCGGTTGTCGTTATGGCACCGGCTGAAATCGATGGAATCGTGCCCGAGCTGATGATCGACGCGACTGACATCGGGGCGGCGGACAGTGACGTCATCGCAACGATTGGATTCTGTCCACCCTGATGCACCGAGTTAGGCATCGAGGACACTAGTATCTGCGAGTGGTGCTGTTGGGTGGACTGCAGTGCGCCAGCTGCGACAACATTGGTTGTGGCTACGTTCGATTGATTGGCCGTTTGATGGATGGGCGAAATGGTAGCGCCATTGCTCGTGACAACAATCGGATTACCCGCCATGCTGGTGATGGACACTGGCAGCAGATTACGATCAATCTGCAGTGCCTGACCACCCTGAGATACGATCGTGGTACGATCAGCACCACCCGGCTGTCCCAGTGAGGTCGCCATAATCATCTGCGTTGTGGTGGCAGCGCCACCCTTTCCAGCCTGACCACCAACCGTCTGCTGACCGGTCAGTGCTTGCAGAGCATTCTGTTGAGCCTGCTGCTGCTGGACCTGCTGCTGTTGCTGTTGGACCTGTTGCTGTTGCTGTGCCTGTTGCACTTGCTGCTGCTGCAACAAGGCATCGGAGGAAACGTTGATCATCATGCCTGGTTGATTCGGTTGACCCTGTTGGAATACGAGCTGGTGCACTATGTTGCCCTGCTGCGCACCACCAGCCGTTGCTGCCTGTACCAGTTGACCCTGCTGAGCGGCATTCGTAAGCAGCTGCGCTTGGTTTGCTTGTCCGGCTACGGCGGCCTGTTGCAGGATTTGCTGCTGCAGCTGTTGTATCTGTTGCTGTTGGGCGGCGGCCTGTTGCTGTGCTTGCTGGTGCTGTGCTTGTTGCTGTTGCTGCTGCTGTTGCATCATCTGCTGTTGATAAATAGCCTGTGGGAACGAATAAAAGCATGCGATACGTTAGTACAACTAGTTTTGAACAGCTGTATTCAACGTCATACCTGCTGTTGTAGCAAAATGTGTTGATTGTTTGTCTGCTGCTGCTGCTGGGCCGTTTTAATGTGTTGTTGCAGCTGAAGCTGCTGCTGTTGCTGTTGCTTACTGTCTCCCAAAAGTGGCATATTGAGCACCGCTGGACTGAGCGCTGTGCCTGTGTTCATTAGCACCATTCTAAAAGAAAGACAAGGAAACTTGTAAACGTGTTCGACGAGATGTTACAACAAATCACAATTCACTTACTTTCCACTACTGGTAACAACCTGCTGCAGTTGCTGCTGAGGTGTTGTCGGTTGGCTAGTAGTTTGGCCAAGCTTTTGGGGTGTCGTCGTGCCAGTGCCCAGCTCGGTCTTAATGATCGGCGCCGACGGACGAACCATCGGTTGCTTAGTGCGCATCTTGTTGCCCGCTTTGTTGAGCAGACTCTGCTGCGCTTGGGCCGTTTGTGTCGATACGGACGGACGGATGGGCGACGTACCCTGGGGCAGTATCTGTGGCCTTTGGCCTTGCTTCGTGCCTAGTGGTCCGGTGAGAGCTTTTTGCGTCTGCAATGTACCGCCGGTTCCGATGGATTGTGTGGTTCCAGCGTTTGCAGCACCGAGTGGTCCACCCTGTCCAACGGACACTCCTGTAGCTTGATTAGCGTTTGATTGGCCGCCTGCTTGCTGCTGTTGTTGCACCTGCTGCTGTTGCTGCTGTGTCACCTGCTGCGGTGACTGAGTGATCGTGCAGGGCAGTGCAAGTTCTAGGAATAAAGCAGAGAAAATACGTCAATTAATTTTGTACTACAGAAACCAACTCGACAACAAAACTTACGATTATGGGTCTGTGGCGCCTGTTGCAGTGTTTGCTGCGTACTGGGAAAGAACACATTCGGCGTACCGTCCGGATTAGTACCGCGAATGATGATCGGATTCGACGCAACAAGCCCGTTCGGTGTGGACCAAATTTGCCCCGGCAGTGGCCACTGGGTTGAGAATTGCATTTGCTGACCTTGCTGCTGCAGTGGACTGAGCAGCTGAGCCGTTTGCATCGGTGCTTGAGACACCTGGACGCACTGCTGTCCAGCTGCGGCTGCCGCTTGCTGTTGTGTCAGTGCGGCTAAATTCTGCTGCTGCGCAGTACCAGCCGCACCGGTTAATCCCGCCGCCGTGCCAATCTTTTGCAGCTGAACCTTTTGGCCAGTTGTGGCACCGGCCACCGACGCTGCTGCGACTGCATTCTGTAGCGCTTTTTGCATATCCTGCTGATGAGTGGTGCCCGATTTGTTACCGGTTGCCCCAGTTGCAGCGGCCACCGCAGACTGTGCGGCGGTCGCACTGAGCGCGGGAAGTAAGTTCTGCGCTTGTGCCTGTGGCTGCGAGTTAACCACACTGACCGGTGAAAAGAATGTGAATGGACCGTTGAAGTTACCCGCCCCGGTTGTACCGATCACCTGTTTGCCGGTGGTCGTCGTCAGCATCTGCGGTGTGCCTTGGAACGGTTTGGAGGCAGTGATCAGTTGAAACTGCTGCTGACCTCCCAGCGGTGGGAACACGATCGGCTGCGTGCCGTACAGTTGCTGGAGATATTGTGCGTTCGAGATCGGCTGCTGCACAACCATACGGCCGTGCGGCCAATCGGTGGACGAAAGCTGCTGCCCCGTGGTCATCGCTTGAAGCGGTGACATGGTGTTAAGGGCTGCCGCGGCCGCCGCTGCAGACTGCTGCTGTTGCTGCTGCTGGGCGGCCTGCTGCTGAAGTGTTTGGGCATGGTGTGGACTTTGGGGCGGTGCCACGCCGCTTGCTTCCGCAAGAACCTGCATTTGTTGTTGCTGTGCTTGTTGCTGCTGTTGCTGAGCCTGCTGTTGTTGTTGTTGCTGTTGAATTTGTTGTTGCTGTTGCTGCTGGTGATCAACGCCGGCCGTACCGGGTTGACCGGTCGGTGTTGGTGTGTACTCCTGCTTCACCTGGATCGTGCCACCGTACGCTTGAATTTGGTGATACTGGAGTAGTTGGTCCTGGGCGAGGTGCAGCGGCACCGTGGCCTGCTGCGCCACCTGCGCCGGGCTCTGGGATTTCTCCAGCGTGTCGGGAAGGAAGTCGTACGGTTCGTCAAACGTGATACCCGCCTTCTCGGCAAGCGTTTCCAAACACTTCAGCGACGATCGATCGTTACTGTTCGCGGGTGGTACTGTGCCGCTGCCCGTAAGGACGATCGTGGTCGTCCCGTTTATCGTACGCAGGGTAGACGATGGCGTCGTTTGTGAATTGGGTAACGTTTGAAACCGTAGCACCGATAGCTGGGAATTGTTCTGTTCACTGCCGGCACCCGTACCCGTTCCGACGGACGTTATCGATTGAAGCGGTGAAAGGGCACTCGGTGCGGTACAAGCGGCTGCCGGTGATTGTGCTCCAGCCTTTATGATCGGATTCCAGGGCAGTTCAATAGTGACAATGGTAGCACTATTACTTGAATCGCTTAAAATCTGCTGCTGCCTTGTACCACCGGCTGGAGCTGAGTTCACGCTGTTCGTGTACCCAACTCGTACGAGACTGTTGTCTTCCCTGGTGGTTTGGTTGTGTGGTTTTATAGGCTGCAACTTTTGCACCAATAAATGCTGTTTTTGCGATTGATTCTGTTGCTGTTGCTTTTGCTGCTGCCGTTTGATATTGTCGTAGTGTTCAGATCTGTAGAGAAAGAATATGAGAAAACGGAAGGAAATGTTAGTCGCATGTGTGCAAGTGGTACGATTAAAAATATCACAAAATCGATGGAAGAAATTTATTCAATTGCAATTGGAAATCCACCTTAAAAATATCTACTATCCCGAAACCAGTCCTTAAGCACACAAAGTTTGCCGGTAAATTCGAAAAGATGTATAAGAATCCAAACTGCTGTTTTACAGCATGCACTTCTTAGTGTTCCGTGCACTTAGGTTCAATTTAATCGAGAGCCTTTAAACGAATGGAATATCAGCCACATTTTTTTTCTTACGCAAAGACAGGAAGCATCCCGTAATCGGATTGCAGCTCATCTCATTTTAATGAAACGAAGTTATTTGGAGCTTCTACACATTGTACCACACCCGCGAGAATCTCACTAGACGGGACATAATACAGGACACTCAGGACTGCAGGACTAGCGGAGAGGAGGAGTAGGAGGGCACGATTTACACGCTGCCGGCTTACCTATACACGCTAGATAAGGGAAGTGCAGTAGAAAATGCATAAGAGAGTGTCTGTTCGCTGCTCTGTGTATTGGTAATATTGGCACTGGTACATATTGCGAGATGGAAATGTCCTGCCATCCATACGCTGCCCTAAAGCATTAAATGTGAATGCACTATAGCAGGAGAAAGCCCTGCTCATTCTGCGTAATATGGTTTGATGAACATTAAGATGCAAATCAAACTTCGATATCGAACAGAAGGGCGACATCGAGTGCACAGAAACATAGATTTCTCACAACATCATAAAATCGCATCAAATCGAATCAAATTTTATCTTTAACCCTGTCTATCTGTTGCTTCTCTTACATTCGAACGAAGAAGCAATAAAAACTACTTACTCCTACCATTTACCAACCCTTAGCAATCGTTTTGGGAAAGCGAAAAGATGGAAGCGTATAGAAATAATAAATTAAGTTTAAACCTTAAGTGGGGAATTTTATTAGACGGCATGCGGCATCGGAGCAAAACAATCGAATGACTTCGCTGTCTACAGTATCGGTGTGCAATAATAACAATTCAACAGGTGTGCTGTAGGTTGACACATTAAGCAACAGACGATCGAATCGAAAGCAAAATGGACTCATTCTCAACAACAAAAAGTCCACTAATTTCTAACATGTCACGGTAAACAAAGTCCAGACAATTCTTTCATTAGTCGTACATCGAGCAAACAAACAAGGGGGAAGCTGTCCTACAACTTTTCCGTAGAACAAAACCTCCGAAAGGAATGACCGTACATAGGCAGTACGTGTTACCCTTTTTTTCTGTATTGACCGTTTACTCAAGGTCCGTCGTTTTTTGGATCACTTTTTTTTTTGGTGAGATTGATAGAGAAAGGTTCCAATCGAACAGTGAATCTCTTTTGCAATTCCAGCAACCATCACGTCGGTCCTAAGAGCCGAAGCAGCAGGGAAAGCAAACAACAGGAAAGCAAACATAACTTTCCAGACTGCAGTGCGTTTAGCTTCTAACCTATGCGCAGATCTTTATGTTCCATTTTGGTGTATTGATAAATTGTTATGTACAAAAAAAACAGAATAAGCAAAAAGACACAATAAGCATCGTTTTGTCATGGCAGACAAGTTAACCGAGCCGTGCCAGACGCGAACTGATCAAACGAGTGATGGGATAGAATCGTTGGAAGCCGTACGAAGGAGGATTGGATTATTAATGTTTAGATAGCTTCTTTTTACTTATTTCAAATCTATTACTTCTTCCCTAAAAGCTAAATGCATGTGGATGTCAATTTCAATGCAATAACAAATTGTTCGAACTTTCCAGCATTGCTCAAAGATGATAGAAAATGGCAACTAACGTTAGAATCTTTTCCGTATGAAAGCATATAAACATAGCGTGATGAAAAAATCACACAAACTTCCTTTTGTACCTAGAGATGTCCACCAGAGCTGTACGTTAAACTCACAATTGTACCACAACGTTTATAAATTCCACAAAACCTCTATACAAATACCAACCTGGATGCAACACATGCAACGGATCCTGATGTCCTGATAAACTAATCATACAACCCTGCGTTGGCCAATACCATTGGCAAAGCCCATCCCATTAACCATTCGAAAAGCAGCAGGTGTACATGCAAAACCTGGCCTCTTTGCTAGATACATTCCGCCAAACGGTAGCTCAAAACCTGCCACTAGCACAACATTTTCCGTATCTCCGGACATCGTTCGTGCCACAGAGAGAACCGTGCGACACACCTTGTACGTTCCGTGCGGACCAGAACAGAACGGAACGGATACGATGAATCGAAGATGTGCACACAACACATTACGATGGGCAGGTTGATGATTGATTCTAGTGTCTATGCCGAACCAAACAAAACTACTTCCGGCTTTGTTTATTAAAGCACATAGGGGAATGTTGAAACACACAACCATATGCGTACCACTAGCAGAAAGCAGTAAAGTAGATGTCCAGAATTTAACCCAGTCGAGATTAAAATTGTACTGCAGCTTACCATGACGATGAGGGAACTACTAATACTCACGCGTAAAACCCTATCATCGGCAGTTGTGGTTTATGACATAAATCGATTGTAGATTCCGCCATATTCAGTTAACTGAAGTTGATATTTTATCGAATGAAACTAAAGACGATTGTGTTAACTTAAGACTAAAAACAACTGTTGAATGAATTTGCTGCAATGATCACCGCTCTACACTAAGGGATTTTTTATCTAAAACGAATTAGTATAAATAAAGCAGACCTAAGCCAAAACATTGTGGACAGATTGTGTTTAGGTGCACATTATTCACCAAACACGTGAACGCCACCTGTCAGCATCAAACCACTGCAATTAGTGTCTAACTTCACCATCGATAAACTCTCCCTAGGAGCTACCAACAAAAAAAAACTCTAAAAGACTCCTCTATTTGTCCAATCCGTCGACTGCCATGTCCAAACTTTCCTCCGATTCTGATTGACTCCCGGGGCGATGAAATGGGAAAACAAAAGCAAAACAAACTTAGACAGGATGTCGTATGTCAGCCGGCTCCGGGTCGAAACAAGGACATTGCTACACCAACAAGTCCATCATCACTGAATGTCAACGAAGTTAGCGAACGATTTGCAGTGTCCATCCATGGGACGATGGAAAAAACTTTATCATTTCTAAGGTTCCCTTGCTTGAAATGCAGTTCCAACGAGAACTCACTTACATAGCAGTGTTGTATCATGGAAAAGAGTTCGGAGCTCCCACTCCGTACCTGGTTAATTGCTTATGCCTGACCTCCATAGCCATTTAGCCTCCATAGCCTTGAGTGAAACCTATAAAACGGTTTACATGCACATCTGACACATGGAGCATCGCGCGGCAACGACAAACACATCTTCGGCGTGCAATAAAAATTCGATGCATTCCTGTGCTAAACCTGACCAGTTATGGAAAAGAGATGGTCCCGAGCGTGCAAAACTTGCGCCACTGACCAGGCCCGCAGCTTCGATTCGAAACAGCAAGCCCACCAGTGCAATCATCAGCAAAACTGGGAAACCCGAATCACCCGAAGGCGGATTTGACTGTAGCGGACGATTTCTACTGGCTCATATTAACGTTCAATATTACATTTATGACTACCTGACCCCGGTGTGCTTCCCTGATGGATTATTCAAGATCACACAGAGAGTGACAACGGTACAGAGCGCGCGAGTGAATGTAGTGGGATGCAAGCGCAACAGCAGTAACAGATTACGACCATGACGGATACAGAGCGTTCTGTGGAAAAAAGAAGACTCCCCAGTTGCCCATTTTGCCAACGCTTACAGAGTGACTGATCTCCATCGGTCCAACGTTCTTCACTCACCTTTCATCTTACGCCTCTCTACAAGTGAATGCTACTTTATTGTTATAGATCCTCGGGTCGAACGAGGATCGAACGGTTTCAGCTGCCCTCGTGCGACGAAACGGGAGAAAAACATCTCCCGGTGAAGAACGAATTCGAAAACAGGTTTCGTAGCCGTAAAATTTGCGAAATAACTTCGGACAACAATGGCGATGGGCCGCATCATCATTCTCCTGTGCGCCCATACCCATTTAAGGTACCGCGTGCATGTATCGGCCGAGCGCGTGAAGAAAAAGGTGCAGGCCGTGTTATGACCCGTACCTACAGCATCATGCTTCGTTTCCCGACCGAGAACATTTTTGGCACGATCGACCAATGGAGGAAGGGTTCGCCCCAAACATGAAGCCGCTTGGGAGAATCGCTTTACGCTACAAACATACTTAGCTGTCAGGGCGTACACTAATACTGCACCCAATGCATGGATGTAGACGTTCAATTTGTAGTGCTCAGTAACAGCAGTAGCACGGAAATAGCTTGCAGAATATAGCAGAAGGGCTTCAATGACTTTCAGATGCAAAACCCCTCTCAGTCTATTATTTGCTCTAAAAACATAATGTCAGCGGGGCAGCCGGGTGGCATGATAGTAACGGGGCCGGTCTTCACACGCACGGACCGGACCAAAATCCCATCCGGACCAATCCCCCCCGTACGCAGGACTGACTTATCCAGAGATGTGGCAGGCTCTTGAGATTTGTTGTGCCGATAAAGAAAAAGATCAACCACCGCGAAACACTTGGAAGCTTTACCTTGATGCAGGAAGTACTCGACCCGAGGTACTCAATGTCTTCTACTATACGCATTTACTAAGATACTTCGATTTTGACGTTTGACAGCTTAGTACAAAACTCAAGTACAGTCATCCTTCACTGGTTGGGTTTACTTTTGTTGGGTTACTCGATAGTACCTCAATAGTTGGGTTTGCGGTCTCAACCTTCCGGGTTGTCATTTTAATTACTGTTAATGGTAATAATGGCGCTCTACCGTGAGCAGTTTAGAGGACTCCTTCAGGAGACCAAAACCGGTATAATAGCATATCTCGGTGACTACCTCTACAAACAGTAGAGATTATTCTTTTATCTATTTGGTATAACAGTCTCCCAGATCAAATCAAATCGTATATTAACTTACTGAGCTAGTATTAACTAAAACGTCGAATAACCAATCCTTGCTCTGACCGCAATCAGTGTAACCTCAGGCAACCCTGCTATAAAATGTTTCGTTGTATTCCATTCGTTGTATCCCATTAAGCTGAAACACGTTTAGCATAACAAAAGAGAGATACAAACCACAACGGGCTCACGGTCCCGATGTAGCTTGGTGTAATAAAACTCTTGTAGTGTAATAAAACTTAAAGGACTAATGAAGTGGTGGCTGGTGGAAGGTGAAAGTTAACGTTCGCAACAGGCCTTGAACATTTGCAGATGCTTTTCCCTGTTTCTTGTTTCAATAGCTATAATGGAAATTCGAAGAAATTATAACTTTAGTTAATGGTTTGTCAGTTTGTCCCATTCTGCAAAAATGACATTCTTCTTAATCCCTACATATTACACGTTTGCAAATGTATGTTGTATTATGGATGGTGCATAATTATACTCGCAACTTTTCGCTCATCTTCACCATATCATCCTGGTGCGCTTTCTCCAGTAGTTTCCTTCCAAAATCCTGCATCCCTGAAGCACGAAGTCCATTTTGGGCATTTCAACATAGCAACCCTTTAAAACGTGCGTCCACAAATTGCCTACTTCGACCAACTTTCTTCTATTCCCCTTCATGGTGAATGTGTTGCATGTGTGATTTTTGTGTGTTGAAAAAAAAAATGGCCCGTACTAATGCAAAAGCCCCTGAGATAAAACTCAAACGAACCAATCCGCCCGGGATCAAGGGAACAACAATAAAACGACAGTAACGGCAGCGGCAGCAGCAGCATGCTGCATGATTCTGCTGTTGCAGCTTTTAGGTCCCTTTGCAACCCCACACCGCACATACACACATGTGTGATTGTGTGTTTTTTGTGCGCTCTTTCCCTCGTACTGCTTCTGTTGTTTTTCTCGCTGTATGTCTCGCTTAATTCATCTAGTTCTCACTGCAGGATGTAAAATGAATGGAACCGAACGGAAAATGTGCACATTTTCCTCGGACGCATCCATCACCGGGATGCCATACAAGAGAAAAAAAAAACTCCGTACGCATACCAGCAGGGGTACCCACCCTCCCAAAGGTTTTTATCCTTACTTCCTACTTCCACCGGTAACGGGAAACGGACACACACGGTAGCCAAAAAAAATGGCTTTCTAATGCATACACACACACACACGTCCAATATCCGTTTAGACAAAAATTAAGAAGATGGTTCTTTCTCTTTCTCTCTTGTTTTACTCTTTCTCTCTCTCTCTCTCCCTCTCTTAACTACATGCCGGCAACATCCCTTAGCGATGTTCTGCAAACACCTTGGGGGAGTAGGGTGGAGGAGGGGGGAGAAGGGGGACGAAAACGCATGGGGACGCCCCTTCTCTTTGCCAGCCATACAAAAAAAAACATGCTAACACAAACAAAACAAAAATTCGGAAACCCCCCCATAAAGAAGGTGAACGAAAATTGTTGGGTAAAAATGCATTTTTACCCAACCATTCCATTTATGCTGTTGTTGCCGCTGTGCTGTTACTTTCGTACCATTTTTTTGCTACGTTTAAAGAATTTTGACGTATGTTCTTTTAACAACAGATCATCGGAACATAATGATGGGAAAGCGATAGGGAGAAAAGAAAGGGAGAGGGCCATTTCCATTACCGATGGCGTATGAAACTCGGCGGTTTTTCATCATGTGTCTATTGGTTCTGGTTGTTTCGTTTTCCTCGTGAACCCTTTTGCTTCCTCCCATTCGTTTGTTTTCTTCTGTTTTCTCTTCATTTCACCCCCTTTTTTTCGCCAATTTCGTTGCATTCGCGTGCCGGGCCTACCGCGATCAGGGCCAGCTGTGATGATGATGCGTTACTTCCGGTTGTAGCTTAGTTCAACAATCTGATGCCTACCATCCCACCCCAAACGGAGTTTTCCCCGTTTTAAGGGGGATTTTTTTTTTGTTTTTCCTCACTTTCTTCCATATGATTTTTTTTTGTTGCGCAAAATTTTCACACAAAAATTGCACACACGCTAAACGGTTATGGACGGGGCAGTGTGGAAAATCCCTTCGAACAGATAAAGCAGGGAAAAACGTTCATACACAAACCAGCAAATAAAAAACCCATAGAGCAAATGTTCAAGAGACCACTTATGTGCCAAGAAGATACAAAACGGGCACGGACACCCTCTCCCTCTACACTTTTCCCAACACTTGTTCGGTGGTGTGATCGGGTGGAAAAATTTGATAAATTACTTTGAAATCATCCATAAGTGAACATAAACGTCTCTTTCTTCTCTTTCTCTCTAATTTTTGGTGTAGCACAAAAATAACAGCAGAAAACACCATCCCTTCAAATGAACGGACGGTCGGAGAGGGGGTGTGGAATTGTTATCGAACGGGGTGGTGGTGAGGGTTGAATTTGCTCGATTGATGGATAGGAGGAGCAGGAATTTTCAATTTAATGCTCATATGAGGCAAGAAACATCATAAAAAACGTCATAATGCATGGTTCGGTTACGCAGGGCGAGCATTATTGTCTCTTTAAAACGTTTGCGTATTTATTATTGATCATCTGTCAACTTGTCGTTAATCGCAATTGAAGTACTCTATTGACTAATGTGCCATATTTTGTTTTTTTTTTTTTAAATAAAGTTCAGTAACAGTAAAAGCAAATGTTTGACAACATAGGGGCTTATAACAACTTATATTAATTACAATAATAAAAACGGAAAATCATTCCTTTGACTTCTTTCTCCATTATTTGTTATGCTCTTTGCCAAAAAAGGTACATAAACATAGGTGCATGTACATGGGTTTTATAGTTTCTGGCACATGCGTGTGGCCTGTGTTGCCACCTTCGACTGTGTTCATATCCTTCTGTGAAGCTTTCGGTGCAAAAACAAAACAAGTAATACATATTTCCACTATATCTCGTTGGCTTTTGCATCAACAATGATTGAACAGAACAAGCAAAAGAACAAGCGTTATTTATGGCCACTAAAAGCAGCTAGACATGTTGGTCTTCCACGGATATTTTGTTCACGACTTTTTGCCTTTTCATCCTGAGTTTCTATAACAGGTTGTTCCAAGGCAGCATATCTGGAAGTTCTAAAATAGAGAATCCAATAAACAGTATGCTCAATAACCAGCTAATGGTATGATTGTCCAAAAGTATCAACCCTAGTGCGGCTATTCAAACGACCTCTAGATACTGGAATGCCCATGCTTTACGCATACCCAAACCATATGGGAAGGAAAAGGAATAATATAATCATTGTCAACCTTTGCCAGCAGTTAAAAACAGACAACATAATCAAGCTTTCCAATGATACCCACAGATGCCAGCAACACCATTTATCGAAGTGTGGTTCACACTCTTCCACACGAAAGAACCGGCACCACATACCAGGCTACAAAACAAACGCCTTGTCAAGATTTACGACCATCGTTCTGTTCGTTCTGTTCCAGCTTTGCCTCATTTCGTTAGAAAATTGCTTATCCGTCTCTCTAATTCCATTGATTGTTATGTATATTCCAACCACAACAAAGTGCTCTTTGTTATGAATTAGATGAGCAGTACAAATCGAGTTTGGTTTCGAAAGTTAGTATGCTAATTATTCTCCTTACCGATTTGATCTCTTCCATCATTCTTTCTGCTTGTGTTCGCTTGTTCGATACTCCTAAAACCCGTGCCGTCCGTGCTCAGCCATTTGTGAAATGAAGCATCAGCGGTAAGACGATATGACAGAAAGTTGAGCGGAGTACGGGGTAGAGCGTAATAGATCCGCGGATGAGGTGAAATTGGAAAACGTTAGCAAGATTAATAAAGCACAAGTAATCTGTGTACAGCTTTTGACACCCAAAATGAATATTTGTAACTGAACACATCGGGCATCGGCAAGAGTTTTTCGTTCTTGAAATTTTGCCCGAATAAGAAGAGACTTCAAAAGTATGGTTAATGTTCCTCAAAACTCGTTGGATGCTTTATTGAAACACCAAAACACCACAAATGATCTGAATGTTTGCATGTTGGTTGTTAGACAGGGACCGTTAAAATCATTAAACAGTCGTCTATTTTATCAGCAAAAGAAACATAAATCGAAAGGAACAGGGTACATGTTAGACAAACTGGTAGTTTAGACAGAAAACCTCCAAGGAATTGATGGACAAATCTTTCAGTTTATTTCCCGACTTGGAGGTTTGCTCCTCCCAATGTACCTCACATTGGCCAGTCTGATTCTGTTTATGTATTAGAAGTTGCGATAGTTGAAGAAATCCTTCTCCCTGTGTGCAACATAACAGACGGAACTCCACGGACATCAGCCCAACAGAGAGCCGTAGATTAGTATCGAGGATAGAGTTGTATGTTCAATAGAAGCGTTCAACACTCAACTCTCCACCAAAGTTAAGAACCATCCTTCAGCAGTTGCTTGGCGCCTGGTCCTTTGACAATCTCTCACTCTCGATTTCTCTTTATCTCATCCAACTTGGTCGCTATTGAATTCTTCCCAAAGCGACGCATCCAAGTCTCCCGGTAGTCCAACTTTCGTTTCAATCAAAAGCTAAATCCACGGTAAGCACGGTGGGATATTCTCAACATGTCCACTTCACACATGTGCATGCTCTCTGTCTCAGTGCACACTGGGGCCAGTGAAGCGTTACATGTCTCTGTGCGATTATCCGACCAGTACTTGCGAAGCATAATGCAATTTACATCCTTTTTCCATTTTTGGTACGATTTTTTCCCAAAACAAAACATTTCATTTCCTTCACAGTAACTAACTTCCTTTTGCTTTCCCACATTTTGTGGGTCCACATCTTACCCACACCAACCCTGTGAAAGATCTTGGCCTGCAAAGCTCTGTTCCCAGTCTACCGTTTTTGCGCTCTTCTATGGAACAAAGTTTTGTTCTGGCTTCATAAATCTTAGAGCAATGGTGAGAAAAAGCAAGCTCGTGAAGGAAGGAAAATGCTTTTATGCTTCTACCAACTCACGCCTCCTCCCTCCTCTCCCTATCGGCTAGGGAGTACATACGGAGCCGGGTGAAGTACATACTCACGCATTTAGTGTGCGAGTTCCGTAACCATAGTGAAAGAAGAAAGCACATAATGCGTAAAGGATGGGAGATAGAGATTTGGCAATTTCCTCTTCACTCTCTCTCTTTCTCTCTCTCTCTCTGTGTCACTTGTCTCAGTAACCACCAAACATCCTTCGTTCGATGAATGTACACCAGCGTGGTTCGCATCGAAGCAACCCAAACACACACGGGGAATCTTCTGAACAGTGGGGGTGCTCGTGCAATGATGATGGGGGATGGTACTTGGGAGCTATTAGGACGAACCACTACAACTAGTACGGCAGTGTGTGAAACAAGACAACAGCGCATGTGCGCATTACGAAAGGACGAAGCAAAGGAACGTGTGTGCATCATCGTGCATGCGATGGAGAAGGCTGCTAACTATCATTTCGAAGCATTTGCACGATTCGTAAACGGAAAACTAGCTTTCCCTGTCTGACGCACGCGCACACACAACGGCTAGTCTTTTCTTACAACCAGCGGGTGATTTTATGCTAACCACCAAATACGGTACAGTAAGTGGAAAGGATACATTATCCTGTTAGTGTGTGAGAGTGGCTGATAGAGTTTACGAAGCAAAAACAAAAACTTAATTCTATAAGTTTGAGCCGGAGACATGGTGGAACTTTGTGCTTAATCCTGGCGCCGCGTCATGTAGTGCAAAATCATAAGAGAGTTTAATCAACACACTATTTTCAACCATGGTTTAGAAAGACTTGAGCAGGTAGATGTAAAAAGCTGGCAGGAAAAATATTTACTCTTTTGAAAATGATTTTCAACCTTTCGACCAATAAACATTCATGCGACAAGTTCCATTTAGTGTATACAAAGAAAAAACCTATTATTCGGGTGACACTTCACCGGGTGTCGGATTATCCGTGCTGCTCCGATATGACAGTTCGAGAGGCGATTTGACATATGAACTGCAAAACCGATGACAGTAAATATTTGATGATTTGCAATAGCGATTGAATGAATAGTGTGAGGCTCAAAGAAATCTCTTTTTCAATGATAATTTTTAACATAAAATTTATTACGCACTAGTATTTATGCACGCACAATACGTATTTTCCGCTTATTGCTACAGGATAAGCATTGAAATTGCAGTGAAATTACAGCGAATTTTCTCTTAGACACAAACGGAAGGGACTGTCAAAGTTAAGGAAGTTGCAGCTCAGAGATGTTTCAATTGTGCAAAGTATTGGAGACTCGTAACATTGATCGCATAAACGAGATCATAAATTATCAATTACATCCTACGAATTGAGTAAATCATACATTACTCACAAATTTGGCCCGCAATAAAGCGTCTGGCCGTTTTGCATCATACACAAACGGAAGCTTAACATAACTAAACATAGAACAAAAACACATAAGAGTGTAAGAGTACATAAGCAAATTAAACTTACACCAAATGATTCGCACCAAACTAATGGCAAAGTATCGTAAAGCCAAAAAAGGATCCTTGCTTGGCCAGGACAAGGAAAGCATGAAAACAACACCCAAAAAACCCCCATCCTCCCAAAAAACCCACATCACAACGAGAGCTTGCGGAAAAAGGTTCGATGTCCTTTTTGGCGTGGGGACCACCGTCTGTGTGGGTTTTTGTTTTGCTCCTGGACGTTGTTTCCACCCTTGCCCTTGGCACTTCGCCTCTAACCGCATCCCAGCATCCACATACTTTTGGCGGCTTCGATAGTACTGTCTCACTCGCTCTTTCGCTACTCCTTTCTCATTCCCGACCAACATCGCCTTTCATAGTCTCTTTCTGTCTCTCTCTCTGTCAGGCTCATTCAATTCGCATCATTTGTTACGATCTCTTTCTCACCAAACGCATCGTTCGTTCGTAAAACATATCAAACAATATTTCATTTGTGTCTTTTCATTCATGCAACTGCCCCCACATCGTAAGGGGTCGCGCGTCCCCACACGTCCCTCACACGATTGATATTCCGCGCCATTCAATAAACGTTGCAGTGCAGCAGTGAAGGGCACAAATCAAATAAAACACACAACAAGAAATACCAACAGACATGACCCGATCGACGACTTCTTCACGCACGGAGTGTGTTGAAATGGCGTATTGTGTGCAGCATGTGTTCTTACCAGTGCATCAAATTCCTAATTCCTCCCATGTAGCCTCGAACACTCCAGAATGCAATAAATAATAACAAAACATACATGCGGATGTGATTGCATCGGCTCCAAGAACGCGTGAACAATTTCGGAGATTATTTTTTAATAAACGTTTAGATATAAAAATAGAACTCTCTGGTCAAAGCACCGTTTTGGCCGTACGTACAGTTTGTCGTACTAACGCAGATATGCCCACATAAATTTCGCCCTCGGAAATATTCAAAAACCACCAGCACAGAGCGCACACATGCTCGCCTATGCTCGTGCCCGGTACGGAGTACAAAGATTTCCATTCTTCCCACTTGCTAAGCATAAGATCTTCATCCTGGTCTACCCCGCCCCTGCACGATTGGGATCGACTCCACAGCACGCACAACACACATGTCGAATCGCAACCGGTGCAATTTGACATACAGAGGCCCGACCACAGCACTTTCGATAAACAACAAAACGGCCGGGCCCTGCATCAAGTGCGGCGATGTCAAGAGAGTCGCTTCCTGTACGCCACGCACACTCTTCGCCGTCTCGCATACCAGCACGGCTCGAACGATGTTTTGGCAGATGTGTGAGCGCGAGCAGCGGGCCCGATGGAAACCCCTTGCAATGGCAAACTTCATGAGAGTTATGCTCCGGGTTCGCTCCCACATCGCGCTGGAGACCGAAAGGTAGCTTAAGCTACACCATCGCGCGATGGCACGAGGTCAACCAACACGCGATAAAGTGACAAGCGTGCGGCAATAGCACCAACGGCAGCAAACCGGTTTTCTGACTGGTGGCCTTCTGCGATGTGGTGGTGGTGGTGGTGGCCTGGTAGCAACACACCCGGGACCAGACGCTCTCTGACCCCATGCACTTCCAAGGCGCGCACCAGATGAGGGATGGAGCAGGAAGATGGAAGATTTCCTGATGCACTGTTTGCGTTTTAAGCGCGCGCGCGCGCTGTCTCTTTCACTCTTTCCCCCTTCAAATTGATGCTGTGGGGATTTAGCATGGGCCCGCCATACGTGTGAGGCACAGAACGACGACCAACGTCGACTCTTTAGCAGAATCTGGCTTTTTGTTTATTTTATTTCCATCACAAAAGGGAAGCATTCTTCTCCAAAAAGCATGACCGAAAATACGAGCGGAGCACAACAGAAAGGGGAGCCCTCCAGGCAGTACAGCAGCACTTGCACTGTAAGCCCGGCACGAATGTTGCGGGATCTTTTTTTTTGTTCGTTTAGTTATATCCTCTTCTCTCAGGCGAAGATGAACAAGAGCTCTCCCGTGGCCGCGAATTTCGCGGTTGTCAGAAAAGAAAAGCATGGCGCGCGTTTAAACACACAAATGAGCGGGACAGCACGAACTGCACCAGGGGAGAGTGCGCGGTTTTTGGAGGATCCATCCGCCGGGGCTGTAGTGGCCGTGCAATAAAAATGGAACCTCTGCCGCTTGCGCCAGCATCGTCGCCTACTACAACGCACAGGGGGCCACCATAGCATAAAAATAACTCGTTTTAGTTAGCAGACAGAGAGAGAGAGAGCAAGAGGGAGAGCGATTTCTAAGGGAAGTGGAAGTCCAGGGCAAAATATGCACATGTTGCCGGCTGGATGGAAACCTCCACCGTACCGAGTGAGTGAGCGAGCACGGGACAAAACTGGTTAGACGGGTTGGTTGGCTGTCTCACCTCAACCTCAACCTGCCACCCCATCGCACACCCACCGGGAACAAATCCAACAAAACATATACCGACAAGGGATCAGGTTTCGCCTATCGAAACTAGGCGCACTGAACCGGCCGTTTCGGAAGGGGAGAAGTATAGATGAAAGTATTGGTGTTGGTAGCATCATAAAACACACACACACACACACCTGCGTTCAAAGGTAACACGCCCGCTGTGTCCTCTCGCGCAGGATGGGGTCAGTCGGTGGGGATGGTGCACAAACAGAGGCCTGCGGAGCGCAGGGAGTTTATGGTACTTCGTCCAGGGGGCTACATAAAATCCTGTAGCTGCTGCCTGCACAACCGGAGCTGATTTAGGCGATATTTGTGTAGAGATATTGATGGGTGGCCAATTCGTATGACAACTTCAAGGAAAAAAAACTGTAGAAATATCATCCCCCTGCTAATGGCAAAAGGGCACACTTTGAACTCGCGACAAAGATTATCCTTTATATGCTTCAGAACTGGTGGCAATTACTTTAGCAAGAGCAGGCCAGCGCACAGCAACACTACGTGCGAGCGCGAACAGACGAAAGAGAGCGAGAAAGAGATGGAAAAACAACATAAAATAAGACGCGATGTGTATCACCATCGCCTTTGGTCCAAGTGTGCGTCGACGTCGCTGTCAAAAAAAAATAGGGTATAACGGAGCGCGAACGAGTACCAAAGCAAATGAAATGAGAAGAACTGTTTGCATGAAAGTTGTGATAACAACTAAATAACTTAAAGAAAACATATCTCTACAAAGTACCAAGGTAACTTATATAAATTATATAACTAACAAAAATAAAAATAAATAATAAATACCTTTTAGTGAAAAACATTGAACCGCGAGGTCGATCCATTTTAGGGGGAAGTTCAAATTTTCACCTGCCTACAACGCGCGGGGGGAGGGGGTGGGGGTGGTTGAAGGGCTGATAGGAAGTGAAAACCACGAACACCAAACTAAAGCGGCACAATGCGTTTCACAGCACGCCAGGATGCAAACATTCGCATTGCATCAAACCCCCGGGAGGAACACACACAGCTGATAGGGGAACTTGTATGGGAAAACGCACACTGAGACACACACAAACACGCACGCACGCACTGCGTCCAATACGATAGTTTCGGAGATGTATATCAGAAAAACGTCACACTGAGCAATACATTCACGCAACATAAAAAAACATAAAACAAAAGGCAACGATCAGTTCGACTTTAGTGCAATGAAAAATGAGCCACAAACAGTGAGAGAGAACTAAAAAAAACGGTAACGAAACAAAGCACGCAGCTGGTAAAGCGGTTCTCAACACGTAACATATATAACCATCAACGCAAACGCAATCACACGGGAGAGGGGAAAGGCTTTTGCAGTACCTTTTCGTGTATCCTTATCCTCACGCAGCGAGCGGATGGTGAGGGCGAGAGTGAGACCGGTTGACATTTCTCTCATGCATTATTCCGGTGTGTGCGTATTTTCTTCTCTCTTTTGTTGCTTTGCAATGTTGACAGTTGAGTCAGGGAGGTCCCACAAACCGGGCTTTTGTTGTCGGAGAGCTGTACAATTTAGCACATCCTTTGGGGAATGATCGATCGATCGATCGTTTGAAGCTAGCGGCGTGTTTTACAAACCGTAACTAATGCGTCCAAAGTTGACTGGTCGACCAGAGAGTTCCGGGCTGTCAAGATGTAAACACAAAACTGCGAAACCTTTTAGCATACACGATCTCGATTTTGTGGCGGAGGTCCAAGCCACCAGCGATCGGGTTGAATCGATGAATAGGAAAATGGTAATTACCACAGTCACACGCACGCACACACACTACACTATGGGTAGCTAGACCCGGTTTTGGAACCGTCCGAAAGGACTTTTTTTTGCACTACACGAGACCCCACAGTTACAGTGGGTGTTGCTGCCACTGGTCGTCGAATTGAACCTTGTTTCCACCCTTCAGAAGAGCGCAGTTCGAACCGCGCAACATTAATGCGACTGCCGCTTCACACGCGGAGAGCGAAAGATTTCGTGCACACCGCAAGGAACGAAACAAAACTGACTGACTCATTCGGCTCGTCCATTGTGCTAACCCAGTCATCGCTTGCTATGAATGCGCTACTTCTACGAAACCCCCGGACGCTCTGTCTGGGACGGTGTGTGCGTGCGCTCCTACTATATTTCAACGCGTGTGTTTCGGTGTGTGTTTAGTGTAGTTTGTGTGTGTTGGTAAGGTGAACGTTTTTTTCTCTCCCTCTTCTTCCGTTGAAGCGCTATTTAAATTTCCACAAGCACCCACACACACCGGCACAACACCACTACTCCCAGCATCTCGTTCTCGCATACAGTCGGCTGGTAGGTGCTATCTCGCTCGCGCGACTACTTATCGCCTTCAAACGTACCTTTCTCTTGTAGAAACAAATTGCTTCTTTCACATTCTTCCACGAATTACTATCGCACTGCGCGACAAGGCTACCAGAAACAAGAAGAAACACAAAGCATATGACAAAAAATACATATCCATACACACACACACACACACATTGTCACAGTTTGTGGGTTTTGCGCGCGCGCACCTTCATAACTTCCACTCAGTTCCATGTTGGACCAGGGGTGAAACAAAATACACCACATTGATACCATCTCACTCTTGCGCGCGTATTGTATTACTTACACCCTTATCAACGCACAACCCGTCTGGTCAAAGAATCCGGGAAAATCGGGTGAATAAGAAACAATTCCCTATATAAGTGCTCCCCTCCACCGGGGTTCCAAAGATTCCGACCGCACACAATCAAACCCCGCGCATGCGCATTTGTAAAGTAGCAACCGAGTGACAGTGTGTAAGAGTGTGTGTGCGTTGGTTGAAAAAGAAAAAAAGCAGGGTTCGTTACGTGTAGCTCGAAAGAGTAGGCCGTATCTTTGCTGATTGTCCTCATAGCGACGTGAGTGAAAGAGAAAACAACAACCGAATAACATTATCGTACTGATCGGTACGAAGCGAACGAGCGGATGGAATGGAACAGGAATGTACGCGAGGGGAACGAAATGGGAGAAACCGTCGAAGCAACAGGAAAAAGTTAATTTCAACGACCCACTCCAACAGCGACAGGGCGCTGTTGTAGCAAGGGAAAAAAAGGTATAAAAATGGACCGTAACGACTTCTACCATCGCAGCAATGGCGACTGCGCATGATTGTTCACAAAACGAAAGAGGGAGGGGAAAGGGATGCCAAGGAAGCACCATTCCTGTCAAACCCTCCCCGTTTTGCCCTTTACGCAAACTACCCTTCCTACTACTATTCTCTCGTTTCATCTTAGCAAGCGCTGACACCGCCGTAAGAGGGAGGGAGAAAGAGCAAGCGCGCGATATTAAATATATCGTGGGGTAGAGCGAGAAGTGACGTTTCCTGTACACGATTGCTTTCCTCTACTGTTTGAGCACACACTCGAGGAAGAAAAAAAACCCACTCACAAAATTACCGACTGGCATCGATGTTTCCCATCTCTAGCCCATCACTAGTTATTTTTAAGCTGATCCGGAGTGGGGCGGAAAACATTCGAATTCTAGGGGAAGGAGGGAGGCAATGAGCGCAGTATATACACACCGCTTAACATTCTGGAGAAGGGGATAAGAAGACCAACTTGGATTGCACAAATGTACGACGATGTGTTTGGGTGTGCGTTTTTCCCGCATATGTGTGCGTTTGCCTATCAAACGCTCGGCAACAGAACGCTCAACATTCCGGGAATTTGTTAGAATAGCAGAGAACAAAAACGTTTGCTGGGAATAATTCACCCTTGCACAGCTTCCTTACCAGAGTTCGTGGTGCTCAGAAAAAAAGGAGAATAAAATACGATTTCGAAGCGATTGCCGCATGTGCAGTGATTTCTACACCGGCAAACCCTTTAACAGCGGCACGAAAAGTTCAATGCTCACGCAAAACATGCTCAAGGCTTAACGGAGGAAGAACAAGATGACGATTACAGTAAGGGGGCTAGAAAAATGTAATATATTTTGTTAGTTGGGAGTAAAAGGGATAGTTTTAGTACTGAAGTGAAATATGTAAACCTATAAATGTATAACATTTCTTATCTACTTGCTCGTAGATTGGTGTACGATTGTTAAAAAACGAAGACAAAAATTAGGAATTTGAAATTTCTGGACTTTTTTTTCTAATGGTGTTTTTTTTTGTATCGAAAGACACAGCATTACAATGTTATCAAATCCATCCAATCCATTAAATCCGTCTGCATTTCCGAAACCCAATCATAATAAAAAAAAAACGATTAATTGATCATTTTTGGACGATCTCTCTCGCGGGCAGTGCTGCGCACAAAAGCCATGATCGGAAAGAAACCATGAAATTTTTCATTCTCCATGCTCCCTTTTCATTCTACCACGTGACAGCTCTCGGGAAGTTCGGCTTCGCAGTGAGAATTCTATTATCCCTGCAGGACCAAGTAAGCCATTATTATTATTAATGTCCATTTTCGATTTCCTTCCCTCACACGCTGTTGGTCATCAGTGTTCCCTAAATTTATCATCTGTTCCATTTTGACCTAAGCCATTGCATGTCCACCGCGAACCCTCGCAATCCTGTGTTCACGCCGACACGCACCGTGTGTTTCGGTGCCGGCAAGGGAGTGTTCTACCGATTGCGCGGATATGCGCGATATCGAGAATTTAAAATTCTACTAACGGGCGGTCCCGTATGAGAAATTTCTACCCGTTTGTGTCAAACTGATGTTGTGTGTGATCGATTTTTTTCTTTTCAGTTTTGATTTTCACGCAATTTTCGAACTATTCGTTAGAATAGAAAACAGACTTACGGAAATTAATGGAAGCAATAATTCATGAGTTTGAATCAAAGGTTAAGAAACATGCCACTTTCGATAAAGTCAGTGATGCCTGTTACCTTTTGGGATATCTATTTGACAACTAGTTGTCAGTATCTATAAATTGTGCCAATATGGACACGTAAAATTAGGACCATTAGACTTTCATTGTCCATCGACATGGGGAGTTCTCATGAAGTGAAATCATTTGACACCATGCTTACAGATTTTCGCTAAAACTAAAATTAAATTACGATCGGCAATCGTGCATAACAATATAAAATGTAGATGTATCCATTAAGAAGCAGATTTCCATTCAGATTTTGAACATATAACCCTATCGGTTTTGTAATTACTAATCAACCATGCCCTTTATTCGGTAGCTCTGAACGCAACTACAGCATTACTGGGGGCTGTCTAGTGATATATTGGTAGCAGCACCGGTTTTCACACGACAGGACTGGTCCAAAATTCCATCCGATCCAATCCTCCGTACTCAGGATTGACTATCCAGCCATGGGTACATTCATTCAAAGAAAGCCAATGGAAAGGCAATGGAATCGTTTAAACCCTTTGAGGTTGTTGTGCCGATCAACAAGAAGTATATGCATCTGATCCATATTTAAACATCTCATCAATATTTAGAAAATCCAAATATTACTTCGGATGGATATCTGAACCACCATCTCGAATTACCCATACAAGGAAGAAGCAGAGTAGTCAGTACGTAGGGCCAGATAATAGTAAAATAAAGATAAGATAAGTTGGAGAGCCGTTGATTATCACAATTATGACTTATTGCTGAATTACTTAAATAGTTGTAAGTATTAAATTAAAAACACTTACAATAAGAACTTGGTGCATGTAAAACTATTTCCTATTCCCAGACCTATATTTATGTCTTTTAAAATAGACTCAAAACAGTTTAATCTTATTTAGACACAAAATCGAAAACTAACTTTAAAAAGCATTGAACATAAAAAAAATTATGATAATTTTTTCTAAATGTTTCTACATGCAGTAGAATGCTCCCTTCATCCCTGGCACAGCGGCAAACGCGTGGTACCACAACGAAGGATGGAAGGGAAGGAATTTAACAAGCACAAAAAAGCTACCCCTGAGGGAAAAAGAAGAAAAGGATCTCCACCCTGCTTTTCGGTTCTCTGGTTCTGCCATTTTCCATTCCTTCGAAACCCTCAACCGTACCAAAAACCCAGCCCGGCCATGCGTCCCCTTCGCTTTAATCATCCCCTTTTCGCGTTGAAATGCTGCCTATCGTTGGTGCGTCAACAACAGCGAACGGGGATCCGTGCAGGAACCCTCGGGGAACACACAACACACCCCGCACGAAGAAGAGGAAGCAGCACCAAATCACCCCGCCAGAGCGATAAGCAAAAAAGGAAGAAAAAGCAAAATGAACAACACAAAAATGACGACAACATAATTTATGCCCTTGTGTCGTTCCTTCGTTGTTCGCTTCCTTCATTAAACACGGACACCAAGAGAGCGACCTGCACCGGCGACTCCCACCACCTGATCCTGCTGCACCCCGTCCTGCGCTCGCTGGAAGCGTTTACAACGTTTTACGCTCTGACCGCTTTGTCCTTTTGGAAAGAGATTATTTCCTTTTTTTTTGCTCTGCTTGTAGCGTGTTCTTTTTTCACCACACACACACACGTTGTACGCACGGGCAAATGCGATCTCGCGGCCTAATGCGAACGTTGAAGCAAAAACGGAGAGCAGAATAATCTACTGATCGTATATTTTTTATTGCTTCTCTTAAATTTTCGTTTGCTGATCAAATAATGGGGTGGTTGGCGATAGTTAAAAAAGCACACACACACACGCAAGTATGTATTGTTCGATGATGAAACGGCACTAAATCAAGCATTGTAAACATAGTATAAAAATGTAGCAAGAATACAACTTTGTATAGTTTAAGAGAATATTTCTCCCGTACGAGTAAAGATCGATGATCATGTTCATCATGGTCTTTGCACCAAGCGATCTTCCCTTTCCATAGTTTCCTTTGATCGAAGGGTGTTTTGCTCCCTTTTCTAAATCTTCCTTGCAAATGATTCAATCATAGTATGTCGGTAAATACAGGGACGATGTTTCAGCCTGCTTCGCCAGGAGCGTGAACGCAAATGAAACCTTTCTGCCCCTCCGTAACGAAACACGACATTTTCCACAAAAGAATTCAAATGGAATACAGGGGTACGCATAGAGCATTCATGTTCAACACAGCGTGTCCGGTGCTGTCCTTGCGTCCCTTTTCCCAATCTCTTTTCCATAATCGTGCTTAAGAGGGTGAATGAAATACGAGCAGTACTTATGCTCTTTCCTTTCCACACACGCGCGCACACACACACAAACACACACACACACACAGGCAGCTTTTTGTTGTGCGTGAACAGCTTTACAGCGTTTGGACACTTACTTGCACACCCCTGGCAAACGAGATGCGTGCTGGTACACAAAAAAGGAACGGAACGTACTGCCAGTGTACCGTGCCAGTGCCGCCATTACAATTTTGTTACATTTACAGCACCCAATTTAAATGCTTCACTCGCTTGTAACGAACCCTCGCTTTTCATTGGGACAAACTGGGAATGAAATGGATTGGTGAGAATGGTGTGGAATGGTGAACTGAAGGGAAGGGAGAAGAGAGAGGAAATACACCGTGGACGCACTATTGTATTTGCAGCCAAACAAGAACAACAAGCACTATGAACAACAGCAAAAAAAAACGGTACGTACGCCATTTTGTACGGCAGCGAGACAAACAAAAAACATGATTACCGCTGTGAAATTGTTTTGATCTGAAGAAAACGGAAGCGTTACTTCGCATTTCCAGTGCAACGAATTGTTTGCGAACAAAATGGAGGCTGATGGGGTTTCATCCTTTTATTGCATGTTAAGATGTTTTTTCCTCATGATCTTCTGTTACGACTAGTGCTAGGTTAAACCAGTTTGTTTCACCTTTCGTTATGACATTTAAGTATGGCTGTATGGCTCGGTGGAGTGGATGATAGAGACGTCGACCGTTAACAGGACAAGAGACCGCTTTCAGAAAGCCATGCAAATCGTTACTTCGTAGCTCAGAACGAGTATCTAAGAGCGTAAATTAAGTCTAGTAGGTCGAAGTGATATCGAATTTGGAAAAAGCCATGGCTGGAATAATTAACACTGAAGTTGGGAGTTGTAGAACGTTTTTAAGCTCCCTTTAACATCTCCTATTGAATGAGCATTAGCAATAGTTTTTTGTCCTTTCTCTTCTGTATTATTAATTATAAGCGTAGTATAAGGATAATGGCACCGATCCTTTACAATACAGGACCTTTGCTCAATCCCATCAGATCCATTCCTCCGTCTATCTGGCTAAACAGACTACCATAGACATACAAATCTAAGGAAACAGAAAGAGTAATCCAGTCATAACTATAACAAATAAATTGGTAAAAGGATTATTCCACATAAGTAGTTTGAAACTACCCATGGAAGTCTAGAAATTGGTCTTTCTGTTCTAGAAATGATGCCAAATTGGTAAGACATTTGATCGACGACAAGTGGACAAGATGTAACTCAATATGATTTGCGGCCATTCATTATTCTCAAGTATCAAGAGAAGTAGGAAGTGAAAGTGCTCCAAATCCAGTCGAAAATAAAAAAAAAAATCCCGGCTAATTTCATACGACGAAAGTCCTGGATCCGTCCTCGATTGAACTAGCAGATTTGCCGGAAATGTTATAACAATCAGATTACCAAAGCGAACTGAGGAGATTAGAGCTGAGAATAAGCATTTGATCGTAGCATTTATCGAAATTTCTACCTTAAAAGATCTATTGAACAGTTAATGAGCACAACTTTTGTAAATATTCCTACCACAACTTCCAAGAACCACACATTTAAATGGAGCATCAGTAAGATTCTTTCCATACAGGATAGTAAAGTTCAAAATTTTTGTACATACATTACATATATTAATCGTTATAATTCCATAATCAAACCATGAGGTTAGAATTTTCGATTAAACATAATCATTTTGGATAAAAAAACGTGCAACACTTACCAGTTGTTGTATTTCTCTCGGAACTCGGAACGGATAACTCAACCACTTTTGTTCTAGCGTACTCGGTGGAGATTGTAATCTTTGCGTTTGTTACACAGAATGCTCTTTACTTAAGAACCTCGGGATTCTGGAAAAAAAACATAGAATAAAACGCCAATATGTATAATCAATTGCATAAAAAAGGGTTAACTGCAACTTAAGAGCCAAAAAATACATTTTTTCCATGCATAAATGACTTCGTCATCTTACGCACGTTATCTCACATAAAACAATCCTCAAATAATGGGAATTCTTAAATTAAGCTTATAAGTTGCCTCAATCAATAGATCGTATCTTAGTACCTCTTGCACATTTACGTTCCTTACTTACAAATAAACCACCACAAATCGGTATGAGATCATCAATCATCAATTTGCAAGTGTAATAAAAGAGTTAAGGTGAGAAAGATGGTAAAACTCATAAAAACCCACGCTCAGCTAAATTTATTCCCTGTGGCAAAGCAAAACACCCAACAAACGGCACGCTACTTTAGAGCGTAGCAAATCATTCGTAGTCGTCTGTCTCGTGCATACACATACAGCATTGCGCATAATGCCGTTTCATCTCTTTTTATTGAAAGTTAATTTTACAGCAGCGTAGCTGTTGCCGATGGTGGAGGCAAACCGCAGTTGCGCTGAAGAAAACGGAAAGAACAAGAAATAAAGTACAGCACTCACACCTTTACACACTGCTCACCCACACCACTGAGCGAACGAACAATTTCCTTCTCCTACCAAACGACCTGGGCGCTTGCAAGTTAAAGCACTAGTGGTCTCTTTCTGTCTTACCGAAATCTTCCCTTGCATCGATGGATTGCCCTTCCTACCGAGAAATGGGATTTTATGTGCATTTGTGTGGGCAACACCGATCCAAGCGTACAGTGGAGGGGAAATTTGTTGAACCATCCTCCACGTACATAGGCCATTTTCTACAGAGGGGAGACTACACGTACGAGACGAAAAATAAAAAGAAAACCACTTTCCCCCTTCCACTAAACGATGCGAAGAGCATAAGCACGAGTTTTATATCGCCTTTGGACAGAAAGAGATGCAGTATCAACGAAAAAAAAAAACATCTGCTCTTATCGCAGCTCGAGCTCCGGATCATGTTCGGAATGAGGATGGTATTCGAACAATGGCTTGCTTTTTTTTTGGTTTGTTCCTCCCAGTCCATTAGCTACCTGGACATGGAGGAAGAGTATAGAGAACAAGAACCACAAGAAGAAAACACCATTTCCAACCCTAGGGTGAATAGGGGTGGTGTATTGTGCTGTATTGCTCACTTCTATCCCGTGGGATTTTAAACGGCGAAGCGGCGAAAGAGAGTGCGCAAGATGAAAAATGACTGTCGGGCGCGTCCAAAAGCGCTAATGGGACGGCTGGCACAGCAACAGCAAAAAAAACGATGTGGTTGCCTCTACTGCTGCTCAGTACCAGCTCTATATGCCGCCGACTTTCGTCGGCAAACTGCAAACACGACAAATGGATGCTTTATTCGCACATAAGCATCTCATACCAGCAAGAAAAAGCGATTTATTTTATAGAAAATTCATTACAACAGGGTATTTTCATTGGGCAAGTAAGCAAGTAAGGTAATTGCAGATTAAAACTATAGCTGATGAAACACAGCAGACATACAGCTTGTTTTCGGGACATTTCGGTTTAAACTATTTACAGAGAAAAGAACCGCAGACAAACCGACTTGAAGGCGTATTTCATTCGTTCTTTTGTTGGGTTTATTTCCTTTAGTAACCAGCATTTTAACAAGCTAAAAAATTAAATTCTTACTCCAAAACTCTGTTGACAGCAATGCATAAAAAGTGCACAAAGGGAATTAAACACGCACCGTTGAGGAAATCTTATGATATATGTACAAGTTTAATTGATAAATGTACCAAAAATACAATTCATGTAACGGAACAACATTACCTGAACCGCAAATCGTGATTTAATGCAATTCTTTAAAACACGTTTGAACGTTCGAACAGGAACAATAATTGCATCATAGTGTATTAGAACGAAAGACAGAGAACGAATAGAGACAAAGAGAGCAAGATACATCCATTCTAGCGTTGATTGAAAGAAAATTACACCAGAGATACAACGGATGGTAATTGTTTTGCATTGATTTCGTATTTCGTTCGTATTTCTCCCATGCTCGAATGATTGAAAGTGATGAACAAAAATAGTATTATAAGTTTGAAGTGGGTGTTTTATCATTTGCTTTTGCTTGTAAAATTCATTGTTTAATTTAGCAATATTCTCTAGACGGTTTTGATTAGTTGGTGAGGTCGTTCAATTTGACAACAAATGTTCTTAAAACATCGAGAAAGATATTATACAATAACTGTGAAGTTTATTACTTTATGAATTTTTGCTGTTACGAATGTTTTACAACCGTTGCAAACGCAACTTTCAAGCCGACGGGTGTAAAACATTTTGGGAAATAGTTTTCCAAATCAAACTCTGTTGCCTTTAGCCAAATGAATCGAGTACAATACGACTCATGGTGCAAACAATGTATTTGTTATGTGTCCTAATTGATGTGCTGCATTACAAAAAAGCAAATTAAATCACTTGCACGTTACCGAACCGGTACCACAGTGACCGAAACCGAAATATCGGAAAAAAGTTCCGTCGGCAGCAACGCTGCGAAAGTAACAGGAGCCCAGATATGAGATAGTAACTCCCGCCAGACGCACCGTTGGGTTACGAACGCAAGCGAAAAATCTTCAACACCGGAATGCGTGTGTGAGAGCAACAAAGATGGAGAGTGAGAGCGAAGGTGAGAAAGAGAGCCGACAAAGAAATGGAAAATCTGTGAGTGGGAAAGCAAGCAAGCCTTTCCGAACCTCACGCACTGCACAAGATGCGGACCGTTCCGAGTCGTCAACGGCTTGGTCCCCCGCCAACAGCGAATAGTGGTTGGTAGGGAGAAATTCTTAACAAACCATTGCGGTACCCCTGCATCGAGCGTGCCGGAGACGATTATGGCGAAAAAGATGGCAGCACATTGTGGCTTGGGTATTTCGACCAACGGCGAGAAAATGTAACAGGAGCACAAGTATCCCGGCGTACGACGAGGAAGCATGCCTAGTGTTGATTGGTAGTCCGATTTCCATGCTAGTGTGAGTAGATATTTCGCTCGAAGCAATAGGTTCGGTGGATTCGCACGCAGAGCCAAACTTAAGAAGAATATCAAAGCAAACAGTGAAATAAACGAATAGCAACCAGAACTGACATGTAAATCAGATTGCCTGATAACAACGCATTGCATGATTTAACTCTCTTACTATTTTTCTAAACCATTTTAAAAACAATAATTTCTGTTGCTTTTACTCATTGCCCATTTGTTTACAACGCCCGCTGTACTTTCACGCACACATTCTTTCCTTTCCCTCGCGACCGTGTCACGCACACACACTCACCATTTCCACTGCGGTAAATGACTGAACTGGTGCTGTCAGTGCGACTGAAACATAAAGTGACAGCATCAGTTCATAAACGTCAAACGCATTGTTTGGGCGGTCTGTATGCCGTACGCAGCACAACACGGAGTTTCCTCGAGAGCGATAAGAAACAACCGCATAAAAAAACCCGTGTAAACAGGCAAACAAAACAATCTTCGCCGAACGGTGACTTGAAATTTAAGGTGTTTACCTTGCGCTCTCCGTGGAGGTAGCTATTTGTGTGCAAAAAATTCGTACCGTGCGGCGAATGATAACAGAGCGCACAATAGATTGCGATGCGTTATTACGGCTTAATACAACTAATCAGTCCGTGAGCAACATTCAAGGCAGAACGTACCAGAGCAGCACACGGGTATAGGTGTTCTTGGGATCAGCTGTGCTAAATCATCTTCCGTCTACGAATCTGCGCCTTCCGGTAAGTTTTCCCGAGTGCATTTTGCTACGGTGTGGTGTGGTGATGCTCTCATATCTGGTGGTGGGAGACTTGCTTAAAACTGTGCAAAGTTGTGAAACGTAATTGTCCGACACAAATTCCACCGGGTGTATGAAAGTGACCTTGAACATATGCGTCTTGCGGTGATGGAAGAAGAAATTGTCAAAAAATTCTTGAAGGGCACACAGAAGAGCAAAACACCGTGCAAACTGTCAAAGTACGTCAAATACACGCAAAGCATTCTCCCATCTCACGTACACACCTGCGCGGTCGTGTAACCCTTGGTTACGATGATATTGCCTAGAAGCAGCGAACACCACAGAGCGACGAGTGCGTGCACAGTACTGCTTTCTTTGCGTGTATTTGTGTGAGCACAGGTCAAGCTATCGTTTTTACCGGCCGGGAGGCAAAACAGTGCAACGTTGCCAGATCGCAACCGCACGCACTTGTGTACTGCGAATGGCTCGATTCGGGTTAAAGTTTAGCAATTAGGCATCAAGAATTGTGCAGGCAGGATCTACTTTACCTAGAAATTTTTAATTGATGAAGTAGATTAATGTATTCACATTGGTGATGTGTTTGGCTTAAAAAAATATTTAAACATACAATCGTACGATGCAGCCGTATTATGGGTAAAGTAGAGGGCAGAGACCGTCGGCATAAGCGAAAAGTAGCAACTATAGTATGAAAATTGGACATTTATGTGTTTTACTAAATAGTTTGTGTTACTTCTGGGATGGAACTGATGAAAAAATATTTTTTTAAAAGTTCTATAGTAATACACCAAAATTTTGGTCTACAACTAATCTAAACACTGAACTAATACTTTTACATACATGACGCACTACGCACTTTTTTCAACATTTACTCAACAACTGTAGATTGATAAATGACACAATTTGGAAATGAACACACTTCACCTAATTCCCGGTAACTTCCTCCCCTTCCCTCGAACCCTACATCCTTTCAATATTGGCCATTTCACACCCATAGCAAACCCTTTCTTGACTGAATTTTGCCCAAAAGCAGAAGGGTTCAATTTTTCTCCCATCCTTTCATCCTTTTGGGTCAAATAATCAATGCCTCCAACACGGGCCCTTGCTGATGATTCGAACGAACGTAACACGGCAACCGGAAAACCATATGATCCCAATGCCTTGGCTAACCTTGATCTACTTCCACCCATAGCAATATTCGCGCGCTCATCAGCGTGTCATGTGTGCATAACCCGCGTACGTACAACCCCGTCATCACTCGCTATAAAAGCCATAGGCCAACAACCTACCACCACCGTGACCACGTCGACTGCCGTTTTCACACACGCCACAATGATCAACCATTCCACTCAAACCGCGCGTGTGTGCGACGAGCGCAGCAACACAGCATGGTATGAAAAATGCATCGTCAGACGCTAAAACTAAAGGCGTGTTGAGAAGTATCCATTCTTGCTAAATAAATTGTACGTCTGCAGTGCAACGGCGAAGCATTTGGGTGCATCGTGTGTTGCAGTTCGCTCAGTAAAGTGCTAGAGTAATGTGTTAGACAACGGTTGATGTAATTCTATTCGGACATATGTACATGTGGAATCACGAGACAATTGGTATACAATTAGCTAACATCGTCTAATACTTTAATATACTTAATCTGACTTACCAAGGAAATTGAAACTCGATGGAGATCCTGATCGCGATCACACAATATTAAGTGTTTTTATTTAAGGAAGATAATCCACTTCTAGATATCCTCGAGGTCACCTTCAAAATCTGTAACGAAAAGGGAGTGTAAACAACAGATAATGAATATTTTTAATCTTACATCAGCAGATCTCAACAACACATCCACCAGCGTAAGCCCGAATGCGTCAACACCTGCCTTTATTCATATCATCCTGTGCTTGACATTAATAACCCACAAATTAAAACCCTGCTATCAACTTTGATTTATGTTTATTTATGTTTCGGGTAGTTTTGACTAATAAATACCCATTTGAACAGAACACTTTGAAGAGTTAGAATGTAGAAAACCACCCATTAAAAGCAACATGTAGAGACAGACAGCAACTGGGGAGGAAACCCACTTCTGTGACCTTCCACTTCACCGGTGCACGAAGGTTCTCTTGCTGTTCCGCGTTATGATGTAGTTCCCAAACTTTCGATCCATCCGGCCCAAAACCGGACTAGGGCCCTTCGAGGTAGGGGGCGCTTGTGTTAGAAGTGTGTTAGCAATGAATGCAAAATGTCCACAAACGGTCCACCCTGCTTTCCTTTTTTCGGCTTCTATTTCGCTTCTCCCATCGGTAAAGGTCATCGGTCTCAGTTAGCAGGCACTAGCAGCAGGAACGCTAGGAATGTAATAGTTTCGATTCGTTCCGGGAAGGCTCAATTGCTTAGTCCGGTACCACGTGTTCCCCTGCCTTTTGCTGCGTATCGTTCACTCGCAAAACCCGGAATCACCGGTGAAAGTGATAGTATGCTGAGGATTTTATCGAAAAAACAAGAGATATCAGTAACAATGAAATTAACGAATGGCAGCATAAGAATGCAGACTCGTGTGAGTGTCCTTCAAGCATTCGTTATTGGGTTGCTTTCCACTGTTTCGAAGGATTTAGCGACGATGACCTTTGGGCATCAGGGTAGCCACACACACAGCAGAGATCCGTTTGATCCGCAAACCATAACACATTTGGTAGAGAACATCCAATTCCCAACTGGAAAGCTGCCAAATGATAGAGTGTCCTCGAAAGAAACTGATATTTATTTACACTTCTCGTACTGAGCGAAAAAACTCCAGCCATTGAGCGAATGGACGACAATGGGAAGGGATCGATATATCTCGGCGAAAGACGGTTAAGAATGGAAAGGATAAATTTTAGCACAGAAGTATTGCTAACCCAAACAGTATAGAAACCACTCTAAGGACTGGTTTCTTCGGGACAACCGTAAGGACACCTTGCTGTCATAAAATATCCACTAGCAGAAGATCAAGATAGTGATCCGAAGTGCTTATTTATAGGCTCGTTTTCTTCTTGTACGAGCTTTTCCGTTTCGTTGCAATTACCACCAGTTGCTGGGCTCTGATGATGAAAGAGCTCAATGGCAGAGCCGGCAAAAAAAGAAATTACTAAATAAAGCTATCGGAAAGGAAAAAGAGAGGAATCCAGACAGAAAACGGCAGCATCCACCTGATTCTTATTTTAAGCCGCCGAAATTTTTCATTTTGTTAAAGAGGCGCAAGGAGGAGCTCGTGTTTTTGCTTGATTGAGAATGTTTCTTCGTCCTCTGTCTTTTGTCATTGCCATTTGCGGGAAGGTGCGAATTTCGCCCGAGATGTGACATTCTTCGCTTTCTTCACGAAAATGGAAATGCAGAACTTCATCTCTCCAACTCCGATTGCTCCGATTGCTTACCGATTGGGTGTTTTGCGAGATCGCTTCTGCTTGCGTCTGCTGTTTTGAGTCCTGGCGCTGGGTGGGTGAGTGGGTGTGAATTTTAAATGTGCAATGAATTATGTGCTTCCGTGTAGTGCATTTTATTGTTATGCTCAGCACCCCTCTGCCTCGTAAAGGTTCACACGAAAATGAACGACTAAGGAGAAGCTAGAAAAAAAGTATATCACAAAAGTGTTGTGCTTAATGAATCTTTTGGAAAGAGTCACTCGTATGAATATATATCGAGGAGTCATTGAACTCAGAAGTCGACTCTCAAAAGATTCATAAATCCTCAAAGACTCATAAATCTCTCGGAAAACTTGATCTTATAATTTTTATTGTTTTTGTTGCTGAAATAGGAATTCTTTTTACAGACTGAACTCAATGACTCAACGCACACGATTTCTGGTATTGGACAGTGCGAAGTGCCCTGTACTACTTCCGATGCTCTCAAAACTACTAATAAGTGCTGGAATGAGCCCTTTTATTACTCTGTATCAACTTAATGAAGTGTTCCTGTAACCGCCGCCAAATTCTTTATAAGCAATACATACGAGGAATTGCTTTCGACACTCTGGTTACAAGTGTGTTATAAAGCTTTCCGTTTCTTGGCAGATATTTTATTCATTTCGTTAGTGCGGTAACGCTTGGATTAGACCCGTTCAGCATAATAAATCTCCTCGCTCCATTCATATCACCCATAGTCCTTCTTTACCGCAGCTTTGAGACATCTCTCAAGAGATGGTGGAGCATCAATGGTGGGGCGGATTTATTTTCAAAACTTTATACATTCTCGTAAATCTGACGCTTGCGGTAGTAGCGGCGAAAGCGGAGAAAAAATACTGAAAACATACTATAAGCATGAAGAAGGAAATTTTATAATATAAAAAAAAAACTGTTTTACTAACAAGATTCGTTCCTGCTCGTGCACAGTTCTTACGAGCTGTGGACGTGCGCTGATAGCAGACAGGTTTTTGTTAAGTACATCTACTTTAGGCAGTTTTAAAAGGATGATTGTGAAAACTGTACTTAGACCTTTCTCGAAAACGGGATAGACGTATGCATTCCCTATGCTATTAATAAGTTTTTGTAACCCATACTAAAAGGCGTTTTTGAGTCTTTGTTGAGGTTTCTTGCACAATTCTTGCACATGTTCATGACTTACATTTAAAATTATTTTTCACACTTGTTCATATTTTTACACTTCATATACCATTGTTTATCTTTCTCTATTCTGAAATAAATATTAGTTTTGTTGAATATTTTATCCAGAATAAAATTTCACTAACTTCCCAATATTTTAGTCGATTTTAGCTGTTTTAACTCAATAATTTGTGCATATGTGGCAAACTTCCACAAAGCATGTGAATTGCCGGGCAACCCTGTGTTACGCACCTTTCAGTCTCATTCTGGCCTCGTCGTATTAAATAACTGTCAACAAAAGGAAAAAAAACACACACACACACTCAAATGATCACAGATCTACCATCATCCCAATCCCTCTATCCCTTCTTTGAGACTAGACCCCATTTTTGTTTTGATACGGTAGTTCCTCTTTAATTCGGTCTGGAGTTTTGGTAATGCTGTTTTTTTTGTTGTTGTTGGCTGTTTCATCGTTGCCCTCGCACATTTCTCTACGCTGCGAAGTCGCGATGGACGGAGCAGCTAGCATCGGCAGCATCGGCCGCACTGTGTAATGCTAGAGCACCCGAACATCCCTAATTCGTGAGTAGCACGGCCACGGTACAGTTTTTGCCACGGGAAAGAAACATCCAGATGTCTACCAATCTCCGTATCACGCGGTTTTGCGTTCCTGCTCTTCACACCTTCTTCCACGGGGTGTAGCGCACTGAAGTACTGCTGTGGGGGGGCCCTCCAGATAAAGGATTCGGAGAGAAGTTTTCGTTTTGCTTTTTTCCATTGGGGGCTTGAGAGAGCGAGAGAGTGAATGTCTGAAAAAACTCCTGACCTCCGGCGAATGTACTACCTGTTCTTATAAAGAATTCTAACCTTTTTATGGCATTAAAAGGGGGCTCGAAAAAAAGGTCCCTTTTTGTGTGGAGTAAAGCGAAGGAGGAGCTCTTGATACATTCCTCGCATGCTTTTGGCACATTTGGTTCCATCGTGTGGTAACAAAAAGAGTAAAATATGAAAGATGATTAGAAAACGAACGAACGCTTAGAAAGAACTTAGGAAAAGAGAGAAATATTAGACTTAAAAAACAACCGTTCTCCAAAACCCCTCTAGGGGATAATTCATCAATAAAACAAAGGCAACTTTTGTAAGGCCTCAAAAACAATTCGTGAATAGTAGCAGTGGGAAGCGCGCTACTCAACAACACGGTCTACCAAAGTTCAAATCTCGCATGTGTCGCGGGCACAGTAAGTTTATTGAGGTATAGTGGAGCGCCCATTAACCGTGCTCGAATTACCAAACTGTCAAATTACCTTTGCAACTGTCATTTCCGAGCTGCACGGATAATCAGACACCCGGATAATCGGTGCCCCGCTGACACTATAGGTTATTAAAATTACACCATATGAGGTGGCAAGTTACTGACCAAGAGTCTCAAACAGTAGATGTATTTTGGTAGTATTTTGGTACTCTGCTGTTTCACTCCTTATTCAGCAATGATCTGCAGTTGGATACATGTCAGGCTTTCGGGCATTTTACCATGCTTATTGTCGTATGTTGAGTAGGAGTGTTCTATTATTCTTATATTCAGGTACTTTGAAACAATTTTGACAGTAGCTAAACTTTCAATACTAAGCTGTATTCATCGGGCAGCGCTGGTACACATAGGACCGGTCCGAAATTGCATCCGGATCAATCATCCGTACGCAGGACCGACTATCCGGCTATGGGTAAATAAGGCCAAAGAAAGACAGAAATGGCAGGACTAGACCTCTTGAGGGTTGTTGTGTCGAGCAAGAATAAGAAAAAGATTTTAAATGTGGAGAATTCAAAAAGTATTATATATTTTCTTGTTTTTTTTTTATATATAACAGTTCTTAGTCAGCAAGTTTTGGTTTTCCATGGCATTATTTAGCCATAGTTGGGTAGCAAATTCTAGAAGCATCAGAAAACGGGCCTGATTTGATGCCCATGCTGTCGTATGGAGATCAACGCTGTTAATATCTCTTCCTGTCTAGAACTGGCCATATTATAATCTAACATTATAGTGAATAACCTCAATCCCATCTAGAACACAGAGCGAACTCCAAATTCTAGTCTTTTTTCCCATATATATTGTTCCAGCATACTGAACCATAAGAGTAACAGTGCCTAAATCAGATATAATTCAGCAAGGTATTTATTATCCATAATTAATTTGAAATACCGATGCAACATCAATAGTTAATCAACAGTGGCTTATTGCACTCCTTCCTGTAGTAGCCTTGAAAGCACTTAAACGGATGAGCTCTGTGTGGGCATAGCACAACAATCACCAGGATGGGGTGGTGTTTATGATTCCAATTAAAAGTTGTTCGTCTGAAATCAGTTCATTGTTATCCCATCTAGTTTTATCCCTGCTGATAAATTCATCTTAAACTTGGTGACAAATCGTGCAAATTTGCAAACATACGACTTTTTCTGTAGTGGCGAACTAACTTCGTCCCAACTTAAGATCAAAGGGAGTAGCCTAACCAAAAAAAAGGGAAGTTGTAACCTTGTTTTCGAGAAAAGAAACAGAGATGCTGGCCATCCCATCCCACAACCTGAGTTCCTGGTGCAAACAGCAGTGTGCGCAGAGGTTATACAATCCGATGATGACGATAATTATTGTTATTACTATTACGACCGCTTTCTAACCACGTCCAGCATATACGCGATACCGGTGCCACCGGCGACCCGTTCGTTCCACCGGTAAGGTTCATAATATGCCATATCGGCGTGAAACCGGTTCATTGGCAAAGTCGTGAAAACAGCGGGCACAAGCGCACGCAAAGTTGGAAGACTGCACCGGGTGCGCGGGTTTTTGCGGTTCGCAGAGTTAGTGGTAGTTCCCGTCCCGTGCACACTGCGAATCGTGAGATGGTTCGTTGTTGCACTCGCGCTCCGACCCGGGGCGGGCGGTTCTGTCTCGCCGTGCACGAGACGTTGAACATAACGGGCGTGAGAAGTGCAACATTGGCGGATCGGGACGGGCGTGCACCATGGTAACTGTCGCGTGAGGTGACGTTTTCGCACTCGACGCCGGTCGGTGTAACGACCTTGACTGGCTTCAAACGTTGTACGGTTTCTCGCAGTACATGGGACCAGTGGAACAGGCGCCATTACGCCGTTTACCTTTCTACCGAAACGAATCACACACTTCAATTTTGCATTCGTTTGCTTTTTGAACATTGCATCTTTTTTGATGATCCTGCTCCGGTAACACTGGCTACACATCGGAGTGTTTGGCTCAAGGGAAAATGTTTGTTCGTTCATTTCCTTTCTGACATGCAAATTTGAACGCTTTGGTTCGTCATTTTTGTTGTGTACTCCGCGCAATTTATTTGCCAATCCTGTCCTCTTCGTGAACCCGATATGAACTAACGCGGTTGTGTTGATAAAAGTTTAACAAATTCCTCAGGACAGTAGCCATGATTTATATTTACGCGTAGCTGTTAGTTCTTGGAGTGTCTTTGATGAGACTTGGCTATGGAACTGTTGTATGAGCCCTCGGCCATTAGAGCTAAGTACTTAGAAATTCCCGCTCAGGTCCAAGTATGAGATTAGTCTGCAATTGTGTGAGGAGGCAAGTGTCAAACAAACCCTGAATCGATCTAATACAATTGATGTCTAATCTCAGGGACCTTTGAAGATCTCGCAGATAAGCTATTGCAGTTCGTTGGTTTCCATCCTTACCTATGCAACACATAAATTCGGTCCAATAGCATATTTAAACTATATGGAAGCTGCTCGGCAATTTTAAAAAGAGAGCACTCAATTTTCATCATCACCAAAATAAGAAACGAACGAAGAACAAGATCACCAACAAGCGGAAACTATCATCAAATGATCATGTTGGAACATTCGGGTTGATCATGGCCACGTGTTTTCACCATTTCATTCATCAGTCAGAACCCATTCAATCTGTCAATCATCGTGCAAATGCACACATTCGGCAAACACCGGTAGTCGCCAACATCAAAACGCATCAATCTGATCGTAGTAGCAGCTGATTTTGACAGGTTATTCCATCCCTGTTTCATGGCCCACTCAGCGCGACATAGCCATTAGCATGTCAAATAGTCGCGTAGCTACCGCGTAGAAGCGTCAAGCAAGGGTTGTTCAATCACGGCCAGTCGTTAATCGCAGCGTGTGTGTGTGTGTGTGCGAATGTGGTTGTGGACGCAACGATTCCCCGGGACGGTCAGACATCTTGCACTTTGCCATACTGGCAGCTTTAGTATGCAGTTTGGAAGATGGCAGAGCAGGGATCCGATAATGACCTGTCATTAATCAAATTGTGGCCCAAAGGCACGCACAACTTCTGATGTGTGGAGCAAATTCGGATGCGTGTGTGCATCGTGTGTCGTCCCATCGTTCAGTAGGATGAGTGGACAATCGGACAGAAGTCCTAACGAAGGGGTCTGCGGCTAGGACCAATAAATTCTACTTCAATAAAGTGTTTATATCCTTCGTTCCTTTTTATAAGAACTCGTTTCAATTTTATGGAGTTCTTCATTAAGCAATAATTCTGACGAGGCCTGCCAATAGACTTGGACTTGGATTGTAGGAGACCAGAATAAAAAAGACTTCAACATGTGGCATGACATTAATTATCAAGCTCACATCTGACGACAGCATTTGATAGGCTGAAGGGCAAAGACATCAAGCTTGAAACCCGCAAGCGCCACCCTGCACTTTCTTGCGAGCCATATTACACAGGGGATACCGTTGATTACAGGTCCCACAAGACAGGACATAAGTTCCTTTCCTTTTCCTTCAGTTCCTGGTTCTAATGCTTGAACCATCCGCGTTGCCCGTTTGTGTGCGGGATGCGAACGATAATTCGTTCTTAGAAGCCCAAACACCGAATCCAGACGGTCAGACCAGAGTGCATATGTGTGTGTTAATTTTAATCGATAGAATGGAAAGGAAAAGAGATACCGGAAAACAGTGGTAAAAGGTACAAAAAAACATCATGCGCCCGTCGTTGGTCGAACGTTTGAGAGAAAAGGTCCTTAGTTTTGCTGGGACGAACGAAAACAGCAAAAAACCAGAGCGAAGAAACCCACGAGGGAATGAAAAACAGGCAGCAAAGGAAGATGAAAGCGACATTTAATTGAAGGAAACGTAAAGATCGATCCTCACACTGCCGCCAGGATATGTTAGTTTGATCTGGCTCGGTATTACTGGTCCTCACGTACCTCAAAGGCACATTCCCGTTAACACATTGATGGTGTTTTCCTCTTCTTTCTTCTAAATACGGGCTTAAATCATTGGATACGATCAATTGCTAAAAAAGGCTTTTCAAAAGCATCTTCGCCGAGGGCGAAAGATGACGATCTTCTCCCAAGTAGAGTACCTTTATTATTGTGTTTTAATGAAAATGTAAATTTTTATGGCTTATGGAACATTTACGTCTTGGTTCATTATTTTGAAAACATTTTACTTAACTATAAAAATGGAACCTTGAAAGGAACTTAACATGAACAGCAATGATGTAAAATTAAAGCAACATTTGTTGATTGATGAATAATAACAATAACAAAGATTAAGTTTAATGGATTGTTATCAATTATAACAATTGATAATTATTTTTATGACCGTTAGCTGAAAACAAAAATTGATTTCTTTAGGGAAGTATTATAAACCTATTGCAAAAAATAACAACAGTAAACTTACAGCTTAGCAGAAACGTAAGATAGCATAAACAATTTCTATTTCTTTGCCCATTTAGCCGACTTCCATAAACAAAAAAGGTACGGTAAATCATTAATCCAAACGGGTGCACGCTTTTTATACCAACCTTTCGTACCTCTTTTCCGCACAGTCTCCAAAAGTAGACGAAAGCGACGGCGGTAGCGCAGCACCACACGCACACACCGTAAAAACGCACTTTTTGTCGCTGTCGTTCGGTGTGAGTGTGCGTGCAAGTCTGTCAAAAAACGCACGAACACCACTCACTTTTTTGCCAAACACACAGTATAAAACTCTACACTGATACACTGATACACTGGTTGGTGATTTCACGCACACCTTCGTACACACTAATAATACACTCACACATGTGCACCGTTCGGCGGCACAAATGGAATCACTGCGCGCTGGATGGGATGCGTTTCCATCGCAACACCACCAAACATCGATGTTGACGTTTTTCTCACTCACGTCAACGTATTATTTCGGCATTTGAACGATATTTCGTCGTTTTCATATTTCGCGGGTTAAAAGTGTTCGGGTTGGCAACATTTCCTTTTTATATTGAATTGAGGAATTGTACAAGATTGGAATATTAGTGAACGTTTTTTTCCTCCGCTTCTACTACAATACCACTGTGAAACAATTACTTTGCTCACTGTATGTGTGCGCAGTTTTCTTCCTCTTACTCACTCAGCGGAACAACTCAAAAAGCTGCCCTCGATTTTCCGTTTCTTTTTCTGTTTGTTTAACATTCTGCTCGCATTCTGCATAATAAAGAGCCTATCGCCACGCGTTCACTTATCATTGCTTTTTCTGTAGTGATAACACACACAGGCGCAGGTCACGAATAGATGACACTTCAGGGCACTAGTAAGGATTTTAATGACAACCGCGACCGCACACTCTCTTTTTTAAATCGCGACAAAGACAGTGTGTGTGTGTGTGGGTACACTTTCGGTCTTTCTTTCTATACTTGTCTTGTTCTGTCTACAAACTTGCCCTTTTGTTATCAGTCGCTCCACTATCAACACCCTCGCACTACCGACCAATCCAATGCGGTGGAACACACAACGGTATGTGTGGTCAGGTCCCGAAGCAGAGACGGGAATTTCGTTTCGCATTAGTTGGTTGCTTTCTTTGACACTCCTCCACCACAGTTACACACCCGCGTGACACTTGGATCGTGCGTGCGCACACACCACCTTCCCTTCGCTGCTGCTGCTTGCACCTTTGCACGGGCAAAGCAAGCTGACGCAAGAAGGCAGAAACCGCGCTCTTGGGAACACACCGGCGACGGACGAACGTATAATGAAGGCGCGCGCGGACGTGCAGCTGTGGTGCCGCTGCGTAAAGAGGCGCTCGCAAAGGGAGATGCGTTACAGTGGCTACCGTGTACCGAGTATGCCCGAGCGACGTTTGCGTTCATGTGTAAGTGCAAGCGGTATATTGTGCTGTGTGTTTACCTTTGCGAAAGAGAGTCCCACCTTTATTCGTTGCTCTACCTTTCTCTCTCGTTCTCGCTTGTGGTGTGTGGAGAACGTTTTTTTTTCCTTATTGCATACTGGCCAGCACTTGCGCACTTTTTGGTTTATGCTGCAGAAGAAGCAGGAGGGGAGAGGGACGGACAGAAAGGGGGCGAAATGGGCTTATTTTGCTGAAGATGCCCAATAAATGGTACCTTCTTTTTCTGCTGTTCTTCGACACGCTCAATCTAATGAATGTCTGACGTTTTTTTTACTAACAACCGCAAAAGCACTAGTAGTTGTTTCGCTCTAACATTAGTTATACCGCGCGTAATCGAAAAAAAACGTTGTCTCGCTTGCACCACAGTAACGATTTGACAACTGACAGATGGGACTGCTACGATCGAAACGATTGTACACACAGGAAAAAAAAGACATCCAACAAACGAACAGAAGTCTTACACTGCATCCCTGCTCTATTTCTAGCGCCTGTATGCTAATGGACTGGAACTTCCCCCAGAATAGAATAATCCCCGGGTTTGCTTACCTTGCGTTCGATTGTTATGCCGTTACCGTGCGTTACGTGCTGAGGCAGCAGCTTCCGTTGCTGATTGGCATCGTTGAGCCCCGGGAACTCCCGTGTTGCCGTGTATCGGCGTGTATGCTACGGAGAACTGGCGAATTGGATGTTGACGAAATTGGTCGAATGCTTGGCACTGGCGCTTGTTCTACTGCTTCTGCTTCTTGCCACGAGCAGCAACCGCAGCCACGAGAGCGAGAGCAGAATGCACGCGTGAGCTCGGTCTGCTCTCTCGTTCTCACTGCCAGTGATCGCCACTGCTCTACCCTCCGCTGCACGTACGTGAACGCGAACGAGGTGCTGTGAATGTGAGAGCGTTTGTGAAACTTCACTTCATCAGCCTGCTACGCCAGGGTACGCGTGAACGCTTGCGCACCAAACAAATCGTATTGGTCGTTTCGTACTACCACCGAAAGTCGGGAAAAAACGGTTGTACACATTACCTGGTGGTAGATCGGTGTACCGTGCACACATTTTAATTCGGCACAATACACCCGTAAGAACAAGAGAAAGTGAGAAGATAAGGAAGAAAGCTGCTGAATGTGTGTGAGAGAGCGAAACAGAGCGAAGATATTGCAGCTATTTCGAAGGGCGTGGCCAAAAGCCATGTTTCACCGATATAACGGGAATCCCCCACCATTTGTGCTGAATTTGGGTGTAAAACATAGGGGAAAAGTTTGCTATGTACAGCAAAATGGTTCGGCTGCAGGGAGTCAGTCAAGAGAGAAAGAGAATGAGTAGTGCGGTCGCTGTTACACAGGCTACATTGGTGATTTTTTTTTTTCATTTAGAGTATTAAATGTGTGTGACTGAGTGTGTGGTTTGTCTTCATGAAGCAACCACACATGCACAAGCAAATAAACGCGCGTTTTTACGATTCGTTTTCAAAAGCATCGTTACTCATTGGCAATGGAATGAGTAATGGACGAGAAAAAAAAATTAACACTCTACTTCATTAGAGGGAATTATTCCACCATTCTTCTCCCAAATGGGATTGAGGTGTTTGAACAAAGCTACTATACATAATGGATAAAAGCACTATAAAACAGTTGGTTTCGAGGCAAATAAAAAAACATCACTTTTGCGATGGAGTCCTAAAGCCGGCCCCATTCGACAGTCGGTCGTTCTTTTGTTCGCTTTTGTTCGTAGCGCCATTGCGCATTTGCTTCGCGAACAATAATGCCCCGACCCCGGCCGAGCACACACATTACAAGTCCATCCGCGGTGAGAGCGTTACTCGCTTTTTCGTCTGCTCGCTTGGTACTTGGGCGTACAAAAATGGCACATATGCGCAACTGCACCGACACCGGCACACGGTCTCGCGAGCTGCTGCCACGTTGAGCCGCCAAAGCACACGTATGCGGGCAGCAAATGGGTCAGCAATTTCGCGTTGCAATGGAATCGGAACGAGCCGCGGGGGGAAGGTGGGGGATTTTTGTTTTCTTTCTTCAGCTGTACATTTCGCACTTCTGGGCGACGTGTGGGCTTAAAAATGCCACCCCGCTTACACCATTGTGCTTTGCGTTGTTTCGCTTGTGCTGAGTGTTGTTGCATGTGCTGCGGGAGCGTTATTTTTAGCAACTCGTTGCTAGGTTTCCACAGTTTTACAGTTTAAGAATAAGACTAACGCATCGTCCTGTATGAAGCATTATCGCTTGTGCTTGTAATGATACGCTATTATAACATTTTTAGAAAATTATTCGAATATTCAAAATATTTTTAATAACTTCACTTAAAATCACGCTTTTCGAGCGCGATCGAGCGATCGAGCATACAATTTTTTTTTTTTGAAGAAAATATTTTTTACGGAATCCCTTTTACGATAAGAAAAGTTTTTAATAGATTCAGAATATTTCTTACCATTTTAAACTCACTAGTGGCAGACAATTTAATTGAGAATAGAGTATTAAGCAAACCAATGTTTGCACCAATGGAAATGATCTAATCGGATCACATAGAAAACAATTTGGCGAGTAAGCGGGATGTTGAGGATCATCTTTCTCGAAATTATTGCTCGACGTATCTTATTTGCTTATTGTATTCGCGTTTTTTGCCTTTTTCTTCCATTCAAAAATGTTACTCTTCGCTCCGCTCTTGCTTTCCCTCTTCACCCGTGACGATTAAATTGCGATGGCGCGAGCATTAACCATTTCCGCCTTTGGCAGCTCGTAAGCGTATGGCGCCATTTTTGCTCTACCAGGCGTTCGAATGGCGTGCCGCGTCGTAAAGATTGGTTTTTGCGTATGGCTTGTGTGTATTTTGGAAATGACGTTTTTTGTGCACATGACAGCATCACTTTTACGTTTCGAGATAGGTTTTTCTTTTAATAATTGATGTTTAATCACTTGCTTGCCTGATCTGTATTACTTTTATTACATTTTCTTTTACTTTAAAACGTTTGTCAATCATGATGTTATGATTTAGTTTGTGTTGCAATCATACTAAAATTCAGTTCACAATTTTAATTTTATACACATACATTCTACCTACTATTGTTTTGTCTTTCGCATTTTTTGAGGGGCCGAAGTTTAAATTTGCCAAGGAAATATTTTAACTGGCATTCATCGATCCACTGTTTTGTGTGTTTAATAATTTAAAGTTAAAGCATTTTAGTTAGTTTTATTGCATTTTTTCTGCACTTCTTTTGTATTCATTTATCGGTTTTGTTTGCACGTTTGCTATGTTTCTTTTTTAGTTTCCTTGTGTTTCTTTTTTTAGTATTCATTGTTCAATTTATTCTCTTTGCAACCATCCACTTTCTTATTTGATTCTCTAGAATCAAATAGATAGAGAATTTCTTTCATGAATCACAGAGTATTTATAGTATAATTTATTTCAATAACTCATACGTAAATTACAGTCAGTCTGTCATGTAAGGCTTAATTTCACAACAGTTTATTTAGCTTCTTTCCACCAAAGACATCTACACACCGGTATCTAGCCAAAGACATCTGGATACAACGTATGCAACGCATTTTCCATAGAACATCTCCCAAATTCGGGGTCTACCCCATTAAACTCCGAGTTTGAACTTTATGCGGAAAAAATCAATTGCATCAAACGTTGATCCTCATGCGGATTTGTGCTTATCTGTTCTATTCTTATCCACCAGAAATGCAATTAATGAGCATTGTTTTCGATTGGGTCTGCTGCGACTACTCTGCGATAACGCTAGAAATACTGCAGTGAATGTCCATCAAGCACCAAGGTTGATAAAGCGCACAATGGTATTAAGTTAAAAACTTTTAAATAACACAGTTGGAAATTCTGGTCTTTTTTACTGCGTGGCCGGTCTCAATTGTCTAGTCTCAATTGTTGCTTTTCTTCAGCTCGTGTTAAATTGTAACATTGACAATTTTAGTTTCTAAATCACTCCCAGCGTTGATGCTTTATAACTTAAGATATGTTTGAAGAAAAAGATGAAATAAGAAAAAAAGATTCACTTTTTTTGTCTAAACTTAGCTTGGCCACTTCCTAATGAACAGCTAGCACCGGCTACAATCAATACCCTTAATGAATAGTCACTTGTGGTTCATTCAAAGTGTAAGTTAATTTTAACAATTAATTTTTTTTTTTGGTTGTCTTATCCAGCATTCTTAAAGAGCTTTAAGTTTTCTATTTGTTAAAATCGTTTTGCTTTTCTAAAAACTTATCTTAATATGCATTGCATTGTATTGTACTTTGGTTTCATCATCTACAATCAATCACCTGATCGATACCGAACCTCGGAATTGGATTCGACCCCCTATGCCTAAATAAAAATAAATCGCAAATCGAAGCGGAAATGATGATGATCAAATGCAAGTTATGTGAAAACTGTTTGAAAACCCGCTTTGTTGGCTAAGAAAAGAAGCTGGGGAGATGTTTAAAATGTTGCTAAATATCCATAAATTAATATATGATTTATAAATAAGAGGATTTCGGTGACACGGCATAGCCGGTTCGGTGGGGCCTTATGCAGGTCTCAGCTATTTCGGATCAACATAAAGTATCGCATGTTAAGAACAGCAGAGAACTAATTGAACCAGGATGATTAATTAATCAGTAAATTCTCTTTTACGTTTTACTGATTGATACAATGGTTCAGAGAATACTTTCTGATAAACTTTTCACACCGTGAACTGAGCCATTTCGGCCTCTTGCATTAGTATCCCTCTTACATGAGCTAAAATATTAGCGTCTTGTTAGTTTTTTTAGTGAAAAAATGAATATTTTTTACGAATAAATACTTTTATAAAATAAATAGTTACTTCTAAATAACTTGCAAAACCACTAATTCTTAACCATAACGTAATAAGTAGAATCTCCAAGCAGTAGAATCTCCGATGGAAATTTCGGGGACTATCTTCTCTAAGTCAATCCAGATCACGGCATATGCTGATGACATACACATCATTAGTTTACGGCTCACCTACGCAGCGGATGCTCAACAAAGGATTGAACAGGCGGCAGAAAATCTCGGGTTCGAGATTAACTAGGCAAAAACCAAGTTGTTGGTGGCACCACTAGCAGCCCTGCTAACAACTTACGCAGGGGTCGTAAAGGAAGTCGTCCAAAATTTCACCTATCTTGGGTCGAAAGTCTGCATAGACAACATTGATATAGAGATACGCGCTTGGGTGCTGCCTGCCAACCGGGCTTTCTATAGTCTGAGGAAACTTCTCTATTCAAAACACCTGTCGCGACGAACGAAGCTGGAACTGTACATAACTTATATAGTTCCAGTACTCACATACGCCTCGCGCGACATGAGCTTTGTCCAAAACTGACGAAACCCTCTTAGCCGCGGTCGAGAGAAAGATGCTCAGAAAGATTTTTGGCTCCGTATGTGTAGAAGGACAATGGAGGAGCCGCTAAAATGACTAAAATGAGCTGTACGGCGAACATACTGTCGTACAGCGGATTAGACTCGCCAGGGTCCGGTGGGCTGGTCACGTCATGAGAATGACACCGGACGCCCCAACCCGAAAAGTCCTTTTAGATCGTCCACACGGACAGAGGAGGCGTAGTAGGTCCAAATTGAGATGGAGTGATGACGTTGATATGTCGACCAGAAAGGCCGGGATAATGGATTGACAGACGAAGGCGCTCGACCGTGAGCGGTTAAGAGAACTCCTGCAGCAGGCCAAGACCGCAAAGCGGTTGTAGTGCCGGATAAGTAAGTAAGTAAGATTCTTCGAAAGGAATAAGAAAAGGTTCCAAATTTATAATTAGTTCTTCCTGTATGATATTAATTAATTTAACAGAAGAACGCATTGAGTGGACAAGCAAAACAGCAGCTTCAAACATCGAAATCATTCAAACCGGAAGATTCAATCATAAGCATTTCATCAATATGCTGGACCCTAAACGTATAAAAAGCTTCCACCTTTTATGATTTCGCATTCCTTAAAAGATGGTTGCTGCTTTTTGCTGCTGTTTGGAGTGTTTATTTTGCTGCTTTGCGTTATTCTTTCCCGCCATGCTTTACCTTTGCAACGTTTCATTCCTTATGCTTTCTGGTGCTTCCCGTGTGGCTTAAAGCAAATGGAACCGGTTTTCGGTCACGGTCACGTTTCGGACACCTTCGGCAAACAGGAATGAAACTTCCTGCCGACCGCACCGTGTGTCTGTGCGATTTTTTACTTCGAGTATTGTGCCGTGTTGCTTCGTATTGTTTGTATCGCGAATGTTCTTTTTTTTATCGAAACACCGAAGCATGCTGTGACTTCGCTTGTCCATTGCTGTTGAACGCTTGTTTCTTTCTTTTTATATGAATTATTGCTGCCTCAACGTGCTACGGATGTTCAATCTATAATATCAAAACAGGAAAGAGATCGTTGATAATATTTTCTTATCTATGGAATAACATTGTTACAAAATGTCAAAGTAAAACTTTTGCCCACTGCTCTGTAGCGCCGTGTCATCCAATTCTTACTGACTTTTAATCCATTTATATGCTTTCGTGCAGGTTTCATTATTAACCGTCTTCTGGTGCGACTTCGTGTTTAAACTCGCGTGCATATCTTGTAACGTCATATAAGTGCGCATGCGCGGTGGGTGAATATTCTCCCGCGATAACGCTAATGTGCAACATACCAACATAGCATAATGAAATGCAAGGGTGACAGAATGAGAACGCAAACAGCACGATTCCAGTTGACTGTTTGGAATGTGACTAAGAGCCAAAACAGGACCACAGCTTTTTGCGAACCGTTGGCTTATGTTTTACCAAGCCAAATGTGTGTTTGTGTGTTGTGTGCGTTTTGTTTTTGTTCTTTCTTTATGATTCATTTGGATTTCTGGTGTTAATTTATGATCAAAAGTGTCAGAAAATACTCGACAATTTGAGCTATGTCGATGGTTGTTTTCTTTTTGCTTTATCCATTGTTGATAAGGTTGCAATTAATATGCATTTCAGCATAATATGTATTAATACGCATTTATTCTATTATCGAAAGCAAAGTTGACTTTTTCAAAAAAAAAAAAAAAAAATAGACAAGAGGGTTTAAGAGTGGGTTTATTTTAAAGCTTTTAATTATTTAAGCCTGAAAAGAGTCAAAAATACAAAGAAAAGGAGCACATTTCGTAGATTAGTTGTGTGCTGATTCCAAATTGTGTTGCATTTTTCAACAAGTCTCAAAAATAAGGAAGCAAACTTTTCAAAAACAGCCAGAATTCAGGAAATTGGAAAGAACAATCCACAATTTGAACAATCCACGAGCTGGATCTTCACTAACTATAAGCCAAAAAGCGCTCGCCATGCGATTTTCTTTGTGAAACCATGTTGTCAAAGTGAAATGTGATTAAAATGTTTGAACTTTTACACATTTTTTTTGCAGTCATCGTGCGGGTGAAATGTTGTTTCTGTTTTCCTGGCGTTTGCCAATATGTTATCGATGATATCGAACAATCGGCAAGTAGGTGCCTTACAGCTGAGAAGAATCCCACGAAAAACTGCATTGGGGATACTTCTGATTCATTTGAGAGTCGATTTCTGATTTGAATGACTTTTCTCAAAAGATTCATAAAGTGTAACACTAGTTTGTAGGTTTATTATTCTATAGACAGTGCCACTTGCGTTGTAGATGTAAAGATACGCTCTCAATGATGTCCGCCGAGCAACAGATTGGCGCCAGAGGAGCACCTGATGTAGGGGCTCAAAGAATTGTTCAATGTAGGCAAAACAATATTGTTCTTTCCGGGGTTTCCGCGGCAGAAAAAGTTTGTTTTATGTTTCCGAAAAAATACATCCGAACTTTCTCCGGGTGAAAGAGGCACACATTGATTAAAAGATTGTATACTGGTAGTTCTCGAGATACGCGGTTCCTCTTAAACGCTGATTCGGAGATACACGGTTATTTTTAAAATTGGACACAGCTGAGTTATATTATAGCTGAAACTCTAGCCAAAAAGGTGGAAAATTAATCGAAAAACGCTTCCTTTTTCGCATACAACGTATATTTTTAATATCTGTTAATGTTTTCATTTGATAAAGTCGCCTGAATTGTTGAATAAATAAAGGGCCGAGGAGGAAGTAGAAGGAAGAACTCTCTCTCTCTCTCTTCTCGGCGTAACGACCCTCTATAGATCGTCCCTGCCATTTCTGGCTTACTAGACTTAATGTTAGCACCTAAGTCGGATAGTCAGGTCCTTGTTACGGGGGATATGTCCGGATGGAATTCTGGACGGGTCCTGACGTGTGAAGACCGGGGCTGCTACCAATACGCCTCCAGCCACCCCAATCGTGTGGATGTACAATATTCGGTGTGATATTTTTGGTTCACTTTTAGGACATTGTTTTGGGTTCAAAAATTAAACTAAAATTATTATAAAGTGACTAAACATAAAGAGAACCATTATCCTATTTCAATCCCAGAAAATGTACCTAATTCCGTGTGTACCAATTGTTTATCATCGATCGAGATCAAAAATATGGTTCCATTTCCAAGCGACCGTCTTTGTCCTTCGAATTTTTATATAAAACCCCATTTTCTATTACAATTCCAACAAAGTGTTTATGCATTTTCGACTTTAAATTTACCAATTTTAGAATCATTCAACCAACCTGCCTCCACCGGAATAATACGCAATGTTACTGCGTTCCGCATTACAACGCGTGAATTTCCAGCGGACCTTTACGCGAACGACCGTACGTGCCTTCGGCAACGGCCCGCGTGAAGTGCCGGCACTGACCAGCGACCGTTACCCAGTCCAGCGAGGATCCTTCGCTGAACTAACCGATGATGATGTGGCCGTATTTCGTGGCATTCTTGGTGGACCCGACACGAGCCGTGTACTGACAGCGGCGGATGAAGTTCAGAACTACAACATCGACTATTTGCGCAGCGTGCGAGGGTTCGGCCGTGTGGTGCTAAAACCCAAAACTACCGCCGAAGTGGCCGACGTCATGCGGTACTGCAACGAGCGCCGTTTGGCCGTGTGTCCGCAGGGTGGGAATACGGGTCTGGTCGGTGGTTCGGTGCCCGTGTTTGATGAGGTCGTCCTATCGCTGCAGCTGATGGATACGATCGAGCGTATCGATGAGTACGCGGGTATTGTGGTGTGTCAGGCGGGCTGTGTGCTTGCCAACCTGGAGGAGCAGGTCGGTGCCCGTGGATTGGTTATGCCGCTCGATCTCGGTGCTAAGGGATCGTGCCACATCGGGGGCAATGTGTCCACGAATGCGGGCGGTTTGCGGTTGGTGCGATATGGCAATCTGCATGGTTCGGTACTAGGCGTTGAAGCGGTAAGGTGTGAAATGGTGGCCAAAATGGCTTTGCTGGGTGATAAACTGCGGTTTGTGTGATTAAAGGTAACGGCCGAAGGACGTGTGCTAGATCTGATGTCTAACTTCAAGAAGGACAATACCGGGTACCATCTGAAGCATCTCTTCATCGGGTCTGAGGGTACGCTCGGCATCATTACGCGGCTGTCCATGTTCTGCCCCACCGCTTCCCGTTCCGTCAATGTTGCATTCCTGGGACTGAACAGCTACGACGACGTTAAGCGCACGTTCCTGGCTGCGAAACGTGGGCTCGGGGAGGTGCTGTCCTCGTGCGAAATGATCGATGCTCCATCGCTGGATAGTTGCACACGATTCCATGGATTGCAGTAAGCGCGCATGGCAAGAGGCGAACGGGAGCAGAATTTTAACGTTAGTATTTCTTTGAAAACTTCTCCAACGAAGGTCACCGATTGAGAAGTATCCCTTCTACATGCTAATCGAAACGTCCGGAAGTGATGCGGGACATGATGAGGAGAAGCTCACGCGCTTCCTGGAACAAACGATGGAGCAGGGCTTGGTACAGGATGGCACAGTTACGAACGATTCCACCAAAATGAAGGTAACGAGAAAATTGTTTCCTCTCTGAACGAAACTTTTCTAATTCTTCAAGTATAATTCGTACTTATTCTTGGATTGGAATTACCAGAAGATTAATATTCTTGTCTATTTCCCAGTCTACGATTCATCGTAGCAAAAGAAAGCTCATACGTTAGACCATTTTGAACGTAGTATTTTATTGGTGTTAATGTGTTTTGTTTAATATTCTCATAATAACGATTAAAAAAAGAAATTAGAGTTGTAATATGATGATTGTTGTCTTTATCTTGATAAAAATGATTTAAAAAGACACATAATTGAGTGTTTCCCAAGGAATTCTTTTGCATTCTCCATGCCTTTATCCTGTCCCAATCAGTCAATAAGTACAAATATTTACACTTCCCTTGCGAGGCATCGATAACTACAAAGAATAGACTCCATTTTCTAAACGTGCGCATTAAGCGTATCCTAATATTTGTCAAGCGCTTGTGTATAGCGTCGTATCGCAGATGATAACGCAATCGCGCTCCATTTTGTATGTTTTATCTAAAGCGTCCCGTGCCACTTGATACTGTTACAAGATAAGATCTGGGTCTTTTGCCTTATTTTATTGATGTACAATAATTAACCTTTATACACTTAACCGCTTGTTTGACTTTCGTTTTCAGAACATCTGGATGCTACGGGAACAGATTGCGGACAGCCTGTTGAGCGATGGGTATTGCTTCAAGTACGACATTTCGCTACCGTTGGATCAGTTTTACGATATTGTACTGGCGGTGCGTGAGCGTGTCGGTGATCTGGCGATCAATGTTACCGGTTACGGCCACATAGGAGATTCGAATCTACATCTCAACGTGTCCTGTGCCCGTTTTACGCCGGAAATTTACGGCCTGCTAGAACCGTTCGTGTACGAGTACACGTCGAGGCTGCGGGGAAGTGTCAGTGCCGAGCATGGGATCGGGTTTCTCAAGCGTAAGTACCTGCACTACTCGAAACAGTCGGAACCGTTGCGACTGATGCGCCAGATGAAGCAACTGCTAGACCCGAACGGTATCCTGAACCCGTACAAAGTGCTGCCACCGGAATCACCAGACCAGTCGCGGTAGTGTAATAATTGCGAACTGGCGTTAATAAAGTGACGATTAATACGGCTTTTGAGCTTTGGAAAGGGTGGTAATTTTAACGCGATTGTAGACTGAAAATATCAATTCATACAAGGATGGGTGTACAGGTACATATTTTAAACAGTTGTTTAAGTTTGTATAATAAAGAAGTAATTAGCTGGATGTACAATTTCGTCGAAATGATTCTAAAAATTGTTTAGAAATTTCAAAGTTTATATCGCTATAAAAAACAAATTACTAAATAAACAAAACTAATTGCTTGAAATATGTCGTTGAAAACAATCTACTACACAGACAGATTATACATAGGCAGTACGAGTTAAGTGAACCGATTTACTAGTTGTTTCATTTCATTATATTCAAAAGCAACTATATTTAACGATTGTAATTAGTTACACAACATGCATTCATAGGTTTTGTGTCTTTCGCTACATTTGTCCCTCCGCTCTTGCTGTTACGATTATGGTTTTCGCACTACATCATCATCGTTTCGATCGTAAATTGCTGCATCTTTTTAAATGCGACGAACATTTGCAAAACTTATCGCGCCCGGTTGAATGTTTGCCTTTGGTTCTTTGATGTTGCTAAGTCTAAAGCAGCCTTGCCGGCATTTGCCCCAGAATGTTGGATAGCGGAAATACAGCATTCGGATTCGAGTGTCTTAAAGGTCGTGTGGATTCATTTCTCTATCACTAGCTTATCCGGGGCTCCATACAATTGTCCAACTATAGTCTGAAAGATGGTACACGGTTGTGAGCATAAGACCATTTCAGGCATCGCAGCACCATGGAAAGAAGGAAAGGGAAAATACTGTTAATACAAAGCTGCCAAACGATACGCTGGTGCTGTACATTAAGCATACAATTATTTCTCGCAACCTCGATGCACATGAAACATATGTTTCATTAATGCCCAAATCAAAATACTATTATTACATCATATTGTTCCGGCTCACGAATTTCCTAACCTCAAACCCCTAACAGATAAACAAATTGGCATCACCCTGTCGTACTCACCTGCCGTTTGATGATTTCGAGATTTTTCTGTGCGTACGATAGCTCACTGGCAATGGTGGTGCTATCGGTCAGTGCTTTGTTTTCTCTAAATGCATCTCGAATCCGACGCAGTGCGTACATGCTGTAAAAAAGACAATCAGAACGTAATCAATTAAAATCTGCTCCGCGATATCATGCCCGGCACTTACCGATAGTTGTACGAATCAAACTTCTGTGACGCACGCAGCAACTGTTTGTAGAGCGATAGCACCTTCATCTTGTGTCCCGGTCCGGCCATACACGGTAAATTTGTTATCAGAGTGGAATGAAATGAGGAACAACTCCTCGCCGCAGGTGAAATGTTTGTGTTGATAATATGCGGTGTCTTTCATGCAATACAAATCAAAACAAAACGTTCCCCAATCCCAGTTTCGGCCCAATACGCACTTTTGACAGTATGTTTGAATGTGTCAAATTTGACACTTGCCGTGAATGTGTCAAATTTGACACTTGCCATGTAAATTTCGATAGAAAAAGTTTATTTTTCATTCGCTTTACTTTAATTTACAGATGTTTAATCACTTGTACAATAAATTACAATGCTACATATGTTTACGATGATATTAGTGCAACACATTTTATTCAACTATACTTTTATCCATTACCGCTAGGTCGCGCTAGGTGCTTCAAATTCAAACAAACAGTTGGGGCAATTCTTTCAGTTTCGATTTCAAGTAAATATATTTATCACAATTATGCGAATTGAACAACGTTATTTTTTTCAAAAAAGCTTACAACGTTGATATTCGGGTTCAACATGATTTTATTACAAGGAAAACAGAGTACAAAAATATTCAACAATAAATAAAACGATGCACCAAAAACGTGTGGTTGCATCGAAATCGATGAGCCAAAGCCAAAACAATGCCAAACATGCCGCACTGTTTTCGGGAAGGAGATTTAATTTTATGATGATGGAATGGAGCGCTTTCTGACGCGCGAGAGCTACTAAGTATCATCGTTCCACCGTTGAAACTGCCCTGCTTAAGCCAAATAGGTACTGGCGGAAACGTTACCACCCTTACCGGTCCAGTTCGTGTGTACGAACTTACCCTCTTTACCCAGCAGCTCGTATGTGTGAGCACCGAAATAGTCACGCTGTGCCTGCAGCAAATTGGCGGGCAATCGCTCCGAACGGTATCCGTCGAAGAAGGCGAGGGCTGCCGATAGGGCCGGCACTGGTACACCCCACAGCACAGCTTGGCTCACCACCTCACGCCAAGACTGTTGGTTATCCATCATGGCTTTCTTAAAGAAATCATCCAGCAACAAGTTCGTCAGCTGCGGATTGCGCACAAACGCATCGCGAATGTTGCCAAGGAACACACTGCGAATGATGCAGCCGCCACGCCACATCAGCGCAATACCACCGTAGTTTAGATTCCACTTGTACTCGTTCGCAGCTTCCCGCAGAAGCATGAATCCTTGGGCGTACGAAACGATCTTGGCGCAGTACAATGCATTGCGGATGTGCGTAAGGAACTGTTTGCGATCAGCCACGGACGCTTTGGTGCTGGGTCCCGCAAGCTGTTTGCTAGCACGAGCACGTTCCTCCTTCAGCGCAGACAAACAACGCGAGAACACGGCTTCACCAATCAACGTAACCGGTACGCCATGATGGAGTGCGGCGATCGCTGTCCATTTGCCCGTACCCTTCTGTCCGGCTGTATCACGAATGCGTTCCAGCAGATAGCCCTCCTCGTCCCGGTAATTTAGAATGTCGCGTGTGATTTCAATCAGGAACGAATCCAGTACACCTTTGTTCCATTCGTCGAATTCCTGTGCCATCTCCTTCTGCGTCATTCCGAGTGCCAGCATTAGATGGTACGCTTCGCAGATAAGCTGCATATCACCGTACTCGATGCCGTTGTGTACCATCTTTACGAAGTGACCAGCACCTCCTTCGCCAACCCACTCGCAGCATGGATCACCATTCGATTTGGCACAAATTGCCTTAAAGGTAACAAAAAGAAAAATAGAGTAAAATTTAGTGCCAATCGCGCAATACACTTTGGAGCAAAATCTTTACACACCTGGAAGATATCTTTAATTAATGGCCAAGCGTCCGGATGTCCTCCGGGCATTAGGGATGGTCCATAGCGGGCACCTTCCTCTCCACCGCTTACACCCGAACCCACGTACAGGATACCCTTTGCCTTCAGCTCCTCATAACGACGGGCCGAGTCCTGATGTTCCGAGTTACCTCCGTCAATGATCACGTCGCCCTTCTCGATCAGCGGAAGCAGTTGGTTAATGAAATCATCTACTGCACTGCCGGCTGTGAATAAAATTAAGAGAGGTACATATTAACCTATGATCAACTTCTATTGCTGTGTATATTCTTAAATAAATGTCCAACTTTTAGTTGATCATTCACCCTTTTCGAACAATCATCAAAAAAAAAAAAAATACCGATCGATCTACAAAGGGTCACATGAGCGCACGGATCTCAAACATGCGATTCTCGTTCTGTCACGAACTAGAACATCATCGATCTCTTTTCAGCACGCATCATTTACTAACGTTCCGTGCGATTGCTTCCTGCTTCATTAACCGCGACACTTTACAAACAATTCAAGATCAATGCTCAGGGACATCGTCATCCGCTAGCCAGAACGCGTGACAGGCAAGCCTTACTCTGAAAGGTCAACACCGAGCGGGAGCTTTCACTTATTGCCTTGCACTGTCGCTGGTCCGCTGCTTCGATGGCCAGCACATGACCGTTTGAACCAACGCGAAAAACACAGTTACGTTGAGCGTGCCGCTTATCGCTTGGATAGAGACCGTCTTCTCCGTTTGCGAATTTCGATCGGCACAGACGGTGGTGTACAACCTACAAATGACCCGATGCTACCCACAGTATTCTTACCTTTTACCAGCATCATAATCTTGCGTGGTTTCTTCAACTTGTTCACCATATCTTGCAGCGAGGTGGCCCCAATGATGTTGGTACCTTTGGCTTCATTCTCCAGGAAATGGGTAACCTAAGGGGATAAGAAGAGGAAAAGCGAATGCAATTAAAGGACAGCCGTTCAGCAAGATACAAAACTAAGGCACAGGAGGTGTTCTATTCGATAGCAACGCCAGAGAACGCATTCGACCCATTTATGTTAATCCACGGCAATGGTGGTCGATCGTTTCCGCGCGGTGAAGGGTCACTGCTGGTGCGTTTCGCGTTAAATTGTGCGGTATACTGTAACCCTCGTGAGGTCATTTCAAAGTTATGAGAAGGACACATCAACAATGTAAAGCTTCAAACATTAAACTTAAACGTTATTGCCCGATGTAAACGGTTTCGTATTGTAGAATTTAAAGAAATCTCACCTGGATATAATATAAACCGATATATTTGTATATGACAAAATATCTCCTAAAATGATACTATACCGAAGTGTAATGAAATGATACTCGTAAATTACATCGAATGTAATCACGAGATCATGCCCGGCACGCTTCAGTTAATCGAGCAACTCCCGGTGAAAGTTAAAACTCTACGTCTATATATGACGCAACAAGCTTTATATAGCTTTTGTTGCATAAACAACGAAGGTGGCCACGAATTGAAAGTAATAATGTGATGAAAAAAAAAAACAATAAAAGGTTCAAAATTTCGAAAAGTCCCAAAAACGTAACTGTGCTAAACATTTCTAAACTCACCTTATCCACGGTACGATTGTAGGCGCAAACGACAAAACCCTTCGAGTCCATGTTGAGGATCAGGTTTTGTCCCATCACGGCCAAACCGATCAGCGCAATATCAGCTTTCCTGGAAAGGGACAAAACCATTGCAGATCGATCATTACACACAGTGCACTGTAATCTATCCTGTCAGAGGTCACCGGACGCGCACGATCGCCGCACGAAATTTTCGTCTTCCAATCGCTGGTTTTATTATGCAAGCAGACCTGTTCTACAGCCCACGGAGTTTTGTGTTGCCATTCGGAAAGGTCTTTCGGTTGGTTGAGCCTAGCCTAGCCGTAGCATCGCGCTTAAGGTGACCTTGTCTAGGCAATGCTTGTAACTGCTGATGATCATCGCGCTATTGTGATGAATCATTGGCATGGAAAGACAAGGTGCAATTATATTAGCTCTGCAAGATTTCTAACAGCCTTGAGGAACACCCTTGCTGTGCAAGATTTGATGCATTTGATCGTTCCAGAACCCGCTCAACGGACATTAAAATCAAGCACAATCATTCGCGACACAAGTCACGGAAGCGAGATAAGAACACTGTGGACTTTCTGTCGAGTATCGAGCAAAACGGCAAACATTCGAAACAAACATTCAAGTTGAAAGTAGTCAACACCTACACGGATGGTAGGCCACGGTTCAAACAACGTCACAATACCTCGAAATGGGAAAAAAGGCACGCATAATTTCTGCCATCATCAATGGCTCCAACGGGTTCTACAATAAGCGCCGTCTGTTTGTTTACTGCGGGGTCACTATAGAGCAACACCGGGACACTTTGGCAAACGTGTCTTTCATGTCTGAAGAACTTCGGCAATCGAATAACAAATAAAAAGCGAACCATCGCTAGGCAGGGCGAGGTCGAGGGAAACCACACAGTGCGTTTGGTTTGGTATTGACTGGCCGCAAGTGTTTGCAAGATCGACGCGTCAAACGATGACTTGCACAGGGGCAGGTGAAGGTGCCCTTTGTGGCACGAGCAGGAATCGAACATGATGGCGCACTGTACACAACTTACGGGCTGGACATGTTGTACGATGTCAAGGTGCAGAGCAAACGGCGTAAGGATTTAATTTTGAATTCACTGGGTAATACCCCTTCGGTACGTTGGCGAGGAACTGCGGTACAGGCGTTTAGTTAAAGCGTTTAAGGAAGATAGCAGACGACAGGTACGAAATACACGTCGCTTCACACACTATGCACACAGCCGAATGTCGTTCGATCGGTCCCGCCGGGCTTGAGCGAACCGACACGATACGGTTCCATTGGCACAGTGGGCACTACTTGTTTCGGATTGCTTATAATGTGCGCTGAAATTATTTGCCGGTTCGACTCCATTTAAAATCGATAATTAAATGATTAAATGACTGTTTTAATGGTGATGAATGGTCATTTGTTTTCGAAAATAAAGCAAACCAATTTCCAACGGAAGTTTTATAGCAAAAGTAACTAATATTCCATAACTTACCGCTTTTTATTGATGATTTAACCGCGTATAATTTGGAAGCAAATCATATTATGCTGCCAGTAACATCACATTCCTCCACTGTGCGCTATAGGCTGAAAGATTTCGTCGTCCAGTGCCGGTTTTCTCCATACAGCGGTAGTAGTGTCATCATCCGTAGCAACGCGAATCGTACGATGCAAGTCGCTTACGCACGCATACACACTGGATGACGAATCTTACGCATATGCAAACCGGCGCAAAAAATAACCCCGCACACGGCACGCGACGATTGGCGCGGAATGAGTCCTTGAGGTAGCTGACAGCACGTGAGCTACCAGTACAGTGCGTGTCGTAACTGTAGCACGATCAAAGAATATATACGCGTTTTTGGATGCAATTTTACGGCAAAAAAAAAACAACTGGCCTACTGTTATCGGTTGGTAGAGTGTACTCCATTTATTGAACGTTCAAACGTAAACGATGTGTATATGTTTGTTGTGTGTAAGGGGATGTTTTTTAGTAGAACAATATTAAGCTGGATTGTTAGGGTCGAACACTTTTTACACATCCATTACCTGTTGTTGATCTGCTATTTAATAATAAATTATCATAAATAAGTAACGTAAATGCAATCCTGAGAAGATGCAGCAACAGTGTGTCGCGCTACGTGCACATATTGTAAGTAAACCAAATAATGTGGAAGCATTAAGGAAAACTATATTAAAACAAAATATATTAAGAGGGATGATAAAACTGCACAACGATCGGTCTTTAATGAATAGGAAATAATATACAAAATATGATATTTGTTATACAAAATGCGGCCACTTGTTTACACTCAATTTCAAAAGTTCGTTCAAAAAACTGCGATTCAATCAAACATGTAACTTTAACTCATCATTAAAATGCCAAGCTTTCCGACCGTAATCGGACTATTGCTATCGATACATGTAATACAATGTAATGCAATTGTAAGACAGACAAATAGACACGGGAAAGAAGCATAATAAAGGCACACAAATTATAAAGCAACGTCGGCTGTCTACACGTTAAGCACTTAAGGATGATCTTTAGATCCTATTCAATAATGATATTTATAGCTTTTCCATTTAAACCAAAATAATGCAAATATCTCACTAAGAAATGCCCAAAAAATGTATGTGTACAGAGAAAGAAATTCCCTAATGTTTAATATAACATTCAAACAATTTTCTTGAAAACAGTAACGATAGTGAAAAGCCATTAGAACAGAACATATGCAACGTTTACCGTTTAGTTTAGTTACTCTTTGAATGGTCATTTGTTACAACAGTTGAAATATTTTATCCGCTACTCGCTCTCCTGGTGTAGCTACTACTTGTATGAGTGAAACTTTACTATATCGTTAGCCTTTTGCGCAAAGTTAATCCATCACATCCCAGCGTATGCAATTTCATGCGCAAAAATACTCTGTTTTAAACATCTGTATCTATGAAACCGAAATGCGCAGCTTGTTTCTATTGTTATCAGATGATAGTGCCAGCAATAATTCACGCGTTACATTTGGTCGTTTTAATAGTGTTTTGTAGTGTTCTAAGAACGGAGAAAATTAGTCGAAAAAGTGTACATTTAATATTTCCAAATTTGGCATTTTAACGGAATCTATACTGTTTACAATTGTGGGAAAATAATATTAGACAATGGAGAAAATATATTTTAGAAAACAATCCGTAGAAAATAAAAACAATTTGCAAAAGAAAATTGATTTTTTTTCTTCAGATATCTCGAGTTCTGAAGATGGCCAAATAAAAATAATATACTAGCCCCTATTCTGACTCATTTCCGCAAGAACTATAAAGTTTTATGCCAGTTGGATTAAGATTTCGTACCTTTGTGATGTAATATGTTAATGAAGTACTTAAAAGAAATGCATGTTTCGTACACTTTTTGCTGCTATACTCCACCATACGCTGTAGGATTCTATGCAGCAGCAGCAGTAGCATTATATAGACAACAGTACTTGACAGAGGTTCTGTTTTTTTTATAGTTCAGTCGGGTACATGGATCTGTACTTCTCTTATATATTGGCTAGCGGATAGTTTGTTGATGATCATATATGTCGCACGTGTAATTTTACTAACTCTCGATACTCAACCGTTCATCACCAACCTTCCATTACAAATCACGCCGACAATTGTGATTGTGAACGGTGTAATTTGCCGTGATATATTATATTTACTACTGCAAAACCGCTCGAAATCAGCAGCCTTCGAAGGATTAGAAATATGTTATCAGTTTTACCGTCGATTTGTTCCGTGTACGTAAGTTTTCATATACTAATTTCCAATTCCATTACAAGCGATTCTGATGGCTTCTGAATACTACTGTGTTTGCTTTAAAGATTTTCTCTTCGTTTTAGGTTAAAATTCGTATTACTTAGTAATAGTCCTAAAGGATACATCTTTACACCAGTACCCCGATTATATTGCATGCGGTGCGATGTTCGATTTAACAGAAGCTAACTATTGTTTTACAGTACATTTCATAGACATCTGCCATCTGGTAAATCGTTAGACAGTTTTCTGTTTTTTGGTGGGATCTATTTTTCTATACGATATATTGTTATTGCAAACAGACATTGTTTGAATAGTTTTGTATTACTTCCTGCTCTCCGTGTATGATGCTAAATGGTGTAACGTGTGTAACAATATATGTGCAAAAGATTATCTCTGCAGTTTAAATAATCTGTGTAAATCGCTACGTACGATACAAAAACGGAATTTTGTTGAAAATTGCTGCTTCATTGTAATGCTTCGTTTGGTTTTGTTTTTGGCGGTCAGTCTAAGAAGTATAATTGAGGGAGGAAAAAAATCGCTGTGCAAAACGATCATCAAACGCAAACAATCTGTTTTGTCCTTTTTACATACTCAGCATGTACTACACTACGCATGATGTTATACTTTGCGATTCATCATCAACGATGGAAAGCGATTTTTTATGAGTTTGATAAGATTTTAGTTATGTACTCTCTAGGTTGATCATGCGCGTTTATTCATTAATCGCAAAAACGGATCATTTCTTCAGTTCTCTCTATTCGCTAAAACAAAAAATCCACATTGGCTTACTAAACGGGTACAGTACGTTCAATTGTAGCGGCCACAGAACTTGACTCAGTGTCTGCTGTTAATTGTTCCTCGTTAGCAGTGGCAGATGTGATTTCAGTGGTATCATTGGTATCGATAGTAGCAGTAGTAGTAGAGGATGTAGAATTTGTAGTGTTCGTAACAGTGCAACTGACATCTGCAACTGCATTGGTACTACCGTTTGTGTCACATTTCGTCGGTTCAGTAGAATCAGTGGAAAGCACAGTTGTGGCAATAGCAACCGGAGCACTGCTGCTAACTGTTGCTTCGGTTTTAGCGGTATTCTCTGTGGCAGCGTTTGATTTTTCTACATTTTCGATACGGGCTTTTTTACAAGCCGGCGCTGTTAATATTTTATCTACATCCTGCAATGAATCGTGGGTAAAATGTGTTTTCAATGTTAGTGCGTATTGATAAATAATTTAGTTTAAGTTATCTATCTGTTTGCACCAAGGAATACGCATCTAAATTGAACTATAAAGGAAAATTAACCATCTCCACCGAAGCACAATTTAAAAAGAATCCAGAACGTACCAAAAGTAATGTGCATGAAGAATAATACTAACGCAATATAAAGGACGAATAACATAAACAGCATAGAATGCTAACAAAACTTACCTGTTCGGGGTGCTTTCCAATGTATTCCAGGCGGGCTGCTTCGTACATTTTAACGAACTTATCCCGCTGTTCCTTGAACTGTGCAAACAGCACATCATCCCGGTGTCCTTTTAGACGATTCGCGAGCTCGGCTTTCCTATCATGCTCCGCCTTAATATCTTGCGTGACCCACGGTTTGTCCAGTGGGTATTCTTCCCTGCTCTGATGCTGTGGCGGTCTTGCCCTGGTTCGCTTTCCATTCGAACCTATCGCACCACCATTCGGTGCCATACCGTTGCGTGGGAATGGCAACATCTTACCACCCACACCACGTGCATGCATATTTCCATTCATATTGCGACGCATCGGTCCGTCTAAACCGTGGCGCAGAGGCGGTGGCATCATTCGTCCCATGCCGGGTGGTGGTGGGGGCATCGACCGACCGGCCATCGGTGGTATCGGAGGAGGTAGTGGTCTGTTCATCGACAATAGCGACATTGGCCCAGGATGACCGGTGCCGTATCTTCCACCCTGTGGTCCTCTCATGCGCATACCCGGACCGTTGCGAAAATGGGCTGGCGGAATTGGTGGTGGTATCGGTGGCGGATTCATATGTCCTCGTCGATTGGCTGCCGGTGGGCCAGGAAACATATTTGGCGGAGGCATTTGGTGACCCCAGCTAAGCATTCCGTTCGCTCCACCGTTCATGCGATTCCTCATGCCTGGTGCTCCATTCTTCATCGGACGTTTCGGCGGAGGATTCATTCGTCGATTGCCGTTTTTGTTTCCACCATCCAACACACTCGAGACTGATGGCTTTGGTCCACCGATATTATTACCCGTACCGTTTGCGGTGGATGTAAGTGAATCATCATTGAAATCCACGAAGCCGGGATCGTCGCCTAGTTGATTAGCGTTGAACATTACGCTCATGCTTCGCATGTTGTTCATTGGATTATACGGCTTGTTCATGCCCTGTTTGAATCGCTGCCGATTTGCCATTTGATTGCCTATGCGTTTGTTTCCTTCGTTAGTCGGAACCTTGTTGGAGACCATTATTTACATCGTTTTTCCTGCGCTATTTTTCGTCTCTAGATACCAAGCTGTTGTGGCCCCGCCGTAAAGCTACTCACTGTGTTAACGAGCTAACAATAGTGCTGCTCCGATTTACAACTTGAGTTTTCCTATTTTATTGCAACAATCGTTGGGTTTTCACTATTCACCGACTTAAACTTGCTTCCTCTTTTCCGGAAAACCTTTATTGTATGCGCTGCTTGCTTTGATACCTTTTATCTGCGTTTTTCCTTTTGACAAATGGCTGTTCTAAACCGATGACAGTTCTAGAAATAGACCTCGGATTAGCTCGAACCAGAAAATTAATAAAAACGATCGATTTCTCTATAGCTGCACAATGAAAATAGCCAAAAGTGAAACAATGTAGTTTAGTTAGTTGGATAAACCATTTGTGAAACATAGTTTTGTGAAATAAAAAAATATATTCGTTGTTCTAAAACAAAAGTCACTTTTATTTTGCTCAAACGTCAAACAGTTTTGAGTTGTTGACGTTTGGCATTGTACAACAATTGGAAAGCATGGTTTGCGGTGTATCGTTCGTGTTCTGTTGAATGGTATGCAGAAGTATTTTCTCTCATTTAAACCATTCAATTAACGTGAATACAAAATGGTAAGTAACAAAGCGGTGATCTTCTATAAATTTCGTTGTATATATGAAAGCCTAAAACCCATAACTATGATTTCAGATGAAAAAAACGTCGCGTTATTTCACCGAGAAGGAAGCGAGCAATGCAACAGATGAACATGGGGAACCTTCACTCCCGAAGCTTGAAATAAAGCAGGATGGAGAATTGGAACAGGCAGGTAAACAACCGCCATTCAGAAAAGGAAAACGAGATAAAAATGCTCACCAAAATGCACCCTTTAGACCGAAACAAGAAAAAGCACTTCAAATTCCCATTGATCCGGCCGCGCTGCTACGTCATTCGCGGGGCGAATCTATGAATTTAGCCGGTGTGAAATCGAAATTGCATAAAATCAATGAAAAGCGTAGGGATATTAATATTGAGTACGCTGCACAGCAAGCTGCTCGGGCGGAAATTCTACTGCACGAGGAGGAAGGTTATCTCGAAGCGGATGAAGGCGAAAGTACAACCAACATTACGCAGAAGGAAATAGTGGATAATGTGGACATAACAACAGCAACGAAACACTTCAACTTAGCACTTGACTTTGGTCCATATCGCGCACGTTATACGAAAAACGGTAAGTTCTTGCTGCTGGGCGGGAAACGTGGCCACGTTGCAGCGTTCGATTGGGTACAAAAGAAGCTGCTGTGTGAAATGAACGTAATGGAATCGGTGCACGATGTTTCATGGTTGATGAATCAAACGATGTACGCTGTGGCGCAGAAAAACTGGGTACATGTGTACGATAACAAGGGAACGGAGTTACATTGCATTAAGGCGATGCATCGGAGCGTACGGTTAGAGTATCTGCCGTATCACTTTTTGCTGAACAGTGCTGGCGAAAATGGGTTTCTCTCGTGGATGGACATATCCGTCGGCCAGTCAATAGGAAACTACAATACCAAAATGGGTAAAATATCAGCAATGACACAAAATCCTTGGAATGCGGTTACGTGTATCGGTGGTTCGAAAGGTGTAGTTTCAATGTGGTCACCGATGGTGCGAGATCCGCTTGCTAAGATGTTATGTCACCCGGTCCCGTTGACTGCAATCACAATCGATCCGAGAGGTGTTCACATGGCAACGGCGGGATTGGATCGTAAGATAAAAATATGGGACATAAGACAGCTGGAAGGTCCGCTCGAAACGTATCACATCAATATAGCAGCCTCGGAGATCGAGCTGTCCCAGCGCGGGTTGTTAGCACTGGCCATGGGCAATGTGTGTGAGGTCTACCGTAGAACTCACAATTTCAATGCAGATAGAATGGAGCCTTATATTAGGCATGGAACAAACGGTTCCATAGCTAGCATCAGATTTTGTCCATATGAAGATATCCTCGGTTTAGGTACATCAAAAGGCTTCGTGTCTTTGATTGTGCCTGGTTCGGGCGAACCAAACTTCGACACCTTTGAAGCTAATCCGTACCAATCACTTTCGCAACGACGTGAAGAGGAGGTACACAAACTGCTCGAGAAGATTCCTGCCGAATTCATTGGTCTTAATCCTACACAAATCGACGAGGTGGATGTACCTTCCGCCAAACAACGACTGGAACAGAAGGTAAAACTGTTGACCCTAAAACCACCAAGGATAGATTTTGAGCCGCGTAAACGAAACCGCGTCTCGAAAGCGAAACTAGTCCAGATAAAACGTAACGTAAAGGAGGCTCGTTTCCTCGAGGCGGCCAAAGAGTTGCGCGAGATCAAAGAGAAACTGTTGGCGGAGGAAGAACCCACACAGGAATCCACCGATTTCATACCGCTAGAATCGAAAAGTGTGCTCGATCGTTTCAGCTCGAAGAAAAAGAAGAAATCTGCTAAATAATATCGCACCTATTGTGTATTATGTTAATTTATTATTAAGGCAAATAAATCTATCCGTTCACTTGTAAATGCTTGTGTAGTATTCTTCCTCAAGATCGTATAGATCGGCCGCCATATCATCCCGAACGGCCATCAATTTGTTGTCGCGATCTATCTGTGTGGTACGGTAGAGCGTAGAGTTGCTACAGATCGCTTCATTGACCGAATGAAAATCGTTCAGGATAAGGTACTGTTTGATGTCAGACACGAGTTTCATGAGTGATTCGCCTGCCCGCACAATGTTTGCCGCTCGTACTTGCGTTTCGTACGTGTCCTGTTCGCATTGCGTTATCTTTGATAGCTGTGTATCGTTTTCACCTTTGGCAAGCCGAATTATTTCTGAAACAAAACACAGAGCGCATAATGCAAAATAAACGAACTGAACCCCGGGGGCTGAACTTACCTTCGAAATTTTCTCGCATGCTCCGAATGTCTTCCTTCAGTCGAGAGTTGTAGGATTTCAACAGGGCTTCCTTGGATTGCGTTAAATTGCGCTGCATTTTTAGATATTTGGTAATGTTTGAGTACAATTGTCTGTGATTCTTTTTTTCGGCGGCAACCAATTTTCGAGGATGAGTAAAAAGTTTCACTTCGTTTCGTCAGTTGTTTACGATTGACAATGAAAGAAAAAAACAAGAAAACAGCAAACGAACCCAAGCTGTCTTAATTTATGCTGCATGGGCAAGAACAATGTTCGCTTGATGGCAAGATGGCCGAAGACCGATATAATCAGGAATAATTATTAATTTAAATTGTGTGTTTGACAAAAATAGCCTAAATCAGAAAACATTTTCATCTTTTTCCTTTAATCTTTCTATTGTATTTTTGCATTCTTAACGAAACATTTGTACCTGAACGAAAATGTCAAAATCATACCCCCACCAGTTTAACGAAACACGTCATGCTACCGTATTTCGGTGGTGTGCGTGAGGTCCGTCTACTCTACGGTTGACGTGTACTTTAGGAACAATAAAGCCTGGGCGAATGGTAGCACAGGTCGATCATTTCCAGTTCAGCGATAGAGAAAAGACAAGCCGAAAATCTGGTTGAACGTCTTTGCAATACTGTGATTACAAGTTGTTACAGGGTGTAAAAGTCCCGTTAGTGTTTGGTGGTTTTATTCGGTGAGATTTGCGAGCTGGAAGAAGTAACACATTAAAGTAAGTTGAAGGTAAGCGCGTGCTATAACAAAATTGTAACAAGGTGCCGGTAGCAATGACACCGACACGAACACGGCGGTGTACAAATGGCCTGCGAAAAGAGTGTGATATATTGTAGGGTAATCCAATTGCCGGATGGGAAATTTTTTGTGTGCGTGGACCCCAAACAGGACTTTCCGGCCGGGACGAAGCGGAACATTCTAGAATGGTGATGGTGTGGCAAACAAAAAAGAAGTAGGAAGAAGCCAGAATCGTAAAAAAGGAGGTAGCTAAGGGGCCATTTTTCGTGCGTGTGTTCCGTCCGTTTCAATGCGCTCGGGCGCAGCGAGCCAGCGTCAAACAGAGATGGAAAATCCCCGGTTTGTCGAGTTAATGGTTGCCAGGCGGGAAAAGGATAGGCAGTACGCGTACGGAAACGGTTGACGTGTTCTTTTTGCATTGGAGCAGGTCTGGCTCTCTTGGGGTTAGAAGACGCTTTTGTAGTTCTATTTCAGTCGTTGGGGTAGAAAGTTGGGCTGTCATTTTGCTCGCCTGCTCATCATCGTCGGGTGCAATTAAGTGAGTTTTCTAGAATTCTAATGCGTAATCTGTACAATCGTTTCGGAATATATTGGACAACTTGCTGGTGGGAACTAAGCAATGCTAGATACCGGCGTCATATAGATACACGGGTGCTTCTAGTGTAATGGGGTCAACAGACATAACGGTTGTTTTTCGCGTTTGAATCGAGTCGCGCAGGATGACGTGATTTTTATATTAAACAGTCAAGAATGACCTAAATATTCAGTGAAATATTCTCAGTGTGTACTTGCATGTTGGATTTAACAATGAAAGTCGCCTGCCTTGTTAATTGTGCCGCTCTCAGCTTTAATGCTGCTCGTTCGAACACTGACGTGGCCTTATGGCGGATGTTGGATTGATTATGTGGCAGCACGGGGGATGAAATTATCCGAGTTGGCTTAGATGGTTTTTTTAATTTTCAAATTCTGTTACTAATTACGATTGCTTGATGTGAAAGTTTTAGTAGAGTTATTCTAATTCGCTGGCAACAATTGCCGTACCACGTGTTTCGGGTCATTTTAGTAGGCTACGTGAAAGTGTACCATTTCTTCCTCACTTGCATTGGTTAACAATTTACCTTTTGCTAATTTGCGTTCGTTCTTGATGTATTTTATCCACTCCCTTACAGTAAAGCAACAATGAAGTTATTAATTAAATCGGCCCTAGTGGTCGTACTGGTCGTATTGGCCTGTTCGGCGGAGGAAAAAAAAGAGAAGGACAAGGATATTGGCACGGTGGTCGGTATTGATCTCGGCACGACGTACTCCTGCGTCGGTGTGTACAAAAATGGACGCGTAGAAATTATTGCCAACGATCAGGGTAACCGTATTACGCCGTCCTACGTGGCATTTACCGCCGACGGCGAACGTCTGATTGGTGATGCCGCCAAGAACCAGCTGACGACGAACCCCGAAAATACTGTGTTCGATGCGAAACGTTTGATCGGGCGTGAGTTCACCGACCATACGGTGCAGCACGACATTAAGCTGCTGCCGTTCAAGGTGATTGAGAAGAACTCGAAGCCACACATCAAGGTATCGACAGGCCAGGGTGATAAGGTGTTCGCGCCGGAAGAAATCTCCGCCATGGTGCTGGGCAAGATGAAGGAAACGGCCGAAGCATATCTGGGCAAGAAGGTTACGCACGCGGTCGTCACGGTGCCGGCTTACTTTAACGATGCGCAGCGTCAGGCTACGAAGGATGCGGGAACGATCGCTGGGCTGGTGGTGATGCGTATCATCAACGAGCCTACGGCGGCCGCCATTGCTTACGGATTGGACAAGAAGGATGGTGAAAAGAACGTGCTGGTGTTCGATCTTGGCGGTGGTACCTTCGATGTGTCGCTGTTGACCATTGACAATGGTGTGTTTGAGGTGGTGGCCACGAACGGTGACACCCATCTGGGCGGTGAGGACTTCGATCAGCGCGTGATGGATCACTTCATCAAGATGTACAAGAAGAAGAAGGGCAAGGATATTCGCAAGGACAACCGCGCGGTCCAGAAGCTGCGTCGTGAGGTGGAGAAGGCGAAGCGTGCCCTTTCGGCAAGCCACCAGGTGCGCATTGAAATTGAATCGTTCTTCGAGGGTGATGATTTCAGCGAAACGCTCACCCGGGCGAAGTTTGAGGAGCTGAACATGGATCTGTTCCGGTCGACCATGAAGCCCGTGCACAAGGTGCTGGAGGATGCGGACATGACGAAGAATGATGTCGATGAGATTGTGCTGGTCGGTGGATCGACCCGTATCCCGAAGGTGCAACAGCTGGTGAAAGAATTCTTCAATGGCAAGGAACCGTCCCGCGGTATTAATCCTGATGAGGCTGTCGCTTACGGTGCCGCTGTACAGGCCGGCGTGCTTTCGGGCGAGCAGGATACCGACGCGATTGTGCTGCTGGATGTCAACCCACTGACCATGGGCATTGAGACGGTGGGTGGAGTGATGACGAAGCTGATCCCGCGCAACACTGTCATCCCGACGAAGAAGTCACAAATCTTCTCGACCGCCTCGGACAATCAACACACCGTCACGATCCAGGTGTACGAGGGTGAGCGTCCAATGACGAAGGATAACCATCTGTTGGGTAAATTCGACCTGACCGGTATTCCACCGGCACCGCGTGGTATCCCACAGATTGAAGTGTCGTTCGAAATCGATGCCAACGGCATTCTGCAAGTGTCGGCCGAGGACAAGGGTACGGGCAATCGGGAAAAGATCGTCATCACCAACGATCAAAACCGGTTGACGCCGGATGATATCGATCGCATGATTAAGGATGCGGAACGGTTTGCCGATGATGATAAGAAGCTGAAGGAGCGTGTCGAGGCACGGAACGAGCTGGAAAGCTACGCGTACAGCCTGAAGAACCAGCTTAGCTCGAAGGATAAGCTCGGTGCGAGCGTGTCGGACGACGATAAGGCTAAGATGGAGGAAGCGATCGACGAGAAGATCAAGTGGCTGGACGAAAATCAGGATACGGAGGCGGAAGAGTACAAGAAGCAGAAGAAGGAACTGGAAGACATTGTGCAGCCAATCATTGCCAAGCTGTACGCCAGCAGTGGCGGTGCCCCACCACCAACGGCCGGCGGTGAAGATGACGATGAGTTGAAGGACGAGCTGTAAGTGAAAGATGCTTTTCCCGACCCCGAAAAAAGGCGCGATCCTTCCATAACGACAAAGCAAAAGCATTTGCCGTAGAAATGCACATTTAAAATCGCCTTTCACACACACTCTCATTGTCCTGTTTTGTGGTGATTTTTTTTTTGTGGGGGCGCTATTTGGAACACTTGCTGTCATGTGGGCGTCGTTCATCAATGTTTCTCTCCATTTCTTGGGAGAGAATCCATTTCCACATGTCAAGCAGTCAACTTCATCGCAAACTTTGTCGTTAGTGATATATGGGGAGAAGTGGTGGAAGTTATTGGCGCCTTTTATCCCGGACGCAGTGCGTTCCGTGTGGAAAGATCGTTGGAGCAGCACAATTTCGGAGTCTCATCTTATTTTCTAGATGAGTGATACTCACCCAACAACAAAACAAGCATTACAAACACAAACAGACGAAAATGGAGATTCGTATTAGTGTGGAACATGTTTTCATAAGAAGAAATTTAATAGAGAGATGAAACAAGAGCAGCACACACACAAACACACGGTAGAATTACGCAGGGTTTTTTCTGTTTTCTCTTAAAGTAATGGTTGCGAGCTTTTGCGTTTTCGTTTGTTTGTTTTGTTTAACAAACCATATTATATTCGAGCAACAACAGAAGTGGTAGGTGTGTAGAGTAGATGTGTGTGTAGACATGAATCGTTCGCAGTTTTTGTTTTTTTTTTTTAATTTATTGAACAAGAGAAGTGCAGCAATCCCTAAAGATAATACTTACACAAAACAGAAGACCAGAAAATGGCGCGCAACTAGTAAAGAAAGGGAGAAGAAATAGGTCCAGGATGACCCCAGGAGGAGGGAAGATGTTCAAGATATGCTGTAATGTATTTCCGGACTCGTCCGGGGTACTTTGTTGCATGTCCTTCAGCCTTCCTTACCAACGTAGACGTTAGTTTTATAATTCGTTCCATTAATGCACTGTGTTAAGCACAGTTGCAGTAATAGGTAGAATATGAAGACGACGGTGCTGACCCTTCGGTGGGTGGTGGTGGGTGGTAGTGTAAAGCTTCCCCCGTTCACTACTATCTTCAGCACCGTTCTATTTGTGCGTCCCTCAACCAGAGCGAGAAATGATGCAAACGAATGCAAACACGTAGTGTAATATGCTTAAATCCGATCTTTCACACCTTGAAGAAGTTTTACCTCAAGAAGCATCTTTGTCTCGTTTGGTATTGTGTTATTTTTTACCATTCCTGAGAGACTTCTGTTACTGTAGTGTTATAAAAAGAAGTAAAGCACGTTCTCTACTGCCCAGATAGTGAGAAACAGGGAAAACCACGCCCTCCGGAACAAACTCTGCAGAAAAACAAAAACCTTAGGTAAACACATGTGCGATTTCAAGATCCTTTAGTTTCGATGTAATATCTTGTGCACCCTAAGTGCTACAATTCCGTTTCAGTTCGTTTCATTGTTTCTCGTCCATCGACTGAACCTAATGTAAGGAAGAGAGAAATAAAATAAAAAAGAACAAGATGATACTAAAATGACGATCGTTCGTTTTTCACGCGCTGTGCGCGATCGATGAGTAAATGAAAGAAATTGTATGGACTTACCGAGTTCGGTTTTGGTTTTATTGTTTCGTGGTAAAACAGGAAGAAATGTGCGTGTGTTTAGTATTCATATCACGACGCGTTTATTAACATGGTTGTTACTGCCAAAGGAAGCAGAAAGGAATGGTGTACAATGGGGGGAGGAGAACGTTCCATTACAATTGTGTTCCGCGCATTGAGTCTTATGAATGTAAGTTACGGTAAATAATGCACAATTTGTAAGCATCCGCGATTTATAAAACAAAAAACTTGAAAACTAACTAAATACAAACACACAAACGAAACAAATTAGATTCCGCCTAACACTTTTTGTCAGGAACACTAAACTAACTTGCAATGTTTTCATTTCTTGTTCTACCGTCTTGGTCTGATGCTTTCGCTTAAATTGGATAGTCAGTCCTGTGGAGTACTGTGAGGCATACAGCCGCCCAGTCGCGATTGAAACCTCCAGACCAGAGTGCGTTACCGATCAAACTACTTGAACGGCGCCTTTCCGTGTGTTGCACAATGTTTTTTGATTTATGGGCCTATATGCGTGTTACGTACAGCGCAAATCACAAAATTAAACAATAAATAAGGACAAAAAAAAACAGGACCGACCGTTCCCGTGAGCATTTGCGTATTCGAACTGGCCTCTTTGTATAAGTAAGCGAATGTAAGCCAGCCTCACAATCCTGAGTAAATCACTTTAAGCTTAGCAAAAATCTACCCTACTCCAACACACACGCCCCTACAATTGCAAACACATCGCTTTACACACGAACGTTTACCCGAAACGCCGCCGACAGTTCGTTCGACGGGAAGGAAGCAAAATCGGCCTTTGCCGCACGGTGTGGCTTTCTGCTGAGATATTCCTGCATCACATCGCAGGCCAGCTGTTCCGCCTTCGCGCGTATCTGCGTTTGCTGTTGCTTCTGGTGATTCTCGTGATCAAGGATCGATTTGGAGACGCTACCGTGCACGGTATGGGTGGAAGGTATTTCCGCACCCTTAACCAGCGACATGATCAGATCGTGCTTGACGCGCGTTATCTTCTGTTCCAGCTCCTGGATACGATCGTCCTTCGGCTGCGGTACGTGCAACGGTTCCAACCCGGAAAGGATCTTCCGGTACTCGTTCGCCTGTACCTTTAACCGTTCCGTTCGTTCGTCCTTAAACGCACGCTTCAGCAGCGACAATTCCTGTGCGATGTACGGCGAACTGGCCGAAATGTCCAGCGCGGTCGTCGTCTTAAGGTCCACCTTGCGCGAGCTGAACGACTTCAGCTTATCGCGCAAGCTGCTCTTTTCGCTCTCCAGCGAATCGATATCGCTCTGCAGGTGATCCATCGTTTCTTCGAACTCTTTCTCCTTCCTGCGTGGTGGGTGGGAGAAAAGGATAAAATATTAATTCAAAAATGCACACAAATAAACCCGCGTAACCCAATTACGTACTGTTTCAACTTGGCGCACACTTCATCGTACTGTTTCTGTAGCCGCGTTGTGTTCGTTTCGTGGTCCTGCTGCAGCACGGACAGCTTCTTCTCGGCCAAATCTTTCCGTATCTGCATCTCGGACAGTTCGTTCTGCTTCAGCTTGGCGGCCAGCTTAAGCTGCCGTATCTCCGCCTCCCGGTTCTCGAGCGTGGCCGTCAGTGTTTTCGTTTCTTCCAGCTGTTTCTTCACTGCCTGCGCACGCAGTATGATCGGTGCGACCGGTTTCTCCTCCGGTTTGGCGGTGTTCGTGGCCGAGACGATTTCGTACTCGTGATCGAGCAGATACTGTGCCAGCTGGCCCATATCGGTGCTCGCCGCGCTGAGCACGTTGCGTACGTTTTGTGACGGTCCGAGATCATCCTGCTCGTACACCTTCTCGCAACTGTTCGATAGGATTTCCCACAATTTGTCGTGCGGCACGGAGGTTTCCGTTTCGGGATCCAGCGTGACCAGCTGCAGACATTGGCGGGTAGCGTAGAACAGTACACTCATCACCTTGTTCAGTGCTTCGGCTGTGCGCTTGAGATTGCGCAGCGTGTTCATCGAGAGGTTGCACTTTGTGATCGCGACATCCTGTGGCAGGCGACGCTTGACGAGTTTCAGCTGTTGTCGTATGTTTTCCACGTTCTGTAGAATGTACTGCAACAGCAGTCCGGAATCGCTGGTTTCATCACCGGGCTGTGGCGGAGTAAAAGGAACGAAGAACGATTAACTACTTGTGCTAGGATTTGAATACTTTGACAAGAGTCATTTGAAACATGAGTATACGCTTCCAACCTTAAAATGCAAAAACACATTAAAAAGTTCTAATCTAATGTAATTACTTTGTAGATTCAGGAAATACACACCACACACCAACATACCTTTATCAATATCTTAACGATGTTGGAATCGTTCGCGATCGAATCGCATGCCGCACCGATCGATGCGGTACAATCGCGCACAATTTGCGTTTCGTTGACGAGATCCTCACCAGTCAGTAATACCACGTACATTGCGTTGAAGAAAGTTACACACTTTTCCAGATCTGTAGGAAATGGTACAAAAAGCAACACATTAATCACGTTCCCAAACTGTCTCCACCATGTTTTGACGTACTGTCGGTGGAAGAGTTTTCATCCAGCTGGTTCGCCTTTAGCAGATCGACAATTTCGTCCACCATCTTTTCCTGTGCCTGCATCTCCGGCAGTGCCGCACCGATCTTGAGCAGCGTATCCGCTTTACAACCCGTCATGCTAAACAGGAACTGATGCATAATGCTCTGAAGATTATGCACGTGGTGTAACAAGCGCGACCGGAACCCGAACTGTGCCACCTCGTGGCCGGTCAGTATCGCGGCCCGGTCCATCTGCGGCACGTTGGCAAACCGTTCCCGGGCCTGGCTAACAATGATACCGGACTTGAAGACGATGCGCGACACGAGCAGTATCACGAGGATGGCATCGTGATCGCCACCCCGTGCCATAAACACGTCCGGCATGAACGCGGTCAGGTAGCGCACGTGTTCGTTCGCCTGCGTCAGCTCGATCTGGCGCAGCTGCAGATCGATCGCACGCGTAAACGCCTTCGATTCGGCAAACATTTGCTTGAAATCGATCGTCTCCGTAATGAGTGCCGTATCCTTCGATTGCTGCTGTTGCTGCTGCTTGGTCGATTCGTGGCTCAAACGTTCGCGCAACTCCTGACACTGTTCGTTCAGCCGCTGGACTAGCTCGCGGAACTTCAGTATCGTCTGGTCACGGTCGACGATCGTCTCCAGGGCGGCGTCTTTTTCGCGCATTGCCTCACGTTTTGCCGCATGCGCCAGATCGAGCTCCTCGCGCATATCCATCTCCAGCTCGTGGTTGCTCTCGACCAGCTGTTCGTGCACCTCCTCGAGCGCCTCCAGTTCGGCCACTTCTTCCTGGAGTGATTTTACCTTATCCTCAAGCTCCATCTTTTTCTCTGCCAGCTGCTCAACCATCTCTTCCGCGCCGAGTGCCGCATCGACCTGCTCTTGCAGATCACCCAGCTGTGCCTCCAGTTCATCGATTTTGGCGGAAAACTTTTCCTTCGTGCGCTGCAGTTCCGTCACTTCCGATTTCTTTGTGTCCAGTTCTTTTTCCAGCTTTTGAATTTCGTGCTTTTCGTGTGCGGAGAGATCGCGCAATCGTACCAGCGTTTCTCGCAGACGTGCGTTTTGTTGCTCCAGTTGTTTGAACTCGTAGGTCGAAGCTACGGCCGTACCGTCACCACTGATTACACCGGTACCGGCCGTACCGCTCGAGCCTAACTTTTCTTGCATCTCCGTTTTCAAAATTTCCAGATCCAGCGTCAGCTCTTCGATGCGCTCCTTGGCCGTTTCCAGCTCGAGCGCTAACGTGTCGGCCTTCTCCTCGGCCATCTCCTTGTCGAGTGTGATCAGTTCAACGTTTTCCGCCAGTTCGGACATTTCCTCACTGTGCAAATCGCGTGCCTCGATTGCATCCTTCGCATCCTGTTTCGCCCGCTGCAGATCGCGCTGAAGCTGCGAGTGAGCGTCCATGATTTTGCTCTTAAACTCCACCAGCTGCTCGTACTGTGTTTTCATCTTGTCGAACTCACGCAACCGTTCTCGATCTTCCGCCCGGCGCTGTTTTAGCGTTTCCAGCTTTTCGCCTAGATCGTTATTTAGCTTACGCATCTCTTCCAGCTCCTGTTGCAGCTGTAGGATGTGAATGCGATCCTCGGTGGATGAGCCGGGAGCGGGTGTCGGCGCTGGCGATGGCGAGATGAGCGATTGTCCCGGGGTGAACTGTGGTTTCAGCGTTTCCACAAAGCCGGTCTCGACGAACGAGGCACGCTTGGAGGTTTGGAGCGATTCCGGTGGGCTCATGTGCGATCGCTGCAGCGGTTCGTGCCGATCGGTTTTCACCATCGTCGGGATGGACGATACCGGTGTCGGGATGGACGATTGTCCCGAGGCTCGTTCACTGCCCGGTGAGGTTAGCTGCGTTTTGGAACCGAGCGAACTCGTGCTACGGTTGAGCGACATCCTAGAGCTAAAAGAGAAAACAGAACAGGCTTTATAAGGCGTGGGTTTCAGCATATGTCCGATCTTCTACAACACTATAGCATCACCGAAACACAGAAGACACATTGCAGCTGAATAGAGCGCTCTGGTGGATATAACACAATCCTCAAAGTACAAATATCTACATAAGGAACATTATTCGGTTTGTACAACAGAACAAGCGCGTGTTGATACGGTATAGAAGCGCAAGAAGAAACATAAAAACACACAACCAAAAGGTGCGGCAGCAGGAAAACGGAACAACCAGAGACGCGTGTGCGCATAATTTCGTAAAGGAACGCGCTCAAGGATATGCAAGCAAAATGTCATAGCAAAAAGGAGAAAAAGAACCAAACTAAAGGAAGAATCATTTCGAGACAATCAGTGAATGCAGTTGAAACAGCAACAACATAGCGTTGCGGGTTTGGTGTTGTCGCGTATAAATTGTATGCGATGAACGTTAAATGTTTACATTTGTGCGAAACGTGGAATCATGCAAAAGAAGATTTGGCAACGGATGCAATTGTAAGAAAGGAACATTCGGTGACTATACACAAGATGATGCAGACAAGGCAGAACAAATCATAATATTGCTAAGTAAATGGATGATGTTAAAAATAACCTGGATGTTGACAGTGTCATTGTCATGGAGGCGCGCTTCGTTTGCGGCTGCTTAACCGGAGACTTTCGGCGCACCCTGATCGTTGTTGTCGTGGGGGTATAGAATGAAGGATTACCGCGGGAGTGGAACGTTTCGTACACCACATACGGATACGATGGTGTACAGGATGATGGATGAATAACCATGGTGGGTTTTGCATGGTTTTGTTGGCACGTAGTTGTTAGTAGTGAGCGTTTCCACATAGAACCATCGTACAAGAATGGAACACCGGGGCGGGCGGATGGATTGATTAGTATTACATTAGGTAACGGCAATGGTCAGGACGTGTTACAGAGGGAAAAGGAAAGAAAAAGAGAAAGATAATGGGTTAAATGTTGCAATTACGCTCCGGTAAGAAAGTTTCTATCGTAGGAAAGGTAAACAGAGCTACGTTACGCTTAACTAACAACGAGCCAGGGACAATATAAACCAAAATTGAACTTTGTTCAAATTCTGAAATATTCAACTGAGCCTTACAATACAATAATAAAGAACTTAGCTTAACAAAATGAACATAAACTGTATAAACAGTACTCTTTACGGGAACTCTGGAAGGATAATGTTTTTTTTGGTGTTGGGGTGGCAAACTACAGGTTGGTTGCAAACTTATCGTTCACACTTACGCTGTTGGCTTGGCCGTAAACGTTTGTGTCGATCCAGGCATTGAGGCGAGTGATCGAACAGAGCCCGCACTTGAGACGTGCGACAGATGAGGTTGTGAGCATTGGAATACATAAAGATAAGTTTTAGTTAGATTGCGTCCCACACTACACTCTACGAAAGCGTTTTGCTTTGGACAAAACATCAGCAGCAGGAAACAGCAGCAAACAGCGATCAGAAGCTGCATTTTTGGGTATGTATTGGTGGAGACACATTCGTTAAGATGATGGATGAGTACCCATTTTGGGGATGAATTTGACTTTGTGGCCTCTTACAACTCTCGTGTTACCCGATTGTTGAAAACTGAACAATGATGAGTGTAAAAAGAACAGTGTGGTTCGAAACATCTATTACACCTAGTCAATCTAATTACAACCAAAAAAAAACCGATCCGGATCGAACAAAACACATCCGGTACGAAGATGATGGTGCTAAAACAGGTTACGTGCCTAATGCATAACAAATATTCAGACCGGAAACTGTTTAAACGCACTATTATTCGTGAGCTATAAGCATCTTCTGCAAAACGAATCATCGAACGTAATTGAGGAGAAACGGAATGTATAAATTAAAGGCTAAGAACATGACGCACTAAACATTAGGTGACCTACGCAAATGTGGATATGGATCAGGGGATGATAAACAAATGTTGCATTTCGCTTTGAAAACAGCAATTTAATAAAGATTAAAAAGAATGTGTGTGTTTTTTTTGTTTGCGGGTGTTTGTTTTGGCACTTACGGTACTCTGCCAGTTGCGCGCTTAGCACTAGCGGATGTTTTTTTTAACAACGACAAAAGTTACACAGGAGTATGTAGATGGAAGAGAAAGACGTAAGAGATAGATAGTATCGGGTGGCACCACATACGACGTGACGACGGCAAAATGGTTCACAAAGGTTGTGATTGAAACCCAGACGAGGTTCGTTTGCAGCCACAAATAAGGGGCTTTGGGTAACTGCCATGGATCTTGAGCGTAATTCTTGCCCCTACTGCTTACTAACCTGCTCAATCGGGACCGTGGTTTCTCTTCCGGTGTTTGTGCATCCTCGATCGGATTACCAGCGTCATCGATAAACACCAGCTGCGTTGGCCGTACGAACATTCCATAGTTTTCCTCACACTAAAATAAAGGTGCGTTGGTGAGATATTTTACGGATACGCGACTGGCAGGCGATTGGCTACGTTACCGAAAAATACTGATGTCCTTTTATCGATCCGTTGTTCTTCCCTTTAGCTTCATCCAATATTACGCCAACCCATTTGCCGACGGCAAACGAGGTCATACCGAGGTACGCAATCGTGCCACGTACATCCTTACCGGTCAGCTCGACACGCTGGCCAATTTTAAGATACTTTTCGGCCATATCGGGTTCTTTCTATTTGGGGTGTGTTGCCGTGCCTGCTGGTGCCTCGAGGTCCGGGTGTACGTTTGTTGCTGTTGCTGCTTTCACTGTGGAGAACAGAGGCGTTGATGTCATCAGTGGTTTCCCATTGATTCGTAGGTGCAATACTCGGCGCAATCAGACCAGCAATTTACCTGTCGTTTTTGCGCGATAAAACTATTGCTTTTTAGGTGTGATTGGTGATATAACTTTTGTTTTTTACGTTCACTATATAAAAAGAATAGTTGTGTACATTTTGATCACCTTTCTATGCACTGGCAGAAGTGGAAACTTTGGGCAATAGAAAAAAATCACTGTCCAGATTTGACATTCCATCGAATGACAGCTGACTCGGGCAGAATTCGGGTAGCACAGAATTCGACCAGTTTTCTCACTGCTACTCATAAGTGAGATAAACACGTTACTCACTCTCGCGCAACGAGCAAACGCGGGAAAATTACAATGAGCGGTACAACGTGTACAGTTACACAAAGCTGTTTTATGTTATTTGTTGCTAATACTTCTTATTTAGAGCAATTTGATGTTAAACCCTCCCGTTTCTCAAAGCGTTATTTCGCCCTACAGCTTGTGTGAAGCAGAGCAATGATAACTATTGCACGTGCTTTTACTGGAGATTCGCACTCCGTTTTGAGTTCGAAAACTTACATATGGGTCTACTTGGCGTAACGATGTAATAGGTTTTATTTCAGGAACCGGCGTATTTTGAAGGCATTGTCGTTTGATTAACCATATGCGCTGATGCTGGAGCAGATTAGATTCAAACTACAACGCCGAAATTTGAAACCCGGTTTCTTCAAATAGTATTACTCTTAGTACATAAAGAGTACAGAATGTATTTATCTCAACAAAGAATCTTTTTATGAAATGCGAAGAATATTTTGAATTAGTGATAAGGAAATAAAATGCTAGTTACTCCCTTTTCAGGGGGATTCAAAAGGGATTCAAATTGATATCGAAATGGCGCTGCGCTTATTCTTGTCTTAACGTCTCACCAATTCACATAGTCGGATAGTCAATTCCATGTTGAACCCACTTTGTTGTGAAATTTAATTCTCGACCTTCAAGGTATCAGACTAAACCCTCTAGACATGACACCATTAGTCCTGTTAAATAGAAAAAATCCTTGAGAAATCTCATTGTCGTAATATTATTCCCATACATTCTATCATATTGATTGGTATAAATGTAGGTCATGTAGAATGTGGGACATATTTGGACCTGCTTTGGAATGATCAAATGAATTTAAGAATTTCTATCACTTGTCTACACACATTACCATCAAGTGTATGAAAATACCTAATCTGCTAATCGATACGTATTGCAAGCGGAAATTGGAAGGATGTTCCTTCGCAGTTTGTTCTGTGACGAATTTCTCCAATACTGCTGGATGACTCTGCGAAAAACGCCAGCAACACGAATCCCTCGAAAAGAGCCCCAATATCGGTACTCCCTTACTATAGCTGACATGATACAAGAAGCTTTACGCGCGAGTTTCAGTAGCTGATGTTTCTTGCTGGCCGTTTACACACGGCCATACCTTGGCAACAGAAGCAACCAAAGCGAAGAGCACACGCACGGTAACGAAACGGAACAGAATAGTGGAAGACATGCGAAAGGTGCAAAGGTGCGCGTCTTCGTACACAATACAGGCATCACCGTATGGGCACGAAAAAAGGCGGGATTCCGCGCTCGGGCTACCTCGTCCGCGAGCATCGGCATTCATTTCGGTCGTTCTTTATTTTGCGATGAATTATAAAAGAAGATCATCTGGGCGCCAAACAAGTTAGTCGATTGTAGAACGTGTTCCGAGCGTCTGCTCCGTCGCTGTTGTTCCGTGGGGGGCTACCGACTTGTTAGAACACAAAAAACTCGTTCGAGATGTGTGCGATTGGTGAATCGGAGCAATAATGTGCGATCATCTCGTGTGCTGTGATTAAGCGTGTATTAAGCAAGCGAACGATATTATTACGACGTGATCGTGGTCGTTGATCTCCAACTATTCCGCAAACCGTTCTCTGTGTGTGTGTATGTTAAGGATGAGGCAGTACAAAAAATCCATTATTGCCACGATCGTGATCGCGGTGGTCGCGATCTGGTGTCAAACAACGGTAAACGCTCAGTTCTATAGCTTAAGCTTCGGGACGGACGAAAGCTACAACACTGCACCGGTACAGCCGGCCCCAACCGGACCGACGCAGCAGGAAATCCGTATCCAAAAGGTGACACCACTCGAGGCGATGATCGACAAGACAAATCACCTCGGGTTTCGGGTGCTTCACCAGCATTCGAAAGGGAACAGAAACAATATAGCGTTCTCGCCGTGTGCCTTGGCCAGCATTCTGGTTGCGCTGTATGAAGGATCGGCCGGACAGAGTGCGGCCGAGTTGCACGAACAGCTGGTAGTGCCGTACGACAAGGATGTGTTGCGGGTCGGTTATAGGGACATCCATCGCAGACTGCGCAGCTATTTCTACCAAAGGGAAAATCTATTAAATGGGCTTAGTTTGAGTAGTGAAAATATAACGATAAGGTGAGTATCGTTGTATGCGCAAACTGAAAATAATTCGAAAACAAATCCTCTACGTATGGTGTGCATTTGCTTTTGGGAAGAAATCAATCTTAGTGCTTCATTTAAATTAACCTGTTTGTTAGGCCGGAGTATGAATCGGTGCTTAAGTTTTATGGGTACGATTTGGAAAATATACCCGAGATGCGAACGCCAACTACCACAACTCCACCACCGTCCACGATGACGGAACTGGAAACGGATGATACGACGACCGATGCAGCGACCGAAATGGGAAATTCGACGGAGTCGATGGATTTTTCCACCACCATGATGGCATCTCCTGAGGAGTCAACTACGGACAGTACGGTTGATGGATTAACAACAACGACGGAGGCATCCGAGACCACGGACGAAACTGTCGACGTGGATACGGGTACGACTATTCCATCCGAACCAGCGGAGGAAACTACCACGATAGCGGAAACAACGGAAGAAACTTCCGAAACCTCAACAGTGGAAGGCGACGAACCCACCGAAGCAACGGGTGGTGAAAAGCGTCGCCGAAATCTACGCAAACGTGGACAGCGCTTACTCCAGCGCCGCAATCCAAACTCATCCCAACGGAGACGATCGCTTCGTCTGAAGCGTCAGCCGGAAGAGATCGATATCATCAGCCATCAACGATTTCTGCAAAACTTTCTACTGCAGGACGTAACAACCGGTGCGCCACCAATCCTTGCTACGTCCGCATTTCTTCCCGGCGCGACAGACACCACGGGTCGGAAGAATCCTTTCCTTCAGCAACCGGATGCGTATCGCTTGCTGGATGATACGATCGAGCACAACTTCTATCTGACCGAAACGGATATTGTGAAGGTACCGTACAAGGTGTACAACACGATCCTGAAGTATGCTTACATCGAAAGGCTGCAATCGACCGTTATCGAGCTGGAGTTGGATTCCGAAGATTACAAGCTGCTCATCGTACTGCCCGACTACGAGTTTGGGTTGGGCAATGTGTTGAAGTTGCTGCAGATAGGCGAAAATGTGCCGAGCCTGCGTGAAATAACTGATCAGATGAGCCCAACCTGGGTGAAAACGATCGTGCCGAAGTTTAATCTCAAGGGAAACATCATCCTGACGAGCGATCTGCAAAGCGTAAGACAGTGCGCGCGATGGGATTGATTTATGTCGCATTATGACCTCTTTTCTTCGTTTGTTCCGTTTCTTATTTTGCAGCTGGGTGTTAACGATATCTTTGAACCGTCCCGGGCTGACTTCTCCCTCATGACGGATGATCCCTCAGTCTACGCGAAGCACATCGAACAATCGATCAACGTTAACATCCGGACGCATTCGCTGCAGCAGCTAAAGCGTAATTATGTAACACGACGCAAAACGAATGCTACTGCAAAGAGGCACATTTGTATCATTGTATGTTTCTGCATGACCGATGGCTGTAATTGCACTGCCGAATGATCAGTGGGCGTTGGTGCTACGGGTCTCGTTTGCATTCTGGAAACCTTGGTGCCATTGGCGGAGATGTGCATTCGTTTTTGTACATTCGTGTTTCATTTGGCAGAAATGTGCGTGCATTTAAAATAATTTGTCTCTGTCTCTTTCTCTTCCAGGGTTTACATCGCTTTACAAAAACCCGGTCGAGCTTGCCGTCAACTATCCGTTTCTGTTCTGCATCTTAGATAACGAGCTAGATTTGGCGCTGATGGTCGGAAGAATACTAAATCCACTGAACGCACGCATACACTAACACGTGGAATAAATGGAACAATAAGTTTCCAGAAGTACCAATTGCGTTACATAATTTTGTTCTGAATATTCTCTTGTCGGTTTTAATAAAGCTTTCATCATGAATGTATCGTTATGTTTTTGACTTATGAAATACAGTTCGATCTGTGTATATTGGTTTATTTTTCCTACTGTTTCCTGGGTTTCTTAAGCAATCTTCCCTGCTGCACAACTATGTTGCCTCTATTATATACATCAAACGATCACATACAAACGGGTATATAAATTACAACGCTACCATATGTAACTTCGCTTCCGTAGCTTATCCTGACGATCAACTAAACAAAACTAAAGAAAATGAAGTACGTTTACGTGTGCTGCACATTTGCTTCTACTACCGCGCGATTACAGTCATACGCCTTCTAATTTACTAGCTAATTTATTTGTCTCAGGTCGTTGCTTAACGTTAGCTGCAGGAAATGTTCCGCATTCAAACACATAGCGCGCACAGAACAACTTCCTCACACACTCTTGTACACTTTGTTCTTGTGTTCTATTTGGTATTTTAATCGGTAGTGTCACGCTACTGGAAGACTTGTTTGGTTTTCTTTTAATTTTGTTGCACATTTTAGCTTAAACGCATACACCAACCGGCTCCGGTGGCCGGGTTTTACGTCGTGCCAGTTCATTAAGTTGCGATCCTTTCGAAGGATCGTGAAGAAACGCAAAGCTGCTTGCGATACAGCTGGCACACACTTTGTACATGTACTGTGTGCGCTTGTTGATGAGTGGACCACATCACATGTATCCACCACAGCCGTTGAATGAAAGGGTGGGTGGGAATAAGAGGATATCTGATTGGCAATTAGAGTGGACTTGCACCTTGCTTGGCAGCCGTAGGAATCTCCACACTACTTTGATGCTGCCTAGCTGTGGCGTCAATCTGTTGCGTTAACCATACCAACGGGAATCGGGGAGCAGGTCGTTAGTGAGGAGAGATGAGAGAAAAAAGAAAAATATAGCAATTAGTATTCTTGGCAGGATGATGAGCGGGAATGATAGGCATGCTGGATGGTTTCGCATCATTTCGAACATTCCAGCGAAGTCATACGCACATCTCCACCATTTTCGATAAACTTTGCCATCCGCTGCTTCATGGCACGGGCAACCGGGGGCGAAAATAGGTCTGTGTTTATATAGGTTTGCTGCTCATCCAGGTAAATCCGCTCGGTACCCTGAGCACCGCGCCATCGCAGTAATAAGCTGGTACCGTAGCCAACGATGAACGTCACAAGATACCCAAGTACACTGAACCACAGATAAGACACCCGGTAAAGGTAGAAGTAATCGGAATCGTCACGCGGTTCTGCGGCCCGCTGTGCCATCGCCAGCGGTAGGCTCGTCTGATTGAAACCCCCGAAGGCGGAACAATCTTCCACGGAAAAGTCGAGCGTTTTTGTCGGTGGTCTAGGTTGTCCGAAGCCTATCCAAAGCGAAAATGAGAGTCCCACGAGCAATCCCGTAATCACGCCCTATTACACAGCAAAAAGAAAACAGAATATGTAAGATAAAGAAAATATCGATCGAAACAGTTGACTTACCCGCTGATTGGCACGCGTGGTGAACATTCCCATGGAAAACAGTGCAAACAGTGGTCCGCCGACAACGCCAAAAATCGTAAGCGATGCCTGTAGCACACCGCCCATCTTTTGCGCGAGAAAAGCCACGGCAATGCAGATCACACCGTACAGGAACGCCATCACCTTGCTCGGGAAGCTAGATTGCAGGTCGGGCAACGGTTTCCGCTTCACCTTCAGGTACAGTGGTTTCAGATAATCCTCTAGCGTAACCGCCGCCAATGAGTTAAGGGCTGCCGATACGGTCGACAGACTGGCGGAGAAGATGCCGGACACGAACAGGCCAGGGAGCCCGGGCATATCACCCATAGCATCGACAACAAACAGTGGCATTGTTTGATCGCGCACCTTAATACGGCCCTGCCGCAAGGGATCACAGTTGCGGTAGAAGTAATAGATCGCTAGCCCGCTGAAGGATGTGCTCAGGCTAAGCAGCGACAGAATGGGCCAGTTTAGCCACAGTGCTTTCTGGGCAGATTTTAAATTCTTCACCGTTTTAAGCCGTTGCACCTGCGTTTGGTTGACGGCATAGAGTGACAGATAGGTAAACATACCGCCGATTGTCAGCGTCCACCAGGTATGGCGCGTAGTTGGGTTTGGATCGAAGCTGTAAGTAAACAGAACAGCGATACGTAAGAACGCAGGGTAATATAGTAACGGAGAAGAATGATGATCACACTTACTTCCAAATCTCCAACCGTCCACCTTCGGACGCGGCGTCCCAGATCGGTCCAAGACCGCCGGCTTTAATGGCCGCGCAAATAATGACCGCGTAGATGGCGGCAAACATTAGCACCGACTGAAAGACGTCGGTAAACAGAACCGCCTTCATCCCACCGATCGTTGAGTAGAATGTGCAGATGCCACCGATCGCCAGGATCGAATAGGCCTGGTCCAGACCGGTAACAGCCTGCAGGGCTAGGGCCGGTGCGTACACCGCAATTCCCATGTACAGAATCATCTGCAGCGTGTATGCCAACGACGCAGCCAGCCGTGTCTTTTTGCCGAAACGCTTCTCTAGATACTGGGGGATAAAAGCGAAACGTTACTAATGATCGAACGCAGATTTTGGTGAATCGAACCCTGAATGTTTTGCATGCATGTTCCCGGGTTCTGTCTTACCTCATACGCACTGCAGGCTTGCAGGCGGAAGAATACTGGCAGGAAGAGGTAGGCCGCAATCGGAGTGGCAAGCCCGTACGACAGGTTGATGGCCACGAACTGTGTGCCGAACTGGTAGTTTTCGTTCGACACGCCCAGCAGCGTGATCGCGGACATGAAGCTGGCCATCAAGCTGAACGATACCGGCCAGATCGACATGTTGCGATCAGCGAGCAGGTACTCCTGTGCGGGAAGGAAATGAAACCAGCGGTACAACGTGAAAGAGAAAGAGCGATAAGTATCGAGTTCGCCGGGTGTTTCGAGGGTCCAAAGTCCAGCGAAAGATCGCACGATCGTATGTTATGGGTATGCTTTCAAAATGGTTGATGGTACCAATTGGTAGTGTTCAGTTTGATTTGGGTCTTGGATGGTTAACCGAGGACTGGACTGAGGACTGTGGAGTTTTGGGAGCTTTTGAAATTCGCTTGTAATTCGCCCTTTCTTGTGGTAAGTTATACGATAATTCACATGTCTTATGAAGTGTTTGTTGCTTGCCGTCATCTAAGCACTAATCTTTCACCGGGTTGCAATACGTACCGTGTTTGTTTTCTGTTTGCCACCGGAAAACCGATAATACACTCCGATTCCGGCGGAAACAAGCAGCATGGCGATGAACACAACATAGTCCCACACACCGAACGACGAAGCCATGATGATGTTGGTGGTGGATGCTTATCAAATATCATACGTTCCACTACGGCACTCGATCGATAAATTGCTGACACCTGTAAGAGCGAGCGAAAAAGACACACTGATTAGACAGCAAACCAAAGCTGGGGAGGTTTAGTTGACAAGCGCGTCAGTTAACAGCTTAATTGCGGGCAATTCGTAATCTACATTGTTGCCCTGGTTGCGATTTATAAACAACACCTAATTAATTGTCACCTCCTTATTTTTGTGCGGCACGATCCAACCACGCTACGTTAGACGCACAAACTTATAACATTCTAGCACTGCGCTGGTGTGGCCTCCTTCGCGGTCGGTCCCGATTTGAACGACTGCCAGGCGGCGAACGCCATCCGCCTCATTATATGCCAACCGTACGGGAAATCCGAGGAAAGCGTGTCCGGCAATCTCTCACACAACCATACACAACACGTCAACGGGGCGGTTAACGCGGCGAGAGATATCGTTCGAGTAATTACACGTGCTCAAAGAAATCACCCGCTAGGCGGGATCGTTGATGGGTGTCTCGTCCAGTGACGAGAGGTAGCAAGTTCAGAGATCGCGTCTCTTTGGAATGTTTATTTTGTTTCGAGCCCAACCATGCAGGAACGAGTTTTTGTTTTAGGTTGGTTCATATTGTTTCGAGTGGAATTAAAGCGCAGAGTGTATGTGCACACGGGAGTGTAACGTCGGGAAGGCATCTGAAGAGGCTCTTGAGATGGCTATCATGTGGAACCTTCCGCAGGAAACTGTGTCAAAGGCTAAACACGAAAAGAGAGCCATTCTTTTGGGCCCGCTCGCTTTTTAACCCCAAATATTCGATGCGTGTCAAAAGAAGGTGAAGATCGTTGGCACCCTTGTGTTCTTCTGAGTTGCCGAGCGTTTTTGGATAATGAGAGAGATTTTTGTGGTACTTGGTTTCTATTTCCTCTTCGTCATTATTAACCTCAATGTAAGTGAAGGTACATACGAAGAGGAAAGAATCAACCGCGTGTTGCACAACGTCGGGTGCCTTTGGAGTGACTGATGTGTCCGATAAAGGTGCAGTTTCAGCTGAGGCTTCAACAACAATCAGCGCTTTTGAACAATAAAAGATAAGAGATGCCTGAGCACACACAAAACCTTCAACAAGATGCAATTGACAATGATTACAACACACTTAATTAAGTTAATCCTGGACGTTATCTTTCATTCGCATTGACACAACTGATATTGAACTTTGTTGAAGACACGATGCCAACAGCTGATCATGGTGTCTCATCAAAATGCAATTCATTGCCAGATAATCGGTGCCGTAAAGAATTTGAATATGTTGTTTAGAAGCAGTAAGCACCACCGTGGATAGGTCCAAAAGGCAAAATGGATGTCCATGTTGGTTGTTGGCGTACTGCGGTCTACTGTCATCTTCTGGGCAATTAAAGGCACTTAAACTACAGCTGAGGCTTGCGCAGTTCATCTGCAGTCCACATGATCACACTTGTGGAACACACATAATGTCTGGCAGGGCACTGGAAGACGACCCAGGCTGGTTATTGCTTCAATCAGCATGCGCCCAATGGCTAGACTTTGATCTTTGGATCGTGTTTCGTTGCAGACCCTAGATCTCAATATGCTTCCCAATTACGGTGTCTTACAGCAAGAAAATTGGGATAGGTCGATTGAAAGTTGGAAACACCGACCTTGTGTCCCAATTCAGACTGACCAGTGCTCTAGGTTATGGGGGCCTGCAACACGAATATATGATCGATCACTCGGTAGACGGATGCTTTTGAAGTGTTGCAACATTGTACGTAGGGTTTGCTATCAACATGATGGAAGCTGTATTATAAAAAAACATCTAATCGAGTGAGTGTCATTATGGCACCCGATAAGACACTCATATACATGCGGACGCACATCAAGATGATCATCATCTGCGTATCTTTCGCATTGTACTAACTGGTACCAAAAACAACTGATAAGCGACCACCGCGGCGTTGAAGCTGTAATCAGGTTTGCAGATACGTGTGAATGTGGTTTTGTTGGGCGAGAAGTGCAATTGATATGTGACAGAACGTTCAACTCGTACGCCGACGGGGATGGGAAGGATAAGGAAGCCACATAAACACAAGACCTAATTGTTTGTTTGTTTTGTCCTCGGTTGCGAGTTGCCTCCGTCAATCAGCAAATGTAATCGGACAGCCTCTTACACTGTCTTCAATGAAACTAAACTTGTTACTATGAATGGGGTTTAACCTGTGGTCCGGTGGGTTCGATCACGATAGTCACCGTATTCATTCTGCGAAGTTGTGCGCACAAACGAATTCGATTTGATTGTACAATTTGCTGACATTTTAATAACATTGTATGTACTTTGTTTTTGCTGAAAAGTTGAAACAGCACAACATGTATGCAAATTGTAACGTGTTATGGAAAGCAGCTTGGCGGTTTTCTGGTAACGTTTAGTGTTTGTTGTTCTTGGCAGTGCAAATTAGGAACAGTAAACCTACAGGTAGCGTGGTTAACTGAAAGCGATCTACTACGCCTTCAATATTTGCTGGAGAAGGCGTTACATGTCGGTTTGTACGGTATCAGTTGCATGACATATCGATCGTCGGGTTTTCAATTGCTCATGTGGTTCGTGAGATCATCGCCATCAACTGATACTTTGTTCCCCAGGTGGGAGGTATCATGCTAAGCGCCTCCGGCAAGCATGTACTATGGCTCTGCCCATTGATCATCGATCTAAACCTTTATGCGTTTTAATTTCATAAAGCCATACAGAATGTAAAGTTATTTCTGTTTACTATTTTTTCAACATTTTTAAAGCCTTGATTTTCAGCATCATAAGAACAAAATTTGAAACTAATATGTGAAATGGAAAAAATACCCAGGCACTTCAGGTCATCCCTCATTAGACCAGTCGTAAAAGACCATCATAGGAGTTACTAAACATTTAATGCTCTAATTTGATCTTTCGAAGAATCGCATCGAAAAGAATGATCTTTCGTGGGATGTCTTAAACAACATCATTTTTAATTCTCTTTCTCTCTAAAATCTCTATCAACCTATCAAAAAATCAAAGTATCGCATGGTTATGTTACGGACTGTATAAATGTTACTGTGGCAATTTGCATATTAATAAGGAATCCTCGACGAAAAAAAAATTAAATTTAAATTCACATCTCAATATTAAACACTGCTATTTCAAGGTAATTTTAATTACTTCTTGGTTATATATTCATAAATGTTTTCTCAAATCCTTCCTCCTTCCTTCCTTCCACAGTTCCTTAAACTAACTCATAAAAAAGAACACTTTCCTTTTTCCGACAGTTTGCTGCTAATTGACACAGATCTAAATATGTTGTCAAATTCTTGAGCCTCTTGTTTTCCTTTTACATTCAAACGTCTACCGGTACCCACGTCCAATACATTTAATAGTGCTTTACTACTGGCCGAGAGGATATTAACTTCATGCCCGTACCTATGACACAATACTGGTTGGCAATTTAGCAACATTGTTGCAAACCGTTTCGCTCGGTCGATGTACGCGATTTTTGGCGCGTGTTTATTTGCACGATCGTTTGGCTTCTATTTTAACCGATGGTTTCGTGCCATGATTATAACAAGAACAATCTTGGACGAAGATAATGTGCGGTGGGCAAACATAAATCACTGTCTGGGAGCGTATTTGCCAACGTGCGATGTGTTAATAAAGATTCTTCAAATAATTTAAGTCTGGTGTGTAGGAGATGGGGCATTTGAAAATGGAGCCAAAGCTGCGTCTACGTTGCAATTTGTTGTGTTCGAAGATGTTTTAAAACATACAACAGGAAGCTGCATACAAACAGCTTAGAAACTTAACGTTAGAAACAACTAAGAATTCGCAATGTAATACTAATAAAATAAATAACTCCTTATCTCAATGCCACCACAATCAATGACGTAAAGGCATTACAATTTGTAAGTACTTTTCCAGACATCACCCCATTTAGCTCCCGTGTAAATAGTGTTTACACATATTTGACTTTACCCTCCTTACTTGATTTACTCTCTTTCTTCCTCCTACAGAATTCAGCGCTTATCAAACTAAAAATGGGAGAGTAAACGGAACGGAAATCGACCTTGAATCTACGCATGCTTCGCCTGTACGATGGGTCAACAAGCACCGCACGTTGTTATGGTAGCGTCGATTGTCATATGACAGTTCGTGGCGCCGGCTTCATTGATCAAAATGAGAAAGAGCTATTGGGCGCCACATATACTCGCGCAAAACGATACGATGGTTACGATGGTTGCGTGAGAAACGAGAGGTACGAAATTCTCAAAGCATTTTTTTGATGTGTTGCGTTAAAGAATAGAGTGACGAAACAAACCGCGTGCTCCGGTGAAATAGAGCACTCTTTCTTCATCCAAGGAATGACGTCACGTGCCACGGTACACAAATCAGCAAAGTAGATGGGAAGAGTCTTGACCAACTAACCAACCAACAACATCGTGTGAAGAGACAGCGGTTACTTTGTTTACTTACACGCAAATCCTTTTTTTGTGATACACACGGGATGTTAAAATTATATAAGCAGGCACCGCTGGTATGACGTTTGAAGTTGTTTCCGCGCGCACACACACACACATGTACACTTGCACGTTTTACTGATTCCACTGTCCTGAGGTGTTGTTTTTTGCTTCACACGTGCTGCGAGCAAATTATAAAATCACGCCAGGCACGGAGAGTGGTACATTAACTAGCACTGCTCTTGGGAGATTGTGACCTTTGGAACGGTCCCGTCGGACGGACCAACGGTTGCGCGAACATCAGACTGCAACCAAAACCAATACCTTTCTACATATTACTAGCAAGAACGAATGGCCTTCACGAATCCGAACAAGAAGCAGTCTTGTTCTTTTTGATTTAATCACTGCATGTTTATTTACTGCTGCCCAACACCAAAAAACCAATCACTCCCTTGCGCCCTATCACTGCGCAGGTCGGTTTTCGAACTCGCACAACAAACTGATAAACGATTACTAATCACAATTTGGACGGTTTTACGGATTCCCGGCCTGCAGATGACTAGCGAAACGCAACGTTTAAGGTCGAACGCACTCTGTTCTCGTGTTAACATTCGGTAAGAGAACGGTTCTGTCGGTTTAGCATGCGGATACTAGTGGCGTGTAGCTATGGAGACAGGAGCACATAAACTTTGCACGCTATGCACCTGTCAGTTGGTGTGCAATGTGCGAAAAGGCTGAAATGTGCAACATTGCAAAGTATCGCGACAGACCGGGAATTAAAAATAACAAATTTAACACAGCCACACTCGACACAGTCACCGTGCGCTTGAGGGTCAACCCACCGTCAAGGTATTCGCCTGAACGCGTTTGTATACGCACGCATACACTTTTGGGGGCCAAATTTCTGCCCATCTACTCGCTGGACGGCGGGCGCACATGTACGGGGGGTGTAAGGGTATGGAGCTACCAAAAATTTCTTCCGAACGAATACACTTCGCGTGCACGCACACGGAACTTTCGCTCACTAACTGCAAAATAGATATCGTCGAACGATACAATCACTCTGGCTCGGTAACCGATTCACCAGTTCAGTGTTTTCCTGGCGGTGGAAAACGTTCTCGCCGGAAAATCTTCAAAAAAAAGTGCTAGCGAACATCGATGCGTCCGTCAGCTGTGAAATCCCGCACAATACAGCTCCGCTCCGTTTATTCGTGATGTACACACGAATATTCGAACGACCCGGATCAAACGGAATGGTTGCAGTTCGGTGTACAGTGAGTACCATAAGTTAAATCGGGGTGTAAATTATTGCGATCAATTCTAATTTATCACACGGGAAAATATTTATTCGATTGAAACAGGTTGTAAAGACTGGAATACTGAACAATTGTTTGAGGTTTGTCAAGTATTTTCAAACGGTAGATGCGTAGGAAGCTTGAGGGTTCTGTTTTTGTTCAAATGAAAAACGGTTTAACACTATATTGCATAGCTTCAGGCGTATTGCAATTTGGCGGCAAACTGTTTTTGGACTGAAAATAAAACGTGTTCTTTCTGTCGTACAGATGTTTTTTTTGTTTAAATTTATTAAAAATCTTACCTAAATTTTATTTATTTTTGTTTTAGCTAGCAACTATTACTTTGTCAAATGTATCCAATAGCAATAGTACTTAAATATGAATTAGTGAACCCAAAAATAAGAACAAAAAATCAAACCAAAACGATAACAAAATATTAAAAAGTTAATTAAACCTAAAGACAACATTGAGAAACAGGAAAGATTTTAAACTTCACAGATCAGAACAACCCAAATAGATTAGCCATTGTGCGCTGTTTGGCGATACGTTTGCTCTCGTCCACGCGTTTTATCATATCGTAATTGATCAGAAAGTCTCCACATTCGGTGGTATGGTTGTATAAATTATCTAAAAAAAGAGAAAATCCAACATAGAATTAAAACGCTTCTGCATCTTCTCAACCGTCTGTTCTGTCTCACCCGCAAACTTACCTCTGAGTACTTTGCGAGGTCGTACGATACCTCCATAATCGGATGGTAGTAGATGCTGTGGAATATGGGGGAAAAGCGTCTGCATGCTGGTGTGTAAATGGAATATCTCAAGCAACTCCTTCTTCATGAACGGTCTGATCATGGTCATGATGCGATCGATGAACGGTACCACGTTGGCCAGATGTAATCCCTTCAGCCGTATTGGGAGTCCCTCCTGGATGAAGTACAGCAGATCCTTGAGCGTAAATATGCCGAGCTTTGGCAGGTGGCCCAGATGAATACCGTCCATGTCGATGATAAGAATTGAACCATTGTTGCATCCTTCTTCAAAGAGTTGTATATCCACGCACATTATCGCACTAAGAAGGCAGAAAGTTAGTTTCCGGTAGAACACATTGCTAAAATTAATGAAAAATACGTACAGGGTCAGTATGGTGCTGAGAGAAAATTTGCTTGCGTCCGGATCAACGATCTTCGCCAGCATGACTCGATAACCCTCGGGTGTCAACTCAGGAAGGATGGCAAGATCTCTGGAAGATGGGCAATTGTTTGTGTCAGTACATCACGGCAATTAAAGTCATCTCAAGTTGCATCCCAACTTACAGTACATCCATGGCCATCTGTATCGCTTTTGCTTCGAGGTTTCTATTCCCGAACAGGTTCTTACAGCTCGTTCGGAAGGTATAGTAGCACTCGATCGTACGTTGTGCCGCTTCCAGATCGTAGTAGTTTGAGTGAAGAAATAGAATCAATTCCAACTCGGTGACCGGTGGTAAATGCGGTTGACTGCTGACCCATTCACGCAACTTCTGTACATCGGAAGTACGCAGCTCACCGGCGTACTTTCGATACTGCTCCTCAACGTTTGCAAACTGAATGGATTTCATCGTCGGAAGATATTCGGTACTGATGCGAGAGCGTTAGACATCCACATCCACCGCGGCACTGTTACTGACTGGAATCTAAATCTTCTCCAATGCGGACATGCACGCTACATCAGCCTTAAGGAAGAGTGCGATTAAGAATAGTTTAAAGTTGTTGCGTATGTTTTTTTTAATTTGACTTCCTAATCCATTAACGCGAAGGACTTCGAATGAACGTAATAACTCTTGGATAACAAGAATAAGTAAGGTGGTATAGAACAGCAATACGAACTTCAAAGGCAGCCGTAATACAACCGTGCATAAGATGTAGACTGTTTCGAGGGTTAACATGATCTGTCTGGGGCTATGTCCTACAGGGTATTTGCTGGTCATAGCTGCCATTTAGTTGACTTGTTTTATGCCACATTAATTATTTCGCACGTTGACTTTAGAAGGACGATTAAAACGATCGTCATTATGTTTGGATGGATGAGAAGCAAAAAACAAATGGAATAAGCGGTTTTGTGACGCACGTCCACTTTTCATGTCATATTGACCGTACGGAGTGTACAGCAGAGCGAACAGGCGAATGGGGTAAAGTATCTTTTTTATGTAAAGATAACATCTTTTATTGTTTTCCAGCCTGCGGGGAGATACATTTTTATATTACCAGAATGGTAGATAATTAATTATGCTGCATTATTTTAGTCTGAATAACTTTAACACATCTGTTCTTAAATTAAAACACATAGAGGTGGACAAAATAATTCTTTCGTGTGAACTCAGTGAGTCGGTTCAATTATGACCTAGTTATGATCACGATTCAACCGTTCATCCATGACAGAGGACTGCATTTTATGTTTCAAATAAATGAATATGAACCGTTAGCGAATTTAGTCACATTTCCACTGTTGGTATGAAAGAGATGCTGAATAGATTTTTTTTACCAAAAAACCTTCAACTGTGCAAATCTTGCTTAATTCTGCCCAACAAATCTTGCTTGGTTCACCTGGGAGTGGGAGGGAGAAGGAGCAGATGTTACTGATAGATAGATTTACACGGTTAGAAAGGCAAGTTATTACAGGAATGCAGGAGTTTTGTAAAAATAATGTTACTTGGTTACTTTCTGTTTTATGGACAGGAATGAATAATTATCAATCGTGATTTATTATGTTCAGGATAAGTAAAAATCAAGCCCCAATTCTTGAGAGCTTAATCGATTAATCAAAAGTACGTTACTTAATACCATACTACAGTAATACAATACTCAATATTAATTACAAATGTTGAAAAGCCTTTACCAAATGGGAACTGGTATAAATTGGTATATACCGGCACCGGATTTCACACGACAGCACCGTTAAAAAATTCCATCCGGAACAATCCTCCGTACGGAGGATTGACTGTCCGGCTACGGGTAAATAAAGTCAAAGAGAACCAGCAATGGCGGCCTAGACCACTTGAGGTTATTGTGCTGATAACGATTGTTTATTCTTATAATAAGTGATATTTTACAATAATACAACCAGCAAAAAAAAAACGTAAGAAAAACCGGAAGTTATGAAACCGTTTCGGATAAATTCCATTAAACACAGGTTTATTTAAAAGCATTCGACGATACTGCACAATCATCGGTTAAACATATGTTGTTCGTACCGTTCTTGGTCAAATGCTTTAAAGGCGGTTCGCTATTTATTATGCGTTCATACATCATGAAGCAAATGATACGATTATAAAGTTACACAGTAGAGTCTAAAATCTAGGCACTAACATAATTGTTTAATGAATAATCAAGATTAGGTTCAAGATTATACTAACGCACGCTTGTAACGTGCGCTGGTGTGTGTTCCGTTGGCAGTTTAATGTAAGACCTTTTAGGTGATGGATGTATTGGGTTTGAAATGCTAGCTGCGCATAGTCACTTTAAGTGACCAGGGTGGGATAGACTGTTTTCTGAAGGTGTTTGCCGATATATTTACACGGTTTGTAAAATTCAACCGTTTGGGTTGGATCGTGTAATAGAAAAGTGCGGCGAAAGGATGAAATGGAAACAAAAAAAAAATGGAAATATGAAAGGATGAACACCAAGCACCAACATCACCCACTCGCAGACGAACTTCTTAAGCGCTAACTCGTGCAAACGAATGAAATCTAAGTTGGTCGCAAATTTTACTGTGCGCTCGTCGCTTAACCGATAGTTGCGATCGTTTATTATTGTCCTACAGTTCTTTTCTGCTTTATTTTTTTCGCATTTTAAAAGTTTTCTTTTCTTCGCGGCAGTGTAAATAAATAATGTCGGTTGGTTTAGTTGGCGCGCCTCTATGCTAACATTTTACCGATACGGGGATTAATTAAACGTACATTAATGAAAAGTCACATAACAACTTACTCCCTTTACTTCTGAGTGTTTGCTAGCGTAGTTGCAAATTCGGCATATAATTCTCCCCGATTGCATGTAACCGTTGCATTTTTTCAAAGTTAATACTTGCCACACAGCATTCATTGCGACTATTCAAAAAAAATTATTAACAGTTTTGCTTCCCAAGGTGATGCTACCAAGCTTTCTTTTCACACGCAAAACAATGTAAACATCATTAAATGATTAGTCGATTGAACGCACAACGATCCTTACTAGCGCCTATTAGTAGTGTTGATCTATTATGAAATCGACTACGAATAGAAAATTATTTTAAGTTCATTATTAAGCAAAAAAAAACACAAATTACCTACACCTACTACAAGCGAGCTGATCCGTCCTACAGATCTGTTCGTTATTTCCCGATCGTTTCGGTATTTCGTACCAACTTCACGCCTCGCACTGCGATTTATGATGCTTGAACGATTCGTACGGGGTTTCCATTTCCAAACAAAATGGGAACGCTACGTTAACAATAATATGGCAGTTTTAATCCATTATCCTTCTCTTGTTCAACGAAAACACTTCAATTTGTTACTATTCCACACACACACACGCACACACACACGAACAAACACACGTAAAAACACACGATCACTGCACGCATTCGGGTGCAGCTTTAGAATATGCTTTAGCAGCTTTGGAGCGGGGCAGTTTCGTAAAGTAGATTGCGTTACGTGCGGTACATCATTTTTCGAATTTGTTTTACGTGGTAATTGGAAGAACAAAGAAAAACATTAGCAATTTCGTGCTAGCCAAGATCGAACAAATGTAACTCGTTCACGTACGTTTGGTGCGCTGGTGAGGTTTCGTAATACTAGAACAGAAAGCCATTGCCCGTTTTGAGATTCATTCAATGACAGCATTTTAATATACAATTTTTTGTATTGTTTCAAATGAATGAACTATGTTCTTTCCTGATCTGACATTTTGTTTTTTTCTGTTGTTGAAGCTTTCGTTTTCTTTTCTCTTTGTGTGTTTTTTTCTCTCTTTCCATAACAATTTTGGTTATGCAGATTCGCTTTTTATCACTATTGAGTATTTTCTGGTATCATCGTTCGGAGGTTTGGATGTGTTGGAGTACGTATCAGGCCAACTCGCAGTGCAAAACATAATTTTCATAACAAAAAGTACAACCATTTATGGTTGGGTTTATCTACAGCTGACAGCATATCGAACATACGGAGCTAGATGCGTGGGTATCACTAGCTTTACATTATTTTTAAAAACTAAAAAACCAAAAACAATATGCTGTACAAACGATTTGCTCATTTTTCTCCAAGAGTGTACTTTTTCTTTGTCGTTTTCTAGACTTACTGTAGGTAATATCGAAAATTATGCGAGTTGGCTACATAATCAACAATTAATAACTTTTCACCTTCATTTTCTGTTTTTCGTTCCCCTTTGTGCTCTTTTTTTCTGTTCAAATTTTATCCTTTTATCCATTTTTTTTTGTGTTTTTTCCGTTTTTGTAAAACAAATTCGGTTTTGTTATAACTTTAGTTAGGAATGGAAAGGAACGAAACGTTAAGGATGGGGCCTACTACAAAATGTTTGTACTTTTGAGAAGTTTTGTTTATTTTTTTTTTGTTTTATTTATTTATTTTTTGGCATGCCTCGATCCACCGAAGCGATCGAGGTATGTCAACATAAGAAAAGGCAAATTAAAGAAAAAAAACATCAACAAATTTATAGCCAAAAGGCCCTCTCCGGGTACGTACCCAGCGTAATCGTATGGCATAGCAGGACGAGGCAGTGACAAGCCAGACATATGAATGAAATCGATGGGTAGAATGAAACGAAACTAACAATAAACTAAGCTGTTAATGAACCGATCGTGCCGTGTAGCGGGTTCTTACTAGCGTTAACATCAAACAACTACTCAACGGCATCCGTTCATCAATGGACAGTCTGGGCCCTTAAAACAGAACTTAAATTCGCTGTCGCGATCAGTTGCTATCGTTGGTAGCCGTCGGTTGATCCGGTTGATCATTTGCAAAGGTGCAGGTGCCGCTCATTGACCGACACGCCTCATCATGACCAATCGACCAGTTACGTGTTTGTGTTTTTGCTGCAGCAATTTCTTGATCATTTTGGCACATTTTGGAGGCTACACTAGTTCGGGACTTTGTTTTACGTTTAGGGAAGAAATCGCGAAAATACACACACAAACACACACGTGCACACATTTACACAAACACACGAATCGAGAGTAATACGGGTGTACACTATTCACGGCTAAGGGACGGGAAGAGACGGTTAGTGTGTTATGCCGCTAGTAGAATTTCTAGCGCATCCACATCGATTAAGAGAAGACCGGTAGTCGTAGTGGTAGTAGTATGAGCCAAACGTAGTCTAGCGGAGCTGCTGGATGGCTGAGCGCTGAAAACACCAGTCCTTGGACACTAACACTGTAAGGTCATGGGTTTCGCATCTGATGCTTGTGGTTGAGTCGGGCTAGCTTATGTGGCCGCCGTTTGGGGTGCGGGATTGGCTCCAAATATAGGTTGCTATTTCGCGAAACGGAGCAACTTCCGCAGTAGCCACCACAACGCGCTCGCACCTTTTGGTACGGAGCTTTCAGCTACGGAACAAAAAGCGTAAAGGAGGTGCGGAGGTTAGTAGGTGTACTGGTAATCGGGTGCTGTGTAGCATTCCCTCATGCCCGACGACCCTTACCGGTACGAGGAAATTCATCACGGACTTAACACCGGCAGTTTCCCACGAGGTCTTGGGCCGAATGCGAAACGGGGTGCCCGTCAGGTTGATGGCTAGGTCGCCTTGCGGACAATGGCCCGTATTGCTGTAGCAGTCACCAGCCGAACCGAACGGTTGCTTCGTGCCGGAGCTGGTGGTAAATTCGAAATCGTTCGTATGCACCTGCAGCGTATTGACATTGATGCGGATCTTGCGGTAATGTGTCGCACCGTAGTTGATGCTTTCGTCCTCCCAGTCACGTGATGACTCCTGGCAGCTATTTGCATCGGCCGCTCGTCGCTTATTGTAGATGGCATAGTTTTCCCTCGGACCTGGTGGGTAGAGGCGACAGTTATAGATTGCCGTTTCGATGGAATTCGTTTTAAAAAAGAGCGACCGAATGCCCACACTTACCAGCAGGCAGGGTAAGATATTCGACTGGTGATCGCGTCGCCATTTTGTGACAATATATCATAGCCATGGTTCCGTTCAAACTCATCTCATATTCGCCGTCGGTGCGATGCTTCTGTTGAACATCCTTGCAATTTCGGTAGACCGCCGGCCTAGATCGTGAATCGCATCCTGGCGGTTTTGGGCACGCGATCGTCTTGTGCGGACGTTCGTGCTCCGGACAGCGGTTCGATTCCGTGTTCAGCAATTCGTCGAAGCACTTGACGGTGCGATGCTGCTTACCCTTACAGTTGCACTACAACGCGAAGGTGGAGGATGAATGTAAGATAGGTAGATGTTGGTGAGAGAGTGCGTGATCGCTAGAATTCAGTGAGTAACGGGTGAAGGTGATCCGTGGCGGGCTGATGCTAGATTCGCTCCGTGCCGGATAGTCCAGATTTTGCTTATCAAACAGAGCACGATCAAGGTACACAGAGGTAGGTAGAAAACAGAGAGGCGTGAATGGAAGGACACAAGTTGCTTAAAGGGTGTTTGGTTTGCAGCTTAACTGAACGTAGTGCCATCTTCAAGTAATTCGAAGAACCTGCAGGCATAACATCGCTCTCTCTTTCTCTCTCTTGTTTGCAGTGCTTCAGCTACATGAATTGGGCCAGTGCTGGCCGCTCTTTAGTGAGTTTGTTTCATGTAGGAAGCTTAAGCATCATTACACTTAGCTTTCGATCCTCCCAGCGTACACTTTCATCAAGCAGCTGCTAACGATGAGGATGAACGTTGTTAGTACCATAGCGGAAGCAATTTGTTGAGAACATTTTGTTTTTTGGAATGTGTATGATTGTTACAAGTGTCTGGTCGTTAAGGGCTAAAAAACAATCGATTTGCAGGGCCAATATTGTATTGAAATATATCTGATTTATATATGGACCAGTAAATTGATAGACTGCACCATCTACCGCTTCATTTAACCCACAAGACATATTCTTAAATTATTTAAGATCTTAGTTTCGTTCAGTGTTCAGTTCCCATTGAGAGTTTATATATACTCAAGAGTTTGTAAGCAATTTTCATAATTTCCTTCTATGAGGCAAAACTTGAAGATGAAATATGGTAAACCACATTTTACAAATTAAATTATCAAAGAATTATCAAAGAAAATGTACCAAAATTATACCTATACGTCAGTTTGTTCAAAAAATAACTAGAAATAATCGACACATACTTTGCCCAATTTAATTGCTTTCCATTTACAGAATTCCAATGATTCGCAGATCTTCGTGTTCGGGGGTTTCGTCGTCACGTTGCAGGCTTTCGGCAAGATCGTACGGCCATCGGTGCAGGTCACGTTGCGCACTGTTCTACCGGAACCGCACCCAACCGAGCACTGCGCACGAACGCGTCATTTACGCCGATTCAATGCCGGTTCGTTGTGTGGGAATAGATTTCGTTTCGTGGGTGGTGGAGGAGGTTGTAGTAGTTTTTTTTAACGTGGGAAAACGCGTAGGGGAAATTTTTGGGGGGTGCAGTTTGTATATTTTTTTTTGGGGACAATGTTCAATCGAGGGATGATTCAATATAACATGGGAAATACGCAAAAAAGGCGTGTGTGTGTGTGATGGGAAAAGAACCGAATGTACAAATAACAAGCGTGCCGATTGGTGGGCGGTGGTAGCGTAAGGTGTAACCAATAGATTTACCACATGGTTGGTAACACCCGGACACAACGTAGATGGCAATGAGCACGGTGTGTGGTCGGTTGGTTGGTATCGGGTGTAGATATGCACAGAAACATGAAACAAGAACAGATAGAAGCGAGTAGGAAGACAAAACAATGTGATCGTTAGAAAGATTTAGAGAATTACTGCAATGGAATCGCTGAGAAGGTTAGGGTACATTTAAAAAGGAAAGGACAGTAAGCTAACATGGGTAACATAGAACGTATGGAGCATGTTAAGCTTGGTTGGTTGAAGATCGTCCAGGTCGAGATCACATTTACATAATATGAAGTTCAAGTGATAAAGAGATAAAGGCTTCTTTTGAAGTTGATCTACAACGTGCATAGGCAGACGTAGAATCCTGCGCACTTCATGGGACCTCTGGAAGTAAACGCAGATTCTGTGAAATGCTTTCTTAATTCACACAATAGCAAAGCTATCAGTGCTTCAATTTGAGAAAGTTTCGAAGCAAATCGAGTTACGGTTGTAAAAGTTCCAGAAAGTGCGAAGCATTCGTCATCTACCTTGACAAATGCTTGGATGTTGTCATGTAATATTGGAAATATTGAAAGTAGGAATCATTTCTCGATGGTGTTCAAATAGTAACAAACCATCCAAAAAGTGAGAAGATTTTTGCATCTACTTCGACAAATTTTAATTGAATATAAGTAGGATCCAGAAATGACTTTAACTTTGACCTCAAAACCCTATAGTAGACATTACATGTTACATTGCGATTCAACTAGAGCTCCGTACTATAATGGCTGAGGAGTACAGCTGGATGTGTGGATGGTAAGTAGGGAAAGCTTATCAACAACAGTGAAGAGGGTGGGGGAAGTTCTAGGGAGAGGAGAAACATAATACACATCATAGTTACGCAGCACACCTTAGACCAGGGCGAGGTCTCCCAGGACGGACGTCTCCCAGCAGGGCGAGGACATGCTTTGTTACAGTTTTTCTTCGGCTTGATGATCGCCGGCTTTTTAACACTGGCACAATACTTTTCCTCAACTTTTCGGCCGTTTCTGAACGGTTTCGGATTTTCGATCGATTTAGGAAATAACTTCTTGCAGATGAGGTTGGGCCTGCGGCGTCCCTCGGCATCGCACGTTCCGGAACACTGCACACCAAGGAGGCAAGGAGATGGTACGCGACAAAGACGAGCGCCCCCGGGCAGCACATGGACCATAAGCGTTGGCAGCGGCAGATGGTGATGGTGAGGAGGATGATCGTTGTTGAAGTATTGACATTGCAGGTATGGACGATACACGGTATTTATGTATATGCAGTGGCGTGTTGTTGTCGTTTTTTTTTGTTGTTGGTATGAATCGCGTATTGGCACAGCGATGAGAGCAAATGGGAGCGATGAATTGTTTAATGTTTTTGTTGTTGGTTGTAATCGATGATATTGATATGCGTATGAAACATATAGAAGAAAAAAAAAACAAAAGAACACGATCCATGATGATATGGTGTATCATATTTTTAAGAAATGTAAAGGAAGAAAGAGAGAAAGAGATAATAAAGAGAAAAAAAGAATCAATTGCATCGTTACATACACGATTGAGAAAAAGAAACAAATGTACATCAGGAAAACACACGATGGTTAAAATCATTTGCCAATCGGGTTTACCGTATCGGTAGAAAACGATACAGTAAGAAAAGAGAGTACCGACAAAAAACTAAAGCAAAATAAAAATGAACCAAAAAGATAATAAATGATAATTTTGTTCGAAAAGTAGAAATAAAAAGTAAACACAAAATAAACCAAAAAAAAATACAAACTAACTAAAACAGAAGAAAAGTAACGAAAGAATAGGACAAATGTCACCAGAACGATATTTACGGTACTTCGCCATTTAAAACTACAACACGATTCCTCGTCCGGTGGTTTCATTTCCTTCGCGCATTGGTCGCTTTCATTGCCACGATGGTCCTGGCACAGGACCTGACGGGAGCGTTTGCATTCGTTATTGCACTAAAAGAGAAAACACAGTCTTAAAATGATTGAGCCACCCAATGAGGTTGTTTGGTAAGGGATCAAGGATCGTATGTGGGATAATGGAACAATACTGACAATCAGTGCATTCGAATCGAATAACTTTGTGGGCAAGAAAATGCTAGGGAAATGGATTGGCTAATGAGGCATTTCTCATTGGATGCCTAAAACAGCAAATGCTATAGGGGCAGCGTGAGCGTACATTCAAAATGATTAATTCGATGCAACCAAATGCAAAAAGGTGTCCCAACGATGGCCTCCTTATGTGTTTCGTGTGCATCCGTATGCACCATATTCGGGATATTAAATTAAATTGATTAAAATCAAAGGCACTGAAATCTTGGCATGCAAGTAGATCTCGTGAGATGTATGGTCACAATCGATCTTAAAGTTGCTGAACACTACTGTTCCGCTAGTCGCAGCGTCGTTGTGTGGAGATTTGCAGTACGGGTGGTGTCGATCATCACGGATCATCACCCACCTCGGCGCAGTAAGGACGAATCATTATACCATGTGGCAATGTGTGGTGTTTGCAATTGATCTTTATGTTCAAAAGGTGAGTGTGTGTGTGTGTGTGTATTAGGATCTCGTTCGATTGTGTGGTGTGATTGAATGGAATGTGATTGTGATTGTAAGCGCAACATTAGAAAACTTGCCAAAAGCCGGATGGAAGCTTGATTTAACAAATATAGCAAGAAATATACATGTACAACTACTCTGGCATACAAGTGTCAAACGATTTTTGTAAGAAAAACCAAAACGAGACATTTAACAGGCTATAGAAAAATATTTTAAACTTATTGTATATGAAACGAATGTATGGTAGCATAAAATTCGACCTGGTAAATTGCAAAGCACAGTCGTAAAAACACACAGTTTTGAAAGAAGCAACAAAACTTTTCACGGCAGCAGTCCAACGATTTACCGAAACAGCTTTCAGAAGCATTCATACGTTCATAGATCGCCTTCCAATCGAGGCAAGATGTTTATATATTGCGCATGTATATTCTGCTGTGTGCGTGTGGGTGTGAGTGTCCCTTGCGCTTCTACCTTCTTCCCACAAAACCCGACCTTGCTTAGGGCGAAAAACACTGGATCCACATAGGATGTTGTGGAATAATGGTCACGGTCACGGGATGTTCGGAATCCGGACGATCGTTTGCACTTACCTTGCTCCATTGGCCAAAGGTCCAGATGGGACAGCGAAAGTTGGCACAATTGATCTGGGTCGGAGGTTTTGGATGGGGGCAGTAACGGTCCTCCAGCACCTGTTCGTTTTTGTACATGCAGCGGACCAAGCGCTTCTTAACACCGCCTTTACATTCCGCACTGCAGTTGGAATAATTGTAGGTGCGCCACTGTCCGCGTGGAACAGGGCCAGATTCCGCGTTCTGTTGGTAGTTGACGTTTTTCATGCTCTGGTTTGGCTGTACGTCGTTCCGAAAGGATGAGTATTGGGTGTTAGGCGTTTGCTATAAATTATTGTTGGCACCGGGGTTTTTTTTTGTTGTTGTTGGGAAGATAGATAAAGTGTGGGGAGAGTCGAATGTTATAGAATAAACTGTACTTCTCTGGTTCTGTTATTGTACGGTGGGTGTGAGCAATAAAACAAATTTATATATTTGATAGAACATGATGAATTTAGCATGAGCTTAAGAAAACATTTCGATTCAAATTCGAACAAAATTAAACAAAGCAAAAGAAAAGGCAATTGTAAACAATGGCAAAACAAATAAACATATAGTACGTATACATTTAGCAACATGAAAGCATTAGAAACTCATTTACGACATAGAATTGTGGAGAACCAGCAGACAAAACGATTTAGTCCGAACATTTAACATTATGGTGAGCGGGAAGAGAAAGGGCACTGTCGCGGTTGGTTAGAAAAGGAAGCTACATAAAACACACAAACCTTTTGATCGCAGGGCGGCATGGTGCAGTTCAAAATGACAGGCACTGGACGCGTACCACATAAGGCAGCATTTACGCTCACATTTTTTAGCATACATTGTAGTGCGTACGCTCGCTGGCCTTCGCCACAGGTAACGGAACACTGACGGACAGGCGGTGAGGGTAGTGTTGAAGGATATAGCAAGGATAAAATAGGGAACATTGAGAAATCATTGTACGTACGCACTAGAGGAAAGCACGATCATAATGAGCAAGACAGTTTGTAGGCACATGCAATTAATGTTTATCGACACGATCATCGTATGTAGAATGCTTATTGCTAACAACGGTGATCAAATCGCTCCTGCTTACAATTACTATCGATAAGCAGATCACAAAAGCAAACCTTATGATAATAGCTATAAATGCGTAAAACGTATGAGTTGGGTGATTTTTTATTTTATATTACATAGCATTACTCTGGTAAGAGTATGTAAAAAACGAACAAAGTTTGAAAACTATGAATCTTGAAAAGAAAACTTATTGATAGCGCAAAAAAAAATAGTCATACAACTATGTACACAACTTACTAATCTGTAACACCCAAATAAATGTAACAGATTGAGCAGAGAGAAAGAAAAAAAAAAACAAAATATCACAAACACACACATCACTACACAACTATTGGAGTTGATTGGGGAAATATGTACAAAAAAAAACATTAACAAAAAATCACACGCCGACCCTTTCTTGCTAGGGTTTTGCGACGTTTTGTTCTGACTCGAAACGCCTGCAGGTAGGCAATTTTGCATGAGTGAGCTGAAAAAGGGGATGAACATAAAATGTGGGATGATAAAGTAACATGTAGCTACCGGTGTGAGTTCTCCTGAAACCCATTTCGCGCACTGCTCCTCCGCATCGCAAGATTGAACAATGACTTTGCGCTCCTTAACTTCGCAGTACGCATCATCGATCTGGAAACCGTTCGGGTCGGAGAGGCACGTTGCGGTACGATTCTGGGTACCATCAGTGCAGGAGCACTGTTCGCAGTACACCAAACGCACATCATCGATAACGCACCGGGAATGAGGGACGATACACAGTGGATCAATGTACAGACACAGGCATATGCGGGACGAGTACACACAAAGTACAGCGGGGATATACGCCACAAAACACAGAATCAAATAACGTAACGTAACAAAACATGGAAAGGTGTTCGATATTTTTTTCTCCCCGCGACACCGCACAAGTAATATCCCAAGCGTTGTGTTGGAGATCATGGCCGGTACCGGTGTTGAAGGTTCACAGTACAGGTAGTAGACATTACACAAAATAGCAGAAGAAAGAAAGAAATGGAGAAAGAGAAACCCGATAAGTAATGCCGCATCGTTGAGGTTCGATAATAACCAGAATATTGTAGAGCTTGCTTGTAACCTTATTCCATGACGAATAGTTCCATGTTGCGTTCTTGCAGGGGCCGGTGCACGTCGATTGTGAATCACGCTTGGTAATCGGTTTCGGAATACCCAAGCAATTTGCCGCGTCGACATATTCGTTTCTGCGTAGCTCCAGAGGGTACGATTTGACGCACAAATATTCCACCTGTTTGTATCCTTCGCCGCAGGCGTTCGAACACTCGATCGGTCCCGACTCCCATCTGTACGAATAAACGGTAGTGAAACGATCAGTGAATTGCGAATTGGCTTTAGAATATTGCTGAGTGGATAGTGCATTGCTTACTCGAATTTACACTCGGTGTTGCAAGGCTCCTTCATATCGTGCGGTTTGGCGGAATGATTGCAATTTTCCGGCTTTGCTTCCTGCCGTGTGTCGGAGTTTCGACAGACGAACGTACGCCTCCGCTGGCCCGTACACAGCTGGTCACACTCCAGCCAGTCACCCATTTCCCACCGGTACGGTGTTTCGGGTGCGGATACCGTATGCTGAAGCCGGTGCACACTGTTACCGTTGTAGGGTGAATAGTACGTATGGTGCGGGTGCTTGTAAGGCTCATGTTCATGATGCGAATGTATCGCATTGGACTGTGTGTTCGGAGTGCTCGGCACCATATAGTTGTATCCCACCTGACTATTGAAAATTTTATCGCTGTTATGTTTGCGTACTATCCGCACCGTAAGCTTTTCCTTCAGCGGTCGTCCGTAGGTAGAGGTAATGCGTTCCAGCGAACCGTGCACTGTATACTCCAGCCGAACTCCGGCAAACAATCGATGTTTGGTTGTGTGTGACGTAGGATGTATCGGGTCGTTGAAGATGATTTCATTTCCACTCATCAAACCTTAAATGAAACAAAATAATGACCACAATCATGGATTAGAAAATTTGTCATCTAAAATCAAGCCTGTTTCGCGCTTTCAATCTTCGCGGTTTAAATCTTACTCAAAAAGCATGCGTCTTTCACGTAGCCCATGTGCACGATGTTGATGTTGGTGGAACCGTCCGGTATGTGGAACTCCATTGACTTATTCCCGGTGTAATGTTTTCTGCTCACCAAGCTGCAGGTAGAGTTGGTCCCTTTGCATACGCCGCACTGGTCGAGCTTAGCGTCGGAATTCAGCACGTAATCGCATCCCGCCTTCCGGCACTGGCCATTAATGCACATGTCGAAGCTATCCTCCGGAAACGTGCACGGCGTACCGTCAATTACCTTTTCCCGCAGCATAAAGTACAAGCTCTTGTTCTCCGCACGGCAGAACAGCTTACATTGGTCTGCCAGCGGTGTGCCATACTTGGGGATCCACCGTACATTCGGTTCCAGCGTTGGCACATCAAAGTTCTGCCCATCCATCTCGTGGCACTGTTCCTCGCGGAAGTTGTACCGCGAGTTCGGGCAGGCGTGTGTATTGCAGGCACGGTACTCGATACGCAAACCAATGCAGAACTTGCCACCATTTTTTGGCTTCGGGGAGTCGCATTCACGGGTGCGCTTCTGAACACCTCCACCGCACGTACGCGAGCAGACGTCGTAGCTGTGGAATGGAAGAAACAACCATGACATAAGGACTCCACGCTACCGATCCCTTTACAGGGTAGATCCTTTTCGCTACTTACGAACTCCATCCGCTCCATCCACCGTTCTGTGGTTTCAGCGCTGTCCGATCGATCGGGACGCACTGACCTTTCTGGCACCAGTGTCCCTCCTGGCATTCGGTTCCATCGGCCCACGGCATGTGTTGCGTTTTGCAACCGGACAGTTCATTCTCCCAGCTGCACCAAAGCCGTGCGCAGGTCGGCATATATGAACAGATTTTCGAACCATTACCGAACACCAGCTCACACTGCTTGTTGTTGGTAAACTTTTCACCAGCCAGCGTTGTGTCCGGCGACATCAGATCCGTCGACGGGTGGTTCAGCAAGCAGTTGTCTGGATTTTTTCTACACACGGATAGAAGAGGGAGAACAGGGAGGGACAATTACTTATCGGTAAGATGAGCGGGAATTTGCATGTGAAACAAGAGCAAAACAGAGCATAAAAATGCAGCACAGTGGAGCTTTTATGCAAATTTCGACCTTTGTCGACCAGTTGCACGGGTGATTTGATCGATTGATCGTGCGTTGCGTTGCAACCGAACAAACATTTAAATTGATACAGAAAGAACGAGAAGAACCGACAAATATGCAGTTTACGCGAGACGAGATGGGATATTTTAGTAGTTTCAGCTGCACGCTGGTAGAAACATGCGTTCGAACCCAATTGCAAGTAATATCGGGGTCGTAAAATCAATAAGCATACCGGCACGGCTTCAAACGGGCATGATTATTACTATCACCGAAGGTAGTATCGTTCGATGTCGTAAGGATGTGAGCAGGGTTATTTTATTACGTCCATCTTGCTGTCATTTCCTACCGTAATCGGTATGTATCTCAGCAAACCACGGGCTTGCAGCCATTGAGAATATTTGATTGGGGTCATAAAAATACCTCCGTTTGGTTGCGAAGTGTTGGACACTGGGATTTGGAATATTTATGGTATTACATGGGTGCGAATTGTGCAACCGATAACCATCCCGGTCCCCGGACGCATAAAATGTTCGTGTCCTAGGTCGGGGAATGGCCAATTGTACATGCACCGCACGAGGAAGGAAATCGTTAATATGTGATTGACCGCAAACGATCGCGATCAGGTCGACCGGCTAGGGTGCCTTTGCAACCTGGGGCGAGCTGGGAAGAATGCCCGGCACGAATAATTGCAGTTGACACTAGCCGGCCGGTAAATTAAACTTCCCTTTCTTTCTCGCCCTGTGCCTTCTGTCTCAGTCTCGGATTGTGGGTCATTCCTGTTGTTGTACTGTGCGGTTGTAGGCCGTTGACCAGACGACACTAAGATGACAAGACGTGATGATGTAGCGATAAGATTACTTGCTGGTGAAGGGCCGCAGTGTCTTTGCCGCGTGGGGTTAAGATGGTGCGATGGCGTCGTATGGCTAAATGGTTTAATTGACGATATTGCGAAACGCGCATCGGTTCTCGCGTTATGGCAAGGATTAGAAAGTGTTGATTGCACATCGTAAGGAATTAACATGAAAAATTACCCCCGCGAAATAATCAACAAGTGGCATTCGAAAGGAGGTATGAAAAATGGTTCGCCACTATCGTGAAAGGCTTACACCGGAAGATTAATGATTGGTTGGGAGTATGTTGTGAGGAAAAAACAACGTGAAACGCACCACACCGCTAACAAGCATATCGTATAACAATTTTCTTACACAATTTTCACATGTGAAAAACATCTTTTGCAGAAGACGAGATCGTTAATGATAAAAATTTTTATTATATTTTTTTAATTATGTGAGCTGTACACGACTGTACAATTAGGATCACATCTTGAAATCAGTGTAATTGATAAGAAAAATTACATTTTTATCAAAACAGGGCACAATTCAGCATCATATCATAAGGTAACTTATCGCTGCATTCAAGTTGTATTATCGCACTTTACAAGCTTTTCGAGTTCAACTGGTAAAAGTGATGCTATTTCAGGTTGGACTGGAAGAGCAAAATAAGGAAGTTGCTAGCTTTTCTCAAGCGTTCGCAAGTTGAATAAGTTTTTTTAAACATCTTTTTTAACTTAATCACTTGAAAAACTTGAACTTACGACATTACGAACAATCAATTTCAGTTTGAATAACAAAATCGCTAGAAAATGGGAACCATTTCACATTTATCACAACACATTCCAGATCATCTTGAAACTAACCCAGAAACAGTTCCAACCTGACCAATTGCACTCGAAGAAATAGTTAAATAAGTTAAAAATAAATTAAAAAAAAAACACCACCCTCCATTTACGGCCGGTAATGAATCGTATGTCCAAATGTCCGGAGGGATATATCTCGCAATATTACACCATGGTGGATTAAGTCATTCCTCGCCTAATATGGGGCTGGTTTGGGATCGTTCGATTCGGTCAGGACATTTTATCATCCGCAGGCCATGGTATGATTGGAAAACTGAGTAAAATTAATTCGAGTGTTGGTGCGCGGAAGCAAAATAAAGCCAAAAATCGAAACAAAAAATGGTCACGGAAACGCACCGCATGATTGTTCTGAATCGTTGGTGCCTCCACCTTTTTTTCTCCCATCCAGCTCTTCCGTCACCACACCAAATTGGGATGTAAGTGGATGCTGTTTCTTAATTTTTCTACCCCTACCCTCTCAAGCCTAGAGGGGCAAACCGTTTCGCATATGCAGCGCCCATCAGCCACACACATCCAACGACCGTGCCGGCATTATGCTTTGAAATGAAAGTAAACCGACAATGAGGCAGCGGTTTATTGTATGCGCTTGTATGCAATTTTGGGGCTATGCAGTTCGTGATTTCGTCTAACAGTGGGGTACGAAACAACCGACTGCATGACGGCTCGGGTTGAGAAAAGCTCGACGGATGAATAAAGACAGCTCCAAACAAGCACTTCCAGGGTGGTACAGCTTTGTAATGCACTTTAAAGTTGTTAAAATAACTGTCCAAAAACCCCGGTGAAGTGTGATGGTCTGGACAATGTATACGGTCACACTGTAGCAGGTCGCAGCAAAAGAAATGCTTCGGTTAACCTGCAATCGTCAACGAGCTTGGTTCACTAATTGGGAACGATGCGAAGAAAATAAGGGTTGGTGTATGTGGACCAGTTTTGGCCGGCCGTGATAGCAACATTTTTGGCAGGATTTAACATCCCACCCAGCTCCCACTGCGTACTGTTTGGACCGTGCCGTAAAAAGCATTACGATGGGATGACGAGACCGTGCCTGGTAGAGTGACGAGAGGACTGCAAAAAAAAAGAAACCCAACAAAAAACTGTTTCACCCTTGTTTTTAGTGTCAGGTAATCCTGCGCCCGTGGGGTAAGCGGATTGTACGTATCGTTTCACCGGTGGAAGGACCACCTTTATCTGTCATCACGATGTAATACCTTTTTATCTAAGCTTTCCCACTCCCCTGCTCCGTCGGACCAATAAAAGAAGGAGACAATCAGAGCGGTAACATGACCCAAACATTCCGTCACGGATCACGTCCAGATCGGATCGTTTAATCCTCGGCCGCTGGTTGCCCTTTGCGGGGCGCCGGCACTTTACCTTTTTTTATTATAACCGATATGTATTTTGTTCGCAATTAACAAGGGATGTGTGGAATTGGTTTTGTAGCAGTGAGTCACTTGGCACAAACGTAATGCCAACGTGCATTCTTCAATGTTCGAATTGCTGATTCTTGTCCGGAAGATCACAGTAATTGTGTGACGATCAGACGAGAAATGCACAACAAGATATCTTGCAATTTTAACTTCAACGTTGTGACAGTATTCGTCGTTTCACAACATCGGTCTATAAACCAGTGCAAGTGTGTATGTAATAAAAGAAATGCAGTAGTGCACAGGAAGCTCCAGAAAGCATCCACACAAGCTCGAACTGCATATTAATGTGTTAAAAATATGTGCGAAAGACACACGGGCGTAAATCAAACGCTCTTTCCACGCCAAACTGCCGCGATGGAGATCTTCATCGGATAAAGATGACTTCCTTTCGCTCTGCTGCTGCTCTGGCGTGTTCTGCCGGCGGTTTTGGCGTGGCCATCTTTTCCTTTTCGGCAGACACGTTGCGAATTGCGTAAGGAAAGGTGATTTATCTTTTCTGGCCGAAGCTGCCGGCCTTTAGCATTCCACAGGGAGGTTTCTTTTTTTGGTTGTTGATTCATTCTTCGGGTTTTGCTTCTTGCAATCGCTGATTGCACCGAACAACCGGCCGGTTGCAATTGCGTAGCCATATTTCATCCTGCGGCAGCAGGAAACAAAAACAAACCGCTTCAATCAATTTCGGTTGTCGGCGTCCGGTGTCGGGACATGTTTTACGCTCTTTGAAGCAGGGAGTTTTCCGCGCATGTTTGCCGTAAAAGGATTGCCCCGTGATTGTTTTGATCGGTGCTGATCAATTATTTGATTAGTAGTTAAAATATGAGACAGCTTTAGGTATTGCGATATGTGCAACAGTCGAGAAAAATTTAATGTAATTTTTAGTTTTACATTTCAGCGGCATTTTTTGAAATTAAATTGTGGCGTTAAGAGAAAGTATGCGTTTTACAAACTCATACATGAATCAAAATATTTCAAAGCATTTGTCAAAAAAGTAAATGAATAAAATCATGAAAAGAGTAGGCTTATAATTGACCAATTGACAACGATCGAAAACCTCACATGATATCATGCATTTTTAATATGTTCCAGTAACATAAATCATGTCGTTTTTTTACAAATCAAACATATTCTTGCAGAGAATGAGAAGGTGCACGTGATTGCTATCGTCAGCAAGCAAGTGAAGCCTCCCCAAACGCACTTGCAGATTGGAATGCTTGAAGCAAAACGAGCGCAAAAGAGAAATGGTATAAATCAAGCTGCTTCTGCAACCTTTCATTCGTCAGAACCTTAATAGGGGCGAACCGTCCCGGGACCACCCAGCCGCGTAATGTAAGCATTGTTACAGCTTTTGTTTTTGGGAAGAATTAATATATTGATTTGCTTTCCTTCATTCTTGAGCGTTCGACTTTCACTGAACGAGCCGAAACCGAAGAATGAAAAGCAAACGATATTAAGCTTGTCGATACGACAAGGTTACATTATGTTGCGTATTCATGAAAGTGCATGTTTGACCGCCCAGGAAGAAGCGTATGAGCAGGTATGGTGTTGTTGTTTGTCTTTGCCAACATAAACCGTCGGTGAAAGCATTTGCCGGAGGAGCTGAAGCCAAACATGGGCAGGTGAACGTAAAGAAGAGAAGTTTTGTAATTGGGTATGTTTAGTACATGGTGGGAAAGTCACAAAAGATTACAATGAGAAACAATACAAATCACACACACACACACCCATTCATACACAGATTTTGTGTATGCTCATGCTAACGATCTATTCAATGCATTCAATGTGGTTTATTGGTATCGCCGTAATACGTTGGGTGGTCCAGGTTAGCATCAACGTCTATTCGTAAAGCTATTTCTTTACGTAAAAATTACCAAAAAGGATAAGAAATTAAGCATGGGAAACATAGATTAAATAGTAGAAAAACCATGCCTAACTCTGTACAAGGTTTTCCGATATAATCTCGTAGAGGTGGAATGATTAATGAATGATGAATTAACACATGTACTAAGCTTTCAGAGTTTCAAACGGGAAAGCTTAGATCAGAATAAACTTCCCTTTGAACAAGATGTGACCGTGTCGAATAAAATCGTTAACTGTTTTTTGCACCCACGAGGACACATTCAATTTACAGGAAAAAAAACATATGTAACAAAATCGCATATTGCTTGATATAAATATGATACGACAAGGTTTCACTGATGAATATCGCTTTTAAAAGCAACATTTAAACCATATATGATTTTGCCTTAACAAATATGATTCATCAACTTAAGCATCATCAATTAAATAGTGGCCGGTGAATGAACAACCGAACCTATATTCCACCGCAACACACCTATGGCTCGGAAAGAGAAAGGAAGCTGTAAGGATACCATTCATGCTGTTATATTTGCTTTTTTTCCTATCGATCCCGGGTGGTCATCGATTTCAACAGCAAATTAATTTCATCAATTATCGAACGATCATAAATCTACTCAGCACGCCGAGTATTCGTGTGTAGGTTTTCGACCCTTCTTCTTTACTGACGCAACCGTCACCATGCTCGTGTGGTGGTTTTGGTCAATCGAAAGGGAACTCTACAGCGAGGTTGCATAAAAATGGTAAAACAGTGCGTGTGACGTGCTGTTCTGAAAATCAACTCCTAAACTGCTGCTTCAGGCGAAGACAATTTCAAACTGTTTTTAGGTAAGGCTAACCAACAACGTATGTGGGATAAACGATTAATCGTTCAACATGAGCGGCACACAATCGCGCCTGCTGGCGACGATGGCCCACGGCATGTGGCGTTTCGATAAATTTGTCGATATCATAATTTATGTACGCTGTACGCACATAAGTAACGATGAGAGACGGTTGCTACATTAATATCATTAAAAATCTGTTTCAAAACGAATCCGTGGGCGTCGATAGAAGAAAAAGTTATGATTTAAAAGCTTGTAACACTTTATTTTAGGTAATTATACGTTGAAATAAGTTACATGACAGGAAGCGAACATGCAAGATATTCGAGGATTCCACGTTTAGAAATTTACTTACTCAAAGTATTCGCTCAGAATCTGTCGTGAACAGTTGGACCACTGCCAGGGATGTGTGTTATGGTCGATCGTGCGTGACATGATTCGATTGTTTCCGGACGAATCGCCCCGATATCGTTGACACCGGCTGTCGTCATCGTGCGGCATTCCTAATCTGTAAAGAGCGAGCGATGGTAGACGGAAACATGGAGTGAGTTTAGGTGAAAGAAAAATTAAATCCATTCAAATTTTGTAATAGACGGAATAGAATAGCAATATTCCAATAGATGGACTCAATAGTTTCGTGCCCGAACTAGGAACAGTGTGGTGACGTTGTTGTCTTTCCAAATCTGTTGGTGGGTAATTTACCCTCAACATATGAATTGTGTACAGTGTTTTTGTTGCGATGGCTAAATTACGTCGGAATACCATTTCTATCCAGATTATTACAACTGTTGTGTCAAGGTGTAAACTCAAACGTATCCAGCCCTTCAGTATCCAGTTTCCAAGGAACGGTGCATTGTGAGCATTTTGTTGATTTGTGAGGAGCGGTACTACCAAATCCGGCGGTTCCTTGTAGATATGGACCATGTCTTTTTGGGACGCATTATGCATACAGATGAGATTGATTTTGAACAAATTGGACATACCATTACCGAGATGGATGGGGGCTATATAAAGAAATTGGTAACCACTCTCACGTACGGTGTCGTTAGCACGGAGTTCGTGCTAAATTCTGCTATTGTTCTTTGTTTGCCGCACTACTATTCCTTTACCATAACAGTTCGCCAAATATATGACAATTATGTGGTCGCAAAATATGATCTTCTGTCGCAATTTTTATTAATAACTCCATTATTTACTAACATTTTACTGACCCATATCTCTAAGCGATACTGTTGACACGCTTTGTCTAGGAACTACCCTGAACTTGACATAAAAAGAAGATCGCCACATCGATAACGTCGCTGAGTTTATTACACCCGCGTGTTACAATGTGCGCACGCTCCGGCGCTTAATTAATGACGAGCTCCTGTCTGACGGGCTGGCTGGAACGGTGGGTACTGACACTGGCTGACACTAACGCCCCGACGAAGCAAAGCAACCTCTCCTCGCCCATAAACAACGTCCACGGATGACGGTAGCAGAACAAAAGGCCATAAAATGTTGATCTTCCGCAAAACGTGTTCCCGCTAATCGTGTAAACCGCCAGACGTTGCAATTCATCCATTTGTCTCGAAACACTTGAACATCGGCACGACACTCCACAATTGGTCATTGGGCATTAAGTGTCGGAAGGGTAGCGCACACTGTGCACGGTTACCGCTGCTGGCTGGGCGATCCAATTTGTACGCGATCTCAATGCGGTTCTGTTGATGGCGCTTGCTCCGCACCGTGAGCCTTATTCGCGTCGTATTTAATAAATTTTATTGTGCATCCTATTTATCATCTTTCATCCGAGTGTTTTTTTTTTCTTTCTTATTGTTGCTGCCGTCCGTTGTGCGCTGATTAATACGAGCGAGATGTGGGAGCTTTGGCGAGTGCAGGTAAGTGTGGGCAAAATGGTTCAACCACTCAGCAATGTGCCCTAAACCAAACCATTTATCATGTCCGTGTCTAGGAAGTAAGTAATGTGCAATCTTCGTTTGCCTTCCATATCGGTGCACGCCGTGCATAAAATCGGATTACTGCGCATCCACCGGGCCGGTACCTATGCCGGGTGTACGCGCGATGAGTAATTGGTTCGTGTTAGGCGGATTGTCCAGTTGGTTAATGTGGCGTGCGGACTTTCCGTATCGAGCAGGTCGTAGAGTAAATAGTAAGACGGAACTAAACCGAAGCGTTGTCGTCTACACCAGAAAATACTTACACGTGGCCGAGTTCATGAGCGATGGTAAAGGATGCCGACAGCCCATTATCCTGCACGATGGCGCATGCCGTCTTCCCACAGATCGTGCCCAGCTCCGCTAGTCCAAGCGTGTCGCAGTTGTTTTCGACCGGGTTGCGACAGATTTGCTCGCGTGTGAGGAGCAACGCAGCGTCGTGGTGGATGTTGGTCGATTGTTTGAACCGGCAAAAATCTTGCAGCATATCGGAAGCCGACACCCCTGGGATAGTGAACAAACAGATGAGTAACTGTGTGATTGAATGCGTGGGGAAATTAAAATCATTGAGAAAAATATTTTACAGAGAAAAGCACGATATGTAGAACTGCATTGGACTTTTGGTGGTTAAATTCGGAACGATGTCTGTGCTCCTTTCAAGTAAAGCAGCAGTATAATGGTGGCAGTTGTAGTATCCTTTTCTCTTACTTCAGCGGTGACCATTTCGCAGAGCTTCTGAGTGTATAACCTTCATTCACGCATTCAAATTAACTTGAAACATAGTGCTACATACGATATTGCGGGAATGACTGAGAGAATATATCGTTGAGCTAAACAATGAAGGTTAGTTAGCAAAATGGTCGAAAGTGCCAATTCAGTAAACTAACGCTAACGGCTTCATTAATTTGCAAATGGCTAGCAGTTCAGTATATTAACTAAACGATGCTTTGTGTGGCTTTCCCTAGCACAGTTACTGTGCCCACAGTAATGTACAGCCTGCATTACGGCGCAGGAGTCGATTAGATCCACAACAAGCTTGTGTATTTGCTAAGCTATCGCCGGCGGGGCCACACAAACGCATTCGCAACCGCTTTATTAGCTCACTCTATCCTGCCAAACAATATTCCGCCGTGAACGTGCGCAAATAAATACCACCGGGCAGACCATCGTTTGGCACAGCCGGTTGGGGGTGATGCATTGATCAAATTTTCACACGCCACCGCTGGAAAAGGTGCGCGCCAGGGATCTCTCCTGCCAGCAGGATAGTTTGTTTTACGCAGCGGCGCGTGTAAGATAAATTTTTGCGAACAAAAAAAAAAAAAACATTCATGAAATATTCGAGCTCTTGGGAATCCACTGCAGCTGCTGCCTGATGCTGGCAATGCAGCAACAACCATTCTAACGGAGTCTAGACAACTGTTTTACCAGAGTTGTCCCATTTGTCATCGGGACTGGTAATAGAGTTTTCACATGGCGGTCCTACCGCGCACATACTCTGACCCAGTGCCGTTGTCACGTTGTACACTCCCACGTGATGGCCTCATCGTGGAAGCCGTTGTTTCACAAGAACAACAAACAACAAAATACGCCGCGCAGCTCGCGGATTGATCGCAGAAGGTTTCAGCGCGATTGTAAAACATGCTGGTTATTGGTTGTTCGTTGCGTTTTATATGGCTCAGCATTTGGCAACAATGTCCAGACGAACAGTGCTTTCGATCGGTAAAACCGGGGGGTGTTCGGAAATGTTCCGAAAGAGCGATGTCACTGGCAATGAAGTAGCTACTACTGGAAACAGTTAGATTTTCGATTTAATTGTGAATGCGGCACCGGTTCTTACCTACTAGCCCCTTCTCGACGGCGTCGATTTGCGCATTAAGGTCGTGATGAATGTAGGATATGTGCGACACAGCTATCTTCATTGAACTCCCTATGCTAGCATCGGCGTACACACTGGAAACCTAGATGGGATGGGAACAAAAGGTAGAAATTAGAAGGTGAGAGAGCGAGTGAGTCGACGCCGCAACATTCGCTAAACTGTAAATCGTGAGCTAAGTGAAATAGCACATTAATAAAAGAAAATAGAAAACACCATCTCGCCACAAATTGCACCCGCAATAACCCGTAGCATAATTTATGACGCGCGAGATTAAGCAATTCCGATAGGCAAAACGATCGCACGGTGTGCAACCGGTGTGCGTCGGTTGTGCAGCTGCAAAGGTGCAATTTTGTGTGCTTGCTGCTGCAACCGAGACGCGTGTACCGCATGCGGTAGCGCGTAGTTCGCGGCGCATTCCGGTAAAACAATTCAATTTCCGAGCCTTTGGGGTCTTTGCGATAAGAACATGCTTTGGTATGTTGCGGACGGTGTAGACGCTTTTGTCGAAGGCGCAATGAAGGTAAGAAATTCCTGTACACAAATCGGAGGGATTTCGCTTGCATCTTGCATCTAGCGTCCCGTCTGTACCCGCCTGCACGTCGTAAATTCTGCGTTAAAGCTTCTTCGGTGCGTAATTGAATAGGGTATGGTTAAGAAAAGAAAAATATTCGCTACCCGACCGGTAGAAGGTGTTTCGAGAGCGATAAATTATCTACATGAACAATGATCGATACACGATCGTGCATTGCCGGGTAAGCCTTCCAGAGTTGCGTGTAGCACGATGCGAAACCAGCCGCAACGGATTCAATATGCCCTGTACCATATTTCCGATAAGCATCGGCGTCATGCAATTAGGGGAAAATGTGTCGGGGTTTTATGTTAGACATCGAAGGATTAGCATCAATATTTTTGTTCGCGTTGTATTACACGGTTTGTACCGTAAAGCAATTAGTTATGGTTTGCTCCTGATGGCCTATTGGTAACATGAGCTCTAAAATTGGAAAACAGCTATCGGTAAGTTATTCTAGGGCGAAAATGTCCCATTCGTTCACCGATCGATACTTACAATGGACATCAGCGTTAGAACGTAGGATTTGAGATCAGCACCGTGGTATCGCTCCATTTTGTTATCGACCACAACGAGCACCTCGACAATGTATTCGTTGTTAGGAAACTCCTCAATGCTGCGCCGAGTCCGACTATGCAGATCCGACGGTTCTATGCTCAGTAACCGTTCAGCTGAAAAAAAAATGACCATTGAAAATAATTAATTGCTTTGTTTTTGGAATCAACAAATTATTAACAAACTCTAGATCGATATGATTGCAAAATTCTAATTGATTAACAAGGTTTACTACGGTTTTGACCAATGTAGATAGTAATATTTAGCAGCAACCCCTTATAAACTGTGTCCCAATGCCCATATCTGTATCTCCGCTGGTCGATGTTTGTGCATACTGTCAAATTGTTTATTTTTAGAAGCCTCTTAGTCGCGCCAGTTTGCTCACGTTTATGTTCGATCAATTGACTTGGATCACGCCAGCACGTGCTTGTCGCGCGGGCAGGTGAAATAGTAAAAATAACAACTTTACTTCACTCCTTTTACAGCAGCTTACTCCTTTCCAATGCTCGTGTTTTGCTCTCTCTCTCCCACTCTTTCGAACACGTGCTTTGTTTTACTGGTTTTTTTTTCTTTGAGCGTCCTAACACGAGTCAAGTGGCACTCTTTAAAATTAAAATATTATGCTAATCAAATTAATGATTTCTAATGCTTAGCACCTCCGACACTTGCAATCCGTCTATTCACCCACCGACAACACTAGGTGGTTATAGCAAATGAAGACTGAAGAAAAAAAAAAGCACATGCTATGACGAGCTGTCCGCCTCCTGTCCCGGTGATTTGGAACAGCATCAAGCGAGAAACCTAGCTTTTACCGACCAGCCAAACAACCTGTCCATCGGTTGATCATTTTTTCCCAACTGGCTAAGCTAGGCCGTCGCTCTAGTCACCGACGATTAGGCTCGTTGACTGTGGTGGCTCGCCTTATTTTGTTAGATAATTTGTTGTTGGCTCTCGGCCTGGAGTGAAAGAGTGTGGGGTCAGTTGCTGTCAGCCATGCGCACGAGGCAAGAAACAAAAAAAAAAGACACACACACAACCACACACCAAGAAGCGTCCTGCAGTGAAGCTGACCAAAAGTGCAGCTACGCGACGCGATCAGTCGATGCCACTTACGGCCGCACCGGGTTCACCGTTGTCAGCTGTAGAGCGGGAGTGCCGATTTGTTCCAGCTATTCGGCTGGCGCGTTTGATAGATATTTATGAGTGCGTGTTGATTTTGTCACTTGCGCACACCTGCACCGTGCCTGTTTGCCCGGTTGGTGCTGGGCGGTGAATGGTGGAGGCGCCCTGTGTACGAACGAACTAACTCACTGTCAACCAGTCGGTCAATTTGCCAAACCGGCTTGTCAATCGAGAGCGGAGTGACTTTGAGGTTCGTTTCGTCGTGCGCCAGGGAGTCTACCGTGGCGGCGTTGCTTTTAGGCATTCCACCACGCTGGCAACGCCAGTGCTCGGAATGCTGTGACGCGAATGCGTTGCGCAAGCGGTGAAGAGTTGTTCAGTGAACGATTAGTCACCTGCCATCGTGCAAACTGCGGCAGTGTTTGTTATACACCCGCGGTTAGTACTTTGGGTCAGTGGGTACATCGATGGAATGATGAATTCGAACAGCTTTATGAGCTACGAATGCAGGTGCTGAGGAATGATCACCCTTCACGACCGATGATGATGAAACGCAACCAGCAACATCTTCAGAAAATTTAGAATTTCGAGGACATTCGATAGTAGTTTAACAAATAAAAATTTAATTCATCCATACTAAAGATAGGTCGCTTATGTTAATTATAATCCTTTAGGTAATGTATCGTTCCAAGGCTCCATTATAAAATGTCCCTTTCACCGTGGATGAGATAAACCAACATCACTTTAATGTTACGTTTTAGGCTTGTCAGACGATTAGGCCGTACATGAACTGATGCCGAGTAGCCGGGTGCTATGATAAATCGCGCTAATTGGTCGACACAGTCGTTGATACGCATTGCTCACGCCTGCGTTGTTCCTTGTCTGGCTTGAGAAATTGATTAGGTTTTAATTGGCGATTAAGCTAATTGGTACGTGCGTCTTATCGAACGGGGTGTAGAGATGGCCGGAGGTAACATGATCGTGCCCCGCACTGACACGTCTTCGGGTGGTATAGCTATGCAGGGAACTGACCGGCTGGACGATGGTGTAGACCGATCCAGGAAGCAGCCTATTTGCTGTGTGGAGGCGCCGATGGTAATTTATCATTTATGTGCCACGCAAACTTAAAGACCCCCTTTTGCATGCTATCACACGCTTGTCGCGCATTGCAGTTGAGATGGTGTCCATCAACACTGGCGTGTGCCGATTGAAGAAGATAGCACACGCGCACTTGCTGCAGCAACTTATAACGAGTTCTTGTGCATCAGTTTTAGTAACACATTAAACGGGGACGTTTGTAACGTTTTTTTTTCTGTTACGTTGAACCGGCCTGCATGTTTGGCCGCGTATTGGCGATTGAACGTTGATGTAAGATTTTTATACCATCCTACTCAATGTGGTACATGGTAGAGGTATTGCATGCTCTTCGAAAAATAATGTTCACACCTGAACCGTTTGGCCTTTGCGGGCACCAGTTCGTGAGATCAGATTCTATCTACTCTTTTCTTACCAACGGTTATTTGCAACCTTAACCGGTAACTCACAGCACAAGTTTTCCGATGCCATTTTTGCTGCCCTTCAAATGGACTTTTCATGTCAACGTCTCCTTTTACATGCGCCCAACCATTGTTTCTCAGCGTGTCCAGCACCTGATGCAGCGTATAATTAAGATGCACCACGTAGAACAATTCGTGCGGACATTGTCTCGGGCGAAACGGTTTCGGTTTGTGTACGTGCAAATTGCTGTGCTCCATCTGAACGAAACAAGTGGAGAACATGGGATGGAGGCGCAGGGTAATGTGCCGAACCGCTGGAGGTATAAATGGACTTTAAGCGGTATTGACAGGCGTTTATAGAATTAAATGGCTCTTTGGCAAGTAATTGAAATGATAGAGTGAAACTAGCGTGTAACAGGAACGAAGATCATCATGCCTTGTGCGATCACTGGTAGAAAGGGATGTAGATCTGTTTTTCTCATTAGCATTTCAATAACATTGTTATGCACTCAATGATCTTTCGGTGCGAACAGATCATGTTTACAACCGGCATGATGATCTCTACAACCCTGTGGGAAAGCGCAATCAATGAAGTACGCAATCATTGTATTTTGTTGGCAAAATATTTTTTTACACATCAATGAAACTTTTTTTAAAATATGTATGAAAAAAATACCACGTAGAAGTAGAATAGAAACCGTTCAAACCTGCAAAAAAGCTTGCTATATACACAGACAAGTGTTTGCGTGGCAGTAAACAGCAATGTTTACGATACCAGCTGACTGTGCCACACGAAAAACTTAAGCGCGCGCATAAGACACGAACCTGTTTCCAATCTCACCCCATGCCGGAGTGTCTTGTAAAATGGTATGATTGGCTTTTAAAACCAACATTGGCGGGTAATGGAAACGAGATCGGCTTATCGACAGTTTAATTAATCACAAGAAGTTAATCCATTACCCCCGGCGGCGGATCAGCCGCGTGTACTATCGTTCCCGCAGGAGTAACGATCCTCAGCAGTGGTTAGCTAGTGTTGGCGCACGTTTCAGTACAAACGCTCACAACGCGAGAAAAAATTGTAAAGAAAAATAAAATGCTATGCTTGTAAAACACCTTTGTCGAAGATATTCGATTGCGATAAGCGTCAATTCGGCTCGGAACCCGACATGAAACGGTACCGTGGCTTGACAGCGGAGGAAACTAACTATGAGCGGAAAGCATTTTCGTCGTACAATTGTTTTACGATGTTGAAATTAATTAAAGCACTGCTTGAGGGGGCAGTTGGGGGGAGGTTAAGAGACTGCATGCTGGGCGCTTCGAGACATGCTGTTCGATGAACAACCACCAGGGCAACAATTACTTCACCTATCGGATACAGCAAATGCGGGCCAAAAACAATCTGTTCGAAATAAATTAATCCATTGCCGGTGTCTCGGTATCGACAATAGTTTACGGCGCGGGTATTACGCTGATCCAGGCCCAGAAACAAGTGAAGGAAAGCATGTTACTAACAGCTTATGCACGGCTGAAAATTGCATTGCCGTGTTTTCGAAACATATGGTATCCGACCACACGATGCACTGTGTGTTTGAATCGTGTTGCTGTAAACCTTCCGTTTCTCACGATTCCGTTCGGGCGGGTCAAATAAGGCAACATACCCCACCACCGTATCCTTACGATGGAGGAACACATCAATTGGATGAGCGAAGGAAACGTACCTATATTATGTTGTGGAGTAGATGTACCTTGACATCGATTGATTGTGACAGTGTGCGCAAACGGATGAACGATGCTAATTAAAAGCAGGAAATTTGTTAATAAATATACGCTATAAATCACCATCGAATCTAGATGACATTTTGGGCGGTTAAGTACACCAGGAACAACGGTACGCGAGACACGCTCGAAGCTGTCGGTAACGCTTCCAACCGCTCGTTAACGCTTAATAGTTTATCGTCTAATGCCGCTCATAAATTATGGCTGATGTTTTTACGACGAATCGAGACTAACTGGTTCGGAAGGTTCAGTATTTTATTTGCGATCGTTTTGTACAGTCTTTCCCTGTGCGTGGTGCCTATGCGAACGCCATGTCAGCTGTATTGATTATGTCCCATCCGATAACACCCGATCCGGTATAGGTTTTATGAGTTGTGGCGGCATTTTCAACGAAGATGTGTAGAAATTTAGCACGCTTCAACGGATGAGTTGGAGCTTGCCGGTGTAGGTGAAGGAATTCCCGCTAAAGCTGGGCGATGCACACCTATTGAAAAATCCAATGAATGAATACCGGTTTTTTTTAATCATTAAACGATTCTGGATAACATTTTTCGATACATAAAAATATTATGCTAATGAGCAAAAAAGTTTCGCTACTTCAACGGTGTGTGATACCACCAGGAGTTCCAGTTCTTTCGAGGAATTCTCGTAAAGATGAGCAATAAGGGTGGGTCGTTTGTGGGCAGCTTTCGTGCAACATGCAAATCGTAGCACACCGCAATCGTTATCTACGATTGAAATTGATCAATAAACCAGTAACGTCAATTTATTTCTATATACGCGGCTTAAATATTATCCTAAACACCTAGACCCCCTCCCCCCCTTTTTCATTCCAAATGCAGATCGGTTTCCGGCAGCGAGAACAAGTTGTGCCGGTTTTCGTTTCGGGGTGGTTACTTTTTATGCAAATCAATCACACCACACAACAGCAACGTAGAAAACCATCCTTGAATTCACAGTGCTGCTCAGCAGACAGCATCCATCGGTAGAGGCTGTGCGGACGAACTTTGCAGACACGACGTCGGCAAAACAGCTTCCTTACCCGGTGCGTTGTCTGACTCAGTAGCGGACGAGTGCCGCATATTCGCACGCGGGATGAAAATGAACGTGCGCGAGTGAGAATGTTTGGTGGTGGCGATTGTGGCAAACGACACAAAAACAATAAAATAAAACCCAACGAAACGCGCACGATTCGTGCAAATGGGTGCGGTAGTGGTTTGGGATCATGTTGCACACGATCACCTCACGATACCCCCAGCAAAAAGGAGGAGAAGAATTGGGCTTTACGCGAAACATTGTAAAGAGGGAGCAAAGAAAAAAAAGGAAGTGCCCATAGTTGACAAACAGTACGATAAAATAAATAACACAAAATATCACATAAACTGCATCGTAAAAGAGCGATTTTATTGAGCCATTGTAATGAGTGGGTATTGGTAGGTTATTGCCTACACGAGATGGGGTGTAAACATAGTGGGACACCTTGTTTTTTTTTGTGCACCATAGAATTCACTTTCGACACTACTGTTCGTGTAAGCGGCGGTAGGATTTTGGGGGAGGAACAATGTTTTCTACGCCATTCCATGTTTTAGGCATCCCTGTAGGTTCGTGTTTAGAGGCATGCAGGCAATGCTCACTATTCAATGCCAGCATCCATGTTCAAATGCACGCGAAGGGGGATTTTTGTGCCCTAGCTAAAGCAAAACTGTGTCACCAAAAGTTCAGGTTTTGTGCAGCGTGGAAATTGTGTCACCGTGCCAGACGGGATGGTCTGTGAAGGTACTGCCGCGGCACGGGTTCAACCGAAAATAGTAAACGATGTGCAATTTGAACACACCGAGCGTGGGATGCAATGCCATCGGACGTGTGGTAAATGGTGTTGTTGTACCCATACGTTATGTGCATTTCATCTTCAGCGCAATGCAGTTCGCTAGTTTGACGGAAGGTTGAAACCATTCGTTGGGGCGATGTCATTTGAAGCCCGGGGCGCTACTTTACATAACATGATGAAGGTGAGTAGGAAGACCCCGGCATGATTTGTGTTTGCCCTGATCTGTTTTATGTGCAGCGCTGTAATTTATGTAAAGTTGTAAGTGCAAACCTATCCAGCCGCAGGCCGGTACGCTTAAATGGCTAGAAGAGTGTACAGCATCCGGTGATTGCGCTTAAACTTGTTGCGTCGGAGGTGTGAAGGATCATTTCAGGTTTATGTACGCTTATGTGGAAATTTTTTTTGAAAATTTGTGCTTAAATTAATACTTCCAGCGGAGAGTTACAATCAGCATGTATGCAAATAATCAATGTGGTGACTTCTCGACAGTAAGAGAATTGATTGACTTGAAAGTTTTCAACAGGCAGGAGCCAAAGTGCTGACAAATGTTCAATAATCGATCATTAAATCGATCGTCATCCATCACTCTTTATTACTCTTATAAGTTTATGTTTTCTTATTGAGATTTTAAAATGAGCACTTTAACTAAATTTCGCATACCGCATTCCTTGTCACGCTAAGTGATCAGTGATGCTTCATGATCCAGAACAGTGTTTTTGAAAATATTGTTCTTAATTATTCCAAAACAATTACAATTCCATTGACAAAGTGGTTCGATGTTATCAAGATTGGTTTTCAAAAACACCTGCCACGGGGTTAGCAATCAACTGTGGTCTATGAGTCAGCTGGTTGAATTCTTAGTTTTGTTTCAGTAACTCTCGACGCTGTTTACATTGGAGCGGTCAACAACTTGTTCTCACGTTTGTTGGTTTCCGAAGCAGCGGGCAAACACTATCAGCGGTGCCCGGTTGTTGATTCAGAGAGGCTCAACCGCCTGACGGCAAATCTTAAATGGCAGGTACGGTTTGGACCAAAGGGATCGTACGGCTGCCAGATTCTCGGGCAATCCGTCGTCCAACCGTCAGCTGTGAAATGTCGGTGTACGCTGAACGCTTCCTGGACGCACTTGACGAACGCAACAGCAAGGCGATGAAGAACGCGATGGGAACAAATAATGCGACTCATCATCGAACGACCTTGCGAGAAATTACGCAATCACCACGGAAGCGTGAATGGGGACATTTATCTCCATTCAACGGATGGTTTGTTTGCGGGTGTTGTTAGTGATCCGTATGTGCTAAATGCGGAAAAGGGACAGTGTGTTATTCGTGGCACAGCAACAAACCTAGCAAAATGTAATTATATTTATTTCATTGCGAATAATGCTAACTGGGGGAACTTTGTGTGAAAAAGAGAGAGAGAGAGAGATAGAGAGACACGAAAAAGACAAATTAACCTAACGCAGCTTTGCCGTCGTTTCTTGCTTCAATGGATGGTACGTCACATTACACATCATTAATCTTGATTGCCGAAAGTTGTTCGAGATCCATACACTTGACCCACGCTGGAAAGAGTTAATCGATTGTCCGAAAGACTAGTGGTCGTTGGCCAGAAATGAGAGATTATTCAATTAATTTAGCATTTGGAGCTAACATTTACTTCATGTCATGCACGCAGGAAGTTATGCTTATGGATGACCGAATACCGAATGGTCATAGATCTCGTAGCGAAAAGAAACAAAAATTGCTTAAAAGGATTGTAGCAGAAAAAGCAAGAAATAAATGCAACCCATCGTATGTGTCAAAGGTTAAAATTCATGATCGCGGTAATAACCAATGAAAGCAGATCATGTTCATCTGATACGTCTGATCACCATCTTATATACTTCCCACATTGAGCATTCGAGTATAGCGTCAGTAGAAGATACAGATGAACAAAATTGGATATTTTATTTCTTGGGTTACTTATATTTTAGGGTTTGCTAAGTTCTTTTATAGTCTTGGAGAATTCCATAGTTCTGATGATTACTGTTTTTTTTTTTGAAGGCCCAATTCTAACGAGTTATCGTCCACAAAACATGGATTCATTGATTCATCAGCGCACGAACTGCGGATGGCTGAATCGTGCTGAAACAATTTTGTCTATCGCCAGCACGTGCCCTTCTCACCCTCCTTGATGGAGATGTTGTGCCGTGTCAGCTGGCATTCGGCGTGCGGCATTTGACTTTCATCCCGTTTTATCCTTCCAGCACCGTAACGCCATTCGCTCGTTTGCTGCTCGTTTATCGCAATCCTGAACCGTCGATCATTCCCGGCTACCATTTGACGACTGTTCGATCAATCATCGAATTCGACGAAACCCGTTTTTTCGGTTCGGTGTGTTCTTGTTTTTCGCCATTCCTATGTTGCCAGCATTCGTTAACGGGCCAGGGAGTTTGCGAAAAGTTGTCTAGATTACCGGTGCTCCGCACAATGGTCAATTCGTCTACTGAGTGCTTGTTTATTGGGTGAGTGTGTGTGTTTTTTTTGTGCATCACCGCAGGGTAAAAGCCGCACACGGCCGGTCTAGGATGGAGATATGGGTGCGCGTGGACTAGGAAGAAGAAACTCTATCATTAGGCAAAAAAAGGAACTTCCAAGAAGGAAAAAGGAACTCCAAAAAACTCCCCCCCGAAAACTGTTGTTACACGTCAGTCAAAGATTTTAGCAGGCAATTTACATAATTAGATTTCATGCTTCACCTAACGACAGCCATCACACTCGGGTGCGGTAAAGGATCGATGCTGTGCTGAAGCTAGCAGGCATGCGGACATGTCGTGAATGAAATTCCTTACAAGGTGCAGGCCCCGTTTTTGTGGTGTCTATCGCACCGAAGAACCATCCACATAGGAGCAACCTGATTCTTCGTGCAAAGGGTACAACAGTGGAGCTGTGAGGCTGAGAATTTCAAAAATGTATAAAATTAATTTTTAACACGTTCCTGCATCGACACGTCTATTCCGCAACATGACACATCGGATCTGTTGGTCGGATGATATTCTACATGTGATTTGCAGAGGCCGTCCCATCGTTTTAGATAGAACATAACATTCATCTGGCCATCGCCTTGGTATCAGTATCTACACAACAGATCGGAATAACAAACGACGCGTTGGTTTATCGTCAATTAGCGAGGCAAGATTTAATAATCGATCGATGAATTATGTACTGATAGGTTTAATGTTTAAGCTCACTGCCTTTGATTCATTGCCTGGCCAAGTTCGGGCAGGTGCCGATGTGGTGATCAACAGACAAACTTTGGGAGTTAACGTTCGTGGCATGAACGCTTACGCAAAACATGTCAGTCTTCAACGAAGATGCCACCCCACAAAAAAACCGTCAGGTTTGCCCTTTGGTCGTGCTGAGGGAGATATTGAGCCGAGGGCCCTGGGCGCTTGCACGGATGATGGCTGGTGGCTGATAATCATCAGCGAAGCGCATCGCAGGTGGCAAACGTGTAGGCCCTTTCGAGCAGGTTTATTTAATCAACCTTAACATTTATGGCCCTATCAACAGCGATCGTGCAGCGGTGATTCGGCTGTGTGGCTCGGTCCCGGTTGCTCCAAAACGGGGATGGGTCTACCGAAGCGTTCGTAGCATTGCCTAACAGTTAGCAACATCTACCGCCGCCACATACGAAGGTCAGCATTCGGGAGAAGACATCTTCATGCGCATCCGCTGAACCGTCCAAAATGCGCGATCGCGCCGGCGATCGCGTTTGTTTGACTTATCATCTCGATGGGTTCGCTGAACGGCCATCAGTGTTAACCAGATGCGAAAACATGTGCGCGGCGTAGGTTCGATGCGTAGGAATATCTAGCCGAATAAGGCTAAGTGATGTATACCCGGAGTGACGCGCATTTGATACGCTCCGTACACACTAGTGATGTGCACAATGATTCAGAATGAATGAATGATTTAAATCTTGAGTGAGGGGAGTGTAGGGAGTGAGTTAATTCAAATCTCCAAGAAGAATATTTATAACTCATTCGCGATTTTACTCATTCGCAGGGAATAAAATCATTCAAAATAATTAGGATTTCACTCTTCACGGCGACCTTCAACTCACGATTTAAATCGCGAGTTAACTCCCACAAGATCTTCATTCGAACTCTTTAACTCGGATTTAATTCCTTGAAACGAATTAAATTTCCCATCTCTAGTACACACGCGCGCTATGCTCTGCCCAATTGGATCGAACATAACGCAATTTGTTTGCTTATCAATTTCTGTCGCGCTTGTCACGTTCAAGCTGCCTGCCCCGCTGTACCACACACCGGCCCTGCTTATGCTCGCACTGCCAGAATTCTGTAGTGCCTGCAGCAGTGATCGTTTGTGTTTTACGTGATTGACAAGCATAACTAAACGCCCCCCGTATAGTTTGTACTGTGGGAATAAAGTGAACCATTATGGGATGATGCATGACGCTTACCGACGTTTATAAGTGTCGTACCGTAACGTGTTCTGAGTGAGCTGGGAAAGATTGTCCTATCTCAAAACATACGAACCTAACTAGAAATATGTGAGATCTCCTACCCTGTATGTCAATCGTTGTTGCTCTAGGCGGTCAAAGCACCGATTGATTTGCAAATAAAATCAATTCATCACCGAGTGATATTTACCGTACCTATTGACCTGAGGAGAGAGTTCTAATAAAACTACTGAATTCGTATACTAGTTATAGGGCGTAGTGATTTATTTACACTAAATTGAATTTGATTTTTAATTATATGTTGTTTGAACATGGGGATAGATTTCAATTGAAAAAAAAACATGTAATATTGACTTTCGCAGTTAACAGTATTTGAAACCTATGCAGCAATCCCGTCCACAAGATTGTAGGCGAATGCATGTCTGCGAGACGGTATGAATCATAGACCATTCAAAATTGGAGGAAATTTATTTCCTTATTATTTGCAACGCCAGCAGTACTCGATTTTAAGCACCTTCTTCTTATTATGTGGGCGATTGTGACGCTAGCATAGCTTCCTACACGGACGAAAACCATTCATTCATCAAGAGACTAGGGAGTGGATATAATAAAGTGCGTTTTAGCGTACCATCCACCCTGGCACATGGTGTTGCACAAATTATGCAACGTAGCGTGTGCGAAAATAGTTGCAAACGGTACGGTGGAAACTCGGCAAACATACAGCTCCGCCGAGGTGAAGGAACATCCAAAGGATGCATTGGTTTATTCACAATGAAACCAATCTATGTGGATGGACGCCAGGCCAGATGATTAGGGTTCATGATCGCGAGCTTTTCTACCGCAAGGCCATCATGCCGGTACGTCAAGCTGCGCACCCGAAGGGTACATGCTTTCCGGAACCTCTGCCATTGAACTGAATCGGTATGAATGAAAGCACAACTCAGCACGCTGCTGCACGAGACACGCGTGGGCCCATGATTGCCTAACAATGCGCTCCGGCACGGTGGGTATATTTAATCTTCTTATGCAAATATGCCGCCAGCCTGTCTGGATAACTGCGAGGTAGCCCTCGCTGATTGAAGAGAAAAGGGCTTGTGTATAATAAATCAGACGTACGAGAGGTACGTCAGATGCAGTTACTACAGTCTCTTCACATTTTCTTATTGGCTAGGATGAATATTTTATACCATACTGTTTTAGCAAACCCACGAAAGGGTTTTTTTTTTAATTCTAAAATAAGACATTTTAAGACATTTTAAAATTTTATAAGTGCAAGTATGTAAGGACAGCAAAAATTTTACTTATTAGTAAAAACTGCAACTTAGTATTTTGCGCTTTGCTGATTATATTCGTTTTGGCTTTGCCTCGAAAGGTTAAAAGATCATGAATGTCGATGCATGTTCGCTTGATTGCAAGATGAATGAAGATGAAGCCGAGCATGGAGAGTAACTGCGGATCCACCCCCGAGATACTCACTTGATTAAGTTGTTCAGCCCTGTTTCGTTTTTTTTACATACCATTTACATCCCGTTACACCTATGGGTGATGAAAAAACAACGATTGTGTGTGTGTGTGTGTGTGTGTGTGTGAGCGCTCAAAACCTTTTCCTTTGGAATCTTTTCGAGCGTCTATACCGCGAGCCCTCGGGATGCTGTCTGGTGGTTATTCGATCGATTATCAGTATCATCTATTAAGTGCACGTTAAGATGCAGTGCGCAGTGAGGTACCCGCGAGGGATCGAAATTAAAAAATAAGCATAAATTGGTTGCGTTCGATCATGTCGCTGATAATTCTGCACCATGTAATGAAACGCCTTGCCCAGGCATCACAACTGTTTTGCGGTTCGTGTGCCTCAAACCACAGATTACTACGGCCAGGAACGGCAGCGGTGAATGGGCGGGCATGATAGAAATCGGCCGCGTAGAGAAAGGGCGTGCTTAGCTTAATTATGATAACTACTATTTCACTCCCGGGGAGAATCGGTTTGCTTAGCACTACCACTGACGGCAGGTCCGGAAAGCCGCTCGTATTTGCAACAATGTTGTACGCCGGTAAACATTGGGTGAAAATAGAGAAATCGAAATGTGATATATTAGATGGGCAAATACTGAGCACAACAGTGCTCAAATGATTTGAAACGTATCACAATTATCACTTAACTGTAAATAATACTTCATTTAAGTATTACTTATCTTATCATGAACATACTGCAGATATTAACCAGGTTTTAAGCAAATTATTAAGCAAATCCGAAAAATTAATCAATAAATTAGCATTCTCCTTACCATCTGTCTCTAAATTGATCCCTCCAATATGGAGCTCAAGCCTTAGTACAGTTTTCTTGCCACAGTGAATGTTTCCTAGCAACTTTCCGTAATTTTCACCATCGTTAGCATTGTTGAAATTTTCCTAACTTTAGCCGATGGCAATCAAAGTTAATTGTTCCAGCCATGCTCATAACTACCAAGCGGTAGTTTGGCCTTGCCTTGCGAATTGATGTGATAGCGTAGTACGATCCGTACAACTGACATCATCGATCTGCTTTAATCGTAAAACAGCTTTTGGGTCGAATTGAAGGGGGCAGCAAACGCGTAAACCCTTACCACACTCGCAAGCCAGGGTCACGATCACGAATATCTATTTAGAAACCAAAAATCTATCCAGTCATACAGAGGTTGAATACGCATACGTAAATAGTTTGTGAACACTCACTCAATCTATCGCCACAACAAAAAAAGCGTGTAATGGTAAACATACAAGCGAGTTTTAAAAGGAAGCACTGTACCCTGGCAGTTACAGGATTCCAAAGCAGACACAGTTGATTGCTGGTACGGAGAAGTGTGTGATGTGGCAGATGAGCAGAAGGAAAGAAAAAAAATCCCCAATCTAGAACTACTTTCAGTGTTACCGAATATCTTGAATGTTTGGTAAACATCGAGGCAAATGTACTGGAAAGTGCTGACGGTAGGGTTTTGCTCACTTCAGTAGCTCGGCTGCTACCGACGATGATGATGTTGGTGATAGTAACGTAAACAAGGTGCTGCATTCCAAGCAGTCCAGGCTACATTCCGATCGATACGATACTGGGCAGTGAGTAACGTTTCCACCAAATCTTAGGATCCCTTTGTCAAAGCAGGGGCAAACATTTTGGACGAGCGCATGGTGGAGTGAATTCCACCACAAATCCAAACATTCGGTTTACCACAAAGCGTACAGCGCTCGTACTCCAAACAGCGGGCATGTAAGACATCGATCAACCGATCGAACCGATCGGTAAAGGTGATACAAACTAATGAGCTAGCAACGTATGTTGTGATAGCTTTTACCACGCTCTATTACTACTGGCAATCCTTTATTACGTGTGGCCCGTGCGTAGCTGTTCGACGGTTGTTAACGGTTTTGTGCTGCAGGCGCATTTGTCGTTCTCGATGAAGTTGAACGCGATGTCAAGCATGAGTGGAATAAACGTTGGTGACCGTTTGCTAGCGGACTGTCAGAATTTTGTAATGCATACTCATCCACAAGGTGGGCTTGCGAGTGTTGCATAATATGAGTCTGTCGGGTACTCAGCATGGACGGTCTGGAAGGATCGTGCTGTGGCAAGCAAGCCAGCTTAGAAGACTGAGCCAGCTGGCAGATTGAAGCGATATTTCGCCACCCGTGTGTCGTACGCCGGCCATACGAAAATAATTCGCGGTATCGATGTCTAACTCGATAGACAGTAAGATTTATTAGGTACAGCAGGACCAACATCAACATATAAATACACACACACACACAACTACACTCTAATATATTCACATGCATTGAGCGATTTTTATTCTCACTCGTTGCAATTCCTATTAATGAACACGTGTCATATGGGACAAGACGTTTACGGGCTGTTGAATGATTGTTTGCGCATCGCAATGCGTTCCTTTTAAAAGCACAGCATTGGTCACAAACTAACTAGACCGTCAAGAACGTGAACGTGTCCCTGGGAGTATTTCATTGATATATATATTTTTTTACAACGCTATCTCGAAAAATGGAACAACTCTAAGGCAGGGTTTTCGGTCAAGAATAGAAGCGTGCAACAACATTTCACAAAGTTCAAGTCCAAAAAAATTTACAAAAAATTCTTTATGAACCTTTTTTTAAAGAATGAGAAAGTATCAACGAATAAAGAACGATTTAAAAATTTTGTAGCATTAATCAAAGAAATTAATACAAAATGACAGTTAGATAATTTTGAGTCAAACGTTCGATAAATATACTTAATATTGTACATATTACCCACGCTAACGTATGCTGGCAGTGGTGCATTAGACTTGAATGAAAAATAGTTGGCAGATCGTACCTGATTTATGAAGGTACTTTATCTTGTGTCATCAGCATTTAAGATTATCTTTATGTTGAAATTAACATAGGTTACAAATGTGTTGTTGGTACAAGACAATTTTAATCACAAGCAACTATCAATTTTGTTTTCCTTCCGACAATTTGAAATGAACCAAGAGAGCGAGTGCGTAGCCATTAATAAAATAGGATATGCTCAGGTTCACAATCTACATCAAATTAAGTATCATTTTTTTAATAAATTAAATATCATTTTGATAATGAAAGAATCTCTACATAACCACGAAAACTCCACATATGCACAAGTTGGTTGTTCGCAATAACTAAAATGCGGACGTAACTATTTTCAACTCAACATAAAGTTGTAGTTTTTGAGGGCATCTACATCTTAAAATGAAAAGAAATTGAATAAAGTCAGGTAGAGCCTTACAGGTGGGAAGATTATTATTTAACATAAGAATTCATGACATCACGGGACACTCATGATTTATAGCAGAGTGACGTGTCAGTATAATTAAACAAGGTTCATTGTGAACGGTATCAAAGGGGGGAACATAGAATGGGATATCATTGATGGGATGTTTGAAACAGGTTGTAAACATTTCCCAGCTTACTTACCAGCTTCGTGATCTGTTCGTACTGCACAATCCTCTGCCGGTGTGTTCGATCGATCCGGCAGTTTTCGTCCATCGTTCCCGGGATTGGATTTATCCGCCATGAGCCGTTGGATACGGTGCAGAATGTTTGCATCGCTGCTCGATACATTCTTCGTCGGTTCGATAATAAAGGATGCGTTAGTGGTCTTTATATGTCCATGCTGTGGATGACAAACGGGCAAACGATTGGAAGTTCATTAAGAAAACATCGTATTTCAAGCGATCGTACAAGATACTGTACATGGTAACGTCATACTTAGATAGTGTTAAAGGGGTTGTTGATGTTACTTGCGATACAATGACACCCACAGGCAATGTGTGCATCGAATATTCGACAAGCTTGTTTTGAAGTTGAAAAGCAAAGCTTAAAAATTTTGCAGTGTTGTGAACGTACGCCAATTGGGCGTGCGTTGCGTAGCTTGTTTGCTACTAGGCATAACTCAAACATCGAATCAAAATGACCAACTATTGGCTTGGGCATGTAAGTGCTTCAATCATATATCCAATTTTATACCGATACTAACAGAGTGTTGGAAAAGCATTTAAATTTCAACGGGACAAAGTTCGTAACGTTCAACGCGACTTAAATGTATGTCTACGAAAGCCAATAGCAGAAATTAATCTGAATTAAATGCAAAGAGAGCGTAAAAAACATGTTCATTCTCAAAACATAACAATTGCAAACAGAATTCGAGCGGAAATTATCAATCAAATGCAATGGCTTGCACAAAGGCTGTTCAGTAAACAATGCCATTGATCCTGGTAGCAACTGCTAAAATTCATTGAAAATCTGTAGAAAGATTCCACAGTAAATCACTCTCTACTATTTGCGCCATAGGTATTAGCGATGTACTGATAAGCGTCAAACAGTAAACATGTGAGCAGTAAAAATTACTTAATCGTGCAACTCATCGGTCAATAAACTATGCGATGTAGATGAACAGATTCGGTGATAGCAGGATCGCATAATCAGCCAAATCGACCTATAAAAGATGATCCTCGGTCCACCAGAAGGCACATTCGAGCTTTGGAGTGCAATCAAAGCATCCGGGCATCTGAGAACAACCGAACCATGATTGCGAAGTTACTTCTCCTCACGTTTGGTAAGTGCTCTTAGACCTCGTCATTTGCTCCAGCATTCGAAGGCATCCTTCCAGGTTGCCCGAAAAATATCCCTGCGGCTCAACTAATCTCTGATTGTGTTTTACAGTGGGGCTGTGTACGGCGTACCAATACTCGTACGAGTATGAGTTCCCCTACTCCCGCCCGTTCAACAAGACGGGCTTCGAGTTCGGTGCTTGGGAACCGAACCGGGAGTACGTTTACAACGTGACGACGAAAACCATGACCGCTCTGCCGGACCTTGAGGACTACTGGACTGGCATTGTGACGCACGGCTACCTGGTGATCCGTCCCAAGGATCACAACTACGTCGTTGCCTACATTGACCGTCCGCAGTACGCGGCATTCAACGAGTATCTGCCCCGCGGATACCGCACTGAACTGTCGCGCTTCAACCTGAAATGGCAGCCGATGCCGTTCAGCTCGAAGCCCTTCGGAATCTACTACAACAAGGGAGCGGTCAAGGGCTTCTACGTTGAGAAGACCGTCCCGAACCACGAAGTGAACATGCTCAAGGGCTGGGTCAGCCAGTTCCAGCTGGACACTCAGGGTGCGTACGTGGTCAAGTCGGAGTTCAACCAGTTCCCGGAGAACAACACCCTCACCGGTGTGTACAAGACCATGGAGCCATCGGTGACCGGCGAATGTGAAACCCTGTACGATGTCAACCCCGTCCCGGAATTCCACTTCCAGTCCCACAAGGAATGGGTTCCTCAGCCCCAGTGGCTCGAGGAGGACCAGCATGTGTTCCATGTCGTCAAGTCCCGCAACTTCGATCACTGCGAGCAGCGCATGGGCTTCCACTTTGGCTTCAGCGGATTCAGCGACTTCAAGCCGAACACCAACCAGATGGGTAACATTATGACCAAGTCGGAAGTGACCCAGATGTATCTGACCGGTGACTGGTACAACTACACCATTCAGTCGGTGTCCACCGTCAACAAGGTTGTCGTCAGCCCGTCTCTGGTCAACAGCCAGAAGGCCATGGTCTACGCTCAGGTCAACATGACGCTCAACGAAATCACGCCCTACGACAAGTACCCCGAAGGCCCGGCTGACGATCAACAGGTGTTTGTCGATCTGGTGTACAGCTACAACATGGCTCACGATAAGAAAAACTTCGTTCGTCCCGCCAACGAGACCGATGACTCCTCGTCGTCGTCGGATTCCTCCAGCGATTCGTCCAGCTCCTCGGACTCTAGCTCAAGCTCGGAGGAGGAGCCGCAAAACTACAAGATCAGCCCTTCAGAGCAGTACAAGAAGCAAGTGAAGGAAACCGAACGTCGCGGAAACCGCAACCGTCGTGATCTGAATGCCTTCAAGGAACAGCAATACTACGAAGCGTACAAGCGCGATCAGTTCCGTCTGCGCAAGCAAAACGACACTTCGTCCGACTCGTCCAGCTCCGATGACTCGAACAGCTCTTCGTCCAGCTCTTCGTCCGATGAGTCCGATGAGCATGATTTCTACAGCTCTTCCGAGTCCGACTCTGACTCGCTGAGCAGCGAGGAAGATTTCTACCAACCGATCCCGGAAAGCATGAAGGAAGCCCCTCAGACTCCTTTCCTGCCTTACTTCACCGGATACAAGGGATACAGCGTCCAGTACGCCCACAACGTCGATGCCTCCCGTTATGCCTACAAGCTGACGTACGAGATCGCTGAGGAGCTGCAGGAAATGTCCGAGGTCCCCAAGTCGAACACCCTGAACAAGTTCACCATTTTGGCCCGTGTTCTGCGCACCATGCACTACCAGGACATCTACGATGTTTGCCAGAAGCTGTTCGTCTCGCAAAAGGAACGCGAGGAAGGCAGCAACCACAGCGAGTCGTTCGCTAAGAAGGTTGACGCCTGGAACACTTTCCGTGATGCTTTGGCCCAGGCCGGTACACCGCCCGCATTCAAGGTGATCAAGGAGCTGATCGAAGAGAAGAAACTGCGTGGTGATGAAGCTGCCAGCGTTATCGCTACTCTGCCCAAGACCATCCGCTACCCGACCGAGACTGTTATGCACGAGTACTTCCTGCTGGTGACGTCGAACGCTGTCCAGCACCAGGAGTATCTGAACACGACGGCTCTGATTTCCTACTGTGATTTCCTGAACCGCGCTCAGGTCAACAACCGCTCTGCCTACAACTACTACCCCGTGCACAGCTTCGGCCGTTTGGCTGACGCCGACTACAAGATCGTTGCCCACAAGGTTGTGCCGTGGTTCGCGCACCAGCTGCGTGAAGCCGTCAAGGCTGGTGACAGCGTGAAGGTGCAAGTGTACATCCGCTGTCTGGGACATTTGGGCCACCCTGAAATCCTGAACGTGTTCGAGCCGTACCTGGAGGGTAAGGTCCCAGTGACCCACTTCCAGCGTTTGGCTTTCATTGTTGCCCTGGACCGTCTGGTCGAGAACTACCCGCGTCTGGCTCGCTCTGTGCTGTTCAAGGTGTACCAGAACACCGGAGACGCCCATGAGGTGCGTTGTGCCGCAGTGTACCTGCTGATCCGTACGAAGCCCCCGGTGTACATGCTCCAGCGCATGGCTGAGCAGACCCACTACGACCCGAGCACTTACGTGCGCGCCGCCGTCAAGACCGCGCTCGAGAGCGCTTCCGAGGCCGATGAGTTCGATGACGATTACGAGTTCGCTCAGAACGCCCAGGCCGCCATCAAGCATCTGAACCCGCGTGACTTCAGCCTGCAGTACTCGGGCACTTACCTGCGTGACTTCGCTTTCAAGGAACTTGAGCTTTCGTACCGCATGTACTTCTCCCAGATCGCTGCCGATGACCACTACGTCCCGAGTGGATTCTTCTTCCACCTGCGCAAGAACATGGGTGGCCTGAAGCGTTTCTCGACCTTCTACTACCTGGTCTCGAGCATGGAGACGTTCTTCGACTTGCTCGACAAGCAATACGATAGCTACAACAAGCACCAGGAGTACAAGTCTAGCGACTACTACTACAAGTACTACAAACAGTACCCGTCCCTGTTCAAGGACTATTTCAGCCAGTACAGCAAGAACCACAAATACCAGAACGATTACTACGAGCAGTTCGGAAACAAGAACCAGGAGGAGTTCCAGAAGTGGTCCACCACCCGCATTGCCAAGCTGCTGAACATCGACCCCGAGGAGGCTGAAGAGCTTGAGGGTCAGTTCATGTTCCAGATCTTCAACGGAGAGCGCTTCTTCGCCTTCAACAACCAGACCATCGAGCAGTTCCCCAGCCTTGTGAAGAAGTACTTCGAAGACTTCGAAGACGGATTTGCATACAACGTCACCAAGTTCTACCAGCAGAATGTTGTCACCATGGCCTTCCCGTTGGCAACCGGTCTGCCGTTCACCTACAGCCTGAAGACCCCTACCCTGATGAAATTCGAGTTCGAGGCCTCCGCCACCACTCACCCGAGCATCTACAAGACTCCGACCGGATACCCCGAGAAGGAGTACGACGATTTCATCCATGTGCCGCGTTGGTTCAACGGATCTGCTGACGTGAACGTGGCCTATTCTCGCCTGGTTGATGCCAAGGTTGGCTTCATCACGCCCTTCGATCATCAGCGTTACGTCGCCGGTTACCAGAAGAAGTTCCAGGGATACTTCCCCTTCAGCTTCGACTTTGGCTTTGACTTCGAGAACAACGACTTTGAAGTGAACGTTCAGCCGCTGGAACCCAAGAAGGACACGCTCCTCTTCCACATGAGCTCGTGGCCGTACACTGGATACAAGGACATCACCGATCTGCGTCCGATGGCCGAGCAGCCGAGCGTGCATATCTTGCACGACCGTGCTCAGACCACCAAGTCGTTTGACACCTCGTTCGGCCATGAGCTGTTCGGAGTTTCGCTGCGATTCCAGGCCAAATACGACAAGGATTTCATCGACTATGCTTATCTGATGAAGCATCTCGAGCAGCACGACTACTGGTCCGCACTGGTCTATCCGTTCGCCTCGGAGACTTACCACTACCATCAGCTGAACCTGTACTACGATGCTCAGCGTACCAGCGTGAAGAATGTGAAGTTTGTGCTGCAGCACAAGCAGGCCGACTACGACCAGGACTTCCAGACCGCCGATGTGAAACACCCGAAGGGTCGCCACGGATACTCTGGATACTACAACGAGTTCAACTACGCCCAGCCCTTCGTGTACTACGCCGGAAGCCAACGCCGTCAGGAGCAGTTCATGCGTAACGCCGGTGCCGGTATTCGTAACAGCGATGTGAATGTCTTCGATTTCGGAATCGTTTTCGAGGGCAAGCAGCAGAAGGCTGAGTTTGTGTTCACCACCGCCTATGCCGACAGCCCGGTCGATGAGAAGGAGCGTCTGTTGATGTTCCTGTCTTTCAGTCCGTACGTCTCGTCGAGCGCCTTCTACCAGTTCATTCCGTTCTCTGGCAAGCAGTTCCAGATGTGCTTCTCGGCCACCAACCAGTACCCGAACATGCCCAAGCTCAACTTCTTGAACGTCCTGAACTTCGACAAGATCGGAAGCATGAACTGGGACTTCGCATACGGCGAAAAGTGCCAGGGAGGATCGCATGTCTCGATGCAGGGTAAGCTGATTCAGTCCGAGCAATACCGCCACTTCCTCCGCATCTCTGAGGCTGGTCAGCGCTGCAAGCAGCAGATGGACAAGGGATACTTCCAACTGCCCGCATGCCAAAACGCGACTCGTCAGGCCGGCTACTTCGATCAGTACTCGTTCAACTTTGAGTTCAAGGATATGTCCAACTATGCCAAGAACCTGACCTACCAGTTCTTCGACTACGCTCGCTACTTCACCTTCCCGTACTGGAGCGAGGACTACTTCTTCCAGGGCAAACACAACCAGTTCCAGATTGACTTCCAGCTTGCTCCGTACTTCGATTACTACAACGCTTCCTTCTACGCACCTGATCGCAGCTTCGCTATCCAGAACTACCCGATCGAAAGCGAGTACGCCCGCTACTTCTTCTCTATCCACCCCGATTTTGATTACTACGAGCGCATGTTCAACTACGCCTACCGCGGAAACTACCACCGTAAGTATACACGAACGTCCTGCATGTGCGTTGTTTAGCGATACATGTTGGTTAATACCGTTTCATTTCAGCGTCTTGCGTTGTGTCGAACAAATTCGTCAACACCTTCGATGGAAAGACCTACGATTACGAGCTTGGCAACTGCTGGCACGTTGTGCTGCACACCGTCAAGCCTGACTACTACTTCTATGCTCAGGACTCGCACTTCTTCAACTCGGACTACGAATACAACTGGAAGAACGGCTTCGGCGAGGACGAACAGATCACCATCCTGGCGCGTCACGGCGAGGACAACCAGCTCTTCTTGAAGGCTATCCTCGGACAGTACAAGCAGAACGATTACAACATCGATATCATCCCGCACGGACAGGACCTCCCCATGGTCTACATCAATGGCAAGCCCCAGCAGATCCACGAGAAGTACGCCGTCGAAATGTACACCAACGATGATGGTGGCGATCAGCCGCTGATCCGCGTGTATGCCCTCCCTGGCAACGAACTGGAGATCAGCTTCCGCGATGACGACATCAAGATCGTGTTCGACGGATACCGTGCCCGCTTCTTCGCCGATCAGTCGTACTTCAACAACTTCGTCGGTCTTTGCGGTACCAACAATGGAGAGGGAGAGGACGATTTCATCACCCCCGATCAGTGCGTCATGCGCAAGCCCGAATACTTTGCCGCCTCGTACGCGCTCAGTGGAATGAACTGCAGTGGACCAGCCCAGGCATACTTCGCCGAGTACCACCAGAAGGCGCAGGAGCACTGTGTGAAGCCCCAGTACTACTTCGGTAACGTCATCAGTGAGCAGGAAGCCGGACGTCAGCGTTACAACTACTACTACAAGGACTTTGACCTATCGGACTCGTCCTCGTCGTCGTCTTCGTCGGACGAGTCGGACGAATCGGATGATTCCAGCTCGTCGTCCTCGGAGGAAGAGAAACCGAACCGTGAGCACTTCTTCGAGAAGCAGCAGTACACCGAGAAGGAATGTGCCGTGAAACACCAGGCCCAGTACGTCGAACAGGGTGACAAGATCTGTTTCACCAGCCGTCCGCTCCCGACCTGCGCCTCTCAGTGCAAGGCTGCCGAGAAGGTTCCCAAGTACGTCGACGTCCACTGCCGTGATGCCACCGATTCCGTTGCGCAGCTGTACAAGCAGCAGATCCGCAAGGGAGTCAACCCGGACATGAGCAACAAGTCGGTCACCAAGACCGTCAAGTTCTTCTTGCCCAAGAAGTGTGTGCACGTCTACTAGAAAACCCAACCCGAATCGAAAAACGATACAAAATGAATCCTTTGTGAAATCATGCATTCAGAAAATGTACAAAAAAAATGAGGAGTATTTATAATAAAATGAACATTTGCAGTAAAACTATTGTTTCAATGATCTAAACGATGGGATGATGTTGTATAACGAAGTCGACGTAATCTTTTCGTTCGAATAAACAACTGGTACCTGGTGACGCATTCAGTTAAGGCTCAAGTTAAAATGGCATTTATCCATCTTAGAAAAAACCAGAATTAATTAATAATAAAAAGGTAATCGTTGAAGTTTGGCCATGACTGGACCAGAGATCATTGTGAGAAGAGCCTGCAAAATATTAATAGTTCCGAATAAGTTTTTGTTTCGTGTGTTTGTAAATTCCTCAATTCCTCATTCCTAAATCCTAAACCTCGGGTTGGAGATTAACGAGGCAAAAACCAAGTTGATGGTGGCACCACTAGTGGCCCTGCTAACACATTCTAACTTACGCAGGGGTGACATACAAATAGGTGAACGCTCTTTCGAAGTCGTCCAAAATTTCACCTATCTTGGGTCAAGAGTCAGCACCGACAATAACATTGATGATGAAATACGCGCTAGGGTGCTGGCTGCCAACCGGTTATAGTACAGCCTGAGAAAACTTCTCCATTCAAAACACCTGTCGCGAAGAACGAAGGATTTATGGCCCTGTAAGTGTAGAAGGGCAATGGAGGAGCCGCTACAATGGCGACATAGAGCTCGCCATTTCAATCGCCAACTTACTGTCGTACAGCGGATTAGACTCGCCAAACTCCGGCAGGCTGCGCTAACGTCATGAAAATGATACCGGACGACCCAGTCCGTAAAGTCGTTTTAGAACGTCCACATGGACAGAGAAGGCGTGGTAGGCCCAAACTGAGATGGAGTCCACCAGAAAGGCCGGGATAATGGATTGACAGACAAAGGCGCGCGGCCGTGAGCGGTTTAGAGGACTCCCGCAGCAGGCCAAGACCGCGAAGCGGTTGTAGCGCCGAATAGCTAGAAGAAGTTTCTAAATTAGTTTCCTAATTAAAGTTTTCATAGCACAAAACATACGGCTGTGCTATTCTAAAGAGGGTATAAAAAATAAACTATTCGATGAAATTCCTGACATGAACTACCATTTGACGATTCGAGTAGATAAATATAGTTTTTGTCATATTTGCCTTAGCCACCGGGTTGGTCCTTTGCAATACCCTGCCACTCTGGCTGGACTGGCCCGGTGACCAAATACAGGCGGCGCTGGTCTTCATACGACTAAAATCCCATCCGAACCAATTCTCAGTATACAGAATAGGCTATCCAGCTAGGGTAAATAAAGTCTAAGAAGGCCAGAAATGAAAGGACCTCTTGAGGTTGTTATGTCGGCAAAAATGAAGAAATATGTTAATTAACTCAAAAAGTATTGCAGCCACGTATGCGTCCACACTAAACTGTAAGCTCTAGTGAATTGTGGATCATTAAGGTGATGCAATCAGCAAATTCTTTTTGAAGAAAATAAGAAGATGCAATACTTTGAAGTAGAGACTGATTATCGTTTTACTTATTAACAGAAAGAAAATTGGGACAGAAAAATAAAAAAAAAATAGTTGATGACAAGAATGCTAGAACGGGAGTTAAAAAATAAGAAGACTGTAGTGAAATAGATGATGAATACGGCAAAATGAAACAAATTTCCTTCATCATAATTCATTGTGATCAAAACCGGAACGTGGGAGCACCTTCACCTATAATGCATCGAGATGGCACGAGTAGGACTAATAAAAAACAAAACAAGAAAAGAAAGGAAAAAGATATGTCCAAAACGCATCTGCATCAATCCTCCGAGCGCTTGAATAACGATTCAGCTTTGGATAAATAAAACCAAAGCCTACCAGAAATGACAGCCATATACCTACATGTACTTGAGGTTGTTGTGCCGCTAAATAACAACTTCTTTCACAACAATAACAAAAGATGCAGTCTACCACTAACTCAAAGTGATTGACTTTCATAAACCCTTATGTAGTATAATGAAGCGAATGGGACGTGATATGACTATGTATAGTAACAGGTACATATGAAGAATAATATTATTTTATTACAAATTATACACTACAATTATCACACTACAACCTCAAAACATACTACAATTTATTACACAATTTACAATTTAAATACTACAATTTATTGAACTACAATCTCAATAGATCCTTGGCGTGGCATTTCTTGATTGCATTTATCTGTAGCAGGTTCGTAAGCCATGCTTAGGGATGTGCGATTTTAGTGGTGCGATTCATCAACAGCACTGGACCATCAAAATTCTAGTATAGGATACTACATAGCTTGGCATTATAATTAATAAATTTATGAAACAATGATAAATGATAATTTTTGACATAAGGTATACAAATCATAAAAAAGTAAGTGCATTTATTATGTTCAAAAGTAGGTTACACATTACAAACAAAAATCTAAAAACAAAATAAATTGTTCATAGACGACACAAAGCAAAGACTATAGTAGTTATCAATCAAAAGCAATTGCTTGCACAAAGGCTGTTCAGTAAACAATGCCATTGATCCTGGTAGCAACTGCTAAAATTCATTGAAAATCTGTAGAAAGATTCCACAGTAAATCACTCTCTACTATTTGCGCCATAGGTATTAGCGATGTACTGATAAGCGTCAAACAGTAAACATGTGAGCAGTAAAAATTACTTAATCGTGCAACTCATCGGTCAATAAACTATGCGATGTAGATGAACAGATTCGGTGATAGCAGGATCGCATAATCAGCCAAATCGACCTATAAAAGATGATACTCGGCCCACCAGAAGGCACATTCGAGCTTTGGAGTGCAATCAAAGCATCCGGGCATCTGAGAACAACCGAACCATGATTGCGAAGTTACTTCTCCTCACGTTTGGTAAGTGCTCTTAGACGTCGTCATTTGCTCCAGCATTCGAAGGCATCCTTCCAGGTTGCTCGAAAAATATCCCTGCGGCTCAACTAATCTCTGATTGTTTTACAGTGGGGCTGTGTACGGCGTACCAATACTCGTACGAGTATGAGTTCCCCTACTCCCGCCCGTTCAACAAGACGGGCTTCGAGTTCGGTGCTTGGGAACCGAACCGGGAGTACGTTTACAACGTGACGACGAAAACCATGACCGCTCTGCCGGACCTTGAGGACTACTGGACTGGCATTGTGACGCACGGCTACCTGGTGATCCGTCCCAAGGATCACAACTACGTCGTTGCCTACATTGACCGTCCGCAGTACGCGGCATTCAACGAGTATCTGCCCCGCGGATACCGCACTGAACTGTCGCGCTTCAACCTGAAATGGCAGCCGATGCCGTTCAGCTCGAAGCCCTTCGGAATCTACTACAACAAGGGAGCGGTCAAGGGCTTCTACGTTGAGAAGACCGTCCCGAACCACGAAGTGAACATGCTCAAGGGCTGGGTCAGCCAGTTCCAGCTGGACACTCAGGGTGCGTACGTGGTCAAGTCGGAGTTCAACCAGTTCCCGGAGAACAACACCCTCACCGGTGTGTACAAGACCATGGAGCCATCGGTGACCGGCGAATGTGAAACCCTGTACGATGTCAACCCCGTCCCGGAATTCCACTTCCAGTCCCACAAGGAATGGGTTCCTCAGCCCCAGTGGCTCGAGGAGGACCAGCATGTGTTCCATGTCGTCAAGTCCCGCAACTTCGATCACTGCGAGCAGCGCATGGGCTTCCACTTTGGCTTCAGCGGATTCAGCGACTTCAAGCCGAACACCAACCAGATGGGTAACATTATGACCAAGTCGGAAGTGACCCAGATGTATCTGACCGGTGACTGGTACAACTACACCATTCAGTCGGTGTCCACCGTCAACAAGGTTGTCGTCAGCCCGTCTCTGGTCAACAGCCAGAAGGCCATGGTCTACGCTCAGGTCAACATGACGCTCAACGAAATCACGCCCTACGACAAGTACCCCGAAGGCCCGGCTGACGATCGTCAGGTGTTTGTCGATCTGGTGTACAGCTACAACATGGCTCACGATAAGAAAAACTTCGTTCGTCCCGCCAACGAGACCGATGACTCCTCGTCGTCGTCGGATTCCTCCAGCGATTCGTCCAGCTCCTCGGACTCTAGCTCAAGCTCGGAGGAGGAGCCGCAAAACTACAAGATCAGCCCTTCAGAGCAGTACAAGAAGCAAGTGAAGGAAACCGAACGTCGCGGAAACCGCAACCGTCGTGATCTGAATGCCTTCAAGGAACAGCAATACTACGAAGCGTACAAGCGCGATCAGTTCCGTCTGCGCAAGCAAAACGACACTTCGTCCGACTCGTCCAGCTCCGATGACTCGAACAGCTCTTCGTCCAGCTCTTCGTCCGATGAGTCCGATGAGCACGATTTCTACAGCTCTTCCGAGTCCGACTCTGACTCGCTGAGCAGCGAGGAAGACTTCTACCAACCGATCCCGGAAAGCATGAAGGAAGCCCCTCAGACTCCTTTCCTGCCCTACTTCACCGGATACAAGGGATACAGCGTCCAGTACGCCCACAACGTCGATGCCTCCCGTTATGCCTACAAGCTGACGTACGAGATCGCTGAGGAGCTGCAGGAAATGTCCGAGGTCCCCAAGTCGAACACCCTGAACAAGTTCACCATTTTGGCCCGTGTTCTGCGCACCATGCACTACCAGGACATCTACGATGTTTGCCAGAAGCTGTTCGTCTCGCAAAAGGAACGCGAGGAAGGCAGCAACCACAGCGAGTCGTTCGCTAAGAAGGTTGACGCCTGGAACACTTTCCGTGATGCTTTGGCCCAGGCCGGTACACCGCCCGCATTCAAGGTGATCAAGGAGCTGATCGAAGAGAAGAAACTGCGTGGTGATGAAGCTGCCAGCGTTATCGCTACTCTGCCCAAGACCATCCGCTACCCGACCGAGACTGTTATGCACGAGTACTTCCTGCTGGTGACGTCGAACGCTGTCCAGCACCAGGAGTATCTGAACACGACGGCTCTGATTTCCTACTGTGATTTCCTGAACCGCGCTCAGGTCAACAACCGCTCTGCCTACAACTACTACCCCGTGCACAGCTTCGGCCGTTTGGCTGACGCCGACTACAAGATCGTTGCCCACAAGGTTGTGCCGTGGTTCGCGCACCAGCTGCGTGAAGCCGTCAAGGCTGGTGACAGCGTGAAGGTGCAAGTGTACATCCGCTGTCTGGGACATTTGGGCCATCCTGAAATCCTGAACGTGTTCGAGCCGTACCTGGAGGGTAAGATCCCAGTGACCCACTTCCAGCGTTTGGCTTTCATTGTTGCCCTGGACCGTCTGGTCGAGAACTACCCGCGTCTGGCTCGCTCTGTGCTGTTCAAGGTGTACCAGAACACCGGAGACGCCCATGAGGTGCGTTGTGCCGCAGTGTACCTGCTGATCCGTACGAAGCCCCCGGTGTACATGCTCCAGCGCATGGCTGAGCAGACCCACTACGACCCGAGCACTTACGTGCGCGCCGCCGTCAAGACCGCGCTCGAGAGCGCTTCCGAGGCCGATGAGTTCGATGACGATTACGAGTTCGCTCAGAACGCCCAGGCCGCCATCAAGCATCTGAACCCGCGTGACTTCAGCCTGCAGTACTCGGGCACTTACCTGCGTGACTTCGCTTTCAAGGAACTTGAGCTTTCGTACCGCATGTACTTCTCCCAGATCGCTGCCGATGACCACTACGTCCCGAGTGGATTCTTCTTCCACCTGCGCAAGAACATGGGTGGCCTGAAGCGTTTCTCGACCTTCTACTACCTGGTCTCGAGCATGGAGACGTTCTTCGACTTGCTCGACAAGCAATACGATAGCTACAACAAGCACCAGGAGTACAAGTCTAGCGACTACTACTACAAGTACTACAAACAGTACCCGTCCCTGTTCAAGGACTATTTCAGCCAGTACAGCAAGAACCACAAATACCAGAACGATTACTACGAGCAGTTCGGAAACAAGAACCAGGAGGAGTTCCAGAAGTGGTCCACCACCCGCATTGCCAAGCTGCTGAACATCGACCCCGAGGAGGCTGAAGAGCTTGAGGGTCAGTTCATGTTCCAGATCTTCAACGGAGAGCGCTTCTTCGCCTTCAACAACCAGACCATCGAGCAGTTCCCCAGCCTTGTGAAGAAGTACTTCGAAGACTTCGAAGACGGATTTGCATACAACGTCACCAAGTTCTACCAGCAGAATGTTGTCACCATGGCCTTCCCGTTGGCAACCGGTCTGCCGTTCACCTACAGCCTGAAGACCCCTACCCTGATGAAATTCGAGTTCGAGGCCTCCGCCACCACTCACCCGAGCATCTACAAGACTCCGACCGGATACCCCGAGAAGGAGTACGACGATTTCATCCATGTGCCGCGTTGGTTCAACGGATCTGCTGACGTGAACGTGGCCTATTCTCGCCTGGTTGATGCCAAGGTTGGCTTCATCACGCCCTTCGATCATCAGCGTTACGTCGCCGGTTACCAGAAGAAGTTCCAGGGATACTTCCCCTTCAGCTTCGACTTTGGCTTTGACTTCGAGAACAACGACTTTGAAGTGAACGTTCAGCCGCTGGAACCCAAGAAGGACACGCTCCTCTTCCACATGAGCTCGTGGCCGTACACTGGATACAAGGACATCACCGATCTGCGTCCGATGGCCGAGCAGCCGAGCGTGCATATCTTGCACGACCGTGCTCAGACCACCAAGTCGTTTGACACCTCGTTCGGCCATGAGCTGTTCGGAGTTTCGCTGCGATTCCAGGCCAAATACGACAAGGATTTCATCGACTATGCTTATCTGATGAAGCATCTCGAGCAGCACGACTACTGGTCCGCACTGGTCTATCCGTTCGCCTCGGAGACTTACCACTACCATCAGCTGAACCTGTACTACGATGCTCAGCGTACCAGCGTGAAGAATGTGAAGTTTGTGCTGCAGCACAAGCAGGCCGACTACGACCAGGACTTCCAGACCGCCGATGTGAAACACCCGAAGGGTCGCCACGGATACTCTGGATACTACAACGAGTTCAACTACGCCCAGCCCTTCGTGTACTACGCCGGAAGCCAACGCCGTCAGGAGCAGTTCATGCGTAACGCCGGTGCCGGTATTCGTAACAGCGATGTGAATGTCTTCGATTTCGGAATCGTTTTCGAGGGCAAGCAGCAGAAGGCTGAGTTTGTGTTCACCACCGCCTATGCCGACAGCCCGGTCGATGAGAAGGAGCGTCTGTTGATGTTCCTGTCTTTCAGTCCGTACGTCTCGTCGAGCGCCTTCTACCAGTTCATTCCGTTCTCTGGCAAGCAGTTCCAGATGTGCTTCTCGGCCACCAACCAGTACCCGAACATGCCCAAGCTCAACTTCTTGAACGTCCTGAACTTCGACAAGATCGGAAGCATGAACTGGGACTTCGCATACGGCGAAAAGTGCCAGGGAGGATCGCATGTCTCGATGCAGGGTAAGCTGATTCAGTCCGAGCAATACCGCCACTTCCTCCGCATCTCTGAGGCTGGTCAGCGCTGCAAGCAGCAGATGGACAAGGGATACTTCCAACTGCCCGCATGCCAAAACGCGACTCGTCAGGCCGGCTACTTCGATCAGTACTCGTTCAACTTTGAGTTCAAGGATATGTCCAACTATGCCAAGAACCTGACCTACCAGTTCTTCGACTACGCTCGCTACTTCACCTTCCCGTACTGGAGCGAGGACTACTTCTTCCAGGGCAAACACAACCAGTTCCAGATTGACTTCCAGCTTGCTCCGTACTTCGATTACTACAACGCTTCCTTCTACGCACCTGATCGCAGCTTCGCTATCCAGAACTACCCGATCGAAAGCGAGTACGCCCGCTACTTCTTCTCTATCCACCCCGATTTTGATTACTACGAGCGCATGTTGAACTACGCCTACCGCGGAAACTACCACCGTAAGTATACACGAACGTCCTGCATGTGCGTTGTTTAGCGATACATGTTGGTTAATACCGTTTCATTTCAGCGTCTTGCGTTGTGTCGAACAAATTCGTCAACACCTTCGATGGAAAGACCTACGATTACGAGCTTGGCAACTGCTGGCACGTTGTGCTGCACACCGTCAAGCCTGACTACTACTTCTATGCTCAGGACTCGCACTTCTTCAACTCGGACTACGAATACAACTGGAAGAACGGCTTCGGCGAGGACGAACAGATCACCATCCTGGCGCGTCACGGCGAGGACAACCAGCTCTTCTTGAAGGCTATCCTCGGACAGTACAAGCAGAACGATTACAACATCGATATCATCCCGCACGGACAGGACCTCCCCATGGTCTACATCAATGGCAAGCCCCAGCAGATCCACGAGAAGTACGCCGTCGAAATGTACACCAACGATGATGGTGGCGATCAGCCGCTGATCCGCGTGTATGCCCTCCCTGGCAACGAACTGGAGATCAGCTTCCGCGATGACGACATCAAGATCGTGTTCGACGGATACCGTGCCCGCTTCTTCGCCGATCAGTCGTACTTCAACAACTTCGTCGGTCTTTGCGGTACCAACAATGGAGAGGGAGAGGACGATTTCATCACCCCCGATCAGTGCGTCATGCGCAAGCCCGAATACTTTGCCGCCTCGTACGCGCTCAGTGGAATGAACTGCAGTGGACCAGCCCAGGCATACTTCGCCGAGTACCACCAGAAGGCGCAGGAGCACTGTGTGAAGCCCCAGTACTACTTCGGTAACGTCATCAGTGAGCAGGAAGCCGGACGTCAGCGTTACAACTACTACTACAAGGACTTTGACCTATCGGACTCGTCCTCGTCGTCGTCTTCGTCATCGGAGTCGGACGAATCGGATGATTCCAGCTCGTCGTCCTCGGAGGAAGAGAAACCGAACCGTGAGCACTTCTTCGAGAAGCAGCAGTACACCGAGAAGGAATGTGCCGTGAAACACCAGGCCCAGTACGTCGAACAGGGTGACAAGATCTGTTTCACCAGCCGTCCGCTCCCGACCTGCGCCTCTCAGTGCAAGGCTGCCGAGAAGGTTCCCAAGTACGTCGACGTCCACTGCCGTGATGCCACCGATTCCGTTGCGCAGCTGTACAAGCAGCAGATCCGCAAGGGAGTCAATCCGGACATGAGCAACAAGTCGGTCACCAAGACCGTCAAGTTCTTCTTGCCCAAGAAGTGTGTGCACGTCTACTAGAAAACCCAACCCGAATCGAAAAACGATACAAAATGAACACTTTGTGAAATAATGCATTCAGAAAATGTACAAAAAAACGAGGAGTATTTATAATAAAACGAAGAATTTCAGCTTAAATCATGCAAAGTGCGTTACATTACTATCGAACTTTCTCATCGAGATCGCGAATCATGTCAATCTTCTGAAAAATAACTACTGCTGATCTTATGTGTGATTAGAATTCCTAATGGGAGGCAATGCATAGGTATTTAAAATCAGTAACATTATGTTTTTACATACATTCCCATCTTTTCCAAGGAATCCTTTTAGTATGATTATAATACCAATGCTTAGTGGCACTTAAGATCATGGCTAGCGTGTAGAGTTGTGCGCTTCGTGGAAAATCCTCTAAATAGAAGGCGTTTGTAATGTTAGTACCGAACTGTAGTGTTTGTTGCGTAGTGCTTTCGTTAGGTTTGATAATCAAAGAAACGATTCGATTTTCACCAACACTTTATGTAAACGTGCACTATTTTGAAAATTCAACGAAATTAATATTTGTGTAAACAAGCCATTGCACCAATAAATGTATTCATACACACTACACATTTTTCCTTTTAGTTTTGGGTCCGTTAATGAAACAGGGTTGAGCTGATGTAGAAAACATTTCTGCAACATTGTTAGCTGTGCAACAGACTAAATGCTTTTAGATTTCGACATCATTTTGAGGGTTTATAAATAGATTTCCATTACATTTTTCGTCAAAATCTGCGTGTTTTGCTTACATGGTGAATATAGTAACTGTCTGGATTGATATTGATCTCTTTTTAAATGTTTGCCTAAAATTACTAACTTAATCCTAAATATACTAAGTTTTGATATAGAATAAAATTATTGAACGATCAAAGATCAATGAAAATAAAGGCAAAGATAAAATAATGTTTCCATAAAAACTTAAATCTTTTACAGTTCGCACGGGTTTGCATATACGTATATAAAAAGAAACGAATTTATTTTCAATTTAAACAATCTATAGATTGTTAACTAACAAATTCGGTTATATCAGCGAAGAATGTAACATTTGTTGCTTCTTATATTCAGATATCACGAACTAAGTTTCATCGTAATAATGTTCATCGTAATTCAAACGGAATATCGGATGCCGGCAAAATTTAAGAAGAAAAAAAATAGGGAAATCGTAAACAAATATACTCCGCATCTGTTTGAGCATTAAAAACAGGTGTAGGAGCGTGAGAAGCTTAAACATTGTACATCTAGAGTATGCCGTAACAGTTTTTTTTGCTAACAGGAAACACTGCATCTGTTCCCTCACCTGGAATACTGGTCTATAAATACAACACTAATGGAAGAAAACATGCCATGCTATCCAGAGTGCAAAAATAGAGAGCATTGGTGGACGATAGAAAATTACAGAGCTGGATTTAGAATTGAAATATTAACTACGGTTTGTTTGGATGGGCTGCACTGGACAAGTTGATTGAGCTGATGTTAGTTGAACTCGATTTGAATTTTAATTTGACTTACCATTCCTTCACATAACGATACGCGTACGGTGGATTGTGCATCTCCCACGACACTGCCCTTGTAATAACAGCCCTGAAGCCACCTACTTTCGTCGTGATCCTCAGGTTTACGCACAGTTACATTTGGCCAAAAATGAGTCACCTGTGAAAAGAAAATGGATGTCCACAGTGTGAGTAATGCAGTTTTGCTAGCAACGGATGCTTAAATCCATTAGTATACTCGAAACAATCAACTAATTGATTTGACCAACAGTGCAAAAAGTTATGAATGCTAGGAAAAATGTTGATCACAATACATGTCACACAATGTTTTGCATGATTTGTCATAAAATTAAGCACCCAATTACCTTCATATCTTTCGGAATAAATTCTGCGTCATGCGAAAGCTTTAAATGCATTCTAACACCGAATGCATTGAGCTCGTACTCTGGATGAGGATCCCAGATTTTTGATGATCTACTTCGAAACGCACCAGTAGCATGAATTTGTGAGCTACGTCGTCCATCAGAAACATCTGGAAAACAAGAGACACAGTGAGTTATTAGTAATGAAGTGAAAGAAAATGGTATTATTTTGCCTGCCTGCAAATCCATTGCAAAATAATGAGAAAACATTCTGTTATAAAATGGTTTTTTCAAGTACAATAAAGCACGATAAGCATTTTTGTATTTGATGGGATTAATATTGATACATGGTTTTGAATCTTACCTGTTTTGGACTCATACAGCAAGTCGTCTTGATGTAAGGGTCGCACCAACTTGGTTATGTACGCATATTCGAACGTACCGTTCTTCAATTTGTGCGTTCGCGACACATCGTCATTATCTATATTATTGCTAATAATACTATTGGTACTAATGTGGCCATCAGATACTGATGATACTACTATATTGCTCCCACTACCATCGTTGACTTCAGGTAGCCGCAAAGTTGATTCTCGCCTTGCAGTTTCTGTAAAATAAACGAATAGATGCAAATTGAAATTAATTAATGGGGAATATGAAACAATTTTAATAGTAAGGAATTTCAATTCTAATAAACTAAGGAAATGCAATAACGCATCGTGTTGTTACGTTTCACAAAATAACGCTCATTGGCCCATCCCAGAAAAGAAAATAATATAAAGAGGAGATTGAGTTTCTAAAACTGGAGATTTGATGAAGGTTTTCAGATTCTGGAATACGGAGAAGTTTGATTTTTTGAACTGGCCAACACCAGGCATTTACAATCGACCACCTGAACGTCTAGGTGGTCCGATAAGCAGAATACGGTATTGGTGTAAACGAAGAATGCGCTATGCCGATTTTTTCCCTCCCTATATCTGTCATAAATTGGACGCTAAGAACGTTCGAACCGAAACCGTACAAGGAAAAGAAAATATGTACGAGAAGATTAACATCTTTTCACAGCTCATCTGATGTCAGTGCTGGTTAGAGGAAGGAATGGCACGATAAAACCGCACGGGTCGATGAGTTGGCGCACTTTGCAATTCGCCAAACCGCGAATCACTGCCCAAATGCCGAAAAGAAGAACTGTTAAAACACACACACAATCGCGTTCACATCACCCAGAGACGGTCAGATTAGGTATTCTAATCTTCCAAGAATCATTGCAAAGGTATCTTTCGTTGGATGCTTAAAAATCTTAACCCTGACATAGACACCGGTCAGGCCCGCTACATATTCCCAGCAGCACGAGACGAGCAGTAAATGCGTGCCCCATTTGTGGTGTGGTGATGGATGCGAAGTTTTCATTAGCCCGGTTTCCAAAACCGCACGCGGAGGAAGCGAAACAACCCGTAATAACATTACTCAATTAAAACACCATCACGGTCTATCATTCACCGCGAGTGAAGTTTGAAATTAAGCAAAACCCTACGAACCCACCCTTATATCCTTGCGCGTCTGCGCGTTCTGCTTAGCCACTGAAACCGTTGGTGTTTGAAAGGTATTAAAAAAAAAGCATACACTGTTGAAATGAAAAATCGTCCTTCTGATCAAAGTGCACACAAAACGACCGATTTGGCTGTACGCTGGACGGTTAAATTAATCGTTTCTTTCATCTTTATGCGACGACGCAGCAGTTGCCCAGACTGCCACAAGAGAGATTAAAAGTGCATTCCTCAAAGGATTCGAATGCCGCAAACACCCTGAGCGCATACTTTGTGTACTTAAGTTTATAGACAACTTCTTCGTGGAACATATAGCAATGAACGTGTGCGATGGTTTTTATCTAAATGAGCGCTAATGGATCGCCGTTAGTGTCAATTAAGCGATGCAGTGAAGTGAAGTGGTTTAAATTTGGGATATAATAAATTGCAACATTTACGTTTTTATCTTTCACATTGTCCTGGATTCTGAACATTTTTGAAGTACAAAAATAAATGCAGTATCTAAAACAGGAATTCATTCCTACATATTGTATTTGCAAATTTCCGGCATTGCATATAAAACCAGCAAACAGCAATCACAAAGCATGCCTACAGTTTGTCACAATATTACCATGTGCGATGATATTGCCATCTTCGTATTGAACCATGTTCGGACTCTCAAATCATCGCTGCAAGCGTTTGGATGTGAAGAAACAATACACAATTAGGGAAACATGATCATTAGCATAATTTGTACATTATTGTCATGTTGTCGATCTGACGCCAGAGCCCGTTCTTCGATTAGATCCCGTTTGTTGCTCGATCGATCGTTCGATCGCGAGTCATGCCAAGCGAAGCAACTCGAAAGAAGAATGTTCGCGATGAATGGGTTCCGTACCAATGGAATTTCCAATCGCTTCACAAAATTACCTCAGTGTGGCGTTGTGTATTTTTGTCTACCAGCTAATACTTACGAATGTAGAAGCGTAGACAAAACATTAAAATAATAATAGCAAGACAACATTGTCGGTTCGATGGCGTCTGGGCAAAAAGCAACGAGGAGAATAGAAAATATGCTTAATGATGCATTCAAATTAAATTGTTTAATATGACAGGACGGGGAATGTCTAGTAGGTGGGTGGTCTCGCAATGACAACAGCAACAAGCATCCAGAATCGATTCAGAAACATTATTGGCGATGTTAGTGCAATGCAAATAGTGCAAGTGCACATTTAAAATATCGCCATGTCAGTTAGCTATCGCAGACCAGACTCTGGGGTTCGTAAATGATGCGCACGAACTTAAAAGCAGGTTTTTTTTAAGTGCAACAAACACATAAATTCCGAATCATAAACATCCCCCTCGCACACGACACACCCTACCCAAGTAGCTTCTTATTGACGACAGCTTGACCGGGACCCAGACACGACACGACTCATTCGAACGCCCCGGGTGGGCTCGTATGATTAAGGGCAAGCAATTGAACCGAAAGATAAACGAAACAAATCGCATCGTTTCTTTTGCCGGCCGACGTGTTTTGCTGTTTGCTTTTCAACGTTGAACGACACTTTGTCATTTGCAATGGCAATGGCGCTAATGTGTGATGCAAATTGTTTTATAGTCAATTTCGTAAATAAACACCCAGTGCGTAGGGAAGGACGAACGATAACGTCTAATTGAGATCAGTTAAGATATCTTAGGGATAAGATCACACTGCATGATTCTATTGAGCGTAAAACTAATGAGTTTGTATATTATTAGCTTAAGCTTGTGGGGCTATGATGATCATTGGCTTATTGCCATCTTTTACAAAGTTTTAAATACATTTCCAACATTTTTCTCGTTCGTACTGTATCGCAACAGATGAATAATTTCGTTACCAATAGTTGTGGGAAGATGATGAAAGAAAGGTTAATTTGGTGAAAATAATTGGAAATCTGAGCTAACGCTGTGTTGAGGTTAAGAAGCATGGACCGTGTATAGAATAACGATCGATCGTTTCAAATTTAAACGCAAATTGATACATTGTTCTTCTCCTACACAATTTTACTGGTTTGCCCTGTGTATGGTTTCGTGTCTAATACCCAATCTTACCATCAGAGGCCTAGAAACACACTCGACCAATTGTCCGCGCCGTGTGACTAATGGTCCCCGTGTAAAGCCAACCATAGCTCAACGATCGTTCAGATGCACTTGCCCACACAACTTCGGGGGAAAAGAAATGTAGAACAAGCGTGCGCAACCGAAACTGAAGGCCTGTTGCGATGGGTAAATATGCAGCAGCATGCAGTTTAAGTTATTACCATAACAACAGCTAAAAGCGCGTCGTAAACAATACGCTCCGCATCCAGCGTATGCACAATCGAAAGAATGCACTCGACTTTCCTCGACTAGATTTTCTTCGTGTTTGTTTCGAAGTTTACGCGTTTAACCACGGAGCCACATTGCACCAAGCTTCCCCATCATTTCCTGCTGCAGACCAACGTGCTGCGGCCACTGAGGGCAGCCAGGTGAAAGGCAAACGTCTTCAGTTTCATAACAATGCTGACCGACTCACCGAGGCGAACTGTGCGCATTTCTAATGGGATTTTGTAATCGTTTGTAAGCGATGCATGGTGATGCCTTCCTTCGCAACTATACTACCCACCCACTCGTTCCTAACATCGCAAGACAGCGAAATAACGATCCTTGTGGGTTGGATTTTCTTTCACCCTTTATTGCGAACGAACGGATAAGGACTCATATTTTCTGGACGGTGAATCATTGCGCTTAACGCTAAACAGGGCTGCGTTTAATATTTTCAATTTATCACGGTTGCGTTTGGCTAGGCGGTGCGCGTCTTCGTCGATTGCTGGGTCGTGACTACGGGATCGCTCAGCTACGTGCAGCCCGCCATGGCACAAGATTGCATTCCGGTTGGAAACGTGGAACGAAAGGAGAAATAATTTGCCACGAAGTTCTAACCGGCAAGTAGTAACAATATGCCGCGAGAAGAAAAAAGAAACACACACACACACACAAAACCCAACTAAGGTCAAAGTCACGGTTGGCGAAGGTAGAAGATTAATTACAAACTTACCGATATCTGGCGGAATTACTATTACGATTCTCATTTATTAAAGTAGCAAACAGAACAAAAAATGGCGTATTTAACTCCTTAGCGGAAGGCTACACGACAGCTTCATAAAACACCGGTGAGATTATTCATACTGCTAGGCTTAATCGACTCTAATCAAACGAACTGACAGGGCGTTGAATATTAATGTGAAATGCTGAAAATTAATTAACCTCAAGGATCGTGTGCTAGCTCCGATCGCCTGCGAGCTAGCTAACCGTACACCTGTGACAGTGAGAATCTTGAAACCGGCCACATTGGAAAGGGTACAGAGATAAAATAAAATAGTATATTGAGGTGAACTGTACTAACGGTAGCCTGGTGCGTATATTAATTAAGAAATTCGAATGAGATATTTCAATGTTCAACAATGCCATCGGAGTCAGTCTGCATACAGTCGGACAAGTAATATTTAAATAATTAAATGAACTAGACAGAACCGATACCATATCTTCTACGGACCGTTTCTTTGTACTTCTTCTTCTTCTTATTTGTCGGCACAAATATCTCAAGAGAAACTCTTTTGAAGCCAGCCATTTCTCGCTCTGTTTGACGATTTTTACGCGTACGGAAGATTGGTTCGGATGGGATTTTGGAGCGGTCCTGTCATGTGAAGACCGGTGCCGCTACCAATACACCATCAAGCCGCCCTTATTTATCGTTTTTTCGTACACATGAGTTAATTATTCAGCTTATGAGTAAATAAAGTCAAAGACATCCAGAGTGTAGTACCCGAAGTAGAATGCATAATTCTTTAAATAAGGATTTATCCTATTACCAATATGCAAGATGCATCAGGATCGTTAGGTTGCTACAGATCCGTTAAGTGCAGTTAAAACAATGACACCGTTTAACTCAGAGTATCCATTGATCCAACGTTCCAGTTAGTGATTTTTTTCTACGAAGAAGCATACGACGAGACACCATTCATGCTGTGCCGTGACATGATCATAAGGTTGTTCAATTGAAAATCAATATTGTTTATGCTAATTGCGCTAATGGCTTATCGGCCTGCGGCAGTATTTAATTGATACTGATTTGTTTTCTCTTCCGCCCAGACCGATGGGTTTTCTGCTTTATCGTACCATTCGACTCGTCCCGTTCGCAACCACGTTTCCCTTCGCGTTTTTTTCGAGATATTGTGCTTGTTTGTGTTTGTTTCTTTTTTGTTTCATCGGATACGATCAGCTTGTGCTTGTTTAACTTGTCCTACCGTTTGCTGGAGTGCTCTCACCCGATTCCAGCACTGTTTGCACGGAAGCAAAGTGCAGCGGGTGCAGCATAAGGTCCAAGATGCACCTTCACATGGTTGAATGCGTTCCGTGTGTACTTCCCGGATCAACAGCCCAAGAGGGCTTAACCACCTATTACTGAAACGCGAAATCACGCGGAGGGGGTTGCAGAGATATATGAAGTGTCTCTCTTCCTGTTGGTTTGCTTACCCTTTAACACCTTTACACACCGTGAAAGCATCATCCGTTGCCTGCTTTTTGTAGTGGCATTTTATTTCCCCCTTTTTTTACTGTCTCTCGTTCCTGCACAGTGAGCAACGAATGGCGCCACGACAGATTCTTGACAATTTAAATGTCTCCCGTTTTTATATCGGCGTTTTCTTTGCCACTGCTCTTTTATTAATACCATTATTGATTTAGCGCGATAGCCATTGACTCTCGGCACACAGCATCCGTAACGGTGCGACCGTAGGTTTGAAGCCTGCCGAGGGCACACGCCAGAAAAGAGAAACTCGCCCATTAACCTTTTTCGCAAGCAATTGGTAGTTGGTAGCGGTTTGTTTTCAATGGTTAAGCGTGGATGGGGTTGAAGAATGTGCTCTCTCCATTTCGCTCTGTATTTTCTGCAGAACATTGACAGTATCCTTACTGTTATGTGCGACCGAACAGATCAATAAACAAAGAAAATGGTCGGTTTATATGCATATCGTTCTTAGTATCGCGGAAGTAAAAGTTCAAGGCCGACACTCGTTAGCTTGGGGTTACTTGATGTCCGCGTAACGCTCAATTCCGTTTTGTTTTTTAAATATTCATTCAGCTTCTTTCAGGACCACCGTTCCTTGACATGGTTGCCGGAGTTTATTGCAAAAGATAAATGCAAATGATTGACAGACAGTAGTTACTGGTTCCCTTTTTTATGGGCACAATTAGGACATTTCTCCTGAACGATTCAAGAGATTATGAATTCATTCATTTATGATGCGGTATAAAACAATTCAAATTTATTGTATAAGTATTCAGAGATATTGAAGTCTGGGTAGAAATTATAGTAGTTCGTACTCTTTACATGTATAACTACCGTTTGGAGAATGTCAGATAAAATTTTCATGCAAAACCCCAAAAAAAAAAATACAACCGTAGGCAGTTCCCTATCAACCATCTGGTAAACAAACACTCAACCCCCAACTTCGATCGTGGTTTTTGAAAACCACCCCGAAATCGAATCGATCAGATAACGGCGGTTGGAATTCGCCAAATGAACCAACTTCACCGTCATCATCGACACTAATCGATTCCGATTATCGGTCGTTAGGTGGCGTTTTCGTTTAGCTCCGCAGGCTGCATTCGCATTTAAATATTCCAATCTGATAACGTCGCTCAAGTGCGTTCTCATCTCCGAGTGGTACGCTACCTAAGTGGACCCTTCAGAGCGATCTGTGATCAAAGATCGACCAATTGGAATGGCCTCACCAAGTATCAATTACGGGACGCTCGACGTGGGTCAAGCAGAGTAGTCGTGCAGATAAGTGGATCCCGTCTCGAATGCCTGCAGAAGTAGCATCCTCTACGGTACCACTGTAGGTGGTGTTAGTGCAAACATTATTACACGAATTTCAGGAACTCTCCTAATGAAGCAGAACTGACGCTCAAGAAAATAATGATAATTATACCATGCTGCGCAGATCTTGGTGTTAATACGGGTAATGGTGGAATGATCTTGGCACTTTGTTTTGTTTCACAATCTGGTAGTTGGCCACCGCTACCAGGTGTGCCAGGTGCTGCTGCTTTCGATCAACTCCGATCCCGAAGTGGGGCTGTGTGTCACCGGGTGCTGCACGATAAACGGATGCAATTATCCAGCAAATCATTGTCATTTACGCCTAGCCAGAATACGATTCGTTCGACTGATCGCTTGCCTCTAAGGTACTGCACGCTGAATGAACGGCAGAACCGCACCAGGAATTGCAGCGCTCGACCCGCGAATCGTTCGAGGAAATGAAAAATGAGCATACGGCATCAAATTTTCGAGGTCAGTCGGTGCAATTCTGACGACAGCTCATTGATTGCCTGTCGCCAAACGATGGCATAGCGTGATCTACACTGCACCCGGAAAGTCGGTCACTAAAACACGCAACACTGCGGTGCAGTGCAGAAATGGTAGAGTGAGTTTCAGGAAATAAGGCACGCTCCGACTGACCTCGGAATGTGCGCAATAGAAAAAGTTACAAAAACTCTACAAATCTTTCGTCTAACTTCTAACCGGAGTCAATGCGAGTCTTACCTAAAGCGAATGTGACACACGAGGCGCCGCAGTTCGTGACTCTCTGACTGCAAGATCGTCTGCAAACAAATGGTGCACATAACTGTGCGGCAACGGAACCGTTTGCCGGTTGATTTATGATTGGTTTGTGAATGTCGGATTAGCTTCACGTTCGCGTTCTAAATGCAACGGATCACGTGCAGTGAGGGGGGGGAGGAGGAGCAACAGAAATAAACATTAGATTTGCATACACATCAATGAGCAGATGACGCGACCGTTCGTGCCCTACCGACGCTGTTGATTTCACTTTCTGTGCAGCTGTCAATGCATGAAGGATTGGTCGGTTTAATTCGTGGAATATCTAAGTAAATAAATCGTTTGAACGGAGAGCGCCCAACGCGGAAAGAGTGTATGTAATGCACGTAAGGATTTAATATCGACATAGGGCTTTATTAATGGTCAATTACAAGTAGTAGCAATAAAAGCAAACAGTAAAAAATGCATTATGTAGTTTATCATTATGCATGCGGCTTAATATATAACTGCTTGTAATAACTAACCAATTACTGCTGCAGGGAGAGCAGCATAGCAATAATTTGACGGTAGTTTAATACCAAACTGCTACCCAAAAATTTCGCATGATCGCGCAATACCACAGACATAATAACAGACGCTACACGTATAACCATTTATCGTCTAACGGCTGGTGGTTTATTAGAAGTTAAAAATCGTGATGTATTCTGCATTTTTACGTAGTGGTTTCTTTTAATATTTCCACTCCACCCATCCACTCCTCAAGTGTGCGGCTCGTGTCGGGTATGGTTTGATCGGTTAATGCGCATGCGGAACGTCGTTACGGTCGACGCTTGCGCATCACCGATTATGCCACACACTATCAAGAACGGTAAGATCAAGTTCATTGAAATCGAGATTGCAATTGTTGTACCGCTGGTTCGATGGTTCTCACGTGGGTCGACCAATATGTGTGGTTTAAGCTACCCGATTTACGTTTCGATTTATGTACTTGTTTTGCTGGCAACCTATCGTACCGGTTAGTTGTAAGGATTGAGCGATGTGATTTATGAATCGAGTATTTGTTTCATCGAAACAAATTGAAATACAGTACACCACTAATTATTTGAATGAAAAATCAGATTTCGCTGAAGCGTAAGCTACGTTTATTAGTCCTATAGTTCAACGTTACATTCCTCACTGCTGTTCAGTGCTAGGCGCTTTGACGAACAGATTTTTAAAGCTTATAGAAGCTTTACGCAGCCGCGTTTCAAGCGGTTCCTGCGATGTCGTAGGCTTGGAATCGTTGGAAATGACCGACTCCTTGCGTGCCGGTTGCATATATTCCCTTGGCAGTTCCATCTGTTGCCGAAGATAGTTAAGCTTCTGTGTCGCGTTAGGTGGTTTGATGGTGAGCCGAATTGAAAGTGAATCCTTCTGTATGTAACCGTTGTTAATTAACTCTTCACGGCCTAAAAACGTTTTCCACCCGAACGGTAGCGATGGCTGAATGCTATACTCAAGTGTTTTTTTAATAACCTTCTTCACGTTCTGATGCAGCAGTGCGACTGTAAACTCGTACCTAGAATCGTGGAAGAAATTCTCGATTTACTGAAATTTGATCATATTCACACATGCATCGGGAACATACTTATTGGGAATGCCAGCGCAAAACTCAAGAAAAATGCTGATAAATTGACCTTTGCATTCAGCGTTGCCTCCGGGAAAGATTTGTAACCTCCATCGGCCCCCGATATCATCACACAGAATGTCAGAGTATAGACAGGCGGCGGATCTGGTAGCGTCAACCACGTTTCGGATGGTAATCACTTCATCCAAACAGTCCGGATAGGCTATTCTGAAAACGTGAAAGCCACATCATGGTTGTCATTTCTTCAAAACGCTCTCGTCAGCAACTCACTTCTTCAGCTGGTCGACTTCGGTTGTCAGCAGATCTGCTCGCCTTTTCATTTTCCCATACTTGTCGACAAGGTTAAGCGCACGAATGGAAAATTTGATCTCAAATCCATCGTCCACAAGAAATGATTCCTGCAAGGACTTTAAATCGATGAAATGGTTTTGACCCCAGCCTTTACGTAGCTCGAAATAGTCCTCAGCTTCATAGAAGTGATTCCTTCCTTGTCCCAGCAGCTCGAAAGAGTAGTGGTAATTCCCTTCGATTCCATTGTAGAGCTGCAGAAAAATACTAAGAGACGTGTTTTTGGCATCGTCAAACCCACACGGATGCACTTCCAGTCGCCACACTGAACCAATGTCATCGGTGGCAAAATCCGAATACTGAATTTCGTTCGTTCTTCTAATGGCTGAGTATTTGTGCACTGTGAATTTCCAGCTGAACGGTTCAGGAATTAGATTACTACGTTGCAAACAAATGGTACAAAAAATAGGAAATTGTTGGCAATTAATTTGTGACTATCCAGTATTGATAACGGTTGTGCGGTTTGTTCAAAGTACCTTTTAAAACTATGAGGCTTCACGTTGAGCGAAACCGATTTCAGACCCTCGGTAAGTTTTGCGCAAGCCTTTTCGATTTCCGATTGCTTCAATATAAGCTCAGTGGGTGCACTCTGATCTAGAGTTGCCTTGGTAGAGGAGATATCAAACTGATGTTTGTCCAATTTGTTTGTCAATATTTCACTCCACGCATTGATCTCGGCAATTTTGGCATGGAACTGCTGGTGTATATCTTTCAGCTCTTGTTGTACCATTAAATTAACTGTTTTAATGAGATTATCCTTCGTTTGCTTCAGGAGCGTATGCTGCTTATCCAACTCTTGTGTAACACGTTTATCAGTTTCATTGAGAAAACCCTGCGTTTCGAGCAGCAGCTTTTCTAAGCGGGACCGAATTTGCTCAGGATTGTTCCTAGTAGCTGCGTCCGCAGTCAAATGATCAGTTGCGCTGATTCCTCCAGCGATAGGTTTGCATGGATAGAGTGGACTACCTTCCAGAATTTTCACGAAATTGTCTATGCTGCACATACACCTACAGTTTGGACATGCCGGATTGCCATGTTCGTCATCCGCTTTTTGCAACCACTGGCGAATGCAACTGTAGCAAAAGAGCTTGGAACATTGGACACATAGCCGAGGATCTTCAATATGCTTCATGCAGATTGGACATTGAAGTGACTCGTTTTGGCATTGCACGAGCTGTTCCTTTGAACCGGACTCCATTGGTGTTGAAGGTGGGCAACGATCGTACAACGATAAGCGACGGTTGATCTCGATCGTTCCAATCAGCTAAGCCATCGACCTAAATGTATGCTTATCGCGAGCGCTTCTCACTGAACAGCTGTTGCGACGGTATACTTATCAGTTGATCAGGTTTTTGCACTTTGTCGCTTGCACGTAACTAATGTATGAAGAAAAAAGTGAGCTGTTCCTAAAAGTTGTTTGAACAAACTTCTAGCTTTTCAGCAATTACTAAACCGACACACGAAAACTGAACCAATATAACATGAAGATCACATCGGACTGAATTTTTGCAGCAGGAAAAATGCGAGAGCAATTAATTTACATGGGAGAGACATTCATCGGCACGTACTCATTTGCTTAACCAAAGAAAATACCACTCTCAGGAAAACCTGACGAGAATGGCAGCCCCACACGAATGTGATCTATTTTAAGCAGAGCATACGAATAATCACATTATACGATCATGGTAGAAAACATACCTCCTGCTATGTATTGCGAGAAAACCAACCAACACTGAGTGTGTGCAGGAAAAAGTACGGAAAATAGCAGAGAGACAAGAAAGATGTTTGAGAATGTATATATCATGCTCAGACTTTAGGAGAGATGATCTCAAAAAACGGCAATGACTTTCAAAACCCGTTACACGGTTTACATTTGCTGAATATCATGAAATTTGTTCTATAAATAAATGTAGCGTCTATTCCGCAGTCTCGAAACTAGACAGATCCTTTGAAAGTATTAAAAATTCCAAAATGAGTAATCGAATACCATTATATATAATTTGTCTAAACAACTAAAAAACTAAAAAGAAATCTGATACTGTACCAACCTAGCGCACTGATTACACGGTTCCTGCAATTAAGATGTAAACAGATTTCATGAATGAGGTTACTGATAAGAGAATATTGAAATCTATCAGCAAAATTGAGGTATAAAAGATGATCCGCGGCCCACCAGAAGGCACATTCGAGCTTTGGAGTGCAATCAAAGCATCCGGGCATCTGAGAACAACCGAACCATGATTGCGAAGTTACTTCTCCTCACGTTTGGTAAGTGCTCTTAGACCTCGTCATTTGCTCCAGCATTCGAAGGCATCCTTCCAGGTTGCTCGAAAAATATCCCTGCGGCTCAACTAATCTCTGATTGTTTTACAGTGGGGCTGTGTACGGCGTACCAATACTCGTACGAGTATGAGTTCCCCTACTCCCGCCCGTTCAACAAGACGGGCTTCGAGTTCGGTGCTTGGGAACCGAACCGGGAGTACGTGTACAACGTGACGACGAAAACCATGACCGCTCTGCCGGACCTTGAGGACTACTGGACTGGCATTGTGACGCACGGCTACCTGGTGATCCGTCCCAAGGATCACAACTACGTCGTTGCCTACATTGACCGTCCGCAGTACGCGGCATTCAACGAGTATCTGCCACGCGGATACCGCACTGAACTGTCGCGCTTCAACCTGAAATGGCAGCCGATGCCGTTCAGCTCGAAGCCCTTCGGAATCTACTACAACAAGGGAGCCGTCAAGGGCTTCTACGTTGAGAAGACCGTCCCGAACCACGAAGTGAACATGCTCAAGGGCTGGGTCAGCCAGTTCCAGCTGGACACTCAGGGTGCGTACGTGGTCAAGTCGGAGTTCAACCAGTTCCCGGAGAACAACACCCTCACCGGTGTGTACAAGACCATGGAGCCATCGGTGACCGGCGAATGTGAAACCCTGTATGATGTCAACCCCGTCCCGGAATTCCACTTCCAGTCCCACAAGGAATGGGTTCCTCAGCCCCAGTGGCTCGAGGAGGACCAGCATGTGTTCCATGTCGTCAAGTCCCGCAACTTCGATCACTGCGAGCAGCGCATGGGCTTCCACTTTGGCTTCAGCGGATTCAGCGACTTCAAGCCGAACACCAACCAGATGGGTAACATTATGACCAAGTCGGAAGTGACCCAGATGTATCTGACCGGTGACTGGTACAACTACACCATTCAGTCGGTGTCCACCGTCAACAAGGTTGTCGTCAGCCCGTCTCTGGTCAACAGCCAGAAGGCCATGGTCTACGCTCAGGTCAACATGACGCTCAACGAAATCACGCCCTACGACAAGTACCCCGAAGGCCCGGCTGACGATCGTCAGGTGTTTGTCGATCTGGTGTACAGCTACAACATGGCTCACGATAAGAAAAACTTCGTTCGTCCCGCCAACGAGACCGATGACTCCTCGTCGTCGTCGGATTCCTCCAGCGATTCGTCCAGCTCCTCGGACTCTAGCTCAAGCTCGGAGGAGGAGCCGCAAAACTACAAGATCAGCCCTTCAGAGCAGTACAAGAAGCAAGTGAAGGAAACCGAACGTCGCGGAAACCGCAACCGTCGTGATCTGAATGCCTTCAAGGAACAGCAATACTACGAAGCGTACAAGCGCGATCAGTTCCGTCTGCGCAAGCAAAACGACACTTCGTCCGACTCGTCCAGCTCCGATGACTCGAACAGCTCTTCGTCCAGCTCTTCGTCCGATGAGTCCGATGAGCACGATTTCTACAGCTCTTCCGAGTCCGACTCTGACTCGCTGAGCAGCGAGGAAGACTTCTACCAACCGATCCCGGAAAGCATGAAGGAAGCCCCTCAGACTCCTTTCCTGCCCTACTTCACCGGATACAAGGGATACAGCGTCCAGTACGCCCACAACGTCGATGCCTCCCGTTATGCCTACAAGCTGACGTACGAGATCGCTGAGGAGCTGCAGGAAATGTCCGAGGTCCCCAAGTCGAACACCCTGAACAAGTTCACCATTTTGGCCCGTGTTCTGCGCACCATGCACTACCAGGACATCTACGATGTTTGCCAGAAGCTGTTCGTCTCGCAAAAGGAACGCGAGGAAGGCAGCAACCACAGCGAGTCGTTCGCTAAGAAGGTTGACGCCTGGAACACTTTCCGTGATGCTTTGGCCCAGGCCGGTACACCGCCCGCATTCAAGGTGATCAAGGAGCTGATCGAAGAGAAGAAACTGCGTGGTGATGAAGCTGCCAGCGTTATCGCTACTCTGCCCAAGACCATCCGCTACCCGACCGAGACTGTTATGCACGAGTACTTCCTGCTGGTGACGTCGAACGCTGTCCAGCACCAGGAGTATCTGAACACGACGGCTCTGATTTCCTACTGTGATTTCCTGAACCGCGCTCAGGTCAACAACCGCTCTGCCTACAACTACTACCCCGTGCACAGCTTCGGCCGTTTGGCTGACGCCGACTACAAGATCGTTGCCCACAAGGTTGTGCCGTGGTTCGCGCACCAGCTGCGTGAAGCCGTCAAGGCTGGTGACAGCGTGAAGGTGCAAGTGTACATCCGCTGTCTGGGACATTTGGGCCATCCTGAAATCCTGAACGTGTTCGAGCCGTACCTGGAGGGTAAGATCCCAGTGACCCACTTCCAGCGTTTGGCTTTCATTGTTGCCCTGGACCGTCTGGTCGAGAACTACCCGCGTCTGGCTCGCTCTGTGCTGTTCAAGGTGTACCAGAACACCGGAGACGCCCATGAGGTGCGTTGTGCCGCAGTGTACCTGCTGATCCGTACGAAGCCCCCGGTGTACATGCTCCAGCGCATGGCTGAGCAGACCCACTACGACCCGAGCACTTACGTGCGCGCCGCCGTCAAGACCGCGCTCGAGAGCGCTTCCGAGGCCGATGAGTTCGATGACGATTACGAGTTCGCTCAGAACGCCCAGGCCGCCATCAAGCATCTGAACCCGCGTGACTTCAGCCTGCAGTACTCGGGCACTTACCTGCGTGACTTCGCTTTCAAGGAACTTGAGCTTTCGTACCGTATGTACTTCTCCCAGATCGCTGCCGATGACCACTACGTCCCGAGTGGATTCTTCTTCCACCTGCGCAAGAACATGGGTGGCCTGAAGCGTTTCTCGACCTTCTACTACCTGGTCTCGAGCATGGAGACGTTCTTCGACTTGCTCGACAAGCAATACGATAGCTACAACAAGCACCAGGAGTACAAGTCTAGCGACTACTACTACAAGTACTACAAACAGTACCCGTCCCTGTTCAAGGACTACTTCAGCCAGTACAGCAAGAACCACAAGTACCAGAACGATTACTACGAGCAGTTCGGAAACAAGAACCAGGAGGAGTTCCAGAAGTGGTCCACCACCCGCATTGCCAAGCTGCTGAACATCGACCCCGAGGAGGCTGAAGAGCTTGAGGGTCAGTTCATGTTCCAGATCTTCAACGGAGAGCGCTTCTTCGCCTTCAACAACCAGACCATCGAGCAGTTCCCCAGCCTTGTGAAGAAGTACTTCGAAGACTTCGAAGACGGATTTGCATACAACGTCACCAAGTTCTACCAGCAGAATGTTGTCACCATGGCCTTCCCGTTGGCAACCGGTCTGCCGTTCACCTACAGCCTGAAGACCCCTACCCTGATGAAATTCGAGTTCGAGGCCTCCGCCACCACTCACCCGAGCATCTACAAGACTCCGACCGGATACCCCGAGAAGGAGTACGACGATTTCATCCATGTGCCGCGTTGGTTCAACGGATCTGCTGACGTGAACGTGGCCTATTCTCGCCTGGTTGATGCCAAGGTTGGCTTCATCACGCCCTTCGATCATCAGCGTTACGTCGCCGGTTACCAGAAGAAGTTCCAGGGATACTTCCCCTTCAGCTTCGACTTTGGCTTTGACTTCGAGAACAACGACTTTGAAGTGAACGTTCAGCCGCTGGAACCCAAGAAGGACACGCTCCTCTTCCACATGAGCTCGTGGCCGTACACTGGATACAAGGACATCACCGATCTGCGTCCGATGGCCGAGCAGCCGAGCGTGCATATCTTGCACGACCGTGCTCAGACCACCAAGTCGTTTGACACCTCGTTCGGCCATGAGCTGTTCGGAGTTTCGCTGCGATTCCAGGCCAAATACGACAAGGATTTCATCGACTATGCTTATCTGATGAAGCATCTCGAGCAGCACGACTACTGGTCCGCACTGGTCTATCCGTTCGCCTCGGAGACTTACCACTACCATCAGCTGAACTTGTACTACGATGCTCAGCGTACCAGCGTGAAGAATGTGAAGTTTGTGCTGCAGCACAAGCAGGCCGACTACGACCAGGACTTCCAGACCGCCGATGTGAAACACCCGAAGGGTCGCCACGGATACTCTGGATACTACAACGAGTTCAACTACGCCCAGCCCTTCGTGTACTACGCCGGAAGCCAACGCCGTCAGGAGCAGTTCATGCGTAACGCCGGTGCCGGTATTCGTAACAGCGATGTGAATGTCTTCGATTTCGGAATCGTTTTCGAGGGCAAGCAGCAGAAGGCTGAGTTTGTGTTCACCACCGCCTATGCCGACAGCCCGGTCGATGAGAAGGAGCGTCTGTTGATGTTCCTGTCTTTCAGTCCGTACGTCTCGTCGAGCGCCTTCTACCAGTTCATTCCGTTCTCTGGCAAGCAATTCCAGATGTGCTTCTCAGCCACCAACCAGTACCCGAACATGCCCAAGCTCAACTTCCTGAACGTTCTGAACTTCGACAAGATCGGAAGCATGAACTGGGACTTCGCATACGGCGAAAAGTGCCAGGGAGGATCGCATGTCTCGATGCAGGGTAAGCTGATTCAGTCCGAGCAATATCGCCACTTCCTCCGCATCTCTGAGGCTGGTCAGCGCTGCAAGCAGCAGATGGACAAGGGATACTTCCAACTGCCCGCATGTCAAAACGCGACTCGTCAGGCCGGCTACTTCGATCAGTACTCGTTCAACTTTGAGTTCAAGGATATGTCCAACTATGCCAAGAACCTGACCTACCAGTTCTTCGACTACGCTCGCTACTTCACCTTCCCGTACTGGAGCGAGGACTACTTCTTCCAGGGCAAACACAACCAGTTCCAGATTGACTTCCAGCTTGCTCCGTACTTCGATTACTACAACGCTTCCTTCTACGCACCTGATCGCAGCTTCGCCATCCAGAACTACCCGATCGAAAGCGAGTACGCCCGCTACTTCTTCTCCATCCACCCCGATTTTGATTACTACGAGCGCATGTTCAACTACGCTTACCGCGGAAACTACCACCGTAAGTATACACGAACGTCCTGCATGTGCGTTGTTTAGCGATACATATTGGTTAATAATGATTGTCTACGTTTCATTTCAGCGTCTTGCGTTGTGTCGAACAAATTCGTCAACACCTTCGATGGAAAGACCTACGACTACGAGCTTGGCAACTGTTGGCACGTTGTGCTGCACACCGTCAAGCCTGACTACTACTTCTATGCTCAGGACTCGCACTTCTTCAACTCGGACTACGAATACAACTGGAAGAACGGCTTCGGCGAGGACGAACAGATCACCATCCTGGCGCGTCACGGCGAGGACAACCAGCTCTTCTTGAAGGCTATCCTCGGACAGTACAAGCAGAACGATTACAACATCGATATCATCCCGCACGGACAGGACCTCCCCATGGTCTTCATCAATGGCAAGCCCCAGCAGATCCACGAGAAGTACGCCGTCGAAATGTACACCAACGATGATGGTGGCGATCAGCCGCTGATCCGCGTGTATGCCCTCCCTGGCAACGAACTGGAGATCAGCTTCCGCGATGACGACATCAAGATCGTGTTCGACGGATACCGTGCCCGCTTCTTCGCCGATCAGTCGTACTTCAACAACTTCGTCGGTCTTTGCGGTACCAACAATGGAGAGGGAGAAGACGATTTCATCACCCCCGATCAGTGCGTCATGCGCAAGCCCGAATACTTTGCCGCCTCGTACGCGCTCAGTGGAATGAACTGCAGTGGACCAGCCCAGGCCTACTTCGCCGAGTACCACCAGAAGGCGCAGGAGCACTGTGTGAAGCCCCAGTACTACTTCGGTAACGTCATCAGTGAGCAGGAAGCCGGACGTCAGCGTTACAACTACTACTACAAGGACTTTGACCTATCGGACTCGTCCTCGTCGTCGTCTTCGTCATCGGAGTCGGACGAATCGGATGATTCCAGCTCGTCGTCCTCGGAGGAAGAGAAACCGAACCGTGAGCACTTCTTCGAGAAGCAGCAGTACACCGAGAAGGAATGCGCAATGCAGCACCGTGTCCAGTATATTGAACAGGATGACAAGATCTGTTTCACCAACCGTGCCCTCCCTACTTGCTCGTCGGGATGCAAGGCTTTTGAAAAGATCCAAAAGTACGTCGACGTCCACTGCCGTGATGCCAGCGATTCTGCTGCCCAGCTTTTCAAGCAGCAGATCCGCAAGGGAGTCAACCCGGACATGAGCAACAAGTCGGTCACCAAGACTGTCAAGTACTTCTTCCCCAAGAAGTGCGTCTTCGCGAACTGAAACCACTTAAAACTGGCTTAACTTATTTGGGAAAATTTCAAATTATGCATACAGAAAATGTACAAAAATACAGAGGAGGTTCAATAAATGAATGAATGAATGATAAATACGGTGTTTAAGTATGTATACCTTCACAGGAATTCTTGTGATCTACGCTGGTAAATTTTTAGAACAAAATAATAGCATTTCATTCATATGGTTATGTAAATTTTTTGTCTTAGTGACTGAAGTGACCAATAATACAATTGTTTTATACCAGATGCCTTGAAGGCAAGTCTGGTCACCAGCGAAAGGAGAAATGAAACAAAGTCAAAGGCATTTTTAAAATTCAATCTCATTCAATATGTTAGATTGAATTGCTAAATTTGGTTGGTGGTCGTCGCGGCGAAAGTCAAGGTTAAGGCATGAAGTCGTTCGATACCCAAACCGCATACGTTCAGCACTAACAGAAATTCCCAATCGCTTTTAATTTCACTAGCAGCGTATACGATTCAGTGCTACGCACCTAAACCTCGACGGGTGCAGTGAACTTTTCGCTCCTAGACAACAATCAGTCTTCGAAATTACAGTAATTAGAGTGTACCATCATGCTTGAGCGCCGCATTCCCGGGGCACTGTGGACGAGTAGAGTGATGGTAAAGTGCTAGTATATGCTGTCGCGTCTCATCCGCTATTGGCAAAAGGGTGGAGCTATTTTTATGCAAACGATGATTCAATGTCGAAGAATTGCACGAGGTTTTGTGATGTCCTAGTGCTTTGCTCTGGTTTGGAGTGTCATTCACGCTAGGTGTTTATAAATAAATAGCATTAGCGAGCATGATTTCAGGCTACATTAGTTTCGATAAAGATTTTGAGCCACGTTACAACAGTTATCAGTGAATAATTAGTATACAATTTGAGTGATTGGAATGTTTATCTTTATTTGATGAATTTGCATAGGACAAAAAATATATTGTTATATAAATTGGCATAGGAAGTTTTAAATTTGCAAAACAAATAGCAAAAGATTAAAGTAAAAATCAATTGAAAATATATTAAATTGTTTCATTGATTTTCATTGAAGCCATTCCATTTATCATTTAATTTTTTGATTGAGGATATCATTGTCATATGGAACACACAACGACGTTCCTTTAATTCTCATTATTTCATAAGATTTATTGACGGTATTTTTGCCGACCTAGCCATTCACTGGCGGTAGTCATGCATGCAAATATTGTGGCTTAATTGAATCGTAAAATGGTCAGACAAGTCGATCGATCAGTCGAGAAACGACTCAACCATGCAGCTTAAGCGGATACCGCTGCAACTATCGAACGACAGTAAATAGACGTTGAATGCACTTGGGTTGGCACGTTCTTTAGATGCACCCACCTTTTTCCGACCACCAAAGGACAAATCTGTAAAGTAACAGAATTATTGACCGTCGATACTAGTTAGAATGGCGAGAAGTTTAGTAGCGCAGTGTCCTTGAAAGTGTTCTCTGTGAGCAGCGATAGTTACTGGTGCGCGTTACGCGTGTACGTGGTAACGAAATGAGTTGAAGACTAATGAGCTATTTCTTGCACTGTGTGTATAGTTGGTATAATGAGAATAAAACTCTACACACAACCGATGGGAAATGAATCGAAAGTGGGATTGAAAACCTTTTGACAAAATATGTCCAAACAACCAGTTAATGAGCCTATTAAAATAGAAACCGTGATGTATAGCTTATCCGTTTTCTAAATGCAAATGAAACCGTTTCGTTATCTCTATACAGTGTTTTACTGACTCTTTCCTTTCAAGATCGCGCATACCAAAGCCATTTGTCTTTTGGCACGATACAGCCATTGGTTTGCATTCCGAAACCTAACGGTGATGCAAGTCCTGATTTCACTCGACTCAAAAGTGACGATGAGCAACATAAATCTTGCTTCTCCAAGTAGCTTTGGTGTAAAGCATACGTACGTCTAGAGGTTTGAGAGCCTGACCGACAGTAGACAATGTTGCAACTCACCCGCTAATATACGCGGGATGGTTCTGGCCTGTTCAACTATTGCTCTCGATCGTCTTGTCTTGGTCTAGCCATTCCGAGATCGCTCTGTTCGGTATTGATGTGGTATGAAAGTAAAGGCCTATAATTTCACGGCTGCCGTGATAAAATAATGATTTACGTGCACTTTGCATGTGCAGCCTGCGAAAGCGGTACCAATTTTCCGGAAAGATTTACTACCAAGTAGAACTGCCGTTTATGGTACGACGTTTGAAGCAAAAGTACACCAAAGAGCAATTGATTTTATAACAATTTCACTACTGCTGTTAAACATGAACATTAAACAGACGGGTATTGGGGTTTGCGGGTACTGGAATTGCCTTTTTTGTCTTAAGCCAAACACGCCTTGAGTTGAGTACGGTCATATGCAACTCGTAACTTGCACTTCACATTGTCAAAACGTACATCAACAGCAGTCACCTGTAAGTGTTAAAATCCAACGCTTCCGCCGCACTGGAGTACCGCACTCAATACCGAGGCTTTAATCCGCTTTAATGTAACCGTTACCGCAAAACTCCTTGACATGGGCGCATAAATAAACGCTTCAAGTAGCTCTGATTCCGATAATTGAATAATAAATTCTGACTGACATTAATGGTGTCGTGATTGATGCAAGTGCTCCCGATAGAAATGTGCAACTGCTGCATTTAATCGACCGTAAATCTCATCGTGCACGCACACGGCACGAAATCCTCGAAACCTGCCAACATCGTAGTATTATCACGTTTTCGGTCAGCTTACATCGCGCATAGCGTAAACCAATTCAAACCCTTCGAGATTGCGTGTAAGTAGGACCGTTGCATGTTTGACTGTTTCTATAACGTTTGTTCGTAGCGGATAGATTACGTTATTTTTATGTTAGGTGTCAAAATGAACAGAGAATCTAAGTATCGAATTTGTGATAAATGCGAGTTCGCATATTTAAAACACCGTAAAAAAATGTTTATTTAAGAACGAAATAATGCCAAAACTTTTATAGGTTCCCAAATCGAGCTTGACATCCGTACAATGCATAAAACCAAGCAATCAGTATCCAACACTAATTAAATTTATATTTTATGTCACTCATCACGGGCAAAGATTTATTGTTAAGATGCATCGGCTTACCAGCGGTTTCATCGACGGGGTGGCATCAGAAAATGCAAAGTTTTGGACAAATTAATGCAGCACAGTTAGCGATCTAATTGGGTAGATTTCCATCGCAAACAAACTTCTCGAGCCCGCTACATATTTTGGGCGATCGTTTATAAATTCAAAACCCTAACTCAGATATCCCGCTGACTTATTGGTATGCAAATCATTATAAAACATATTTAAAAAATGAACTCCGATAATGTGTTCCATTGAAACTGCTAAGATAACATTCCATTTTAGGTTATTTGCATTGCTATAGGCCATCGGTAAAGGTCACTATGTGCAGTAGGAAGTTGATCAATGCAACGATCTGCATAAAATAGTGTTCCTTCCACCATAAATAAATAATCGTGGTATTAAAACAAAACTTCAAATATCGAACATTCCTATTGGGTTTCTTGTTTATTTGCAGCTGCATTTTATTATTATTTTTTTTAAACATTCCACAACCCCCGATTACTGGGTAGCTAATTATGCAGATTTTTTTCTGCAACTTGCGTACAAAATGAATCCTTTGTACAAACACCGTCTGTCAGTGGTTGATAAATGCAACGCGCAGTGTTACCTTTTCCGAACAAAAATAATGTATGCTCCACCGCTCACTTCGACGTATTTACCTAAATATCCCTAAAATGAAAAAAAAATCCCGATTGCACACACGAAACCGAACGTATAATGACTTATGTGCAGAAGATAAATGTTTAGGCATATCACAGAGACGCGAAGCTTTTGACTGGTGCGCTAAATTTTCGTCAATTTTCCTTCTCCCCCCGTTTTGCGGCCGGCCGAAGCTTTTATAGTTGCCGTTGTTTTGCTGTGGCTGGTTGCTCACAGGCAGGCTTCAAAAACCTATGCAATCGTGAACGTGTTGTGGTTGATAAATCGTTCAGCATGCCATTCCTTCCCATTTAACCATGTTACAAAAGAGCGACGCAGAATCCTACTTATGGATGCGTCGCACTAATTCGTTGAAGGGGAAAGAACTGAACTGGAAAAAAAACTGTACAGAAACGTGATACAAGCCAGAACACACGCTGCAACTGTGGGAAAGTTTGGGGCACTTAGCAAGTCCTCGGTACAGCAACACAGCAATGACTTGTTGATCGATTAGCAGGGGCAAAATACACTGTTGCTCCGTACGTTCTGCACGGCTTGCGAGACGATCATTAATTATATGCACAGACGACAATGTCAGGCTGGTACTTGAAGATGCCAACCGTACGCAAATGTAATATAGATCATGTATTGAAGAATTAGCATAGAGTCTGACATTGAACGTATGTTCGCATTGTACTAAACCGTCGCCAAGAAACAAAATTCTTGCATATTTGATGACCATTTAATTTCAATGTTTAGTTACTTTTCGATGCCATCTTTTTCGATGCAATTGTTTCATTTGAGGAATTAATTTTTTGGTAAAAAAAAGATAACCAAATTCCCAACTCATACACAATGTCTTCATGACAGCAGACAAAGCCGATCCGCTGTTGGTGTGCGCAATAAATACGCACTAAGCTGTTGCACTTGTCCTGCCGGTTGACTCCATTCGAGATGAGCAAAACAAACCATAAATCCATTTACTAAGATCGCCCCCGTTCTGACCCCGAATGATCAGAACAACGAAGATGCTCGAGCGGCAATCCGATTGTCCACAGGTTACACTTTTGGTGCGAAGGATTTGTGGCCATTGGCAGCGGTTTCATTGAAGCTCGGAATTGTGCTTTGCACGCGCATCGTTGCTGCGTCTTCTCCGCTGTGGATTTCATTTCTAGCGATTTCTTGTCGTCAAACAAGCTCTAGACAGCAAACAGACGCATACACGGAAACTCACTTTCTGAACCGAACGCACATTAGGCAGAGGCGAAGTAACGTTTTTGGGAGAAATCATTTTGCACGATCCCAGACACACGACGCGATCCAATAACGTTTTTTGGAGGGAGTTTTAAGTCTAATGGTGCCTTCAGTGTGCCTCTTTTGGATCGGTAAACTCCAACAAGCCTGGCCTACAATCCGGGTCTTTACAGTGCTATTTAGCGCCCACGCACATTTCGCCACAGGTATTGGGGGTTGGTATCAATTAAGAACCGTGGGCCGATCGCCGGAAGACACATCACTAATCGGATCAGAAAGCTAGATTGATCGTTGCCAAGGCGCTTAGATGGGCACCACAAAACGCAACATTACATAAGACTGTCGATAAGCTTTTGGCTACTGGGGAAAAATATGCTCTGCGCGAAACAGATTTTGCAGACACAAAGTGGGAGACGAACAGCAAAGGAATGTGCCCTATTAAAGCTACGGTACCACAATTCAAACAAGGTGAAAATTGATCATTTTTTGCCTACAGTAGTTCGATCCAATTTGGTATATGAGTCCATTTCGCCCGGTCATAAAGTTGGCATAGCTGTTGGTAGGATTAAAGAATGCGACGGGTTCGATTCCACCCGATGTACCGCTTTAAATTGATCCTTGTCAGGGTGGAGGCCATCCTAGTTAAATCTGAGCTCGAGCGCTCGTCAGCGGAGGATTGTTTATAAATTGGCTCGTAAAATAAAATACAACCCGATTACGGTGCAATAAAGCATCAAATTCAATCGAGCAGCGCAGCGGCACGCCAGCACGCTAACTGGTGCACCGTAAATTAGCTTAGGTCTGGCGAGACGAGAACAATAACCAATTAAGGCCAAGGAGCAATCGCTTTGGTGAACTAATGTAAACTACGGGATGATGAAAATTAACAGAATAGCTAAAGTAAACGTTTCGGTTCGGAACGGAGGCAGAGGCCAGGAGGTGTTTGATGTCTACCAGCAATTGCAACGTTGTGCTCCGCTGTCGAGAAGGTGCAATAGTTTGGCAGACATCATAAGTGATGAAGTCATCCTGCAACTGACACACTGGCCGATAATTCGGGTTGTGTTTAGAACATAATTCTTGGCTCGTACAGCCAGACTCACCTGTGTCAATAAGCTACATCGCGTACACTGCATCAAAATGTACCAACGCACGGGTAGACACGGGTCGCAACAACACTCCCGTGGTGTAACTTGTCAGACGAATGGGACGCTACCGACCAGTCCTTAAAGGAGATTAGCTGCAGCTGTGGAGACGACGACATTGCAACGAAAGTAGCGTTTCCTGCTAGCACTACCACGGTGCGGCGTGTTACACATTTGTGATACAACACCAGACCCATGCACATCTCGTTGGGCAAGTAGCGACTTAATTGCTCCATAATTCAGTGAGCTATTTTGATAACTTAGTTAAGCACGTTCCGTTGCAGGAAAACTGCAACTCTACACTGTTATGGTGGCAAAAAAGGAAAACAACCCTGTGCCGGGTGTATGTTTCGGGGCGGGGTGGTGCAAAGTTTATCTACCCAGCTAATGGGTTGCAACTGCACATAGCAGTTTCGAGACTAGTCAGCATTTTTACCGACTTTCCAGCGAGGAATGTAGGAAACACCCGAGTGCCGTTTGGTGAGTAGCGCTGAGACTTCCTGCTGGATACACCCTCTCGGGGAACCATGTCACGGATTAACGAAACTTCGAGGGCACCCTGAAATCTGGCCGTAACAACGTCGTGTGTCGTGAACCATGTTTTGTCTAGTAATCTGGTTCTGATATATGGTTCCAGCCGAGCCCGTGGAGGACAATCTCGAAAGGGCTAATATTGGTCAGTGCAAGGGCAACACGTAACGACAAGTACCGTTGTTGACATTCGAAACCGCGGTGAAGCATCGTAATGACCCCAAAACCAGGGCTAACCAATGCTAGAATAGATAGCAGGACGAACGTAACATAAATAATCCCAAGCATTAACGAACGTCACCAGACCGAAGCAGGTTTATGCGGTAGCTTATCGCGATCTGACTTAGATGCGAGAGGGACCTTAGAAACACGATCCAACTGTGCTGGTTGTAACTGCACTAGTTAGCTTCACTTCTGCATGGTTGCTTCATTGACGGTTTCCTGGGTGATCCGGTAGAGCCGTAGCTCGTGAGCACACACAGAGGTCAGAAAAACTATACACGCCACCGTTGATCAACATCTTGCCCAGAAGTTCAAGGGCCTAAAAAGACGATTTCCCGAAAGCTGAGAGTGAGGGCGGGAAAGGTTCGAACAGATCCACTGGGAGACAGTTGATTGTTAATCGCAATTAACGGTCTAGCATGGTTGTGGTTGGGTGAACTTGGATACATTTTTCATTCAGACCAAACATTTAATCATCACCGGTAGGATTAAACCCTCAATATGCAGACTTGCATTTAAGAAAGACTTGCATTTAACACCTCACAATTCTATATGACCTTGAATATCTAATTGAAGGAGGACTAAAAGACGTTGTATTCCTCACGAAAATTAAAGAATATTATAGTTAAGAATTGAAAGTTATCATTGTTGAATTCTTTGTGAAGCTCCAACATCATGAAAAATAGCCTTAAGAGTTTATGCCTACTGCTCAACTCTTCGATTTTACGGCTAGTTCCAGAGCAATGGAACAGCTACACGTACACAGTCTATAGCGTGCATATCTAAAATATCGATACAACCGGACATGATTCGAGTCGTCCGGTGCAACTACCGATAGTCGTAATAAATTATCGTTCCACCACGAATCGACGAGCTTCCATTTGCGGCTGGATTAGGGTGGTCCGTGCCTTCCGAGATGCCGAGATTACTCACACTGGGTGCGCAGACAGCACGGCGGCTGAACGACTTCTGTGTGCCGATCAACGGCCTGCAAGCGGGCCATTTTTCAAATCGTCTAACTCCCGTGTACATACTTGTGCGTGAACCGGACAAATCTGCACCGCAGCATCCCTTAAGGTGAACCACCGTGTGGAAGCAGCGTGCCTCAGCAGGTCGAACGAACCCGACTCGAACGTGGTAGCGTGGGGACCGTTCGCTCCATAAATTACTATCTGTCAATCGATAAATTCTGCCAAGTGATAATTGTACACCGTTGGTAACACACGCGGCAAGCTAATCGGTTGGCTTGGGCCGATCGCTGCCGGTCGGGAACGGTCAGCATATTGGGTACTTCCGCACCGGTTTTGTCGGGCATCGCGCATGGAATGATTTGTGCAGGCCGTGTAACGCCCAGAATACCACACTGAGCGGGATGTTTCGGCTCCTGCTACGGATTTTACACATCGTGGAACCGATCGCCTGCTAAGCGAACGCGGATCGACCTCACGTGCAATAGATGGCCGAACGGAATGGCTGAAGATTCGGCCCACTCTTCCCAACACGACTCATACAACATCGTTACGACGCTCGTAATCGGCTGTTTGATCGTGTTTATTTACATTTTTCGTCCACTGGTTGCATGTCTCCAGCTCAGGATTCTACCATGTGCCATTTGAAAAACCGTTTTGCGATGTGTGAATTCTTCCAACCTGTCATACGTCGTCGGTAAGTGAGGTATGTGCGGGTGTGCGCGCGCGCGCCTTTGTATCGTTCGTAATTTAAACACCTCCGCATCAAACGTAGGACGATCAGCGACTCATCTGTCTTACACACTGTTGTTTATTTTTATTCGCCAGTTAAAGCCCTACTTGAATGATTCGAGTAAGTGTGTTGGTTGCGGCACATCGTTCTACTAGAAGCGGATTTCGTCAGATTGTATCGATTCTATATGGAGTTGGGATCGTTTTGCTAAAACAAGTATCGAACACGTGACCTCATAACAATGTTCTTTCTTACTTATTTATTTTTACAATAAATATTCAACGTCTAACAACAAAAGAGTTGATGACGCCCCATGTTCCCGTGTTAAAATTCAAAATTTAATGATGTTGTAAGCTGGTTTTCGAAAAATAAAACAACTTTGTCTATGTTTGTTCTAAGAAATTCGTAGAACATGGCTCTATTCATATAACAATTCTAACAACCTTGACCCCAGCAAAGTGCGCAGAACTACATATCACAACAGAGAACATAAACCTTAGTTTTCCATCTCACTATCCGCTTACCAAAAACGATATAATACATGTCTATCCCCACGCACCAATGCGAGAAGTGCGCCATAAGATACGCGCTAAATGGTCCAGACCAAGACGAACGAACGATGACATTGTCGAAAAGACTCAAATTACAAGCATACTAAGTAAAACGATATAGACCTTGCAATTTATTCGAGCATGGAATAGTTCTACGTCTATAACAATCAACCAACTCGACCAACAATTCTCGACGTTTACGTACGGGCGGAAGACTCTGTTATCGATCGTGTTTCAGTAGATACATGGGTGTCTGTATTATTACTGTGCGTTATCCGACGTAACACGATAGCCTCATGCATTCTGCTTATCGGCTAAAAAAAACGCTACACTTACGCTAGCAGAAATGTGTGAATTACGTTCATGAATATTCTCCCTTTCTTACTATTTGTGATAAAAGGTTAGGCCGTATTGCTTCATGAATATTTCAATACAAACAAAAACTTCTGCGTTGGTGTCGTGCTATAGTAATTTGGAATTCATGAATGGAAAGCGAACGACGGACACGCGCACAAAACTCATGACATTGCAACAGCATTATCTACGATCTCTTGCACAGTGAACAATATTAGTATACCAGAACTCTATCGTAAATGGGAATTAACAAATAATTAAGAGATGTTAGCATCTTCTACAATTATAAGTCGAATCGTATTTCAGTCAAACCAAACATCGAATCATCCCTTTTTTCAATGTATATTTTTAACGCTTGCATCGTATATAAAAGTTTTCCATATCTGCAAGCGCGATTATGAAATTTAAGTCAATTGATGTGGTGAAAAACTTTTCCAATGATTCACGCCATCGTACAAAAACAAAGCAGGCCTTCAAGTGTACCGCCTTAAATCAAACCTCAGAAACCAAAAGGTATGATCTATGGCGCAGGAGAGATGAAACATGCATCGCCGTACGGGAAGTTGCTGGGAAATGCACAAAGAGAAAGCACCACGGTTACCTCAAAACGAAAGATAAACAAATCAAAACCAATTTCCGTTAGCCAGCAATAGCCGGGCAATAGTGCTGCACCCGTAGACAGGGTGACCGCAGGGTAATGAGCGTGAAGCTCATGCTGGTAATGTTGCGCAGCTCCAGTCACCGGTGCTGCCGAAGGGGTGATAAATAGTGGTTTATACTTTTAATCATTCGATGCAACCGGATACCGGTGGGTTTGGATTTATGGAATGTATTTCCCCATTGATCTCCAGAGAGGAAGAACACGAAAGATACGACTAATGGGGCAAAGGAATGCCGTGCCAGGGTATAACATGCAGTTTGCGTTTAACAAACGAATAACTCAAAGATTTTACCGCTTTAAATTTGAATTGCTTAAACAAAATTGTAACAAGTGTATAATTAACAAAACACAGTTTTTTAGAAAATCTTCAAATCATAAAAAATCCCTGTGTCTTAAAAAATTAGATGTTATCGTCGGTGCGTCGTGTATTTCATCGTCTCCTAAATTGAGAGTGAAATTTTATTGAATTATGAAATTATAATACATAAAACATAGCAATTTAATTTTCTATAAAGCATGCTTGAATAGTAATTCTAAACAGCCAGATATAATGTGGAACTTCATGAAATTATAATAATGAGTTATTTTGCAAGTTCATCAACTACTATATATAAATCTCTCAAACCAAATGCTGTAACTATAATCAAACCTCCATCTTCTCACTTATTTCACACTGTTTCGTACATTCAGGAAAGGAAGCGTTGTCTACCAAGCTGGAAAAGAACTAGCTTGGAAGATGCAAAAAAGCGACATGCGCGAAGGAATGCAGTTCAGACCTGTACACCGTTTATGGTGATTACTACCGGCGATGCGTCGGTCGTTGCCAAAAAGCACAAAAATGATGTTTTAATGATGCACGAAACATTGAGCCAGTTGCGGCAGCAGCAAATCAGAGCAGCTTCCCGGCCACAGTGGAATGTTTGGCTTATTGTTTGGCTGTGCTTTTCGCATTGTTTTCGCTTAATAGGGTCTCCCTAACGAGGTATTCGCATCGCTTGGGATGTTTGCAATTGCACTAGAATTTAGTTGGATTTTTTTTTGTGCATGTGCTGACACCACTGACCTCTACATTGTTAAGGTTTAAGTTTTTCGTCGTTCTCGTTAACGAGGCTTCACATGAAGTTGTCGGCAGGTTGCACTCAAGCTCATCGATCTTCCTCGTGCAATTTATCCAATTTTAAGAAAAATTGCTTCATTGAATTTTCATGTATCACAATAAAAACAAAATCAAATGGATAAACATCCTGCCATGATGCACCAGGAAGTTCATGAGAACCTTTCAAATATATCGTACAATTAGGGGCATAAGGAGTGATGAACCACACTAATGCAATCAACCGAACGAAGCGAACATTTTTGCCGCAATCGATGCACCACTAGAACGATTATTACACGATTAGTGGTGCAGTGCAAAGGCGATGGGATTTAGCACTTACTTCTGCAAACCATTATCGAACTCAACTATGATAATTGTTGCGGGTTTTCGTTGTTTACATTCCGGTTTACGTTACGCTTGGTTGTTGATTTTCGGTTTGCCTCACGGTTTAAGAAAAAAAAAACCCCGATCGACTACAAATCACGACTGACCGCTGCTAAAATAACCGAAGATTGACGGTTTGATTGAGATTAATGAATCAATAAAATGATGCTCCATCACGCAATCGTGCACCGAAACGACTCGAAGAAGCATGTGCCGACTACTCATGGACCACGGCAGAACCTCCGCTTTGGTGACGGTGGTAACGTATACACTGTGAACCACCCGTAAACGGAGCATCACTGACAATGAAGGTGCAAACACGGTCTCTCAATTGCTGCATCGATCTGATCGATGCTCCGGGCAGGTAAAAAAAAACAACAACACAACATCAGAATCAGAAGTAATGCGAAACACATTATTACAATCCAACCGCACCGTACCGAACGGAATGCAATGCGCATCTGCACCAATGAATTGGCCGTTTCACTGTTTATGCTACTAATGGCTTACAGCGCACACGGAAGACCATCCAATGGACCTGCTCAAGGAAGGAAACTGTCAAGCGTTAGCCTGCGTAAGCAAACCGAGCACTGCGCTGCAGATCGGAAAGATAAATGGTTCGCACGGTGAGTGATTTTGGGGTTCGAAGCGGCATTCGAAGATTGAAGACAAAATAGTTCGAACCATTCGGCAGGATGATCGATGTTGCGTGGCCGGGGTTGGAACAGGTTGCAACCATCGTTAAGTGCCCGCTGTCAAAAGTGGAAATGCAATTAAACGTGGTACGGTAAGATCGGTCCATTGCGCTGATTGCTTTGCCGTTTTGTAGCTCACGTCTTGCCAATAGCGGTGTGGACGAGAATTGTGACAAACGGAAAGCATTTAAAAGCACCTGGTTAGTAAGCGCAACAATACAACATCGAAATTCCTGGCAGGATTTATATGCACTTTGCCTCAAAACTCGTTTTGGTGTAACGCAAGTATTTGACCAGTTGTAACTCATTCTCATTCATTCGAAGGAAAGTTGTATTTGCTTGGATACATTTTGTGATAGTAATAAAAGAGTTAAACATAAGTTAGATAAAATCTTACCATTTCCGTTGGACGTGCCACTACTGTCGGGCGATGTATCGTTGGGCGGTGTCTCGAATGGTCGTGCATGTTCCGAACCCACCTTTACGATATGCGGTGGACTCTGCGCATAGGATATTCGGTTGAACGGTTCTCTCGTAGTCGACACAAACTCTGGCTCAGTTGAGCTATGCATTTGCCACTGATTAGGTGTGGAAGGTTGTGAGCTATATCTTGCGATATACGGCGCCAGCAGGATCAATATCAATATAATAATGCACACAACGCCCACCACCAGGAAGCAGATCCTCCTGCGGGATGAATACCATCGGGTGGTCATAACTACTACCAAAAAATAATATTACTTTCAGATATCGTAGCGAAACACAATTGACCTTTCACACACGGTGCACTTTCACGTAAACCGCACGCAAAAACACTAGCACAGCACTAACTAACGCGAAACGGCGCTCACCGTAATTCAGCCACCCTTTGCGCTGGTGGCGTTTCGGAACGCGAATGGCGATACCGCCTATCGATCACACCATGCACCGATCTTTTACGCGCGGAAAATAATTCTATACTAGCACCGGGGACACGACGTTGCAGGGCCAATCTGCGCCGGAACGCGTCACTATTCCCGCATTACCCGATTATATACAAAAAGAATTTTAAAACTGTCCACTTTGTCAGCAGTTGAGATGGATGGTTTACTACCGTCCATGCACTGCACGTCGTACGTAGGCAACACGTTTGCTGGCTATTCTTCATTTGCAACACTTTGTGTATTCGAATGCCGTGTATGCGTTGGTGCTCGGAACTCGAAAACTGAAATTGAAGGCAAAAGAGAGAAAGAAATATCAATAAAGAGAAATGAATTAAAAGCTAAGTCATTTAATTTACTTGGTTGTGTACATTGTTTATTCGCGAACGTCTTAAAAGTTTATACAAATTCCTGACCGTTAGGCCATAAATTACTAGCGTTGGTACAGTTACGACGAACATTCTCAAATCCGGAATTGTTGTTCATCAAAATCCCCGTGAACAAAGGAACATCAGTCCAATGTCCATTGTCCAATGTCAGGAAAAATTAACTTACTGATGTATCCACCTTTCAGGGTACATCCTTTGACATCCACTTACTTTGGCGGCGCTAGCTATTTCGCACAAATGTAGGGTAATGTGTAAAAAAAAACCGCGACAAGCACATGACGATCTTTGTACCGTACGCCGTCAGTATACGCGTCATCTCCGTCAAATGTTGGCACGCGAACTGGTGAGACTTACTCTACGATGGTCAAAAATACATTGCATGAATGTCTCGACAAAGAATCGCACATCCTAACGTTGAAGGTCTAGGCCATGGGCCAGAAACATCAATATAAAGCGCTACCCGTATGACGTATGAATTGGGTTTTCCGAGATCTCAGATTCGAGATGAGTATTTTCGTAATTAATTAAAGCACCACACTGCAGGTCATTTGAGCAAAACCCTTGAGGACATCTTGGGGTAAATTTGTATTTTTAATTTTCCAATCATCTTTCTCTCAGAAGATCTCTGAGATCTTCAATTCTATCATTTCATGGAAATTTTGAACGTACGTCATCTTGTTCTTAATTTTTTTTAATGTTACTCTGCCTCCGGTAATTTGGCAGGGATCCCGCTCTTCATACAAATTTCCAACTAGCAACACTAATTGAATTCAATTACATTTTTTTAAATTTCATAACGAATTTCGCTTCAGTTGAACAAGTTCTACCAAATCTAGCTCACCATTCCGGTAGCAGGAGAAGGCAAACAAATGATCCAGCACCGACAAACGGTCGTGGGCACTCTCTCGTTAACGTGAACCGATTACATTTAATTTGGCGCCATTGATTCATTTTAGTTCGTCGGATAGCTTGACTAAGGCACGTTTGCTTACGATACGCGTTCACGTTACGCACGCCACCAAATAGGGCGTCAACGCTTCCGGGCGGGTATGCTGGAACCATTTCGTTAGTGAATCGGACAGCGATACGGTATTGGCGCCAAGGATGAATACAATTCGCTTTCGACAATTCGTTCCGTTCGAGTGCAGCTGGTAGCAAAGCAGGGCATGGCTTGTTTAGATCGAGACCTCTGGTTCTCAGCTGGTCGGAGCAAAGTGATGTTCTCGTAAAAGAACAAAATCAAAAGAAACCGGCGCTCGTTTGAATGGGTGAGGGAGACGACTCTGCTAAGGAGCGCCCGATATGTTCTAATTGTTTCCATCGCCATCTCCGGTTAAAGCACCCTAAAATATGTTCGTGGTCGAAAGCATAAACAAACAGAAACTGTACTCTAGCTGCTACGCTACAGAAACTGGCCAAGATGCTTTAAACTAACACGCAATCGCATGTTCACGGAACATTTGAGATCGACGCAATGGCAACAAAGCAATGCTCACACAAAATATTCACTTCAACCAGCGGCCGACGTTATAGTGCCATCGTTACGCTTATTCTTCGATAAGATGAAAAATTCCCAGATGGAGAAACCGACTCCTCGCCAATTAATAATCAATTATCTAAAAAAAACAAAACCATTCTGCCGCTGGGCAGACCCAGGCAGGGGACAACATTAGATCATGACGTTCGCACAAGCAAACCCGTTCCACCGATTCTTCAACCACAACTGACGAGTTGCCGATTTTTCGATCCTTGCCATAAGCTTTATACTGCTGGAATCCTGGAGCGTAACTGCTGTTCGTGTGATGTTACGATCAAGTGAAATTTTCATGGCCAGCCCGCAACGGTGTGTAGCGTTTTATGCGCTACGGACTGCCTGGTGCGTACGTTGACGCTATGTTACCCCCCATTCGCGCGCCTTCACAGTCAAGTTCAAGTTCACGTTTCAAGTTCTCGTCCGATCATGAGCCAACGCCGGGCGAGCGGATGAGCACCAGAAGTGGTGAACGCATGCGAAAGCGAAAACATAGCTAAGAGCAATCCCCTTTACAAAGGCTACGGCGGGGGAAAGAGAACTGGCTGGACGAAAGACGTCAGAATACGGCAATCGTAACATTGCCATCTTTAAAACTTGGCATGCGGTTTTGCCGTGCCGCAGCATGCGGGTTGGTGTTGCGTTTGTGGCCGGAAAGAAATGAAGGAAAACAAAAGTGTAGCATCGCAACAGCATCATGGCTTTGTATGCCAGCGTCTGTTACATTAATCAAAGCAATCGGTTTCCATATTTGCCACTGGGAGGGTCGATGCGAAGGGACAATTTTTCATATCTGGAATTAAACATCGCGCCGTTGGTATGTGCAACATCGGACTATATATTACCAGCTATCAGTGCGAGTGCATCATATCGTACTGGATAGGTCAGGAATTTGCCGTCCTTCTGCCACGTTACGGAATGAACCCTACTGGAAGTTAAACAAACATGTTGGAGTGCTACAAAGAATGAAGTATGTTGATTAGTTTATCAACAATGTCAAAAAAATGGATTATTGTTTAATGTTTTGTGTAATTCCTACTATACAATAGATATTAAATTAGGTATTACGCATTAAGTAAGATAAAGTCATTTATCAAAATATAATTTTTATTTGTTGGAAGCCCCAAACAACGCTAATGACTGGTACAGTCCGTACGGTTCTTGTGCTCAACTCCGTAGAATATTTCATATATTTGACTGTATAATTTTCTTAATATTATAAACAATTTACGTAAAAATAGAAAGGATGATTTGGTTTGATTTTAATTTTAATATTGAATCATTTGCCATGCGTCATGTGACAAATTCCTGTGCTACACAAAGAAAACATCACGAAAAAAAACAAATTTTGCACGATCGATCATTCGAACCATACTGTGAAAGGAAATGATGTCCAATCAATACAGTAACGTTAGCTACATCAATTTAAAACTCAGCTAATCCGTCCTGTTTGCCAATTAGGTAACATTGTGAAACATTCGTATCGCACTGTACTTTGTGTCTCCTCGATTGAATCTACAGACCGGCGTTCAGCACGTTTTCTTACTTCTTTTGCTTGTTCTGCCAAAAGACATCCTACGCTGCTGGAGCTTCCTTTATGTCACCATTCATGAAACTTGCCTCCTCTCATCGCTACCATCCCACATGTTCCCACACACCTCCACCCGTCCGGTGTGAATGAGTTGTTTAGTTTGCGTTAATGTTTGAATGAATTCACAACTACCAAAAATGTATGAATGAAACGGAAGGAATGAAGAGATGAACAAAAGTTAGAAGAAATAAATTTTAACTTTGCGCGCGCTACCCGCTGTGCGGTCATTTATCCAAAATAGTACTGAAACGATCGCCCGGAAAAGAGTCGGGCGACGAAATGACCGGTACGATTTGAAGAGATCACGTTCCACGGCTTAAGGTAAACCACTCGCAAAAAGAAAGACACAAACAAAATAATCCTCCCATCGCGTACCTATGATTCATGTGATCGATCCACGCCAAAGACTCTGGTTTTTGCTTCCTTTATAATGTTGCTTCCATGGTACGGAAATGTTAATTGATTAGTGTGATCATTAGCGGAAATTCCATAGCCCATCGATCGTGAGGCGAAAGATACTAAAATGATTCTGACAAGAAAAGAACAAATGTGCTTTGGAAGATTTGACTTATTGCTAATAGGGTAGTTGATCACCAACCAGAATAGGCTGATTGAGCGATATCGTCCCGACACTGGTTTGGACAGTGCTTTGTCTAAAGATTGTATCGGGACTAGCAAGTTTCCCTTGTGGCTTGATCCATTTATCATTTGTTGTGTTAATTAAAAGCAGACTGGAATGTGGCATCATATGTTGAAATACGTGCCACAATATTTCCTAAAGTTTTCGTTAGATTCCATTCCGATAGTAAGAGCATCTATCTGGAAACATTTATACGACCGGGCCAGCCCTTCCTAATGTTCCACACCAGCTGTCATTCGAGACCATTAGGGCCGAAAATTAAATTCATATGTATAGTATGTAAGAGCGCGATATGCTGAAGTTGACACTGGTCGGATCATTTTGGCAAGGACACGTACCGACGAAGCTGTGAGCACTGCGGCCAAGAGTGGTGTGCAAACTAACCTTGACTCTGCTTTTAACCGAAACTGAGGTCATTACAGCAATGGTAAACACTGAGCGCGACACGCATGGATATACGTGTCCACATTATGAAGTGCGTGTCCACCGACGCAGTTCATTGGATGGTATGCCATAATGCAAAGGGTAAATGTGGAAACCATATGGGCTTTAATTGACTGGCTTCAGACTTTACTTCAGTACTTTAGGAGCTTGTGAATTATGGATAAAGTTTAAGCATATGGCCCCTCTTTATCCGAAAAAGCATCGGTTGTACATGACGATAGTTGATATTTTCCACGGCTAAGTCGACGAAAATGTAGTTGACTTTTAGCTAGATGTCTAAAATATTTAGATGCACTATGATCTCTGGGCTGAGCACAAATTCTGTAGCATGTTCGCTGTTGTGATATTTAAATTCCTTCAAGACCAACGCACCCCATCGCTTGGTAGTTTATGTACTATTGACAGCATAACCAAAACTTGCACTGCCAAAGAGTCACTCAGCGGGGCAAAGTTTTTTAATCTCTCCAATATATCGACCACCGAAACAGTCCGCACATTCCTCGGCTCATCGCATACCCGCAGGTTGGTGGCTTAGCGAGGAGTCTGTTTAATTTCTCGTGTCGATCAACACGCGCCAAGCGTAAACTGTCAAAACTGTGAACACGCTTATATTTCCTCCTGGCGGTTGGCTTCCCATTTTCTTCGGTTTTTATACTCCAACGACTTCTCGCCCCTGTTCATATCTCAACATGAAACCTTGAGTTTGTTGCATTCTGGCGGTCTGGCCCGAAGCGACCACAATGTAACGATCCAACATGCGGGAAATAACGCCCATGGGGCTGCCAAAACACTGGTAACGCTTGTCTTCGGCACGTGTCGCTAACGGGAAACAGGAAATCGATGCCAAACATCTTGTCGATCTGAACGCTGAGCTGATGGTGCTATGGGGGGGTAGCAAGACGTAAATAGTAATCCGAGACCCTTGCACATTTTTATGACACGAGATTTTAGTGCAAAAATTTTCGCAACTAGCGAACGTGTAGAACAGAACCAGTGATGCGTTCCAAATGCTTCGGAACGCACTAGCGATTATCTAAGCTGAAATTGGTCTAAATTTAAACACTACACAATTTCACAGCTTGTATGCAGTAGACTCCAAACGATTGCATCGTGGTGGGATGCTAATCAGATAGCAGCCATCTGTTTTAAATAAAATTATAAGCAAAACAAATGAAGTGCGCACCAGTTAGAATACACCTTTGCAATGTATCCATAATACCAAAATTTACACAATGTATTGACAATTATACTAACATAAGTTTGCACCTGCATGACTTTTCATTACTGAGTTACACGATTGCACATTAATGCCGATGTGAAAGAAATTATCACTTTGCAATTACCTTGTCTACTTTGTAGGTGCAAAACTCATAAATCTTATGAAAATATTGGTGAAAAATAATAATAAAAAAAAACAATCTGCTACTAAAGGCAAACGAATAAAGAGTAAAATAAAAATGAATAAAAGGAAAAAAAGCACAATTACAGCTTACTTTAAGACGTGCACTGGACTTAGTGTGAATGCCAAAAATTGTAAACGGTGTCGATCAATTATGCAAGACGAACGATTTCCACCCTCTCATGACGAACGGTCGAAATTGTATCAAACGTAATGGACGTAAGAGCTAAGTCGGGTGCTCACTTACTATTGTGACTGTAAAATCTCTTAGCTTAATACTATTTCGCATTAGTTTTGGAATTCTGCTTGCGACGCTGTTTATGTAAAACAAATTTCACGTGTTTTTAAGATATTGAAGAATAGCATTTGCAGGGGGGAATGGTTTTGCTTAGGATAGGTATATATATATTCGATCTTCAATTAATGTTTACAACGATACCTGTAATGCGTAGGCTAACCATACGAGGATATACGTAATACCCAGAAGTTTGATTGGTAACATTAAACTGAAATATATTTTTAACAAAACAAACTTCCAATGCCCTGCACCTTCACGCAGATATGGTCGCTGTTAGCAATCGTAACCTTCACCGCGGTGCAAAGATGATGGCCGCATCATTAGAAACTCTCTGCGGAAGATAATAAAATGTGATAAAAGCTCCATCGCGACAACCGCCATAAAGCAGCATTTTATTATCCCGACTGACACTAGCGCTTATTATGTCCATCCACTTCCGTCACAGTTAGTTTATTCGTTTTTTTTTTTTGTGTGTATCCCCGTTAGCTCATTAGTACCGTACACCGGTGCAGTATAGTGGGGCAGCGTGTGGCCGAGGCGAATCGATGCACGACTGCACGACGAATGCAGAAATTAAAGATCATTCTTGCTGCAGAACAATCTCAGCCCGTGCGAGTTACATAGCCGAATGGATATGGGGCCATTAGGGTACCCTATAACGGGACATACCCATAAATCCCGTAACGCTTCCTCATCGATTCAAATTGCATCGATCGGAGACCTCCGTCGACGTACACGCATCTGCGCCCTGGGAATAGTGTATTTGAAAGGAAATTAACACCATATTTTGATGGACAAACCAAGCGAAACAGGAGAAAAAAAACACCCCTGATGGTACGCATAAAACTCACACTCGCACTTAATGAAGTCAAAATTTGTTGAAAGATGTGTGTGTCATAAAGATTGAACACATCTCGTCTGTCGGAATTCACAGCGTCACGACGAACATTACGACCAGGCCGGGCACGTTTAAGGAACCGTAACGGACTGGAGTTCATCAAAATGCCTTTGAACGGGTCTATCCTTCACGATTGCATTTATTTCGTTCCCATCTCAGCTCATCAAATGCGGCCCACCTCCGGCCTGTGGGGCCCTGTCAGTTGGTTGTGAAATGTAGACATCTCGGCGTGCTTTTGCACATCGGCACAAACGATGGGCTATAATCCCGTGGACGGGATCAGCAATTTGCAAAACCGCAGAGGTATTGCTCAGCTCACGCGTAAGTACTTTCTTTCCATAAAACCTGCGAGCGGCTGCACACTGTGTCGATTCGCGAGCAGTCAGCAAAGCAACAGGGCAGAATAATGAACATCTATTTTAATTTAGTACGCTTGGTGTCTAGTTCAAGACGTCAATTGCGCATCGAAGGCGCGTCAGTTGCACGCCCCCGCAATTGTACCTAGCGTGGCTAAGCTGTCGAAGATGCTGCTGGAGTGAACCGCGCACAACGCTACTACCAACCGGCCATGGAATGTTCGTCTGGTGGCACCATTTCCCATTCGTGTACGTACATTTTTGGGATGCATTCGGGATAGTTTAGGGCGCGGGTGAAACATGAAAGGTCATGACGATGGCCAGCGTCCACAGTGGACCGGTTAATAGAGAAATATATCGACATTTAACATAATTTATTCCCGCTTCCCTCCGGCTATGCCGGAGCAAGAAGCTCGCGTGCTGGAAGCATCTCGAGAATGTGAACGATAAAAATGCAATTTGCATAATTGAAATAGTGAAATAGATTAGATCTCCCAAAGACAGTGCCTAGGCGGTAGTAATGCGAAGGAACGAGTGCGATGAATCAAGACGACAAGACACCCATGCGATGGTAACAGATCAGACGCTAACAAGCTCTGTTTTTTGCTAGCGTTGAAACACACGAGTGTTGGCTGGAATCCATTTCTGCCACAATTATCTTGCGTCGAGAAGCATCGTGTTGACGGCTTTGGCCGGTGAAGATTGTTAACCGTTGCCGGGAATTACGACCATTTCTAGCTGTCAGTAGACCTGATGTTTAGCGGGGAGATGTTCGATGATGCTGTGCTGAAGGTTTAAGCATGTGGGGCACCTAGAAGGATGCTACCACGAACAGTCTCTTGTGTTTATTATATGTTTAAAGGACTGCATGTAAACAATAATCGTATATTCTTATTATTGTTTTAGACCTAAGAATTAGGATATCCAGCTGGAGGTATTAGCCCCGTTCTGCTTCTTCGTATGAGGTTTGATAAATAAAAACGATTGAGCCAACTAGATCTTTACTTTAATATTTATCTAGAGTGAAAACCATACATTGGTCTTAATTCATTACAGGAATTATCAATCCAAACTGCTTAATATCAAGTTCCATCTACTGTCCATTAATGGGGTAGATCATCCCAAAAGTTAGAAAGCTTAAGCTTTAAGCCTGTATCTGTCAAACAATCCAGGTACTGGGCTGTATCATTCTGTACAGATTCGTAAAGGACATAGCATTTTGACATAAAGAATGACACAAGGGATCATTTTTGTGAAACTAAAATTTGAGAAAAATCGATTTAAGTTTAGTAATTTGATTTTAATTTCAATGTATTTGAAAAAATATACAAGTCGGATTATCAAAATAATCCTTTTTCAGTTCTTTTCGTTAAAAAATATTTGTTTACCTCTTTCGCACACGGGAAACTTGGCCTAACCTGGCTCAGGCCAGCTAGCAAAATTCTTTGTTTTGACATTTGTCGAGTTTGGGTTTTGGGTACTTGGGTACTTTCATTGAGAAACCAATCTAATCCTTCTTTCCTAGGCTTAACTTGGCTTGCCATTTGTATGGCGAGCTGTAAGCGGATTAGCCTGGAAACGTCAAAACGCATACAAAAAAACTGGCTTAGACCGTGATCTACCCCAATGTAGGTATACCAAGCCTTCTCAGCCTATGCACTATGTCTATGACAGCTTCAAATAGACTTAACGGGGTGGGTTGTACGGTATCATTCTAATGAAATGACCAACCTGCCGGAAGTCCTGTGCGTTTAGTTGAGAGCACGATAGTGAGTTCACAGTACAATTAATAACGTTTGTCACAGGCGTCCGCTAGATCTAGCTTGCGCCAAATCAATTTCCTACCAAAACTGCTGTTCGACCGACCTTCCTAAATGCGTGTGAACTTTGATTAGTCGTCGTAAAGCATCTTTGATACTCCTTAAGTGATTGCCTTCCGCTGACAACTGGATGGAGATGGATTGATCAGCGATCAAGATCGTTAAACTGTACAGTCTTCCACTAAGGGAATTGAAATCTACGCATTGGACACACGCCGTTCAACGCAAGCTACGCACGCACAACTCCGGAATCAATTTAAACGATACGCTGGCGGTACATGCAACTCCCTTCAATCTCACGACATCAATTGACACATTGAAAGCCGCTGTTGAGCCCGATAGCGCCGATGGCGTCGACTAGTTTATGCTACCGTTCAGCTCCGATGCCGTTTGGGGAACATCGCGACCGTTTACCATAAGCGGCCGATCCGATACTTGTCGTGCCGAAACCGGTAGCATAGACATTTTCCAAACACGTCCAAGAAAGTCGACATCTTCGCCCCGGTGGCAACTGAGTGCCACAAACGGATCTACAAAGAGAAAAGACCGCCCGAACGCCACCCCTTAAAACTGACGACCACCGGCCCGTTTCGTTTAATCAGTTTTTGATGATCCCATCCAATTATGACCGTGGTGTGGATGCGTACGGGGTTTTCTTCGTTGCACACTCTGGTTTCCCTTCGGGCGACGCATGACCGTCCTCCGCACGATGAGTGGCCGAGCCTGGCAGCATAAATCGAAGACAATCGGAGCATAAGGTGTAGGGCAAATGATTGCGTTGAATAGACGGAGCGCGCGGATCGATAAATCTAAATTATTAGGTCGTGACTTTCGCTGTCAGTTTTCCGCCGGGCCGGGCGTGAATAGATTTAGTCCTTCGGGGTCCGTCAATGCGGGCTAGACGCGTGGCCCCACCCGGCAAGAGCGGTACACACACTTTATGACGCCGGCCTACGTACGCACCAACCTACGAAGATAAATGGTACGTCGCTGTTTCACCCGCCCCATTTAATGGGTGTCTTTATTAGAGTAATCTTCAAGATCTTTGGCCAAAATGTGGGATGCGGGAGACATTAAAACACACACACGCACACACATAGTTGCACGCGTTTAAGGTACCGTTTCTCACGCAACATCCGAAAGACCTACGCACGATGCACACAAACGTCAATAATCCATCAATTGCCGTATTAATCAGGCGGTGGAACCGTACGTGGGATGATGCACCGCGGGATGCATCCCACCAAATGAAAGTGCACGTTGGGACGGATGAACAGCGCGCATCCCGAAAATGGGCGTCGAATAAATTTTTGGGACATTAAATACAAACCTCTGATTGCGATTACATCGCTGATGCATTGTCATTTTGGCGCACTGTGAACATTGAATCCGATTGCGTTTGCATTGCGCAACTTGTACCAGTTATGGAGGTAACCTAGCCCAAGCCTAGTACCAAGTACACAGAGGAATTGTCCTTCAGCAATTCAGCAATATCATCATTATACACAAGCGTTCATTGAGAAATTGCATGAGAGGGAGAGAAAAAAAACTCTCACCGCAAACAAGCCCTGAAGGCAGCTCGGGAAAAAATAATAATTTCAAAATCGACGCCCTCGAACCAGTGCTGACCCGTGATCGAGTAATTTATCGCCGGGTCAGGACCTGCAGTCGTTTACTCTGCTGCGGCTGCGGTAGGTCGCCGTAGTACGATCTCTAAATGATTCTAAAGTTCACTAACTCCGGCTGCGGTGAGTACCGGGTGATAATGAGTTATTGGCGTCGAAGGATGCAGAAGCAAGGGAAAAAAACTGTTGCATTAACAATCTTTACACATGCGATCGGTATTAAGCGTGATCTGAATGGACACTGCGATCAATATTGTAGAATGAGCTCGTTACGTCTACAGCGATACGCAAACCACCGGTGACACAACCTACGAAGCGTTTGTAATTGGATCGAATCAGAAGTGGAGTCATTGGTTTTTATAAAGCTTACCGTAGGTGCAATAAATGGTGCACCAAATGGCATGGAATGGAACGTCCGTAGAAATATCCGGAATCGGCAGTCAAACTACCAGCACCATAATGCCATCGATTGCCAACGGGTAAGTATTACGTGAGCCTTCCGGAGTGTGAGAAATAAGTCGTAAGTCACTATATAGTCAGCGGTGTCCTCTTCCGTAGGTGCCAAACTACAACCCACGCCATACGCTGTCTAACGCTGAAACGCAACTATGCAACTGTGGAGCTCGATTGATGAGGCCACGAAACTGCATCCAGCGCGAACGGAACGAACCAAACGATCGCAATCAACTAAAGCCCTTGGCTTTAGCATTTCATTCAAGCTTTTTGCCGTCGCACCCAAAAACGGGCGGTATCCAAAGGGGAGAACTTGCTTGGGTGTAGAGGCACCCCAAAACGGGCAACCGTAAAATGACATTTTACGCGATAGTCGGTACGGCTTCTGACCGGTATGCGGATTATTTTTACAATCTCCCGGTACACGGGGCCGGATTATTGGTTGGCTGATGGTTGATTTCCATGGTACACAGCTCCATTCATGGTGGAGCTTTGCTTGGTTGCACTCTTGGCACAGTGGCAACCATGTCGACTGTCGATCGAATCGAAAGGTTGACCTAATGAGATAGATGACTAACGGACAGACACTTCCATAACGGCGTAATCAGCTAACCGAGTTAGCATTTGGGCGTATTTGGAGTGACCCAAGGGTAGCGATGCAAATTTTGATTTATGCAAATATTAAATCACTGGGAGTATTAATGTTTCGGTTGAGATGAAAGGTAACCAAGTAATGAACGTACCTTAGAAAAGGGTTGCTGTAGTTAGACCACCGCCATATTGTCGTTCATTCTGTTCGAAGTTTGTACACGTTGGGTAGGTGTCAAATATTTTAGATCACCTTCGAACTGTACCACTGCCAGTTGGAATGCAAAGGAATCCTCGTTCGTTCCAAATCCAAATAAGGCTCATCGTTTGTCGTGGAAACAAAATCGTCAACCACACGTTTCAGCTGTTAGGTTCCGTATTCTGGAGCCCATACGAGTTTGATGAGGAAAATAAGATCTGAAAAACAGAGTTAATTTAAAGCAATTGTTAATTATTATCAAATTATAACTTCCATTTGCACTGTAAATATGATTAGCTTATTTTACACATTCGATTATTGAGTTTCACACAAACTATGGTACACGTTAAACCAGTATGCACTGGTGCAAATCGTTTCCTGCCCTGTTTGTGGTTGGCAAAACCCCCGTAAAAAAGCGTGTTGCTTTCCCTAATGCTAAATGCTTCACTGTATCCACCCGGAATGTGTATTAGATGGTGAAATTTTACTCGGCACCCTTCAAAGCTGCAACGTAACGGGCTGTAGTGTAAACACATCGTTCGAGTCAGCCCGTCCCATTTCGATCGTCATTCCATCGCCCGATCGTTAGACAACTCCGAAACCAGACGCGTGAGAGTAAATTTCGCAAAGTTTATTAAATTCGATCCGCCTGTGTTCCCGGGCGCCAGCATCGTCATCTAACCCGGGGTTGGAGGTTGTGGCTACCGAGCCGGGCGCTGGTAACCCCGTAGCGCATACGCGGTGCGGGATCTTCCTTTCCGGGGTCGGTAGTGGCCTAAAAAACCGTCCCGAGCCCCCGTGTTGGTAAATCTAAATATGCACGCTTAGCTCAACGCTTAACCATGGCACGCTTCCCCAAATTAAGAGGCCAAGATAAATGTTTAGATAAAGTCAGATTAGGTTTCTTAGCTGCGAAACGATCGGAAAAGCTGGAGGTGTTGCAAATGTTGCTGGTGATGAAGAGCGACGTTCGAAATAGCCTGCACACTGACACACGGCACCAGTTTTGGCAGTGCGTGGACGAACCGAGCGCAGTGTTTGGAGATTCGCTAGAACACTCATCCGAATCAAACACATACATCGGCCTCCATTAGCAGCTTTCATTTCCGCCAAAAAAAAAATTAACGAAGCAATAAAAAATAAACTTTTGCCGAAAAATTGGACAGTAGTTAGCTTTTCCAGTGGCTACAGTGTTGCTAAGTTATTCCCGGAGCCTGACAGAGTGCAAACGAATATGTAGCGCACTATGCAGCTTTTAGCCGAACGGATGGTTCCCACCTATTCCGGCCGGTTTGGTGCTTCAACACGCATCAAAACCACACGCGCAATCGAACGCTACTTCATTCCAACGCAAACCATTAGCTAATTGGCAACCACCACGATTGCATTCTTGCGATACACGATTGCCTTACGCACAACTCCATATGTCCCGACGTCTGCAGCGGTGCACAGAACGGGAAAAACACATCCATACCTGATCGCTATCAGAATATTTATTTTACTATCACTCTCCCAGCGGCAGCGGCGCGATCGGGTGGAAAATGAAAAACCCACCGAGGCTGAGGGGCTGGGGTTTGGCGAGTGAAAAGAAACTAGATTCGCATCTGGCAGATAGGATCCACCGGATAGTTGTGACGAGACGGGACGACCGCCAGACTACTTGTGCACCGAGGGGCTAGACTATACCGCGCTGGTCTACTTTTAGACCGATCCGGTTGCCAACGAGCGGCTAGACACATTACAGCACCCTCTGTATTCCGAGGGGTGAGAGGGGCACGGGGGGCGGGATTGGAGGAGGGCCTCTGCAACTTCATCCCCTTCCCCTTGGGTACGGAATGTGCATGTGTAGTAGTTTGTTTTAGTTACTTTACTTCAACAGTCGTTCTGTTTTTTGTGTACTTCTTTCTGTGCCCATGTTTAGCTCGCGCGGTGTGGTTTTTCTTTTAATGTTTTCCGCATTTCCCACACCACGGCTGCAGGCGCACGTTCGCCACCGACAGATGATGCTGACGCCATCAAGATTTAGACTTTCGCTTTCTTGCGAGGGTTAAGTGTCGTTCGGGGTGGATTTTTTTTTCTCGTTTGCTCCCTGCTGTCTATGGTGAAGGAAAGTCGTCACCGGAACGGTAACGATGCCTATCGGACACAGAGAACCTGCTAGACATCGCGATTACGGTAGCATTAGTGCGGTACACATTGGGAAAGAATCCAAACGATTGTTTGTTATTGCTTTGGTCCACTTTATTGCTGCGAGATGGTATCATAACTACCAGGAGCAGGAACACTTTTCAAACGTTTAATATATTAACCGTTGTAGCTGCAACAAAATTTGCAGCTTAATTTGTAAAAAAAAACATCGAATAGGAAACGTCCGCCGCCTCTTGATCCTCCTTCCTTACCCACGGTAGAGGTTATTGACAGCCGCTTCCTTCGACGTAACGTTAAACACTCCAATCCAAGTGGATGCCGCGGCAAAACAGAAGTCAGAGGAAGCGGCAACTCAAGAGGGTTAAGCGAATTTTCAAGGTTAGTTGTGTGAGGTGCGCTAAATATAAACACGCGCTCCAACCGCGTTCGCTTTCGATCGAAGCGGTGAGAAGTCGATCAGGTTGCGTACCTCACGAGCCGGTCGATGCGCATTCGTGTGGGTTCGATCGTACGATCGTGGTACGGCCGCCGCATAAGTGCGTACGATTTGTACGCAGGCGGAGATTGGAGGGTTCAAAACCAGACTACGCACGATCGGTTTTGGAGGAACTGCCATGACGCAGGGTTGTCCCAAAAATGGAAATGTCATTTATGGTAGGCAAAGACTTTGAAGCCGGTCGTTGCTCGTTCCGTCCGCTATCGCATACAATGGCGTCGATTATGCCGCGAATTAACAAACTTTGAAGGGTCAGTTTTTCTCAGCGGGTATGTTCAATTTGGTTCATAGTTTACTTGTCCCAAAAAAGCGCATCATTCACTGTGCTCTTGTTTTATATGCGCTAGAGCCAAACCAGAGCACTCCGGCAACTTGCATGTCGCAATCGAAAGACATTTAATTTGGTATGTGACTGTACTCCAAAAATAAAAATTCCCACGAGTAACAAGCCTTCGAAAGATCAGAATCTATTGGTTTACCATTTTCATAACGATCTTGCATTAAAGATTCCGTTTTACTTCAAATGTCTTGAATAGCACAATTGTCATACATATATTTTTATTCCTATCCTATCCATAACGGTCTAATTCAAAAGAACTACAAATAAGGTTCATGTGAATGCATAATTTTGTAACTCGTCGCTGTTATTATTTCACGAACATACTGTGCTCCCAACAACGATGATCGGATGATCAAACCGGCGATGGTATAATGTTTCTGAGAAGAGCATGCTAAAGCAAAATATCATATGTCTAATATTTCCTTCGCTTGGAGCAGTGGGCTGTAATTGGAAAACCATTGGGGAGCGTACTATTTTCGTTGGAATTTAACAAACCCACCGAGTTATGCATACTGAGGCACATTCCCGAGAGTAATCTAGCACGAGTGTGTCGACGGTAAGTTTCTTCTAGGGAACAAGTCATGCGAGATGTCCACAGCGCAGTCTCATACCATTTTGTAGTTGCGAGCCATTGAACCGACACCATCACAATGGGGCAGCACTACAACCGTAACAGAAACCCTAACGCATGTTTAATGTGCGGAGCTCCGGGGGGAAATGAAAGAAGAATCCTATCTTCACATCACCTGACGTTCACTAAACCCATGTGCAACTGCAGACTATCGTTTGGCACATGGTCGACTCACGCAAGAATTATGCAAGTAATTGCTTCTGATGAGTTCCACCCAAATCCCGAAGGGTCGTTTTGGAAAGGACCGTGCGGCACTGACACGTCACACCCACGGCGGGAAGGAGGGAAGAAAAATACGAAGTGCATAAATATTCCACCAGGGCCCGCATGAAGGCCGCCGCGGTTGTGGATACAATCGAAACCCATCCCACCACAAATACTCTGGAAGCACGGCGCTTTCGGCAATGTCGGCGAACAGCTGTCCAAGAAGAACCAAAAAAAAGGCTATATCTATCTTGAAGGAAAGCCGCTCATAGCGGGACGTTTGCCGATTATACGGCGAGTCAGAATCGGCGGTCGCGAGAGGTGCACGATAAATTAGTTCTATCAGTTAGTTTATGGTGTTTATGAAAAGTTAATTCCGCCCGCTGTCCAGAATCAACGGGGAATGCTCAACGATCAGCACAAACCGGTGCGCTGCGGTATTCCCTCGCGGGGGCGAAAATGCACCGGCATATATTCACTCTTTACAGCAAATCCAAAGAAGAAAATCGGTGCGTGCGAACTCCAACGGACATAACTTGGTGAGCACCGGCATCCACCAGCCACCCGTCAAACGATTTGACCGCCATTGGGGAACGATTCGCGAACGTTATTTACGGTGTCTTTGAATCATCCAATGCCGGAGAAACGGCCCCACCGAAGCCAACCACTGGTGCGTACCCCAACCCAGGAAGAACTCCTACGATGTCGAGTGTCGGTGTCTAATCTTTGCTCCACTTTTAAACCGTGACTAAACTCGTGCACGTTTCTCACATTGACATTTGTTGCACACCGCAGGGGGAATTGAGTCACATGCTCGCGAAAGGTGCTCTAAAACTTAATTCCGAGATCCTGCTAACTTCTATCACCGGGGGTTGAACTGGTGGCGAGTGGAAAAAAAACATCCAAATTCAACGGCTGTTTGAATTATTTCCGCTGCTATCGAGAATATCAAAGCGGTAAGAGGAAATGCTCGATTAGGAGCCGTTACGTTCCACCTGATTGGAGGCGCTTTCAGTGTGTTCTCCTAAATTCACGGGAGCTAATATAGAAAGCGCAACAAAATAAAAAAACAAACTTGCCCCGATACAGATTGGGCTCAAAAACTCATATCAACCCCGAAGAGCCCCCGGGGAGCCTTCAGAAGTATTTGCCAAATCGACGATAATCGGCAATAAATTTGAAGATTGGTTTATTTTGCTTTGTTTTCTAATTCGATCGATAGCGTGGCGGTGATCGCGAATGTATTTAGAACAAGCGAAGAAATGATCGCTTCCCTCTATGACGAACAATGTGAATGAAGGCAACAAAACCACAAAAAAAAAACAAACCGCAAGAAGGAAAAAAAGAAACCTTTATACAAATACGCTAGTTTGACCATCCGTTGCCGGATCACAGATAGAACCCGCTTAACTTTTTCGCTCCGGCGATCAACACTTCGCGATCGAGGGTCGTGCAAAATGGCTATCCGCAAATTTATCGATCCACCCGCAAGGATTGACGCCCACCGTCACTTTCTGCGCCCGTCCGAGAAATCGCTATGAATGGTGAGAAAAATGGAGGAAACAAGTGGCAGAATTAGCATAGGAAAATGGTGAAACTAAAGAACGTCTAATTAGCAGTCCGATCGGACAGGGCCCGATCGGAGGGTTGTGTGTTAATGTTTCATCGTTTTTGGCCTTTCATTTCGTGCCACAGGCAGGAAGTCTTCTTCCAATATTTGACCAAGTAAGTTGGAAGAACTATTGGCGAGAGGAGTGAGCGTAATTGCATAATAATTGTTTCAACGCCAAAGAAATTAGTCATAAATTGCTGCTAAACGTGTTATCCACTCAGAAGAATTGAAAATAATGTACATTAGGACCCAAGTGCTGAGTAATGGAATAAATTCTCGATTGTACTGTTTTTCTTCAGCCATTGCAATATCTTTACACTGTTCAGAACTATTCTCAAAGATCTCTATTCTCCAGTTGTGATGTCATCACCAGAAAACAAAAAATGATTAAGGTATGAGTAATAAACCTTGACTGTGTCGAATCAGCACGAATATTCACTTACAGACGCAAACCATTACTTTAGACTAGGATCGATAAACTGTTTCACTTTGATGGCAACTGCTATTACCTTCTGCTCGATCACATTTGAGACGACGGTTCGCAGACAGGTCAGTAAAGGTAAAGCGACGATGAACGACGACTGTCATGTGTCTAGCACGTACAAAACCATAGACGGCATTGGATACTGCTTCAATAGTGCGAAAGAATATCCACGGCCCGATAGGCTTAACTGCCCGATTGGTTCACGTGAGCAGTGGTCTTCAACATCTTCAGTTGCAATCTGTCATCGGACGCCTGTCACTGGAGGGGTTATAGCTTATAATTGACATTTTTGTGAAACTTGCTGGCAGTTTAAATGTACCTATCGAAGGTAAAAAAACAGAAAACATTGCCGGTCGTAGCGTAACGAGCGCTTGAAGATGAAAAGAATCGAAACGGTCCCACAATGCCAAAGCCGCTACCATTTTGGCCACCATCGAGACCCTAACTCGACACGAGACCCTAACCGAAATGAATGTATGCTGCTGCTGCTAGTGGGAACCATACGGTATCGGGAAGAGTTTGCCGCTGGGCAACGCAGCAAACCCCGGTAACGACGTATACTGTTTAATCTGTTAAAATAAATGAAAATCTACACCGTTCACGTTCAAGTTCTTCATTGACAGACCAGAATTCCTACCTTCGGTGCGACGAAGCGAACACTGCGCGATGAGATTAATTCCTGAAATATTTTCCCCTTAACCAGTGTAATCGAGCTCCGGCTATGGCACCCTAGACACAGTAACAGCTATTGACAGTATGGTTTAATGCTCAGCTTAATGACACCCTTAACGGCGCGAAAACAATGCGAATTGTTGGAATATTTTCGGTATCGAAGAGTGTGTGTGTGTTTTTTTTTAAATGAAGATTCCGCATGTTTCTGTTTATCGCGATCGCAATACTAACCATCTGGATGTAGGGAAACGAGTTCGGTGGAATGTCAACAACCGTTCGCCGTCATTGAGAATGTTCTTCAAAATGTCTATAATTCCAATGTTTTTTTCTGAATTCTTTCTCATATTTTATGCAACACTGACTACATCAGAAATTTATGTATCTCATCAATTAAGAATGAGTTATTCGCATGTTAATGTATTTAAATGAAATGCAGATTTTAGGTTTTCAGCCCGTTTAAGTTTAGATTCATTATTATTTTCTGGTATTAGTGAGTAATACCAGAAGATTGGTGCAATAAAATCAAAGTAAGTATATACATTTGGAAACCCAACTTATGGTAGCCTCATCTTAACGCCTAACCACTTCAAACGGCCATTGGAGCTAAACCTGTCGGAACGGTCTCTACGCTCGCCAAAAGAGCCAAAAATAACAGTGAATAATTAATAGTTAATCATTTGATAGCATAATCCGTCTTTATAATCATTTGCCGCGCGAAAACGGTGAATTTCAAACGATTTGTCAAGTTTACAACTTCTAACTGACTGCTGACAGATTATAAGACTTTTCTCAGCATCTTCCAAAATCGTTAGCAAGGGACCAAAGCAACAGCACAGATGAGCTTAATGAACGCAAATCTTCTTCATCTGCACATTAATCAGACCGCTTTGAAGGAAAACATAACCGTCAGCGTCCGTTTCGTCCACCGACGAAATGAATTGTGACACCACTCGGGCAAAGTTTTCCAAACTGGTTTAAAGACCCTGCACCTAACTAACAATTTCACAAGACCCCGAGGTGTATACAGACGCGTGACGCATATTGCGCAACATTGCATTACCGATGATAAAAAATGCGCATTTGTCGTGTTGTAAATATTAAGTCAACAGATAGCCGGCAATGGTAATGATGATCATGTTCGAGCATCGACAGATTCGATAATTTTTGCCGACCGATTCATCGCCACGATAAATTAAGTCGTGTCCTTTTGGGGGCCTACTTGTCACCACGCCACCTTCGCAATCGAGAAGGAGTGAGAAAAGGAAGCAACCTCAAATCCGCAGACAGACACAGCGTCCAGACACGCACCAACCTCGAACACAAAACTCGATGCGCTGTCGACGCGAAATTACGGTTATTACTCAGCCGGAGTCTACGGGACGTAGCCTCCCGGGGACATCCAACGCACTGGCCGAATCTTGCGGAACGGTAGTGCGTCCAACATCTATATTAATATTTTCTCATCAAGTCAAAGCTTCTTCGGTTTGCGATACGTCGGATGTCTACAGAGACGAGCTAAGAAAACACACACACCCAATCTGAAACGATTTGAGGGATACAACGGACAGGAAAGACATTGAGTAGAAACAACTGTTTTCAAGGATTTTCGCTTCCGAGCGGTTTTCAACACTTTGTTGCACATGTGCATGTTTAATGTGTTAGGATCGGACATTCCTGAACTTAAAATAAAAAACACACAGATCACTTCACTTCTTGCACATCTGCATTTCCGCCTCGACGTCACGCTGGTATGTAGATGTCAGAACGTCTGAAGCAGGATGCTACTTTACATGAGATAGATCGTACTATGACGCTTGTGAACCGTCTTCGTAACAGATACCAAACAAGTAGTGTGGTTATGTTTGGAAAAAATGTCTTAAACTGTATGAGTTAAGAATAGTCTTGAAGCTCACCACGTGTGAATATGCAAAATTCTCTATAAATCCTTTTAAAATCTGCTTTACACATGGTTTCTTTAAAAAAATCCTTGATACTTCAAGTGCATCCTGCGGTGCCAAGCTTTCACAGTGAAAGGTTTACCCCGAACAATGGAATATTTATGGGTATTACGTTCTCATCACATGACAACCGTATTGGAGTGGCCGCAGAGTTATGTAGATTATGCGAGATTTTGCATTTTCACCGTACACTCGTCGGCGGGTCACTTATTTATGGATACGTACCAGGATCGAGCGCTTTGCGCAGCTTTGTGAGAGCGCACCGAAATGCGGATATGCCTTGCATGATCATACGATGCGTTTTTATTTAATGGATTGAGACATTCCTTAAGCCATGGGGCATCTTCATCCCATCCCTAAACATTGATGTTTATTTCACCCTTCTTTCCAGGACCGGGACAAACAACTCCCACGAAGACAGGATTAAAAAAAAACAATACATTAAGAATGCTCGATCGCTCTTGGGTGCATTGAGAGGTGATGATTTGTTTGATGATATTTTACACCGAAAGGCCAACGTCCCACAGTTCAATGAAACAACAACAACAACAAAGTGGACTCCACGATGCGGCGTAATCGAGGCAATTCCGGTCGCAGTACAACAATGGGATGACAATCAATAATCGTGAGTTATTGTTCTCAACACAGCTTGAGTTTCGTATTGCTCAACACGAAAAAAAACGCTGTACGCAAACTTTAGCAAAATTATGAAAGTTTTATAATTTATTTGAATTCGAAATAAAAAAAAACATTATTTTCTAAAGGGCAAGGGTTGATTTTTAATTTCGTTGCGTAGTTACGAATTGGTAAATGGTACTTTTATCGGTAGTTATTTGCATCAATTTATCATTTTTATTTCGCACAAAACCATGGTCCTGATCCGGGCGTAACTATTTGCATTTAGCTATCTGTCTTTACCATCATCCATTAACGTCGTTTTATGGCTTTATTGAAAGTGGTAAAAAGTCGACGACATTTTTAAAGGACGTTCCCGTAGCCATCATCAATTTTGCTAGAGACGATTAAGTGCACTTCTCAATAAATACCCGCAACATCCTTACAAGTGCCGTCTTGCGCCTTCTGGTGATTGCAAGGACTTCTTGAGGGATTCTCGAAGGAGAACAAAAGACGTCCCTCCATCGTCTAGTGTCGCTGGCATTGGAGAATTGGTTTCATCTTTCACGCTTAGTCGATAGTGCAAGGCCAGGATAGAAGGTAGTTTCTTTTCATACCTCACACTATTTCCTGCGCACTGCACCTTCAGGTAAGATTATTCACTTCTTGTCCCATCCCGTGTGAACGGGCAGGATGAATTATTACGTCCAGCCGGCCACACTGGATCTCGGTGTGCATTTTGTCACAGCTTCACAGCCATTACGCAACATGATGCCACCACATGAGCTGGCGTGTGTGGTGTGGTGTGTGATTTCGGCCGGGGGAAAGAAAAAATATGACGTTGGGTGAACCCGTTCCCATACGGCCTTGGTACGATTTATAGTGTCCCGCGTTCATGGTTACACGAAAACAAAAGTAACACATGTAATGGCAAACCGTTTTTGATCGAAAGTGAACAGACAAGATGTTAACGGGAGGAAGAAAAAAGAAACCGCGCAAACCGAACCGGGCAAGAAAGTAAAGAGCCGGCCTGGGCGAAAGGATGGAAAAGTGCATTAATCAAGGCATCGGCATTCGTTGATCGGTTGTCTACACCTCAGCATTCGCACTCACGTTGAAGGTGAAATGGAAAACAAGTCGAACTCGGATCGCGAAACCGAAATCACAAATAAACACACGCCTTTTCCGGCGACTGGGGTATGGGAAGCACGGTGTGCCATTAATCATTTGCCTGGCACGATCGTTTCAATTATGCAATTGTTCTTATTCTCACATGGTGTGGATTACAGGACGTTGAGTGAATTTGACAAAAAGGATTGAAAAAGGAGCACGAAGAGAAATTATCGAACTAATAACAGCTATTTATGTAACAATTAAAACATTGGTTATAAAAACTGTACAAGACATAACATTGTGTGATTAATTGTACTCGGCAACAAATACGATTCAGAAAATGAAAATTGAATTGATCATATTTGTGCAACAAGTGCTTAAACCTGTATAACAAACTAAAAAGTAGTCCAACGCAACGCCGATCTACAGACGCCACCATGATGTCCACATGTTCTCCCAAAAGTGACCGAAGAAAACATAATTCATGTGCATATTTACACGTCCCGTATGTCAACCATCCCCAACCGGCCCCATTCGGCAAATGATGAAGGATGGCGTAATACTTGTAACACCATTTATGCGGCCCTTTTTTATCAACCCCTTGCACGCTTGTACGTCGGTTTCCCGCTGAAGGGGCTCCCAACGGCTGCACCAAAACATGCGTGTAAATTGCTTACAGCTGTACTGCAATGTCACCATCATCGACCACAGGGCGACCCGCGTACCCTTTTTACGCACGCATTACAATGCATTGCGGTAGTGATAGATGGCTATACACTAGGGAAGCAAGCAGAAAAAAACGAACTCCAAAACAACTGCCCTTCGGAAAGTGATTCTTGCTAATGTATCCAACTGCACCCCACGGAAGGGAAAGTCATTAACGGGCATTGCTGGATTTCGGAAAGTGTTATAAATTGTGTCTTGTCATCGGGCTGCTGCATACCAGATCACCGCATTGAATAAGCACAATTCGTGGTTGTAGCGGGTTTTGCACCAACTTGAAATCCATCAACAACAAATGTCAATTCGTCTGCGAAACGCAGCAAAATATAATTCATTGCTACCCAGATAGCTGCGGGCCGGGTGTGGAAAGTGTGAGTGATGAAGTGATCAACATTTGTTTTGCCCTATCACAACCGATCATCAATCTGTCGATGCGTTCCATCATAGGCTGTGCCATCGAGTCATCATAACCGGTGCGGATCGAAAAGTGCTTTTAAGTAAACATCACTTTACCTGTACAATGAAAACGTCCACATGGGGGCAAAACGATACCGCCAGGAACGGAAACCTATAGTTTACCTTCAAAACCCATCCGACACAGAAACCATGGCGGGAAGCGGGTGCCGTAAGGGTTGATGTAAGGTTTTGATGGACACATGTCGATACACGATCGGCACAAAGATGTCGAACTGTAGCTGAATAATGAAAGGAACGAGCATCCGTGCAGCAACGATCGCGAAGGGAACAATTGTTTTGTCAATATTTATGTCATGATCGATTCTGGTAATATGAGCCCCCTCTCCCCATGGGCTACCAAGGCGGGGTATTGACAAATCGGTTCAGAAATGGATGAAAACAAAAGTTGCAAATCAGGTCGTTACCTCCGTAAAGGTTGCAGTCTGGGTAGTTTGTGGGTCAATCGTGTAATGGAGAACAATGCACAAACCCGGTATGAAAGACAGGCTACAAGTTTTATGTCTCGCCGTTTCCAGACGAATGCCAGACGGCAGATTTTTGTTTCCAATAACCGCAATGTTTTGGTGGAAGTGCTGTTGGCCATAAAGTAAAATAAGAACATTTTTTAAGTACTATTTTTGGAGCTAAAAAAACAACAAACACACAGGATTGTTTTACAGGTTGCATGTAATTGCAGAGCTCACACCAAATGGAGACGCATGATGTTTTACGGCAACTCAAAACACGAAGGTCGGTGTGATACCAGGAAATTGTTTGAAGCAAGTACAAAGATACTGTGCAACATCCTTCACTCAGTACAATCTCCTGCATCCCGGATGGGTTTGCTCGAAAAATCAAGAACAGGAAAAAAAACAGGTCTTAGACATCGAACAAAAGACATCGATATCGCATCGCACGAAAGGAAAATATTTATTCAGCTGGCAATAAACGTACGCGATCGTACCGATCACTGCTAGATGTTGATCTGGGCGAACATAAAGGCCGGCGGTTGATGACGGAAAAGACGATGACTAATTGGACATCGGATGGATCCCACAAGTGCGCGGAGCTTATGTTAGCGCATCGTTAGCGTAAGCTGGGAATGTCAACCGAACATGGTGGTCCTATTAAATGGGATTTGTCGCTATGGCACGCATGTTTTCAATTACCCCGGGTCCGGGGGCATGCGAGGTTTTTGGATTGCCATTAGTCCAGCGTACGCGGATGTTTGACATTTATGAAGTTTTATTTTCGCTCGTACCCTAACTCCGAATGAGGTCAGTATGTTTGGGAGGATGAGTTTGGGGTTTGATTTTATGTGATAGCAACACAGCTGTCGAGATTATGGAGAACATCTGTGTGCTATGGAGGCAAACCCCATGGAGTGGGACAATGCGTATCAAACTCTTGAAAATAGGTCGAACGTGATCTCATAGTTTCCATAGTCCAGAAGTTATGCTGGAACGTTCTAAGCCGCGTAGTAAAAATGCGTTCAGTGCCTTAATTTTATTCGATTGGTAGTTTTATGAGCATCGGTGTTTAGATCTTTACTGGTTGAAATTTAAACAGATGAATACCAATGCTTGCGTTACAAACCTAACATTTTGCAACTTACGAACGAATGCTTAATTAGTATTATTAAATTATCCTCAATTTTTAAGCAAATTGCAATTCTGCAAATTGCAAAGCAATTCTGGATGTTTCATAACTAATAATTTCACACAATAAACTTTACGTCAATTGTAGAACTATCGCATACGTTGGTAACGTTAATAACACAAAGAAGTTACTGCGCAAGGATGCTTGCAAATGTGTGAAACTGGTAAAGCAAACATATTAATCAGACACATTTGCGCTTGTCATTCACTCTATTGGAGGGTTTTGCCACAGGCTGGCGTAAACATACAGAACCCTAACCGAACAGTACATTGACGGGACAGAGAAAACAAGCAGTAATAAGATTGCTACCACTGTTTGTCTTATTATTCACCGGTGATCGATCCTCCGTACCAACGGAGACAACGGAAAATGACCTGTGGTTATATGTCAAACACTCTCCTCCTCCTTTCATCGTACGCACATAAAGAAGAAGTTCGTTGGACATGGGAACATGGGACTATCGCCAATTTGTTTCACACATGGTCGACTAGTAAAGGCAGCGATATTTGCACCCGATCGGTAGTCTGATTGTGACGAGCCCCGATCGAGCAGAAGGACCTACAGGAAAGTAAATACTGGGTGAGTCTACGACCATCTCAAGGTTTTTAATCGCTGTCGCACATTCTTTCCCGAACTGTGCGACACCACTCACACACATATTGTAGATCATCCTCCGATCATTGAATATAGGCTTGAAATGCAACAGGAACCACCTACTGGTGACCGATCGAGAGATGCTTCAACAATTTGAAGATTTTCTGAAAGTGAAAACAAATAAATATAGACATTTCCGGTATATGTAGAATACTACGACCAGATGAGGTTTTTACGATGTGATGTTCCAATTGAAGAAACGCAGTCAAGGTCTTGCCATACGGGGTCAATGTTATTAACGCATCTGTTCGTTCCGTAGTGATGCATATTATTGACGAACATTCAATATCAGTAAACACAGAGGGCGATAGTCCATCGCTGCGAATAGTCTGCGATAAGACAATGCAAAAGGCGAGGATCTTTCTTACCGGCCTAAGAGCATTCCACCCATTGGTAATTCTTAAGCTATAAAATTGATTTCACTCCCGTTGCATCCACAAGATGTTCCCTGCCATCAACATCAAAACAACGTACGCTAATCGAAACAATGAAACACAGGAGTGTCCACCACCACAGGAGGAGAGTATGGCTAAAAAAAAAATTCTAGCAGTAAAAAATTAAACAAAATATGAGTAGGTAGAACAATTCGTTCCACAGGGCGCTCAACTTCGGTGCGGCCCGGTTAAGAAGTTTGCATTGTTCCATCAGTCAAAGCCATCTTGAATGTCCTTTGTATTGTACCCCACTACGACACTGTATGCATTCACTGCAGACTATATTTTCGTACAACAAACCCATTCACTGCACATTAATCATATTTCATAGCCCGATCTGGCGGGGGAGGAGGGGGAGGGAAGGTGGGTTCGTTCCGTTTCGCTCAACACAATCCCAAAACGGGTTGCATTGGTCGATTTTTTGCCGAATATGTCTGTGCAGACATTGGGAATCAGGAGTGACGCTATGCGTGAGTAGCTATGTTTTGCTAAAAGACCTTTATTTAGACGTGATTGTTTCAAATGAATAACTTGCCATTTGCGATTATCCAATAAGCAATACCAAGAATTGAAAAAAAAGCATTCTATACCACTTTAACCGTTAGATGCTAAAACCATAGCTCTCTTAATGCATTGCGGAAAATAAAATAAATCAACTAAAATTATAACATTCAAGCTGCAATTCAAAAGCATTTTCGGCAAAACTGTCACGTATTGTCTGTTTGGGCATGAAATAAAATCAAATCACAGTAAAACAAAAATCGACACAAACGAAACCATTATATGTAAATATTCATTTTCGGTTGTTTTCTTTTGTAATCGGCGGCATTCTTTGGTACCGGCAACCCAAACGCTTCGTGTCGATCATGATCGTCGATTGCCTTGCATTGTCGAGCATTATCAAACGACGCGTAAAGCATATGTTTTGCGGCACTATGTGCTGGCCTGTCTGACGGGTTTTGATGCGTGCAGGCAATAACGGATGATAAGCTTATTTTCTTTGAAGTGCAAAACTTTGTGTCAGCTCTGGCCACTGCTGAGCCGTCGGTGTCAATAATATCGCCCTCGTCCGGGCCGCTTACGCTCGACTTGAACCGATCGAAAAGGTCAAAGAAAACGAAACGAAATGCATAAAATAACGGATCACCGAAAAGCCGCATGGCAGCAAACGGCAAAACCGAAGCACCATCAACACCTACACAGCTACATTCAACGATCGCTAGCGTGTGCGCGCGCGCGCGGATCTCTTCCGCGATCGCGTCACTAGCCGCGATCCACGACGGCGAAACTGTCATGGTCAATGCCAAAAGTTTGCGTCCGCGGCTACCAACCCGGGTGGATTATGGAAGGTTTTTTTTTTTGTTTTGTTTTATCTTCTTCTAGTATGTGTTGTTTTGATCTGTGCTTTGCTTTGATTTTTCTCCTACTGTGCTTATCTTAGTTTTGGACATTCTTGCAGTCTGGCCACACCAGGTGTAGCAGTGTAGGTATTGCCAGCTGTGCGATCGAATCATCGAACCATAGGTTGGCCGAACGGTCGCACACACTCACACAAAAGCACGCCGGGCCAAAAAAAATTTGGACAGTGATCCACCGCGTTAAGTCACCGTTTAATAATGTGCGCACGAGCGCCCAACGGCATGCGCGATGGAGACGTAAGTATACCGAACGGGGCGGATCGCAGACGAGACATAGAATCACGTTTTCAAGCAAATTTGAATAGCAAACAACCGGTGTCAAGAATCGGTCCGAGCTACGGCGAAGGTTTCGCACAATTCGTTGCACTCGGTGACTAACAGAAAGGATCCGCGACGTGGAACAATGTTGCTGCAGAGTCGCGGCCCGTTCCAGATGGAATCCTCAAATGATAGCACGATGTTACGGGTGTTTTGGCGCGCAAGCACCATAATTTTGGCAAATCGACAAACTAGGTCATACGAAACGGCACGATTGCAAATAGTTATTTTAAACGCACGTTACCGATTTCTGTAGAAAATCGACCAAAAATCAATACTACTTTAATTTTCTTTGGCGTTTTTTTTTTAAATCGTTTTGGTTGTTGCTTCTGTGCCGAATAAACAAACAAAATAGCATGAGCATTTTCGGGCAACTCTATAACATTACCGTCCATTCGGTGTGGGGGTAATGTTCAAATGGTAATGCTAAAATTAAATTATATCACTCACTCGGTTCAGCTTCATTCCGAATGCTCCATCTCCCCTAACCCCCCCCCCCTTGTGTTTGTGCCCGCTTAACACCTTCCCACCCGGGTTGGTGATGGTCGCTGTCGCTTCGGGTCAAGCAACTGCTTCCAGCAGCATCATCACCCGATGCACGAATCTGTTTTTAGCTACGACGTGCTGCTGTTTTTTTTTCTAACCATTTATTTTTGGCATTATATATCTGCGTGAGCTGTGCAATTTTTGATGACCGACCCACCGACGCGCCTAGGAAATGTGTTTGGGGGCGAAGAAGGTTTAGCGAACGGAACCGGCACAGCGATTGGGGAGAAAATGAGAAGAAGGTGTAGGAAAATGTTTTGGCACAGATCACTTCCGCCTTACCATGGGTGCGCCCATGACGCATTGTTTGTGTAGCCTCGTTTTTCTTGGTGATGTATTCCGAACCGGTCGATTATTGATAGTGCGGAAAGGCGATGAATAAAGCAAAGAAAAAAAAAGACACGCATAATTGACAAGGAAAACGTTTGCCAAGCCATGTATTTAAAAGCTCACATTTCGGGGGTAATGCATTCCGAGGTGGACCAGCTTTGTGAGGAATTGGTGAAAGGAACCTGCACCATTGAGCAGATTTCAATTTTCTGCTTTGCTTTCTTTTCATCTATTTTCAGACCCATTAGGCTCCGCTTACTTCGCCAAACGGAAGATCCTATCAAGTTGTTATGGAATGGCTTGAATCTAGCAGCCTCATTCACTGGACCTTGTTGACTTGCGGTGGGCAAAAACACAGTTACGGCTCCCAGCGATGCTGGTGGCGGCTTATCAGGCACGACAAAGCACGGATGATCAGGCCGGTAACGATAGCATGCGTGACAGTAATCATTGCTGTGTAAAAATAGATCATACCCTTGCCATTATGACGCCACCCCATACCCACAACAAAACGCAAAAAGAAGGCTCCACATGATGATAATTAATTTCAAACACATCATCATTACGCGCAAAACACAAACAAATTCGCATCAGGATCCAAAATCACGGGCAAGGCAGGTCTAATCTTTATCGCTGAAAATGTATACAAAACAACACATGTACTTCACACATGGTTTTATTCAATTAACGCATTATCTGTAATTTCTGTACTATTCAATGCTTTTTCAATCATTAACCATCAGGCGGGTGTTTATTTCTCAGGTTGAAAATGGTTATTGTGAAAAAAGGACAAAAACGACCGTAAAACGGTAGCAAGAGATGTATCATGTCGAATTTACTATCAAATGGCTTCCACGTCAGTTGGTGTGTAAAACGATTGTATTGGTCACCGAGATAGAAACAGCAAAGAGATAAACTCTAAACCTCAAGAACCCGGTCCCCCGAAACTCGGTGATAAGGTTGCTCCCAAGCCAAAGGGTAACTAGCAGAAGTCCCAAAATACGTAAGCGGAAAACAAACTAGACAGCAGCGTTGCGAAAGAAAACGCTGTTGACTTGAAATCAGCAGCAGTTTCTATTAACCGAAGGTACTTCGCATATACCGGAAAGATTGAACTTGTAGATGATTACCGAACAACTGATAAGCACATTTACAGAAAGGAAGGGTTAGTTGCATGCAGCAAACCCGCACACCAGGAACCCGTGCACTCAGAGGGTCAGAGGCTTGTAGTAAATACCAGAGGTTTGGGTTTGGTTCCACCTGTTGGACCTGCTGCTCACGTGACTTCCTGACATTGTCGTGCAGCGGTGCGGCTTTTGTCGGGTGCCGCGAATATACCCATGCAACAGACAAAGTTCATTTCGTGAGGTTTGTCCCAACAGTTTCTGTCCGTTACGGGTCGAGCAGACTGGGGCACCGTCTGATTAGCATATACACATCCTCAATAATCGCCATCGGTGCCTGGTCGGATCATAGCACTAGCGAATTATGCAATCGCTTTCGATTGAACATGAGCTGCAACAACGCGCTTCCATACACCCTCGGTAATGCTCGCTTAACTACCCTTTCGAACACCCTCTGGCACACTAGACCATCCACCATCGACCGCAACAGCCGACTTATCATCGACGTGGATGGTGGATGTCGTTCCACCGGTTTTCTCTTTCGCTTCCTTTTTTTGGTCCCATTCGGTGACATCGAACCCGAAACATATGATCTTGGTCGGTGCGTCACGGCGAGCAGCGAAACGATGATAAAGGCTCCAGAATCAACCAGGCACCAGAGACAACCGTACCGCGTTTAAAGCATGTACCACCAAAAGCCAACGACTCCGGGTAAGTGTTTGCCGACAGGGAAACCAGAAATACACGGTAGGGCATAAACCTGAGAACATTGCCGAGATAAAAAAAACGGTACGAGGCGTTCTCTTTTATGATGCTTATTTTGCAGCGAAACGAAGTAGAATAAATCTTTACCGTGCGCGTTGCGCTACATGGCGCGCTACTTTGTCGACATCGTCACTATATCACGGCGCCAGCCAAGAGATGATTCGTCAGGTGGAGGAGTTGGTAGGCGAGATTAGGCTGAGTGTTTCTTTTTTTAAGAATTGTCACCAAAATTGCACCTTACCTAGTGAGTAATCGTAGTTTATCTTCACTGCAGCTTGTAGTAGCTTATGTTCCAGATGGGTATGATCTAAAACGAAAGAAAACGACGATGAAAATCAGTTAATTTTACTTCAGTAAGTAGTAAGTAAAGCTTCGTACATCATAACAATATGCAACAGGACAATCCTCACCCGAACGTACCACAAAACATTGAAATGAAGCCATCTTTAAAGAGGTGTATATTGGAGAAGAAACATTAAAAACATCTTAAACCACATTCTTTGGGCAGCCCTAATGGGTATCACCGTAGGTACAATGTCAGCAGAATAAAACCGCAATTAACCTGTCGTACTTATGCTTCACACCAGGGAATGAAACTAATGGGCTCCAAGAATAACCACACAAGACACACACGTGGGCGAAGAAGCGATTCGCTGTGTTCTTCCTCGTGCTCCCCACGCAAGGCACGCACCATAGATTTGGACACGATCGCCGCACCATTTCTTTGCGTTCCTTAATATAGCCCGGTGTCATTCTACCTGTTCAGGGCTACGTAAGCGGAGTATTGACAGGTCTTCAACCGGCGTACAAGCCTCTGCACTCACCGCCTATCAGTCAACCTTCGCATGGAGACCGGTGCGCGTATGTCTCGGATTTCAACTGTCGCCTCATAACAACGGCACCTACAGGATGACAGCGTCTATCGGTTGACATTTATGTTTCCACCGGAGACTGGCGCTAGCGAGGATGGTGCACAATGTGCCACAGCAATTGTGCTGCACCACGTCTATGCCTACACGATCGAGTTCAAACGCAGAGCTGTTGCCTTGCGTATGGTTATCGAATTCAACCACCGTCCTTTGGGGATTTAGATAACGTGCGCTTGCGTATAGAATCTCGGGCATAGTCTAGCTTCCAGGAACTATCAACTCGATCCTAGATCCGGCCGAAAGTTAGAAACCCCGGTAATGCGGGTCCTTCACCAATTTTCGACAGTCTTCCGTGAAATTGGATACTTTCCATCGTTCGCCGCTGACTCATGGGCCACCACACTCGATCAAAGACCGGCTGGTTGGTAGATCGTGGCTGCGCATTTTCGTTGCACCACACACCACCACGTTCAACCACTGGGCAACCATTACAAACAAAAAAAATCTGCCACGAATTCACTGTTCTATCCCCGCATCTTGCGTACTATCTCTAAACTTCTTGATCCCACTAATTGATTTATGACTCCAGGGCAGCAAACGACTCCGTGCTCGAGTACGCCGGCCGCTATCGGTCGGTTTGTTTGGTGGTGCGAAACACCATTTCGGCAACATAATACCGTCGACGCAAAACAAAACATCGCAAAATTTCAAGAGTTACACAATAAAAAAAACACACACACACACAGTTGAAGGTCATCCAGATTGATACACGGTGTGCGAACGCATACAACGGCCAGGGGAGGTGTTCCATGCGTAGCAGAATACCGCAACCTCCAATCTTGTTGGCGGGGCAGAACAACGGGCCCAGCAGCTTCTCGCTTGATGTTGCGGCCAACATCTATCAGCGGTTCTGCACTTCATCATCGAATCATCGGAAATCGACACCAAACGATTTCGATCCTCTCCGGTCCGGTTCTGGTCGGCAAAAGAGTTCCGCGGAAATGTACCTACGGCTATTCGTTCGCTTTAATGTTTCACCCCAAAATGCCGCTCGGTGGGGCCCCATTAACGAAATTAGTTTCGCAGCTGTGTAGTGTATGTTTTTTTTCTTTCTTTTTGCCCTGTGTCTTCTCACTGCTCAACCTCAGTCATTGGCGCAATGCGCGCCCGGTATCGTATGCGCGCTTGTTCGTATCGCTAGTCTTGCGATTTAGGTGACACCACGGAAGGATGGGTTTAATGTTTTGCGCGCGTGTGTGTGTGTATTAGTGTCTCCTGCTCATATCTTCTACCATGCACACATCACATCATACTTGGTCCGTATGGTTTCGTTTTATTTTTACACTCCATTAATAAATCAGGCTAACGACACGGCGGGTGGTCAGCTGGACAGCTCCGTGAAACAGTTTTCGCCAGTGATTTATGCGTGGAAAACTATCTGCCAAACCACATCGAGGTCGCACCAAGTTGTCCAACAGGCTAGAAATGATTATAAATCAGGCAAGGTTTGATCATCTGACAAATCTAATGCCGTTGCCACGGCATTCGCTTCGGAATAAAACGTGCAACGTGCGGTGAATTTTCGCCCAACATTTTGCATTCTAGCAGTTTTTTTTTATTGTTGTCGTCGAAAGATGTATCATCTTGAAACAAGATACACCGAGGATAGCGTTACTTAAGAGCGCACAACTCAACCGGAATGGGTGAAAACTGGCAAGCAGGAAAGCAGTGGGTAAATAGTATAAAAAAGTTAAACATTCAGATAAAGCGATGATTTAGGGAGAAAAAAAAAGAAACAACGGATTAATGGCCAAGCTCAACGTAAAATGGCACACTGAAACTAATAAAAGTTACCAAGCGTGACGCTAAACAGCTTCCCATGCGTTCGTAGTATAAATGGCAAGATTAATTACATTCAATTGCTAGCGGGCAAATGGCAATGACCCACTGCTGAAAGTACCGGTAGGAAAATAAAATCTAAAAAAAAACAACACACACACGCACACACACACTGCCGAAAAACAACACATACACATCCGGACCGCCTCGTAACCACCTTCCGGAACCGGCACATACCTCACCACGTGTATTTTATCAGCAGCATCATCTTTACAACCGATATCTGCTTGTTTTGCTCTTTCGCTCCGTTTCGCTGCATTGCCATTGCCGCGTCATGAAGAAACCGCCGCCAACGTGACGCATACGATTGTGCGATATGAGTTCGTGCGTCGCGCGATATTCAACGCTCTCGTTTATCATCGGATCGCACAGGTATGCGAAAAATTTCTCCAAATGATAGCATCCGTTACAACGCGCTGCTACAGGAGATTGGCAACCGGCTTGCGGTGTTTTATTAGAATTATTGCCCGACACGAACAGGATCCGGCGAATGAAAAATGCTTTCCATATTATAAAAATACCAATTGATTTTACACTGGCGAGCTTCATCATCATGCTCCGTTGGGGCGTTCGCAGTGCAGTGTTGACACTTGCTAGACCGACATGTCTTTCATGTCTCTGTACATCGATGGACAGCCATCGCGCACGGAGCAATTTGCGCTAGCTGCAGTATTATTCCAGTGCGACGAAAGCGCGTCAACCCCTTAGCAGTTGAGTCAATAGTGAGAGAGATAAACGTAGCGCAAAGCATAGCGCCGGCGATGTAAACTACGCGCGAGGATGGATAGCATTTACATATTGTGAACGCACCAAGAAACCGTTCAGCGTGCAGCGGAACAAACCCTGCACATTTGTCGGCCGAACCACTTAACTTTTTGCATTATATTTTGTTTATTCTTTAGTTTGTTTTGTTGTCTGTCCCATTTTCTTACCACCCATATTGATCCAGAATTCTAAAGCAACTGCTGCTGTTGAGAGTTTAAATAAGTTCGGTGCCTTCGGTAGATCGCCATATCGATCGCGATCGCTCATAATACTCTACACCCAGCTGGTCCCACCAAAAACACAGCGTGATCTTTTGCACCAACAATATACGGCTTGGCTATGGTGAGTATCAATACATAGTCCACCATTTTGGGATTATCGTAATGGCCCTACCTGTTATCGCCAGCCACCATTTGTTGCCAATATCTGCCACGCCCGATTTCTACCAATGAAGGAGATAAGACGTAGCTTGACGACTGAAACCGTTTTGCTTCGTATGGATTGGACGGCATTTTAGATTATCGTAGTGGATCCTCCCGTTATCACCGGAAGCAATTCGATATGAAAACGCCATTTTCTGTCATTGGCGCAGATCTTTCAAATCAATGATGGGTTGGTTGACTTCAACTGTTTTAGCGAGTTTCTCTCCCGTTTGTGGGGAATCTTTATCGGGGATGAAATATGAACTCTACATATTTAAGATCAAACTTTGAATTAAAATGAAATTTGAGTTGACTCAAAAATTCGATAACTTTCGCTAACTTTTTTCCTCTTAATAACCTTCTTGACATGCTTAGAAACACTTTGGATAATGGCTCAGCGAGTTGACAGATACGGTAAAAGCAGGCACAAAGATAACAGCAATGCTAGATAACAATAAGCACAAACGACTATAAAACTAGCAGTTTGATCTGTTATCATTCCCCGCACGAACTTTTTTACACACCCCACACAAAAATACCGTTGACGAAACAGAGCCGACTATTTTCATTTGTATTCCAGGTTGTTCTCAGATGCAAAAATTAGCAAAATTGGCCAATTCCACCACCATTTCATGATATTTATACCCAACCTAAATATATCGATTTATCGTTGGACTAAATTTCACGACCAATTTAAAAACATAAAGGAAAGGCGCGCGCACACACACGCCGTTAGGTCGCGCATCTTCGGCCAGGACGGTGACGTGTAAGCAGGAGGCCGTTACTCGCCGGCGTGGCGGCAAGCGTATAAGCGGTGCTTAGCAGTGGGAAAGGTGTTATAAAATTTAACAAGCAACTGCCACACGGCCTTATAATGCACACCGAGCACAAAAGCCTGATTTGCAGCGACTGTTTTGAGACGATGTTGTCGTGTTTTTTGTTTTACTGTTTGCATTTTACAATTCTTAATGTGTGCGACCGTAAAGACCTTACTGCGGTTTCCCGGTTGGGAGGCGGAGGTTTTCCGCCCGATATATGTCCCAACGCGTTTATTCCTTCCCATTTCCTCATCCGGCCCTGCCCACCACCTGGGAGACAAACCTGAGGAAGTCAAAGCTCCCTGTTGGGGCCACCGTCGTCCCGCGGAGGTATCCATGTGTGGTAAACAAAGGAGAACAAGACGAAAAGAAAAAAAATATAACACGAACGAATACGTTGACCATCCCTCTAATTGATGCCACCGAAAGTAGGTCTGGGGCTGAAAAGCGGTTTTCATCCGAAAACAGTTTGGACTAGTTTTCTTGTCCCGGTTCAGGTTTCGCCCGGTCCGAGGCGGGTTATAGCCGGTGGCAGGATCTCTTGTCCGGTTAGTGGCGTCCGCCGGAAGCAGCTTACAACACTGATGGCGCACAAGTGCGCCCGTTTCCATTCGACACGTTCGATTACGCATCGTTTATAAAATCGCTTCCGATCGTGAAACAATGTTGCAAAAATGCAAAACGATTGTTGTAACAATAACATTGCATCCGATGGCGTGCGGACGTATTTTGCTTACGTCGTACACGGTCGGCGATTAGTCGACGACAATGGACCAAGCGTGCGGTTGCCAAGCGGCAAACTGTTGTTGGTATATCGGCAGCGTACGGTCCCGACAAGCTACAACACACAATGTAATCCAGCATAAACATTCGGCTTAATGGTATAAAGCGGCTGGTGGCTGATCCCTTTTTCCCTTTCTGTGTGAACTTTTGCACAATAAAACAAGTGGAGAGCAAACAAGTGGACTTAGCCACTTGGACAGGATGGGCCAAAAGCATACAGCAAAGGATTTACCAGTAGGGGTTTGATGTGGAGTTCATTTTCGATTCCCAGCAGAATTGGGTATGATGGCAAGGCGGGATCGTGTGAAGCGATCAGACGGAGCTGGAATTCGGTTCCGAGAGTGGTTTAATTAATTTATGATCCTTCCCATTACGATCGTTCATGTTTAGGCGCCCCAGCAATGGAAGCCATGTGAGTCATAGCCGAACAGAGAGAAGCGCCGAAACGCGACATCTTAATCGATCGATCGTTGCCAACGCTGGGAACGGAAGTGCTAACGAAGCGACAGAAAATTCTAACAACCGGGTAGCGGACTCGGAACGGAAGGAAAAAGATGTTGTCGTATTATTACGGAAATTGGAAAATAAATATTGGAAAATTGTACAACAAGCCACAGGAGTTTGTTAGATATTTAACGGATGAATCGTACGATCGTAAAACAAAGTCTTCATTAAAAAAAATCTACAGAATGTCAAAAAATCTTACAAAAGAAAACAAACACAATAATTAGAGCAAAGCCGGCATGTTTTCAATCGACGAATGATGTTTTGGTTTTACTGGGAAAGAAATTGGAGCGTTGGATTAAGAGAAAGGACAATCAAAACCCCCACCAGCCTGTCATCTTTAATGTGAAAGAATATTGAAATGAAAACCAGAGCACTGGGCACGTACAGAAAAAAAGCACCCCCATCACACCCACCGACGGCGTCTAAGAGGCTTATGGACGTCGTACAATAAGCGCAAGGTTCGTAAGTCCGATTGCTCATCGTCACTGTCCTCACTCTTTCTCTCGCTCCCCACACTGCCCCAACGGTTGTGTGTTAAAGATCGAAATTGAAAAACGCTTAAAATGGATTTTAAATTGATATTAACGACTGTTGCTGTCCCGAGCTGCTTTCACCGCGCCGCAGAATCCGTACCCATTTCGAAATGAGTGGATTCGCGCTGAAAATGTGTGCAGAACATCTTCGAAACACACCAACCAACACTTAGCTCTATCGAAGACAGACAGTATGGAGACATAAGCAATACGAAATGCGCATGAAGGAAAAATAAAACATTATTCCCTTTCTTTACATGTTAAGTGCTTCACAGCAGAAGAGCAATTTGATCCGTACCATTCAACGATCCTTTCGCGCAAGGGCATCCCACACAGGGCAGGCTCGCCCAGCTTTTCCCCCCACCTGTCCCACAAACTTGTGTGGTGCATTTTACGGAGTAATTATAACTTGTTTAATGGCCAACTAAGGATAATCCGTTTTTTTAATGCATACCGCCTAAAGATGTGAGCGAGTGCCCGGTTCCCGTGGGCGCAACAAAACCGTTCGCTACCAATTGAGATAAATGATTATGAAACAATCGACAGCGATATTGCGGACGCGATCGAAATGGCATTGCAGTTGGAGAATGTACGCCTTTTTTCAAGTATCCTTCAACATCGCTTGGCATCGGCTTGCAAACAGCTGAATTTTTCTACCTACTTACAGTGTCTGCGTGTGAATGGTACGAAGCATACGATCGCTGGGTAGAAAAGTGCATCCCATCTGCTTGTCAGCGCAGCGACAAATCGGGTGTGTAATTGTAATTTATTTTCACTGCACGAATGATGATTCTTTTTCCCATGATTGATGATGGGTGAAAGTAATAAACGGCAGATGGGGAAAAGGACAGGGACCGATCTTCTTTAACCCAAGGACATAGGCGAGGAGCGCCGCAGGATGTTGAACTTTGGAGCGTAGGAATGTGATGCTGATTTATGATTGGGCGTACGGCGGTAGGTTTGTCAGCCTATTTAAAAAATTGTATTATCAACTCTGCGTTGGTTCAAATACGGAATAAACGAAGTGATGTTCCTAGTTAATCTTTTAAGAAGAAAAATCTTTTAAGTCATTCAAATCAGGAGTCCTTTCTCTATAGTTTCATGAATCCTCGGAGTAGTGGCGGATATTCCTTGGAGGGCTTGTCTATACAAGCGCATAGCTGGAGGAATCTTTGGTATATATATTCAGATTATTTCATTTTGTTCAATGATTCATTCAGATTCATGAATCTAAATTAAACTTACCAATAACTAGCAGAATTATTTAGCTATTGATACTTCATGTCACAGAGTGAAAATTAGGGCGATCTGATATCATGAAAACATAAATGTTATACCTAAAACCATAACAAAACTACTAATACATTAATAAACAATTAGTGATTAATTGAAGAATTCGTTTGATAATGAATAATTCTTATGAATATTCATGAATGTGATTTAGATTTATGAGTCAGAAAGAGTTTTATACTAAATGGATGACTCTTAATCTTTATCATTGCCCTTTATTGCGAAAAATTGGCAAATCAATTGGAATGATTTATTAATCTTTGGATATTCACGCTTATGATAAAGATGTTACAAATCATAAGAAAAATGTGAGTGATAGAAGAGAATCATACAAAGCTTCAAGAATATCAAAGACTGTCCAAAAGATGCATGAGTTCGTGAAGATGTAAACATTAAATTATATTTTCTATTAACTTGAAATATCCCAAGCATGCTTTCCATTGTAAACACCAGTGTAGATTAATTTTTTAGAATTAAATCTCAAAAAATTATTTAAGATTTAAGAATTAAGAAACTTCAACGATTGATGAATCTCCATATTATAGATAAAGAGCCATTCATTCAATTTAAAGAGTCATATAGATTCAATTGAAATCAGATTTGCTCTGCACTACACTCAATGCCTCAAACCCTACATGGTAGCCTCAATTGGAATTCGTCTGAAAAGGTTTGAGATATGTCGTATTATTGTGTTTATAACATTACCTAAGTTATTTGGTTCTGCAATGATGAAAACATTTCTGCTAAATTTAATGGCCTATTAAGTTCTACATCTTCATGGTTTACGTTCCTGTAATCTCGTAATAGAAGTGGTGGTATATACAAGGATCAATTTCTCTCCACCGCCATTGATAAGATGTATGTACTTTCACTCTGTCCTGAAGGCCGCTTTCCTCGACCGCAAGACGCCACGCGCCACGATGAGTCATCAAATTTGTCCAATCGTTTTTGGGGATGTGTGAGTGTCTCCATGAAACAGGCAATACCCCTATCCATGGAATCGTACGACACAGTACAGACAGTTTTACACGCGCAACACACAAATCATGTCTCCACGATGCGTGTCGTCAAGGTTACGCCGGGCCCAAAGGGAAATCCGACAGCGTCTGGGACTTTAATCCGCAAAATAAAAACAAACAACGTGAGATACAAGAACAAAAACAAGTGCTCCATATGAGATTGAAAACCTCCCCCCTCTTCGTATCACAGGCATCTGGAAGAAATGACGTAAAACCAGCCCAAGCCGGGGCGCACAACCCGATGGTAGCAACGAGGAAACCCCATAACCCAAACCAAAAAGAAAATTGTGAAGAAAGTAAAAGTGAACCGAAATGGATCGCGGCAAAAATCGAACATTAAAAATACGGGTTGCAATCGCAAGGATTCCTCGCGCACCAAAAATAAAGACGTCTTAAAGGAACATCGAAAAACGAACAACACAACGCGGGGTTTCGGGGCTTACGATCCGTACGGGAGCAGCGACCTCCGTTATGGTACGGGCAGTGCTTCCTGCACAGTTGGAAGCGTTTGGTGCTGAGCGACGCGCCGAACCGCCGAAAGAATGAACACGTTTTCACCACCAGATAATCATCGTCGGATGGTGCCCGGGCTTTGGTGATTTGTTTATGCTGGCCTGTCGCGATAATTTATGTGCAATGTGCACAAACCGTCGGGATGCTTTTTCCCTTCTTTCTCCTCTTTTTGGTTAGTTATCCCAGCCACCAGCGGGATGCTGCGGAAGCGACGATAGCAGATAGATGATAATACAACCGGATCACAAAAGAGAAATGGAAAGATTGGTAACGTAATTACGAGCGGCTGTGCGCGAAAAGACCACAAAAAACCGCCAACAAAAACTCGCGCCCGCATACGGCGCGTCGAAGCATGTGTGCATTTTATGCATTTTCTTTTTGGTTTTTGGCGCGGTGTGGTGCTCCGCTTGGGCTCAAAACATTTTAACATTCTGCTAGAATTTAAATCCCCCCGGGGCACGGTTACGCCAGATTCCGCCAGATTCCGCCAGATTTGCCCCCAGGGTTTCCGGGAGGCTCGTTGCAATATTAATTGCTTTTGTTTCAACAAGATGTTTCTGGGGAGGGGTTTGTATTTTTTTTTTTAAATTTTTGTTCCGCTCTTGACAAGGCGCCACAGATGGTTGCGGATAATGTATCGTTTCGCTCCGCATGAAGAACGGTTGGATTAAAACATGAAATGGTGCGTGCGTTAATTGCGTTTCTGACCCCGGTCCCCCATATTCCCTAACCGACGTTCCTTGGTGATCATTTTCCATCTTTTGTCCTAGGGCCAGCAATGCAAATACGATCAAATTCACACAAATTTAGCATTGATGGTAATAAAAATGTAATAAATAATGTCAAGAATATGCGAACAATCCATGTTAACATTAAGTTGTTGCATATTCCTCACCAGAGTACCCGCTAGGAGGATCAGCTGCTTGTTATCTCATTGAAGGTGTATGGTTTTCGTGTTCATTTTGGTAACTGCGTTAGCAACACGGGACGCCCACAGTGGGTGTTGGTCACGCGCGGCCACGATTGCGGTCGTATTATTTACGCTTGCAGCAACAGTTTGGCACGCCTTGCATATACGCTTGGATGATGCGACAGAAAATTCATTCGCTAGTGCACGAAAGGACGTGACGTTGGGAAATTTGCGAGATTTGCCTGTACTCGTGTAACCGATAACGTACAACGCTTAGGAGATCACTCTCTTAATCCATCTTAGCTCAACCCATGCGGGGCGCTGTAACAGTAACTGACCCCAATTTCGTAAGAATAGGGAGCAACGCTCCAACCTAAAACCCCCCAACTAGAAAACCAATCCTAAGGACAAGTGATTTGGGTAATCTGCGTATGGGAGGTGAAGCACGGATTGGCACGCTGTGCCCGGTGGTCGATCATCGATCATTAAGAGGGCAGGCCGGACACACATTTCCTCTCGTTAGCGTTTACCACCCTCCCCAAAACCTAAACAAAAATCTAAATTTTTGATCAAAACCCGTTAAAGAGGTGCCGCAACAGCGTGCCGCGTGCAAGTGAAAACCGATCGGTTCTTTCTCCAGAGCGATCAAACGCATCTGCGATTTCGCTTCCGGCAAGTGTGTGCGGTGTTCGTATGGATGGGGCGAGTTCAAACCAGCTGACCTCGGACGGTGACCACCCAACGTTCACAGCAACCGTTCGCCACCATATACTTACAAATATATATGTATAGCCGATCACCACTTTTCCCAGCGATCAAACTCTTTTCCTTTGATACCGGAGCTCGGATTCTGATGTGCACCGATGATGGACCAGTTTGGACATCCGTCTGTTTGGCCGAATCTGGTTCAGGGAGGCTGGTCCAAAAAAAAAAAACTCAATTGCCAAACACCCAAACAGTTCGTGGAAATGTACGCACAAAACCAAACAGGGACCAAACATTTGCCGTGATCACCAACAATTTTACTCACAAGATAAAAATTCTCCACACCGGTACCGGATTGGCAGACAGAAAGGCGCAAAATCGACGAGACGGCTAAAAATACTATCCGTAGGGTGTATTTTTCAATCGTAAATTTTGGTTGTACAATTTATCCTCAATCTACTGAATGGCGCAACGGGGGCGTGGGAATAACCGTGCGGGGGCAGGAAGATTAAGGAAATAGAATATAGCAGCAAACAGCAAGCCAGCAGGTTGGGGTATCATGGTCGGGGAAAAGTCTGTTTTATCGGTGTCCGCAAAACAGCTGTGACAAGTGTGTTACATATCTCAAGGGAATCGAAGAGGACATATGATAGATATTAAATGTTTTGTTTTATACATTTTCTTCGGTGGAAAATGTACTGCTCCGTCGAGACTATTTGCTTCTACACGAAGCAGTTATATGCTTGATAGTTTGTAGATAAGCAATGAAAAGTGTAGGAATGTGAGTTTAATCATCAATTTTGTATCAATATTATGATGCATGCACTTTGAGATTTGCCAAAAATCGGTAGCCTGGTCAATTAGTAAATTAGTAAATAATGTAAAATCATTTTATGCCGTCCGTGTCATCGTTAAATCGAGGTGGACTGATGGAGTTGATGCATCCCCCAAAAAGACTAGGGTGTTTTTGTTTCGTTGTTTTAAGAGAATTTTAACCAATAGCGAGGCACAGAATTAACCATTTGCAAACGATGCCAATAGAGCGTGAACTCAAGATCGTGATCGTAGCTCTCTTAAAGCAATCTTATATAGAATTCTTTTTCTTAGTGACTACTACCTGGTACTATCGTTTTCGGGCTAAATATAGAGAATTTAGCTGTGTGGACATAACTAATCATTAACCTGCTGTCAAGGTACACGGATATACAAAGGAACGGTTCAAATGAGATTTGATACTAGTCCTGGGGCTTGTGAGAAACCATATCGAAGACTGCAAAGGGGATATAGAAAATTAAATGTTTACATTGGTCGGATATTCTATTCTAACTAAAAGGACTATTGGGCTCTTCTTGCCACTTTCTTAATGGTAATTATTTATTCAATTTCTGCACTTGTCTCGAAACTAACGACACCTTTGAACTTACACCACAAAAACACAGCAACATGTATGTCACCACATCTTATCAAACACCCAGATTTACGTTCATGTAACAACAATTTGCAATTCATCCCACATGCACCCGTGCTCAAGTTCGTCTTCCTCACTTCTGCCGTCTGCTCCCGAAACACAAAGGACAGACCCGGCTTTTAGCTCATTTGCGAATACTAAGCTACTAATTGTAAGTAATTGCATGCATTACTTCTCACGCGCATCGTCAAAACTTAATGCGCCCCATAACCGTAGGTCACGTGCACCTGTTCGAATTTCAAGGCAGTATGAAATGGGCGAAGCAACTGTCGGCGATACGGTCGTCACCACGGTGAAGAGAGAGCTTGTCCCAATGTCGCACCACCCATCGACCATTTTTTGAGTGCACTTCTCGCTCTGCATCGACCGTCTGGCGCCTTTTTTTATGTTAGCAAAACGAGGAACAAACGTTTTTAAGTGTCTTTCCATACGCAAAAGACACACGCGGCGAAGATCAGCAATTCATGGTTGCCGGCAAAACACTCCATTTCCATGCTTTTCCGACCCAATTCTATCCAGTAAGCCAGCGAGATTCAAAGAATCAATGCCCTTCGTGTTCTTTTGCTTCTTGCTACGTTACATCACAACCGATTCTCTTTCATCGCTCAAATTGTCCACCGAACACACATTATTCCATTGATTAAACTTTGTCTGTTTAGTGGCAAATGAACAACCACCGTGTTGAAATAAGGTCAGATATTAACAGGAGGACATCGGCCAGTGTTCTGCCGGGGTACGATTTCACTCGCGGAAATTTCCCCTCCAAGTCCGACCTACCAACCTCCCCATACCATGCATACTATCTCCCCCAAAACCTTTCGCTTAGACCGCGCCCAACCGAGTCCCTTTAGAATGGTTAATCAAAAACCGATGCCATCAGCCTTTTTATTTGCCCCGCTTGCTGTTGAATTCTCCCCGCCTCTTCCGAAACAACCTTATCGCACGGCTATTGGTTACGTTATAAGGTATTTATTTTTCATGCGACTGCAACGGGCGGGTGGACACAAACACACCAGCGACCCCACCGACGTGTGACCGGTGAGTGGGAAAGTGCTGTTCTAGCATGTAGCAGAATGGAGGGAGGCATGGTCCGCAAACATACTAGCGACACTGGCGATCCTCACGCCAGGCCCAGGTATGTCCGAAAACAGAAAACAAAAAACATCCAACGTCAGCAAACTGGAGTCATAACGATGTTGCCCCTCATGGGAGACTACATCCAAGAAGACTCACTATGTCAAACAAAATGTGGCTTCAACCGTGCCCGGTGAGACGTTACACGCAACGCAAGATGATGCCAGAGCTGCAGGAGTTGGAACTTTTAACAAGGATTTCTGTATGCACCTAGCTTGAAATAGATTCCTAATGGAAAGCCATTTCTATGTTTCCTATTCCAATCCTGCTATTCTTACCGTAACAGGATATTTTTAAAATTGTAGAGTTAGGCTGAAATTACACAGGAAGGGGTTTGTTTCCAAACCAGCACAACCGCGAAGCAATAATCGCACGGAGGAAGTAATACTGAGTAACGCGTTAACGATCTTCAGAAAGTGGCTCAATTCTACAACTACATCCATTTCAGATCGAACAAACCTTAATTTTGCTCGTGATGAGGCACCGGGTATGGTAATGCCGAACAAGATTCTATTCTCACGTGCAGCATGCCAAACCAGTCAAGATCAACAAACCATCCAGAGCACACAGCATTGTGGTTTAGGACGCCTTGCTGGCTGGTCGACTAGCTTGGGCAGAGCGGACTCGCCTCAGGCCCAATCAAACCAGTTTCGGACAAAGCGGAAGACGAAATGGCAACTTTGAACGGCACGCAACGCAACCGGTGACATCGAGTTTGTATAAGGTGCCAGTCGCATTTGGGAAGCATCCGACTTCGTTAAGCGATCTGGCACCTCATCGATACTGTGACGCTTGCGCTACGCTAGGGATAGCGCAATACGGAGAAGGATCGATCTTCCAGCTGATATTGATTATTTCTAAAACTACCTTAAGTTAGCACTTACCTTCCAGGGAAAGAGTTTCACGCCGCGTTGAAACCTTCACTCAGCAACAAGCAACAGTGTGGCCGGGTGTCGAACGCCCAAAATCCACTCACGCACGTGATAAAAACGCCAAAGCTAGCAGCAACACATACACCTGCGCTTCATTCGAACAAGTGCGATCGTGATGATATCCAATACGTAACCAACGATACGACGGAACAGCCTACGTTGCTTAGGAAAATGTACACTTCTAGCTAGTAGGGTCTTTCACAGGTAAGCTGCTCGCCGTACGCGTCAAGGCAAACAGAAAAAAGCACTATAAAATACACATACATGAATTAGATTCGGTGCGACACGTTCACATCTCTTCTTCGAAACCGGTACGCTTATTCTATTGAATCTTCTGCTTTCCTCCAGTGGTTCAGCGCGTGGTACCGCACGGCAACGAGCTGCTTGCCCAAATGATTGAGCGGTGGTAAATCTTTCCACAATCACTATCCACACGTCTACTACCTTTGATCTTTTCTTTTCGTTTTCTCTCTATTTTAACTGCTCCTGTGCACCGAAAACGGACGTAACCATCACGGGTAACCTTGGCAAGGCCAACGCGCCCGCATTGCGTTCAGGTTGCTGTACGCGATCCGAGGCGGGCTGCAGACCGAACGAATTGCAGCTTTTCGAGCGTACGTCGGGGTTTGCTGATCTTTCCGTGCAGCATCCAGAGGTAACGGCGCGCCTAGCACTAGCAAACATCGAACATGGATCACCTGCAGGGATACGGATGTCCCACACGTATCTGAACCTGGTGTTTAGAGGTGGTAGTACTAACCGGTGAGAACCGTGCGAGTCACAACCGCTCCGGCACGCGTACGAGCATGGACTGAAAACGATATGAAAGAAACGATCTATCCGTGCTGGTTTGCACCAACCCGTATACATGAGAGAGCAATCAACCCTCTGAAAGCTTCTCGTACGCATTGCCATCGGTGGCAACATCGTTCGAGAGTATCAAAGTTTTCGAGATGATGCTCTTCTACTATAGGTGCGCACTATGGGTGCGTTCCGTATCAAAGTTGCACAAAAGAGAGCGAGAGAAAGAGAGAGAAAGAGAGCGAGAGAGAGAGGGAGAGAGAGATAAATATTTATTTTCAAATATTAAACAACTAATTCTTATAATATTCTTGTAATTTTAAAAATGTTTGTATACTTTTAGGATACGTACGTATTGAAGTTAAGCTTACAGCTTGTGTTTTGGGCTCTCCCATCGATGGAGCCCTCTTCTCCAGATGCTGGATGCTGTGGAAATATAATAAGCGGTTATGTTTATCCTACGCCTAGAATCGGAATATTTTGAAAAGGCAATGTTAAGTTTTATAATTATTGTATACAAAACTCATCATATCATAGTTTGTGTTCGGATACATTACAGTAGATAATAATTATATTTCAACATTCAATTTGTGCATAACGCATAAGAATTCTTATAGAACCCTACCGAACAACTAACCCGAATTTTTAAAAAAGTGATATGTTGTAGAATTACCTTATTTCCTAGGATATAATATGAACCTTTTGATCCAAATTTTGCCTCCAGAAACAAAGGTGTTGCTTATACATGGATAGCACATTTTATTTGTACACAGATGCTGAATCTGTTTATGAAAATAGAAATTTCGAGGAATACTTCTATAGCAGTTGGTGATATACAGTATAACGTCGATTATCTGTGCAACTGTGAACCGCAATAACTGAAGGTGAAGAAGACAGATCAACTTGAAAAGCAATCATGTAATATATGCTTAATATTAGAAGTTAGTTTTTATTAAAAAAATGTGGCATTTTCCAGGGGGTTTAACTTTATGAACTCTTGATAGAAAACTCTCAAGTTCTTCTAGAGGCCACTTGGATGAACGGACATAAAAGTCAGAACTATTCTACTAGCTGTCATATTTTAGATCACAGATAATCAGCCCGCCGCTTAATCAGGCCCCAGCTAATCGACGTTCTACTGTATGTATAATTAGTGATATTTGTGATAAGAGAGAAGAGGAATGTTATGACTTATATGATAAAGAAAGCCTTTTTTGTATTATTAACTATACTTTAAGACTTTAATTTTTGTAGACTTACAATATTACATGATAATTAAAATTTTAACTAACAAGTCATATCTAAAAGCGAGAGTGCTTCGTGTAGCTGGTAAAATATGGAATATTTATTTTTCAGCACTCTCGAAGCTAAATTAAAAAAAACAGCACATCAAACGGTACCATATTACACGTCATCAAGATCATTGAGAGTACTTAAGATGATTTGACGCAGAGATAAACTAATCTTGTTTAAGAAATTTATTGATTTCAATTTTCTCCTCCACTCTTCTCAGGTATAAAGATGTCTAATGCACAATAAAGTTTCTTTTTTTGTATTTAGGAGGTTTAAATGTTTTTTTTCTTGTTTCTTTACAGTTACATCTAAGTGGTTTAAGTTGTTTAGTCTGCTCTGCACTTTGTCCCGCGAGTCGTAATTAACATCACATTCCCTAAACATTTCAACCGGTACTGAACCGAAGGCTCCATCTGTTAAATCTACGTCTACGAATAAACTGATCATCAATATAATCTTTATACTCTTTACATCAAAACCGATCCAGAACACTTTGCTCATAAAAGAATTGAGAAAACCAGAGATATTACCAGAACGGAACATAATCATTTCGATAAACTGATGTATGATTTGTTTGACAGTTAGATAACCTCATGAGTTTTGTTTCCCAACGTGGTACTGTGTACTGATGTTATAAGGTTTATCTAAGCCAAATCAATGAATGAGAAACTGTATTAAATTTGCATAAAGTGAAGCTACACCTTAATAAATTATCCATTACTTCAACAAAAAGACACATATCTATTACGTTTACATAACTTTTGACAACAACTAAAGCGCTTAGAATTACATAAGACAAAGACCAATTCAATAACCCTTACGGATATCGTGCTAGGTTGGGAAGATTATGTATAAGTTCAAGAGTAACACAGATTGACTGAAATGCGATCGAAAGGACGCAGGTCAATATTTCCTTTTTTCCTTCAAACGTCTTGCGTCTGAATGTGCTGTGCAATTACATTTTAGTAACGTATAGTCCAATACTGAATCCTAAACAATCCGGATGATCAGAAGTCGCCTACCCGCAACTCTAACCATAGCCGAGATTTTATCTTATAAACATTTTGCGTAGCACATTTTTTGAGATTCATTTCTTTACACAATCGTTCTTCTGTGTGCCCGATTAGGAATAACGGAACGCTTTATTCTAATGCTCGGATAAGAAACAGCCATTGCGGAATCCGTACGCGGCACCCCTGTTCATCTCATTACTTTCCACCAGAAAGGAAGGCAAGCTTGATAGAAAAACAAAGTTGTTCATGACACAAACTTACCTATAAAACAGTCGTCTTACCGTTTGTCCACACCTTCTACGATGATCGGCAGCTGCCGCTTCCAGCACAGTCCGGCCTCAGACGACTCCTCGGTTGCTGTCCACTCGCGAGCGTTCCGCCAGCTGCATTACGTGCCACGGCATCTCCATACTGAATACCGCTACCGATCCGTTCTGGATCCAGTTCACCCGTTTCGATCTTGGCCAGGATGGTTTTTGAGCATTTCAAGAATGCTTCCTCCACATTTTCACCTGTCTTGGCGCTCGTCTCCAGAAAGATAAGCTCGTTCTCCTGGGCAAAGTTGCTCGCTTCCAGAAACGTTACCTCACGGTCTTCCTCCAGATCCTTTTTGTTTCCCACCAGCAAAATGCAGATGTTTTGGCTAGCCAGTGTGCGAGCATCGTTCAGCCAGTTCCACAGCACGTTAAAGCTGTCGCGCGAGGTTGTGTCGTAGACCAGTAGTGCACCCGCTGCACCACGATAGTAAGACCGCGTTACCGATCGGAACCGTTCTTGTCCGGCTGTGTCCCAGATCTGTAGCTTAATCGACTTTCCACCAACGTTCACGATTCGTGAACCAAACTCCACGCCGATTGTGTGCGAACTATCCTCCTTAACTGCGCGCCCAGCACCGACCGACAACACGGTAAGGACAAAAAAATCAAAATAACATTTTGTTATTGCTTGAACTTTCACATTGTAATCTTGGGGCCGTGTAAGAACAACCATCCGATGTTACTGCTATGTACGCATCTACGTTTCACACGTTTCGGTTCATCGCATTTTGCTGACCTCGCTTTCCGGCCATGGCCAACTTTGCTTAACGTTTACTTACATTTGTTCTCGATAAAGTGATGCAGCAGGCAGGATTTGCCACTATCCGCACGTCCAATGATGAGAAATTTGAAAAGATAGTCTAATATGCGGGTATCGCGAAAAACAAGAGACACGAAACAACAACAAAAATAAAAAAGGGGGTCAAAATTAAATATTAATGAATCACTATTTTGTTAATGCCAGCACAGGAGATGCAGGCACCCTTTGAGTGCGTGTAATATTTACCGTAGGACTCCGACATGTTTTCTACGCTTTACCGTCGTCACCTTCTTTAGCTTGCCCTTGACCAGGTGTTATCTCACGAAAAGCACGAAAGTAATATGGTTTATCTATTACCTCTACCCAAAATACACTTGTATTGTTGATACAACGCAGCAAATAGTGCAATTCAGCAAAGTATGAACTCTATCCGATGGAAACATTTATTTTCTGTATCTTTATTTTTGCTTTTTTCTATATTCTATTTGACGTTCCTCCCCTTCTGTGATTTGTTGAGTTTATGGTGCCGAGTTTAAACCGTGGTCAAATTCGAAGATGACATGCATTTCAAAAGGCTCGTTACAAACCAACGTTTCGAAGCCTCGATTTCGAAGGCAACTAAAAGAAAACAAATCCTCTACGATAGAGCTGTTTGTAGCATTTTCTGATAATGCAGAAGATTTATGTTAAAGAAACCACAAGCTTAGATTAAACTTATTTTAAGAAATGGTTTTGCGTGGAATTTAATTTCGAACATGCATATTGCCAAGGTTGCCAAGGCAAGGTGTAATGCAGACCCGTTACAATTTGTAACGTATGCAAAAAAACACAGTGTAAACAAAAAAATCAGTTTTCATGTTGAACATTTTTTTACAAAATTGTTCACAGTTTTGCACGCTTGTTATCCACGTAGAAACGCTTATATTGAAAACATACAACATTCAAAAATAGACTTCTGTTGTGTTTAAAATTTCTACTTTATGAAATAACCTGTTGGGCAAATCAAAGAATCAGTACAAAACGGTACATACAAAACTACAAACGTACATTGAACTTTGAAAGCAACATTACAACTCTGCAAGTTTATTGTGTTTTACTGTCGCACCGTACCACTCTACCTGTAAAAGAAACTGCCACAAACATTCCGGAAAAAGTGAAAGGTGAAACGCGCATAGCTTAGATGAAGATCAAAAGATGTCGTGGCGCACGGAACTACTGTTGAGCTTAGTATTACTGTCGGCTGTTCCATTCGAGGCCAAAAATGTGTTATTGCTTTTGGGTAATGGAAGCCTACAATTCCATAACTGCAGTATATTTCGTGTAATAATTCTTCTTCATTCTTTCCGGTAGCCGACGATGGAGGCTTTGAGATGGGTGCATACCGGAACCGTATCGTACAGACACCTTTCCTGGACGCGCTGGCAAAGGAAAGTTTGATTTTCAACAATGCCTATGCTTCGGTAAGCAGCTGTTCACCGTCTCGCGCCGCAATACTCACGGGCATGCCGGAGCACCAAAACGGCCAGTATGGACTACACAACGGTGTGCACAATTTCAATTCCTTACCGAAAGTTCGCAGCATCTCATCGATTCTCGGTAAGGCCGGCATAAGGACGGGCTTGATCGGCAAGAAACATGTGGGACCGGATGGGTCGTACCGATTCGATTATGAGCGAACTGAGGAACAGTATCCGATTAATCAGGTTGGAAGAAACATTACGCAGATCAAACTGTTTGTGAGAGAATTTTTGCAGCAGGACAAAACAAACAATGATTCGTTCTTCCTGATGGTGTCCTTCCACGATCCGCATCGTTGCGGTCATATAACTCCCCAGTACGGAAGTTTCTGCGAACGTTGGGGCTCAGGTGAAGAAGGAATGGGATTGATCCCAGACTGGCATCCGATTTACTACGTGTGGGATGAGATCGACCTTCCATACTACGTGCCGGACACACAACCTGCACGGTATGATCTGGCAGCTCAGTACACAACCATTTCTCGGCTAGATCAGGGCGTTGGACTCGTCCTCAAAGAGTTGCGCGATGCAGGACTGGAGGAGAATACGCTGGTTGTTTACACCTCTGATAATGGGCCACCGATGCCGGCGGCCAGGACCAATCTGTACGATCCGGGAATGGCCGAACCAATGTTTATACGATCCCCCAACAAGGCCGCACGCCGAAACGAAGTGACATATTCGATGACAAGCCATCTCGATCTTGTTCCGACCATACTGGAATGGTTTAACCTTACCCATCCGCAACCAAACACGCTGACCGGTCGCAGTTTGTTGCCACTGTTGTTCCATGAGCCATCTAATCAACCGGACGATGCCGTGTTTGCTAGTCAGAGCTTCCACGAAATCACGATGACCTACCCGATGAGAGCTATACGCACCAAACGTTACAAGCTGATACACAACCTCAACTATCAGTTGCCTTTCCCGATCGATCAGGATTTTTACGTTTCGCCAACATTCCAGGATATACTAAATCGAACACTTACGAAACAACCCGTACCGTGGTACAAAACGCTTCGTACATACTATCAGCGTCCGGAATGGGAACTGTATGATCTAAAGATGGATCCAACCGAATCGAGAAATCTGTTTGGGAAAAGCAACATGAAGGACACGTTTGAAGAATTGAGGGGTCGTTTGCAGAAGTGGCTCGAATTGACCGATGATCCTTTCCGTTGCGCGCCGAACGGTGTGCTGCAGGATACCGGGGAATATCTAAATAATCCCACCTGTCTGCCCTTGGGTCATTAGTTCAGGCCGACGCTTTGATTAGTGTAACATTCCTGTTAATTTTTACTTTTGCAAGTACATTTTTCCATACATTAGTTCATTAACAATTCAAAAAAGAAAGTAAATAAATAAATAATTGCTTGATCATTCAAATTGAATTCATAATCACGCCTGATCGTCGAAAAGCGCTTTGCGCACTTGCCATTTGTATCACACATAATGTTTTCATATTTCTTCCATGTTTTCCACAGTAACCGTCTGTAGTTGTAGGGAGATCAATACTAATAACGTTTTACTTGATATAATATTTTTTTGCGTGGCTGATTATTTTTTTAGCATTAATTACGGAAGCAAATATCGTTGATTCAGCAAAACCTTCAAAGCACAATAGAAGTGATCAGTGTGCAGATGCCTTTCTAGCTGTCAAATACACATGGTCCAGGACGGTAAACAAACGTGACAATAGTGCGGGTTCACGGTTTAGTAAATATCTTCCGGTGCCGATTGTTAAAAGAAATGGATAAAAGCAACCTTATAAAAGAGGTAATACCACTTTCATTTTCGTTTCTAACATTCGAGAGATTAATGTAGTTGTTTGTTTGCACTGCTACAGATAAAAAAGCTGCATTCGCTTGTTAAGACAACGCGTATCCACATCATGCGTAAGCTCATACGCGACAAGAAAGTTTGTGCCTCCAAAGCAACGTCGAACAGTTCGAATGACGGTGCCAAAAAGAAAGCAGAAACAACCGAGGCCATTCTTAACCACATAAAAACGATGTCTCCTTCGGTGCTTATCGAAGCAGTGTTACAATATCAACCGTTGAAGAATGGCGAATCGTTGGAATCAGCACCATTGGAGCAACAAAGCATGGCCCGGTTTCTGCAAGATCCGAAACTTGATCGTTATCTAAAATCCCTCGAAAACCAGTTGGGTGCTGGTGCAAATGCGATACTCCTTGATGCGCTTCAAAAAAAGCGAACGATCAAATATTCTGTAGCTAAAATACAGCAAAAGGAACGAATCAAGAAAGTGCTGCAAAACAAGAAGGAAAATCGAAAAAATCAAAGAAAGGAGATAAAATCGCTGAAGGAAAAGGCCAGGACATCAAAACAATCATCAACCGATGGACCAAATCCATCGCACGGGACCGATGATGATGAGAAACAAACGACGGTAGTATGTGATACCTACGAGTCCGACGATAATTCTGAAGAAGAGTTTGATAAGCAAAGGCTGGAATCTGATGAATCAGATACCGAGGAGGAATCAGACCAGGAAGAAAGGCTGAGCATATCCGTGAGTGAAGACGAGAATTGTTCTAGCGATGAAACAGCAAGTGACCAAGCTGTAGTAGAACCACAGGTTAAAAGAAATGGTGAAGCAAAACAGAAAGATACTCCTCAGTTAGTAAAACCATCCATCAGCAAGCCGAATCAATCGGATATACAAAACATGAAAAGTTCCAACAAAAAGAACGACATGAATTATAAAGCACCTGAGGAAGAAGATGAGCAAGATGGATATGAGATGGTAACGGATAGCTTCTTCGTGACGGACACCGGCGAACAGTATAAGGCGGTAGCGCCAAAGCTCAAACCAACGGCTGATGACGATGTTGAAAGTGATGATGGTAAGCAAAGTTGGAAGTTAAAGAACAGAAGAAAACGAAGAGAAAAACAGAGTTTAGAAACTGATCCTACCGAAGGTACTAATAAGGTAATGTGCATGAGAATAGGTTGGATTTTAATTGTTTTTTTTACTTGTTTGCAGCATTTGCCACAGATTTGAATCAGGCGAAGCAAAGGAAAGTGAACAATTTTACGAAAGAAAAATTCACTACTAACAAACAGACGTATACGTCCGTAAAAACTCAGAATTTGCATCCATCGTGGGCCGCAAAGCAGGCGCAGAAAGGTATCAAACCTTTCGCAGGGAAGAAAGTTATGTTTGACGCTGAAGACGGTGGTGTAAGCTCTTCAACTTATGCCCAGCCAGCTCCGGCTAAGTTCAAAACAAAAAATGATAATCTTCATCCATCATGGGCTGCAAAACAAGCACAGAAAGGAATCAAACCCTTCACTGGGAAGAAAATAGTTTTCGACACTGAAAATACTAACAGTGTTGAGAATACAAATTCTAAGAAATCCTTCAATCGAACGCGCGATCTTCATCCATCATGGGCCGCCAAGCAAGCGCAAAATGGAATTAAATCTTTCACCAGTAAAAAGACGGCATTTAACGATGATGGAAATAATACAAATGACTTTACCAGAAGAGTAGCGCCAAAAAGCATTTCAAAGAAAGATCTTCATCCGTCATGGGCAGCAAAACAAGCGCAAAATGGTATCAAACCATTTGCCGGGAAAAAGATCACCTTCAACACTGATGATACAGGCAAACGCAACAAACCCGGTGCCATAAAACTAACTTCGACATCGAAAGCGCCGAAAGGTACCGATTTGCATCCCTCTTGGGCTGCAAAACAGGCACAGAAAGCTATTCTTCCCTTTGCTGGTAAGAAGATAACATTCGACAGTGAAAATAAGGCAAACGAATCAACAACAGCGCCGAGATTTCTTACCGGAGCTTCGAAACATCACGGTAACGTTGGCTCCAAATCACAACCTAACAACACTGCCTCGGTCCATCCATCCTGGGCAGCGAAACAGGCACAGAGTGGAATCAAACCATTCGCGGGCACGAAAATAAGTTTTGATGACTAATAAATACACGCAACCAGTCGCGCATGTGAGAAACATTTGCGATCAATTATATTAGTATGGTATAGAATGTTAAGCTAAAATAAAGAATGATCGTGCTTAGAATTTCTGTTTAGAGTACATCGGTTTGATACACGCTACGGGGCTTTGGTTTTGGCGGAACCGTACGCAGCTGCGTGTGTAACTCCAGTAGCAAATCCGGTTTTTTGTCAGCAATTCGTTCAAATCGTTTCATCGCAATCGGCAACAATACTTCTGCCATGTATGTTTTGTTTTTCGCCACAAAGTTCATCTGAAAGTTGGATAAAAATAAAATCAGTTGTATCAATTCAATTGAGCTCTAGATAATACTTACGTCAGCATTCAGCGAGTTGGGAGGTTTATTAGAATGCTGTGAAAGAAACAGCTCACGAATGAGCATCTCTGCATCTCGCTGCAGCGAATCGTACTTCGCTAGATAAGCACAGCTTTCCGTCGTTTGGAGCAGATGCCGACAGAAGTTCACCGTCGCTTGCGTAAGATTAATCCACGTGTCACCAGTCACGTACGCGCGAAAGTCAATCCCCAACACGTCGAACTCCTTCAGCAGCGCGCGAAGACCAGTTTTCGTTTGCAGATTGTACGGTTGCCATGGGTCCTCGGTACGGCCGATTGAATCCACCAACCGGTATCGGGCGTCGTCCAACAGTTGACCAAGAGTACTGCGCAACAATCCCTCCATATGGTAGGAAAGATCCAGCCCTATTTCGCGCAACTTTTGGCAAGGTTGCCGCACACCTTCCACCACCTTCGCCACCATTTCCAGCTGGGTGTCTTTCGTGAGATAGTGCTTAATGAGCTGCGAAGCAAAGTATTGCAGCTCCATATTGCACCAAACGATGAGCGCACTCGTGCAGGAAGCTTTCGTACTGAAAGCACGCAGGAACTCGCTAGCAACAAGCGCTACATCGCAGAAGAATAGCTCCGATACGGCCAGGTTGTTGCGGCGTGCCTGTCGCTGCGAGGATCGAATAGCACTTGTGCAAACGCGCAGCAAAATGCCGCAGGCTTCACGTGACTTTTCCATCTCCACGAGCAACTTCAGTGGCCGGCGGCTAGAGCGCAGCGCTGCCTGCAAACTACGGCTCTGCGAGTTGGACAACTCGTGCATAAGCACCGAAGCGAGGGAAGCTTTAAGTGCTTTTATCTTCACTGCTATTTCGCTTGCTCCATGGAAGGAATTGTCATGGATGAGATGTTCTTCGCACTTTTGCAGCAGCGCCAAGCAATCTTCGAAATGTCGCTGTGCTATTTCCGCTTGGATTTCTTCCGGTGCCGTCACGAGCCACTCGGGAGCCAAATTTTCTACAATGACGCGTCCCATTTCCGATGCGGTTGGGCTAAGTGTGAGCAGTTCGCTCTCGGTAGATTTTTGTGGTGCCTCGAATTTCAGGGTTGTTGGAGGTTGCGGGGCTTGCGCTTTCTTCGGTTTCTTTAGCTGATGGAATTTAATAGCCAGTTCGAACTTGTCGATCCACTCCTGTTTGGCAGCAGAATTAATGCATTGGAACATACGCGCTCCATCGCTGGTAATCACGTTAATTGCATTCTTGTTCACACCATCCAGATCCTTAATGTTTATGACGGCTATCTTCTTTGTTTCGTACTCCGTTTGAAATTCAAGCTTCCTAAAAAATTGTTCGTAAGAAGCATCATTTAACCAACATGGGAAAAGATACAAAATCGTTTATAATAACACTTACTTTTCATTGCGCACTTTGGCCAGTACTAGCACTTCGTTGAACAGAAACAGATGAATACGACAAATCGGCCGATAGTCGTTGGAATCCAGCTCAATAAGACCACCCTCGTGGATGAAAACCTTATCATCGAGATTCCCTTTGTAACCGATGAGCGATTCCTTAATGAGCTGTATTGCTTTCCGGTTTTGCTGTTCTTCATTCACGTTTGGATCAAGGCTTTGTTCTTCGATAATGTTTTTCTGGTCGTCCAGTAGCGATTCATCTCGCAGTGTGGTCAGTAAATTGCGCTGTTCGATTAATATGTGCGACAGTTGGTACATTTCCGACTCGAGATCTAACATAAATGAAAGGAAGAGATACAGTTATGCTCTATTTGCTATCAAACCTATGGGGGAGTATATTTAGATAACGGTACGTACGTGAGATCTCCTTCGCTGTTTCAATGAACTGCATGTAATTTTCGTACACATGTTTCTTTAGTGTGGACGATACTGTTTCACTGAGTGATTGAATTTTCTGTTTCGTTTGCTGCAGTTCCGGGCCACCCACACAATCCTGCACTAGATTTTTCACATCTGTAAACAACACAAAAACAGCGCAGCTCAATTGTGTCATCATCGGTAGGAAATTTGCATTGCGGTAGGATATTCCAACAAATACTTACACTTTTCAGCATTGAAATTATCTTTCTCAAACACGGCTGTACTTGCTTCAGGCATTTTAACTACGTCTGCAAATGATTATACAGCCAAAATGTACGAAAATTAAATACAACTACGCTGGGCAGCGATCAGAGAACATTTTTTACTTTTCTCAGGGTTTGTTATGACAGATCGGGAGGTATAACAATTGTAACGCCGTTACAACTGCGTAACGCTAAAAAAACAGGGTGCTATGGAATTCGCGAACCAGCGCTTTGAGAAAATAGTAAATGTTAATACTGAGATTCAATTTATACTTCTTTTAGCTGAATTTAAAAACATTTGATGATTTATTTAGGAGGCAGCTTTGAAGCAACTAGCGGGTTGTTAAGATTTGTGACAGGGTAACGAGGGCTACGAGTTGAATGATGACTTCAATTTTGTGAAGAGTTTTTGAAGAGGATGCCGGTGCTCGTCAGCATCTTGATCGGAACGAACCATAAAGAAATAGAATATGCTCGCTGGCTTGATGAAATGGAATTAAACCTGTCAGTGATTGGATGCAGCTAAGGGTGGATGAGAGAAACCCTGGACCAACTTTCCTCGAAACGGATTGGTCATATGGCCATATTAATACGACGTTCTCATCTGTGAGCAAGCCAAGGACGTTGATTCGTTGACTGAGGGACCGTTGGAAGGGTCGGGATCCGGAATCAAAGGGGTAGTATACACAGTATACCACTCAGAGCAAAATAAAGGCGCTCACTGTATTACCAGCATTTCTACATACAACGTTTTTTCTTGGAGAACGGCCAGGTTATATTGTTATCATAAGTTATTTGTAGCTCAAATCAATTTCGCTTGTTCAAAGAGTTCATACCAACTGAACCGTTCATTCAAATTTAACCCCCCACAAGTTAGTATCAAAACCACAGTCGAACATCGAATACCACAGTCGAACGAATGGGCATTGTTTTTCACTTCTCGCGAAAATCTTACGCGCAGAAGCATTCTTCCATACACGATGTTGCTCCGGAGTATCCTAGCTAGCGGGTTCGGAAAATGAGCACCTTCAAACTCAACGCGTGTTTACGCTCAAAACCACTCTCATACCGATGAAGAGCATTCGTTATGCCCTAGGGAGTTTCAAACAAAAACTGACAACAAAGATATGAGCCAAGTCGCCAGAGATAACCGGATGTTGAATAGGAGGCAATTTTGAGCGGAATACAAATGGAATTACGATCTCATATGATAACGATAACGATTGGCAACAGAAAGAGGAAGATAAAGCAAGAGAGTAAAGCGAGAGAACGTTCTTATGGTAGAGGTAGTTGAAAAAAAACCTCATCATGCGAATTACGAAGGGAAGTATCAGGATCACGCATGAACTTGACACGGTTAGATGGAAAAAATGCTTCAGAGGAAATGGTTAAAATTAACCTATGAATTGTTTATCAAGGCAACAGTAACTAACCGCAGTTGACTAGACTGTAGTAATATTTTCACATCAGACATGGAGGTGTATGTTTTGGGGTGGAATGAAGATATTTGATTGACAGGGTTTTTTTTTTGGAAAATCCTCCTCTATGTATGACGTCCATAGGATTTGATGTGCTACAATTTATGGACCCACTTTCCATTCTACGCTCCTTTTCTCGTGTCATATCACACGCTCGACGCTCTCTTACACTCATCTCGCTAAAGAGAAAACGTTGGAGACAGTTTCGATTTTTCCTTCACAGTAAGCGAGAGGAAAACTGCACCGTGTGAAGAGACGATTTTCCGACCAGATCGATGTACTCCCTCTCACTCTCTCACTTTCCTGCCTGTGCTTGCCACTCTTCTGGTGTTCCTGTTTTTTTTTTCCTTCTCACCAAACAGAAAATTCCTTCGCTCGAACTACGCGCTCCAGGCCAGCAAATTGGGGAGAATAGGTCAACGTAAACGATTTTCGTGGGAGCACTGCTCTCCGACACGGGACGGGTCTGGTCTCTTGGTCAACGCGCTGGCAAAAGTGGGCTCAGTTTTCATTCCTTTCTCGCACTGTGCCCGTGTGTCATCCGGAGCGACAGTCGTCGTAATGGTGACAAACAGGGGGAACAAAATGGAGCAACACTTTCTGGCTGCGTTGGCACTGTACAAGACGGCGACGGTGGCACCATTAACGGCGACGGCAGCTGAAACCGAACAGCGCACATCGGTATCGGCAGCATCCACGGCGTACACGACGGTCGCTTCCGGATCCGCAAAGCTGCTGCTGCTGCAGGTCCCAGTTACGGCCTAAAACTCTTCTCTGCTTTCTCCTCCCACCTCCATCCATACCCTCCCCACACGAAAAAAGCGTGCAGAGCAAGAACGCAGATACGGGACGGTGGCCGTGTCGCCCAGGTGTGCGGGATTATAGAAAGCAGCGACAGCAGCGGAAGACCCGTGCCCGTGTGCACGGTCCGTGTAATCAGCATTTGTGGGAAGAGGGCCAGTCAGTATCCCCACCTTCGGCCGACGAAACGCTTTTCTTTAAAGGATACCACGAAACAGAAGTAAGAAGCCAAATCGTGTGCCCGTAAGTGGCCGTGAGTGTGTGTGTGTGTGTGTGTGTGTGTGTGTGTGTGGGAAAAAGGAAATCTGCGGAACGGAGTGCAACAGTGATGGTGGATAATTTATGAGCGAGTGCCGCCCCTTTCCAACCCCAAATTATGAGCGTGTTGAAAAATTGGGAAAACTAGCTAGCAACAAAAACAAATGGTATGGTGAAAAACAGGTGAATTTTAATATCGCTTTGACCCCGTTGAGGTGACCGTGTACGAGGGCACACGGTTGCGTTAGCCGTGTGCGTATGCGAACGTGTGCGCGCGCGCGCTCGTTTGCTTGCCTGTATGCGTACGGGTCCGTTATCCAACGCGTCGTTTGTGTGTCCGCATGTGCGTGCGAGTGTTGGTGCTGAGCAATTGGAAATTGGTGAAGAATATGATGGGTCGCTGGGTAAAGGGGTGGAAAAAAAACAGGGAGTGAAAGAAAGTGACTGTGTGTGATGCTGTTCGGATGATGGTGTCCGTGTGCCCGTTCTCGGATTATAGATGTTCAAGGTGTGAGTGTGTAAGTGTACGTGAGAGAAAGAGAGAGAGAGAGAAAAAAGGAGCGAGAAAAAAATTGTTCCAATGCTTTGCATGCGTGAAAAACCCCGCAACCAGGATGGGCGAGAACCAACTCACAGCATAGCAGCCTACTGAGATCAAATTTAGTTCTTCTATGTTCCGTGTGTGTTAGAATTTGATTTCCATTTTTTTTTATACAGGCGCACGATCAGTTACCGTGTGTAGTAACATACAAATAAGTGAGGATTTTTTGTTGTTGTTTTCTTGCAAAATGGAAACAGCTATTCTCTAGAAATGGTAATGGAAATGCACCATTAATGTTTTGGGCAGTACGAGACACCCTGTGTTGCTACGGATCGAGCGAAAAATTATGCGTGTAGAAAAATTCATGTGTACGTGTGCATGTGTTTGTGCGCCTGTGTGTGAGATGATAGGAAAGTGGAAAATTGTATTGTCCTCCTTCATTCCACCATCCCTCCCTCCCTTCCCCTTATCATCAGCCAGGCGGCAATGCCAACACCTTGTAATTCTGTACACCTTTGGCGATTTGTAACGAAATTCGCACCACCATACAATGCATGAAAACGATACAAGCAGTCGCCTGGTGTTGCACGGTGACGATCATGCGAATAGCGAAATTTAGAAGCAAAAAAAAAACTCCTCTTTTCGGGAGACTGTCCGCACCATTCCGCACAAACACCACGATACCGCGAAATGCTTCGGCGTTTGTGCGCGTTGTTAAAATTGTGCATTCCGCGTTGAGTGTGTAGTAGGAAATTATGAATTTAGCGAGCGAGAAAAAAGTAAACCCGAGAGTGTGTGGTACACGGTGCACGATGAGAGCAAACATTATGGTGAATGAAAATGAGCAAAATCATCACCAATCTCGTCATCGGAAAATATTTGGTTGGCACTGTCGCGTAAAGCTTGGGCAGCAAAGGCGCAATGGCGAGAATATATCAATCAGGCTCGAAATAGGGTCCGTCACAGTGCCGTCTCATCGGCACAAACGGCACATTATGGTGGGTTGGGTAAATGCTACACTTACAGAAGGGGGTTTCTCCCACCCCAATAAGCGAATTGTAGCGGATTTCATCGCGCAGCACATCAGTTTACATATCAGGTGTTTAGCTAATGTTTCCCAACAATCCGAGCTGGCCAGTGCAAAGAAATCAATGCGTTGAAAGTAGCCACGGCATGAGATGGGGTTTGCTTTTTCTGCTTGCCTTGCTTTCCGTGCGCTCCGATGCATGCGTGCGCCTGCGTGTGTACATGTGTGCGTTCGCGTCCCGTGTCACCCATACGCTCATGTTTTTTTGTTGCTTTTTTTCTTCGTTCATCCACGTCGAATGGCGTACGCGATGGAACAGTTTCGCTTTTCCATCATCCACCAGCGATTGAACGTGCGCGCGCGCGCACATACAAAAACAGACACACACACACACGGGGTGTCAGTAGTTTTTCCCACTGGTGTGTGCGAGTTTTTGGAGCTGCGTGTCGATGTGTGCGTGTGTGTTTATGTGCGTCCGTGCTTGCACGTGAATGCATGAGCGATCAAAATTAAGATCATGCACAAAAAACCAAGATTCATTTCAATCTCGCTACATTTTGTGGCTTACTGTCCACCTTACCCCTCCCTCCCCCACACCCCACCCGGACATTCTACTCGCACTGAAATACTCTAAAACGAGCAACAAATAATATAGATCTTGTCCAGAAGGCTACCTTGATCTGTTGGTTCCTGCTCACGACGAAAATACATTTCCTTCACGCCGAACGTGATGCGTGAGAACAATTGAGAGCCACGAATCTCGACCGCCCTCCACACACACACACACGGCTATGGTTGAGAAAAATGTGTGAATCCGCCATTAGAATAAAACACCGGAGCACACACACACGCACAGGAGAGCGAGAGCAGCGAAACGAAAGAGCACAAACGAAACGTGCGAAGGAGAAAGTGTGGGCGATGCTGTACGGATTGTTGCCTTTACGAAATATCCTCCGAGATTGGGTGCGTGTGTGCGTGTGTGTGTGAGGGTTTGTGTGCTGATCTTGACTGGTGAAGTTTACCAGCAACCACTAAAACGCCCGTACGCAACCTTAAAAAAAAGCGAAATCGACAGATCGAATATCCTCGCCGCTCACAGCTCGCGCCTGACTCGCAAAATGAGATGTGGTGAAACGTTTTTCTTTTGTTGCTCATCTTCGTTGCATGAGACGGTGTTATTCGTTCCGTGACTGTGACACGAATTTCCTGTGCTGAGCTGTGTTTTGTTATGTGGTTTCGATGCTCTATTCAGAGCTCGTTCGCTAGTAGTGTAGTGGAAAATGGTAGTGGTATTGGTGAAATTCGTCCTTTTTTGTGCATAAATATGAATTGTTCTACCTTTGTGTTGCAAGTTGCAGTACATTAATTTTCATGTGAAGTTTTTTATTTGCTCCAAAATCAGTTCAGTGCGTGAAAGTGTGTGTGTGTGAAATCAGATGGAAAACAACCAGAAAGCCGTTTTCCGTGTGTTCGCTCCAATTCGAATCGATTGGATAAATTTTACAGCAAGTTGTCCGTTCTCTCTCCCACAGTTGTAACGGAACGGGACGCGCCAAGCTAGGATAATTAACAAACAAATGCGCCCACAGCAAAACAAACCAAAAAAAGGGAAGTGAAAATTGTAGTGCAAGTGTACTGGAAAGTGTAGCACAGTGTAAGCAATGAAAGAGAAAACAGAAGCGTTGTGTGCAGTGTGATTGGAGGTGTGAGCGAAGTGCCCGATAGAAATAGAAACTCTTCACCACGGAAGACACAAGAACACACGGTACGAAAGTGTGTAAGCAAAACGGCAAACAACCGATAGTGAACGGACGCAGTGTGTCGAATTGAGGAAATTTGGAACAACTCCAGAAAGAAAGTGTCCTGTGTCGACCTCGGAAGACGAGAAGAACCCCGCCGCAGAGTCTTGCAGGAATCTCGCTCGTTCTCCTTCGCCACGGAAGTGCAACAGTTCGGCTGGTGAAGCTCCGTACCTTACAGTCCTGCGTTGTGTTCCCCCACCTCCAGCCGCCAGACACAAAACTCGGCAACTCCCGGCACCAGGCAACACCCGGAAGTTGAAACCAGCGAACCACGGTGAGTGAGTGAGCCGGTTTGAATACAGCCCGCGTGGTCGTTCGCGTGTCAGTTCCGAGTTCCGTGTTGGTGGTGGTGGTGGAGGTTGAATTCCCGTTCGTTGCGGAGGTTACTGCCCGATATTGTCCACTGCTGGAAAACATTGTTAGCTTCGATTTCAACACCGCGAATATTCCTTCTCGCCCTGTATCGAATGCAGTACCAGAGCGGTCACAATAAATTGGTACCACCGACGGGGAGGAATTTGTGAACATCTTCGTGCTCGATACGATCGAAACCTCCAGTGCGCTTGTATCCGCATGGGCGGGTGTACGCAGGCACATAGATGATGGTGCCGTTGCGATCTGACTCATGGTGCGCTACTGGTTTCGTGCTCGATCTGACAGCAGTGAAGCCATAAAAACCAGCAGTGTACACGGCACACCGAAAAATACGGATACGGCACGAGGAAGGAACCGAACGGAACGAAGGTCCAGCAGCAGCTACCGATCGTGCACCGCTCTAGGCGAAGGGAGAAAGAAACGATTTTATACGCCGATCCGTTCTACTCGAGCGTTTTCGAGACGCAGCGAAACCCCAAAACAGGAACCAACAACAACGCAGCCACCGAGAGTGTAACCACAAGGCACAAGCAACAGCAAAGCAACAACAACAAAAAAAAACTCCCCCAAAACGCCAACTAGCAACATTCACCCACAACAACAACAGCAACAACAAGCCAAAGTCTACAAGTCCCGTGTGACACACCAGTGTTGTCATCAACCAACCAGCTGTTGTGGGCAGGCATCATCCACCGCCACACACACCGCCCGGTTTTCGCACCACGCGTCTGACCGTGTCGATCGTCCTGTCGGTGTCCTGCCGTCTATCATTGCCTGCGACCAACACACCACCCCCCTCCCCCCTCCACTTCCACCCCACGGGACCCGTGCTAGACGGGTGCGTTCGTGCGATACGGTTCGTCATCGGCGTGTCGTCAGCATCGCGGCATCATCACCATATCGCAACCATTTGAGCTACGAGGAAACAAAATGGCGGGTGGTGAGCATACATTCGGTAGGAAGACATTTCACAAGCCAACCTATTGCCATCACTGTTCGGATCTGCTGTGGGGGCTCATCGGACAAGGATACATCTGTGAAGGTGCGTGCGTGTTGATTCTGTGTTTCGATCTCATTGCTACACTGCTTCACACTGGTCTCACTGGTTCTCATTTCAGCTCTGGGAGGGGGTCTATCTTTTATCACTTCCGCTCTTACTACCATTGTGTGCGTGTCCATTTCATGCTTTTCTCCCTCACTTATGCTTGCTTGCTCTCTCTGTTTAATGAGGAGAGTCTGCTACAATTTCTGTTCCATTAAGCAATTCTTTTGATTCTACCGGATCAACTACAAGTAACAATTGCTTATCTCTAGTTGTATATTAAAAATGACTAGTTAAGTGATAATTCCGATAAGTTAGTTTCGCTCTTCATTGCATAATTTAATTAACAATTTTGAATAAAATTAAAAAGTGAATATCTTTACACCGTCATATAACAAAAATCCATATCTTATTACTACTTGAAATGTCCATTTTTATTACCCAATTTGAGCATTTTACAATGAGGAAACTCCTGAGCCGCTAACAATTTACACGTTCGTGCAAAAAAAAAGCATCTACTGCAATGCATAGTACAGAGTGGGATAACTTGTACGAAGATTTTATGGATCATTTCTAAAGATGCAGATTAATATAAAAACATTCAAAGTCTCTTCATGACGCAAATCAAACTGCTTTAGTTGGCCAACAATAAAACAAACCGATTTTTTTTTCTCCTTTTCACTCTGCTCGTGCTGTGCAACCCGAATTAAACACAGCAGATTAGCATAGGTGGATGGTTTCGCATCCAGATACGATTACGGCCCGTACTGCACAAACCGCTGTGTGTGACCCTCTAGTAGTTTTGGTGAACCAGCGTTGCGTTTTTCCTATTAGCATTAGCGGGGGTAAATCGATGAAGGGCTTTTCATGCGTCATCACTGTTCATTGCCACCCGGTCGACCATAGTCGGTGGTCAGGTGTGGCGGTGGTGGTGCTGCTGCTTTAAATTTCCTCCACCGAAGTTACCCGGGAAAATCGGCGTGTCCGGGTGTGGTGCCCGTCTTAAGGGAAATGGGTAGAAAATAGATTCAATGCTGAACACATCACATAAACCCACTGGCTAACATAAACATCGGTTCAGCACGCTGCATATGTTCACGTGCGTTATTTCTTTCTGTTCCCTAGTAACACTTTTCATACTACTCATGAGCATGTTTTTTGTTTAATGGAATTACTCAATCTACAGAAACCAGCACACACATATGTACTAACAGCATTAACAGACTGATTTATGTAGTGTGGGAAAACTAACTAAGTTTGATAAATAAAATATTTTTGAATAAGCAACCATGCGCCTCCATTGTGATTTTGGGGCAATTCATTTCGATTTACAAAAATGTTTTAGAAATGGAATGTTAGAGATTGATAAATAATTATCATAAATTATAATTTTTATTATATTCAGCATACTAAATCCACAAGGTTATGAAGCTTAGCTATTTACAAATACCTAATGTTCGTAAAACACCAGGCGCCTCCATAGAGATTGACGTTTGATGAAGAAACTGAAAAGTTCAGTATTGAGTGCTATCAGTAAATAAGCATAAGCTTTAACAATCTAGCCAAAAAATGATTTAGTATTTATATACCTTCCATATGTTGTGCTATTTGATGTTTGGTGCATTAAATGCATCAATGATATTGTGTCACACGTATTGTATAACTTTTACATTCTAAAGAATTTAATCGTATTTTAGTACGTCACAGAAGCTTTTACTTGTACTGTACAGCTACTGTACTTGTACAGAAACAATAACAACTTCATTAAAAACATATTACGTTGGTACAGTTCCGATCTCAACTGTTGTAGGTTTATTCTTTTATTTTATTTGAGATTAAAAGTAAAAAAAAGGTTTCAAACTTAGAATAAATTACATTAACTTTTAAACGCAAATTGGTTAGACTATTACGTGTTTTAGTCAGTTGACCTACATTTTTCGGAACAAACCTATTTAGTTCTGATATCACTTCCACCCACATAGTGCATGCGAACTTCACTCTGTTCGTCTGGTATCAGAGCGGACAATGATGAGTCACTCATTGCGCTGTCGCTCTTTGGGAGAGCAGCGTGAGTGCCAGTACAATCGACACTGCCACTGGTTTCACGCAACTATCTTTAATTATTCCATAGTCAACCATTTCCTCAGCTTGGTGCTGATTGATAAACGATCACAGACAAAAAAACACTATTTTATCTACTGAGCGACGATGGCATCAGAGCAGTTCGTTAGGTCTTGCTATAAGCTATCATGTGGGGTTTTGGGGTTTCAACAAACTGTTGTGTGTGTGTGTGTAATTTCTCCATGTAATAAAATGTTTAAACAAATGTGTTTCTACCTTTCTTCTCTTCTCTTCCGTTTCAGTGTGCAACTTTATAGTACACGAAAAGTGCGTTACCAATATCGTGACACCGTGCACGGGCATCGCACCGTACCTTATCCGGAACCCGGTCGCACACTGTTGGTCCGAACCGTCGCACCACAAGCGCAAGTTTTGTTCGGTTTGTCGTAAGCGATTAGATGAAACTCCCGCCGTTCATTGCTTGAGTAAGTAAACAACCGTTTCGCTTGTTTTGTCTGTGTAGCTTTATTTCAACCCCCTTTTTTTGCCACACACGTATTGTTGCTGTACGGGGACACCAAGCTCCGGTGCGCCATACGTGTGGTGTGGCCCGATTTTTTCTTTGTTCCCATCGTACACAATGCTGCAAAATCGGGGCGGGTGCAATACGCGTTGCTATGGTTATTTCTGGAATCGCATTCGCAGCCATTTTGTTGTGTGCCGTTCTCGACGCTGTTTCCCTGGGCTGGGCTGGCTAAATATTTACTGTACCGCACTGGTGGAGTGCATATCAGTGCCATGCCACCCTTTTTCCGATACATTTTGACGTTGTGCTTGATTGTTTTGTAGAGTTTGCTACCGAATCGTGTTGGTGAAACGATAAAGATCACAGCCGTTACAGTTGCATCCCAACAATAAATACACTTTATTTTGCAGTATGTGAGTACTTTGCACATGTCGAGTGCCAGGATTTTGCCATCCCCGACTGTAAGGAGAATGCAACCTACGTCCCGGGTAAGGAATTGGGCCACGTCAAACATCAGCATCACTGGCGTGAAGGCAACCTGCCACAATCGTCCAAGTGTGCGTACTGCAAGAAGACATGCTGGTCTTACGAATGCCTTACAGGTAGGTGAATCGGGCGAAGCTTCGCAATTATACCCCCGGCTGCTAGTTAAGGGTCACCCAAGCCTGGATTAAATAATATGTTCTGATCGTTTCCCACCCACCCAGGTTATCGTTGCGAATGGTGTGGCACCACCACCCATGGCGGATGCAGAAACAACATCCCGGCCGAATGTACGTTCGGCACGCTGCAACCGATCTACCTGCCACCGCACGCCGTCTCCATACCCCGGACGGAGGTGCCGATGGAGGCGATCATCGGTGTGCAGAACCGCAACAAAGGAACACCGGGAATACAGCGCGACTATTCCTGTCGTAAGTGTCATTGTTCCGGGGGTACCATCCCTGTTGCACACATTGGAGCCAGAAATGAGGTGGAAAATTGTTTAAAAATGGAGAATGGTTTTTATTGCAAAAGTTGATCATTTCGATTCATTGGTTTCCTTCATTCCTTTCATTCGTTCGAAGATAATGCTTTTCATTTTCGAAGGGCGTTAGCGAGCTGTGTCTGTTTAACGATGTGTGTTATACATTTTAATTTTGCATTTTGATGTCACATTTTTTCAACTTTTCTATTCTACATTATTCTACCAAACTGAGGTTTTATAATTTCATTTTTTCTTTCAATCTTTTCTTCATGCCTTCCCTTTTTTTCTTCTTTTCTTCCTTTTCTGTTTCACTTCATCACGATATCGAAACAACGCCTCGCGTATGAAACGATTGTTTTGTGTTTTTTTTTATTTCTTTAAAAAACACACACTCTCAAAACCTTTCGTTTTCGTCGTCTACGTGTGCCTTTCGCTGCCACCTTGTGCCCATTATCGCTATTTATTTCATTTTACTACTACTGCTCGTGTATCCATTTCTACACGTTGCTTGCTACCACCACCATCAAACCCATTTGTCCCATTTGTGGTTCGCTTCGCTGGCCAACGCTACCTAACGCTGAATGTTGTCCCGCCGATGGTATGCTCATTCTCGCTCCCTTTGCGCTTGGGCGTTACGTGCCACCACGTGAAATAATGATCGTGTGCATCCGGCGCGCGTGACACGTCCGTAGCGGAACTGTGGACAATCGGGCTGTATCAGGACGATGAGCAGCAGCATCAGCAGCACCAACAGGAGCAAAACTATTGTAGCGAAAGCACGGAACTACTGCTGCGCAGTGTGCAGCAGGAAGAGCAAAAGTGTCGAGCGGTGCCACTGTCACCGGTCAGCTTCACCTTCTACGATGACGATGACAGCGCTTCCAGCACGGTTGGATCGATGGCGGTGGATAGGGGTGACCAGCAGCAGCGGAAACCCGACGAGCCGCAGCCACAACAGTACCACAGCGATAACAGTTTGCTGCTGCGAACGGAAGACGACTGGCCAATGCGGCCGACCCGGAGCCGCAATCTCATCCATCCCGCGCTCAGGCGCTCGAAAGCCACCAATGCTGGCCCGCCGACCGATACGCTGGTGACGCGCAGCCGCTCCTTTCAGGATCAAACCAACAGCATTCCAAAACGCTTTGTCAAATCGGCCGCATACTACAGTCCGCGGTTTTTGACACGATTTCGCAAGAAGCACCAGGCGCCTCCATCGATAATGCGACGATCGCCATCGCCGCTGGAGGCACGGCAGGAGGGGCCACTGAACGGCAGTGAACTTTCCAAGCTGCTGCTTGCCCGTGGTGCGCTAGAGCCGACCACAATCGCTCCGATGCGTGCCGCACTCGCCTCGGTGCTTGTACATGCACCGTCCGGCTCACTGACGTCATCGTCCGTGTGCGCTTCGGCACCGTTTCGGGTGGCCGTTTGTGGGCTAAATGGGACCGATGCCGTGTACGGAATGGGCACACCGGTGGAACGTTCTTCCTCGTTCGACTGCACGACGGCACCAGCCGCGGCAGCAGCCGTGGGTAATTTCGGTCACCATCTGACGGTGGCGTCAGCGAACGAACTGCTTACCTGCGTTGAACCGAGGCGGGTTGTGTCGTACGATGACGTCAGTGGGTTCAGCTTCATCGACGACGATGATGGTGCCGAACCGAACGGTACCGCTGGCGTCAGTGCATTCGCGAGGGTGGCCCCCGGTAGTGAAACTACCAACGTGACACCGACCGGAAGAAGCGATATCGATACGGAACGCTTTCGGAGCGTATTGGAGGCTGGTGCGGTGCCAGACCACGGTACCGTTTCTCACCCACCGACGCAACATCTTCTCGGCCGCATTTATCGCCAGATGCGCAAGTGTTCGATGGGTTGGAGCAAAACTGGATGTCGTGTACGCAGAGGTGCGATTATGGTTTTTTAGTTTTGTTTTGTTTGGTTTTTATCCTTTTTTTTGTTTTCTAGTTTTCATAGTTGATTTGGTATGGTTTGGTTTATTTATGCATTTTGACACTTATGGTTATTGTTTCATTGCATTTTCCCTTGTTTTACGTTAACCTTTCGTTTGTTATATATTACTGTTAAGAAAATATTTTCCCTACTCGTATTCTTGTTTTGCAACAATCACAATTGGCATAACGAATGACGCATCCGCTGTGTGTTTGTGTGTGTGTGTGTGTTGCATTATATTGTCCGTGCCTCAAGTATTGGCCCACCGCTTTGAGGAATGTGTGTTTCGCTTACTAACACTGAAGCTACATCAGACTTTCAAGACTTCAACCGCAGCGTCAGCCCAACCATAATCTCATGGTGGTGAGAGAGATGCAACACAACAACAACAGCAACAAAAACACACAACCAAACTTCATGAACACTTTCGTTGCAAGTACACTCACACCAAACGCACCAACGAAGGTGGTACGAATGCAACAGGATGGCCCACCCCCCTCCGGGCTCGAACCTTGCACACACTGCAGCCGCAACAAACGCATCGTCCCCGAAAATGCGCCGAATGACGAATGCAATACGGGCACAGGCATACGAGCCACAAGTGATCCTTGCAACACAAATAGCTCCCCCCCTCCCCGCCAGGCAGTCTCTCCGCGGCAGCCGAAAGAAAGAGAGCGCAACGAGAGAGCAGTGAAAGAGCGATCGAGTGGATGGCAAAGTCGCAAACAAAAGCACAAAACGAAAAAAGAAAACGGCCATTCGCGAACAATAAAGGTGTGCGGTGTGAGTGTGTATGTGTATGTGTGGTTTTGTGTTCACTTGTGTGACGGCAGTCGATCCTGGGTTCCTTGAGAGGCCAACCACCACCACCATCATGTCGTGTTGTTAATTTCGTGCGAAAATCGATAAAGTTAAGGCATCTGGATTTTTTTTTTACAAAACACTCCCCAACGCGTTTTCATCGCACATTTTACCAAAAATGGGTCTCCGTTCTGGTGGGAGTTTCGTTTCGTTTTTTTTTTCTCTTTTCGGAAGGTTCTCGATTGCACAAAAAGTTACATACAACACACACGGACATTCCTTTCTTTTGCTAACACCAACAACCAAATCGGCATGTCTAGGGCGCACTGTACGTTTAACCGATTTGTTACTTCATTGTGAAACAATTAATGAACAGGAATTGGCTTAAGGAATAGAAGTTCCACAAAAAAAAAAGATGCTTTAGAGTGCTCTACAGCTTGTGCTTGGAGTTGCGAAAAAACCTTGCAGTCAGCGAATGGTTTGAGTGTACTTAATTTCGCCATCCCGTTTTTTTCCCTCCCTTTATGGGGTTTTACTCACCTGTTTCTAAATGATGTTCTACTCTTTATAAGCGACACTGCGTGTATGGTGGCAAATGTACAATTCATCTCAATCTCTCTGTCTCTCTTTCCCGTTTTTCTTACCTTGTGCAATGCAATCTTCCGTTCGCTGAATGCCACAATTTCATCGGGGCACTTCCATGCGGTCGGAACGACGACGGCTCCTTGCACACCGCTACTCGTCCTCCATTACCACCCACCTTACCCCCACAACAACAACAACAACAACAACAAAAACCAACCGTCCTGCTTCATTCGAACGCATCCATCCAACAACAACACCAGCTCGCAGCATCTCCGAGGAGATAACGGCGGAGAACCGCTATCGCGACGATGAGTACGTACCAAGAGGCGAGAGTAGCGGCTCCGGTACTCACTCGAAGCCAGATTCTGCGCATAAGCCCGATAAAGATAAGGATAAGAAAGATAAGGACAAGGAGGAGCGCGATGAAGGTACGTATACGTGTGTGGGAGTGTGTGTGCGCGCGGTTGCGTGTAAAAATCCTTGCTGGTGTGCGAGAGAACGGCTCGTTAAAATTGCCATTGTTCGCACGACCGGAAACGGTGGGCCCGTGTGCGAGAGATGGTCTATTTTAACATTACAGCCTCCAAAAAAACCAGACTCAGCCGGATTTGATGTGGTGCGTGCAGTCTCAGATTCATCCAACGTGGAATGGATGGATGGATGGATACTGTCTGGGCCATATGATGGGGATGCAGAGCCAAAAATAAAATGAAAATAACAAATCGATCCATCAATGGTCAAACGATAACTAAGCGAATTGTCTGACGGCTCAGTTGAGATGCAAAAACCCTGCAATTAACGCTTTCCATCATACGTCCTATTTCAGAAACAATCAAGGTATTCGACGGAAACTGTTCATATCGAAGAAGAATTTTCAGAGCCATTAATGTACCTAGAACATGCTCGTTGGAACAACTGTTGACCACCGCCTTGAGGGCCTTCCACATAGCCAGGGATCCAAATGTATGTACCGCACGGTGTGGTGACAACATTCCGTTCGCAAATAGCGCAATCTAAACGCCACCCTACCTTACACGTTTTTGCAGCTATTTTTTCTCACTGATGTCTATGGCGACGAGGTCAGATTGCAGGATCCGAATCCAGTACCAGGCCTACACCGTGTAGAGGGCAAAAGACCAGCTATATACTTAAGATTTCGGTAAGTGTTTGCACCAGTTGCCGGTGAACGTATGCAATAACGCGCGCCGCGTCCTTCGTTCCAGTGATAAGGAGAATGATCACGGCTTTGTGCGCGTCTATCCGGGTAAGCTGCAAGTGGAGAACGCTTACGTTATCATACCGGTGGACAACGATACCACCGTCAAGGATCTGATTTGCGAATCACTCAAAAAGTTCGGCCTCCAGAGCCACCAGATCGAGGACTACCGCTGTTCGGAGATACTGCTCGATCGGGGCGTAACCGAGCGAGTACTGTCGTGGAACGAGCGACCGTGGGAGATCATGAAGCAGCTCGGGAAGGATTCGATCCGGCAGATGGAGCTGATGCGGTTCTATCTGCAGCTCAAGCAGGACCCGCACGGTCCGAACCTGGCACTGTTCGTTGGCAACCTGCCGCCCGGGCTGTCCCAGCGCAACTACGAGCACATACTGACGGAGTTTCTGGGCTTCGAGAACAAGTTCAGCAGCATTGGTCCGATCTACTACGAGTACGGTTCGCTAGTGATAACCTACGAAAATGCATCCAAAGCTGTAAGTTTGGACCGCTTTTGACAGTGAAACGATTTTATGCTAATGTCCGTGTGTGTGTGTGTGGTTGGGTTGCAGGTACGTGCATTCCAGGCGCTACGGGAGTCCAAGTATGAGGAGAAACATTTGCTCGTGCTGCTGTTGCCCAACATCGAACCGAGCATGGTACCGGCCGGTGTCCAACCGTTGCTGGTGTTTGTCAATGTCAAGTCCGGAGGATGCCAGGGTCTAGAGCTTATTAGTAGTTTTCGTAAATTATTAAATCCATATCAAGTGTTTGATTTGGATAACGGTGGACCACTGCCTGGGTAGGTGACGATTTGTTGTAGCGTTGAGCTGCTAAAATCTACCGCATGCGTTACCTAACCGTATGACCATTTCCCCGTACCTTTGCAGGCTATACGTTTTCCGACACATTCAGGATTATAAAATTCTGGTGTGCGGTGGCGATGGTACGATCGGATGGGTGTTGCAGTGCCTGGACAACGTTGGTCAAGATTCGGAATGCTCTAGCCCACCGTGTGCCATCGTCCCCTTAGGCACCGGTAAGTATCGAAGGTCGAATGCAACCCCGTAACAAACTGGAAACCTTATGCAATTTCTGTTTCTGTTTTGCTTACCTCGTCTAGGTAATGATTTGGCACGCGTGCTACGTTGGGGTGCCGGTTACACCGGTGGCGAAGACCCGCTAAATCTGCTGCGTGACGTAATAGATGCGGAAGAAATACGGCTAGACCGCTGGACGGTAGTCTTCCATCCGGAGGACAAACCGGAAGATGCCACACCGAAGGCGCAACCCAACTCAACCGGTAAGAAGAAGAAAATTCAACAGCAACAGCAACAGCAACAACAACAACAGCAACAGCAACAGCAACAACAGCAACATCAGCAGAACCAACAACACCATCACCCATCGGTGGCAATCGTGGCCAACCCGGCGCAAGGTCATTTGCTCTACTTTGATGGCTCAAATTTGCAATTATTTCTCTCTATAAATCTCTCTCTCTCTTTCTCTCTCTCTCTCTCACTATCTATCTATCTACCCCTCATATTAATTATCTGTTTTTGTTGTCCTATTACTTGCATATGGCCACCCTCGCTTTACTTGCTACCAAATTTTTCACTCCCGTTTTAGTACATGCATACGTACATCGTGGCTCTCGCGATGCTGTCGTTACACACCTACCCCCAACCAATATTCTCTACTACTTGGTACCATTATGTCGGTTGTGCCGTTTGTTCGAACAACAATATTAACTAGTGTCGCATCCTTCCGTTTAGCGTTCCAAGTATATTTTATCACCTGGAAGTAATGGTGCTTAATAGTTAGCTTGCCTACGAAAAGAAGGCAACACACAAAACTCAAATCAAGTATACCTTGTAAAAAAAAAAACCAAAAGCCTACAGTACAGTAAATTTGCAGAACATACCTCCCTCAGCTGCAGCAAACAAATAGCGTCCGCGTACAAATCCCACAGTAGTGTGTTGTTCCAACCCCTGTTTATCTGTCGCAATGCCCTGTACTAACCGGCATACTGGCCAGCTGTGCTTGCTTACCTTACGTTACGCTACCGACAGTAGTGTGTAAACTACCCGGTTCCGTCCACACTAGATGCCATCGCGTGGTGGTAACATTGTATGCCTCCGTCGTAGTTTTGTAATGGAATGAATGGTGTGCATGCTGTCTGTATTTCTTCACTTGTCCACCGAAACATCCGCCCAGGATTGTGGCAGAGGGCGACGGTGACGGTTATATGAGTCAGTTATATTAAAACACGAATTAAACAGCTCTATAGAGGCAGATCTTTGTTGGGTCGTGAGCGAAAGAGGTTCCTCCGTGGTAATGAGGATCATCTGAACGAGTGCGCTCTGTTTGTTCCGCAAAATGAAAACGCGTCGAAGATCGAACCAGTGAGATTCAGCTCGAACAAGCCTAAATACTCCAATGAGCGCATTGATACTGCATCATTTTTCTCGTATCTTAAGAAAACTCTACTCTTCCAGAGCGCAATCAAGCGAGCACTTCACTCAAACCGATCGTTCAAGCGAAATATTGCTTAACGCTCAAAGGCGCTCTTTTGACCAGATTTCGTTCGTCGCTCCGTGGCATTACGCTCAGTTTGGTGCTACGCTGAGCAACTACAAAACTCTATGTAGATTAACAATTGCTTAATTATTCACATATCTTAAGAACACACAACTCAGCTCAACTCGCTTATTCCAGAAGGGTTTTGCTTAACGCTCAAAAGCGCTCTTTTGAGCAGAACACACGATCGACTTAGCTCAATTGAAAGAGCTGCTTGACCCAACACTAACAAGTGAAGTAATACCACATGAGGTACACATTTATTTCTTTGCTTTGAATAACATGCTTAGGGTTTGTTAAGCTATCTCTTGAACCTTAACTTAAAAATAAGCGTTTATTTTTACAAATTACATTACAAACGGCTTGTCGGAAGGACTGGAAGGAAACGGCTAAAGTAAATATTCGATCAGCAAACTACATAATGGCCATGATGGAAACTGAATCTTACGTTATACCGAAAACAGTATAACGAGTATCTCTTTTAAATATATATATACATAGTTTATCCTCATCACACTAAATGAACTAACCACCACAGACATAGTTGATGGATGTTGCTGTAAATACTGTTCTAGGCCGGTCGGTGTTGTTGTTGATATGCTCGTTGTCATTATTGGAATGGATGTGTTTTGGTGTATAAAGGGCCAAAGTGTTACATTTCGTCGATAGCCTGGTTTGAAATTGGTACACCGATGCAAAGCAAAGTTGGTTTAGGTTGAAATTTCAACAAAACGAATCACACCCGCGTACCAGCGAACCAGCATCGAACGAACAATAACACTGGCATCAAGCAGATGAACCCCAAGCGGTTCGGACACCATGATCGCACGTTTGTTGAACGTTTGCATTAATAACTTCCGTGTTGTTTTCTCCCGCATCAGTTGTTGGAGGCGCCCAAAGTGAGGATAACTCGCAGATATTCGTAATGAACAACTACTTCGGTATCGGCATCGATGCCGACCTGTGCTTGGACTTCCATAATGCTCGCGAGGAAAATCCGAACAAGTTCAACTCGCGGCTACACAACAAGGGCGTGTACGTGAAGATGGGCCTGCGGAAGATGGTCGGACGAAAGATGGTAAAGGAGCTGCATAAGGAGCTGCGGCTTGAGGTGGACGGGAAGGTTGTGGAGCTACCGCCAGTTGAGGGTATTATCATACTGAATATCTTAAGGTGAGTGCCGGCTTGTGAGATAAAAAAAACGAGTACCAGTTCCACTCAAACCCTGACGCATCTCTGTTGTTGTAAATGCAGCTGGGGTTCCGGAGCAAATCCATGGGGACCGGAAAAGGAGGATCAGTTCAGCAAACCGAACCACTGGGACGGTATGCTGGAAGTTGTCGGCGTTACCGGTGTAGTGCATTTGGGACAGATCCAGTCCGGGCTGCGCTCGGCCATGCGAATAGCCCAGGTAAGGGTGTTCGACGGACCGTGAGACACGGACTTTTAAGATCTAATCGCTCCACCATGTATTCCGCACAGGGTGGTCACATAAAAATTCATCTTCATTCCGACATACCGGTGCAGGTCGATGGAGAACCGTGGGTACAGAGCCCCGGTGATGTGGTCGTACTAAAATCGGCATTAAAGGTAAGTTTGTACCCCCGTTTGTACAGTGCCTTCCTATCACTATTCATCTGCGACGAAGAAAACATTGTCTGTTTTCGTTTTTCTTTTCAATGTTATTGGTTTGTTTTTGGCAGATCTTACGTTTTTCGTTCTTATTGGTCTCCGCATGTACATTCATTTCATTCGTTTTGGCTTCTTGCTGTTCATTTGCGTGACTTTCCGAATGGAAGATCTCATGAAGTGGTTGATAAAAATTCTTTCTTAACGATTTCGTTTTTTTTTTGTTTTGTTTTCATAAACAAAGATGTAAACATTTGCATGTGTGTCGTTTGTTTGAAAGCATCCTACAAAACTCCAACCATTAGCCACCAACACTTTACACGGCGCGTAGTATCTGAAGAACACACACACACACACAGTTCCCTGGTAGTTTATGTTGACTATTTTCCATTATTCCTACCATACTATGCCTTCCTTACCGTCACGTAATACCTGAACACTTACACCCAAACAGACAGTTGACGTTTTAGCGTTGCCTTTCCCTTTGCGTATTGTGTGTAGCGGGACTGGTTTTGCTCTCAGTACCACAATTGACCATGATTCATGTTGTAAATACCGTATGAACAAACCAACTCGACGAACCATTTCTGTATTATGAGATAGGGAAATCACCGTGAGCGAAACTTAGTGTTTTATCGTTCCGTTTCGACTACTAACTCATCTGAGTGCGCTCAGTAGAAGAAACATCTTTCGGAAAGGAAATACATTTCCCGCTGGTTGTATATGTATATACCGCATTCCCGATCAATCTATGTACCTAGTTGTCTGTATATTCGCTACTAAAATCTAGCTTTACTGAAAATTCTTTATTTTTTGTATAAAATTGTTTGTATTTATAAATAAAGAATATAAATCACTTAGCAAACCCATTGTCAAACAATCTACTAAAGGGGAGATATACAATCAGTAGCTTGAAATTAAAGCTATTTTTGGGATTTGGTTTTAAATAGACAAACTAAACCAAATAATTAGTATAAGGAGTTCTGCCATGTGGAAGCTATTTCTATTCACATGTACGTTGTAATTAAAAATAATTAGCGAAATACTCGAAAACTGATGTTTTTGAAGGATCTTCATCTTTAAACCAGTACTTGTCTTGCCGGATTTTGAGAGCTCAATTTCACAGAAAAGTAAAAGCGCACAGTTCAAGTTGAAAACGCGATAATCGGTTGTACATTAATCAGCATTTTCGCTCTAACAAAAGTACTATTCTATACTTGATATTATTTTCAAGTCAATCGGTTCAAATCTCTTCAAGAATTTATGGATAACGATCTGCAAAACACAGTTACGCTTGTGTTGTGCTTTGAGCTGTAATTCAATAGTTAGCAGAGTAATTGTGTTGTAATTGTTAACCAAACATTGCTGAAACCTCGTAACCTTATCGAGAATATATTTCTTCAGACATGCTGACTGTATATCTTACCCAATGTTTCATTTCCTTTGGAACTCTTTTCACAATCCTTCAAATGCATTTTGCAGTTTATGTTGCATTTATTATTTAACTTCCCCAGTGACAATAAACCTCCAATGCCGGGACAAAAGTGAATGACATAGTTTCCATGTAGTCACAACACACGCAAAATTAATTATACAACCAGACAGTGCAAATCTGATCGAACGTTAAATGCATACCCTCCCTTCGTGCTACCAACCAAACCAACTTGAAGCCGTGTGTGGTGTGCGTGCGTGACTGTGTGTTCGTGTGTGCGTGTGTGCGTGTTTGTCGTGAATGTCATTGTAAAGCAAAACCATAGAAGTAAATCTCGATTTCTGTTAACACTAATTATACATAACTGTTCAAGCATTAAAAACCCTCCACCCCCCCCCCCCCCCCCCCCCTCACACCACCCCACGTGTGTTTTGTTTTCCGAACCGAATACTGATCCAACCTTAAATGCAATTAACTTTCTATAGGCAACGATGCTGAAGAAAATTAAGAGCAAACGGAGGCTAACAGAACCGCATATCTCACCGGCCGTTGCGGGATTCTCGCAAGGGGGAGCTCCAGAAAATGGAGATCGTGATAAAGATGCCCTGAGCGGAACCTAGAGTACCCGTCCGTCCGGTCCTAGCTTTCTATTCTCCTGTTTTCTATGAACTCACCAAGAACAAAACGAAAAAAAAAACTAAACAAAGCGCAAAACGCAATCGTTAAACAAAGCTAGGGTTTGCGCGGAGCATAACGTCCAGGCAGGTTAAGCGAATTGCGCAACAACACAAGCGAAACACACAAGAAAAACTTTCAATCTGCACCAGCGGAAGATGGTTAGCACTAAAGTACTAGTTTAAAACCAACAAAAAAAACCCCAAACAAACGCTTTTCACTAGCTAAGACTATCGTTTAGTGCGCACACAGACACACACTTTATGTCTCGTACGTGTTCAATTCTAGAGTTCGCATTTTTCCTATTTGAGTTTGGATCACCACGTACGAACCGTTCCAGCTAATTACTGGTTTTCTTGCTAGAGCTGCATTAAGTTTAGTGATGATAGAGAGCGCATTTTCGTTGCAAACATTTACCGATCGGGTGATGATCCTTAGCGCAAACAAACCAGCATAAAAAAGGAAACTGTATTCAAAATACACCCATCATACCATTATGCCTTCCAGTTATGAATTGTTGCTCTAAGTTTCTCGGGAATGAGAAGATTAGCGGTTTTGGGCAGCCGGAGTTATGAGAAGCAAGAGCTAAAGTTACGGGGCCCACCTTCGATTGCATTTGTTGCGCGAACCCGCGGTGTTGTAATACTTTCCCCATCCGTATAATCGAATGTTTAGCAAACTAATCCACTCTCGACAGGAAGAAAAAACCAAAGATTTTAATTACGAATGAATGTACTGTACTACCCGTTAAAATGCAAACTGCCTCACTTGATACGATGTGTGTATATTGACCAAGCAAAACCCCCCTCCCCCGGAAACCAGCCCCTCCATAGTCTCTCGTTTCATATCGTAATCCTTAATTACACTCTTTCTCTCTCTCTACATATATCTCATTCACCGTAAAACTGCACATTATGGTACGTGTATTTCGAATGACTTGATATGTAATACTTATCGATTGATCTATTTGACGCACGCCACAAGTAGAAAGAAGTATCGCCATTTCCGACCATTTGTCACCCCATCGAACTCGCTTCTCGAAAAATACCCATTTACACACACACACACACACATACATACATTCATAAACACACATACACGTGAAATCCTTCCTTCCCGTGTTAGCCATTAGTAGAAGACACTATCAACACTTGCCACCATTCACATACTACCACGCACCAGTACCCGAAACAAGGAAATAGTACAACCGTAACAGTATCTTGAGCATTTCCCGGTTATGGGATCATGTCACACACACACACAAGCTCATCATCCACCCATCCACATCGATCCTCTTGTTCCGACGAATTTATATCACCCCGTTACGTGCGTTTGCTGCGTACTGTAACCACACTGGACACTCCACATCATGTGCTACACGGATTGACCTTTGTTCCCTTTTGGTTTGTTGTTCCATTTTGTGCTGCAAAACGTTACACATACAAAGACGCCTTCTATACTACACTCGCGTTGCTGCGTACGATGCAGTACGAGCGTTTATCGCTGTTCTGTTCTCCGTTTCTGACCTACGGCAGCATACATTTGCATTGTGCATTCACTTCTCTTCCCACATCAATGCATTGCATTCCCATTCGTTCCCATCTAACTTACCGATCGCTTGCTATCGTATCCTCGGATCGGTTATAGCTATTGTTTAATACGTTACACTATTGCTATTGTGTTTTTTTTTGCAACAGTACATTCTCTCCTTCGCTCTACTCTGTCTTTTTTACTGAGTTGTAGGAAGTAAACCGATTCGCAATATTCACAGTTTTATTCTCTCTATTTCTCTCTCTCTCTATCCCTTCTACTATTTTATTCGATGAGCATAAATCCTGCGTAAATATTTTACTTTCCCAAAAAAACAGAAATAGCTTGCAAGTTTAACTATTCATTGGCAGTTCTGTGCGTTACTATAATATTTCTAAATTGTTCCCTTTTTTTCTCTCTAGTCATTGTTTGTTGCGTTACGTTACGATACCGATACATTGCTAGTATTTAAAATGGAGTTTTCATTGTTTTTCATTGATGTAGCATTAAGTTAAAATTTCGAAAGTTAGTTTTGTTATTATTTATTCGTTTGTTTTCTTCATTTCTTCATTTCCTTCCGTTCTATATCATCTTACTACTAGGATGTACCATTGCTTCGATGGTATTGAGCGTGTTGTTTTATTTTTCTTTTATACATGGTTCAATAATTTTGATAATTTACCTGGGTTTTTTATTGTTATCTTTCCATTGTCGAAGTTGCTTCCGTTGTATCGGTAGTAACTTTTCGTAATACATTTCTTACTACCGTTTTTCGTTTTTATTTTATGATATTTAAGTAGTTTGCGGATATTTAAACAACAACAACAAAACACTTTCACTTTGCTCTTATTTTTATTACTTTTTCTTTAAACTTTCAACATGACGTATATGCCTTTACCTTCGCCACGATCAAATACGATGCTAAAAATGGTTTTCAATTCTTCTTTCTTCTTTCTTTTTTTTCTCCAAACCGTGTGGATGTCAAACAAACCAAACCAAATACACTAAACTGATCAAACGTTTCGAAACCACTCGATTTCTGATGGCTAAATAATCCCACTTGTGTTCCACTTGCCGGAACGCACAACTCAAACACGTTCGTTCGTACTCATCTAACAAATCAACAAACTGCAAACAACAAAACTGATCACCAAACGCAAATACTAAAAAAAATAATTGTATAAAACATATGGAACAATTCAAACATCTTTTGCGTCCAAATACCATAATTATTTTTGTACTACTTATACGAAAACTAAACCAAACAAAAACCCCCCTAACGATCGGAACATGAAACGATGTGAATCCAACGTTCAACGATACATTTTCTACTCACTGTTACGCGTTATACTGAACACACGCATAAAACCTACAATGGCAAAAACCAAAAAATCAAAACAACAAAACTTAAAACCCCGCAAAACACACGAAACCCCACTACAATTTTTGAATAACTCTCATGGACCGGACGGCGGCGGCAACGAACGACGATTATGATGGTGTTGGTTGGCGCGAACTTAATGCAACTGTGCGCTAGGCAACAATGTTGAAAAAAATGAAAGGAAAAATGAAACGACGCAACACCGAGCCGACGATGCAGGTGATGGGTCCGTCGGGGATCCAGATGACGCTGGCCGCACCCCAGGAACCCGACGAGGTCGACTCCAATAATACAGATTTTTGAATATGGTATAACGAGCGATTAATTTAACGTGCTTCGTCGTTTGCGGGTGTTTCGTGGGGGAAGGAGAACTAGCGTATCGGAGTGGGGTGGGCATGGTGGAGAATGGAAAGGAAAGGTGTGTTCTACGTTTGAAACGGAACAGGCAACTATCGTCCCGTTTTGTCGTCACCAGTCATCACTAGCAAACACCCAACGTGTTACACAGAAATTAGGTTTCGAAAACCACTGACAGCGTCTGTTTGTTGCGGCCAGACTAAATGTAGTTTAGACCTTGCTGGACCACGTTGCCATTGCTGAAGTTACCTCGTTGCAAGAGATCGAGCCGCAATCGATCTACAAAGGCTTTTTTGTCCCTCCTCACGCACTCCTTACTTTATTCCCAAGTTCTTCATGGAAAGTTCTAATTACCAAAAACTCCTCCATTTTGTACAGTGGACAATAGTATAACTTATGAGGTCCTTCAAAAGAATATTCTTGAAACGATTTTGCAATACGGTTTGCCGAAGAAGTGCTGCAGCGATGGCGGTCACCAGAAAATTTCCAACTCAGCAAAACCCCTCCAACGCTCGTCACCACCAATTCCTATCCGAGTGTGTTTGTGTGTTTGTATGTGGATACGATTGGGGTGGAGATTCTGCAGGACGAAGAATGATGCACTTTGCACGTACTTGTGCAACGGAGATGCGGTAGATCAACCGCATCAGGAACGATCGAACCAAAACCTTCTCCCACATACGCCCAGAACAAGGCTAGTTAAAGGCGGAACACACGCGAAGCACGCATTCGGAGCGGGGGGCCAAAATGAACGTGCGAAAAAATAGAAAACCCCCTCGTCGTGTAAAATAGTAATAACTCAACAACAATCACTGCAAACCAAAACCAATAGCCCCTAACTGTCGGAAGCGAAACACACACACACACATCCACCCAAAGGACGAACACATGTGTACAATTTAGATAACAATAGGCGATAGAAAGCGCATCCGTTCCTCCCACGCGCTCCCGCTGATGTGTACCGGACCGGTGGCAGTTGCGGGGGATGGAAAATGCGAATGAAACATCTGTACAAAAAAAAAAAACGGAAAACCACATTGAACCCACGATAGCAAAACTCTATGTATCTTGTATGTGTCTGTGCGTGTACGTGTAGTAGATAATTCACGTCAAAACTAGGAAAAGAAAAAGTGTGTGTGTGTGACTGTGTGGAGCGTAAAACCGGAAGCGCGGAAAATGTGTCGAAGTGTTAAAAAGGGAATAAGCTAAACAGAGCAAAAGCTAAGAAGTAAAAACCAAACGCACACACACGCACACAAAGTTCAAGTAAACCCCACTACAAGGAAGAGAAAAGAAACATCAATATTTACAACCTAATTGACACCGATTGTAGATGGATTAGATGGAAGTGAAGCAAATTTATTCAAATACTATCACTAGCATAAACATAAAACAAGCAAACAACACACAAACGTAGCAGAAAAGAAAACCGAGCATTAAAGAAATAAAAAAGAAACACACACACACACAATAGTAGATGCAAAACGAATGCATAAATAAAACCTACTAATAGCAAAGCTAGGGGTGAGTGGTGAAATGGGAAGCGTAATGCGAAACAAATTGAAAATAAAACACACGCACACAGTAGAGCAAATTATGGAAGGTGGCCATCAAACGCAAAAGAAGTTAACGAACGATGTTGGATAGATGTCAACAAAGGAATCGATAGTCGGAATCGTTGTGCAGCTGAACTCACACACAAACACACCCATTCGAACACTCGACCATATGCAAACACATACACACTCACAGTAGTACATGGCTCTTAGTAACACAACTTTTCAAGGGAACAAACAACATCCAACTGCAGCAGCATAAACACACCTGTTGCGAATTCTACTTCAAACAGACCAAACATTGCAAATAAAAATGGAAAAAACCACCACCAACATACCAGTTCAGTTACAGAAAGAGATCAGCAAAACGTGACAACTCCAACACAGAAACACACACTGAAACGGAACAGAACAGTGGCATATACACGAACGTGAAGGAACGTTAAATTAATGGCTCTTTACTTGCACGACGAAGCAACGTATATTTAGGCAGAACCAGAACCGGTGGCAGGGGGCAGCAAAGGTTTAGAATAGACGCATCTGAAGTCGCGGTGTAGGCAGGAGTAAAAAAAAATCCCCGGTACAATCCTTTCCCAAGTGACAAAACAGGATGCACCTGGAAGTTTCCTCGGACGTAGGTGTCCGGCATGCGGCATGCGGTTTTCTTTTCCATGGTTTTACTTTTCAATTTGGGTTACCGACCCAAACACAAAAGGGTCGAATGACCGTTGTGTACTAGTTACTGTACTTTGTTAAAAAAAACTCCTTCAGGTACGTTTGTGTAACTTTCATAAATCAAGTTAAGTGTTGAAATTGGAACCCTAAAAGGTACACTAAATGTTTCGAAATATGTTAAAACTTCTCAATGGAACTGGTTTCAAACCACTTGCATACAATATCTATACACAATTTCATACGATCACGTGCCAGAACGGGCAGAAAAAAAATCCACAACCAATTGGCGCAAAAGGAAGAAAACAAAAAGCATTTTACTTGTTTTTTTGTTTTATTAACAAAGCAAACAAACGCTACTGTTAGTCCCCATGTTAAGGAAACCGTCACCAAAGTGTGTGAAAACAGGAAGATGCAGTAGAAGAAAAAAAAACTGTAGAACACGGGATTAAAAGTCAAGGCTAGTAAATGGAAATAAAATTACTCTAAATGTTAATACGAATTTACTGGTGGTGGGCGCAGAACGAGTTTTTCTGTTCGACGAGTTGGAGGACCTTAGTTTTCTGCAAACAATCATAAGCGTAACGCGCGATCGCTTTTGGTGAGCCCAGGTCAGCACAGCCAAGGGACAGGCCGTTAGCTTAGTAAGCCGGGAGGGGGTTAGTAAGCCTGGTAGTAAGCCAGCTAGTATGTAGCGCATGTAGTGGGCCGACACCAACGCGTAAAATCGGAAACAAAACCTTCGATCGCGATCGTTTACAACACAATCTCGATGTGGATGTTAAGTTTTGCTAATTGTTTTTGGTTTTGTTTTGCGAAAACAAACCGTTGTGTTACACATTTACGTTACGGGCAACAGTTGCCAATCATTGAGCTGGCGAGAGAAAGGGTGAGAAAGAGAGAGAATGCATCTCTCTCTCTCCGCTTGCCGGAAATAGGATCGAACGCGCCATGGTCGGCGTTTCGGATCGAACGATCGTAGACAGGACAGTGCATGTGTTAGTTGAGTATTTTCAGTTTTCAGTAACTATTATATTAGATGTATACGTAAGCGGGAAGGGTCGAACACGATCGCAGTGAGGGTGCAAAATCACGCACAAACACGGTCCTTGATCGGCGCACAAATCGTGCTGTCGTGCTGTGTGTGCCTGTCGGCACAAAAGTATTCACCACACAAACATATACATCCACACACACAAACACAATGTTTAGTCACCGAAACACACAATAAAAATCACGTACAGCAAACAATGGTAGCGCACCGGGACAGAGTGAAAAGCTACAATGTCTTTATAATTGTAAAATGTAATTACAACAATTACGTTACGTATGGTATTTTACCAGCTTAAATAGTTATACAACATCACACACACACTCACACCTACACACACACATGAGACAGAAGAGAACAAAACACCAGAAACATTCATGTTTTTGTCGCACAAAGTCACAAAGTTCGGGACAGAATAAGTTCTACCGTTCAGCATCCAGTTCCGCTGTCTGGATGTACTGGGCAGGAACACATCACACATCACACACACACATAGGAAATTGAGAGCAGGGAACATTCTACTGCTCGCTTAGTACAGCTAATTCGAGTGTACAGTGTGTAGGGGGTTGTAATGTCAGGCGGAGTGGACGAACACAACAACCAAAAACAATGACACCCCAAATCCCGTTCACCATCTTTTGCGGGTGTCGTACTAGGAAAGAAATCATACAACGAGACACCATCCCATCGAATGCGAGACCAAAGCAAACCACGTGACCACGGTCCAACCGGTGCAAAACCCGCACACATCCAGCCAAGCGCGCAAAACACATTTGAGCAACGACACCGTGGTAATGGTGAGTGCTTCCGCCCGTGGAGCCGCACCTGTTCGACGCGTGGCTCAGCCGTACAGCAACGCGCTCGGTCCGTAACGTTTTAGCGCACCGTTTAGCGGATGTTCAGTGCGAAAAGCCGCAACGCGGTGGAACGATAGGATGGGAAATTCGTTTCTCGTTGATATATTAACATCGCGATCACGCGATCATGCTTCCAACGAGGGAATTTGGGAATGTCAACGGGTGCGAACGTACGCACAACCACACACGCGCACACGAGCTGTTCCCCAACGTACAGCTGGTGTGTAACGTTCGCTGCGCGTCGTTCGTACCGTTCGGACATTCCCGGGAGACACCAGTGTTTAGTTTCACAGGAAGCAGCAAGTTTGGAAGACTTGAACCACAGACCACTAGCAAACAACATCCCGCCGTGAGCAAATGTATGAGTGTACGAAACATCATCTAAACCAAAGAAAAAAACAATTGAAGAAATATTGCCCGGGGCAATCCGAACACGGAAATGGGATGACCGATGATTCCCACGTCCCAGGGGCACATTTCCCATTATGCCAACGGGCAGGTTTTCTTTTTCCACACACCCGACGATTGAACCGGATATTTGGGGGGAGGTTTTTTTTCCTTCTGCAATTAATCGAATGATCGAGCTGCGTGAGTGTTCTTCTACTTCTACCTGTGCGTGTATGTTGTGTGTGTGTATGAAAATGAGCGTTAGTTTGTGTGTGTAAGGTACGATAGCAGAGCACAAAAAAAAACTCCCCTCAGAACGGGTTTCGATCACGTAAAAGTGTGGGAACTCATAAAGCCCGGCCCGATTTGACGGCCATTTTGGGAAACTGGGCAACCGGGGATCCATCGGTCGGTTCCATTTCGCTCGAAAAAAAAACCCCTTTCCACCAGCCAACCAGTATTTGGAGGAAAGGAAGGCGCGCACGGCTTTGTTTTGGGTGCAACAGTGCAACAATGGAATTGCGCGCGTTTACAACCTTGGTTCCGGTTCGGCCTTTGGGCTACCGGGTTTTGAGCTTTTGTTAGTGCGGTAACTTTACGTTTAGAGCTTACAGACAGCTATACTACGCAGGGGCATCGGTGAGTTGGTTCACGATCAATCCACTGTTCGGCCCATTTCTTTGCTGATGTTGGCCTCCTTCCTTGCCGGAAAGGAAGGATTGCCCCGTACATCGGTCTATTCCATACCTCCCAACTACCCGTATCCCACTCCAAGATCCTTTGCTCTGTCACCTCTCAGGTCTACCGACCAATGATCCCACAAATCTTTCTCACCATCGAGAAAAGGGTAGGGGCTCAGTGTCACTAACTCGTCAGCAATCAACCTATGTTCCGGCCAACAACTTCACCACCTAACAGTGCAACGTACAACGTGCAGTAAAACCTGCATTCAAACCCCTGGGACGGGATCCTGGTACTTCCGTTTGTGCCTTTTCCTTACTACGGTACCGTTGGCGTCGCGGGTTCGTTTATTCCTTGTACTTCCTTGCCAAACGTCGAGCGACCGATGAATTATCCTCCCAAAACCCACTGAACTCGTATATTACCAACATCAACGCTGTGGGACATCCACAAACACATCATTCTAAAGGTTCCCGCGCTGGAACTTCCACACCCACGTGGCGTGTGGACTTGACTGTCTGCACTGCATTGTGGCGTTTCACTTATATCCTCACGGATCGTCGCCGTGCGAGACCGCGAAGGCCGAAAGGAAGAACATATGTTCCCGCTGTCGTTAGCGGAGTACCGAACAAACGGGGCCCGTACCAGGATGCGTTCATCACCGGGAGGCGAATGCGTTCGTTAAGCGATGAGAGTTAGTAACACATACCCGTTTTTCGATGGTGACAACCCCACCCCCCTCCAAACCCAACAATACCATTTGATTGGCCGTGCTTCAACGGGCACGGGCACACCATAGGTAGCTTCGGTTCGTTAATGTTACCACGATTTGGAACATCACCACGTATTGTATCCGTCTTCCGGGTTTCAGTTCCGCATTGTTCGACAGTTAACGATATTCACTTAGTTCGTTAAAACCCCTCATTTACACCTTCTGATCAGTTAGTCACTCATACATTTGGCTCGCCAATGCACGCCCCAAAGTTCGCTCGGAAACCCACAATCAATTCCACCATTTGGACGATAGGGTTGGCGTTGGCGCTAGCTGGCAGATGGGAGAAGAGTCGTAAACGTTCAAGTATTTTCTCCGTTTTCCCGTTTTTTTTTCTTGGTTCGAATTATCAAACTGTGGTGCATGGGCGTGGCGGAGTAATAAAATGTATAAGAAACCAAACATAAACATAAACACACACACAGAGACACAAGGGAACTACAACATAATGGTCTAGTTGGTATGTAATGATAATAGTAATGCAAACAATTATTATTACTATAATTAACATGTAATAAGGACAACAAGAAGAGGAAGAGAGAGAGAAAAAAAAATAAACGTGCCTAGAGGCACTTTGACGAGCATACAAGAATACGGAGAGTCAGTCTAGGCAGGATGAGTGAAAACAAATGAGAAAAAATAAACTGACCATAATATATTGCAGTATATCCTTCTAATGAAAACGTTGAAATAAACCCAAAAAAAATCTCAAGATAGAGATAGATGTAGTTGTCGAAAAAGGGTAAGAAAGATAATCACGAAAATCTTGACAAAAAAAAAACATACAAAATCATGAAAAAAAGAACAAAAAATATAACATAATATAACTGAATATGAAAAAATCACAGAGCAAAACAAAAAAGAACAAGCGAGAAAACCAAATAAACAACAGAAGAAGAAAACGGAACACACGCACACACAATTCGAAAACTGAACGAGGTAACGTGTCGGAAGTAACAACAGGCAGCAAATGAACAAAAACAACACTCATACACATAAAAACAGACTGCAAGTTAGCAAAAGGTTTTCCAGTCGTACACGTGCCAAGTTGCTCATGTACATATGGCGAATACGGCAATGCTATGACATTCACTTCCATCGGCGGCTAAGAGCAAACTAGTACGAACTTTACTAGAACGAACGGCACACTGTTTTGAAAAGCGTTGAAGTGAAGTTGCCCCAACAGAGAGCTAAACGCGATGCACTCGGCGACTGCTGTGAGACGCAGCTTTGGTCATGGCGATCCCCAAGGATCGCAAGCGAATGTCCGATCCGTTCTGTTAGGAACGTTCTACGATCGTATCATGATGGTTTGCCGTACGCGTTGCGATGTGGACACACCTTCTGTGGACAACTTGGGGCCATCTGGTCGGCGATGTTGGCCACCCCTTTTCGGGGGTACGCTACAGACGCAATGCTGCGGTCACTATGCGCAGTACATCATTGTGAAACGATTTTGGGCGTTCAGAAGGGTCGGATATTGAGGGATCGCCTAAAGGCAACCGAACATAAGGTCGAGTGCATTGTTTCTGCACGCTGCGGCTAACATGAACCCTGGAGGGCAGATTAGAACCGAAGGCACAAAATGACCAACAACAACAAAGAAGGCAATGGAAGAAGTTTGATGCAGTTTGCAAAACTGAAATCCTTGTGACCCTCAAAAATCGATGTAAAATCAAAAGTGAACGTAATTAAAAAAAAGAAAACAGCAAACATCATTCAACACAACAACAAAATACAACAATAAACAACGGTCGCTCGGTTAGTTCGCAGCGTTACGGCATTTCATCCATTCACGCGTAATATACAAGGGAGTTTAGCAACGGTAAACAACTAAATCAGTTTTGATGCGCAAGTGTTTGCTCCTCTAGGGAGGGTAGTGAGGGTGAAATGCAAAAGGGAAAGCATAAGGGAAAACCGATACCCAAAACTACACAAGGAAAGCACCCAATTGAAGGGGGCTGCTGTGGACCCAACGCTGTGTCGCTATGGAATCATTGCCACCCGAACGGCGATCGTGTACTGGCAAATCGTAGATACATGTGGCATGTAGAATCGTTTGCAGTACGGAGGTGTCGAATGAACTCGAGCGAATAGGCAAGCAGGCGCAGGATCCCATCATGAAACAGAACGCTAACCAGACAGGAAACACTAGCGAAAGAGAGTGTGAAGGAAATAGAAACAAATAAAACAAAAAAAAACGAGAGCAAAAGAATAGAGAGATCGAGAAACAATACCTCCGGTAGCAAAACAGTGAAAAAATACATGCATAAGGAGTATAAAAACAAACGATAATACATGATGCAGTGAATGAGAAAACAAAGGAAACAAACAAACAAAGAAAATAACAAAAATAATAATAATAATAATAATATTATAATAATAATAATAGCAAAGCCACTAAAGAGAATAACACAAATGAGAAGAAGAAGAGAAAACATGAAACAGAGGATAAAACCAACGGTTACACAAGAGATCGGTTACTGCAAAAGAGGAAAACAGAAGAAATACTATTAACTATTTAATAATTATTATAAAGAAGTGAATTATATAAAGTATATATATATATATATATAAATATATGTGATTATAAATAGGTTAAACATAATTTGTCAATAGCAAGAACAACAAAATATATATATATATATATACATATATGTATAATTAAAATATACACAAATCAGTAAAATTGATATGACATGCTTTATTCATCAATTCTTGGATAGGATACTTATATCACATTGATCGAGCAAAATGTTATGAGTGGATGGTAAGTTTGGAATACACGAGAATACTACAATAGTTAAAGGAAGTTAGTTGTATTATTTTCATACTTGTATAGATTACATTCCATGGTGCTAAAATCCGAATGGAATCTAGCTCGCTGTTTGTTTTGTTTGTTTTTGTACTCCTTGAAACAAATTGATTCACCTAACGAATTGAATAACCTAACGTATTTATTGTACCAACGTGTAGTAGTCGCATATGCTTTAGTTCAATCTGCCTAATATTTACCTATCGGGTTGTTTGTCGGATATCGGATGTCGGATGGGACCGAATTATCCCTGATCTCTGGTGGGATGGTTGGCGGGGGGGAGAGCTATTTCCATGTAACGATGATCCCGGATCGATAGGGATCACAATCCCCATACAAGGGATCACTATTTCCATGCAACGATGATCCCGGATCGCTGGGGAACACAATCCCCATACAAGGGATCACTTTTTCCATATAACGATGAACCCAGATCGCTAGCGATCACAATCTCCATACAAGGGATCACTATTTCAATGCAAACACTGATCCCGAATCGCTGGGGAACACAATCTCCATACAAGGGATCACTTTTTCCATATAACGATGATCCCAGATCGATAGGGATCACAATCCCCATACAAGGGATCACTATTTCCAAGCAATGGTGATCCCGGATCGTTAGGGATCAACAGCGCTATTCAACAGTGATCCCGGATCATTCGATCCCATATTATAGGATTGGATCAGATTTTTCAAGCCTGGATCGGATCGGATCAACCGATCCATCTCCAACTTCTCATCACTAAGCTTGAGTCTATGATCATGAACAACAAAATGCAAAGCATAATATCTCGGATTGCTCCATCAGGTCCAACGAATCGTACACTTCCTCATTGATTGAATATCGCACAAACTAGTACATAATTATATATATATATCGATCGAAAATGTTGGATAACTGCAATATTTGCAACTATATGCAACTCATTTGGCAATTGTGAGCTGATACAAATGATTAAAAAGGAATTACACGCCTATCTACACTACAGCGACGATGGCCATTTGTGTGTAAAAATCTGATGGTTTGGATAACATTCTTTATTTAGTTTTGCAGCTTTTGCACAATTTGTTCAAACTGATGTACAAATTCATTTCATCCACCTGTAAAATGACAATCCAACAAAGTATTTAGTCTGACGATGTAAACTTACGCTGTATGCAATACGATTGTCAAAATAGCATTGTTTACAAAAAAGCGATAGCGCTAGCAAATTATTGAAAACAAAGGTGAATTGGTAGAATATTTGCGTCATTTTTCTCCCTTCAATGGAACTTCAATTAACTGAATATTGTGTTACACTTTGTCTATGCACTAGATCAACGGACGGGCGAAAGGAGGTTCACGAAAGTTGACCATTCTATTGCCTGCCTTCCAGAAAAAAGGAAGAAGAACACGGTTTATTGAATCCTGCACATCAATTCTGCAACCGGCAGTGTAGCTGATGCGCCATAAAGGAAATGGCCCTTTCTAATGTGTTAATACTCAGCCAAATCGCTGGCCATGTATTTGCATTCATTCTTTCCATGTGTATCTTCATTCCGCTCGCCATTCACGTCCGGTCGTTCGAGTAAGTCATTCCGTCTTGTCCCTTCTTTGGAGTCTAATATACAACGCATGTTTTCTACACCTGTAGTGGGCACTGCTTACTGTTTACCACCGGTACATGGCAAGAAAAGGATGGTCTCTTCGATGTGAAATGGGCGTCGGAAGCATACTGTAACTACCCCATTGTCGTCGGCGTTTGCTTGTTCATCATTGCTGGAGTTCAAATCTACAGGTTAATTTGGTGGACTGTGGGACAGGTTACGCATTTGTAATCATACTTATTTTCTGTTGCAGGATGGCTTTACTGGCGTACCGAGAGCTTGAGAGTTCCTTTTTGGGACTATTTTTCGACGTGGTATTTAGCATCTCGCTCTGTACAATGACTCTGATCGCCGCCATCACTATCACGCTTGGTTTCATGGCCTGGTGCGGTGAGATGACCGCACGTTTTCCATCGTAAGTATTGTAATTCATGCTGTTGGTATGATGTAATGCAGTCCATCCGAATTTAACGAAAAATATTATCAATATAGATGCGATATTGCGGATGGACAGAATATAACAAACGTGGAGCTCAACATTCAAACATCCGGTTTCTACATTGAGATGGGCACGGCACAATTTGGCGCATGGGCATCATTCGCAACCTGGGTAGGTTTGTCAGTTTTTTCATTGCTAAAACTAATCAACAACCATCAGGTGCGCAACATCCGCGTCTCGATGTACATCGAACGGCAACGCTTGGTAAATGAAGAGGTGTACCGTAATACAACATCCGAGCTCCCGTCTGGAGCGCTGAGTGATAACTAAACACACAATACTGTTGGATCTTTTCCGTGTAACACGAACCAGTACGACTGGCTGTCCAGAATGGAAATTAGTAACCAATAAGAACATCCATTAAGATATTGTTTCTTTACATTACGGTCATTGTATTTGGTGTTGTATACAGCTATTTTTTAACATTCTACTTGATTCATGTACGTATACTGTTATCGCACATTTATTAAATTTATTCTGGGAATCGAAATTCCATTACTCTATCGAATTAAGCGGAAAGGTGAATTACGAAACTAGTAAGAAATAAATATAATCACTGATAAAAAAGTATGTAGCATTTTCCGGATTTTCGACAATGTTGTCGAATGTGGTCGTAGATTAAAATTTAAGTGATAAGCAGTGAGCCTTTAGAAAAATATTTTTCCAACTATGATCAGTTCACGTTGAGTACAACTGCTACAAAAAAATGGGATGATAAGAAGAGTCAGATACGAACAAGCGTTTTGCTTTTGGCAGGAACGTTATGACTCATACTATACTAGCACAACCAACGATTGTGAACATCACGATAGTAGCATGTACTGGCCAGAATTTTGCACCCAATACATACGCGATGTGAAATTACGATGCATATTTGTTTAGATCGATGTACAAATTCAAGTAATAAAAAAATAGCAAGTATTGCTAGCCTAAAGATGACACGACAAATATTCTTCTAAAACTGATTTTATGCGCCCTAGAGCAGTTTTGCAAAAAGGTGCTTTTAGAATTGCGAAAAATCTGCAGTGATGTTATTTTTGTGAAGATGTCAATGATCGCTCTAGTGTTGCGCTTGAACAAGAGAATTATGAAATTATTTTAACTATCTTCGACCCCTTAGCTCATAAGATTCAAGAATCCACAACGAATATGTTATTGAAATTATTAAAATTATGGCTTCCAACTGTCAACCAAAAATTTCTAAAACTTTGATAGGCTGTCAAAAGTAATGATCCCTGTGCGTTCCATGGTGAGCAGCTGTCAAAGCCGTTTAAATGGCATGACCCGAACGCTGATTGTTCACTGCTGGCCAGCCCAACAGAAGGAGAAAAAACGCACACGGACACAGACAAGACAAAAGCTGGTGCGTAAGGAGGCTCGTCGCAGGTGTTAGCGGGCGTGTTCCATCAACTCGCTCTGAAATATATCCTTTTTCCGTGAAATTAATCACCCATCGTAACAGGACAGCAGTGTGGTACGCGTGCCCTCTTCACAGTGTACCGCAGAATTATCCCGTGCGTAGAATAAGCAGTGTGGCACGTCCGTGTAGCAGTGTGCGTGTGTGCGTGTTTATTTGTGTACACCGGGGTTTTCCCTTATTTTTTCGCTGCGGAAGTAAATAGAGTAAAGCAATAGATCAGAAACCGTCACTGTACCGCAAATCTGTGACGCGTCCCGCACTGTTGAATTACGGTTGAAGAAGGTCATCTTTCATCAACAGAGAAAGCCACCGACGGGACGACAGAGAAAGAAGCAAAAACGTCAACCGGGGCGATCTCGCTGCTTAGACTGTGTGTGTGTGTATGTGTGCTTATGTGTACGCGTTGGTCATGGAGTGAGTGAGTATGCGGGTATCCATTTTTGCTGCGATCTCGAAATAACATTCGGTCCGGTGTAAAAGGGACCTGTCGGATACGATACGGTTTTGTATCCTTGCCGTTACCGGTTAGTACCATTTCCCGGTGACAGGAAATAGGAAGTGTCAATCTTTCTGCACCATTCCCGAAGGCTGTCCACCCTTACGGCTGCAAACAGACTCATCAATCGCAGCAAGGCGTTTGCTGTGGTGGCCCTTTTTTCGGTCAACAGGAACCACATCATCGGTTCTGAACATCAGTCCCAATAGGTTCCAACCTTATGTCGCGATCGGTTGCTCATCACAAGTTGGTTGATATCGGGGTGTGCTGACGGGGTGCATCCAGGGGAAGATTATCGATAAAGTAATTCGCGAAACACCGCCGTGTCGGTAAAGATTTGGTGTTCAGGTACGGAACATACGGGGGACCGCGAATGTGGCCCACAGTTGTACGGTGGTTGCTAAAGCGGAAAGAGATTGCCGTACGCGCGTGTTTGTGTGCTTGTGCTTAGTAGGGCATTGTGTGTGCGCGCCGTGGTTGACGACGGCCAATACGCGATATGTTGGTGCTTTAAAGAGAGCGAGAGGAAGAGCCTATCTCATTATACCATACCTTCAAATGGTTTTCCTACCGAGATCCATTCACGGATCCCAACGTTTGGTTATGGCGATCTGCAAGAAGTGCTAGAGTGGCATGTGTGAGTTTCCAATTGAAGAAGTGAAAAGTGAAAACATCAAACACCCCTTTACCGAAGACGGGGCGGCATTCAGTGCCAGCATACCTATCCCTCTCTCTCTCTCTCTCTTACTTCGTGTCTTTGTGCTCTGGTGGATGGTTGAGGTGGCTACTTGGCACATACCTCCTGTCGCCGGCATCCACGTCTTTCCACACCGCTTCCTTTCGCACCGAATCCAACCAAATCCGCCCTGTTTTAATATCATTCGGTGCGGGACACCGAAACTCCGATCCCCGGTCCTCCTTCGGGCCACCCTCCTCGGACTCGGGACATTAAGCTGCATTCAAGGTGCTGTGTTGTGTCCGCGCCACACACTGCCATTATCCAGCGGAGCGCATCGGGTAGGAAAAGCGAAAATCTTCCCCATCCCAGGGCAAGGGCATCAGACGCGTGTGTGGTAGCAGCCAAACGGTGGCTAGGAAAAACAAAACCCGTACGAACACAGGAAAATACATCCCCCGGCTTTATACACAAATACACATACGCACATGTTCACGTGTGTGAGGTGGTGATCGCGAAAAACATCAACCCTCATCTTTCTGCCCGTAAACGTGGAGTCCTCGACCGGAAAACGTCGACAGTAGTGAGGCGGTGCATATACGTGACATTGTAGCCGGGGTGCATTTGGCGACTGTAAGCTCCGCAACATCAGCTCCAAGAGCACAAATATTCACTGCTCGAAACAACAACCGCACGCACCACGATGGATCTTTTATCGAAACCCGAAGGTAAGCAGAGCCCTTTTGGTTTGTTTCGTACGGAAATAGAAATCATTCCAAATAGGTTCACTCGTCTGTTAAACGGGATCAGCAAAATTGTTAGAAAACGCCGAAAAAAAAACCCCTTGACCACGGTTGACACACGTACCGTACGTGTGATTTAATATCTGTAGTCTCTTTGTGCATAACTTTGCCCGAAAAGCAGCTCGCACGCCCATGGAAACGGTGAATCATCTGTTTTTGTCCAGGGGGTTTAGTCACGCAGCGCCTCAAAAACGGCCCCGGATATCTTGTGGGAATGAACTGTCGCGGGTAGCGCAATGTGTCCACCAACAGTATGAAGACGGCAATTGACAATAATGGCGTGATATTTTGCAGGAATGCTAATAAAGATAAATGCAGCAAGGGAAGTGTGTGCATGTCGCATGGTTTGAATGACGTGTGCAGGTGTCATTATTCAACCTACTTGGATATCCCCTTCATATCCCTGGAAGATATCATAATTTCATTGCGTCCTATCTAAACAATGAACCCGTGCACACACACACCCTTTTTTGCGTTTCTTTTTTAATTAACTCAAAATGATGGATTTCACATATTCACGCATATGTGTGTGTGTGTGTGTGTGTGTGTGTGAAGGGAACCCCGACTGACAGTTACACCCCCAAAAGGATTTTGCCGACGGTACCGGGCATGTGTTGTTATGTTTCCGTTTGACCTAGTTTTGCTAGTGGCGGATAGGGATTCCCATCGATCTTCACTATGTTACACTACCTTACCTTTCTCTGACCTTTCTCAACATTGTTTCCATGGAGGTGCTTTATATTGACATTTACGATTCGTTCATGTGTTTATGGGGAAAATTTTACACAGTATCCCTTCTCCCCCACAGCTGCAACCTGTCTAAAGTTCAACGAACTCTTTCGCTCTCTATTTCTCACCCTTCCCTCCACAGGGACTGCCGGTTTCTAAAGTTCTGGGTTGCGTAGGTGATCGGCCTTAGCAATTATCTAGTGACCTACATTCGCATTGGGGCTGGTGAGGCAAACCGACGGCTACCAAGAAATGTCAAACGAAATGTCAAACCTCAATGGCCTACTCGCAATGAGAACGCCACGGGTGTTTTGCAAATTGCTTACGTTTTGGAACACGTGAGAAGATAAGATAAGCATTCTGAGTCATTCTTGTATCCTTCTTCCCTACCCCTTTGCAAAAGTATCAAATACTTGGCACTTTACCCGAGGAAACAGGAAACTTTTACCCAATGGTTAGAAATGTTCTATCGGGTGCTGACGTATCTCTATCGGAAAAAAGTTTGGCACAATCATCAAAGAGTCGTTTAATAACAAGGAGCGTGTAAGATAAAAACAGAACCTAGGCAATAAAGAACGTCTTATGGCCTAGCAGCGATATGATGTACACTGTCCTGTGGCCTGAACGTTGAGTATCGGAAATTTTTTGAGTATCGGAGCAAGTATCGGAAATAGATCAATTGCAGGATGTCAACGTTTATCGGCTCGCGGTTGGAGATGAAATGTCGCCGAATGTTGATTGAATTTCCTTTGGCTGCACGAGCGAATAAACTCGACAACTGCTGCCCCGGAAGGAATAGATTTTATCTCGAAACCGTTTCATTCCGACTGTGTGTCTGTACGTGTTTTGTTTACGAGTAAGTCAGGCATTTTAAATGAAGAACGAAAAACCGACGACCCGGCATATCATTCCGCGGATGACTCAATGCCCGGAGCCCAAATCGTATGGTGATTTCTCTGACTGTCAGGCTGTCGATATAGAGTTTGTCATCCTGTACGCGCGCGTTGAGAATCGAGGCCTGACTGCGACCATACGGCCACACCCAAGATTCAAGATTAAAGGCACCGAGAAGACAACGGAGAAAACACAACACTACGTCTGTTGCATTGTGATGCACACGAATACTATGAATACTAGTCTTCTACAAGTAAAAAATACCCCCCTCCCCCCAACCCCCCTAAGTATGTGTCCTTCTGGTAGCCCTTGCGATTGTGTCATTTGTTGCCAGACTTTCCGGGTTTTGTGTGTGCGCTGTACTTACAGGGATGTCGCGTCATCGCGCTTCACGTTGATAAGATTATTGAAGCGACTAGTTCACTCCAGTACACACATACATGCACAGAGGTACACACACACACAATCTCACACGCACAACCGTCGCTTTGTGGCATAAGCGGATGTTGTAAGTGCTTTTTATCGCACAAAAAAGCAACAACAGCGCTACAGGCTGGCAAACTGGAAGCGTTATCATTTATCCTATCTGTGCTCGGTCTGTGAGCGTCGACTTTCGACGGCAGCAGGGCACACACAGAAGCTTTGCCGGCTACTAAGTAACAAATATATCGCTCTGGGTTTACTTTTTATTTACTATAAAGTTAAAATCCACGTTGAAGTTTGAATGAACTTCTTCAGCTGCTTCACCTGCTTATGGCTGTGGCTACTAGACGATCTTTCCAACTGCAGGCAGTAGCCATTCGCGAATTGTTTATGATCGTTGCTAATCAACGTTGTGACGTTTTTTTTTTTTCATCCGAAGTAAAGTGAGATCTTGTCGAAGTATCATGTCTATTTATAGCTGATCGCGATGATTAATGGGTTTTGCAATAAAAAAAACCCTGTAACAGTCGTTTATGGTTGGCAATAATTTCTTTTTCATCGCCTATTAGGTGCGCAACCAAGTAACGCCAGTGTTTGTTTTTTTTATTTTATTTGTTTTTGAAATATTTATTATATTTATAGGAGGTTCATACGAAGTATTGGGTAACTCTGAATGTGTTATCCAGTCGTCTCGCTTCCAAATTTCGTATAGTTGTTGAAAATATATTCCTGACCTTTTGAAGCGATCCAATAATCAAACCATTTTAATATCTTCTCATATTAGTGGACAAGCGGGTGATGGTAAGACCGTTGAAAAATCGCACGGAAAATATGAATTTCAGATAGTTATAGCGTAACATCCTGAAGGACTGAAGGATAGCTTACCATCTTCATCCTTCTGTGGTGGTTTCGTTCGACTGCAACAACTCGATGTATTTTATACCGGTCTTGTCCCAGTCAATTCATTCTCTTCAAGCACTTTTCGCTTTCCTACGCGAAAACTGTCGCCGATATCGAAATTGCCTTATTTAGATACCGGATGACTCGCTTTAAAAACAAATAAAATGTAAGACTTCCACCAAATGACATGGCATGATTATTTGTCACAAAATGGCTGAAATTGAGGCCCCCTTAAGTACTTGATCCAATAGTTAAATAAACGATGTGTTTATTTGGTAACCATACGTCCCAGCTAGATTTACGGTATTTAAGTTTATGAACCAATTTCAGCTAGCTCATGCGATGCAAACCCGAACGATACTCAGTTGCGGACCTAACAATTTATGATATGCCTATTAACAATACAGCCTAATATGAAGTGGCCGCCAAATATTTTGATTTCTGATTGTGCAGATTTTCACACCGTTAGGAACAAACCGCTGCCGAAAAACCAATTGAAGAAGGAAACCAATTGCCGTCACATGATGGTACAGTTTTGTCCCTACAAAAACAAAACAAAATGGTTGGTCAGCTATCTAACATCATGTGGGGCGCCACTTATCGCAATGGCAACGTGGATGTTCCAGTACCAGCACACACACCTAAAATCCCTAAACCTTATTACATTCTTTGCACGTCCCATACGCCCCGGAACCCCCCTATATACCCTTGCTTGTGTTCTATTAGCTCTCGGTGAGGTTGTGCGTGCGTGATCGTGTTTTTAACCGTTTTTTTTTTTGTTTTCTTGTCAAAAGTTATCTTTTCGTTTGCTCTTGACTCTTGGGAAAAGACGCTTTTAAGATTAATTCGAGTAGATATTCCTTAAACTTGAAGAAATAATAGATGACGTTTTGGTATTTTTTTTTTCAGTTAAATTGTCTGTAAATCTGTTTGAAATGAAATCCAAATTACATTTCATATAAAGCACCCTGTACAGTGTTTTCGCTTTTACTGACAGGTAGTGAATTGGATAATGACATACATAAATAATGAAAAAGGTTATGATTTATACCGTAACAAATAGATTATCGTTCAGAGTAGTTTATTTTTTCTTAAAGGTTAGAGGAATAAATATTGTTATTTTCGACTTCAATTTCTCCTCCTCGATCTCGATCGAAGCCAACCGAAACCTTTGCCAATGTCTAATGGGCATTATTTCTCTTCGTGAAGATATCTCTTTCCGAATAAAAAATAAAAATACCCCCAGACAAATTGTGGACCTTGATTAAAACAACAAACAAAAAACACCATCGTCCGTAGTTTTCTTTTTAAAAAATACGAACGAACCATTATCTTTCATGAGGAATCGTAATGGTGTTTACGATGAACGTTGGTAATTATCACACTTCAGCTGTCGCCCCACACACTGCACTGGTTTGCGGATTTTGTTATATTTAAAAGAAAAAAAGCGGACGCGAGCGGTAAAAATAATCGTGTGAGATGTTACATTTCTCCTCCGCATCGAGGAGAAATCGTTCCGTTCAGTTCACCATCACATGCTGGGGCCGCCCTTTTCCAAGAGCATCAACTATCTTATCGTCGTTATCTGCCGTCAGTCGGGTCTTGCCGTTTGCTATTGTTTTGCTAATCGATTGGAGGCCACGAATCGGTTACGGGCCGCACGGCGATCGATTAAGTTTAGCGCGACATCCGTATTGGCCGCTGATCGGTACAACGAAATCTCGGGATGATTGTTGATTCATTTTGCAGCTTGTTAATATTGCATTCCCACCTTTTGCTGAGTCTCGCGTTGTAGTATTTCTACGCGCCTATGCAATAACCAGCATACTGACATACTTACCTTACCGCGGAGGGATATGACTGCTGCTCGCGTTGCCTTGTCCGGATGAGTCATGTGTAACTTGGCAAACGAAAACAACAAAAAACACACACACACACAATTTATGGCCACCAATTTGCATACGAACAATGCGTTTGTTCCGTTTCGTTTCAGCGAATTGCAGATGACCACAGTGTGTATCCCCACCACAGAAAAAATCCTACGGACGGTTTGCACGCATAAAACTATAAGGTGGAATTTTTTGGAATGAATGTTTTCATTTGGACACCGCGTGTTATGTTCGAATGTGGTAGAATTACTCTTCTAACACACATTCAGACATATCAAAACAAAACAGGTTCCAACTTTACTGTTAATGTTTACATGTTCAAAGTTCTTTGTAGTTTCGATTAAGTGTCTGATGGGATATTTCAAATTGTAGCCCCATAATGGTTGTTATGTAATACATTTGATATACAGGGTCTGGCGATAGATAGGAAGTGGCGTGCCTAACTTATTGAATCGCGCAAGCGAATAAGATAAACGTTAAATTTGAAAGTGAAAAAAAAAACACAAATTAGTGAATGCCAATTCGGCCAGGATCTTTACGCACATGCGGTTTCAACAGTTGAGATATAACATGAATTTTTTGACGATTAAATTAGATAAAAACTTAACACAAATATTTATCATTATTGAAAATGTTTTTTTAATTCCTATTTTGCACATCATTTGTTTAAAATTTCGTAGTATTTTGTATATCTTCAACTCTTGAATCCTTGTGCATAAACAGCCTGGCTGGCGAATTGGTATTCACTAAATTGTGCTCGCGATTCCATATCTAGTTTAATAAAAGTTAATAAACAGTGTGTGATACACGAATCAGCCGTGAATAATACCATTACACTTTGTTTTCCAAATTTAAACTTTGTTTTGTATTAATCAGTGTAGTTCAACATTCTCTAAAGGAGCTAAATATTTAGTTGCACTGAAACTTTCAAGAAAAATTAGATCCCTGTTCTGCCCACGAATGTGTTGATATCATATGAAATGTCTTGTACGTCCACCATAAGCATTACCGATGTCATACGTGTATAAATCTACAGCAAGATCCCCTGATACTCAGCATCGAGCAAGAAGATACAACACAATTTTTACCGATCGACGTCGTTGACGCTGCTGCTACTGGAACTACTGATCTAATACCTACCGCACATCATCGACACAACGGGCCTGGGTGACCCCGGTGTGTGCGTTTCATTTGATGATCACACCACCATTCCCGTTCGGGACCTGTTTTCGTTTCACGGCCAACCGGGTGATGATGTATCACTTTATCGACGCGTTTGACTTAGGTGTCGCCTTGCCCGTGCGTCTAATGTTACTTGTTTTTGTGTTCATCTACAGTGGCACAATTTTTCCCTTAGAATGCTCTAAACGGCGAGACAAGTGTCTGCTATTATTGTCATTGGAAAACAAAGTTTAATGGTACTATTCACGGCTATTTTTAATTAGCTCTCATCAAAACTATTCTAAATTAAGCTGATAAATGCTTCCATTTTGTAGGAGAATTTGTAAAGTCTTCAAGCATTATGAGTGAGATCTACCCAGCTAGGTTTAAATAGTCTTGAACGTCTTAGCATACCTCAGGAACTTCTTAAGCTGTTGTTTGAATCTCTACAACCAGATCAGATACAAATAGAAATATTGAGTATCTTGAAAATATTCAGGCAAATTTTCATCAAGATCATGTAAACTACCCACAACTTCATGTCCAAATTGAATACGCAATGTTGAAACTCGGATGAATGATCCACCAGGACAAAGAGTAATATTTTTAACACCATTCGTATTGTAAATCTTTTTATTGTTTGAGCCTATCAAACTTCGATGAATTCCTACAGTAGTTCGTGAATGATCGGTACCAAAAAGCAAAACTCTCATTCTCAATCTCAACACTCAACTCTTGTAGTATATTCAAATAATGAACAAGTGTTTAATGAATACAAAAAGGCTTACAGCAGTTCTATTCAGTCTCTGCAATAGGCAGCCGTTTTAGAAGAGCTACTGATCTTTGGTCTTTGGAATATCTAACCAAATGCCGAAGTACAAGATCATCGGTCATGATTCGAGCGAAATAGTCTGTTGCTTCCTGTTAGGGTCCAAAACGTTTGTCAGTCGTGGCCATCCCCAACGTGACTTCAACAGTAAATACTCCATCGGCAGTCGAAATTTGAACCGGATGTGTTGGTTACTCGTACGTTGTCTACCGCACCAATTATCCAGTAGTAAAACCTAAATAATAACCTACGATAACTCTTATTTTTAAAGAAAATTTGCTGAATAACGCATTAAGCTTGTCTAGCTTGGACTAGCCTGGTAGCGGTGACCTGATCATGTCACTGCAATGACATCGGACGGCTCCAGCTCGGAAGATCATCTCTTTAGGCCATTCCCGTGATTGGAGGAGGCTAAATACATAAAAATGAGAGACGAAAGACGGGTTTGATGTGTCGACCAGAAAAACTGGAATAATTAATTGTCGCACACTGGAATACGATCATGAGCAATTAAAACAAAAATACCGTAAAACTTTAATGAAGACTTAGCTAAGCTGTAGAAAGATCACTGATATATTAGGACACTGGAGACACAGAAAGGTACAGAAATGCCAATTGAAGGAACGAATTTCTTAAACAGCCTCACATGCAACTCTGTTGGGCAATTCTTTGAAAAGTCCTATGTCTAAATACTTCCACACGTTACGAACTCGTGCGTGCGCTGGGGAAATAGTTTGCCCAAAACTAGCACACAGTGCCTAAACCAGCATTTCTGAAACCATTCCGCGATCTCATAAGTCGCCCAAAATCTCGTCACCGCATGCATATGGAGACGAGCGTGGTTGCCCGGAAATGTTTCATAAAACATCCACCACGGGTTGATACCGTAACTTCACGCACGAATCATGCCACCGTACGGTTTGTTGTCCGGCCAATTGCTGCTTTTACCGTCTGCATTTGAATCGCGTGTCACTTTTGCTTTGCCCGTTGCTGTCACCGTGGCCGAAGGAATGCTTGAAAATGTGGTGTTAGTTCTACCGCTCGCCAGTGGCAGCTTCTTCATCGCCATCCGCACGTGAAGAGAAGCGCGGCATGTGACGTGATTTGGGGGTCGGTCACTCCACTCCACGCAACCTCGGGACGAGTGATCTAACGAGTCGCTCGGTCGAAGAGATTCCCCTGTGCAGCTTGTTCTTCCAGTTGTCTTTTGCTTCCACATGCCGCTCAGTGGCAAAGTGAAGCTGGAAGACCGACCGAAGACTACTTTGGGCTTTGGGCGAAACGATCGAGAGAATGATCGAATCTATGGAGTGCGTATGGTTGTGTGTATGTGTGTAACGGGTTGTGTGTTTGTAAGGGGTGGTCACCACTTTGGCGGTTGTTCACCTTTCAATTTTGTGGTTACCGGTATGCCGGAGGAGACGAATGTTGTTGTTGTTGTTGTTGTTCGATGTTTTGTTTTCGATTCTTTCGTCCGCGGGTTCTCCCTCCCTTAAACGCGTTCACTCACACTCTCGCTAGTTAGCGGTGGCCATTCCCACACGAGATGATCTCAGGTGTGTGCTCTCTTCTGGTGGCGCTGTACCGTTTGATGGCCTAGGCCCTAGGGCACTTTGCTATTGGGGGCTTTCCAATCGAATGCCGTAATCCGGAGAGCGCATGCTGGAGCAGCAAGTTTTACATTCGTTTTACAGCGTAATACATTTGACTATGTTTTGGAAAAAGCAAGGAGAATTCCTAAGATAACAAAGACATCTTAAAACAGCTCAAAAATAATGACATCATTGCGAGAAAATGTTAAGATGCTGCATGAAATTAATGCGCACATTTTGCTAACATATTACCCAATGCTGTTTCTAACAGTATGAACTTCGTGCCTGAATCATTCGCGCATAAATCCACCCCGAAAAAAAACACCCTTTCTGAAATAATGGCAGCCAGATAGGGCACCCAGATTAGAATCACCGTCTGATCTTTAACGCTTGTGTTTTTGTTTTTGCAGCTGGGCTCCACTTTTATCGGGTTTGGCTGGCCGCATCGTGTGCACACACCATCATCATCCATGCTTTTGCTTCGTCCGCTCTAGACCAAAAACCAGGCCAAACCGTGCAACAAGCACACTGTCGTGCGTTTGTTGCTGTTGCCTTACAAAAGGGGAGGGAAAGTGAAACATGGGAACCACCTTCTCCCTCCGGGTATCTCACTGCCCCTCACCATCAGCGGGGCCCCCTCGTCTGGTGGGATGGGTTTAATGTATAGCTATATCCTCATAAAGCAGTATCGTTTCCCAGTTCTCGAGCATTACGCGGCTGGCGTGATAGAGCGAGATCAACTAAGGTTTGCTGTCTTAGGCGCGGACCTACGCTTGCACGATCCGCCACTGATCGTAGCTTTGTCTCGCAAAGCAATAGACGTGCATTTATATAGGTTAAACCACTCCGTAGCCCTACCCCTTCGTTAGTTCGTTTGTGCGGCATTCCAACTGAGACGATTGTGTGTTTACAACGTTCAAACCACTGTACGAAGCGTTTTTCGTTTTTAATACTCCACCTTTTCAATCACATTTATTCTCCCACCAGAAGAAGAACGTTGCCAACTTTCTACTAACACCAACACTTTCGTTCGTCCTACTTTCAGTGAGTGCCGTCGTCGAGTACGACTACACGGCAAAGGAACCGGACGAGCTGACGTTGAAAAAGGGTGCCATCATTACGAACATCAAAGTGCAGGATGGCGGCTGGTGGGAGGGCACACTGGTCGCTACCGGCCGCACCGGAGTGTTTCCGGACAACTTTGTCCGTGTGCTAGAATCGCAGGATAAGAACCAAGTCGTCCTCAGGTATGTAGAATTTACGGATGTAATGGCTTTTCCACCAACAAACCGGTAACGGAATGTGTCGTTTTCGTTCCTGCTTTCAGGGATAAAAGTGCAACACTGAACCGAAGGTGTAAGGTCATTTACAGCTATCAGGAAAACAAAGCGGACGAGCTGACGCTAGCAGTTGGTGATGTTATTGAATTTTTTGAAGAGGTAAAAACATTACCACGTGTACGGTTTATACCATAAATTACACTACAATGCTCCATTAACTGGGATGCTTCTTCTTTGTTTTAGGTCGAAGAAGGATGGTGGCGTGGTAAGCTGAACGGGCGAGTGGGTGTGTTTCCGTCCAATTTCGTAGAAATGATCGAATCCGTATCGCCCAAATCGTCCAGCCGGAAGAGTGGTAACGTCGGTGGGCTGGGCGTAACGGCGATCGACAGTACTACCGGCCTGGCAGGAACCGGGTCGTTAGGGATGAGTCTATCGAAAAACAACAGCCTCAACAAAAGCCGTACCAGCTTGAATAGCTCGCGGGAAGATCTTGATCGGCACGATGCCCCTTCGCTACCGCCAAAACCGGTGCGGGACCTGTGTAAGGTACTGTTCGCCTATCAACCTGCCAACGAGGACGAGCTGAAGCTGGTGGAGGGTGACATCATAACGATCCTCTCGAAGGAGCTACCGGATAAGGGCTGGTGGAAGGGTGAACTTCGCGGGCGGGTTGGCGTATTTCCGGACAACTTCGTTTCGTTACTGCCCCCGGAAGGTGGCAAATCGTCGGCTAACATATCGGCCTCGGTACGGTCCATTGCCAGCACGACAACCGGCACCGGTAGTCTACACCATCCGGGTGTAGTGTCGCCGGTTAAGGATCCGCTACACGTTCCGAAACCGGACCGTCCACCCACGGCCACCAAGATGCAAATGTTTGGCAAGCAAACGTCAACCAATACGTCCTCTACCACGGCCTACCGTAAGGAAAGTTTCGGTTCGAAAGATTCGTTGAACGAATCAACCGGCAGTGTTGGGAGTGTTGGTGGCGCTGGTTCGGTGACCGGTTCACCGACGTATAACAGCGTTGCGGCACATCGGAAATCACTCGAAAGCAAGGGCACGGAAAATTCAGCATCACCGGTGGCGGGTGTCGTTGGTGGAAGCATCGTGACGGAGAAACCTCCGCGCAAAAGCTTGGAAAACAAGGCGTCGGAGATACGCAAAAGTTTGGAAAATCTGGACGATAAAAAGGCTACACCACCACCGGTGCTGGGGAAAAAGCCACAAGTTCCCATAAAAAAATCACCTTCCATTACCAGCGTAACAGGGAACCTGTTTTCCGGGTTAAAGCAAAAAGTAAAAGGTGGTGGACCATCCGTGGAAAAGGACAAATCGTCGGACGAACGGGATGGTATTGGTGGCAGCAAGGTGAGGTCGGAGATTGCCGACAACGGAGACCGATCGATCGTTGGCGAACGGATCGAGGTGGAGCTGGGTCACGTTGAGCGTGGCACCTCGGTACTGAAGGATATGCGAGCGAACCGAGCGAAAGCTCCGAAACGACGGCCGCCCTCATCTCCGAGCAGTATTATAACAACCGATCCGAATACCACCGGTATTACCGCCAACGGTAGTGGTGGTGCTTCGTTGAGCAATGGCAATTCCGGACTCTTCAATCAACTATCTCTATCGTTCGAGTCGGAAAGTCCAAAACCAGACGTGACAGCCACCGGAGGGCCACCGAGCGCTAACAATTCCTTCGGTTCCAGTTCCATCGTGTCGGCGGGAGACGGTGAAGAATCGGCACCAAAGGTACCGAAACCACGCGAGTGGGAAAAGAACAAAGTACCGTGGATGGACGAGTTGAAAGCGAGCCAGGCGAAGAAGACGACTGCCGCGGAAAGCAAATCACCCGAGCATCATCACCATGTGACGTCCTCGCAAAACACCAGCACCAACAATAGTCACGTTCATCACCAGGAGGAGACGAGCATTTCCAAATCATTCCATGCGAGCACCACTTCCAGCACCGGCACACCGCCAGTACCGTCGTGTAATGCCGTCCGTGCCCGGCTAATGGAACGATCCGCCACAACGACGAGCGTCCCTTCGGAGAGCAATCACACCAGCAGTACCAGCAATATGAATAGTTCCTTCGATCTGATTGCGTCGTGCAATCGTAAGGAGACGGCCACTGCTAACGTCAGCAGTAGCGGTAGTTCGCAGCAACAGTCAACCGTCGATACATCCAACGTGAGCGCCATGACCAAATCGATGTCCGCTCTGTCAACCACCACGACCAAAATTGCCATTTCCTCCTCATCCACCGGTACGGTCTCCTCGACAACAGCGGTCACCGAAAACAACGGCACACACGAACTATCATCATCATCGGCAGTGGGTACCACCGCACCTTCACCAAACAGCCGTCCCGTCAGTGTGAACCTCCGGAACACCAGCATTTCGCCAACGCCACAGAACCGCAATGCGAAAACGATTCACATTATGGGCAGTGGTAGCACGAACACCACCGCCGGCAAACCCTCGTCGACCGAATCGGTGAACGCAGTTCCGATCTCGATGGAGAACGTGTGCGGACGGGTACAGGAACTGGAGCAGAAGGTAAACCGCATGGAGCGACAGCTGGCGACACAGAACGGACTGATCGAGGAGCTGACGCGCATGCTGCGTGGCGAGTCGGATAAGGTGAAGACGCTTCAGAAGGAACTAGAAAAGTACGCCCAATGCGTCACGCAGGTATGATGAACGGAGTAAAGGCCGCCGCCGAGAAAAGCGCACCGAACCGCGCCAATCTTCGTCCATCTGTGTGCCGGCGGTTGGACGTAAAATGGACGGCGCAGTAATTTGTGTTCCCGGCAGTTAGAAGAACCACAAAACACAATTCGCAGCGTTTGCGATCGCAATTTTGAGTAGTATTATATTTTATTCATAATTTTCCTACTACTAGAGGTCGATCGACAGCTGATCAATTTCCTCCGTACGCGTACGAAGAAGAACCCCGCATTGGGTGAACCAATTGGCCGTTTATCTAATCCGTTTAGTTATTATACGTACGAAACGGGCCCGTGTACAGTGATTGAATAGTTACGTAGGTCATTGGACAGCTAGGAGAAGCACAAACGAAGATCGGAGAGATCGGTAACTACTAGTAACTTGTTGGACTTTTGATGAGGTAGAATTACGTACTTTCGGTACACTAGTATCACATTTGCCATGAAGAAAGGAGGATCCGGTCGCGCACAATGAGTCGCGGATATGAGTTTATTTTGCTTACAAAAAAGTTTGAAATTATGAAATGTGTAAATGTACGATAGAAATTAGACAACGCAACAAAAATTCCATTCTATCGAAATCCCCAAACCGCGCAAGCAAGACAAGAGAAAGTATTTGTATTATCAATGATTACTTTACTAGCGAGTATCTTCATTCCTTCAAGACCGGGGTGAAAAACACGAGTCTAGAAACGAGTGGCCGTGTGGAGCTAACGGTAACGCAACACAGGACACGCCCCAAACAGTAACGTAATAGTGAATTAACGTAAAGCTATAAGATAATTTCCTATCGATCATTCCAATCGCTTTTTTTCTAGCAACGCTGATTAGAAATCATGGATTTACGCCTAAAGTATTGACACCATAGGAATATTAGTGAACGATGTAAAATTGAAAATGGAAAATAAATACCATCAACCCCCGCTACTTCCTTCCCTCCGCCGTACGTGGGGGTTTTGTGGGATGTGCGCTACGATTTTAGAGCCCACAGAGATCGATGATCCTCGAAGAAAACGAAAAAAAAACACACGCAAGGAATAACAGAGGGTCGATTCAGGCGGAAGAATAACCCTTAACACTAACGTTGGAACGAGAGCTGAGATATAATTATGAGAGAAAAACCCCAAACCCGGTACGGATTTGCTGGGAGTTTGTGGCTTGCTTTTTATATATATACACACACACCCAAACGCATGTATTCTAGCTACACGTTTACTCCGCCAGACGTAAAACGTTTATCCCGGTTTGGTTTGTTTGTTTTTTGTAACCCGTCATCAATAGCTAGTACAGTAGCGTTTATGCATTTTCGTCATTTAAACTTACGCGCGTGTTAGGTACGCATGCGCCGCCGTACATGATCGGTAATTGGGACCGCACACATCATACCCGTATGGTTGCGAAAGGGAGCGCACCCATACCGTGTGCAGTAGTTATATTGATATACCTTAGTGTACTTAAGTCCGCGAAGAAGATGATCACATTAAAATATGGAAAGCAACAGGAATTCTTGCCCGGTGGGACGTGTTTTCTTTCAGGTGGGCCGAAATTAACGTTTGTTTTGCATTACCATACTGTAATTAATCTTTTCATTTATAATTTTTTTGTAGTTCCGTGCAGGATAACTGAATGAGAACGATATATTGAGAAACAATCGACTGGAAATGTCTACTTTGAAGAAAGAATTTCTGGATCAGGAACAGGTATTTCTTGATTCTGCTTTGTAAAAGTTAAATTAAAAGAGTGTTGCCGGCAACTCCTTTTACTATCTTTGTAAAACGCAATGAGGTCAATCGTTATGGCCAACAGGGAACGACCAACTGCATGAGCCCTATAAACCGCTCATGGTCGATCGCAGACTTTACGGGCCAGGACGTCCGGTGTCATTTTAATAACATGATATGTATCTTCCTCTCGAACCCGTCTAAGAGAGTTTCGTCCTGGTTTGAACAAAGTCCATGTCTCAGAGGTGTATGGGTGTATGTGGAACTCTGAGTTTGCTGTGCTGCAAGGCTTCCAAGTTTCGCTGGTGTCCTTGATTTTGTTCTGGTCTGTTCCTTACTACGATCTATATTGAAATTCTGAGATATTCTTATCAATTGTGAAACTCTAACGAAAGCCCCACATGAATAACCCCAGCTTTTGCTCTAGCTAATCAGACCGGCGAAAAACTTTGTTTGGAAACCATTTTGGAATTATTTTAAAATTGATGTGGATCATTTAGAATTCGATGTGGATTCATTCTCCGAACTAAAATCGGTATATAAACATATAAACATATTCTAGTTAAATTTGAGAAGAATCCAAAAATAGCTCCAGTTTTACAACTGTAAATCCGGCTTCTTCTTAATCGGTCATTTCTGGCTTGCTTCGACTTTATTTACCCGTAGCCGGATAGTCAGTCCTGCGTACGGAGGATTGGTCCTGTCCTGTCGTGTGACGACCGGCGCCGCTACCAATCTACCACCAGACCGCTTTAAAAGCGACCATTCCATCTAAATCCATTTGGGCGCTCTGAACAGACTGCACGAGGTGGTTAATGACATCATTACCAGACTCACCGCAGCTTGTCGAGTCGAATTCATTTGCACGTTGATGATGTCATTGTCAATTTTAAACTATTTAAGATGGAAGTAAATAACTGTTCGATCGTAATTTTATTTTAATTTGTTTCTTTTTTATTGTTTCTGACTGTTTCTCTTTATCGTTAACACCACATTTGTTCTTCAACAAGTTTTTTGTTGTTGGTACTGCTGCTGCTTTTTTTCTAGTATTCGTCGATCATGTCCATTGGGTTTCATATTTTACACTGCTGTAAGGTGACCTGCCTGCTAGTTCTTAAAAACCTAAATCAAATACACTCATATAGGGGCAAAATGGATTTAAAAACAAAACTGATTACCCACAAAACAAAACAACTTTCCTGTACACGTTGCCTAACGAATCGGTACATTCTTAAACACGACCATTCAGCTTGTTGCCAAGTAATGCGCGATAGGAAGAAAGAGAGGCTACTGTGGGTGTGTTTGTATGAGATTATTCGACGATCTTGCCATCCATTCAGTGCCTTGGTCGTGCATTCCCGTTCCATTCCCTGCTTGAGATGACTATTTGAACATAGTCTAAAGTCGTCGTACCTGCCTTTAACAATCGCAGAATAGCTGTCCACCTATAAAGTGGGTAGGATAGTAGGAAATAACCTCTACATGGGTGTACAGCAAGCACACGCGCACCGAGCTAGTGTCTTTTCAAAACGAAAACGCAACGATGACAGGTGGTGCACCGTTTGAAGTGCGCCCATTATTACTCAGTCCCTGCTTCTCTCTGAACGTTATCGGCTATCTAAACAGATTTCTTGATTAGTCTCTTCCTGCGGTCTTCTACCCCTTTGTAAGTGAAATGCTGCGTTACGTCCACTCAACCTTTTTACGTCGGTTTTGTTCCGGTCTCGGTCTCCTATTTTCTGTGGCAGTCGATTTGCGCTCTTTCTCTCGTTTCTCTTTCTCTGCCCTCGCATCCTTTCAAGTGCCGCATTCCATAGGAATACGTTTAAAGCGTCCTGCTATGTGTTGTTGACAGTTGCTTCGACCATTTACAGCTCATCGTGTCCATCGTCCTCCACCTCGGTCGCTTCACCGGGCAGCGCGTTGTCCGCATCATCCTCATCATCCTCATCCTCGTCGTCCTTGGCAGCCTCCTCGGCGGCCGCTTCCTCTTCCGCCTTCTTACGCTCCTCGGCTTCCTGTGCGTCCTTCACCTTCTTTTCGCCCTCTTGCGTCTCCTTAACGGTGGCGGCCGCCTTCTTAGCTTCCTCGAGATCGTTGGTGATGAGGAAGTTGTCGAAGATCGTGCCCGATTTCACCTGCCACACGTCAATACCGACACCGCACACTTCCTCGCGCAGGTACAAACTCTTGTCCTCCTCGTACTCGGGATTGTCGATCTCCGGATGCACCCAGACACCCTTGTAGGCCGGATTGTCGATCTGCTTCGGTTTCCATTCACCCTTGTACTCGGGATTATCAATCATCGGCGGCTCCCATTCACCGTCCATCTCGTCGTCCCAGTCGTCGGGCTTGGTAGCATCCGGGTCGGGAATGTGTTCCGGTTTGTCCCAGTCCTCCGGCTTCGTATCATCCGGATCGGGGATGGTGGCACGATCGTCCCACTCTTCCGGTTTCTTTGCTTCCGGATCCTTAATCTTCTTCGGTGGCAGGAATTCCCAGTCATCCTCCAGGCTGCCCGATTCAACCTTCTCGTTGTCGATCAGCACCTCGTACGTGTTGTCAGCCCGCACGACCAGCGTGTAGAAATGCGTGAACACATCGTCCTTGCAGCGAATGTCCTTGTTGATCAGATGGTTCTTGCCCTTGTAGCTGAAGATAACGTGCACCTTTTTCGTGCCCGGTCCGCAAATGTCCGGCCCAAACATGACCAGGTACGGCGTCTCCCCGTGCAGATCCTTCTGATCTACCGAACAGTCGAACACCTTCAGATAGCCGCCACCGCAGTCGATGTTCTGCTCATGTTTCACCGAGAACTGGATGACGAGCGTATCATCCTTGTTGGAGAACGGCGTGAACTTGTTCGATAGCGCATAGAAACGGGCATCTTGCGACGTTTGCAGACCTGTCAGAGAAGAGAAGTTAATATTGAAATAATATAATTATTGGACCATTTTTGTACACAACTGTTTAAATTTTTCTCACACCACCAGAAAGCAAATCAAAATTAAATATGTTCCACTTTGGATTAATAAATGCGTGTTGCAGTCGCAAAGCTTGCAACCGGCGACACCAATTTCAGGAAAACCTGCGCCAAAAGAAGGTAATGAGGACTATTGTGTTTAAAAATAAGTCAACAAAGCAAAAAAATGGATCTCCACTCTGTTCCACAAAACAACGAAAACACAACAACAAAACAAACCTCAATATATTGTTCGTTCTTGGGGGTCGTTTGTGCATGTTTCTTATACACTGATGTTTCTAGAACCATGAAAAGTTTTGCCTTTTTTCCGACCCACTTTTCCACCTGACCATCGCGGGACGGGTCTTGCAGACACGTTCAATTAAAAAGAGCATCAAAGCAATCGTAAGCTTATTTGATGCTTTTGTCACGCACATTAGCGTTACACTTTGGTGGACGCAATTAATAATTAAAACAGAGAAAAAACACATCCTTTGCATGCTTCATGCCCGTTCCGTCCGTTTGTTGCGTAGATAGGGGGACATGGGGCAGGGTAGTAGCAGTAGCAAGCATTCTGATAAACATCGACAACTTTGCGAGTTACACTCCGCCGCAGATGTTACCCCGCGGCACCACATTCGTGGTCTATGATTTTACATAAAAATCATGACAATAATTCGACCCAGGAAAACCCTTTTCTCCTCCCCTTGAGACAAGGCCATGGAAAATCGAACTGTAATCATAAATCCATTTGAAACATGGGTGAGCGATGAGAACGCCGATAAAGGCTGGACCCACCGCTGAACAACGCCCCGGCTTTCTCGAACATTCCGCTGCGATGCGGAACCACCATTACCGAGCACCGGGACACGTCACATATGAGTGTAGCATTGATGAAGAAAGCAACGTTGGGAAGCGTTGCCACGGCGACAGAAGAACAAAACTGCTACGCGAGCGAGAGGAAAACTCGATGCGCGTGATGTTTTGCCGGTTTTTCCTGTTCTCGATCGTATTCGGGCTTGTGCTCCGATGCCGGGTACGTCATCTAGCTTTGCTTCGCGTTCAGCGTTCTTATGCTTTTTATTCTTCTTTCGCCTTCTCCTTCTCGCTTTCGTGCAGCGTTTTGTGTTCTGTGAGGGCCTAAACCCGAAGGGAAAAGAATCTTTGCTGGTGTGTGTCACCCCTGTTGGGACGTCCTGTGGGAAAATTATGCAATTTTTTCCCTAATGCCACACATGCACTCATCGTGGTTTATCAGTGTTTCCCTTCTTCTTACTCACACGTTTCATGTAACACACCCACTTTATCTACACTCGCCCCTTACATTTCATTCTGGATTATAGCACAAGAATAACGGTCATTCACATCGTAGAAAATTGACACGTCGCCGCAGTGTTTGCGATCTAGTTAGCCACGCTGCTATTGTGAGCGTCTTGAGTGAAAAAGAAAAAAAACGCCTTTTTGTTGCTACAGTACTTACCTTTGTCGGTATCGGCATCGTTGAAGAACTTTCCGGCTGTGTGCACAAACTTGCCATACTCAACACCCTTGTGTTCACTCTGGACCCAGGTCTTTTGCCACGAATCTGTGTAGAAGAAACACACGCACACACAAAATGGACAAAGTTAGCCAAAAAAGCTTGCCGGGAAATGGTGCCGGATGGCCGGAATCATCTGACAAAACTACACTGTCTTACCGTCTTTGAATCCTTCCTCAAAGTACACCTCGGCGTTAACGGCCAGAATGGCGGTCAGTAAAACCGCAAACGCACGCATTTTGGGTAGAAACTAGTAACGTTTTTCCTAGCACTACAGGGTTCGAAAATGCACCTTCGGATGCACTCCTCTCGCAAGAAGCTGACTAGCCGCACGAACGTAGAATGGACGAATAATAATAAACAACCATGGCACCCGGTTTTATTCAAAGCCTGCTCTTCTTGCCGACGGTGCTGCCATCTCGGTGCGCTACGATTGGTCCGCGTTGAACCAATCACCGGCTCACAATTGGCATTCTCTGTGCCCGGTGGGTTTGGATTTGACACTCGACAGCATTCAGTTGGCAGTGGTACTGCCTGCTGATAGACGTCTAATAAGAGTGCTTATGAGACGCGTCAAATGGCATGATTTTTGAAATATTTTCGTTAAATATTACACATTTGAACTGGAGAAACGATAATATTTCACTCCCTCCCGTGTTACCCAATTTTTGTTAATGAACAGCTGTTATTGACATGAATATTCGTTTAAAAATTTTGTTCGTTAAGGTGTGACAAACATTTTCCACAAAAATCTAATAACGAATATTTGGAAAGTGCAAACGGGCCATTTGTGGGAGTGAGTACGATCAATGAGTAAATGATGTTAAAAAAAACAAAATTTATCTATGCGAGTGTTAATGCAATATGTTTCATTGCTCCGAAAACCGAAGACAAGCTACACAAACTTGAATTTTCTATTCCGCATTTGCCAGATGCGGCACATATCTAACTTGTTTGGTATTGCCGGACTGCAAAATCAGAGCTGCCGTCATGAACGTCAAATTCGGGGCGGGTGTGGCAAAGCTGTGATCAGTTCTTCAAACCAGTGTCATGAGAAGAACTCGACCTCGGATGTAAGCAAAGAACTCTGTGAGTTGCCTGTGGTAATTGTATATTTCGAATAATCTCTTTAAGTTCTGTGTTTCACTGTCTTCTTTATGTGCTCGTCTAGAATCTGCACCTACCGATTCTTACCGATTTTTTTTATGTGGTACCATTGGTAATGGTACCTATTTTCGTGTACCATCAAGAATTATCTGGTGTCAAATCATCTCACAGCTAGACATAATCAAATGTCATTTTTCTGCAAATCGTCATTCGCTTGAAGTTAATTGTCAAAATTTACCCATCGGGCACAGAGTATGCCAATTGTGAGCCGTTGATTGGTCCAACGCGGACCAACCAGAGCGTTCCCAGGTGGCGACACTATCGCCAAAAAGAATAATTTTTAAATAAAATCGTTAAACATTCCCATCAGGCAAAGTTTTCGATTTTGAGTGGATTGAGAGATTATCCAAAAAAGAGTATTTTCTAAGTTAATTTAAAATTATGTTAAAATTACGCAATCCTGATAATCTATTGAAATGTTATGAAAAAATGGACCGATTGGTTTAGCTTACCAACAAAATTTGGTAAAAAGGTAAAATAGAGTCCCAAACAAACATTTGACATTTCGAAAGTGCTAAGGGGCTGCGCACACGCAAGTGTCAAATGTTTGTTTGGGACTCTATTTTACCTTTTTACCAAACATTCAACGGGAATGTGCCTCAGTCTGCTCGGATAGCAGACGAACTGTCGCCAGTAGCCGCTGCTGCCGCATCCAAACGTTGGTGGAAAACATCCGGTAGCAATTTCCAGCGGTAGAAAACATATTCCGGGAGTTTTGGCGCATCATTTTAGCTGCTAGCGCTGGTACCGTTGCGCCTACTGTTGTCATACACTTCGTCTACTGCTGCATCCTCCGATAGCAATCATTCGACCGGGAGTTGCACCGGCCCGGAAAATATCACCAAACGATCACCTGCATTGCATCATTCTGCAAAAATCCGCCAACGGTACACGGCAGGTCGCATAAAATTAGCTGAAACATAAATTAATTAAAACACTGTACAACAATTAACAGAATAAAATCCAAAGCGAGGACAAAATCATCACTTCCCTGCACAGTAACGATCACGATGCCAAATGTAAACAAACAACACACCAGCGATTGAAAGAAACACACATTGCGTGTGCGCAGCCCCTTAGCACTTTCGAAATGTCAAATGTTTGTTTGGGACTCTATTTTACCTTTTTACCCAAAATTTTCAGTTTGAATTAATGGTATTAAAAATATTTCACACGCTTAACAACCAGATCTTGCTTGTTATTTTTAATAAAAAATGTGTTTAAAGCACAACAAACACAAAATTGAAACCCATTTAAGGTAAGAGTAATATCATAAATTATAAAAAGCAAACAAGTTAAATTAAAAAGCTAGTTAAAAATCAAATTACAGAGTGATAAAAAATAATTTAAAACAACATGTGAAAATTAAATGTTCAATGCAAGAAAAAATAACAATTTTTAGAAAATTTTATACCATTTATCACAAGACCCGAGGGTTCCCATGTTAATAAACACGTCACTTTCATTTGCACAGGTCGCGACACCTGCCACCATTTGTAATCGTTTCAAAAAAGGTATGGCTGGGTTTGTTAATTGCTTTCTAATTGTTGACCGAAATGTGTATGAAGCTTAATAAGACGGGTAGGGAATTTACAAAACTGTCCCAACGAGGTAGTTCTTCTAAGTTTAGTAAATTGATCTGGCAAGCGCACCGGCACGATTTGCGTCAATTTGTTACCGTAGCCTTGCTGATAACGCACGAATACGTATAGCACATACGCCTGCTGCACAAGAACAAATGCATTTTAAGGTTGATAGAACATAGAATAGATAACACAATGAGTTTAGCTCTTAGCACGGCGGTGTACTGCAGTCACCGACAGCAGATAATGCGTTTTAAAAACGGCTCGCCACCGTAGAATGGACTCAAAATTAGGAGATAGGCCATGTTTGAAAGTCAAATGTTAAACCGCTTGAAAGAAAGGAATATAACACAGAACTTCTTTTCTATTCGATAAAACATACAGGTGTTGTTCGGTTCGATTTATTATAGTTCGGTTGAACACGATTCGTAAGGAAGGGATTTAAAATGTCCATCCACACCACATATGCCTTCAACACGCCGTTGCTGTGCTCGATTAGGAAGGGATCGTTCCATTTCACCGTTCCCTGAACTATACTCGCCGTTTTGGTCGAGCAAATGGCTTTTTGATTTGTGAGAACAAACTTCATCTACAGAACGCGGACTGGCGAAATCAAAAGTATGACAGTGGCGTTTGGGCTTGCTGTAAGTACGGCAGCTTACGAATCGGATTCCTCATTTTCATAATTTTCCTCATTGCCCTCGCTATCCTCCGGCTCGTCATCCTCATCCTCGTCCTCGTCTTCCTCCTCCTCGGACGATTCCTCCTTCACCGGTTTCTTGCGGCCGCGGCCCCGGCCCCGGCCGACCGGTGCGACCGGTGCCTTTTTCGCCGATTTAGCCACCTTCTTGGTGCTTCCCTTCGGTCGGCCCCGGCCCCGCTTCGGGGACGGTTCCTCACCATCGTCCGACACAACCGTTTTCTCCTTTTCGCGTTCCTCAGCTGCTACCTTCGACTCTTTCGGTGAGAGTGCGCGGGCTCGCTTCTTCGGTGCGACACTGTTCTGAAGGTGCAGTAGGCAAAGGATAATACGTTAGAACAAGTTGGCCACATTACCGGGAAAACGGCCAATAGGGGGTGCTTTTCACGTGCCCGAACGCCTTACCTTGTCCGGATTGGGTGGGCGTCCACGGCCCTTCTTCGGTTCAACGACCTCCGCATCAGACATTGTGTCCGCCGATTTCCTGAGCTATTTCTCCGAAGCACACACCACTACACCAAGCGCTTTATATCCGCTTACTTACTAATAAAAAGAAAAAAATAATGTATTAACTTTATTAGAAAGCCACCTTCTTAACGTACACTATGTCACTTGTGTTTTTCTTCCTGTTTTTCCCCCACAAACCGTACAACAAAACTCGGCAATCGAGAGAATGCTAGAAACAAGAAAACAAATTTGGATACATTTTCCACCCACTCAGCATCCGCCAGGCGCTTATCGAAAACCATCCCCGTGAAAAGCTGCTCCTTCTCGCCCGCCGAAAAGCCCATTTGCGCGCGCACACACAGACCAAACGTACCGTAAACGAACCATTTTCCGGGGCAAGGAAGCTCTCCCCCAAACAAAATGCTAAATAGCGGTACCGAAAGTGAAAATTCCCCACCATCTAGTCGCCATCGATTTGTTAAATCCAATCTACCTGTGCTCGCTTTTCGTCCGCTAGTAGCGATTTTACGGCTCTCGACCAGTTTCTTTTTTTTATTTTGCAGAACAACTTTAGTAACTTTGGCGCACTTCACCAATCACCCACACACGCACGCACGGGGCGAGTGAAAATGATTTGCCACCAACAGGATATAAATACGTACGCACCGCTTTTCACGCGGTCAAGTTCGGCTTGCATCGGAAAACAACATTAACGCACACATACGCATCCGCACACACGCCACCGTTTTCATTCAACCTATTCCTGTGTACACGCTTACACCCATACAGCGAACTACACGCGCTAGTATCCTTTGCCGGTATCTCTAGTATCCTTTGCGTTTTCTTTTATACAGAAACGAAGGTATGTGTGAGTGTATGTGGGCGCGCGCTTCTTCATCGTAGTGGTGACTCCGTTTCCCGGAGCGAATTCGAGAGTTTCCCGTAAATTCTGAGCATCAACGGATTCGAAAAACTCTTCAACATAGCCGTTTTTTGAACGGTGCGCGGCATTAATTGGGGATCATTTTGCCATCGGGAAATTGAGCTTTCGGAAGAGTTTATGAGGAATTGTGCTGTTACAAATGATAAGAAAACAAGCGCACGAAACGGGCTTTGAAGGCTCTAGCACCAACTACCACATCTCTTTTGCGCAGACCCTGACAAGTCTGTTAAATATTTCAACATAGAAACAGTTTCCCTATCTGTGAAATGAAAGTTATCCCCAAAAGTTTCAAACCCCATTTAACTTTATTTCAACAGCCTATTTACGTACTTGATAAGGTCCTTGCACTTGTTAACGTCACATGCCTAACAGAGTTCTAACGCTTTGTTTAAAACCCTAAAGCTGAATTGATAGTTTCGCTTCGAAATTTGCAATTGTCACATCCCTCCCCCCTTGAACCTATTTAAGAGAAATAAAACAGTCCTCTTTATTTTAAATGCCCAACATCTACTGTAAAAACAACGGTAAAGATATGAAGTATGTATGATAACATTTGTTCCGAATACATCGATTTATTTTACGGCTTTTCATTACAATTTGTACATTTCACAAGTCAATTACCAGAATGGGCTACTAGATGCGAAGTGTCTGATTAGTTTTGTGAGACATTGTGAAACATATGGCGCAGAAAGGACAAAACGTAAGAGGCGTGGATAGGCTATTCTCATGCTATGCGAGAACACATTCCTGTACAGCGATTAATACACCTGCTAAGAAAAACACACGAGCAAATACTTTGCTACTTCCACTCTCCACATCCGCATCGTCTAGTCCCAAACCTGATCGTTTTAATCTCGCATCCTACATAAAAAAATACAATTCAATTAAGATACAAAACATTGTGTATTGTTGTTAATATTGTAGTTATTCTGCTTTGCTTTCCATCTTCTGCACCGACTCCTAATAGTAATGATGATTCGAATGATTCAAAAATGATCGTCAATCAGTGTTGGTTTTAGTTGATCGATAAGTAGTGCTTTTTATACTGGCACTTCCCATTAAAATGCGGGAAGCGAGAAAACGTAACATTCATCGAAGAGGCAACTGGTGGTGAACCGATGGCAAAGAATGTAACGGGAAAAACTGTCAGTATTCCAAAACTACTTGTACGCAGTGCGTATGATCATCAATTGAGGGGTGGGGATAAAAAACGCGGTGTCGTGGCTTGTCGTCCCCTGATATTATCCCGATTTATCATAACAAATTTTGTATGATAGCGTGTGTGGTTTTGTTGTTGTGTTATGTGTGTGTGTGTGTCCCGCCAGTTCCAAAACTTCCAGTTTAGTCTCTATAGTCTTAGGGATTCTTCCGCGGGCGTCCCCGACCACGGCCGCTGCTTGCCGGTTTTTTCCCCTTGCTTGCCTGGGCTGCTTTCCCCGCCTTGGGTGGACGACCAACGCGGCCCCGTTTTGGGGTTGGCTCATTTTTGTCATTCTGGCTTTCGGGAGCGGCACGCTTTTTGCCAGCCGGTGATTTCGCTGGCTGTGGTGCCACGTCTTCCTCGGTTTCCGTTGAATCGTCAGCCGATTCTGGTGGCGGCAGTTCCACCGCTTCCTTCACCGGTTTCTTTTTCTCTTGGGGCGATTGAGCGACAGTGTCCGACTTCCGCGGACGTCCACGTCCCCTTTTTTTAACCGTTGCACTTTCTTCTGTCATTTTATCGATTGTACTGTGTGTTGGCAAACCTAAAATGAAACGATTGCAAACAATGTTTTTGTAAATATTTGCTAATTGCTCAAAAAAATGCTCTTTAGGAGTACGCGGAATGTTTAATTGAATATTATGATGTTTTTTTTAATATAAAGAATAATAAAATGCGATCGTGATAATTATGGTGCGTTGCGCCAATAGTATAGAAATGGGGATGAATCCATATTCACACTAATATTCGCTATATTTGTTCATTTGAAGATTCCAATGAATAACGAAAGAAAAACTTTGTGTAACTTTTGCCTTCGACTTCCGATATCTTTTAAACATTCTATCCTGGGATGGTAGCGGAGTAGTGTTCGCGTCGGTTTATACATCCAATCGGTTGTCAATTAGTGCGATTGTGCTGTAAATCTTCTCTCTTCCAAGGCACACCAAGCTTACATGGCGCTTTAACAGGCGTAAAGTTGTCCTATTTATCTCTGAAAGGAATGTTAGTCCATCATGCCAAAAGAGAGAGCTCTTGCCGTCTTAGCTTGGTTAACTATCGAAATGTTGGCCATAAAAAAATGTGCCGATTTTTTTTCCCGGTTCACAAACGTTCGAGGGAAATAAAAAATATTGATTTTTTGTACCATTTTACACGAAAATCGCTTATTACCAGCATCGAAATGGATAAGGCATGTCTTTTCACCATGCTGATAAAATATTCGTTTACTGACGCTACACTACACGTCGCTAGGGACGCTACGATTTACCGCCATTATGGTTTGTCCGATGGTTGCACCTAATTTTAGTAAAAACTCCACGGTAAAATAATCCCACCAGCGGGATAAGCCATCGTAGTAGGAAACAAAAACGATTTATCACATATATTCTTCCATTTGCATGTCAATTTACGGCGTTTAGAACGAGGAGCGCTATTGTACATCAAATATGTCGAAACGCGTTCCGACGAAAAGAAAATGGAGAAACTACCCATACGCCACACCCGTGGAAAAGCTGGAAATTGCTTCTAGCCGGCTTGAGAATTTTCTGTTCCCAATGCGTGTGGGACTTACTTTTTCAGTTCTGGGAAAATGAACACTGCTTGGCTTACGGCACAACTTTTTGGCGGTACACAACGGGAGGGAACGTTCGGAACCCAACTTCAACACAGAATGCTCGGTGAAAAAGTTGTTAACGATAATGAGAAGCAAGCGGAAAGCAAGAACGAGCTGACCGGCGTTTCACCAACACACACACGCATCAGAAAATGTACGGTCGCTGCTGCAACAAACTCACAAACACACGTGCACAATTATGCTTTCTTCCATACTCGCGCTCAAAGTACGGCTAGTGCACAAGGTGCGCGTTAATTGTGAAGTGTAGCAACTGAGGAATTTTTTTAAATTTGGTTTTCCATTTACCAAACCTACAATGTATAAATTTTACGATATTGAAGGAAGCAGATTTCTCCTTAACGTAGTAATTTCTCATAAAATGTTGATAAAATTAAAAGCTTGTTGGAACAAAACATAAAACTCAAGTTAAAATTTATTATCGTTTACTTCATGCTACTGACGAGTAAACAAAGTTAGTTCAATATAAAGTGTAATACAAGTAACATCGTAATCTATTTACCTAGCTTAATATGTCCAATGATTAGTTTCTTTTTCCTTTTTATCTCTTTCCAATATTTGACGATATGCATCATTTTTTTTTTGATTATGTGCATAAGTTTGGTATCTTCAATGCTATGTATGATACAAAGGAAAATGCAATTTTTCTGCTGAGTACTTCCTTCGACAACAATAATCTGCTGCCTGGTATTTCTGATGAGAGTGAAGGAGAAATTTAAGTTTTCTTTTATAAATAATGTTATTTATTATTGAAAATGCTTTTTTCTATTCTTTTTGCCAGAAATATAAGGATTTTTTGTACGATGGTTCAATATACACACAGGAAAAACGATAATTTTGAATAAAAGCCACACAATTTACACATTCGTTTTGTTAACTGTCTGTTTAAAATATAAAGCGTTTTTGGAGTGTGTTTAAATTGGCCCTTATTTGTCAAAAAATTCCCTCTCGGCAGCCCGTATCATGCGAGAGGGAATGAGAGCAAATAATTTCGTTCACACACGCACACATACCCACTCTCGCAACCGCTTATGCACAGGGAGCGCGTGCGCCGTATGCACGCTGCAATGGTGTGCGTGATAGCTATTCGCGTTCTTTTGCTACTGACCCACGAAGCAGTTCCGATGTTGGTACGAAGCAAAAGAATGGCCGTTTTTGGGCCGGATAACCGGCCGGATAGCAGAATTGTCCGGCCTATTGAGGGTGTGTGAAAGGAATGAGGAAGTGGCAGGGTGTGTGAAAGAAATGAGGAAATAATTTATTTGACGCACATTTTCTAGAGCATGCACGCGCACACATACACATCTAGCTCCATTGCCGTCATAGAGCGTCGCACACGCCGGTAAAATGCTTTTGCGATGAGTTTCCGGTGTACTTTTGAATAGACAATATTCATTAACTTTGCTTGATCGATTATATTTAATTTACATCATTTTAAACCGATATCCTAGGATAACCTAGAAGAATCTACACGCGCACTTCTCTTGGAAGCCGTCTAGAACAATTGCGAAGGTGTTCTTTACGGAAAAACAAAGTCTCAGAAGAACGAGAAGGCACAAGAAGAAGTTCAGAAGTTGCTAGTTCTGTTTGAATCGATTCAGAAAAAAACCGGTCCGAAGTCGCCAAGTAAAATCATAAAATACAAGAAACTGGTTTATACCTGACCAATTCTTCCAAGCAGTTTTTTCGTTTATCTGTCAAACCGTCTTTGGCAGGGCGATTGACAGATGCCGTCCGCTAGTGTAATAATGCTGCGCAGAGCATCATCAATAAATCTCATTTTATTTCTATTTCTAAAACTGCAAAGGTCGAATAAAAAAAACTTCCGACCGCTTCGACGATAGCGCTTGGCAGAATCGGTCGGGTCTAATAACCCCATTAGAGTATGATTCCGGTCAGTTGCGGGGTAAAAATTGTTCCTTGGGTTGGGAACACGAGAAAAAGTGAAGTAGTGCCCAGTCCAGAATGTGTCACCGCGGTAGCAGTCCGGGCGTCATGGTGCCGTAATTAAACGTAGGATAGCGTGAAGTAGACCATTTCGGGACCAATTCGGTCTCCCGGAAAGGTTAACTCTTTTTTCGGCACTGCACATATGGTGTCCCGTATGGCATTTGAACGTTTCGTGGTTTGGAAAGAAGTGTTCCGAGAGGTGATTTCAGCAGGCAGTGTTCACAAGCAGGTTGGCCGTGGTGTTTATCGCTGGAAGATTGTTTGGTGTGCGGGATCAGGTTGTGTTTGGTATAGTTGTGCGTACATTGTTTGATTCAGAAGCGAAGCAATATTGTTTGAGTTGATCCCAAGAAGTGCAATTTGTGCAGTGTGCTTGGTATGTTCGGCATGTTCAATCTAATCGATATTCACTGCCAACTGAGGTGAAGTGGAAAAGCCCTTCCAGCCCAGTGCATCTGGTACGAATTGAAGTTGTAGAATCGACCGAAAAGCCAAGGCGTAAAGTCTTGTGTGTTAGTGGATGATATCGGTGTAAATTTATCGCAGTAGTCAAGGTGCAGTTACGGTGCGGAACCCTGTGCGGTTCGGAACTTTCGGCAAAACAGTGCGAATGCAATACTCCATCCGTGATTGACCGTGAAGCGGAATGTAAAAGGGGCCCTCACAAGAGAAGGACGTACACACTCACCTCGCCACAGCAACGAAAGCAAAGGAAAACAAAAAAAAAACATCCCAACTACACTGGCACTGGGTAAATTGATATGCGAATGCAAATTTGTAACACCTTTTCTTTTAAACTGATCCCAAGTGCATGCGGCTAGAGTGTGCGAGCGCAAGGGTCCTCCATTGTTGGCTCCTTCTTTGGCCCATCCGATGCAGAGAAGGCGCTACTTTTGCAGAAACGGTTCTTCCTGCCCCTTTAACCACTTGCGCACTGGGGTGTGCATTTTTATATTTCTTTTCTTCTCCAATATTTATTCCACGAGGGTTTACGTGCGGCGTTTATCTTTGCAACAAGGCGGAGGGTTACACTTTTGGGAATGGGCGCCCGGTGACGTAGGTTTACCGATTTTATTAGCGCACTGGTGACGGCGATTACAGCAGCAACCGGAAGCACCAAGTTGGAATTGCAATGCAATGTTTATATATGGAACATGGACGCTCAACTCGACTTGATTGTATTCAAAGGACACTTGGGTCGCTATAAATTATGGTGGAAAGAAGTGTTTGGATGTTGTTTTGTTGAAAATCATCGAAAATTCCCAACTTGGTTGACTGTCATCGATAACCAGTGACCAATAGCCTTGATCGACATTGTCTAATTGATGCCATGCCATCGATAAAATGATTGAAGAATTCGTTGCAAGACGTAACGGGTAACCATGGCGATGGTGATCCAACAATTCCACGTAGGAGGCGACACACAAGAGATGAACGGAATGGATCAATTGACGGGGTTAATCAAACGCAGGAGTTTACAGGGCTCTCGTGTCAACATCGAACGTCCCGTAACCGACCAAATGGAAGAGAGGAGAACTTTTTCTTTTTAATTTCAACTTCCCCTCGCAACGAAGACCCTCCACGTGTAGTAGGAACGAAGGAAGTGCAGCAAATGAATATGCATATGTATGCTTCAGTCTAACGAGATACGGGCTCTATCTTGTTGTGGTGTAGGCCGACATAATCAAGTGTGCTTCAGAATCCGGCGGAAGTTCAAACGGTTTTGTGTTCTATCACCATGTTCGAACCAACACGGTCCTTGGGTTGGGAGATGTAAGAAAACAAAAACGGATATGCAGGATGACAAGACAGCGCCACCATCCGGCAACGAGTTCTAGTTCTGTCGGCAGGATATGCGGAACGAGCACGGACTGTACGAAACATCTCGATGTTTGTGGGAGAATTTTCCGTGTCGCTGGTCATATTTAGACCACGCTCGTCGATTCTCTCTCGCTGTTGCTCTTGGTTTTTCGACATATATCCTCGTCCACATTCCGCTTTGTGTACGGCACCGAACGGATTGCACGCACTTGTCGAAGTAATCTCCTTCAATTAAACATGTGCATCTCAACATCTCCTCTCTACGGCACGGAAAAGCGAACGCGCGCGTAACTATATTCGCTCAGGATTTGCGTTTGCTCTCGCTTCATTTTGCTCTCCGAATTTCGCCCGCCCGCCCTGTAATGCTTTGTTTGTTCTCGCGAATGTCCTATCCTTTTGGTAAAGTTGGGAAAAATCCGTGGGCGAGAATTTCTCGATGTGATGCTTTGGTGTCTGCGAGACAGAACATCCAGTTCCCGAAAAAAAAAACGTCCCCGAATCTCTGCTAATCTCCGGTTTCAGAACCCCACGGCCCTTGGGGGCGGTAGGGGAGGGAAAATTTTGGGAGAGTTCGTCCGCAGCCCTGTGCAGTCGTGTTCCGCACCAGGGGGAAAAAGGTTGAAGTTCACACAATTTGCCACTGTTGAAGTTCATCATCCCCTGTGCCGAGCAGCGCACAACACTGTTCGCGAAATATACTCGTCGCAACAAACCCACGTCCGGTTTTGGTGGTCCCTTTCCTTGTGAGTGTGTTCTATTCGCGAGTCAATCGATTTTTCCACGTTTTGCAAGATGCGTTCTACGTGTGCTACCACTTCCGGTGTATCATGATCTTCGGAAAGCGGTGTGTGCGGGTTCGTTTTTATAAAAAAAGCAGCCATCGAATTACTGAGAGGTAAAAATAACAAAAAGAAATCTTTAAGGCGTCGTCACGCCTTAACTCTGAATGTGTCGTGTAGCCGTTGTGTGGTGTGGGCTCCCAAACAGTTGAAGAGGAGTTTGTGCTGAAGAAGGTACAGAATTTACCGAATAAAAGCAGTGCCATAAACGTACAGTGAGAGTAGGTTGGCATGGTTTCAACGTCTTGTCGTCTTGTGAACAACAAAAGCTCCTCTCATGCAAGTTTTGCAATATCATATTGCTGCATCCCGTAGTAGGCTGTGTGGCGGAGTGTATAAAAAAGGTGGAATCGATTTTGGCGTGCTTGTTCCGAAATACTGCAAGTACTCAACTCGCTGTTCTCGTTAGTAGGCAGTAGCAGCAGCAGCTGATGTCATCCGATCTGACATGAAAACTCATGGCCAACGGAGTCCAAAAAAACAGGGTAGAAACGTGATACGTGAATGTATCATTGCAAATACACATCACGTCACAGTTGGTTGCGTGTGAGTGTGATTTTTGGAGTCTTCCGTACATCATCTTATTACAAGTTGCGCGAAAAGCGAAATGTGTCGTTTTGTGTGTTTGATTGCGACATAATATAAGAACTACGAACCCAGAATTTTTGTGGAGCGTGATATAATTCGACCATACTTGTATTATATATCGTTCATTCCGTACCGGCGATGCGACTGATGGGCGGTCTCGATTCTTTCTTCACGTGCGCTCCCGTTTTTCCGGCAGGTAAATGCTGAAGGTGGCCAGCAGCAGCAGCAAACATTGATGGTGCGCGTGGTGCAAAGTGCTACTAATTGAACTGGTTTGCTGTTGCTGGCCCGCCCGCTGGTAGGTGTCTGGGTCTGGGTCGTCAGATGCGTACGTAACCGTAAATACTGCTCCCGAACCACCGATGTAATAAGGAAAAGTCCATCCACACATGGGGACGATCCCGTGGCATGGTGAGGCGAAATCGGGCAGAAACACACGTTCGCACTAGTGAGGAATCTCGTGCCCATCACACTTTTACAACACGGCCGTTACGACACAGTGCGCCTGAGAAAAAGCTGTGTATATGTGTGTATATACCATGAAGCCCATGAACCTGACCGCTCGCTCGTGTCAAGTGATGGCTCGTGCTTCACAGGTTGGCAGGGCCGCTAAATATATCAGCGATTCGAGAGGATGCTAATGTTGCGAAGAGGACATCAACACACACAAACCGCCCCTTGTTGTTGTGCATCGGATGCATAATTGTTCCAGTCTTCTTTGCGCCCTCTTCACGTAGAGGTGACAAAATTACATATCCTTTGATGATTTGGGCTTTTTTCCGGACAGCTAAGCCTTTTTGTTTCACAATCAATGCATGGAGAACATTCTCTTAATCTCTCTTAATCAAAACATGACTTAACTTCACAGTGACGGCATTTGTGTGGCGTGAAAAACAGGGCGTAGTACCGTATCAGTGTTCTGTGCTCCCGTACTACGTCATTGAAGCATAGCTTTATTTTTTTTCGCGTTGTAGAACACAAGCAGAACCTGATTGGGATTAATTGCCTGCCAAAAAAAAGGAAAATGTTGATAGCAGATGCGAAATGAGATCATACGAAAAACGACGTATAATCTGTGTTACTGGAAAGCATAAAAAAAGTTTAGTACGTGTGTGTGATAATGCTAAATTGGTTAGTTGGTGAATTTTGTTGTTGTTGTTGTTGGCAATAGGATCATTTTGCATGTGATGCTCCTTCCTATAGAGAGGGATGATACGATTATTAAAACTGGACGGTTCAAAACAATTATATTTAAAGCGCACTCCCACGCGGAACCGAATGTGCCGCTTGGTGAATGTCTCTTAAGGGGGTAGTATACTTTGAACAGCTTGAAAACATAATTCGGAATTTGTTGAAGATAAATTATGGCCAAACATGGCATGGCACCGTGATCAATAAGTTCGAATACAAATGTGCATCGTCAAGTATACGTTTTTCATATTCCGTTCTGATATTGTTGTCAGTTTTAGACATATTTGAAAATGTGCAAGTTGTCAACTTTCTTTCTGTTGTTGATCTTCCGGAGGGATCAGCAAAAAGTATGGTTAAGTCGAGCAGAGATTTTTCTCGTTTGGCGCGATTGTCAATAATTCATTTTTTATTTTGGACGAGAAACTGTTTGCGCAACATGACCAGGTGTAGCCTCCAACATGCGACAGTATTCCTTAACCCAATACGAACATGCCAAGCATCCCAAATGTATTGTCCAGAAACAAAAAGTATTATCTACATTACACAATTTTCTTAAGTTCTCCGCCAAAAATGTGAAGTATGCTTTATACTCTCAGAGTGCTGCAACATTGCTTCGGTCTGTAACATTGGAACGGAGTGTTTTATGAACCTGTGCGTTAAAATATACAATAACACAAACACTGCAAAGAATCTTGCAGAGTGCACTACCCCCTTAACTCGAGATGATGCCAATGTCCATGAATGCTTTCCAACTGTCCGTCAATAGTGAAACGAGTTCTCTGGTCTTGAAAATTGGGTCAAATTAGCTGCACAGGAAAAGGCGTATCGAAACCAACCGAGATGAGAGCAACGCATAGGCGCGATGTCTTCCTTATTGATGCTGTTGCGATCGTTTGGCGCCAATCGGCAAGTTTCCCCACGCGGGCAGAGCTCATCCTCACCCAAATTGACTTGTTCCATGCGTTTATTTAACTTGCACCATGAAAGCGTATTTAAGAAAAGCTTGTATTCTAGATACCAGCAAATAAATAAACAGTTGTTTGTTTGCTGCTACATTTCAGTGCCCGTGGGGAGGTTATATGGTGCAAAGCGGTTGAACCTTGGTCGCTGGCGCTGCTGGTGTTAAATGACGGCGCGAGAGATACTCCAGGCAAGCAAGGAAGCATGTTTTCGTTTAGGTTCCCCAAGAGTTGACCGAGAGCATGGGGATGATAAATGTACGGGTGTATTATTAATTTGTTCTAATAGAGGTTTTACGATTTGCCGTGAAATCTGCGCATTACAAACAGTCGGCCAACGGGAAGACGTGAACCCATGGCACCGTATCGGAGCAAAGGAAAGTTAAACAAAACAATCGTAGTAGGCGGTAAAGAGGGGTTGGGTGGTTGCGATTGGCGGGGCAACATGTGACAGCTGGACAAACGATGTTTGTTGGAAATTTGACATCTCCCACCAATCGCACGGCACACTTCGGTTGGAACAATTTAGGCAACAACATAAAAAAATGGTTTCGTGTGGTTTAGACCATCCGCGGGATTAAGGATGACATTATGCGTACTGTCCTCGGAGCGTTGAATCTTGAACCATATGGTGCGTGCTACGATGTTGAATTTGCTTAAAACATTCTGCACCACTGCTGGAGAGATGACACTTTTCCTACTGTAAACCCTTTTCGGCACTCAGCATCTTGCATCGGCCAGTCGAGTAGAACTCTCTGCGTCTAAATTTACTTTCCAGCTGACGGGCGACATCGTTAACCATGGTGTAACCAGCATCATCTTAAGTCGCCCCCCCCCCCCCCCCCCATTAACGGCCCTAGAACTACGCAAAGAACCCCAAAAGGCCACACACCAGCAACACGCGGTTTTTGTTGGCAGCATACGGTTATGCTCTGCCAGTGTCCAAAGCCGCCACACATGCCGGATTGGGGTTCGGTTTTCAACGAGCGCGTTAATAATATTTCTTTTTTTCCGCCGCTTGCTTATGTTTCGTAATGAGTTGATTATTGCCGGCACCAGCAGGGGTAACCAGAAGGCGAACACGCGGTTCTGAGCACTGCGCGGTTCTGTTGTTTTTGGTGCTGTTACAAAATTGAGGTTAGTGGCGTTTTGATTATTACCGCCTAGTAGCTTGTTGGGTAACAATCGATCGAGAAAGGACGATCGATGTCAAAACGGGCCCAACATAAAAATAAAAAAACAACCAACACTGGTACTGATCAATATTTAAACGCTGGAAGTAGTGTAGGGTAAACCTGATTCAGATTCATGAATCCGAATGAATCTTAATCTGTATTCCTGTATGTATGAATGCAAGGAAATTATCCAATCTGCTTCCCCCCTCTCCTCCCTCTCGCCCCTCTTCGACCGGCAATCGGTTGTCATTATTTCGCTTAGGGCTTTTTAGGGCAGTGTTAAAGGCCCTGCCTCGCCACTGCTCTAAGGGTTTATGATTCTTTAGAGAGTCGATTCCTGATTTCAATAACTGCTCACTAAAGCTTCATATGAATGACTCTTCTCAGAAGAATCATTAAGCACAACACTAGTTGGAGTAGTTATCTTGCAGCAAAATATGAGGATTTATCTTTGGTTTTTGTTTTGGAGATTTCTCTGGAGATTTCTTGGAGAATTCTGTAGTAATCGTCCTCACTTGGCTTCAAAACTGATTGATCATTTCTTTTAAAATTATCTTACCTACACATCAATAGAAGTACAAAATTCTCAAAGATATCGTCTTTATTTCATTTCTCTGGTTTAGATTCCACCTTATTAGCTGATGTCAGCCAAACAGGAAACATGCTTAGGCAATTTCTGTATGCAGGGCGTCGTTAGGTGTCGTCATTTCCAAAAACGGTTCAATCGAATTATCTTCTCAATCCGCAACTCGGCCGAAAGATGATCTCACCGTCACTGAAAATCCCTTGTGGATTTTGGAGAAAGTGATTGGCAAAAAATCCTCAAACCGTACAATCTAAGTAATCGTAGTAAACACACACGTTGCGAAGGGATTATCTCCTCGGTGAGCACTTTCGTTGGAACGTATGTGGGCAAAGTTGTTGCGGTTGCTATCAGAATCCGTTGGCTACAGTAGGCGGTGCGGGTTTTAAAATAAAACAAAATATTGCTCTACACACCCAATTGAAATGCGTTGAGATCGATCGAATGGGGAACCACTCGTGCCGCGTTTGCTGTCGTCCCAATTCTCCACACAAGCCAAGCAGTATCGATTGCGGTCTAGCAGGAGAAATGTGATTACGAGTGTGCGACTAGTAAGGTTCTATTTTCTCGGTGTGGCGTAATGTTGTTATTGGTGCGTGTGGAGCTTTCCGCAATTTCCTATGTGAAATATGATTGCATCGATCCGGGTGGTGGTGGAACTGGATGGTGGGTGGTCAGAGTATGATATTTGGGGGTGGGAATGGGATCGTGAATCTTCGTGTTAGGGGGTTGCGGCACTTGCCGGGTGTGTGGTATACGGTACATTAAGACCGGGCAGAAAACATAAATTTTCCACATGATGATGCACTGCCGGTACCAGTATCCGTTTGCGTGTGTTTGTACATTAGTGGCACCCCATGTCTGGTGTGCCCTGCTTTAGGTTTTACTTAAAACGATGCAAACGCCAAGTTAGAGCCGTTACTAATTTCGTTGGTGACTGTTTTCTGTTTTCTTCTATTTTTAGACTGTCCTCCGCCATTTGAGATTTGCTTGGGATCACCGCATTCGAACGCATCGCAAAACCGTGTCATCGTCGCATCCGCGCGTCTAACACGTCTGTGGCGACACTACATCAAGCTCATCAGGCCAAATCAGCCCAATAAGCGCACGGTTCATCGTGTCAAACGCGCCAACATTGCTGCAATAATTGGGATAGTAGTACCGTGTTTATGTAATACGAGGTGCGATCGTATCGATCGTGCCCTGTGACACGCGGTGTAAAACGAGGCCCGATCGGTTACATATATGTATATTTTTATATAGTTGACATGCGATGCAGCGGTACGCGAATGCGATAGGATCGGAATACAGAGTGAATGCCCTGGTGGGTGCAATTACATACACATAGCGATCACAAACGTTTTTCGACCAGAAAAACTGCATATACTACTGTCGAATGGTCCGGAAAGCTGTGGAAAGTCACAAGGGAACCGACGATCATGTGCGATGGTTAGCGCCACAGAGCAACTGACGAATGAAAAGTGATCATGTTCGACTGTAAGTGGTTTTCGCCATAACGGTAGCAGGATATAACAGACAGGAGGGCAGAATTCGACGCAAAGAAAGCGAAAAAAATGAACTCTGATGATATTTACGAAAATCTTCCATGTCACACCGATGAAGCATTGCGGAACGGTAACGGAATGACCAGTACCGGGAATCGTGCATCAGCTGTGTTAGAGGGAGGTGGAGGAGGAGGAGGAGGAGGCCGTAGTACTGAAGAGGGCGGTGAAGTCAAATTGCAGAATAATCTTGCCCTTAACAGCAAGGACATGTTGTATGCGACACCGTTGAAGAAATCGGAACGCCCAGTAAAGGTGCTCAATAGTAGCGTCCCAGTAATGCAAAATGGCAATGCAGCGCCGGGGACACGGGCGCAACCCAACTCTGGCACGTTCAGCGGTGAAGCGGAGCGTGATACGAAGATCATAAACGCCGAACTGGAAGATCGACGAATACGGGACTTCCTGAAGGATACGTCGCAGATGCATAAGAAAATCGAGCTACACAAAACGTACCAAAGTTCGAACTTTTCGTACCTCGCGCGTAAGGAACACTTTGCCGATTTGGTGCAGCGGAATGTGAACAGCAATGGGGCGATGGTGAGCGATCAACCATTGCCGTTCCATGCGGCTGGTGGAGACGAACCTGATTCGGCATCGTTTGTAGCAGGTGGCTACAAAACGTTGGCAGGGGAGGAGGAGGACAAAAATTTAGATCTCGGCATTAATGAATCGTTGAACGAGTTGGAGGCACGTTGCAACGAGAAGCTCGAAATGCTGGCCAAACTAAACCGAGCTCGATCGAGCACTACGACGGAGCAGCAATCCCAGGAGGATAATGAACAGGCGGACCTAATGGATCCGACAGCGGTCGAGATAGAAAGAGAGGCTGGAATAGTACCGAAACCATCGGCACCGCCCCTTTCCGCGTTGAACACGGAACGAGGATCAAAAGGAAACAACTTAGCCGATCCGATCGGCGGTAGTACGAGTGGAGGCGAACCAGCTATAAGTGCGCATCTGAATCGGGAGTGGGTGTTGAAAAAGATTGCCATGTGCTTAGAGCAACGGGTCTCCAAGAAACCGGTACCGCCGGTACCATTATCCGTGGCGGGAGTGGGTCCTTCGGTTGACAGTGTCATACCATCTTCGTCATCCGTACCGACACCGGGTGGTGCCGGAGGATATTTCGCGCGTAGTGGCCAATCGGCAGTTAGTGGCATACCTCCCCCAGCCGATGGAGGACACCGGGCAGGCGAAACTGGTTTGCCATCCTTGGGCTATCTTGTTCTCGGGTCTAATGGTTCAGGGAAAACGTCAATCTGCAACGACATCATCGAGGGAACGTCGGGCACTAAAGGAATGCTTAATCGCAGACTTTTGGCTTGCTATTTTGTCAACTCCCAGAACCCGGAATGTCATAGTCTGAGCATGTTTATACGGAGCGTTATATTGCAGATTTTAAGTCATTCGAGCTACGTCAACAGTACCGGGAGCAGTATGTTGGGACAAGAGATAATCAACCTGTCGGAAACTTCGATTGAAGCGAACGAACAACCGGTGAATACTAGTAACGATTGCTTGCCGGAAGCGGATCAGCAACAGCTGAAGGGTGAACCGGCTCAAAACCATTCCCCTACACCCGTAGGTCACGACCCAATCCAACCTGCTGCGATAACGGATCGTGCTAACGATTCGAACGAGACAGTCGATAAGGAGTTGGAAGATGCAATACGGACAGAGATGAAAATCAACGAACGGGTGGCAGAGTTCTGTTCGGGTCGAAAGAAAGTGTCCCGTCAACAATCGGAACCGGTCGAAAGTCTGAGTCGAGATCGAGAGCAACCTTCCTATGCGTATAAAACGCATCCGCCGCCAATGACGAAAGTTGGCACAGGAAATGCGGGAGCGGCGGAAGAACCGGACGAAGATGACAGACAGGACAAAGCCACGATGAGTCCGGGTAGGCCGTCGAAAGTTTCCAAGATCCCGATCGCCATCGGCAGTACGATAAGAAGCCCTAAGAAGATGTCACCAACCAAGGACGAGAGTAGCAGTAGTGGTGGTGGTAAGCAAGAGAAACAACAAGAAGACGATACCGGATCTAAACTGGAACGAGACGAGGACATTATTCTTGAGGGTGGCGGAGAAGCGATTGCCGAGGGGGATGTTAGCGATATAAAGTTACTGGAGGACGAAGATATCGAGGTAAAAGCCAGTGAAAGCGTAGAGGTTAAGAATCGAGTAGATTTTACCGTTGCGTCAGAAGTATCGCCAACACGGAACGATACGGAGGACAAGCCCCACCCTCAGTTACGATCGACAAAACCGATGGAAACGAGTATTCCGCCACCGTTGCCAAAGTCGAAAAATTGTCGCCAGGTAATTGCGGACGGGTATTACGAGATGTTGCTCAGCAATCCGGACATTTTCGAATCACTTACGGTGGACAGCATTGAGAAGAATCCAGATGATTGCTTCAAGAAGGCGATCCTGTTTCCACTGTTAGAGTTGTGCCCGCCGAAGAATGCACTGCTACTGTTGATCGATTCGATCGACGAGAACTACATCCAGGACGGTAACCTGATCTCCACGCTCAAAGGCAAACAGGTGACAAAGAGCCGTAACATTGCAGAATTACTCTCCAACCACATCCACCTGATGCCGAAGTGGTTGTTTATGGTGTGCACGGCCAAGAAGCAGAACAAAAACATCACCAAATTGTTCACCGGGTTTAAGAAGCTTACGCTGGACGATCTGCGCAAGTCGCACGTGGTAAAGGACGTGCAGCAGTACATTATCAACCGGCTGAATACGGACTTCCGGGGCATCAATCTTACCAAAGACATCATCGAAAGTCTGAACCAGCTGTACATCAAATCGAACGGATGTTTGCTGTACCTGTACAAAGTGTTGAACGGGATACGGGAGAACTTTTTCACGTTCCGTGAGATAAAGCTGATACCGTGCACTTTGAACGGTCTGTACCTGTACATATGCCAGAAGTCCTTCAACAAAAAGCAATACAGCAAGATACGCCCAATACTGAACGTGCTACTCGTGTGCAACAGCTACGTGGACAAGTACTTCATCTACAACTGTCTCCGAACGCACAACTACACGCTCGAGATGGAGGACTTTGAGCGGCGGCTGGAGCTGATGCGAAACATCGTGGAGTACAGCCCGTTAAATCCGTGCGCGGTGCGCATCTTTCACAACTCTTTCTGCGACTGGTTGATCGATGTGAAGTTTAGCACCAAAAAGTTTCTGTGCGATCTGAACGAGGGCCACGTGATGGTTTCGATGTACTACACGGTCGTGGCCGATGAAATCTGTCCGAACAAGCTGCGCCTGTATCTGTACCACCTGATCAAGACGGGCGAGTATCTGACGAGCAAGAATGTCGATCTCGATCTGCTGTTGATACTGCTGGAAACTAAATCGAACCTGAGCGACTGTTTTTACACCAATCTGCTGAATTGCTGTGCAATGTGTGAGGATGAATGTCGGAATGATATCAACCTGTCTGCGCGCACAAAGTACATGCTGGACCGGTTCCTGAACGGTCTGTTGAACGATGACTTTATGATCTTTTTGAATGATTTCTTCAAACCGAACCTACCGACAGACTGCAAGGTGCTGAAGCTGCTGATTGAAACGGGAATTAACAATGCGGACACGGCACTGTCCTGTGAGTCGTCCGCCATCAACTCGCCCGTACTGTCGGATCGATCGCAGAACATTGACTCGGAGCTGGCGGAATTGTTGATCTCGAGCGAAAAAAGTTGCCAGCAGGAGTTGCAAAAGTCTATCAACCTAGAGCTGTTAGAATGTGGTGGAGCAAATGGTGGTACTGCAGGCGGTGGACTTATTGATGGTTCTGTGGTGGTTAGAGACGGTGGTGCCGTTGGTCTTTCGTCCGGGCTCGCCCGTCATCGGTACAGCGCAGGACCATCGATTACGGGTGGTGGTGATGGTGGTAGCAGCGCTCTAGGTGATTCAAAATCGGATATACAGAATGATCGTGTCGGTAGTGGAGTGCAGTGCGATATGTTTGAGGGAGAGATGCACAAGGGCAAAGCGCTGATACACATTCTGGCCAACGAAGGAAACCATACGCTGCTGGAACGAGCGTTAAATGTATGTAAAAAAATGGGCAGATCACCCGTCAATAGAATAGTTGTTTCTAGTTAATTACCTTTTGCTTCTCTCTGTAGGCATGCAAGGATCCAATAGATCTGGAAATAGAGGACCTCAATGGACAGACGGCACTTAATATAGCGGCACGAAATGGACACCAGGAGATTGTAAAGTTGCTGCTTACATACAAACAACCGCTGCGTGACGGAACTGGTCGGTATCGAATGATCGACGTGAACCATGCGGACCGTGACGGTTGGACTCCGTTACGGTCGGCATCCTGGGGCGGTCATACCGAGGTGGTGAAGCTGCTTATCGAAACGGGTGTATGCGCAATCGATCGTGCCGATAAGGAGGGGCGTACAGCGTTACGAGCGGCCGCCTGGAGTGGCAATGAGGACATTGTAAAGATACTGATCGAGGCGGGAGCAAACGTGAACTCGATCGATAAGCAAGGACGCACCTCGCTTATTGCCGCATCGTACATGGGCCATTATGATATCGTCGAGATACTGCTGGAGAACGGTGCTGACGTTAATCATACGGATCTGGACGGAAGGAATGCACTGTGTGTGGCGGCCCTGTGCGGGAGCTCTGGATATAGCAGGGTTATATCCACGCTGCTCGAATACGGTGCAAACACTGATCAGACTGACAACGAAGGAATGTCACCGCTGTTGGTGAGCTCGTTCGAAGGCAATGCAGAGATCTGTGAGTTGCTGCTGGAAAATGGTGCCGATCCCGATATGGCGGACAACATGGGCAGGACTCCGTTGTGGGCGGCGTGCACATCCGGCCATGCGAATGTTGTGAAGCTGTTGCTCTTTTGGGGTTGTGGAATTGATTGTATGGATTCGGAGGGACGAACTGTGCTGAGTGTAGCGGCTGCCCAAGGTAATCTGGAGACGGTGCGGCAACTGTTAGATCGTGGACTTGACGAAACGCATCGCGATAATGCCGGTTGGACACCGTTGCACTATGCGGCGTTTGAAGGGTACGCTGATATCTGCGTACAGCTGCTCGAATCGGGGGCCAAAATCGATGAGTGTGATAATGAGGGCAAGGCAGCATTACACTTGGCAGCCCAGGAGGGTCATAATGCTGTGATGGAAGCGATCCTGAATATACACCGACCGTGCATTGATCAGCGAGCGCACGACGGCAAAACGGCTTTCCGTTTGGCGTGCCTGGAGGAACATTTCGAGTGCATCCAAACGCTGCTAAAGTTCGGTTGTGATATCAACTCGAAGGATGCGGATTCGCGCACGACGCTTTACATTTTGGCGCTGGAGAATAAGCTGAAGGCGGTTAAGTTTTTACTCGAATACTCGAACGCTGACGTGAACATTCCGGATAGCGAGGGTAGGACGGCATTACATGTGGCCGCATGGCAGGGTCATGCGGAAATGGTGAAACTGTTGATAACGCTCGGTATGTATGATGGAACAAGTCAATTGTAATGCGGTTTACATTATGCTTCATTCTTTGCTTTTTCGTTTCAGGCAACGCGGATGTGAATGCGATGGACTTGGAATCTAGAACACCGTTGCACTCCTGTGCTTGGCAGGGTAATCACGAAGTGATGCAGCTTTTGCTGTACTACGGTGCGATTCCAGATCATGCCTGCAAGCAAGGGGCAACGGCGTTGGGCATTTCCGCGCAGGAAGGGCACGAGAAGTGTGTCAGCTATCTGCTGAAGTACGGTGCTAACCCGTACAAGTCGGACCACTGCGGACGGACACCGATTAAACTTGCGGCAAAATCGAATCGTAACAATGTGCTTCGAATTCTGGAAAGTTTTACCAAGAGTGAGTACAATTTTATGGTTGTTTACTTTAAATTATTATGCTTGTTGTTTAACATTGTGTTCTCTTCCTCCCATGTAGATGATTTGGATTGTGGTAAGATGATGCATCCTCATCTGAATTTAAAATCTCCGGATGAGTTGCCACCATGCAGCTCCATACACAATCCATCACCATCGTCGGGCTATCCGAACAATCCGAACCTGCTAATGCCAGCCGGTGGTGGTGGCAGTGGCTCGGCAATGCTAAATGTATCGTCAACAAACTCAAACACAACTAGCTCTACTACGCAAAACAACAACTTCTACGAAAACACGATGCACTCCGACACGAGCAGTTTGCAGAAGCGTAAAAGTGTCATCTCTAGTCAATCTACCGGTAGCAGTAATGAGGTGCGTTCGTTCACCAAAAGAACGTATAATGTTGTTGGATAGCATCATTGGAATGTTTGGTTTTTTTTTTAAATAATATCCAATTGTCAATTTCGTATGTTCGTTATTATTGCAGCAAGCACCGATGTCATTTACGCAGCAACTTCAAAAACATTCGCGCCATCACAACTCCAAATCGCACCACATCGTGCAGCAACAGCATCAACCGCATCATCAACAACACCAGCAAACATCGTCGTCTTCGGTTGCCAAATTTGGAAACAAAAAACATTCCCAGGTACTGCCAAATGTTGAGGAGTACCAAGCAAATATAGGTAAGCATTGGTCGGCTGTGTTTTTTTGTGTTCCGTTTATCTATATTGATACGTTTCCGTTCCGTTTCATAGCCTCAAACATACGCATAAATCCGAACGATGCCGATTTGTTCGATCTGGGATGTATGTCCCCACTGTACGCGACGCCACCGCATTCGCCGAGCAGTGAAATTAGCTCACCGGGACAGAATCAACCACCGTCATCGTTGGCACTGCTTGGCAAACAGTTCGAGGAGATGAACATTAGCCTTTCGAACAACAGTACGATTATGAATCCGCACGATAATCACTTTGCCCGTGATACGCATATGCGCATCATTCTCGGCAACAATCAGAAGGAAGTTGGCGGACAACTACAGGGAGCTAGTGGTGGTGCCGGAGCAGGGGGGTATGTAATGGGGAGATGGATGACGCTTTAAGCTATCCGCTTGGACGTTGTTACTAATCTGTTTGATTTATTTGCAGTAAATCATCGAAGCGCAGTGGCATTGCGACAAATCCGGCAATGCGTTTGATACGCAACCGTATCGATTCGGCGGCGCAGCTTATCCGACGCACGAACAACATACTTTCCAGTGGTGGTAACAACCAGGGTTCGTCTAGTATTGGTGTGAAATCGGGCACGTTCCAATGGCGCAAGGAAAGCCAGATGTAATTTGCTGACCAGAAATTTAGTGTATTTGCACACACGGGAATTGGAGGATTACTTAAAAAACAGGGATGTATGTACATTTTTCTCACTCAACAACCGTGTGGATAGGCAAGGACAGGGAGAAAGATGGGTCCCAGTGTGTGACAAGGTGGGTCAAAACAAAGCAATGTGTTATATGCGATAGAATAACGAATAATGAAGCCACGTGAGAGTGGTGCGTAGTGTACGGCAGTTTGTGTGGTGTTGGAAAGTTTATACATAAATTACTCTTTCCCCTTGCACGAACGTAGCGTAGTTAAGCGTGCACCCGATTTTTTTTAGTGACATTTTGAACTGTACCGTTGTAGGCCGCGGCAAAAGAACCGCAACGATCATGATACTGGTAGATCGTGAGAGCGTAGCGTAGTAGCGTAGTTAAGCGTGCACCCGATTTTTTTTAGTGACATTTTGAACTGTACCGTTGTAGGCCGCGGCAAAAGAACCGCAACGATCATGATACTGGTAGATCGTAGCATGATGATAAGAGCTGTATCCAAATGAAAAGGGCATAGAGTAGTAGATGTGTTGGATATCAGTATGTGATGATAGTGTGGCATTTAATAATATTCAACTAAGAGAGTTGCTTTCTCTCTCTCTCTCTATTAACCGTGCACACCACCAGTAGTAGCTGGAGAACACTCCTTTTAATATAAGAGTTTATCACACCGGTTGTAGAGTAAACAGGGAAAACAGGCAGATACAGTATAATAGGACATGAGCAGGCATATGAAATTTCGTATTATCGGTCCATGCTGTTGGAGCTGTTGGAGCATATTATCGCACGAGTGACATCTTTTGCATCAGTTAAATGCCTTAAATGGTGTGAGGTTTGTCAAATTATTGGTTTACATTTCTAGTACCTCTTTTGCGATACAATTTTACACAACCGTATCTCTGTAGAGGTTCTTTTGCAATTCTTTAAAGATGGGATTTATTTTCATATTGAATTTAATATTTGACGTACCAGTAGTGTATGGGGCAGTGCGATTAAGCCTCTCTAATCGCAAATAGTACAGAGACACATTGGACTGATCGCCGTTTATGTAACGTAACACATGTGAACGATGGGTTTTTGAAACGTATGTTTTGTAACGGTAGGTAACGGTAGGATGGAATTAAGTAGATGCCTCCTAGCGTGACCAATCAGTCCACAACATCTTTTTTTTATTATTTTATCTAAAAGACATTTATTTATGTCCCCCGCGTTGCAGATAATAGAAGGCCCAAAGCAACACACTTGTTAAGCAAAAAGTACGATGTGAAGAATTATTACGAAACGGTAGAAGAGAAAAGAAAAATGAGACATAAATCCCAGTAAATAACTCAAGTTACAGTATGTGGTAAGATTATATCGTCATTTCAAGTATTGATCTTTTTTGCATGCGTGAAGAAGTAGGGATGGAAACCCGAGAGTGGTGAAGAACGACAGACAAAAAGGGCCACACGAATCAAACAACCTGAACCACTCAAACCAATTGATAAAACAGCACTCACCTCTAATTAGACTGTAAGTTGATGAAACAAAGGATAAAACAATGGAAAGCGTTTATTTTCAAGACTTAAAATTACTTATTCGTATATTGTACGAACCAGCCAATCGAAGCAAAATATTTAAAGACACACACACTCCACAACCAGTTTGAGACGCTAGTTTGATTGACTGACATATTCTTTTATAATCTTTTTCTTCCTCTTTCTGGCGTTTTGTGCGGCGTACGCAGGAAGAAATGAGCCATTAATCTAGATAGAAGAAGGAAACAGGAAAGATGAAGATTTGCGGTTAATCTGTGGAATTAGATGAGATAATGAAAAGGATGTAGTAATCTTCACTGCAACAGCTCAAATGGAAGTGGTTGGAGGAAAATGGCCGGCACCACTGGTGGCCCAATTATTCTGCGCATCAAGGCATAAACTTACTGATTCTAGTCGATTTTTAGTTATACGGGCTGGCCTACGGCAAAATGGTTTGTATCGGGATGCCATATAATATTTGTGTTTCACTGCCCGCGATTACTTCAAACAATCGAAGCAAAGAGAGACAAACGGATACGGGGAATGCATCTTCGAGATAAAGATTTAATGGAATGTTCCCTTTTCTCTGAGTGTCCCCCTTGGTAGATGCGATCGATTAGATCCCACTGAAAAATAAGGAATGAAATGTGTGATTTTGTTTTTTTTTACAAGTAAGCTAAGTTCCACCTCATATACTGATTGATAGTGTTTCCATAATCGTTTGTGTCGCCCGTAATTAGCATGTATTATTTATTCGTTTCTTATGTATATCTTTGCGGTGACAATGCTGTGCGCAAACAGGTATGATACAAACGCAAACGCAAGAAGCGTCGGCGCGGTAGTAAATACCGTGAATAATTCCTTCTTAATTTCAATATAATTGATAGGGTGACCCTTCGAAAACAAAGAGAGAACGTAGTGCAAAAGAAATAAAGAAACAAAATTAAAGTAGAAATTGCTTTATGGCATGTCAAAGCAGAACCATATTGTACCATTTCAATACCGAAACCACGAAAAACACACTTTCACAGAGAGCAACGCACGAATAAGTGGTAAGTAAAAGATAAAATTTACGCTGTGTATGGTTTTTTGTCAGTGTTTTTTATTGTTTTGCCTTATGTATGTACAGAAGAAAAGAAAAAAGGTTAGAAATCATCAAAAATAGTGCAGTTCAAAAACATATCCTTCCAGGATAAATGTTGAAAAAAATGAAAATAAATTATATAACTTTTTAATACGATCAATAAAACATGGTATAAAATATATTGCGGTGATAAATAGTACACCCGATAAAGGAAATAGGAAATACATTCGCTCAGCGGAGTATGCAAACTACTAGATTCTGTACATCCGTGCCGGTTTCTCCCGATTCCGATTGGACCATCTTAAAGGTGGTGAAGAGTTCCCGTTGTGTTTGTCGTATCGATCGATGTGATGGATTTATTCGATAATCATCTCATAGCGATCCACTTCCGCACACATCCCATTGAAGTCGTCAACAAACTGTTTGAATTCCTTTGTCTGTTGGAATGAAATAATGATGCAGTACAAAAAAGAATAAGCACAATTAATGACAGGATTCATATTTTCATTGCTATAGATTATACCTGTTCTACTTTACGTTGAGCTTTACGTTTAATGGGCTTTTTCTTTCGTTTCGCAACGTCCGTTTCTGAGTCTGAGCTCAGCTCTTGTGGCGGAGCGTTTTCCTCATCCTCCTCACTGTCGTCGTCCAGTCCCAGATTCGCTAGGTATATATTTATCTTTTTCCGCCGAGGTATGCGTGTGTAGGTGCGTTGATGGGCCTAAACATGATATAAAGATAAGAAAAGGACGCAACAATAAACATAATTTTTTTCGTAGGCTTCATCAAATGCTATCGCATTGGAGTGTGGAGATATTGACTCGACTGCGAAGACGAGCGAAAATTCCTCCAAGTCTTCTTAGGTTAGAGAACGACGTGACCACTTGCGATAGCGCTTTATTGCAAGTCTCTTTTTCCGTAATCTTCTGCAGTCTACGCGATAGATCTCTTATGAAGGCGATATGGTTAAAGAAGCCTTGTTTCGAGTGCTTTTAACTTTGTGCAAATCGTACCACTTGTTCGACTATAATGTCCCTGTGTGCTGTTTTTGTACACGGCATCGAGAATCCCATTGTTTTTACCTATATTATCATTATTGTACAATTGTTGTCTTTCCTACTGCTCTCTCCTATCTCCTTAGCAAATTAATCAATAGTAAAAAACATAAACATAACAATAGTAAAAACCATTGTGATGCTAAAATGGATTAAAATAAATTCTTAACACTTACGGACTTGTTTAACCATTCCTGTCGATCCGGCGTATCGAACAGTGCGACATCGGGCTCATTGTTTTGCGCACCGTGGTCATTTTGCTCTACAGCTGCAGCTGGTTCAGTGATAAGTTCGATCGCCGACACATCTGGTGTTTCAACATCAAACGGCTGCAATGATTTCGGTGCCACTGTCGCTTGCACCGTCGAGGATCCTGTTTCAGCAGGGCGAGGTGTAGATGCAATGAATTCACGCAACGTATGCGGTCGTTTTGTTGGACTGCCAAACGCGCGCAACTTTGTTGTGGGAAACCGTGTCGGTCCACTAGAGCGGTTTTGGTGTTTGGGTTGTGTTCGGAAAAAGGGTCGTTTGGGAAGCAATTGCTTCATGTTCCGCAATCTTCGCTGAAGCGTTTCGTGCGAAATGTTAAGCGGCATGGGAAGTGTGACTTGAGCGGTTGATGTTTCTTCTACACTATCGCCAGCGTCATCAAACCCAAAGAAATTCCGCGTACCCTCTATCGCTTCCGTACTGCCATCGTTGCTGTTGTGGCAAGTATTATCGTCATTATAGGCGCAATCATTATGCGCGGTTTCGTCGTTAATTTCTACCACACTTCCAACGTACGGTTCTGAAAGATCCGGTGTCGGTCTTTGCGGGACATTCTCAATGTCTTTTTGCTGTTGTTTGTCGTTGATTTGGATAGATTCATTCTCCTTGTCATACTGCAGCTCTCGGCGGATGGTGTTCGGGCCGGTTGTCGGATTTTTAGCCAGCGGAGATATTAATGGGCTAGTACGCTGTGGAAGTGGCACCACATTCAAAGGCATCAAAGGGTTCCGTTTCGCATTGGTACCGCGTTCGGGTAGAATTATGACATCTTTAGGCGGTTGGGAAGTTGTCACTTTATGCAATTTTGTTATTGGACCATTTCCATTACCCTGTAGACCTGTGTCAGCTGCCTCAAACGAGGACAGTGCAGGTGGACGATTTTCTACGTCGGAATCATTTATGGCCGAATGGAGCTGGTCGATCATGGAACGGAAATGATCGGTGCTAAGATTGAAATTGTGTACCGCACGCTGCTGTTCGAGCGATAGTGGCGAAGGACAAGCCACCGCACGATTGTCAGACTGTTCAGTTGTCCGCTGTAGGTTGTTGATGATTCGCATCGATCGGTTAAACGTATTCATCGAACGATCGTACCATTTCTTCAGCTTCAGACATGCCAACCGCATCGCTTGGTTTTGTTTCGGTGTGGTCCTATTCTTTTTGCTGTGGTGAATAGCTGTGATCAATTTCTGACTCATTTCACTCGTCGCCTTCAGCTCCAAGTACATTTGTTCGAACTCGCGCAAGTCTTTATCGCTCACAATGCCTTCGAAGGACTGCTCTTCGTGTATGCTGGATTCGGCAACTTTTTCGGGTACTGGTGGTACAATCGATTCAGTTCCTTCATTTGGTGACTTTCGTCGTTCCGTAACGAAAGCGGATGTGCGCACGGGGATGTTGTTGTTTTCTATAGCAAAACTTTCATACGAAGGAAGCATCTCTTTCGTTCGATGAGTGTAGCTCGTTCTGGGTACGGTTATTTCATCTTGCAGGCGCCATGGTGAAGCAGGCTTTTGTGCAGCTGTTACGTTGAGATTATTCACCTTGTTGAACGGAGTAGACGTGAGAGCAAGTGGTGGTTGCGCTGCTTTAAGTCGATCCACCGTAGGGTTACCAATACGAGAGACTTTCACGGAAGCGTTATAATCATGATAAGGAAGCTCAGTGTCATCTAGCTGCTGCGGTTCTGGCACGGGTGATGCTACCACGGGTGGTGTTTTGGGAATTTCCATGTTAATCTTATAGTCCACCGTGTCGGGTTGCTTTACGGGTCCGCCTCCCAGCTGTTTAATGATTTTTTTCAACGTTTTTTTATTACACCCGAATGGATTTTGCTGTTTCGGCGGTTTTGGCTTGGGTTTGGCAGCAGTAGCTTTGCGCTTGTTTTTTACTGACGTTTTCTGGACCGTTTTGTGTCTAGCCGCCTTTTGGGTGGTTTCATTCGATTTGGCAATTTCACTGTTTTGAGAGGACGATAGAAATTCATACACATCATCGTTCTCTTCGTCCTCGTGCTCAATTAGTAGTGGCAATGATGGTTGAGTCGTTGGATGAGGCTTTTTAAATCTGTCTAACTGAGCTGTGTGAGTAGTTTTTGGAACAGCAAGATACGAATGGGCCAGCCGGTTTCGCTCGGGCACGGGTGGAGATTCCGGAACTTCGATTATTGGGGACGAGATCATAATTTTGGGTTTAGTCATAGTTGATCTTGTCCTGGCCAGTAATTTGTTTTCAACCTTGATGCGACTCTTTGGGCGCCATCCGATTTCACTTGAAGAACGTAATGAAACTCTACTATTCTGCGTCGAGTCTTCATATTTGAGACGCTTTAATTCAGCCTCCGACAAAGCCGAAGCAATACGTTTGATGGAAACAATTAGAATTTTAAACGCATCATTGTTCAATTTACTCAACGAACGATTTGAAGACGAAGTACCAGTATTGATGCTTTGTTTCGCAGCTGCCTCACTGCCAGTGGTAGCTTTTGAAGATGCTGTTGCTGCTGAACGCCGTAAAATAGAAGGTGCAAACACGCCTGTCTTTGGTGCTGGTATAATGTTATCAGACGTTCGTTGAGGTGCTTTGCGGGAACTAATGGCATTGCTGTCACTTTCGATAGTTTTTATCGGCGTTCGTCTAGTAACGCGACGTGTCTCTGTAGTGGCAACATCTTTAGGCGTGATGACATCTTTTCCGGAGCATGATAGATCTGCTTTTTCTGCAATACTTTTCGTACTAATGCAGGATTGGTCCAGGTGTATGATGGAAGTTCCAGTATTGATGGTTTGTTTATCAGCTTCTAGCGAGGGTTCTTGAACTGGAACTTTTATACTGGGGCTTCGTTTGGGTGGAGATACACCCGTGTCTTTTTCTGTAATAACATGATCGCTCTTTCGATTTGAAGATGTCCGAGAAGCAATGGTGTTTTCATTGCTGTCGAGATCTTCTAACGCCATGCCTCTGGTAAGGCGACGTGGCTGTGAGTCGGTAACATCTTTGGACGTTTGTACGATGACATCATTACTGGAGAATGTTTGTATTACATCCGCTAATTCGGTAACATTTGTCATGCCGATACTGGACTCGTCTAAATGTATGATCGAATGCGAGTCGTCAGCAGCAATATTTACCGTGCCGCTTCGCTTCTCAGCCAAAGACTCATGTCTTCTGATGCTTCTCGTTAGCCGGGAATTGGTTCGTCGAGTTACATAGCTGTTCCGTTCTGTCGATTGGAGATTACTCTGTCCGGAAAAGGACTGTTTTACGGTTACATCTTTCTCCGGGACATTATGATTGACGTTGCTGACATCTGAAACGAGGAAAATATATGACAGGTTATAGAGCAATATGCAAATTTAAGTTACTAATAGCTTCTAACCTTTTATATGTTTCGTGGGATACTGCAGTTGTGAGCCTGGTGAAAATATATCTGTCAGCAGTACCCTGCAGCCCATCAATCTACGCTGTACATCGGGTAGAATGATGCATTTGTTTTCATCTTTTTTCCCGAGCTGGGTTCTCTGGGATCTGCGTGACGTCACACCTGGTGCTAAGTTATCACTAATAGACACTGATGAACGCCGTCTTGTACGTCTTGAAATGGGATTCGAAGAATTATTACTGTCCACGGTGAAGATGTCTGCAACGGTTGGCGGCATTTTGAACTAAAACCGTATGTTGACCATGCAGCGCACACACACACACATACATCCGCCACAAAACAACGCTTCGGAGAAGCGCACTCAATTTATCGTACTAAAACCCGTAGAACTGCGAGTAGAATGCACTGCACTGATGGCCAAATGGATATCGTTCACTTGTGTAAGCACGTAAAAATAAAGATATCAAAAATAAATCGTAAATTCACCGACAATTACGCAGAACGTAGAAACGCACTCGTTAGCGTCTGAAATGCTTGTGGTAAATGAAGTGAGATTGAAATTTTGACAGCTATGGACACTGGGATTGAGCATAGATCATTTCGGTCAAATTTTGAACAAATTGCAGCTCCCAATTGAAATTTTAGACTGAAGAAATGTCATTTCTCCCAATATTGCATACAAACAGGGGTAAAATTTGGAGCATTTATAGTGCCATCTGTGATCAAAATGGACGTACTATCTAATTCATGGTGAATGGTTTTGATTTACCCGTAAATAAAATAAAGTAAGTAAATAAAGAGTAGTAAAGTTATTTAAATAATTAATGTATACTATGTACATATGAAGGGCAGGCACCGATTCACACCATATTAACCGTTTCATACAAATGTTCTCTTTTGTCCGGTCTGATACATTTCCTGCCGTGATGTCGTTGCAGGTGTGGTTCGTAAGCGTTGGTAGCAGCGGGTTGATGCACCAGTGACTTTTCCTCGGAGTGATGCCTTGCGCGTAATACATTTAACACTACCCAGCCTATCAGAGGAACAACCGCCAGTGCAATCGGTATTAGAAAGAGCACCATAAGCCCTACGTATCCACCGGCTGACCCCTGCACCGGCATCCCGTTGGTATGCACAAGATTGACGTACGCATCGGCCATGCTGACACCGACATAATTAATGCCGACGCACACGTATATCCCGATGTCGCGCTCGGACGCATTGTACAGGATCAACTTGCTCAGATAGACATCGTACGACAGGAGCTTTTCGCCAGCCGACGGTAGCAGCTCGTAGGAATTCTCCAAATACCGGATCGATTTGTTCTGATTGAAGTTGTGCTCCCCGAGCGGTTTGTTGATACGCCGGAACCACTTAATGGTGGGTTGCACCTTGCTGCGCACCAGACACTGCAGGACGATTTGCGTGTCAATGATAGCCGTCGTATTGGCGGGCAGATTGTCCAACAGTTCGGGTGCCGGTATTGACTCATCGAGCGGCCACTCTGCAAAGTAGGAAGAAAGGGTGTACACGTGGTATTATTTACCAATAATCCATGGGTTGGAGATGGTGTTTGCCCGAATTTGTTCCTGCACCTACTTGTCACCACCAGTTCGAACGTTCGGACGAGCTGTATGTCTAGCTGGGTTTGATTGTCCGTCCGGTAGGGATGTATCGTGCACCGGTACAGTCCGGCGTCCGTTTCCGAAACGTTGTGTATGGTCAGCGTGACCTTGCATGGCTTATTATCGCACTCAAGCGGATGCCAATCGAGCGTGTCCAGGATGGCAGGGTTACTGCATGTCATGTGCTGAAAGCCACCACCGCCGCACGGCTGCAGGATGCGAGAAAAAAGGGGCCAGCAAGATAGATTATTGCGGTGCATGAACAACTAATAAGTAACGCACCTTAAAGTACCACTGCACATCGGAAGAATTCATATGATCCGCATGATGCTCCTTGATACCGCACCTAAGGCGAGTGTCCGCACCGGCAATACATTGTTGTAGTTTGGGTACTGGAAGGTGTCGGATAAGGAGAATCAAAAGAGGGAGAAGAATACAGTTAGTAGAAGTAGATCGAGTTATTGATTTTCCATTACCTACTCTCAACATCGGTCGATGCCGGTCTGCTATCAACGGTACACGAATGCCGTGGCGTGCAGGTCAGTAGTAGCACAAAAAACACTGCACCGGGATGCAGCTTGGCGTACGTGGGCATCCAGTTCATGACCGCACTCGATGAAACGTTTCCATTCGCAGGTTATACATCTTTCAGCATGGGAATTCTTCCGTGCTAGTTTACCTGATGCTGTGGTTTACTGAAACGAAGGCAGATGATATGTGTATGTATGTGTGAAATAAAACAAGATCCGGAAGCAAGCAACCATAGTAACCATAGCAGTAGTCTGTTCTGTAGAACTTCTTCTATCCATCCATCCATCGATACCGTTTCATCAGCACGTGGCCACTGTACGGTCTTCGTTCGCGAAGGAATCCAAGCTGAGCGTTGGTTTCGCGTCGAAATAGCGTAAGTTTTATTGTGTGAGGTTTGGTTTTTTTTTCTTTAATTTTTCCGCAAGCATCAGCACCCACTGAGTAATCAAAATATGTGAGAAACATTTATCACTCAATCGTCGCTGGCTGGCAAAAGTAAACATACTCTTTTCAACGCTTCTCTTCGACACTGCATGGATCTTAGAATCACGTCCTTCGGTCATTTACAAGGGAATTCTCACCCTCAGGTGGTTTTACGTGTGTTTACTTAACCACACAAAACTAGTTCGATTTGGGTCTAGAAACTGTTGCTTCATCCTAGAGGGAGGGATTCAAAGAATTTCACGGAATGGGTCATCCAGTGTGATTCTTATCACGTGACCAGCTGATTAGAATCTCGTTGGAATTATTGCTGGAGTGCTTCACCGTCATTTGTAAAACTTTTTAAGACTTTATTAACTATTTGTACATAATGTTTTGTCAAGTTTGGTCAATAATTTCATCTGAGTGAAGGATGATTGTTACTTAAAGATCTCTTTGAAGTTGTTCCAAATCGTTGGAGTTAATGGACAGAACTTCTCCACTTGAAAGATATCCGACCAGTGATACGGGACATTTATATTTACAGTACTTCCGAGATTTGGGGTTCGGATAGCTTTTAAACACCTCAGAATCACAGGACTATGGACGTGATAAGTCAGCACCTAATAGGTGATGATCTTACTATTGGTTTAGATTTGTCAAACCTCGGTAGGATAGTGATGTCATGAGAGTGAAGCTGGACAACCTGCTTAGAATTGTTCAAATGATGCCGTTGAGATTTTGAAAAGAAGAAATGGATGAACGCTAGCGCCATGGTAGTAGCGCCTGATCGTTAAGCGGGTCTATTGTCAATATAGTAGTTCTAGTAAATCTTGTGGGAAAATCGTTATCTTAGTTAAATCCACGACAAGTAAACGACAACTACAAATGGCATGTGGAACGGAAATATGGATCTAATGCATTGAAGATCATGATCGTCTAATCTATTGCAGTGTATATAACAATTGTAGTAAATAGTAATAATGGTAAAAATAAGTATAATAGGTCACTATCTGGAAAGTTTTTCATATAAAATAAGTAAAATATAATCTTAATAATAAGCCCTTAAGCAAAACTAGGACATAAGAAAGAGATTGTTTGGGGATGATCCAGCCACGATTTGACATGATTCCAGACACAATAATGGACTAATGGAGTAATTTCATAATGGATTTTTTTGCACATTATAACGACCCTCATTAATATGGTTTTAAATTCATAAATAATAAAATCCTTTAAACAACGATTAGCAATATACTTGACGAGCAAAGCAGAGAAGATAAACATTGCTTAAAGGTTTGAAGAACCGGTCTTCCGTTATTGAAACGAACTGGGTCTGGTGTGACAGTAACGAGCAAAACAAAACATACAAAAAAATGACATAACCGGCCAAGTCTACACTCCGAGGAAATCATTCCTTAAGACGTTTCCCGTCTTCCCGGTGAAGTGAAGGTGGGCAAAGTAATCCAAACAGCTCCATAAGCACCATTATTTCTCATTCAAATAATGCGAGTAAATTCATTTGAAACGACATTTTCCGGTTTGCCGGTCGTTGGCCGTACGGCGAACGCGGACAAGGTGCACCAAACCTCGTCCAGCCGGATTTAGTGTCTCTGCCGCTCAAGACGAAGTGTTCTTCGGCGTTGTTATGTTTCGCATCCCCATCTTCGCATCCGGAATCCGGACCCGGTGGCTGGTGAAGAGCGGACAAAGAAAAGAACGGTCCGGGTAAGGGGTTATTTTGCTTGCACTTGAACTAGTTGGACTGTTGGTCCATAAATCAAACACTTGTTTCCTGGTAGCACCATTCCGGCCACGGGAAGACGAGAACGAGGGAGGGTGCATCACTCCCCCTTCCATCTGCGTAAGCTCCCTTCTGTGGGGAAATCATTATTTATATGCGATTCGCGCAAGCTTTTCACGCGTTGGACAGGATTTGTTGCCGCGACCAACCATTCCAAACACTAGACGCAACCCACGCCAAGGTCAGTCGCGTGGAACAGCGTAAGTAAAGTTCTGGTCGCACCATCAGTCGGCAGGCGAACGGCTAGTGGCGACCGGTGAGACAGATGATAAAGATGCGAACAGGAACTACTTCCGTGCACATTATCTCACCGTTTGCCACCAGTCGTTTTCATTCCCTCAACTGTTTCTACTTAGAATACTAATACTGACTGGTGGAAAGTATGCGCTTGCCTGGATCGGTTGGAGCGTTCGGGGCAGAGAGTTGGCCGAGGAGTAAATTTAACGAACAGCAGGGCGGTTTTTCTCGGGGTTCAGGTGCAGTAAACGCTTAAGTTATAAAGCGCTGGGATTTTTGAAGTATATTTCATACTTCCACTTTTGTATTGCAAGATTCCATTCCCAGCGTGGGGAATTAGGTTTTGTGCTGAATGAATGACATGGCAAACAGAGTGTGGTAATTTAGAATTGGGACGGTTGTTTAAGATAGGGTAAAAAAATCTTACACTCACTACAAATTTCCCTTGCGTTAGGACTATTGTTTGTTGTTGTTCCATTCTGAATAAAAGTTGGAAATGGAGCTTAAACACTGTACTCCGGTAACCATGGGAGATCTCTCGCTTAGCCGCCATTTTCTTGCTCTACTCAGTGAACTTTTGAACTCTAGTCTGTGATTGGCTTTCTTCTGCCTTTCTCCAGCATAATCTAAGCATAATGTAACGTAATATCAATGACATTTCTACATAGTGCTAGTGCTTTGCCCTTTTCAAAGAATTTGCAACTGTATCTCAGCGCGCTGCCAAGTACGTGGAAAGATATGGTCAAACGAAAGCATCCAGCCAGCTTCTTCATAAAACACTCAGCAAATCTTTACTATCGATAAGAGGAAAAAAAAGAGAAAAAAAACGTTTGTTCGCTGTTTTTCTTCACACATGGCAATCCATTCGTTTCGGGTCAAACACATTCCCAGGCATGGAGGAAAATTTATTGCAACCTAAACTATTCATCGTACAAAAGCGGCAAGCACATTTCCTTCTTTTCCCCGGGAAATAACGTTTGAAGTGTTTTGGCCCACTGTCCCCACCCGGTACCGGTATTGTGTGAAGATGAGAAAACTGCGTCAGGAGTTTTGCTACACTTTGAGTTATCGTATGACTCACAAAGCACACCCATAAATCAGTAACTTCGACGTTTCAATTGACGTGGAACAGCTGGAGATGAAATTTTGACCTACCGCTTTGCTTGGTACGGACGCAACCATGTAAATATACTCGCTCTCTGCACTGTCTGTATGTGTGCCGTTTAGTTTCTTGAGATTGTTTAGAATGTTTTTTGCATGTTGCTGCTGCTGTAAAAATGCATCTTAAGGAGAGTGAGGTCGTGCAATGCTTAAGAAGAAGCATCCTATGCAGGAGGGCAAAGATGGACCGTGCAGAGCAGTGGGAGTTCCAATGAAGGGAAAACATTCAAATCAAGCACGAAAAGGTTACTGCCGAGCACTAACACTTCCATTGATTCATTGCCTTATGAAGTGTGCTGGTCGAGAGGGAGGTTTTTTTTTGCTCAAGAACTCTAAAGAACGTTCGAGCTAAAAGTTTCGAGAAACCCGAAACCTTTGTTAGCGAGCTTTACGAGGCTTTTGCCATTGCCCCGTAACGTCGGCTGTGGTTCAGTGAATTTTGTACGATTCGAATTAGCTTATTTAACATAAATGCTCGGATGGCATTCGGGAGGATAGCACGGACGGCAGGGCGGTTGTATCAACATTGGTTAGAAGGAAAGTTTTCTGGCAGAAGGACAAGCAACTTTTGGAGTGCAAAAAAAAAAAAAAGAACAGCAAATTCATGATTTGCGCAGCTCCAAAATGTGTTCTTCTTCGATGACCATCACTTTGAGCACACAATTTGAATATTGCCCCCTCCCTGTCCCAGCCCCCTAGCGATGCCTTCTCCAGCTTCCCGTCGAACCAACCGGTAACCGTGCACAAAAATTGGTGGCAAATTTGTAAGATTTCTAATCTGTTGCTCTTGCTGGTGCTGGGCAAGGACATTTTGATTGCCGTTTGCGATGCTGGCTTCCACGTGCTCTCGGCGGAGGGGGCCAGTAAAGCGCTTGTAGCCGAGCGTTGGTCGTAAGCTGCTTATCGGGTGGTGATGTTGGCTGAGATTTAGCGGTTCCACATTCCCGGTATGAATGAGCTAAAATCGGCTCTAGCCGGCCCGGGGCTAAAGCACACCGAGAAGAACTTGTGATGGATAGTGGTGTGGTTTGGTAAAAGCGAAGCTTCTAGTGCAGCTATTAGTGCGGCAGAGTTAGATTAGCAATTTCACTGTACCAAGCTTCGGCAACGATGAATGGAAGTGCTATTTATATCGAACCGGGTAAGCTTCTAACTGTCTTAGCCGGAAGTGGCACTTTGTGTGTATAAAAATAGAAGAGGGCAACATGATCTACGTGCACCTATACAGTTTTGTTGACGAGGTCAACGGCTAGTGATACGGTGGCGGGTTGAATCAACGACGATTGTACGAGAGGCAATATTTTATGCAACCTATGGTACAAAGCGAGTTTGTAGGATGAATTATATTGTTTTTCAACAAGCAAACAGTTTATTTGTTTCATTACTAATCGCTCTAACGTTCTAAGACCTGGCGTTTGCTGGCTATACAAAATGGTCGAGTCCTTATCGTGAGGATCCTCGAAGTATTTTTTTTTAAAGATTATTTGGAGTTGGAGTTTCTACCGATAGTCAGAGGTTTTTTGTATCTAGCAGATTAATCGTAGGTTGTATTGTGTTATGTACACTTCTTAATATGAAAGTGCTAGTTTTAGATTTTAAAACATAAGATTAGACATGTTTGGATCGATTATAATGACGTTCTAGTCACAGAGAATCCTTAGCAAATTGAATATCTAAATAGTTTATTTTTCTAACATAACGCAACAGTTTTGAGAGGTCTAAGCCTGTCATTTTTGGCTCTCTTTGGCATCGTTTAATGGTAGCCGAATTGTCAGGCCTGCCTACGGAGAATTGGTACGGGTGGGAAGAGTGGCACCGCCCCAAATAGTATCTTAACACCTAAAATATATAATGATCTTAAATCTAAACTACGTTGGAAAGACTTCACGTGCCTAGAAGTAGCGTAGTCGTTTACTGATCATCATTTATAGACGAAAGATCATTAGAGCACTGTTGGCGATTAAAACACTCGATCATTCTCGGGATTTGGTTCAGGAGGAGCCATAATTTTTACATCATCCTTAAGAATATGAATATTCGACCATCCAACGTAATGTTGCCTTGATGGTCGTGCTCTAAAATTGATGATCCGTTGATCATCAATTTCTGAGTCGATCCTCAAATTGAATGCGCAATAGCGCTTTGAGTATCCCACAGGGCAAGAAGCCATCGACATTATGGTCATCATGGAAAAATGTTCCTTTTTTTTCCTGATGCCCTTAAGTGTACAAAGCTTAAGGTGCAATAATCCTACATTAAATTTATTCACATACCAATAGAATATTAAAAGGGAGTCATCAGGGACCAGAATTTTAATGGAAACTGTTTAACTGCTCCAACACTAAATGGAACAATTTACAACGCAAACAAAACGCTTAAAGTTACAAACCAATGCTCATTCCATTTCATTATTTACCGTTTACCTAGCAGGATGGGTTGAAGTTTACACATTGTAATAACGTCGGCATTTCAGCACCGGCACAGTCACGCGCGCGCACGCCAGTGAACAGCGAATGGAGAAGAAGTAATTAATAATTGATATTAAGAAACTTTCCGCATGCAATGCACGAACGGTGAACGCCGGTAGAGTGCGTCCCATCATCAAGTGCTGCCGGTCCAAGCCGGTGAAATGTCAGCTGCATAATGGAAGAAGTTAAATAGTTGCTAATATTTTTCTCACCCACTGGCTCTGTTCTTTACTTTTCCGGGGCATTTTTTTTTTGCTCCCCCTCTTTGTTTTATTCTACTTCCTGGAGAAACATTTTCATTGCATTGCATTCGGATCAGGGCAGTTGGATACTTGGTTGGTGCTCATGCAGCAGAAAGTGACTCTTTCGAAGGAATGCATTTCTGCACTGGCACAGATTGCGTACATCGGAATCGGATGGTTTTGGCTGGAACGATACAACGATCTTCCCTTCCCAGCAATGGCCAACGGTGATGTGTAGTTAGGAGATCCTTTCTTTGCGGAATTATGCCATTTTTTTGCACTCCGTCCCTCACCCCTCACTCTCTCTATCTCGTACACGTGCAGTCTGGATAGCTTTGCTCAAACTTTAATTTATTTAATTATGTGCATTTATTGTTCGCATTGCTGCTGGCAACCGGCAATACCGGCAGTCAGTCGGTTGTAACAACCGGGACAATGGTAGGTTAAGTGTTGTCAGCACCAGAAGGTATCCCTTTTTGCCAATCCGAATCAGACATTCGTGTTGCACTCTTCGCTTCCATCACTTGCCAACATGGTCCCAACATCCCGGATGCTGGGTGCGCTTTACGTTGGTTTGTGTCTTGCAGCTGGGGTGCAGCTGGAAACTTCCTGCACAGAACAGCATCAGAAGTCAGAAGCTGCAGCTTTTACTGTGGCTGATACAGTTTGCATTGCGAATGAGAAATATTTTTCTTTGCCCATTGAAAGAAAGTCTAAGAAAAGACCATTCTTTCGATTTGTTGTATTGTTGGAAAGTGTGAAAGGTAATATTATGACTTATTGCAACTGGATTGTGATATATTACTTAACGTTCTCGACCATTACGATTTGAATCAGGTTGTTTTTCTTAAAGGAACGGAACAACGGAAGATCGACGAAAATTTTTCATCCCAGTTCTAAAAACATCATTAAACAGAGGATGAAAACATAAGTAAACGTTAACTTTACAACCATCGCAAAACGAACTAAACATGTAAGTAGAAAACACCTACTTTATGAATATTTATGCACCTAGGTTCGATTGTTCCACAGAAGGAGCGGAACGAACCTAGTAGGTTCGGAACGAAATTCACATCACTAGAGCTAACAGGTTCAATTGCTGTGCAGAGATATAACTCATCTCTTCTGAATCTTCAGGAATATCACTGCTAGTTTCAATTTGCTTGGAGTTCTACAGACGCTTCCGTGTTTTATTTCTGAAACTTAACATTAGCCCTTTCATTTATTCATTTAACCCTTCATGTTCGCAAAGTTTGGTTGACCATTAGTACTTTCTGTTCTAAGCTCGTGTGGTGTACAAATGATTTGTCAGTCACCTTTAAGTGGTACCATTGGCCTAAAAAATGTCGTTTCAAACTGTAAATTTCTCATGACATAATAAAATTTCCCAGCCTTAGAATGAAATCGTAATCGCAAGACACAATCGCTTTAATAATATCTAGTTCTTCAATTGAAAAATTCTTCTTCCCGGTATTAATGTACAAACAATCTAATCTAAGTGTAATTGTAATCATGGCTTTCGATCGTTGTTCATCGCTTAAATACCCCTCCGTTAAATGCGATTAAAACCCCGCAAGCGTAATATGATTGCCGGATATCGATCGGCTTATGGGTAATAAATAACGAAAATCAATCCAAACCGATGTACAACCGTTCGAAGATCCTTTCAATCGGTTCATGTACGATGGGCCTCTTACCCAAGCCTCGCCCCGAAGAAGGCTTATTGTACGGTTCATTAAATTTTATTGCGCCTAGCTTAGCGACCGGCGTTTGTGGACGCCAAGGGTGTGCGAAAGCTAACATATATCGGCCACAGCCCCAAGAAGCTCGCCGGGTGTAGCGGGGGATCCCTTTGCCCTGATAAGGAGAGGCGCACCACAGACACACGAACGCACGTTGTGTGCTGATAAGGGCAGTTCGAAACCTAGCTCGTATCAAAAAATCAACACAGCTGTACCTCCGATATATACCCTACCTTCTTCACGCCACATTGAGAACCAGGGCAGCCAACCGGGGGGATGTTTTGCGAGCGCCCTAAGCTGAACCTGCACCACCGGCACGATAAGCGGTCGTTGTGGAAGCGATAGTGTTCCACGGTTCCGTGTGGTTTGCTCGTTGTTTCTGGTGCAACCAGATCGAATGTAGATATTTTACTGTTCGTGCTAATTGCTACACTGAATTGTACTGCTTGCTTCCCGTATTGAAACTTCCACGCTTCCGACCTACATTGTGTTGCAGTTGAAGTGGGCTTCCGTTCGATTGCCGATCTACACTGCCTGGTGACGACGTGTGGCTGTTATCGGTGATGACGTTTGTCAAACGTTTCACTGAATTTTCACACACTTTGAGCCAGAGGTTGGTTGTTAATTAAAAAGAAAAAAATATCATCCTACTTTTTTCCATTACATTCTGGTGGTGGAACTCTCTTGTAAACTCGTTGTAAATGTGAGTTCCACAGCGTACATAAAACGTTCTGGTTTTCACATCACACTGTCACTGCTTTAACGGTTGCTTTAACTTAGCTATCCTTCGATCCGTTACTAAGCAACAGTTAAAAAAAGGATAAGACAAGCATAAAGCTGGTACACTTGATTGAGGGTGAAGCACGCACTCTAGCACGCATCGATCGCAGGTTCAATAAACCGATCGCCGAGTGTTTGTAGGCCGTGTGTGCTGTCCACACTGCACCGGTAGTGTCCATCGTCCGTACGGATCGGCGGTTAAAATTAGACTGGAAAATGTGTAAACACACCGTATCACCGCGCACTTTATTGTTATTGACTGGGAAACCACCCCGTGTGGCTCCATATGTGTGTTCGCGCCACCCAACCCCCTTTAGCCACGGCAATCCCATCACCGTGACCGTGTATTGGTGAAGCGTAAACTCACCCACCTGTAGCGTAGGGCGTACAGTGTTCGATACACGACGCGGCCCCACTATCCGTATGTGTGGGGTTGGAGGTGTTCTGGCATGGTACAGATAAATAATAAACAGCAGGAGGATAAGGCACAATACACGGCACACGCATACACACCCGGCGAAAGAAAACGCAGGGATGGGATGCGTCATCTTTTTACATGGCGGAAAACGTAAACAACGTGCGATCGCGCGCGTACACACTCATCCACGCTGCTCTGCTTCGTACAGCGCTAAACTCAAGGTTGGCTTGCCCGCTGGTACGATACGCGGCCACAATGTGCGTTCCGTTTTGGATGTTGGAGGGCTGTATATTGTTTTTTTCTTTCGCGCGCGTAAATGTTGTGCCCGCCACCAGGTTTGGAACGCATATGCGAACGGTTTGTGGTACGCTGCTTCGGTCAAGCATGTTTGTTTGTGCGAAGAAATAGGGATATTATTGAAGTGATTTATTTTTTTGTTTCAATGTATATTTTGCATAAGTAAATAAGTAAATTATTTGTTCAACTTTTTCTTTTTGATATTTTTGGTACACACACACTGCTGTTTAAGTGTATTTTATGTATGTTATCAAATATTTATAACTCATCTCTCTTCTGAAGCTTCTGGAACATTAATTCTTGTTCTAATATGTTCTTGCAGTTATAATAGTCAACTGCACAACATCGTCGACTTTTCATTGTCGACTTGATCGACTCTTAAACTTTAATCATCCATAATTAAAAACCCCTGTGCGCAAAGAAAATTAGGTCCAGTTTGAGGTTTGAACCCTTGGGCGTATGCTGTTGGATCGCACATTCAACCAGCTGTACTATTGAACCGATCCGAACACAGCACACAAAAAGCATATTTATCTTACTGCATTTCGATAGTACACTGTCCTGTTGTTCTTCTTGTACCATTCTTGCGCGGTCGTAAACATTCCAAAATGAATCATAAAATCGTCAGTGCCATTGCATCAAAATGTGTTTCGGTAGACTGTACGCAACTTCGTCCTGTTCGGCGTTGGTGGCTAACCTGGCAGGCAAAAAAAAACCCTCCCCCGACGGCTGACAATAATTCTCACCCGAATGGCGTACAATAAAAAGATTAATACTTAAGCACGGGTCATCGTTATCTTTAAATGGTACGCGCGTCCGCTGGTTTAACGGAAGCAGCGACAGCACGACGCAGCAGAAAAGATGCGACCGTGAACGAGAAAAAAATGAAACCCCGTCCGCTTCTGTCACGACGCTCATCGCTAGATAAAGGAATGTGGCCCTGATTATAGGACGCTTTTGGGGTAGCAGGAGTCCCTCCTTCCTCCCCCACACCGAGAGGATTCAACGGCGCCAACAATCGGAATGATTACGGGTTTTGTGGAATGCCCGATGACCGATGGTATTTGGCGGGAGGAGGGAGCAGTGCCGTGGAATGTGGTACGGCATCATGTCTGCCGCCAGTTTGAAGATCCTCGCACCGTATTGTAGCTGTCAGTGTCCTTTGTATGCGATTGGCGACAAGCGTTCGTGGAATTAGTCCTCCAGCGAAGCGGTCGGATGTTTCATTAGACAACCTCAAGGGCAATAGTCATCGCCACCGTTGAAGGGTAATAGTAGCGCAAGCGAACATTCAGCATCCGATAACTTTGTGGTGGTTTTGGAATCATTCTAATCGTCGAATTGCTCCTTTTGTTTTGAAAATGTTTGTAGAATTGGGAAGATATTTTGTGCAAGGTCAGGAAGAGAATTTTTTGATACAAAATAGTAGTTAATTCGTAATAGCAAGAACAACACGAGATCTATTAACAATGAGCTTTAAAATGTTTTCAAATCCAGATAGACGCAGAAAATATACTATCAACAGCGAGGCAATAAAAATTTAGGTAAGCCCCTAAGTGTGGACATACGACCGTAGTTCCTACTCGAATAGAATGGAAGAAGAATGCCTATGAAAATTTGGTATACTACTACTATTTCGGTATGCTTTTTAGCAGCCATGTACTCTTCTACCATCCATATGCTGTTAAAGAACGCGTATAATATATTAGCAGCCATTTTTTAGTTCTAGTTCTAGTTCTAGTTCATTCCCAAGCAAGATGACTTTTGCCGGCTAGTAAAATCATTCCCACCGGATCGTGCAGAATGCTGGCTACGGCAACAGGCAACGGTTGACGTTAGATCATGCATTCAGCCAGAATAACATCATGATCATCGTCATCATCATTCGGTTATGGGATAGATGTGTGGGTATAATCCTCGCAGACAATGGTAGGATCTTTATCCAATTGAATATTCTTTTTTCGTGAGGTGTATGTCTACTATAGGTTGTTTGATAACTGTTCATCTTTAAGGAAGTGTTTTGAATTTATTTTTAATAGAGCCACACAGAGAAGGAAATTTAAACAACGATCATAATAGACAGTTAGTGGAAAGTGGTTGTAAATATGTTTTATATAGAAGGATTTAAACCAAACTCACCATTCCAAACATATGTGAACAAGTATTCGTTGTTAGAAATGTGTGGTCATTTCATGTTCCCTATTGGACTGTGTTGTTTTTTTTTTCGAATGTTAATAGTTTGGAAATCAACAAAAAAAAACAGTGGTCTGATGCCGTGGGATTGCTTGCAGTCGCACAGATGTTTTCGAACCGCTAGCGAATACTAAAGGCAAACAATAAAACCACGAGAAACCGACGGAAGGGACTACCCCATGAGAACTGACCGTACGATGCGAGGTGATTCCCTAGTTGGTCTCGTTTACCTTCACCGATTGCCTGGAAGGCGATACGTAGGCTGATGTGGCTCCTGATGTGCGATGTGGTTCTGACCTGTAATGTACACCTTTTTGTTGCCCTTTCCTTTTTTTGTTGTTGATATTTTTGCACGCCACTGTTACATTGTGTGGTGTTGTGGGAACATTTTGCTAAAATGCCATTCTTGCTCTCCGGAAGCTTCGTTTCCGGTAGGCCAGTTGCTTTACCTTTTGTTTTATATTCGTTTTTGCTTGGGAGTCATTTTTGTTTTCGGGAGTTTTTTATTTGTTTTACTTTGGTTTTATTAACATACAGCCACCATTTTGTGTATGTTTGCCGATACTGTTTGCGGCTGGAGATGGATGGAAATGGTTGCCAGAACGTTTCTACCATTAGCACTACGTTTTTTGTTGTACAGTGGAAAGGAAATGAGAATTATTTGGAAAACCCCCTAATGGACATCATGCTGTACATGCAGCCTTTAAGGTCATACCGGGAGCATGGAAATTGGAAATCCACTTTTCATCAAAAGCTACATTTCAACGCTCCGAACATTTTGATGGTTTGATAACCTTCTGTTTTGGAGCGGTTAACTGAGGTTCACTGGGTGAAAAGTCTTCTACTAATTGATTTAGAGGAAATGGAATGAAATGTAAAGCGCAGTAGAGAGATTCAGATTTATGGTAGATTGTGATATGCAGTATGATTGAACAATATTGTATGTAATTGTTACTTTCATAAGCAAATACAGGCAACAAGGGATTAATAATTTCACTATTGCATATTGTAAGAGATTGAGTGATGAAATATAATTCCGTGACATCATTTGTTGACCTAAAGTAAAATCTTTTGTTCGATCCGGTTCAGTAGCATTTCAACATACACCCATCGGTACATTAGATGTTGAGGCAGTATACCTAGTGCAATCAATCAACCAAATGTTTCCCTTGATTAATTAAAACTTCTTCACGTTTTTATACCTTAAAAATGAAGTTAACGATGGTTTTGAGTTTTCCACCTAGTGGTTTTTAATTTCATTCAGCTCAATCACATTTTCCGTCAACAGATCGACCAACACATCGAGCTTCACCTGCAGCATGTTGTTTTCCTGTTCGAGCGTTTTCATACGCCGCTTCATGCGCAACAAATCGTCCGTCTGGTTGACGCCTGTACCGGATGTTGCAGTGCCGCCCGGAACCGGCTTCAGCCCATTCAACCAAACGCCATCGTTGAAGCAAAGCTGCTTGTCGACCAGATTCAGCGTAATGGTGCGGAAGTCGTCCAAATCTTCGGCCGGCGGTGGACAGCCAATATTGAGCCGCTGGGTACGCGGTGGTGCGACTTTCGGGGAAAATTTCTTCTGAAAAATGGGCATCCTGGCGACGTTCGGGCGGCGTAGATGGACGGCCTGAAAAGGGCGTACGACGCAAAAAAGGATTTAGTGGACTTGTTGCATTTCAGCTACGTTCCGGTAGTTACCTGTGGTGTTAATCTGTGCGCTAATCTGCTGGAAGCGTTCGCTTTTGCCAGCTGTCAATTGGATATGTATAGCAGCGACTGACGTTACGAACAAAAGGGGTTGGCTTTTACCTGCTGTCAAACGCACTGGCACTGTTTGTGACAGGGTGCTTAGCAACCGTCGCTATATGAATACACCACACGCTTCCGTTGCCATGGTGACGCTAGTAGGGACACACACAAAAATGCTAAATGAGCATACGATATCTCACCCCACAAGAGTGCCTGTTTGACGTTCCGTGATGGTGGTGTTGTTTTCAGAAAACAAAAATCCTCTCATTCAATAGTAAAAATTAATTAACAAAACCCTAAACTTTCACACCACTGATTGGGCGTATTTGTTTTGTAATGTCGGTTGCGAGTGTCGCAGCACACACAAAAAGGAGTGATGGAAAATGTGACTTGCTGACGAAATTTAACGAAGTTTATCGTGGCATTGAACAGGAGCTACGTTCTCACCGTCAGGAGCACGACCGCATCCGTACGGATTTGCAGCAGCAGCTCGAACGCGTACAGAGTGAAGCACTAGATCCGACGTACGGGCACGACGCGCAAACGGTTGCCGGTCCGGATTACAAACGTGTCAGCGATGAAGTGATCCAGAACCAGCAGAACCAAATTCAGCTGATCAAAGAGGTTCGTGTCCTGGTGGCTTACGGTGGCTTCGGTATCAATATAAATGCATATATCTACCGAGCTTGTTCGGCATAAACTGTTGGGGATTGTTTCTTTTTTTTTTCTCTCTGCCTTTGCCCCTTCTCCATCCCAATGGATGCGCGAAAAACAAACAAATACAGGAAAAGGAAACGTTCGAAAAGCTGTGGCAAAGCTCGCAGCGTACCATCCGCATTTTGGAGCTCGAAATTCACGAGTACCGACGGCAACTGAAGCAGCCTAAAGGTGTGCTTGACGCACGGCAACAGTACGCGGCCGCCGTACAGCTGCTGGAACAGAATCTGTCGGGCGTACGAGCCGCATTGGACGAAAAAATAACCGAAAACCGACACCTGCAGAGCGACCAGCAGGTGGCAAAGGAACGTGTGAAGGTATTGGAGGAAGCCGTGGAAGGTAGGCATGTACGCGACGGGGTATGTAAATGTTGTGCGACGGCAACCATCGCACTGAAGGGGGATTAGAGTTTGCGATCCGGTTACGGTATGACACAGCCTTAAGAGCTGCTGTCATTCCCGGGGATTTGCACCGAAACTGCCCTAGGTTTTGCGCACTAACGTCACTTTCTGTATTTCCTTTTTCTGGCGGAACACGACTTTTTGCTGTGCGTGTTTATCCCGTTCACTCCGCGCGGAATGGAATTATTTCACACCAACGGCGTAGCGCACCGGCTCGAAACGGAAGTGCTAACGAAGGCAATCGACGAGCTGCGGACAAGCGAGTGTCAGCTGCGCACAAACCTCGAGCGCACGATGAGGGATAAGTCCGAGCTGGAGACGCTGCTCGATACCGCTGCCGCACTGGCCCGGCAGCACATGAGCCGGGAAAACGTTGCCCTCGCCAAGGTCCAGGAAGCCCTCCAGTTGGCGGACAGTGCGATCGAGGAGAAGAACTGCGTGGTGCGGCGTGAACAGGATGCCCGCGAAGAGTGTGACTTTCTCGCCTCAACCATCGGGCAAGTGATGGAAGAAGCGGCACGGAAGGTGGAACACGAGCTCGGCGGACTGCGCAGCGGGTACGAGCGGCGAATAGGCGAGCTGGAGCGGGCCCTTGACCAAACCCGCAGCACACTGGAGGCACAGGCACAGCGGACCAACCAGGCCGAGACGAGGGCCCGCACGGTGGAGGAAAAGTTCCGAACGCTGCTAAAAACGAACCAAAATCTCGATACCGATCTGCGGGCGGCTTCAAAGATGATTGTAAGAGCGATAGTTTTTTTTTCTGTATTGCTTCTTTTACTAGTATATGTATTCCAAGGCTGACCGGTATTGTGTTGCCTTTGCTGGGTAGCATTTGTAGCGAGTGGATCTTCCTTTTTTTTTTACCTCCACTAATATCAAGGTGGTACCGAGCAGGACTAGTATGCTGATCTGCGATGATAATGCTGAGTTGGGCATTTTGCATCCACCAGAAGCTTCGGTACCGCAATAACGGAAAGCAATTCTGGGAATGACACACACGGGGGGTGTCACTGCATAGAAGAAACGATATTTGAGAGTAAAAAACACAACCAACTACATCCCGATTTTATTTCGCAGATCGAAATGGAACTCAAGATGGAAGCACTTCAGAAAACGATGGCCAAAGAGAAGGAAACAAACCGGTGAGTAGTGCGAGTTGTGTGTAGTGCGCCGATGGAAGGAAATTGGTTCGCTAGTGTTCGCTTCCTTCTATTTGTCCGCAAACACACACACACACACTCACAAACGCCAGTAGGAAGTTTTGTGGAGGTGGTATTGTCGTACCGTTGCTTCATATTTTCCATTATCGTTTATTAATGAGCCAATCCAGAGTGAATGGAGTGTTATCGAAATGGAATGCGGATATTTTCGTTACCAGGCACTGATTTGGGGTTGGTCCAGATTGGTTTTCGAAGCGCTCAAAGCGAAGCGAATGCTGGGTTGAAAAAACACATTTTAGCGTCAGTACCCGTAGAAGAGAATCGTTAAAAAGCGAAAGATGCATAATCCGGACCAGATTTTGAACGTTATCGGAAATTGTTTAGTTCTATTTGTTTATATATTTTATTTTACTATCAAAGGGAATTAATTTTATAATTCTTGTATTGTAATAAACTTGGTTGTTTGTGTTAAGGTTTATTTTTGTGTTCCATTTGGATGGGCCAAGTCAAATCGCTAAACTCTTTTTAACACTAAAATTGTTCTTTTTGTTGTACTTTTTTCTTCGATGGTTATTTTATAAACTGCTGCTGGATTATGCAGTGCTTACCACAACTACATGCGCACCTTTTTTTTGTAAATTACTTAAATTCCGCCTTACATAAATAGGAACACTGCTAGCAAAACTTGTGTTTAATGCAATTTTACGTATTTTAATACTTTTAGCATACTTTCAAACTATTTTTTGAATGAGTTACGGTTAAGACATGAATTTTGGGTCATAATATAAATGTACGGACTTGAAAATGTGTAGTATTTGTTATGTATTGTTTGTATTGTTTGTAAATGTTTCGGATTATGTACAGAATTATAACCAACACAGAGAATAAGCGGTTCAATCGTGATACGAATCAGTTAAACATGCCAAAACTTATTTTAGAACCAAAACGTTTTCCTACATTTTCTTACAGCCATACACCCCATCATAGCTGTTATGTTATCTATCTCTTTGGGATTTAAAGTATATTGCAAAGAAAGCAGGTGGACATATAGTTATGGTAAACTCTGTATTTGAATGTTTCATTAGGTTTGTTTTATTCTATTAACTCTAATAGATTTGTTTATATCTTAAAAATAATAAATAACTTATAGCTTTCGTTTTTCAGTATGCTTCTGATGTTCCAATGGCCATAAAACATAATCAAGAGCTAGTTTATTCATTTACATCATGCGCATTCGGTACGATGTACACAACCGATAAATTTTAAATACTCGTTTAAATTACTACTCATAAAGCAGTATGAATGGTAATTAAAAGCAAATACGCTTGTTTGAAAAGGGGAAAAAATACGTTTGCAATGCTTTCAGCCACAGCGTGTTTCCTTACGCGAAGGCCAATAAAGTTCGAGAAAAAAAGGCATATATAAATTATCGGAACATAAAGCGATCCTCTACACACATTTGTCGAGATTGTCCGGGGCGGTCCTGTCGTAGTGCTTGCTGAAAGGCACATCCTTTGCCATTGTGTCGTACGGAAGAGATGCTTCCTTTGGCTAAAAATGTGGAACGAAACCGAGTGCATCTCGATGTATGTGCCCTCCTGGTGTCCAATGCAGTTTTCGATCAGCAGGCAGCTACATATCTCTTACTTTATATTGTTTACTTTTTTCTTATCTTTTTTTTATCCCGTCCACTGCATCTATCGTCGTCCATTCTCGAATAGTCGTGTGTGAACGTGGCAGGATGTTGGGAAGGATACGTTCCACCCTTACTCGCCAACGTCCCGATGCCCTATGCGTTGCAGAATCGCTCACTTGGCCTTGATCGTTACAAATTCTCCTTATCTTTGTTTCATTTCTAATTATCACTTCCTGGCTCCGATCGTACTGGCGGGCCCGCAAACCCCTAGAGCGTGCAGTGCCCGGGAGGAAGACCTGCAGCGTCTGCTGGCCAACAGTGAACAGCTGAAGGAACGCTGGAAGCGCGAGATGCTTTCGGTAACCGACGAGCTGCGGCGAAAGATTGAAACGATGCAGCGAGAGAATTGCAAGCTGACAGCGGAAAACAATCAATTAAAGGATCAGCTATTAATGGCATCGTCACCGGTGGAGGCGCCCGGTCGGTTGGATGGAGGCGCCCAGTCGGTGATCACTGCCGGTACCGGAACATCGACGAACGGTCGTCCGTGAGAGTGGGTTAGCGAGTGGTAAATGCGGAATACGGGCTTTGTGGTGAAACTTCCGTCCATCGTCCACCGGCAAAGCCCTTCAGCTGAGTAGGATGAATTCCATTAGCGTAAGAGGGCTGGTTCTACTTGCCAGGATGGACACGCACGCAACTAGGGCAAACAAAACCTCGCGGGAGTTGTAATGATGTCAAGTTTACGGGGTAGGTTACGTACTACTCGTAACACAATTGATCAACAAACATTGTAATTGATGCAGCGGTCCATTGTATCGGCCACAGTCCGGGCCGAACGGGCGATGCTTACTTACCGAGAGTGTCTATGGGTGATATCCAATCGTCAATATCGAACCGGAAAGTGGAAGTATGGTTGTGGGTGTTAAAAAGTTTTCCCGTATCTATGTCCGTGAAATTGAACCTTGTGCGTATCGTTTATTCAATCTCACACGTTCGTAATTAGGCGTAATCAGTTGCGTAATGAGGTTTTTTTTCCCACCAAACTGGATGAAGCTTAATGGTGATGGGTTGTACTTTTCGAAAATATCTCTCAGGATGATAAGCTGAAGCCATACACAAAGTGAATAAAATAGGTTGTAAAAGTATAGCTGTGCCGAGTGAACCATTTTCCATGATTGGAATCGTTTCCATAAATATCTGGTACATTGATGATTGATACAAATGAAAGAGACTTAATATATTAAATAATAAGGTTGTAAAAATAGTTTTCTAATAATGTATAGTGAAGTGGATGACTTAGTGTGCTAAGAAACATTTACAATAATATTGAGGTAAAAGCTTTGTTAGAAAAAATCGCAAACATGTATGAGGGAATATGGTATAATATTGAAGAATTAAATGAAATTAAAACAACACGTCTAATGTAGTATTTAACATTCGTATTCTTTTATTAACTCGCACTTCAATTGATGGGAATAGCTTACTTTTCGAATTATTTGAATAGAGTTTCATGATGTGATGGTAATTTTCTAAGTATCCGTACAGTCTCGTGGTAATACTCGGGTCCCACGTGTTCCTAGGAAGTAGGAATATACTATCTGAATGAAGTCAATAGATAAATAATACATCCAGTGATGGATACTCGTAGACAAAGGCTTTGTTTAGTCGGTAAGAACAAGACATCATTTAATGACTCATAGTTCTCATTAAAAAATTTATGTAGGGTTCCTACAGTAGGTCCGTAGCTACTTGAAAACCCTATAATAACTACATGCATTGCATAAAGAACCTTTAAGATGGGATACTACATCGAGGAGTACCAAATCGTACTACAAATATCGTAAATACATTTTAAAATTCAATAGCCATCCTCATGTTGTGCAACATAGATATAAACGTAAAACTTTTTGCCGTGGGTAGCATTGTGCGCCAAAAGTGCTACGACTTTAACTACCATTTTGCTTCGACATTTTTTCTACACGGTACATTAATTTCTTACCCCAAAAACTTCGCTGTCACTGCACTACGGGCGGGTGAATTTATGCGAGCGTTTAATCTTAACCGATTTTACCGCCAGTTAGGGGAATGAATAATAATGTCTTTGCTGCAAAGAAAGTTTCACGCTTACCCAGTGCCAACCACCGCCAGAGATTATGTGGAATGCTGTCGGTGCAACAGCTATTGCAGCTAAAGACTCGCGGAAAGTTTCTTTGCTGGCACTGGCTGGGACGTGTTTGACTTTGGCATCACATTCCATTCCAGGAGCATGGCGGGCATGCGGCTCAAGACGTATCCGATTCCGTCGGGACCAGCTACCAGCTCGGAAAGTTACACTCAGTAACCCAGTCCGTCAGTTAGCTAGGCAGGCAGTCAATTTAATTGTTACGAAGACGTGCCATCTAATGTGCATTGTGGGACGTGTGTGTGTGTGTGTTTGGGATGTGAGTGTTTTGGGAAGTGACACTCGCAAGTTAGTTTATGAAAGCTTCAGCTCCTGTCTGCAGGTTTTGTGCTGATGTGCGGGCCCATTGGGTGTAGGTTGAGAATAATCTTATTTGTAATCTCGTCATCATTGCAACGGGTTGCTATGGTAGCGGTGGAAGCTTTATCGTTTAGATGCAACTTTTAGTGTTTGGTAAAATGCATTGTTCAGCACACAGTGTCATCTAGTTTGGAGTGAACGTGTTGGAAGAGTTGTTAATTGCATTGTTGTGCTGTAGAAGATATAGACGAAGTTAGCATACAGAACACGGTACGGCGAAATCGCAAAATGATACGAATAAAATGATAGTAATTGTCGGTTTTTTAACCTTTAGTTCTATGTAGAAAATTTCCTTGATAGTTCTCTTCACCACGACCCTCAGAATAACAAATCGAAAGGTATATTTCGAATGTGTACGTTGTCTTTTTTTTAAACACAATCTATTGTCAATTTGCACTTGTGCCCGAGTTTAACTCCTTCTAAGATACTTGACCATCGCTGCAGCAGAGGCGAGAAGGACTCTCTTACGGATGGTGCAACATGACACCAGCTCTCTGCCATTTTTAACCAAAAATTGTGTTACGGCACAGCTCGTATCTTCACGTCTTTACGTGCCACTCAGCAGCGAATGGGTACGTACGTGTTGTGTGTCCTTCTTCTGTGGAGTGCTATGTGTTTTTCTTGTTTTGTTTCTGTAAAGCGTCGACAACAATTGAACGAAAGCATGTTTGAAATCGGCACTGTAAAACTTGCGGGAAAGTAGAAATAGAAGAAATCTCCCGGTGGCCAGGTAGCCAATTGTTCCTATCTTGCTTTTGGTAACCAGAAGATGTGTGTGTGTTGTTTTTTGTAGTTCTTTTATAGCTGGATGCAGGAGAAAAAGAAAAAGGAGGAAAAAAGAAAAGTTGTCATCACATTGTAAAACCTTTGCTGGTACGAAAAACCAATGTCACGTACACTAGCCACGGACAATACTTTGGCAACGGATCGCGGTTTTCTATTTCTGCTCCTTCTTTTTTACTTCATCCTTGGCAATTCCAAGGACATGGCAGGGTCGTTGCGATGCTGGTAATAGCGAAAAATGGAATCTAATCTAAATGGGAGTTTTTTGTTGGAAGAAATGGAACGATTTTAAACTCATTCCGCAACAACGTGTGCCGGAATTGAGATTAAATGAAACGAATTTGAAGCAATTTGAAAACAGAAACTGTCTTTTCGGATAGAAATAGAAAATAGACAGAAATAGTTTTAGCTGCAGGGATTGAACTATTTAACTCTTATCATAATTGATGTTGTGATAGGGAGCAACGTTATTGTTATCCACGAAACGAAATTCAAAAGGAAATTGAAGATCTATAATAAATTACTCAACTTATGAATATTAATTGCAGAGCAGAACAGAGCAATAGGACCAGAGGTCCAATTTCATGCTAATAAATACTGCGAACTTCTATTGATACTTATCACCAGGAGTAAGTGCTATCGCTATAGATCAACCATATTCCATGAGCGTTTCTCTTTTATTTAGGGCGAAAGTCTCTGGCTTACAACTTCCAAAAGTCATAAACAGGAGCTCGAAACTAATTAAAACTTAAGGCACTCTATGTTGCCCACATTGACGGAGACGTGCGACGTGTCTTCGGACAATTTCACCAACCGCAAAGGAGATCGCCGAGTCTCGATTGATGGATAGTTTGGTGGTTCGGATAGATAATACAGTCGAGCTGACGAAATATGCACGATCGTGTTGAGGGTGTTTTGGGGATGGGAAATTTTTGTGGCTGTCGATTCCACCAGCTAAGCTCGCACCATCTGGTGCACTAACGGAACAGAAATTCATAAGTCTGCTGCTACAACCCATAACAAGCAGACGACAGGAAGAGAATGGGTTAAGCTGGTACGCTCTGCAGTTGGTGAAATGTGCCCCGCATTGGTGCATGGAAAACATTCCCCCGTGTAGACGGTGATAGCACATCTTCTAACCAGAAACCTTACAAACGAAGAAGTTTTCCACCAACGCCTAGGTGCTGGCAAAAGTGCTTCACAAAGTGCCGTTGTCGTTCGTGTCACCGGGGACACTGCATCGATGCGTTTTCCACCCTTCAGCTAAGATCGAACGTGGAAGAAAGCAAACATGAAGATGCGATGTGAGCTGTATGTTCTTTCGATGGGATGCATCACAACGGAGTAGGCGACGCTTTTTGGTAGCGAACGAAGGAAAATGAAACGAACAGGATTCCTTACACCAGTATGCCAGCATGGAACGGTGCAAAATTGCGGTCGATAAATTTCCTGTCTAGTGCACTTTTAATGCACGCCTCGTGGTCCCATAAATCCGATCATTTTGGGTTGTTTTTCTCGTTGTTCTTGGTAGTTTTTCGTTGTTGGTTGGGGTTTCTATTGGGTGCGTTCTAGCAGTGTGGATGCACTTTGGGGAAGTTTTAGCGAAAGAATCAGTGGCAGGTAATAATGTTTTAGATGGTAGTGGGACAGTAGTAGTCATGGGAATGTGAAGTAATGTAGCAAAGTAGAGGTTTGCTAAGGGTTTGAAATATCATTCATCTAGTCCTCTGAATGTTCTATATTTAACTCGACCGTTATCCTGGCTTCTCGAGAGTACCAATTACACAAATTTCTTATCGCGGAGCCAACTGCTCTATCAATCAATTCCTTAAATTATTTATACCATCATTGAAAAATGCTAAATTTTATCAAGTATTATCGTGTAAAATTATAAGTCGGTCATCCTGATACACTTATCAAAGCATAACTCCAGTTGCTAAAAGGTTCTTCCTCCCATGTGTGGTTTGCTAACTTCAATCCAATTCTTGTGTAATTTTGTCAATCAACGATCAGGTTACAAAGGGCAAACATCGTACAGTTGATCCCAATTCCGTTGAAACTTTCTCAGTCCCCTTTGCGGGCGTTATGTTATGTATAAAAATAAATTCGGTCGTAACTTCGCTCAATAAGACCATCCGCCGTTGGGAGGTTGAACACTATTCCCGAAGTGCGGATTGATGATGCATCGATGAAATGCAGTCGGTTCGCTTCTCTCATCAGCTCACCGATCCGGACATCCTTCGGGACGATGGGAATTCTAAGCTGATGCTGTACCTGCACATGTCCCGTGCTCACGGACCGGACCAGGGCAGGGTTGGCAGTGAACGTACGTACTGATTTAGTAGACAAAATTGCCATCTTCTTGACAGTGCGTTCGCATCACAGCTTTGATATTCCACCCGAGCGTGCGGGAACAGCACAGCCGGAAGTCTTGTGGGAGCGAAAGTAAAATGAATTGCACTCGAAGGTAATCTATGTTTGTTTGGGCTTGTGGCTTCTGGTTCCATCCCTGCCATCCACCCATCCCTGCTCACCGGTTGTGCGGTGAACTCACTTGTTGGCTTTCATCGCATCCGTGCACGGTTCGAAAGTTCGTAAAAGTTTCAGTGTAATGTTACACATGCCAATATATAAGGCCGCTATCACTACGAAGGGATGGGGAAGAGATAGAAAGCAGGATATGAGGTATCCTCTCAGCACCCGGGGCCAACGTTACGTAAGGGAATCAACTGGTATCTAAAAGGCTCCATCAGCGCTTCCACAGCACTGCTTGCCGGCAGTACCTTTTGTGTAGTACGTGCGCCCCGACCGGGTAACCCAATTGTCGGCGGGCGGAGTAAGTGATCGAAGCTTCCGGTGCCGGTAGAGAAAACATTCTTCGTAAGTCGCAAACTTTCGTACGATGGCTTCGCTGAACCTACAATCAGGTCGTGCTGGGAGATACGTAACAGGTCCGTGTAGCGGTTGGGACTGACCGTAAGAGGGCGCCCGTTTGCGCAACCGAGATAACGGGTGGGGAAACTATTACTATCCACCGGTGGGGAAAAGGTGAATGGTGACGGAAAGTTTACAGATTATGTGCATTGAATTAACAATCATTGGACGACGTTTTGAAAGCGAACCTGAGGGTGTGCAAAAATAAAAAAAGAAATACAACCTAGGAGAAGAATAAAAAAAAACAGAGATAAGTTCCAATATATTACACCAGTAGATCGAGCGGGTGTTTGATGGCTCGAGCGCCAATATGAGGCGATGGGGAAAGTTTTCACTAAATCTCTTCTATCCGGAGCTTGACCGTATAAACCTGGGAATAGTGTGGCCCCATTCAGTGGCGATCAGTTCCAATACAGTTTCCCAACAAGCTTCAAAAGTAAGCGATCTTGGCTACAGGGGGGGATGAAGTTTCGGTATGTATGTGTGCTAAATTGGCTATTAAATTGTAATGATGGTACCGAGCGGTCGTGAATGTTGAGGCCAATTGAAGGGTGATAGAGTTTCGAATCAAATTACTTCCAGGAACGTTTTAATTGGAAATGGTCGCTTTGATAGACGGACGCCTGGAAATCGGATGTGAAGTTATGGCCGGTATTAGTATCCCCATTATGAGACTGATATGAAGAGCAAATACTGCACAGAGGAAGAATTTCCCCATTTAGCTCTTAAAAGTATCGACGCTATCTTCCCGTTTTTTCGTTGCTTTAAACACGTTGCTGAAGAGAACCATAGAATGGTTGTAAATCCCAATAAGGGCAACAACTGGCAGGCAACTTATAATGCTATCTACGTATGATCATACCCTTATACACCGGGTACGAGGCACGCTGGTTTTTTGCACGCGAGCTGCACCCCATAAAGTGCAGCCAGCCGATGTTTCGCCCACCACCCAAAACATGATATTCTTTCATGAATTTTAAAAAGTGCATCACCACCCCCCTGACCGTTTTGTGCTTTTGATAAACGACGCAAAACGTCGCCGGTACGCTCGTGGCCACGATGGAACCCCTATGCGCGCGTACAAGAAGCGCAAATACCGCGAAATTGATAAACTTTTTGCAACCATGTGTTACAGGTCTGGTTCGAATAATGGTGCATTTATATATATATTTTTTTTCTCTTACCCAGGAACAAGAGTTTTGGTAAGAATCACGACCCGTTGGATAGTTTGTTGCAGCGAGGATGGATGCTGTACAGTTTGCAACACCAGCGCAAAAGCATAGAAGTAAAGTTGTGTAAAAGTACAGCCAAGCTTACTGCACGTTTACGGTGCAGAATGTTTAAGCACCATCAGAAGGTAATGATAGAAGCCTTCCTTTCTTCATTCCTTCATTGTAGATTGGCGATGTTGATGGAAAAACGTGTTTGCCGAATACATTGTTTGTCAGTAGCAAATCTTTTTACTTCCAAAGCGAGGAAACGAATGGTGGCTTTGGGTAGTGGATGCACCATTTGTTTGTTGAGGAGGTTCTTACTGCAATGGAATTATGTTTGAAGTAAGACGCGGTTTTTGTATTGAAAACAATATCCACTTTACTGCAAACTATTCCATTTGGGGAAAACGAGTTTCTTTTTACAATTGAAAGCGTTTTATATATTTATTTATAATTCTCATTTTCTTGTATTATTATAATTTTGCAGTGCAATTATTCAGTGTTGCATCTGATTTCTTTGTATCTGGTATTTTTTAACATGGTTGCTGTAAACTTAGAACTATATAACACCTATAAAGTTCCAGTTCCAGAGAAGGCACGGTAGGCACAAATTGAGATGGAGTGATGGCGTTAATGCGTCCGTCAGAAAGGCCAAAATAATGGATTGGCAGATGAAGGCCCTGGATCGTGAGCAGTTGTGAGGACTCTTGCAGGAAGCCAAGACCGGTTCCGAACCGAACCGAAGCGATTGTAACGCAAGATAAGTAAATAAGTAAGTTATGTAAACTTAAATTAACTTGTCAATAATGCAAAACATTCAATTCATTGGATGAAGAGTTTATGGCTTATTTATTAAAATTGGTGTTATTTTAGATAATTATGAAATTGAAATTAGATTTAAATATCTTATTCCCATAATGATCGTGCGGATGAGTTGAGCTGTAGGGATTCAAAAACTACATTTTTCAAAAAAATTAAAAAAAAGGCGTCACAAAATTTGTTTTATTTACGTTTGTTTGAGGACCAGCATGTAACTTTGAATTTTCCCCAGGAAAAAAACATCAACACGAAATAGGCCCGTGTTTGTTTTATTAGCTTAATTATTTAGTAAAGTTTTCCATTATCAATTTATGAAACATAAGTTTGTGTGCCTTTTCAATAAATCCAATTTTTCCGCAACTTACTCCAAAGCTGAAATACCAAACCCGCTCACAAGCATTGCATACATTTAGGCGCAAACATTGTCTAACGATGAGATTGCAAAGTGGCTAGTCGTTCATATTATTTTGCGCCGAATGTAAACAAAAACACCAGAATCACTCCGCAGCAGATTGTAAATCCAAGCCTCCACTGGCATGTAGATATAATTTTTTTTGCCGCAGACATGGACTTAAGAGCCTATAAATAAGCGCGCCGGCTTACAGGACCTTTGGAGCAGCGTTAAAGAGTTCGCCAGCAAGGGCTGATGGAGGTGATAAAAAATGAAACAACGCACGTCAATGGCAGCGAAAGTGATCCATCCATCAATCATAATCAACCGATGCTATCAAACGATAACAATGTACTTCGGCCCAGAGCCGTGCCGTGTTTTGTGCGACAGAACTCAGAAGCGTTTTTTTTTTTTACTTTGTTTTGGATGCTGCGCCAAGACAGAAGTGTACGTCATCGTCACCGTCGTACACAAAACATCTCCGGGAGCCATTTGGGCTGGAAAATGTACACTGTGCGCCGTGTGTGTGTGTATAAGCAAGTGAACGTCAAGAAAAAATCTCGTAATAAAATATGAAAGCAATCAGTTGACGGAGCAACAGAGGGAACCGAACAAGCTGCCAGCTTCACATTAGACCGCGAAGAGATTAAATGCATTATTGATGAGATTGTGTGGTTCTGTTTTTTTTTATTTTGTTTTGGTCCATCTTCTCCATCTCACACACTAAACCATATCGTCCCAATCCGCATCAGTGCCTGGCGTCGCATGTTGTGGATGGTGGTTTCAGTGTGCGTGCGTTTTTATGGTATGCTTTTTTCGCTGACATACGTCTATACAGCTTGACCATTTCGTTCGGGTTAAGCAGCATTTATCACGACCATTTATCATGGGTGAGCGGCGAAAATTAGATTATTAGAACCGCAGCCCCGATGCCACAGCATGTGTGCCATGATCTGCGGAATATGCAGAGCCATTGATAGTTTGTTTTGCGAGATGGGTAGCTGGTATTTGGTTGGGTGAGGTAGGGCCATGATGGTTCAGGTTGTTTTGCAAATGTTGTCCTCGCGAGGTGTGTATTTCGGCTTAGTACTTGTATTGGTGTTTGTTCAGATTTTTCTTTTCTATGTTAAATATAATATTAGCTAAAGACGAGCTCTGAATGAAAGAGAGTTCGAGTTGTCCATTTAAATGATAATTATCATTGAAAAGCCGGAAGACAACATTGACAATTCTATAGAATTTGGGGTCCTTTCTTGGTGGCAGAAATATGCTTTGCCACACTCCAGATGTTCCAGACACGGCGTGATGGAGGCGCCCAGTCATACAACATCCACGTGTCCGACCACCGGGTCGGGAATTCAGCGCATCGTACTTACACAGCCCTCTTCATAGCCGCGAATAGCCTCTCGCTGACTTCTTTTGGTTTTCATGGATGAATAGAGTAATCTCTGTTGAAAAAGGTATATTAATTGTGGGAAGGTCCCTGTAAATCGAATGTGTGGGAAAATCTGGTAAGACTAAATTTAGTTTAATATTTCTTAAGTTTTTGGAAGTTTTTGGAAAAAACAAAAATGAGCAAAAATAATAAAAAGTATCAAAAACTCGTGATGTTTCACTTAAATTTAAACTAAGTATTAAAAATAATAAGTTAATAATATAAATAATAAGTTATATAGTAATAAAGTTAGATAAAACTATAAAAATTTGTTATGCAATCAAAAAATAAACTACAGCTAATTAATGTACCGGAAAACACCGATATGTTATCAAATGACGGATGCTTTTTAAATAATTTGATATACATATTAAAATCTAAATGAAACACTTATGTTAGTGCCTAAATATCATAAACCGTAGGTTCATTCGTATTAGTTTTATCAACAATATTTTCAAGATTAATTATTATCAGTAATTTATCAAAGTGCACAAATTTGAACACAACTGCAGAGAAGCCACATAGACTGATTAGGGTTTCATATACAGCAAGGCCCATCACACTGACATTACGACACTACTGGACGTTTCATTCCCGCATACGACACGTCTTCTCATTTCTCCCTGCGCTCTGTGCTCTCTAGTGTTTTTTTTTGTGGATTTTGTGAAATGAGAAAACTTTACGCAGCCGGAATGTGAGTTTGGCCAGTTTTTATGTGTGTTTGTGGTTTTACTCAATCATAATTGCATATTTTTGTCCATCTTTATGGTACGCACATTACTGCGACGTATAGCCGCATTGGATAGCGAGTAATCGGCTTAGCGACATTTTATTGGGAGCTTAATGCCAAACTGAACCCAGTGACAAAATACTTATCACATGGGAAGCTTGCAGCACACTGCAAGACAATAACAAAGAAGGGTGGTATGTGTTTTAATGCGCCAATAATAGGAAAACTGAACTATCGAAAACAAAGAAACGAACGCACGCAAACATCGATAAAGTAATGAGATTGCAGTACAGCTAAAAGCATAAACAAACAGTACAACTGAACGAACGAATCGAAAGTTCATTAGAACTGACAAGGTTGATTGGTGTAGTACATCGAAATCATGACAATCTCACCCGGAGTAGCGAAGGAAGCAAGAAACGAGCAGCCGGCAGGTAGTTGGGCAGGTAAGTGGACCAATAATTAAACCAACTTCAACATTGCCAAACACACAAATTGGCTAACATGGTTCGTGATGGACAGCAGGCAACACTCGACCTGATGTTTATCGATCGGTTTCAGGTACGGACTGGCCATATCTGCGACGCACCGGAAGTTAGAAGCCGGGAAAACGCGAAAAGCAAATAGAACGGTGAAGAAAAATTGGCAACAGGCGACAAATTGACAGACCACAATCTGTACAGGCAAGACAGATCGTTAAGAGATCGAACATGAGCTGACAAATTGTTCTTGAAGCGAATCGATAAACAAACCAAAGGAAATGGCGATGGTGGACGATCGGTGTTACGGTGGTGCGCGTGTTTATGTTGCGTTGTATCACGGCCGGGTTAAAGCTGTAGGTTTTCTGTGCTTCAAATGGCTTTACTTCTAACGTGTGTAGGATTGTTTTTACTTTTGCAGCAAAGAGATAATCGATGACTTTTATCCCTTATATAAAAAAACGGTTAACTAGACAACTGGGTTTGTGTTAAGATTCGTGGTCAATATTCGTGCAAACCGCTTGTAACTTACCGCGTCACAAATCGTTTCCATTCTCCCCTCGGTAGCTGAGATGGTCTTCGGGTGTAAAAATAACCTCTTCAACCTTTTTTCCCATTTAAACGAATTATGGTCTTCCGTAGTGCCGGTTGCGCTCTCGATACGTCTAGGCACAATAATGTTTCACTTTGAAGCCGACCACGTATGTAACTATCGAGTGTTTAGGTTAAGGCTGTCCAGCTTTATATAGTGCACCATCTTCAGAAACGAGAGCAGGTTTCAGCAAACTGGCAAGAAAGAGAAACCACATAGGAAATGAAGAAATATTCCAATGGGTTGAATCGGAGAAGAATTCCGCTCGGTGTCGAATCGCTTGCGGAAGGTACGACGGTGCCGAACGGAGGGATTCAAATGGAGGAGATAAATCGATGTGTGTTGGTGGTGGTGGGTACGCCCGAGCGAGAGATGGATAAAGTTGGACCCGAAACCGGCGGGAAACAATGCTGCATAAGATATTTTCTCAGCTCACCCGTTTATTTTCTTTAGTACCTTTACGGAAAACCTTCGTGCAAAAACCCAGGGTACTCGGGGTACTCGGAGCTGTGCTTGGGAACCACCGTAAAGATCGATGGATGTCTTGCGTTGCGATGTTATGCCGGTGTCGGCATAAATGGTCCGGCAGGTAAATGCGTGCGGGGGCATGGAGAACACGAAATGGAGACCAGTGGCAAGGGGTTTGGTACTCGAGAACATGGTACATGTTGGTTTTTCCCTGAGCGGCTTTGCTTAAGAGCGAGCACGAGTTTCAAGCATCTGGTTTTTGTAAAGGATTCCGCACTACTTCGCACTGGCGAAAGGGGTTTTTTTTAGAAGCAATAGATCGAATGGTTCGTTTGACCTCGTGCGTACGTTCAAAAGTGGAGGAGTTCTTCACGGACCTAGGCTAACAGTAAATCAAAAGCAAATATGCGAATGTTTTCCTAAGGATAATGGAAACGATATATTCATAAACGATAATAGCCGGAATTTATATGCGTTCTTCGTTTTGGTAGAATTTCTAGACCAAATTTTGTTGATTTTTTTTAACCATAAATGCTGAGAAGCTGCTTACAAGAATTTTTTATGCTTTATTTTACCGTATCTCACGGTAATAAAAAAAAACCCTTTCACTTGACACAATTTGAACCTTTTTAGTTTTCGTAACCGTAGTGAGAAACACTCAGTTTGCGTTCACTTGCTCACCTTCGCACACTCATTCTCACTCGTTCACACTCTCTTTCTCAGCACGGTGAGAAAATGGGTAGCGGTGAGTTGGTCAAAGTGAGAAAATACGCTAAAATTGTCTCACTCACCGTCACTCTCGCACCATTCATCGTGCGTGCGATGAGTGACTACTGTGAGTGGGATGAATTTTTTTGAAATTATTTGTATTGTTAGCTTCGGAAGGAGAAGTGAACCCATCGCTGATTGCGGAAACAAGCTTTCCGTGTCTGTCTGTCGTGGCGAAGCGAGTTTTCCCACTGCGCTTTCATCTCAGTTATCGTTTGCTCTCGTTGCTAAACGAAAGTCGCTTTCCATTCGCAGCAGGCACGTGCGTGCGTGATCTCGGCTGGAGTGTACCATTTTCGAGTAAGAGAATATAAAGCAAAAATTAAAAAAAAAACCATGGTGACCGCTTGCAACGACCCAAGGGGCAAGGGTGGTACGTGCCTGGGGCGGATCTGTGGGAAATACCGTTACCATGAAAAGTGCAACATGCGTTGAAGCAGCGCAGTGAAGTGATTTCAACCCAAACAAACACACACAGTGTTATCGTGGCCGACCAAGGTGTGAATGCGAGTGTTGAGAAGCAATTTAGTGAAAGTGCAAACCATCAAAGGCTGTGCCATATGTGAACAGATGTGGAGAGCAAAGCGTGTGTGCGAGAGTGGTAAGAGTGATTGACGAATGGGGTAGGTTGAATGCAAAAAAAAATCATGAAAAAGCCTTCGTGTGAAATATAGGGTGGCCAAGGCGAGAAGGATCGAAACCAGCAGCGGGTTAGATGGGATTATGTGCGACTGGAAAGTAGTGCAAATTTCTTTACAGTGGTTTTTCCGCTATTTACTATTGAAGTGTGCGAGTGAGCGTGAGAGGGAGAGGGAGAGAGAATGAAAAAAAAATCAGCAAATGCGTGCACAGTGTGCGGATGGTGTGAGCTGAAGAAATCCGGTGCAAAAACCGCCAGCTCACCACAGAAAGCATTTAGTGGCTTGGTGGAGATTTCCTTAAACGCTTTTCCTTCCATTCTTCCGGGATGAAATCGTTGTCCGTGGGCAGAGAGTTGACCGTGTGTGAACAGTATGGATGGCAAGGTTAAAACGGGGCAACAAATAGTATCGATCGGAAAAGGAAGATACGGGCCAGATTTGCTGCCTGTGGGCCACGATCGCGTGGTTGGTTGGTGTTTTTTTTGCTATGGAATTTTTTCAAATTGTTTCGAGCGTGAAATCGCGCCCAAGAGGAACATTTCCATTCCCGCCTAGCAAAACGTTGCTCTGACCGGTGGCCGGTGTATTGAGATTATTGTGTGTTTTTTTGTGTGCTTTTGGATTTTCTGTTCTGTTTTTTGTGTAAAGCTTGCTTGAAATCGTCGCCGGAATGAGCATGAATTAATAGGCAAATCCGTGGAGAACTTGCCCTGAAGCGGGAAATTGGATATTGTGACCTTCGGAGAGAGTAAATGAATTTCTTTTTTTGCAGGGGTAAAAAACAGGGTGTGAAAGTATGATTATTGAAATAAGCCTACCGTCTAGAGGTGTTGATAATATGGAGGTATAACTATTCCAAAAGCATTGAGAATTCAAGCTTCGGACAAAAATCGGGTAAGTGCATTTTCTCAATACATTGGTAGAAGTACAAAAGAATAGTCCATGGGTCAAGATCTCGATTAACTTAATACGAATAATATGAGCAAAGTGTTACAATGCTTCCTGGTCTGCTACTTTCTACTGCTAACGTCCATCTAATGTCCCTGGTGCGACTTTAACCTTGCGGCATTACCTAATGATAGGGTTATGGATGGTCGGAGGTAACACCACAACGTGCAAGCCACTTTTTTCCACCAATATTCCTATCGCGACACCGGTTAGTTCACATGCTAGTGGTACGGTTCCCAAAAACCTCGGATTGGTAGGCGGGATAATAGTTTGTGTCACGATCGCCGCTTATAAATTGCATCCATTTCGAACCATGTTCACCCAGCGAACGACCGATACGTGCAGACATTATTCAGCATGTTTGTACGGCCGTTTGCTGGTCGGTGATTTGAACGATACAACGCGATGTAAGTGGCTACCGGCACAAAACGAGGACAAAATATAATACATCACTCTGAAATGACATTACACGCTACCGCGTTGTATGGCATACGGCTAATGCGTCGTGTACGGGTGTGCAAGCGAGTGCAGTTCGGTCGGTTATTTATGTATGGCTGAATTCTAGGAAATTTTCCGAGATCTTGTGTTGTTGAGGTAGAACTAATAATTCATTAAAAGTACTTGAGATTGTTTACACGGTATTATTGCGATGGGAATGTATGTTTTTTCCTCTCTCTATGTGTATATAATGTGTATAATGAACGGGACATGAATATACGATTGATCAGATTGATCGAACTAGAAATGCTTATATGCTTTCGATTTAAAAAGCCTTGTGGATTAAAAGCTCTGAATGAAGATATTCTATACTATGCTCAAGTTGATCTAATTCAAAATAGTCAAAAAAATAGTTTGTTAAATAGTCTCTCATGATCCTTTTTGTCGTATGAAGAGAATGTTTTGTTTGTGACTAATTTGGATTGGAGTCTTCAATAATTAAGAAAAAAGGTTTAGTCTTGGTATGTTTTGGGTTCTAGAAATTCTGAGAAGTTCTGCAAAACTACAACTTTCAAACACCTAGCAGGATGTTGAGAACGCAGATACTTCTGAACACTTTAGCTTAGATCGACGAGAGATCAGTGAACAAGATGAATAATGTTTAATTTTCGTTGAATGGTCAAATATATTTAGGACATTTTCACTTAATTTAGGTAAGTGACTCCTTGCTGGTGCTATTTTACCACAAGTAACGGAATTCGTTACCTATTACAGTTGGTGAAAATAATTAAATATAGACTTCTGCAATTGAAGAATTTAGCTGAGCTCTAAATAATGTACCATTTGTAATCCTTTTTCGTACTAATGTCTTTTCCAAATTTTCTTTTAAATTCTTTCATTATCACGAAACAAACACGAAATGAGCAAGTTTTCAGATATACCATAGTTAATGCTTAAACCGTACAACCGTTCATCATACCAACAGTTCGGAATACAGCCCAGAATCAGCACGCTTCCTGTCAACGCGTGGGACAAAAAACTTAGAAAATGTTCTCCGGTAGAAGTTTTGCCAGCATTTTTACACAAAACTAAAGCTTAGATGCATCAGGAATCGTGATGCTGTCAGTGCTGGCACGAACATGCATTGGAAAGTTTGCACGAACGCAACAACCAAACAAATGCCCAAACGCTGATTGTCGACGTTGGGTCGTACTCTTGAGTGTTCTCTTGCGATGTTCTGAGCCACTCAAGGAGTGGGAAAGTTTTCCATGTGCTTTCCAGTGCCACAAGTAAAAGTGTGCACCAAACATTTTCTGTCTCTAGAAATATGATTGTGTGAGCTCGTAAGCTGTGTTCAAAGTTAAACGAATAGCTATAAAGGATTGAACTATTTAAAAAAACTATCTTAATTTTTATCATCCAGCAAATTGCTTACCGAATACCATTATGTAAGTCTTTTTAATCACTGATCAAAAGGCAGGAAATAGCATGATTACATGGTGATTATTTAAGCGGTGTTAATTCTTTCACCTGCCAATGGACTCCGGATGTGGAATGATAATTAAATGCGCGAAGGTATTCCGGGGGCTGGCAAAAAAACACGCTGGCCTACTGTCGCGTGTCAACGTTTCATTTTGAATTGCATCCAGCACCACCAGAGCTGCCCGTGCGCTAACAATCCTAACAGACAGCCTGTTCGCAGTTCCGGCGAACGGAACACTTTTCGGGGCTCAGCTTTCCGGAAGCTTTCCGGTGCGTTCGGAACGCAGGACAAACGAGACGGGCCAGCACGGGCGAATCGATTTTCCGACAAGTGCGCATGTGTTCTGCCGGTGTCTGCCGGGATTCTAGATCATCCCGGGACCGGCCAGCGACCGTATGAAATGGTTGATAAATAAATGATCGAATTTCATTATAATTAATATTCACCGTGCGCACATACGGTTGCATACCGAATGAAGTCGGGTATGTTGATTAAGCGACCGGATTGGTTGGTGGTGGTTGTGCACCGGGCAGGTAGGAATAAGTTCCGCATTTCGGGTGTGACATACTTTTCCAATCGAGCCGACAGACAGAATGCCTGCCCGCATGATCGATTTTCCAACACAAACGCACCATTCTGAGGCACGGTGGGATGGAAAAGTCCGTCTGTTGACCATCGGTCACCGGATGATGATTGCACAGCAGGGTCTGTAATTATGTTGTCACACTGGCTAGTGGCTGCAGCCGGGAACGATGCACTTCCACGCCGAACGGCACATTTCGTGTGGATTAATAATGAAGTTGTTAATAGGTGTGATCGGTATGCATGGGTATAAAGCGGGTTTGCAGCACGTGCAGTGGGGAAGGTGTTTAGTGAATTGAAAATGCATGTCAGCATAATCGGAAGCGTGTGTCATCCACGGGAAAATGGGAATGGATGCGAGGCACAGTTATGGTTTGACTAATTGTGAATGTGTGCGGAAGCCAGTGATTTCTGTTTTCTAAAACTCATGAATAATGGGTAATGGAGTTTGAAGTCTCGCTGGGTTATTTTTGTTCAATGCATGTTGTCGAGTTCCGAAGAAATTGGGTAACATAAATTAACAATAACATCATGGTGCGGGTTGTATTATGTTGGAGTATTAATCAGTAATTAAATGTTTTGTAAATTAAAGTTTATAAAATAGAGTAAATAAAGATGAGATGTTAAATAGTAACATATAATTGAAATAATATACAATAGCTACAACAGTTTGCGGTTTAATAAAAAGTATGATCGTACAAAAAAGGTAAATTTGAAGATACATATATCTTTACTATTAGTGAATCAAAGCTTTTTGTTTGGCTTACCGATCGTAAGATGGACCGAGTTACCGAGTTGATGCATGCGGTGTCATGGAGCTTAAATAAAAGTTGCTTCTTGAAAACTTCAAGTAGAATTAATGTTGACATCCAGTAAAAACTAAACATTCAAACAGTGCCCTTCTACACGTTGACCATAGCGTGTAGTAAGGCGCAACAAAGGGTGTGGAGATTAGAATTGCGAAGACTGTGGTTATGGAAAGGAGATTCCAGCACAAAGATAATGATGATGAAAGCGGAGGATTATGATAAGCGCACAAACCTCATACCGATGGGCGTGTGCGCATGGGAGAAGCGACTGGTCTGGTGTCGGTAATGGTGATTGCTCCAACGTCCAGCCGAGTAACGCGGCAGCTGTCACGATGTGGGTTTTTGAAGCCTCAGCGGTTCATCATCTGCCGTCAGAATTCGGCTTTCGACCGGCCACCGTTGACAGCTTTCGGGGACAGGTTTGATCGAAGTGAACCGGCGAGTGAATAATCACTCGGTCGCCCAGAACGGAAGGGATCATATTTTTCAACCCACCCACCCAAGCACCGCACACAGTGGGGTTTTGCTGAATGTTGAAGCAGCGGAAGGTGTAGCGTGCAAAAGGGACGGTTAGTAGAAATGCAAAAATGGAGCAACACTTTACAAAACCGAGGCCACCATTCCGGTGCCATTTTATCACCGGGACGTGATTTGTCACCCTCCGCATCGCAAGAGTTCTGCAAGGGGTTGTTGGAAGCGCACTAGATCCCAACCATTCCGGGCCGCAGATCGGTCGTAGTTGATAAATGGCAGACAGGGACTTGGGGGCCGTCGGTTGGTGCGTTTCTTTGTGGCCAGTTTTTTGACCTGATCCTGGACTGGATCGTAGGTTAGAGGAACCCTTTCGGAATGCTTGGCGGGGAAAAGGCTTTCGCTAATGGGCGTAATTATCGTCGCGTTACTGTCCATTAACTGGCTGACCCCGTGATGGACCGAGTGTGCTTACGCGCGCCTTTCGCAGGGAACTTGAAAATCTGCCACAAGAGCGACACAGAATGCAGTGCTAATGGTTTGCCGGGTTGAGTGTAGTAAAGAAGTTGTAGACTTTGGGGATTTTTCCTTCGTGCGGATCGGAAAAGTAATGAAATGAATAAGTAAAATAAATGTCCTTTCAAGCAATGGGTCGTGGATGACAAATTTTGTCTTGACCGAGGTTTGTCTTTACGAATACGATTGTATGTTTTTTTTGTTGCCGGCATTCATTATCTGTGAAGGGTGATTAAAGGTCTGACGTTTGGTGACAATCAGATACCAAGATTACAAATTGTTTCCAAATGAACTGTGAAACGATAATCTTGTGGTCGGTGCTTTTTTGTTTTACGTTGCTGTCTGACCTGCACTGGACAGTGATTTTGTGGCAAACAGCCGCTAGTGACGATTATGTGGTTTATGGGCAAAGCCAACTAAGACGGGTTATGTACTGCCAGTAGTAAAAATAAACAACAGCCATAATGACGCCATTTGTGGTTCGCTGGCAAGCCCACATATGATGTGAAGTGGTTGGACAGCTATTGCCGCGAATGATGGTGGCTGTTGCGTAAATAATGATTTGTATTAGCATTGGGTGAATCTGGTGCAGATGGATGAATCTGGATGACACTTTAATTCGAACGAGTTGATCTTGGATCACTACTATGCAGATTCATTACTCCTCAAAAGTTAGCAATATTTAAAGATTAATTAATACTTATGATATTCATTGTTAATCTTATATTTCTGAAGAGTAAATAATTTTTGTTTTTGCAATAAGACGTTTTAAAAATAAGAAAGCTTTTTAAGTACTGCAATTATTCAGGTTCATAAATCAAATCAGTTAAAAATAATGCTGGTTAATCTTAGGAGATGAATGTTTGGCGGCTCATGAATCTCATGGCATAATTAAATATTTGGAGAATTATGAATCTTCATAGCAACATTTAGATTATAAGACAGACAAAATTTCATAGCAACATTTAGTTCCACAAACTATCTTAACAAATTTACGAATCTTTTGTGACATCAAAAGATTTATTTAGCACAACACTATTTTGTACCTTTCAATTCAGTTATTCAGCATATTATTATTTAACTTAAAAACTGTTAAATCTTCTTATGAATTATGGTAATGTTTGAACTAACTGACTAACCTTACATGTCTTCTTTCGTATAGCAAAGAAAAAAGAAATCAATAAAAACTTCCCTTTAGCTGATAGAAAAGTAATGCAAATTTCATTGTTACGGTTGTCAACTTTACAGGTTCTGTTTTAACTTCACCGTAGTACGCCACAGTTACATACTATTTTCATCCATTATCTGGCAAAACCTGTCTATATTTAGATCGGATTTCATTATCATTTCATATCCCGTTACCCCCTGGACGACATGGGCTTATGCGTTCCGCACCGTTTCGTTTGCCGGTGATAATCGATTTAACCTCATCAGCATTCAGCACTTGCCCGTTTTTCGGTGGAATGGATGCGGATTTAAATAATTAATCTTCTGCCGAGATGGAATTATCAAATCTCCATCAAACGATATGGATGGTCTCTTTTGCCGGCGACAAACTTGATGCTTTCGCTAGAAAAGTACGGAACACAAACCGTGCGAAGGAAGTCCTGCGTGTAGCATGGAAATGTATTGCGCAGTCAAATGCTGCGGCTGTATTACGGGAGTGCTTTGAATGGTGTGTGAATTCCTTAATACAATCAAATTCTTATTATAGATATTAACAAACCGGTTCGCATTGTAACTTTTGCACACAATCCTAAATTAGAAATTGTTTTGATTTTAATATTGAAATTCATTCGACCCGATATGTTACAGAAAAACAATGAAGCATTATTATATATTCCCGTCATGCCTTTGACAACAAAAATATGATTGATATTAGCATAGCGTGGTACAAAAACGTATCGATTTCATTTTGTGCTCCAAAAAAAAAAAAACCGCCGCAGGCAGCAATTTGATCCACGTTTCGGTCAACGGACTACGTGATGTTTGGAAATAAAAATAATCTTTACCAACAAGGCTAGGAATAGATTTCCCCGAATTGGTAAGAAAACAAAACGAAATAATAATAACTCTAAGCGATACAGGGTCGAGGTAAAGCTGAAACACTCACAGCTAACGACCGACAAACAGCGCTCGATGGCAGTCAAAATTCGGTCCGACGCAGCCGCAGATCCTTAAATTGAATTAACGAAGAATTGAATGTTCCCGGAATCGATCGAAAAGAGGAATTGGGTGTACGAGACCAATCTTTCATAGCGCTCCGTTACGCACAGCTTGAGAGGGAAGGTTATTTTTGCAGGGCCAGGGGGTTTTTTTTGTGTCGCGTCCAACAATTGCTGCTTATGGCTTATGGAGTCGTGGTTGGTTCGATCCACGACCCACGCAGCGTACGGCTCCTTTGGCCACCTTTTAGGTGACTACTGTGCGCCCGACCACTCAACCACTTAACGTGGGCTTTGGTCCGGAAGACTCGTTCAGGTGGGATGAGAATAATTTGCCTTTTGTCAGGCAGGTGTCACTTTCACTGGTACCAGGTACGCTAGTGGAGTGGTTGATACTTGCCATCACAGGATGGTGGCCACCATGCTAGCGGGGTGCCTTCGGTTGATTGGAAATTGATTTGCGGTTCCCTCACCGGTTTCCTCCGGCTACACCGCGCGAATGTGCAGCTTTACGTGCGACGCCTTATTGATTTGGTGGAAAATGGCTGCCAGTAAGCTGTCCATGTGTTTGGTTTGGTTCATTTATTACAGCTTAGCGCTGTGAGGAGTTCGGGTAAGTTTAAAGATTGAATGAGGAACTGTTTAACAGATCTCTTAATGATATCGTTGAGCAGCGTTGGTGGAGTGCAACATGGGTGTGATAATTTACTTTTCATTCATATTCCAATTCATAACAAACGTTTCCATTTCCATTTACGGTCATATGCATATCGAGCTTTAGTGCGACATTCGTAATGGGAACGATGATGGAATACTTATCAATATGTATCACGGTTTCATTTATTGTACTTTGCAAACTAGTAACGCTGTGATGCATCCATCTGCTGAGCTGCTGTTGATTGGAAAGCACACAAATATGCAAAAAAAAAACAACAGAAAATCCTATTACGATCATTCTCACGGACACGAAGAGATTTATCGATTTCGATGGGGTTTATTTGAAAATATGGATTCCTATCAAAGTGTTCTGCTTTATTTACACTACCCCTGTATGGATTTACACTTTCAAACGATTAATTGCAATCCCGGTGCGTGTCGGATTTTTGCTCAGCAGCAGCTTTCCAATACCGAATGAAGTGGGGTTGAAGCCACTAATGGAAGTGCGTGTTCGTGTATATTAATTTTTATTTTTTTGCCCCCCAAACGACCGATATAAATGATTGAATCGTCGCGTTGTTTGATGTGGTGCGGTACATTTGTTGCGTATTGCGATATTGATTTTATGTTGATTAAAAAAACAACGGTGGGATGGAAAGGTTGCAACATGCATAACGACATCTGCTCAAACTTCATAATGAAATTCGTTGCTCGATTAAATATGTGCAGCGATGCACGTTGGTGCGTTTTTGTGAAGCAAATAGCAAAAAGTATATGGAAATGCAAGCGTTAAATGTGTGAATATGTAAAAAAGCATGATCATATAAGTTTGCTTCCTTGTTTTTATATCTTGGCACTAGCAATGTTCTATCTATTTTTGATAGAGAAACAAATAGAATGATGATGATATAGAATGATGAATGTTAATAAACTTATTTAAGAAATTAAGTTTATAAACTAATTGAAAAACATATTGGTGACCAGGCCATGTCAGCACGACGTGCTCTACAATAAGAGCGGGCCAAAGAAGAAGAAGAAGAGAAACTAATTGCTTAAATCAGATTATAAATTTAAAAAAACATACCACTCATCATACCCTGCTTAGGCATGCACTTACGGTTTGTATGTTCAATTTTCGATAAAGTATCTTCGTTCTCATCCCGTCCATCGGTCTGGAGAATGCTGAATAACATATTTCGGAACCATGCTGAATGTAGTGCATATGCAGCACGTCGTGCGGTTGTTGAAGCGCAAAACCCATTTCCACCACCTTAACCGACAGATAATAATTGCATTGGAAAAGTAGGACAATTGTGCTGACACTAGCGACGGATACGAACGAAGGTTCGAACCTTGTGGTAACTGCTAGATTTTCCCATGTGTGTGTGTGTGTGTGAGTGGATATGCGGATGAGCAAAAAATAGAATGGCACTTCAAGAGCATCTACGCTTGAGAATGCGCGTTCTTCACGTACGTACGGTTGGCACTACGGTTACCGACTAACGCGAGCATTGATGGTAGGTGAAATGGTGTTTTCATGGGTGATGGAGCTGTGCTAGTATGCCACGCTTGATCATTGATGGAGGAAACACCCACCGCGGAACAATGGAGCGAGGGTACGAGGAAAGAACGAAACGAATACGCCATCCATCGGTTTTGCAAACACCGCAAACAAAATGCATCCGAATGCAACCATATGGCTTTATTTCCATTGAATTAATGTGCCATTGTGTGTGAAGGTTTGGAGCATGGCGTTTGATGGATGCAGGCAGGTTTCTGCAGTGGATGGGAAGGGGATCAATCACGGCAGTGACACGGTTGGGTAAACAGCCGAAACGAAGCGATTTGTTCGCTTTCCATCTGGCATCCATTTGGCGTTTTCTTACCGAAGGAAGGTGGGGAAGCATCCGTTTTTGGTTCATTTATGCTAATAATCTTGTGATGGGTCTATCTTACTACACCATCTTTTGGCACTGCTCTTAGTTAGTTGTAGTTGTTGGCTTTGAAAAAGAAACTGGAAGAAAAGAAAGAACAATGTGCAGTCCTTGGTGTTGGGTTTCAACAAAATTGAATCATTTGGATATGGTTTGAAAGTAGACACTTGAAACAACCATTTCATTAAAAGTAGTAACGACTCTTGTTAGCTATCAAATTTAGCTCGTACAGTTGTTCCCTCTACAGTGCATCCCTCTAGTTTCATGATGCGGTAAAAAGATAATGGCTCAGAAATGGCGTACATCACCCTGTCCATCATTGTCACAATGCGTTGTGCTGCTTCGACCATGGGCACGGGCTGTATGATTAAACGATTACGATCTACGAACCACGCCAAACCACCAATTACCCGATCATGCAACTTAATTCGCTACACTCAGAACGCAGCGAATCGATCACGTGAACGAATGCGATGACATTGCAGGAAGTGGCTGCTGCAATGCAGCAGCAGCAGATCAGAAAGCAATCATGTTTAGTGCGATTAGCTGTAACCGGAATCCCCGTACGGATGCGGGTTTGGATAAGAAAGCAGAGAGCAGCAAACAACTATCTGGCGTACCGTTTGTTTAAGCTTTCCTTACTTTAAGCTCGGCATCGGCAGAGCATGGGAACGATTCGTTGAGTAACTAGTCCGCTGAGGTTGCGTTGCAGGTGGGAGGTATAATTGCATAGCGATGCACATGACACCTGCACGCCAATCATTGGACATTCCATGTACAGCGTTTTTTATCGTGTTATCATCGTGAAATCGATTGCAAAGCGAACACACGTTATGCGACTGTAGCTAGTTTGTTTGGTTAGCGAGCTTAGCAAATGGATGCTAGCGGAAATAACAATAGCAATGCACAACAGCACGAGTCCGAAATTAATAGAAACAACCGGATGTTGAGCGAAACGAAGAATCAGTCGTACTAAGACAAATGACAATCTGATGAGTGTTTGAAATAAAATGTTTTTAAGTTAGATGATTAGCTAAACTTTCATGCACTTCTTCAAACTTTCTGAGCAGGATAAGTAAAGCTATGCAAGATTTTTCGTAAAAGTTCTGTATGGCTGTGGAATATTCATTTTGTTGTTTATCTACAATTCGAGTAATGTATAATGTATAATTAGATAACGAAACCGACTAATTTTGGATTGAGGTCGATTTCCGTAGCGGAATTGATGATATGATAATTCACGAATGATAATCTACACAAAGGTTCTAAATTACAAAATTTTGAATTGATCGCCATTCAGTCATTCCGAGAGAACCGCTTCGTGGCCTTCGCCTGCTGCAGTAGTGCTCTCAACCGTTCACGATCCTTCACTGTAGTCTGTTCTACCATGGGGTTTTATCCTCTTGGATGTCCTACAGGATATTCTATACCATTTCTGTCCTCAAGTATTCTTCAAAGTACAGAAAGTGTTAGGAGAAATCGATATCCAACGCGAATGTGAAATAAGCCAAGAATTCCAGGAAATAAGACATATAGTAGCAGAACCGGATTGAGTTTCTGGATTAACAAACGGGCAAATTGCTCCGAATTCAAGCTGAAATTGTCGGTCATAGTTCTTCTGCTTTATCATCCAACAACAACTTTAGCTTTAAAAAGTCGTTCAACAAAACCAATTGAAATCAACTGTAATAAGCTGCTGAACAGGTCGTCGGAGGCTCGTCTCAGTTCGACTCAGTTGGAAAGTATAACACGATGAAGTGAAATGTGTTTATTTCTCATGAAGGTGCAGTTTATTTTCCATTCTGCCCCATCACTTCAGCCCGAACCGACTCACTTGTTTGCCGATGGAACGGAGATCATGCCTACACGAAGTGCTCCACGGTGCTGCTGGTCAACTGTCGATTGTTCGCTAGTGCTTGTAACTGCACAAACTACACGGGTGTTGCGCTGCCGAACCAGTACCATTTCGTTTGGTTTTATTGAAATTTCTCACGCAAACGGGAATGTGTGTAATTTTGGTCCCGAGCTCGGGTTGTTGTTCTTTGCACATGCACCTGACGGTGTACCGGTCCGCTTCGCTATGTTGAAGCATGTGGTGCCGTTCGGCTGTCACACCATCATTGCTAGCTTTCGACCAAGGGGTAAAATGTTTCCTCCTCTGACCCACATGGTGGCCATTTTTTGCTGTTTAGCCGGATGGTCAGAGAGATCGTGGTTAGGGTGTTATTGTTCGAAAACCATCCGACAGACTCGTTTCGTTGGGCCTTTTGTTGCGGGAGCGCACATCCGTATAATCTTCCGTTGGGTGCATCCTTTCCGGTGTAAAGATCCGAAACCCATACCGTACCGGGCGGCCTTTCAGCGTTAAAGGTTCAACGACCAACCCGAAACGATGCAGTGTTTGATGGTTGTTTGAAAAACTAGCCCCAACACATATTCGGTAATTTCGGAGAAACCGCAAACTTTCCACCGAATTGGGTCACGTTCCGAGTTCCGTTCCGGACGATCGTACATGAGGGCGGGCAAAGTGAACATATCCCGGTGTGGGAGTGGGCTTCGGAGGGGAAGTTTGGCATCATCATCATCCACGTACGATGCACGCAGGTGGAGTGCAGTTTGATGCACGATGCAATTAAGGATGCATTAAAGTGCCATCGTATGCGTCCGATGGTTGGAAAGTTTTTATCTATCGCTAGTATCAGACCGTTCGGCCGTTACCTGGCTAAACACGGACGAACGAGTGGTGTGCGTTTGCGACGTAACGCTTGCACACTATCGGATCACCGTTGTTAAGTGCGGTAGGATGTGCATTAGCACGTTTCCTAGGCGTAGTTTTCGGTTACTACTTTACAATGGCGTTAGGACGGAAACGTGCACTGTCGGCCAGGTCAGTTGATGGCGGAGAGAAAGGAGCGTAAGGAAGGTGTCTGATTATGATCGAGCGTTTCGAAAATGGCAATTAGTATCGGACCGGACGGATGAAGTTCTTATGATGGTAGGGAAAAGTTTTCAATAACGATATGCTGTACTTTAGAAAACTCATTAAATCGAGTGTGGTTGAATGAAAATATGGCCGTCAATTGAATTAAAAAATCTTCCCAGGTAGGGAAAGGAAATTGTTTGTGACGCAGAGCGGCAAAGAATGTAATAGATTAAAGAGAACGATCATTGTGCTTTAAAATAGTAAATGTTTTGTGCTTGAAGCTGCATACAATCTGAAACGGTTTTAATGATTAATCTATATTTTTCATTCGTGTAAAGTCGCATTACTCTACAGCTGCTGTGTAGCAAATTGAATGTTGTCTGGGATTTGAGTTATTCTAATTGGTCCATTAGTGTGCTTAAAGTCCATCTTAGTTTCCTCTTGAGTTAACATGTAACAATCGCTCAAAAAAAATTGTGTAGACCGCACAGGCTCGACACATATATTTATCATTTTAACTGCTTAAGCTAATCCTGTTCGTGTTATTAAATTTCAATGTTCAATGTGATATTCTGAGGAGCACGTGATGGAAAGATAGTAATGTGTCTTCCCCAATTGATGATACTTTGCTTTTGTTATCTCTTCCAGTTGAGCTTACAGGGTAGAAATAGGGAAGTAGGAAAAAGGATAACCAAAGTTATGCTCAATGAAGCAAAATGTGCCACAAGAAAGTGGAAAAAAAACTCTTCCATTCCGTAATGCTCTTGTGTATTGAACCCAACCGAAAGGAATTCCGTTCGAATAAAAGTCCAAAATCCTAGGGTCTGTTTTTTTTGTTTGTACTTTTTCTTTCTATCGTACCATTCGTCCGATGCCGGAAAACGGGGAAACGATCATGTAACGGTTTCGTCCTGAAGCGTACCAAAGTTTTGGTTTTTTTTTCAATCTTTATCTCCTCGCTGCATCGTGGGATACGGTGACAGGGATCGATGGTATTTGGGTATTTGTTAGTGAAAATATGAAAAGTGGAAGTTGCCACCAAGGGATCGCCACTCGGGCTGGGAACGTCGAATGGAAACCCCGTTTTTTACTCGTCTCCTTTCCAACTAACGACGGCCAATTGACGGCCGTGCCGTGTATTGAGGTCGATAAGCGAAAAAGAAGGGATCGATAGTGAATAAAGGAGACTTTGGCTGCCTTCCGGGTTACGGTCTTGCTTTTTTTTTTGCTTCAATTCTCCAACACTGGTACGGAAGGTTCGGAAGACTAGCTGTCGGTAGTGCGTGGTACCATGGCAGTATAATTTTATGCTGTAGCGCTTTGCAAATGATTGCTTTGAAGGTGAAATGCTTTGCTGCCCATAATGACTACCGGGCGGATAGCGTTGGTTGGCAAGAAATCCGAGTGCAAAAAGCAGTTTTCCTTTTGCAGGTAGTTTTTCTTTTGCGAAATCGAGTTTAAAAAAATACCGGATCTTAAGGTTTGGGTGGGGATGTGCTTTCCAAGCTTTCGCTCTGATAAAGGACGGCACACAATTTGTCAATAGGGGGGAGAAAATGCCATTCATGAAAACTCGTCGACAACGACAAGGACGAGGCGGACGAATTTCATTTTCTTTCGGCATACTATCACGGTATCGTTTGAGCAAATTATAATCTTGTCCAGCTCAATAATGGAAAAAGTGGAATGTTATGATAGGCTGCTAGGGTTTTGAGCCCGATAGAAGAGAATAAATCGAGAAAGCAGAAGGATTTTTTTAATCATGAGAAATAAATTGAAGGAATACGGTGCTTCTAAAGGGTATAAATAAACAACAATTTCCAGGAAAGGAGAACGAAGTTCCTAAATGTTTCAGCACTTAAAAATAAAAAAAGGTTTGCTAACGGTGTGTAAAATTAGTTTGATCAAAATAAAAACAAAAAAAAAGCGGTCCGTTTTTTCAATGGTCACTGTTGTTATTAATTACAAATGAGACGGTTTCATTAACTTCATTTGCATATCCGTTTTGCCAGTGCCGTGTCCTATCAATTTATCTTTGGTTCCTCACAGACATTATACTTCTTCCCTAGCTTTTGTCCATTCACTACGAACAGGACGAAATAAATTGTTGTTTTCTTCTGTCCATACAAGCCATAAAGAATACAATACGCCCAGAACAAAACGAGACACACGGTGAAATTAATAGCTTTCACGATTAATTCGAGCACTGTCCAGTTCCGCGGTGAAACCCCCGGTGAACTTTTACGGAAAATGCTTTCGCACCCTTCTCCATTCGGCGTAATATACGAATGTCATTTATTTTGCGCACTATGACAGGCACCGAGGCTCCCGCTGAATTTTGCAGTTGTGTTGAGCTGTTTTGTGTATGTGCTTCAGCACAAGAATGGGTCGCCATTGCTAGGGCTTTATTTTCCATTATCCATATTCGGTGAATGATTAAAAATTATTGCTTCATCCTTTGTCCAGCTTTTTTTTCACTTTCAGGTGAAAGTGTGCTGGTTCTGCCTGCTGCTGCTATTTGTTCGTCACCATTTTTAATGTGTTTTTTGCTTACCTTCGCGCCTCAAACTGGCGCATAAACTTGGTGTGCGAATAGAAAACAGGTTGAACTTGTTCTCGTCCGTTGTGAATCCTTTTCATTTGTCATTCTCTTGCGATACTTCCATCATAAGCCACCGGTCGGGTTGACGATACCGTCTCAGTTGACTGCTTGCGGTGGTGGATTATCCTTTCGGAAGGTTTGCTGAATCGACCATTTCACTCAGTTTTGGGAAGCAAATGCAAATGGCAAGTTTTAACTCCCGCCAAATAAACAAAAACACCCTTTTTATGTGTACATATCTTCCCCGGGTGCGTTTGGATACGGCAGGGAACAGAAAAGACCGATGCAGCTGTCATCGTATCTTCGGTATACTCATTTGCACAATTTTACAGCGTGGTAAAGGCCGTCGTTCGTAGTATGCTTGTCGTGGCCGCACATTTGATTGACGAGTGAGAAAAGCATTATTGTGGAGTGGCGAATAAAATTTTATTTCTTCCATAATGGAAGAGCTTTTTTTCGCCGCTCGCGGTTGCTTTGAGTGTGAATTTGAATTAACGATGATGGATATTTTGACAAATGACAGAGGCACATTTACGCATCGCAACGAAGCGAAATGCAAAGCGAAATAAAGGCGGAACAGCGTGGGCTGGTTACCAGCTGTTGGCATATTCAGGGTTTTAATTTAAACAACTTGATTGATTATAAATGAAGAAATGTAGTTAAAGAGTGTAGCGAATGAATTCTAATTTAAATGGAGATATTGCGTTCTTGTGGCATCCTTACTTAATTACTATTGTGGTGTAAATAATTGATAGTACCTCAACTATGTAATGACAATGGTTGGGAGCTCCCACCCAGAAATTGTTAATTTATTATGAAAATAGATATGCTTTTATATTTAATTTCCGAATTTTAAGCACTTCTTTTGACCATGCACATAATACTTAAACAAAATGCATTTTTAATTTAATGTTTTTGGGGAAAAATACCTTAAACTAAACAGGAAACAAAGCCATGCCTGTCGAAAAAAGCCATGTAAGGATAGTTTGCAATAGACCACCCCTCAACCGGATGTGGTGAAGGCTTCAGACGAGCATCATAAATATTCATGATCTACAACATAGCGTATTTATGAAGATACTCGTGCCGTTGTCAATTCCTTTTATTCCCGTAGGAACAAGGATGCCATTCGATGTGTAACCCTTGTGGAAGCTGTAAGAACGGCGCAAGAAAAAGTGGTCATTCACCGAACGCGCAACGATGCTACATCAGAGTGCATCCATTTGTGATGGGTCTTCCCTTCACGGTGTCCCTGCTGCGGCCTTGACTGACCAGGTGCACGATCCGTATGTAGGCCTCCAACCTGCTTTCAACCAATCTAACGCGAGTACGAGCAACGGGGGAAAAAAGAGATTAGCTTTCGCTACACGTACTTGCCCTTACCGCAGGAAGTCGCCACGGTGGGGGAAAAAGTTTTTCAATTTATTACCGGAAGGCATACCTTGAGCTTTTGCGTTTTGTCTCATCCCATCCTTTACAGTACCATCGGTTGGAACTGGTTTGTTTTTTTTTTCTTGTGTTGCCCCATCGCTAACTCGTGTCTATTTCATATTTTTACGATGTTCTCATTCTTTCGTCGCTGGATCGAGTTGCTAGCGAAGCTTTCTGACTTACATTTTTGCACATCTCTTTTTTTGTTGCCTTCCAGTCGCTTGTGAGCTTACTCCGATTATTAATTTTTATAATCGTGCTCAACATCAACACCGGCTGGGTCGGTGGTATTGTGTGGGTAAAGTACATTAGTTCTCTGCCCATTCTCCAGGTTCGGCGAGAAGTCTCTATCGTCGTGCTATTTTCTTTCGGCAGTTCCGCGTTTGGGACGAAATAGCTTAGAGTCGGCCGGGATGTCGATGATAAGGTGATGAATTCACTGTTGACACATTTTCTAGCCCATGGCGTATCGTTCGGCAGGATTCGGTGTGTCAAAAGAGAAAATAAGTAAAGTTCAGTGCTGGCAGCTTGTAATACCAAGTATAACTTTATGATTGCGGTATCCATAAGGCAAGTTTGTTTTTTGTGGGTATTTAAAATTCTTCCTTTTTAATAAAATTGTAACGATGGTTTTGCAGTATTAATATTGCAAGTCCCTTCGTGTTGCTGGCGTAACATCAGATCAGCTGAGAGGATGAGGAGTAGATGCAATTTTTTCCCTTGTTACGTCGGTTATTAATCCGGCTCGAACGGATTGGCTTTGATTTAATTTTAATGAGACCGATTGAAAGCGAACGATGCTGTAAATTTGTTGTGGAAAGTTTTACGATGCGATTGGCCGGGCGTGGGTGAGATATTATGGGCAATAAAAGCGAACAATGTTGGTTAAAGTTAAAGGTGCTTTGCGGTGACCGCTGTAACGAGGTGCTAAACGGAAGTTGTAAAAGGAATTGAAAAATGTGTAAATGATGCACAGCGAACTAGTGATAGTTTATGAGCTATTGATGTATTAGTAAAATGAGAGGAAAGTGGTGAACAAAGTAATAACCAGTGGGAAGACATTTACGAGCATTTTTCTTATTCGCCAGAGGAATGCTGGGATGCACTTAATTAATGTTTTTATAAATGTGCGACATAATCATTTCTACCTAATATTTGGCGTATTTGTACATCGAGATTACCATTTAACCTTTTGAATATTTTTCTCTATTTTTTGCAGAGTTTCTTTCATCATACAGCTCTCCACGTGAGTGTTTGTTAAACGTTTGACCTTATGTAAAATATATTATTACACTTAAAAGTCCGTTTTAAATGTTGGGGAATAGGTAATTATAATTGAATTTTAAGTTAAATAAGCGTAATTCGCTGAAAGTACTGATTGCCCTCTTAATTAGTAGGAATCCTAATAGAAAAATGGAAAAGGAAAAATAGAAAGTAGGAAAGTGGTTGCTCTATGTAGGAAAATCCCAATCTACAGGATAAACCATCACTAGATAACGGTGTAGAACTTACATAATTCGTGTGAGCCGAGCTGTGATGCAAAAAAATGTTCCGAATATAAGACTAGCCATTGGTTAGAAATTTTCCACCACGACTACGGTCAATCTCATGGTGGTGTTTCGGTTTATAGCTATTTGCTGAATAGAGGATAATAAATCCTCGGTTGCTTCATAGCACAACTCGATTACCTCTTGTTTCGATCAATGCAGAACGTCCTTACTTTGAGTTTAATAGACGAGAATTTGTTACGGGTTGAATAAATTTTCATTTAGAACTTGCTTGTCATAGTTTTTACAATAAAGCAATTTATTTAGAAATTATGCTGGAAACTTACATGTAAACTTAACAGCTTAAAATGTCATCAATCACATATTGTGGGCTTCAGGATTACTCAAGATTCATCACACAAAAAGAAGTTTCACCTTCACCTTACACAATGGAAAAATATCGTTAAAACTCATAATTCTGCTTTTCAATTAAATTCGAATGTCTACTCTAGTAAAATGTACACAGCTATCTACTTGCTTTTTTTTGCCTACGTGCCTCATCTTCCAGCATATATTGAACTTTAAGAAAGCACGGTTGATACGGTGGTACTGCTGAATAATATAAACTTCACTGTTGAGCCTCATAAAAGCCTTCGTACCGATACGGTCACATACATCATCGAATCAACGGCGAAAGGGGGTTTGCCGACCTACTACCGTCAACCCGATCACAATCTCTGCCCCGTGTGTGTAGAATATCATGCCACCAGGGACAGCATCGGTATGGGGACGACTCGACGACCCGGGGTTTGGGCTCGTGTTCATATTTTCCAAAAACCTCCCAGGTAGTAGCGCAAGTTGAATAAAATGGCACCGACGAGGCTGTTGCCATTGGCACCGGCTAATGTATTCAAACTCTGATTTGCATGACATTACAAGGTGGTAAAATTCTCATAAACCAACAAATTGCCTATTCATCGACTCTCCGGTATCTGGTACACGCATCGCTACTGAGCATGTTCTGCAGCGAAAACGTGACCCCCGAGAACAGTGGCGTACAAGACGGGTGAGAAATTAACAAATGTTTTAACGACGTTGACTAAAGGATTACCATATGAAGTGTAGAGCTATTTGAAGTAAGTGGGAATATATACTGCTCATACTCAAGCGACATATTTTAACAACACTTTGTTAAAAACTCTTAAAAACTCGATCGAACAAGCAACGAACATTTAAATATTGTTATTCTGAAAATAATTCCTCCGATCGCATTGCACAACTCGTTCGATCGGCACTGTGTACTGCTGCTTAGCTGCTTAAGTTATGTATCGTCCTGTTCGCTTTCTACGGCCCAGGCTGGGCTGATGTACATTTGCATAAAGCGTTTATGGCGGCACACATTCAGGGCTCACGGGGGCCGGCATTTGGTGCAACGGTTCTTCGCTGTGTTTGCTGAGAACAGAATGCCAGCAAAAAAAAAAGATCGGAAAAATATTCTGAAAACATCATGAAAACAAGTTCATAATTGAATTTCTCTTTTGTGGCCCCACAAACAAAGCGGCATACTTTTCATGCTGTCGTGATTCGTTTCGAGTTGCGATTTCGGTTGTATTCGTTCATCTTTCGCCACCTTTTCACCCGGCCCTGCGCTACTGGTCCGCCAAACATACAAAGAAATGCTGCTGGTGAAAGGAAAGCTCGTTCCTTCAGGGGGAAGAAAAATGGATGGTTCGTTCCGAGAAAAAGGTTTGTAACGACGTGAACAATTGAACCATGGTTTGTTATATTCTTTTCAGCTCATCCTCGATTGATGATTGATCGATGATGGATCGCCGCAAACATTTCCCTACCGTTTTGTTGCTGTCGATTTGTAGTGCCGAATCGAAAAGTGTCGGGAGTTAAGTGACAAATCGGTTCTCTCGGATGGTAATAACGTACTTATCGATAGAAAACATCGTTCATCTAGTGTTCGAGTCGTCGTGGAAATGTCTTTTTCCATCGGTTCATTGAAACCTGGGCTGGTGTAAGCTCCCAGCTGTGTCGCGCCCGGCTGTGTCACGCTGTACCAGTAATTGAATTCGCATAAATTATGCCCCAAAACATGCACACCGATTTTCCAACACGGCTCACGGTGGCGTTGAAAGGAAGGCACGAAAACAAACTGCACGATGCGCGATAATCCAGCACGGGGCACGGGAGCGTAACATGAATGATGAACAGAGCACCCGTGCGCTCTATTTTGTTTTTATCATCAAACAGATGAAACAAACTGGTGATAAATTCAATTAGTATCGGTTGCCGCGCGAACGCAGACCCGATCGTCGAACGTGATCATCATTATTGCGTAGGTTGGGGATGGGAAACACCCGAAACACGGCACACACACATTCGCGAAACGGACGTCGATGAGGAAATAATTGAGATAAACGGCTTATGATGTTTGCTGATCGGGCATCGGGATGATGGATTGATGAATTATGATGATCGGAATATCTGTCGGTAGCAATCGAGTGGTGAGATGGGTACGCCATGCGCAAAGGACACTTCGTGCCTCGTTATTTTGTGATGGCGAGAGCGTGTTGTGAGTGTGTTTTGGATTTTCTTCTGGGTTGGGATTTTATTTAATAGTCATTTTTATTGATTATATTTATTAGTTTTAAAATCGCCGTTGAAACTATGCCATAACAAAGGTTAGATTATGTGGAAAGCATGGAAAGAATTTGAATGACGTGTGCGTTAAAAAATGAACCAGTTTGGAATGGCGATGAAAACTATAAGAGACAATCTGATGAAACGTATTCTTGAATCCATGAAGATTGATTATCGTTTTATCGATTTACCATATCTACCTGTTGCGGGATAATTTTATGCAATATAGCAAAATGGAGGATGCAAACATTAATGTAACATTGTGGTGGTTTCAAGACGTTTTTATGTTTTTAAGATGTAATAAGATAAGGCCAATAGTTCAAGTATTCCTTCGTGTGATATTACACATTCTGGGTGGTAATCAAGACTCAATTGTGGCTGGCGGCGAATGACGCTTTCATATTGCAATATCTATTTTGACCGGTTACTTTTTCCTCGTTTGGCCAATAACTCCAACGGAATCCGGAGAATATTATGACGTCACATTGCCTGTGCAATTTTTATCTTATCTCTGTCATCATTCTGTATTACTTTAGGACCATGATCCTGTCTGGGGTCTGGGGACCGGAAATAAGCTCTTTGGCAGTTGGTTGAGTGTTGTCTTAATGGATATTACAGATTAACTGATAATTTTATCAAATTTTGCCTATGTGCAGCTATAATAGACAGTCCATAACAAAATTTCACCACTGGTTGTCTAGGAGCTCATGTAAAAAATCGCAAAAAGCATTCCATCGAAATTTTTTTTTTCTATTTTTTCGTCCCGTTTTTCTACAACACCAGCAACTAAAACGGTGAGACCATACGGCGAATAACATTGTCGATGAACTACATACTAAATCAATGAAACCAGAATAACTCAACACAGAGATTTGCTACAAACCATTCCTCATGTTTTGCTATACCTTTACTTCATTGTTTTAGACAGTGATGCTTCGTGCCCGAGCACATTCGCTCCATTATAAACAAACATCAAGTAATGTAAACTTCGCAAAAAGTGTGTGCCGCTGCCTATCGCCAACGCTCGCAACCCACGTGACACATTGTGCGATGCGGTAGGCGATGGGCATGCCACGAAATCATTGCACTAGAAGAGATTGTAGCGTAGTGTTCGTTCTTTTTTGTTTCGTCTCCTGGACTGGAATCCGCCAATAATCGCCGGCCAATGAAAACATTAGTCAAAGCGACCGCTCAATATAGCCCCACGGTCCATCGGATCCGGATTTCGCATGTAACCTGTCACTAGTGGTGGTGCAGGGTGTGCTGAACAAAGTTCCGCTGAAGGGTGCAATAAAATCGATAAATAAACACGAGAGCACGAGTACATATCCCGCGAGCGCCCGTTAACGCGCTGTGCGGGAAAATGCGGTGCGGCGCGATTTCGTGTGTCAGATTATTTATTTAATTCTGTTTCCGATGCTTTCGTTTGGTGGCGCTTGTGCATCGCGCTGCTGGTTGCCTGGCAGTGGAAATACAAAAAGTTGAGGAGATTTGCGGTGAAATTGCTTACCGCTCCGAACGAGCGGTGCAGCGAGTGATGAAAGTTTGATAAAACAACCCTAGCGCATCGTGACCGATTTCCTGGTGGGCACGGAGAAATGGGTCAATGGGTAGCAGGAGAAGCAGAAAACGAAAGGATATGTGCCAGTCGAGTCGAGCGATATGTTAGTCCGCGGCTGGGAACGATTGTCTATTTTTAGCCAACACTTTACACTGTGTTTCAAAATGATAGCCTCATCTAGTTTATTTTCTAATTGAGTCCAAGATTAGTATTTTCAAATACGCAGACACATAAATTACTTTCACCGATGTTTGTACTGAGACAGGGACCTGCAAGGCTTCCTGAATTGTTACCTTCCCTGTATTGTTAGGCTTCCTGAATGCTACTTCTACATGCTACATGCTACAGTCTCGTATCGTTACCCTTCTTTCTTCTTCTTGAGCTGTTATGTTTCAAACAATGCACCAAACTTTTTGTATGACATTATCTGTATCTACTGCAATGGCTGGAGAAGTCATTACATTGATTCCTCATCTAAGTACTGGGGAGTTTTGGTGCATAAGCGATTCACTGCTCCTAAATGAACGGTTGTTGGTTGTAAAGTTCTAAATATGGTTTTAAATGGTTGTCCAATATATCGGAGTAGGTATTCACTATTTGTGCGTGTTGGTACAATATTACCTTTACCTATAAAAGCTACGAGAAGCTATCATTTTGGAACACACTGTAGAACTGGAAGAGATTAGGTAGCATTCAGGTTGCAGGGTAAATAAGCGAATTAATGGCAGGTTAATTCCACTATGAACGCATAACATTTGTTATTAGAGAAATAGTTGGATGTGATTGGCTAATGGGAATAATAACATTACGTTGTAAAAGGGTGTCGCAATATATATGTGTTATCAATTTTGGCCATAAATGACACTAAAGTTATGGAATTTGATTCATCACTATCAAATCATTTATATGGCGTCAAGTGTTCAGTTTCCACTTCACTACATATAACCATTATACAACATTTTGAGGATGCAAAGAATTTGTACAATTCATCCGATTTGCTGCAGCTATCATCGGTATGACATGCACTGGCGTTGGCTCGTTCGGAATGCAACGCTTGTCGCTTCAATCTCGTCCAAACCGGGACAATGTTTCCTTAAAGGAATGCAAAACATGGCATGCGAAGGGCTGGCACCGTTTCCATACCATTGCGTTCCCTCTGGGCAAAAACCCGTGTGATTGGAGCACAACAGTACCAGAACATGTACTGCACTATCTCACGCAACGATCGCACCAACTCGACGCTCGAGGTTTGAGATTGAGCTTTCCAGCAGCAAAAAAAAAGACACCGCCTGCTTTGCGTTTAGGATATGTCTTCGTCGCTTTGTCTACATGTCAGTGATCCATTATCGATTAAACAGCGCATAAAAGTTAGCGAGCAGGTGGAGTGGGATTCAATCTTTAAAGTTTTGCAAATACGAACCAGTGCCGGTAACTAGGCCACTTTAGAAATGTAGACGAAACGCAATGAAAAAAAACGGAAAACGTAACAACCACTGCACAGGGGGAAGGAAATGACGGAAAGAAAACACAGAGGAAGAAAACTAATTATTCACCGATAAATTGCCCCGTGGCAAATTAAGATGCAGTGCAGTCGCCGGTCGGTTAATGAAATCAGTGCTCCGGAACGAACCGGCGAAATGATTCAACCTGAAATGCGCTACAAAACCTCGAGACCGGCAACCTTCGCGTGTGTTGGCGTTCGCTTTCGTTCGCGACTAGAACAGTTCCCCTGTTCCGGGGTTGGGGTGTATGCAAATCATTACCGTTGCATGCTAGCAATTTACAATTGCATTTTACCGTCGGACGAACCGAATTGGAAAGCGTCGTGGTGCGTCGATCCAGCCGGTGGATCATTCGGTGGGGTTCGGGTCGCGGCATTTGGGGGATGAATTAGATTAGATGTTAGTGTTGTAACTTTCCATCTCCTGGCCATATCGGGTCAACCACTGGACCTGGTCAACACGGTTCGCTACTGCCGAATCGCGTGTTGTGGTCCGGGCGGTTAGGTCAGTTCCGCCCCCCGAGTACGTTACACTGGCATTACGTAAAGACCGTGCAATTCGCATGTGGGTTTTGTAGCGAGAAATGGGGATGTCGAACTTGTTGGGGGCCGATACTGCCAAACTTATGGCTAGTCTAATTGTGGATATATTATTTTAGTGCATCGCTTTGAACCTAACGGGCTGTCTGTAACGGAGAGAAATGAAAGGCAAGAAGGTACGCAGGACAAATGGGGTTTAATTTGTGGCAAGAAACATTAGCTTCGGTGTTGTTTTGAATTTAATGGTGATGTTTGAATTTCATTTCTTCAGCCAAACACGTGTACAGTGGTAAAATTACGCAGTATACCTTTTAAAATGGCTAGAGGTACTAGGCTAGAAGGTACGGGGAATGATAGAACCTTTAACAATTTTTCGGCTCGCTGAAATTGGGCGTAGAAATTGTTATTGAAAAACCCATATTACTTGACCGGGATAATTAATGCTAATAGCGGCCAAAGGGTTGCGATTTTTTTTTGCTGCCGTCCCATTCACAGAAACCACCGGCTAGTACATAAAGGTCAGCTGGTTTGGTCGAATTTAGCGCAAAGGCAAAAGCAACGGGCTAAACGGGCGACGGGTAAGGGTAGTTGGCAGCCAAACAACGAAGGTCAGCACGCCATTCCGGTTGCCGCAATCACCGTTCCGTTGTGAAGTGCGAAGTAATTAACAAAGAATGCTCAGCCGGTTTGTTTGCCATGCCGATTGCGATGGGCACAACATCGCGTTTACGGCAATCGCATAATCGCCAGTTTAGCAGCATGCCACAGCACGGATGGTGGCGAGAGGTTAGCTTGGTGGAAAATGGCCTTTGTGGAAAATGGTGTCCATTATTTTAAGATGTTCAAACCATTCGGAACTGTTTGGAAAAAAATGGCTCAAAATCTGGTTCTTAATGCGTGGGAAGATGTACTAACACGTAAAAGCTTTTCTACAAATGGATTGCCCTTTTTAAAAGATTGGCAAAAGCTGGAAATTGTTGTTGTTTCAGATGCACTATATAGAGCCTTCTCTTTCACATTGCTTTAAGTGTTTGGTTGTCTTATCTACAAACAGAACTGACTTTTGGATTTGTTTTTTCTTATCTACCGGTCGATATACTGACTGCTGACTGCTGTATCGTCAGTACGCTCAAGGTAGGGCATTACAAAGGAAGAAATTACCTTACCAAGGAAGTGATTATTATTACCGTTTTGAAACAAAGAAAGAAAAATGTATAGTTTTCTCCTTGATATAAAGAACTCGGGTCTGAAGCGCAGAATAGGGTTCGGCAATTATTACACGCTTTATATTTGAATACCATTTAAAACCACACCCAATTAAACCGTGCTTGCGAATAGTTAAACTGTTTGCTTAGTTTTCCTTGTCCCACCAGTTACAAATGCGGGTTTAGATTTGCTCCCAAGTGGAGGTTGATTTCGCTTCATTATTGCTCAAGATGGAGAAACGATGATGAACTGGTTCCTGGGATTCTTCTGCTTTACTTCCAGTACACACGCACACACCATGGCTGCTTAGATTGGTTTCGCTTGACTCTAGCAGCTGCCACGGACAAGCTGGGCCTGGGTTCTTCGTTTTGCGCTCTTAATTAATTTCGTAAGAAAATTCATTACAAGTTATTAACGACTGTCCACGTGGCTGGGCAAAAAGCTACACGCCACAGCCGTTTTTGCCGTGCCGAATCGGGGCGAGCGTGATGTCCTGGCACAAAGATTATCGCTAAATTCCCTAGGTTGAACGCAATTGCTGACTGTTCTTCATTTTATTCCCCGCTGGTCGGCTTCATTCTGGCTGGCGGTTGGAGTTAAATGCTAGTGTTGGTTGGCTTCTTGAAACGGAGAGCTCGTTTCTCATTTCGCCGAGTGCGAGTATCGAGAGTGTATAGAAAACTCGCTTAATCCACTGTTGATTATTCCATTAGTGTACTACGGCGGTAGGTACGAATAGTACGGGGAGGCCTGGGATAGTATTTGGGTGGCCGGTTGCCTAGCATAATTTCATGCACTGATTGCTGTTTGCAGCTTGGGAGATTTTTCTGACGCGGACAATGGGGACGGTTTGCAAGGAGGCCAGGTTGATGATGGTTATCTTTAACGAGGAAATTTCCCTGGAAAGCAATATTTTTTCATAAACGAACGTTAGAGTTGCTCTGGTTAAGTAAATCGATATCTGTCGATATACCATTTTCCATACTCAATAATACGATAGTTAGAAAGATTTGTGGCTTTGAATGCAGCCGAAACATAGATTAACATACAAATGGGTATCGATATGTTTTTGTTGTGAAAATGAAATTAGAATGCTTTGAAAGCTTTTCCCATTTTAAATATTTTTTTATGATCATTCCGCCATATGACGATGATTGCCTATGTAATTTACTGAAATGTTCACGTAAAGTAGGTAAATAATAAATTGAAATAGCTTGCTTTGTTTTTTATCCATTTCTTTTGTGTTTTTTGGTGTGTACTTTTGTGGTACAGCAGTTTCATTTTATTTAATACTTCTGTATTATTTTGTTTCTTCTTTGAGTATCAATTTTTTTTTGTTCATTTGAGAATATTAGCGCTAATTTCATTTTACATTGGATTGTTAAATATGTTTTAGCTAGTAGTAATGTTTTTATATGTATTACTTGGATCGTGTTTTGATTATGTGGCCATTTGTTTTGTTATGTTCCATGTTATGTTATACAATTCATCCTAAATTTATCCATAATCTTATCTATGCCCGTAGCTCGTCAATGCGGTCTGCTCTTATCTTCTGTAAAAATTGTCAAACAGTGTATGTTATGTAAGAAAATGGCGCACAACCATCGGCAAAAGTACTTGCATGATAAAGGTTGTACTCTCTTCTTTTCTTCCCAACTGACCAAACACTGCGCTCGAGGGTTGCAAATTCAATATCATCGATATTGATGGTGGAAAATGTTTCCTTCCCTGAAGCAGTTGGCTTTGCTACCATGGACGTGCCTGTGTGACCATTTCGTTCTATAACCGAGTCCACCAGACACAGCGAACGATGCAATGATAAACCACATATCTCGACATCCCACCCACATAACAGGAACACATGAAACAAGCATCGTTAGGAGGAACAGGTCTCCGGGTCATTTTAGCTACCACACACTGGGACACAGGATTTAATGAAATGAAATTGGAAAATGATTGATTTTTCTTTCGGTATATCTGGTAGGGCTGGTACGGTTACCGCATCTCGCTCTAGTTGTTCGAGTTGTTGTTAAGCCTATCCACCGCTAGGATGTCTTACATGAACAGAGTCATTGTTAAAAAAAAAACCGGTTGTGTTATACGATTTTGTGAACATGACTTCAGTGCATGGGAACTCCAGCAAACATGCCGCAGAACCATTGTGTGTTGTTTTTGAGTTCCATTGCTATGTTAAAACAAGTAATTGGAAGAAATAACTTGACGTGTGATGAGCGATGATGAAAGTGGGTGGAAATAAATGTCAAAATAATGACCGCATCAGAAGGATACACATACATCAATCATCGTTGAGCCAAAGTTAATCTGGTAAGATTGTTATGGTTTAGCAACCGAATTGATTGAAAATGAGATTTAATATCCACAATTATTGTTCATTATGTACAATCTTCGCCAAAGGCGCAATAATGTCGCCCCTGAAAATGATTGATTTATATATGTTACTACAAACTTGAGTCTTGGGAAGAGTTTCATTTTGTGATTTGTTTATTTTTTTGTGTATTTGTGTATTCTTCTGCCAACAAAAAATTAAAGAAGTTATAATGACATAATAACAAAAGTGATATTATACAGCACCTACCGAAAGGTAAAACAAATAAAATGCTTTATGAGCAAAATCGAAGCCCAAAATGAGCGAACTTCTTATAATTGTTTCGAATAAAACAACTTCCTGAATGGCATTGGTTGGTGTTACGATTATATTCAAACTGCATGGCCCTCAACAGCACGGTAGACCATCATTAATCAGTACACCTTGCGGGAAAAAAGGCAAATCCTTGCAAGAGACAGTCTTATCGATCCGCTTCGTAAATGAACAATTTTGCCTCGAAATCGTTTTCCCGAGCGATAAATTACATTTTCACCAACCAGGTCGCGTTCGTTCATCGCTTGATTTCGAAGCCATTTGCGGCCGCTGCATGGCCGCATTCGCAGGTCGAGAGGTGTGGTGGCATCGGTTTTCCCGGTGTACGAAACGCATTCCCGGGTCCATTTCCGCTGAAAAACACGGTTTGATGACTTTCAAAACACGAAATAAAACTATAGCCGAAGCGTGTTTGAAAATCCGTGACGAAAAGTTTTCCTCCTGAAAAGACGAACCGATCCCCGAACCGTATGTCTTGTTGTTGTTTGTGTTTTTGGGCACCGGTCCCACTTGATGAAGCACACCGTTATCACCGACGGTCGTGTCTAGGTGCTTTTTGTTATTGCCAATTTGGTTCATTACTTAACTTTTCCTAAATTACCTGCGGCCGGCAATAGGGCCCGTACGATGGATTGCTTTTTGATAATGACTTTTACAGCTGGTGGTGGGAACGCCAGTGAAAAGCCCAAACAGAGACACAACGACAACAGAAATCTCACACCACTGGCGTAGAAAAAGAGTAGTAAAAAAGGTGCTTTGATTTCGGTTTTGGAAGCGGAAGCTACCGGTACAAATTATATTATACGCCCCGTTTTTTTCCGTTCATACCCGATCCAGGTGTGTTTGTTTATTCTGTAACCTTTTTTTGTCGATTGTTGTTGTTTATGAAGAAACGTTTGCTTCGTCGAAATTCGTATTTTTAGCAATGAATATGTATAGCTTGGTCGTGGAATGAGCCAAATTTAAACAAAACAACAGGTTTAGTGTGTGACATTTGAATAAAATATCCAGGTCGGAAAAGTATGGAACATTTCGACCTCCACACTATATCACCCTTTTCTGGGAAAGAAAAGAAAAATGGTAAATGTTCTTTGTGAGGAACTAACCGATGAACCTGTACACCCATCAGAACCACCTAGATATCATATTAGTTTATCCGGCGAAATTACATTTAGTTGGAATGGGATATATATCTGTTGCAAAAGTTAGTAAATAAATATTAAAAAATATTTTGTGCCACTCTACACACGGTGTGGTATGCGGTAACATTTTATCATGGTATAATGTCTTTCCCTCGCCGATGCCTACTATTCTACCTTGTTATTTTTCAGACAAATTTCCAATCTTCTCAATGTTGTTGCTGTTCTCAGGCATTGTTTAAATTATTTAAAAACTTATATTAGATGATTCGATAATTTTAAGGCGTATTGTACTAATAACGTCATATTAAGAGAACGTCATATTTCTCACATATTTTGGGTTTTCTTTTATATTGAAAATAATTCCATTTCAAGTGATAGAACACCTTTAGCTGATTGTTTTAACTAAAGTTACCTGATGCAAGCAATGAGACAATAATGAGTACAAATTTACGTTGATGCAAAAGGAAGTAAATTTGAAGAGTTTATATAAATATGAGAGTATATATGTATAAAACCTTATTAGAATTTCAATTAGACACATAAAAAAACCTTGTTTACCCTTCCAACGACTAGCGATTAAATCATCTTGTTTATATGTTGCCTGTTGAATGAAAACTCTTGTCGACCTTAGGCGATTCTGAAAGTAAAGCGTGAAATAACGTAACGGCTTCGTGGATGAATTTGTGGTGACGATTAATAAGTTTACGGTCCATTTGCAGTCCATTAAAATAGGTGACCTGTGTCAGTGTGCGGCAACGTTTAAGCATACAGGCACTCTGTCACCATTAGGAACCCATGATTTTCCTAGCCGCTGTAAGGATTTGCATCCATTACAACCCACCCGTTGAATGGCTTGGCTTTGCTGAAAGTACCAATTTGTGACTAATTAAATTTGCACACCTGAGTGCATCAGGTGCAGTTTCGCTGACGGCAGTAGGATGCAAATGGTGATGGCATGGGAAAGGTACGATGCTCTTAGGATTTAAAAAGATTTATTTGTATCGTCAACGATGCGCAGTCGAGTTGTTCCAGCGGTTAAGCGGTCCTTACGTTCATCACATGAATGGTACGGTAAAGGTCAATGGCCCGAATTTGGTTTACGGGGCAGGGATGCAATCCACGTGCTCCGTAATGCCAGCGATACACCAAGTGACGAAACAAGCATCGTAACAATTCGGTCGACCAAATGGCCAGGTGTGTACGGTTAAAATAGTTTGCGACAAGAGGGGTCTCATAGTGGAATGCACGTCTATCGCAATTTGGTTTTCTACCTCCAAGATCATGAGCGCAAGAAAAATGCGAAAGGCCACCAGACATGTTTTGCTTGCGTGTGCGTTAAAATTAGAGTACGGCGGTGTGTATCCTAATGAAGCTGCAGATGCAAGCAATAGGTGGTCTTTTTTTTTGAATACATTAGATACTCGGTGCCCGGTGCGGAGCATCATTTCGGTGCAGTTGGGAAAGTAGCTATTTATTTAGCGTGCATTCATTAAACAAGGAGCAGGACTATTTAAAGACAAGTGGCCTTACGCGAAGCGCTAAATGAAGAACCGCATGCTGTTCAGATGACTTATGGAATTTTGCATTGCGTTGCGGAGGATTTTGTGGTACAATTTAATTAAAATGTAACGAACAGTTGGCATTTGCCGTACGGGCAGCTGTTTCTCATAAACGCTTCGCCGGACGTGGTTGATTTCTTGTAGTTCCTGTTTATTTGTGTGCAATGCAGGGCATCATCATCATGCCTATTTCCTGTTGTGCATTCGACCGTGCCGGTGTATGTGATAAAGAGGAAGTTTATTTTCCGACAGCCGATCGGTAGTTTGTAGAAATGTGTGTGAGGTGTAGATTTATTTTTGATACGTTTTAATTTTGTAAAAAAAATATGGATTTTTGCTAGCTGCAGCGCTGGATGTTCAATCATTGCAGCCGAATGTGGGCTATGGCATCGTGAAGCGTAATCCATCAGGACGGCGTAACTTTTTTAATTGAGGCATCCATTATAAAACGGGGACGAAGCACTAATCCAACCTGCTACCTAGAATTTCATATCGATGCGGGATTTCCTATTACCCAGACTTATCAATCTTCAGTTTGCAGAATTCCCCGGTGCAGCGACACGCTTGCCAACTGCACTTTAGTGTCTTCTTTCGCGCTTTGGTTCTTGTTTGCTGGCAGAACGAAAGCGAACAAGAGAATGGGAACGTTAGAGTATTTTTAGAAGTGCATTAATATTTCAATGGCACCACAGCGGCGTCGAGGATAAGGATGGGTAGGGTTGTGAGGCTGATGTTCTGGGTGCGACTGACGGTCATACTTCAAGGGAAACCAGACAAAATTTTCAGAGTCTCAGCAGCATCAATATTTCGCCACCATCAAGCTGTCCTGATGCTGTCAAATGATACCTTCCCCAATATAGTGTTAGGGAAAGTGTCTTCGTTTAACTACGAAACCGTCAGGCAGGAAGAGTGATGTGTATGTGTTTTTTTTTGGTATGTTTATAATTTATGAGTTTGTTATGAAAAATGATAGATAACTAGTTTACGTCTGCCTTATGCAAACTAGAACCGATTCCGAGCAGGTGGACAGCAATAGTCGAGTGTGATGTTGTTCAAGAAGCACTTGAAAAATAAACATTTGAAGGAATGCTTTTATAGGTGTGTTTTTGTATGCAGTGTAACATAATCTTCACTGAATTAGTGGCTTGGGTTGCATGCTGTAAGAAATATTTATGGAAGGTTAATGAAACATTAACGTTGTATTATAGCAAACTCATATGGCGTTCATGTTGTCGTTTGATTAATTTCACACTAATTTAAATGAAATCCACTGTGTATTAGTACCAGTGATAAAGTGTGTCGTCAAGTATTAACTCGTGGGCAGTTAGCAACTACCGTACCACCGACACTGATTAATGTCACCGTAAACCCGATGACGCTTATTTGGCAAACTAATGTGCCAAGCGCGATTTAATGGATGCATTCGGAAGATGAGCACGATAAAAATATAAAGGAAAAACAAATCTTTTGCTTAAATCGCTGCCCGTGCTAGCATTCGTTTTCAGCATGCCAGTAATGAGCATTTGCCTTCATCCACTACTGTCCTTAGTGTGAGCACGCGTGTGCTTGTGTCTGAGAGTTTCGTTTCTGCTAACGATTGAAGATTGACACGCAAAACCGGCACGGACTTTCCAAGATGTTACGCATTCCTCGTGTGAACCGGGTGTGGTGGTCGAGGGTGCTGGCAGGTTGCTGCTGTACCCTTCAATGGGTACACGACGGGTTCGGATGCCTTGACGACGGATGGAATTTATTTTAATTTATTCATAATCTCTTTTAATTAAATTATGTCAGTTTAATTGGTCGAACCGAAATGAATTTCCTGTTGCTTGGTAACCGGTTGCGATGCGAGCGGACAGACATGGGAATCCGGCTCGCGGGGAAAGGTGACGATATATTTGTAAACTATTCATGTCCTCATTCATGTCGCCGTCCTAGTGTGTGTGTGTCCACCGGCAAGAAGCTGGACTGCACACGTCTCGATGCAGAATTTTCTCGCGGCTATTGCGAACCACTCCCACCGCATTTCCCCGACGGGACACGTATGACAGCTGCCGGCAGCTCATGTTTACAAGTTAAGACATATTTCACGCTACGATGAGTTTCGGTAAAAGCCGGGGGCATTTTTCATGCTACGCCTGAGTGGCCGGTAGTAGTTTTGCTCCACTAAGGCAGGCTGGCGAGTTCCGCTCGCTAGCTGAAACACTGTCATTTGGGTTGGAGTGAAAAGCGAAAAATTAATGACCCATCGTTTTGGGAGGTCGTTGCGCGTAATTAATCAGCGCCAGTCAGCCGAACGCGGGCATCGGGCTCCAGTGTGCAAGGCTGTTAATCGTCAGGAGGTGCCGACGAAACCATCGATGATGGTAATGACGATGATAATGATGATGTCATTTTTGGCAAAGCGTACCAAAAATATTGTTGTGAATGGGTGTGTTTAGCACAAGGTAATAATTTAAAGTTTCAATTTTCTGAAATATTCGATCAGTTATTGATTGTTGAACTTTGTGATAATTATAACACTAATTGAATTCTGGAATGCTGGAGCGTAATTGGGTATTTTGAGGGTTTGCAAGCTGGTACAGTTGAGACGGACATTATGCATTCCGATTTAGGATTATTCATGCTTCAACGGGTGCAAAGAGGATGATCGATTTTTGGAGTTCTAGATTGTGGTTATACATTAATTGTCTGCTCATTTATAATTGATAAGGTTGTACTCTATGTGGCTATGGAAGTGAATGGAGGCTAAAGAGATGAGATGCTTAAGTAAGTAATGGAAATGGATGTAAGTTTAATGGGAATGGAAGTAAACATTTTGGGGACATCATTACACCGGAGGAAGATTGCACAAAAGCTCTGAATTCTAATGATAGTTGGTCAAACATGCAGCACCTTTTGTTTGAACAAGCAAATGTAGGAAAGGTAACACCAAAAGATACTATTTTTAGATTGGAATACCTGGTGAAAGGAGGGCTCATGAACGTTACGATCAATATGGATCATACGCGAATTACATCAGATAAACTGAACAATAAATCAGCGGTGATTTAACCAATGTGCAATAAAAAGATGTTAATCATTCACCGAAAATAACGCTCGCGTAGTCTAAAATAGATCGAATTCAACAGTAGTGCCAAGTACTTAGCCCTTTTGCGGAGTTCATTAGACAGTTGACTTAGTATATCTAGAAATTTTCTTTATTTTTATCCGACTTTTTAAAGTGTTGTTTAATGGTGGAAAGAGCGTCTAATGCCATATATTGTTAATATTTTTAATGCCAATTATGGTGATATGGGCTAAAAAACGGAAGTGATTAAATTCTGATTTGACTAGAATTTGTACAAGCGAAGAAAAAAATAAATTAAAGGGATTAAAGTCCCGAGGATAGTGAAACCTTCCATTGGTGAAGGTCCGCCTCCTTATGGTATGCTTGTTATATGATGAAATGTCTCTTTTGTGTATCTTTGGAAAATTTAATTACTATTTCGACGCCCGAGAGTAATGATTTTACTTGTTTTGGGGAATGAGTTGACTGACAAAATATAAAACACCCTGAATCTTAATTAACTTAAAGAAAGCCACCAGTGGCAGACCTCTTGAGGTTGCAGAACCACAAAAGAAGAAGGAACTTAATTTATCTCTTACTACAAATATGTTTCCCAGCGCCATACGGAATGAACATTCCTACGAGTTAACTCGGACTCGCAACCAGAATAAAAGGAAACCGTACCGTATTCGGAGCCAACACTCACGTAACGCTTCATGATGTGTGAAGCTTGCAGTTTTGTTCAACGTTAAAGGAAGGAAGCAAAAAAAACGATTCTTCATCCGGCAATCGAAAAAAGCGTAAGAAGACATCCCACACAAGCTGGTAGTGGGGTCGGGACTTACGTTTCCACTTGCGAAAAGTGCCTTTGTGAAGCCGTAAAAGTTCTAGGGATAACTTCAGTGTGTCTTTAAAAAGGATGCATGGTGGTTCAGCCATCACGATGGCCATGGCAACTTAGCGTAGCTGTGGGTGAATGTGTGCAAAGTGTCCTGTGCAACAGAGCGGTAGGACAGGGGATTTGTCGCTCCGGGCATATGCTATACATTCTTCACAATGGGCGAATTTCACACATCAGCAGGCTTCGTAATGAACTTACCGGGAAAGAACCTTTCAATGGTTGAATGGACGTCAAAAATGCGTCTCGTTCATCTGTTTCCATGGACGATGTGGTCGATCGTTCCGTACCAACGGACCGGTTGTCGGTCAGCGCTGTATCATGGGACAACATGTCAATAGTGCGGGACAAAAGATTCGTCGCCTCATCTTTGCCGCCTGTTTGCTGACCAAATGGCCAATCGAGATAGTCGATGATTGTGATGGTAGCTGAATGATAAGGATAATGATCATAACGATGTTTGTAGCGTTGAATCTGCATGTTGCCTGTGATGGATGAAATGTACAACGGCGTTTGATATTTTTTATTTACAAATTGATTTATTTGGCTGCAACTGTTGGCTCATACGATTGTTTGCTGAACAACCATTTGTTGTTTGTTTTGGATGTTTCTTCTCAATGACGAACAGTTGTCGTCATTGATTTTGTCGTGTATCGATCGAGGCACACAAACATACGATTAGAATCCAGCCATTGTTCGTACATTCTATTACCTTTCAGCTGTCTGCATCATATTCCGGAAGCATTTCAATAATGTGTGGCGTGCAGTGAGAGAAAGATATATGTCCAGTACAGACAGTAAAGTGGTAGGTTTGATATTTCTGCTCCTTCTAGATGGATTATTGGAAAGCAGGCAGAATAGTGAAAACAGAACGATTTGCTTCCAGTGAAAAAGTCTCGTCGATGGTCCGTCGCGTTATGGAGTGATGTTTTTTTTTTGTTTTATTTCCCGCTTCAACATCAAACCATTCTGGTACGACATGAAAATCTAAGCCGCAACGTCAACCGTATATATAACTTCGGCCAATAAAACTGATCTAGAGTGGGTCCGGTGTAAGTGGATAATGCGCATTTTGACTCTCGCTTCCACTCCAACTCCCAGGCAGTCTACGGCCTCCACCGCTTTGCAATCATAGTTGAATACGGGGGTGTGTGCGGTAGAAAAGCTAAGCCCATCGTAGGCAATGGCTCAAGGGCAGCAGTAGCAGCGAGAGGCCAAAGATTGGAAGTAAAAATAGAAAATCAATTGATTTTCGATGCCGCTTCGCCGGTGCCTTCCATCGTACGTCAGAGAAGATAATTGTATTTTCTTTCCTACCGCTTCGCAATCCATCTGTTTTGATCAAACCGTCGTGTACCGCACGGTGGACTGTGCTCTGTCTGGTGTGCTTTGCGATCCAATCTGGCCACTTTCAGGTGAGCGACGTGGGTGGGCACGTACGCACGTGGAGTCGCAAGGTAGCGCAAGTTGACTGGAAACGGAAACTCGAACGTTACGGAGCTGAATTTCGGTCGGTTGGTCGGTTGTCAAGCGGAAAAGTCGTCTTAGCCAACATGTCAATTTTGGTTTTGTCGATTACCTTCTTGGCCACGGGGATGAAAATGTTTCACGTTTTGGCGTACGGGCGGGGCGGGGAGCCATAGGAGCCGCAAAGAATCTAAACTCGAACAATCGGTTCAGGCGTTTTTACCATTTATTTTCGTTTAATTTTAGTAATCGAACCAACATTTAGTGTCTATTAAAGCATAAAGGGAAGTTTAAGGGGAAACAAAGTGATAGATGGATTTAAATACGTCCACATCATTTAAATACATTGCATCGTTCGACTTCAATCGTAAAATGCTTATTATGCTAAAGAAAGAGAGCGAGAGAGCGAGAAAGAGAGAGAGAGAGAGAGAAAGAGAGAGAGAGAGAGAGAGAGAGAGAGAGGGAAGGTCTCAGAATAAAGTTATCTAAATGTAATTCTTTTTGCGAGTAATCGTTTCCGTTTCAAGTACGAACGATTGCACTTCAAAGGATATAAAATTGATGTTCCGAAAGATACCAGGAACATGTCTTGTATTGGTGGTCCAAGAAGAGAAGCGAACTGCATTTCTGAAAGCCCAGCTGTGTTGTCCCATTAGGAGGAGTTGTAGTAAGTTCTGGTGATTGTAAATCGTTTCGACATCCCGTCACTAACGAACGAACGAAAAGAAAAACATACGGATCCAACCAAAGAAATAGAGTTATCGTTTCGATGCATTTCGACTGTGTCTTGCTTCTTCGTCTGATTCAATTTGTTTTCCTTTTTTCTTGCTGCTAAGGGGTAGCGATATCAAAGCGCCTGCCTTGTTTGTGTTCTTCCGCAAGGGAGGAACTATCCGTTCGGTGGAACATTTACTTATTCGAATGTTCCGTTTCCGTTCGCACTAACAAATCTTTCCCCGGGTATCCTGTTCGTAGCATATCGTGCGAAACGGAGGAAAAGGAAAATTTTCGTCGGAATGGAATCGACAAAACGAGCGCAAAAAATTGGTTCCGAGCGGGACCGATTATCCGGAAGAAATAAACGGAAATGTCTGCCAGGCGTAAAATCGTTTCTTCGTGGTGTGTTACTCTTTTGGTTACTGCGGACGGAGAGAAGTAAAAACCCACATACATACGTTCCAAGCTAGGGCAAAAGAAGGAAAGCGTTACTATTTTGGAGAAGAAAACTCACGGGAAACTTGACGCGTAAGTAGCGTTTCCTTCTTTCAGCTGGACCAACGATAAACGACATTCCTATCCGGGAAAAGTGGGAAAAAAACTAACGATCGTTCGTTTCGGCTTTAAATTGATGGCCATGCGGACAAAATTAATGCCATTTCAGTGAGCTTTTACTTGCTAGACTGTTTTATTTGGACCTCAATCGAAGCAAAAGATTCGTCGCATAATGCCGTCACCAGAATGATGGATCGGGTCCAGCAAGTAATGAGAAACAGTACTATTTTGCTGCTGTGTTTTTATCCGCACGTATTTAAAGTAGTGTAATTTGTATGTTTCGAAAAGATGTTTTAAGAAGTGATGGCGATGATGGAGTAGTAAAACAAAAAAACGAATGTGAAATTTATCATTGATTAAGTGACTTTTTTCTACCATCACGCCACACTATCACACCGGGTACGTTCCTGTATCCGTAAGTGGGTACCTTACCGGGCTGTGAGATTAAATCATAAACTTCATCGTACCTCGGCGTGGTGAGCTATTTGACCTTGCGGAAAATGGTGCAACGTCAAAATGGTGTTATTTTAGCCGAAAATAATCATAAAACTTTTCAAGGACCGTGAACCTTGGCATTTCGAGGCATCGGGAAATGAATTGACTACAGTGCCAAGCAGCAGAAGAAAGCACACTAAAGCTCTTGACCTAGATTGCAGGTTTTCCTTTTTTTTTGCTGTTGCCGCTGCACTCCAGCATCGATCGTTACCGAAGAAAGGCACTTGGGTTTTCGTGAGCCCCGATGGTGGAAAACAGAATCCGTGCCAAAAACTTTACGATTGGTATTATTTTTTTTATACTCTTCACTTGCGCTTCTACCCTTCTTAAACAATGTCCAGAATGCCCGTGAAGATACGAGGGTTTTGAAAGGTAATGCAATGGTGGAAAATGAACGAAAGCAAAAACTCCAAATTGACCCGCCGGAAAGGGATTTTGGAATCTCGGTGTGCTGGTGAAAAATAACTCATGTCTCGACCGTCATCGACAGGCATACAGCACCGCATGCGATATGTTTTATACTAGTGCAGCGTGTTTCGCGTGTATGGCGAATGAAGAAGCTGGAAAAATGTACAAAACAGCGCCCAAACTAATCATGCGCTATTTTCAGCACAGCGTAATAAGGTTAGAAAAAAGTGGCAAGCTGTGAAAAAAATCTAGAATAGCGACCAACGACCTTGATTGCACGTACAAACATGCCGTGCTGTGAAATGATCAAGTGCCTTATGTGAGAGAATTATGAAAACTCGATTGATTGTACAATCAGGACAATAAAATAAAATTGGGTACCTTTCAACAAATTATTCCAGAATACTCTAATCATGCCCGGTCATGGCTCAAGTTATTTGATGTGCGATAAATATATCCTGAAACACAATAAACCCTCTTGTAATAAGTTTAATCGATCACTGTTTTCTCTTCGCTATAGGAAAAAATCGTTACGAGAGAGATCGTTATTCCTCATCAATTAGTAGACCGAAAATGAGTAAATCATTCCAGCCACAGCACTGTCAGGATGACGTTTACTAAGCTACAAGGAAACATTATCTCATACTTTCAAATCCTTCAGAACTCCTTCGGACGTTTGAGGATTTGTTTTATCCTCTGTTGCAGAAAGTTTCTCCCTTGATCACCACAACTTGATTTGGATGTTTTTTTGGCAACTGCACAATAAACTCTTTGGTTGATGAGTTTTTCATATTGCACAATGTTGGCAGTTGTTGAATGTTATTGTATTCAAAAGTTCCCTAACCTGGAATAATTTGGGTCACGACACAAGTTCATTAACGGTTAGTCCAAATATTCTTCCATTTTTCCACTTCGGCTGGGAATAGAAAAAGGGTCTCGGGAATCCAAACGCTCGTAAGGCGTTATTTTGTTCGTTGAAATGAGTTGTTTTGTTTTGTTTTATTTAGATTTTTAAACTATGTGAAATTCTATAAAGAATTTATGGCAGGTTAAATAAATCTATGAGGTTAACTGGAATTAATTTGAAGATTTGCTAGATAATAATTTATCTTAGGGAAAAAGAGATAAATCTACCGGATTGTTCATTATTTTAACGTGTTTTGTTAAACTTAAACTTTAAGGGAATCTTGGAAGGGAGGAATAAAAAAACAAATTATCATACTATCGATGTATTTAAACATATCAACTTGATCGTTTCAGACAGTTCAACAGTCCATAAGCAATTGGTAAGAGTTCATCTAAATACAATGCCATTCGTACGAGTTCATCTAATGACACACAATTGAATGAGTATAAGTTCGCATTTCCACGAACCATCTTCCAGAGTGGCAGACTCATGTTTCATTTTTTCCTGCACCTGTTCGAAGAATTGATTGCTTCCGCGAAGATTGTCGACAGTTCGGCAAATGATTATCAGCTCATTATGCGCTAGGCGACCGTGGGCCTTCCAGCAGCATTTGTGCGCCCTTGCCTGGCATCCCATTATCCCAAAAGGTAGCCATACCGCAGATAATCACATTATCTACCGTGGGCGATAGTATCGAAATACTTAATTTCTCGGTCGTATACACTGTACCAGCCAAGCTGAAGCCGATGCGAAAATCGTGGTGAGAACACCTTTTGGGCGTGGTGTGTTTGAGCCGCAGGTAATTCGTTTTTAATTACACAGTGTGTACGGTGCGTAATGAAGAACGCGTGCGTACGCTCGTGCGTGCCAGCGCTGAGCTGGAACGAACTGTTGGGCCCTTCGCATCGAATGGCACTGAAACCTTCCCAGCGTGCGTGGGCTTTAGAAGGGAGTGCGCGTGGTTGTTGATACGATGTAGTGATATAATTTGGAGTTAATCGATAATTCTTCCCTCATCATCATAGTCAGCTTTAACATCATTAATAACGTATCCATCTGTTGGGTAGATGACTTTCGTTTAAGCATTTTTCAGAACGAGTGCGGTGGCTATTTATAGCATTTTTTTTATTTTTGCAGGAAACCATTTATCGATGCGAATGGTTTTCCCATCGAAACAATCCATTAGCCCTAGTAGACATGGCACATGGCGGTGCACGTGTTCGATCATCATCGAATCATTGGCAATCGCATTTTAATGGCACCGGAGTATGATCGACCGAGCGAGCGTTACACGCGATAGTACAATTTTCCGTTGCTGCTTTACGCTGCGGCCTGCATGTATCCGATTGCGTACCGCAAGTAGATATAATGCATCCAGAAACAATCAATCTACCTAACGCAGGAACGTTGAAATGTGCTCCGAAAGAATTTCCTCCGTGCATTGTTTAGGGAAAGAATCTTTTATTTTTCATTCCTTTGTTTCAAATGTGCTGGAAAGCGTAGGGGTAAAGTTTTGTTTTAGGTGTGGCCAATGGCTGCGAGTAAAACTTCCACTGCCGTTAGCCGGATGACGGTACGCTTTGTGATCGTGGGAGTGAAGTTTGTGGTTTCTTGTGGCAAGCATTAATGGTGCGCTGCATTGGCTGACGAGCCGGCAACCCGGTCGAGAAATGCGTTGTGCCGTAGGTTGCGAGCGGTAGCTTAAAGAATGGAATGAGAATGCAATTTGAGGGTTTATCGTGTTTTTTTAGAGCTGAAAGGAATGCTGCCTTCATTGGCTGCAGATACTAGGGGGCATGCCGTCCGGATTTTAGATATCTTCCGAAGGAATTTAAAGCTGCACACGCTTGATGAAATTTAAAGTGGAACGAAACTCCTAAGGTTCGTATAACGCATGAAAAGTTTACTGCTGTCGACATTGCAGGCACCGTGTTGGCTTTGCTCAAGCAATCGTGTGACATAAAACCTGGATTGCTTGAGCAGTAGGCCTTGCTTTTCGAAATGTCACTCATCCGTTCACGTTTCAAGTGTTCTCGTGCACTCGATCCAGCCGGCAGAAGAGTAGGCAGAAGGATAAATTTGATCAAAAATGTCCGCTCCGGAACTGTCGTGGCAAGTGGTCCGGGACATTGGAGTGCACCGGTTTCGGTTCGGTCATGTGGGCGGTGCCATTGACAGTTTCACCGAAGCGGCACCAAGGCTCAGTGAAGACGATGAGTCGGTGCTGGTGTTGAAGGCAAAAGCACAGCTAGCGTACTCCGAACCCAACCCAGCACTGGAAACGATTCGAAGAGCCCGAAAATATCCCGGAAATTTGCTGCACTGCCGGGCATTGTACGACACTGGCGATCTCGAGGGGCATCTGGTCGCGTCCGCAAACGGGCAGCGTGGCCAGCGCCCAGCAGGAGGACACCGTCAGCAAAACTTTACGGCCGAAGTGGATCTCGGCCTGTCCACATTCGATTGTGCGTTGGGTGAGCGAGCGGGGACATCACTGCTCGAGTACCGGCATCGCTTTCCGGAGATTGCCGCTGAGCGGCAGGAACTGCGCAAACGGTCGGTAGATCGACCCCGCTGGAAGGTACTGGCTGAGGCCGGCGAGTGCGATGTGATCAGTGTGCTTGAGACGGTCCGTAAGGAGCCACCGCTACGGGAACAAGTGCGACGCAAGAAAAACAAGCGAATTCTCGGCCAAATCCACCTGGGACGTGGATGGGAAGATTGGATGTTTATCGAGGAGTTGTTACCCACGGGACGGTACGGGTCGGTTGTTCGATTGCCACAAGCGAAGCCTAGCTCCCAAGCTATGCACCAGCTGGTGGACGAATGCTACACGAAAGTGTCGGCGCAGGTTCGGCTTTCGCAGGCCTGCTTTCCGATGTACAGCCAGCGGCATGGTCGTTTTGGACCACAATCAAACCACCGGCGTGAGCTCGGTGAAATTGACGAGCTTCTTAAGTTCCGGTACCGTGCGTACCGTGCCGTGTACAATCAGTTCGATCGTATGTACGCGTTACGCGAGCAGGGCAAGACAACCGAACTGCTTCGCTACGGTGGAGATATTTTGAACGAATTCTACAAAACCACAACCGTCCGGGTACTGCCCGAGAAGGGTAAAGTGGTGCGCGAACTGTGCAATTTGATTGGATTGTCCGTGTTGGATGGGTTGCGTATTCCTCCGGGTCTAATGGATGTGCTACCGGAACATCGCTTACTACTGCTGTTTGCTGTGCCGCCGGCCAAGGAAGCGAAGATTATAGTGCCCGTGTTTGGTGACATTTCCACTTACCGAGACCCTACCGAACCGGATCACGATTATTTACGCTACAAGTAGGTGCTTTGTAGTCCTAGCGCAACCAACGGAGGTTAATTCTGATGGTGTATGCTTTCGTTCCACAGGGGCAAGATTGCGGAACTGGAGCGCCGTTATCAGCGTGTTCAGTTTTCGATCGAGCGTTGCCTTATCGACTACCAGATGGCAATGCAGCATCTGCTGAACGGTTGGCTGGACGACGTTAAGGTGATGGGTAATCGGATGATCGACGAAGCGATCGGTTGCGGTAGCCACTTGTGGCAACTCATCGGACAGCTTACCATCGCCAAAGCCTTGTGTGCTCAGCATAATCTCGAGCAGCTGGCCGTGCAGTTACGGGCAGCGGCCAAAACCGTGCAGGCCCGTCTGCCGGACGAGCGGATTGCATTTTTCATTGAAGTATCGCAGAAGCTCAACTGGGATTTGCTAATGAAAAAGCAAGGCCAATCGCTCGTGTTGGAACGTACGCTGCTGGTTTAGTAGCCTTTTTTGTGTCGTTGCTGGTTGGAGTTCCATGTGAAATACGGTTGTATACGGTGGTGTTTTGGTTGGTGCAAAAACTTTGCCATTACAGAGAGATAGAGAGAGAGAGAGAGAAAGAGAGAGAGAGAGAGGTGGGGGGGGTTGGGTTTTTCGGATTCCTTTCGTTGATTTCAATGCCCCAACGCCTTGTTGTAATGCATTAAAAGGTTGAACAAACACACTAGCATTACACCCTTTAGCTTGGTGTAAATGAACTGTTACGGAATAGTTCGAGCAGCGGTCATTTATCATAGTTAATTTCGACTTTTATTTCTCCAATTCCCGCGACTCTCACTGCAGTTACAAAATTCAGCTGTATCGGTGAATAAATTCTGTTGCTCTTTCTACCTAGAGTGCTATCAATTCAAAAGGATTTGTTAATAAGCGCTATGTGAGCGGAAGAAAAAAAAAAACATGGTTTCGCGTTACGGGCGTCACAGTTTTGTACGGTAAAAGTTTTGCTTACTGCCGGCCTGAGCAGAGAGCTATACGGTGGCACGAACAGAGGCGTAGTGTTGTGTCCATGTTTTACGAAAAGGTGAGAAAATTAAACAACGAAAAAACAGGAACTCAGCGATTAGCAACAGGGAATGGGAAATGGAAAAAGGAGCAACGAAATAGGGAAGTAAGCGAAAAATAATTTTAAATTCTGTACACAAAACCCATACCACCCAGGAAATGGAAAGCAACCAGCACCAGGTGAGCAGTTATGATGGTTTCCCGGTCTTGGTGGTCTAGGGGCTTTTTGGATTCCGCCTGGTTTCCGGACACAGGATGAGTATGTACCAGGGAGTTATTCCTAGAAGCGACTAGGCAGGTGGAAACATGCAGAATTGTTGTGAAAATGGGGGAAATTCATAGCATTTCTAAAGTAAATAACAAAACAAAAATGGAACAAATAAAACCCACCGCGCTTTATGCGCTTGAGACAATGGTCATTTTGTTCCATTTGTGGCATGTTTTGAACTCCGTAGCCGAGTTCCGGTGGTGGCATGTGAGCTATTCAGCAGGGAAGCTGTGCATAAATTGTAGCAGTGTTGCGTTTGTCCTACACTCCAAACTATTGTGCGATATAATTGTATGAATCTGTATTATTGCTTCGATATTTTTCACCATAAATACCTTTCCTTATTGTTTAGCGTACTTTAATGACGACATTTTGATTTATGATGCCGGGGTCTGTCGAACCGGAGGGTTTTAATGGGCATCAACCGTTCATGGGCGGTTGATTGGCGATTATGGAAATAGGATTTGCAAAACAGTGCTAACAGCTTAGACGACGGGAACAGGAACCAGTGTCTCATCAATCGGCACGTGAAAGGTTTCTTCGGGCGGAGGCGTTAGTGTAATGAGCGAAATTTATACGCATACCCGCACTCCGGTGATGATTTATGCGATGAGGGTTGTTTTTCGCAAAACGGTTCACCATCACTGATTTATGGCTATCGGTGGCAGGCGAGTGGAAATATATTGATAAAAGCGTCAGTTACGATCATTACCATGTCAGGCAGGGATGAGCAATGGGTCGAATAAAATTCGCTGATATCTGAATCCGTTTGGCGATACAATTTTAAGTACGCTTGATCGCCCAACAGAACCTTTTGCGCCCTCTTCGTTATTAGAATGTCGAAACAGAAAGGCTGGATGGATTTCATGCCCTTCACACCGATTGTTATACAAGGCAGTAAACAATCCGTGTAAGGGTTGCTTAAACTTGAACTCCACTTCAGCATCATTATCGAATGTGTTTCAATTACTTGGCGGTCGAGAGGCTCGCACTTGAAGGTTTCCAAATTCACCCAAAACAATAACTGTTGCTTCGCGCTCTAAACATTACGTTAGGAACCCATAGGAACCCATCGGAACTTGATATTTACTGCACACGGTACAGCCATTAATGGGTAAACAAGCGCAAACTTTAATGGGGGTTCGGGTGCTAGGCGACTCCACCGCATGTGCAGTTTTGATTGGAAGTAGGGAACTTTGCACGCAACTTCGCAGCCACTTTACCCGGTGTTACCGTGATTGATTGAAAGTGCAACCGGGGAAGGGAACGGATAAGCGGGAATCGGATTACATGTATCGATGGGCAAGTTTTCTGTTTACCCTTTATTGGATCGATGAGGCTTTTAAGTATGTTACCGCTGCAAACCGGGTATGTCCGGTTCACAGCTCACCGACTGTGAAGGTGTGTAAAAGTTTTCCACCCGGGGTTTAAGTATGCTCGATCGTCGCTGAAGGGTACTTAGAGTTTTCCGCAGCTCAAAGTTGGCCATGTGTTGAAAGGCACAGTAAAATGGTTAATTCATCGGTAGTTTAACATCAGCTCCGGTTGATTTAGGTCGAACGTTTTGGGTAATGTTTAATCTTGTTCGAGTGTAATGCGTTGTCTAGGTCGGGGCGTGAGCATTTTCTAAATCTTTCGCTTACATGTGTTTAATTTTTTCCCTGTGTGCTTTTCCACCATTTCATTTCAGATGGCACCAATCAATCTGACGCAACGTCCCAGCACAGGCGTCGGACGGACACGGACGAGAAGGATGCAACGACCCATTTCAATCTGAAGTTGTCAGGTCACGCATCGTCCACGGCGGCCCACACAATTCCACTGCGGTACCTACAGCTGATGTGGCAATCAATCATTTTAAAACCTGCGACCCGAAACACCGTATCCTGCCGATTGAAGTTCCGAGTATGTAGCGTGCCGGATTAAATCATTACAGCTGTGTGCTTGTGTGTGATCCGATGTGAGATGGTCCCTTTTTGGTAATCAAGTTCTACAAAACAGAGGTCGTAAAAAATCCGTTCCTGGCCCGAAAAGAAATCCGGTAGATGGAGGAAACAACATCACAACGGTATGGTTTCGGGTTGACTGGCACAACTTGAAGCTGAAACGATTGACGGCAATAAATGTCCAGCCATGCCTGTCGGTGACAGAACCTGCGTCAAAGTTGTGGCTACACTGGTGACACTGGTCGGTGAATGTCATCGGTGGAGTGGTTTTTCTGTAGCGTCCCGTGCCGGTGGTTTGTGGCTGGGGCAGTAATTAGCTTAGAGATTTAGTCGAAAAGCATCTTTGAGAGAGAGAGCGAAAGGGCGAGAGTGAGAGTGGGAACACAAGAAGCATTGCGGAGTGTAAACGAAAGTCAACATACATATCAGGAGTCGTGTAGGAAGGCAGCAGAAGGATGGAAACATGCAAGGTCATTTGTACGTGTGAGTTACAACGATGGTATACGTGAGCGTGCAAAAAACTGTTACCGATGAAAATGATGAAACGAATGAACGATGAACATTTACATCGTACCGTGAAGTCGACAGGCGGAAGTGCTACTACTTGTTGGAATTCAACTTTGTCGGTGAAAGTGTGAGTGAACGAACCCCGGTTGGAAGTGACGGTTGCGTCTTTGGGACACGCTGTTCGTGTAGGTACATGGATGAGCTAATTCTCTCCATGCTAGTGGACGATACTGGTGTAACGCGAAAGCGACAGCAAGAACACAACTCACAGCATCTGCAGGATCTCTCGTCCGCTGCAGTGTTGCCAGCTGCAACCGTGACCGAACGTTCTACCAACAGTCGAGCTCCGTATTCGACGCCTTCGACTATCTGGGCCACGGTGGTGAGCGGCGGTACGAGCCTCGGTCAGGGCAGCATTCCGACCCCGTTCGCAGTGTTGCTGGCGCACAATCAGACTACCGGTGACCATGGCTTCGGCCAGGGTTTCACCGGAGGTGGTGGGTCCGATGCCGGGGAAGCGGGTGGCAGTGGGAGCGGCGAGGCCATCGTTGGACCGGCCGCGTCGATCGGGTTCGGTGGTGCGCTCGGTGTGTCCGTTACCGGCGGTACGACGGTAGCCACGATCGTGTCCTCCACGCTGGCGAACGCCACACTGTCCGAGCACGAGCTGGACCTGGACACGATCCGCAAGGTGATCATTTGCATCGTACTGTTAGCTGTGATATTCGGCACGATCGTCGGCAACATACTGGTGTGTGTGGCCGTGTGTCTAGTGCGGAAGCTGCGCCGACCCTGCAACTATCTGCTGGTGTCCCTCGCCGTGTCGGACCTGTGCGTTGCCTGCCTGGTGATGCCACCCGCCCTGATGTACGAGGTGTTGGGCGAGTGGAACTTCGGGCGCGTGTTCTGTGATATTTGGGTGTCGTTCGATGTGCTGTCCTGTACCGCTTCCATCCTGAACCTGTGCGCCATCTCGGTGGACCGGTACTGGGCGATCACGAAACCGCTCGAGTATGGTGTGAAGCGTACACCGCGCCGCATGATGCTGTGCGTGGCGCTGGTGTGGTTAGCGGCCGCATGCATCTCCCTGCCACCGTTGCTCATTCTCGGCAACAAGCACACGATCGGCGATGGGCCGGAACAGCGTCCGTTCTGTGCGGTGTGCGAAGATGTCGGGTACCAGATCTATGCGACGCTCGGTTCGTTCTACATTCCGCTCGCCGTGATGTTGTTCGTGTACTATCAAATCTTTCGTGCAGCTCGGCGAATAGTGAAGGATGAAAAGCGGGCACAGACACGGCTCGAGAACAGCCTGGCGGTGGATAAGCTGAGCGCCACCACGAATGCGACGACGACGACGGCCATGAGCTTGAAGCCGCCGGACTCGATCGTACCGGCGATGGGTGCCGGTACTGCGTTGGGCGCTGGCGGTGGATCACCCCACCAGAAAAAGCTTCGCTTTCAGCTGGCCAAGGAGCGGAAGGCATCGACCACGCTCGGCATCATCATGTCGGCGTTTACGATCTGCTGGTTGCCGTTCTTCATACTGGCCCTAGTGCGACCGCTCATGGACGATGACTATCCGACGCTGTCGTCGTTCTTCCTGTGGCTCGGGTACGCCAACTCGCTGCTCAATCCCATCATTTATGCGACGCTGAATCGCGACTTCCGGAAACCGTTCCAGGAGATCCTGTACTTCCGCTGCTCGAACCTAAACATCCTGATGCGGGAGGACTTCTACCACAGCCAGTACGGTGAGCCCGGGTCGCAGCGGTTCGTGCTGGAAAACGAAGGACAACACACTGCACGGGAAAGCTTTCTTTAACTCGGCGCAGTGTGGCGGGTGGCTACGAGGCAGGCCGGCAGCAAGGTAATGAGGTGGGTGCTCGTAGGGTAAAGGCACGAACGTTGTCCGACCGAAGGACGTGGGATTGTTCCTCGTAAAAGTGCTTTCACACGAACTGAAAATGCTTTCCCGTGCCGTACGGGTAGCTTGCTCGTTGGTAGTTTGATATTCCGTTTTGTCTGTCCTAATCCTTGTATTACGCCATACCCGAGCCGGTTGTGCTCGGTCTGTGCGATGGTGTAGTACTGTGCTTCGTGCAGCCATAGTAGTATTAAATGTTTCAAACACTAACTGTAGCTGATGATGAACGTAAAGCAGGTAGTAAACTCGACGAATCTACATAGATAAGCTACAGTAGCGTAAAAGTAGCATGCTACTTTACAGCTGAACCGATGACCGCTGTCAGCGGCAGGTTAGTCGAGGCGTCGTTAGGTTTCCATGAGACAAATATTGGTGGAGCTGTATAGTAATTATTAAATTAATAATTATTCACCACCGCCCGTACGATATGTAGATCGTCTAACGGAAGGCAAGCATGGAAGCAGCGAAAGCAGTGAACTAATGATTTAACAAATGCAAAACATAACACAATGCACAACAAATAAAAACCCCACAACAAAGCCGATACAATCACGCTGTCTAATTAGAAGGTAAAGGGAAACACAACAATCCAACCCATTTGTATAACCGTTTGGCACAAGCAGTAGTGAGGCTTTGTCATTAAAAAGTAAACCTAAACCTAAACACGCAAACGGTAGTGAGTTTCATTTTAGGACACCGCTGAAGATAGTGCAAGGTAATGTTTAGTTTAGAATGTATGCATATACTAGCACGTAGCAAAACATATTGGACTAGTTTTGTTTGGTAGCAAATGTGTGTAACCGGCCGACTATCCACTGAACGAGCGGGTACTGATGCTGTCCAAGCAACTGGACAGTTGTTCTAGATCTCAGAAGTATCGAATGAGTAGAAGTGTTTGTTTCTTCGTTAGTAATGGATGTCTAGGATTTACGTTACAAGTGCTTTCAGGTATTAAGAATCTGTTTAACTGATTCATTTCGGATAGATATATTGGTTGCGACAATGGGTTTCCTTAAGCATGGGGTAGGTTGTTCTTCTTAGCTAATCACATAGAGTGGAGTAATGTACGTTAGGTATTGGTTTCCATTAAGAGACACAAGTGTATTGCAACCAGTGAACAGAACATAAGACTTTAAATGCGAACAATTACTATGTCGTAAGCGCTCTGAAGCAGTAATAGAAGGTTATGGGAGGTATATTTGAAGAATTTACTCGTAAAACGAAAACCGAACTCTTTTAGCATGTAAACGTAGTGTTGTAAGTGATATACGATCGGGCTGAGTGTGTATCTGTATGTGGCATGGCTGGGAAGGGCGTTAGTGGGCAAGGTGTCTAGTATTATACTGCTAGGCATATATTTTCCGTAGGCTCTAAATCAAAAGCGATGAATGTTTTGGCGGCAGACGCCATTAAGTATGAAGATTCACGTCGACGGGTGTAAGCGTCTCCGAGCGAGTAGATGTTTTTCGGCTTTTGGACGTGTATACTAGAGTTAAAAATGGTGAGCACACTCGTGAAGCTACAGGAACAAACAAGCAGGTGCAAACCAAGGCACAGGCGCAAAAACCGCTAGAGTCAAATGCTGCACCATCTGTGTATGTAAGAGGAAGGAAAAACAAACACATTCGATGCATGTACTATTTACAATTCTGCTCTCCAATACTACCACTTAAGGCGTGGCGGGCAAACCCGGGTGTGTGATGCACGCAATCGATTATTTACAAGCAGATGTGCAGATGAGTTGTTGCGTTGTTTTTCGACTGTTTTTCATTGTTTTCTATTGATGATTGAATCTCTTCTACAGATCGTATTTATAGCAAAATCTGAACCTAGACTTACACTTAAGATGCGTGGTGCGAACCGTTTCGAACGCTACTCGTATACCTTAACTGAGCTTTTTTGGAATATGTTACCGGAATACTAAATATTTTTAACAAAGAAAGACCTGAGGCTCAAACTGAATCATTCTCAGAAATCATCAATTCTCTCGATAGATGTATGCTTCAGTAGGGTGAACGATGTTATGGTATAAGGCGTACAGTAAACCATGTAAACCATGCTCGCGGTACGGGCAAACCGTGCGCGACGACGTGGCAGCTGAAAGGGATACTTAAAAGTCCATTCGGTAACGGATCCGTTGCGCCGGGTCGCCGAGATGCGTACATTTGAAACAAAAGTCTGGTTGATTTTATACTGAAATCTATAATTGCTCCTATTGCTAAGCGGTGACGTACGCGCAGTGGTAAATAAATATCAACTAGAGGAATATTTAAATGGTTACCTTTAAAACAAATCCATAAAAGGTAGGAAAAAGATATGGATTCTTCACACACGCGCTAAAATACTCCTGCCGTAAGGGGATGAATGGGAGAAACTAAAAATAAATAAAAACAGATTTGTAGCTGAAAAATAAACTCAATTCTTGGTGTGTTGGTGTATGCTCCGTTGAAAGAATGAACCGTTTCGATATGGGTAAGATATTTCTAGCATTTCATCATTTTCCGGCACCATTTCCATCACCTTGCCAGTGACGGAGCTAGCGTAGCGTCGTCTGATGACACCGTCTGACAAAACCGAGCACTAATCCATATTGCATGAACTGGTATGAATTTTTCATACACTGCACTGTCATTGTGTGAGAGCAGCAGACACATTTACCAGGGGGACCTTTGAGCACGGTATGAAATTGGATGCTTAAATGGAAATTAATATATCATACTGGCTTCTGGGCGGCCATTTTGAGTTCTCGAGTGGTATTGGTCGATAAGTGAAAGTTGTTTAAAAAAGCTGTTTGTGTTACCGTGGGAAGACGTATGTGCGTGGGAAAAAGCGGTCTGTTTGCCAACCAGCCGACCAAACCATCGATTGTGATCGTTATCGGTAGGCACATTTAATGGCAGGAAGGAAGTGAAGTGTGAGAGTGACAGAGAAAAAAACAAAAAAAATCGAAAGAGAGAGAGAGAGAATGTTTGGTTCGATTAACGTTACTGTTTAAGCATGGTTCGTGTTTTAATGCGAGAATGGCATCAGGTGCTATTTCTTGGCCACCCCAAAAGGAAGGGAAGTACCAGGTGGAGCGCGGTCCAACTAATCAATCATCACTACCGAAAGAAATGCTTCTGGTCCTGCTGATGGTGGTGCTGTTAAAAGAATGAAGCATACAATAATGTTAGACGATCTATACCATTACGGATGTTCAATCGCAGGGGGATATCGTGCAAAGTCAACTGAGTCACCATAAATCACGGTCATGATTATCCAGTTCACATTAAAGTTAATGAACGGTGTATAAACATGGCTTCCGATCAATATTTTATGTTTTTAGGTATTTTGTGTTTGTTGTATGATAGAAAAGTTCGACCTTTACTAGCTGTACTTTGTAAAATACCTTATCGAATTCTTATCGAAAATCGCATTTAAAATTAGAAGAGCATATTCTATTTTTATGAAAACATTTACAAAACCAAACAATTGTTTTCTATCACAACACATTGGGCGTTCTAAGTTTCTCCTAGATGATTCCTTCTAGAAATTTCCGTTCATTTGATGGAGACGCATGGTGGATGGTTCGTACAAAGGAGATGCCCGGTGATTTGTTCATGAAAGGAGGCGCCTGGTGACCTGTTCGTGAAAGGAGGCGCATGGTGTTTTGTTAGAGAATCGTAAAATTGTGTTTATGAGCAGGTTTATATTAAAAAAAAATAAATTCAATGCTTTAAGTATTGAGCTTTATAATAAATAACATTTAAAGTGTGTGTTAGCTTGTAAAATAGAATGTTACAGATTTACAATTTTTAAAAAAATAACGCTTTGTTACAAAACAATTCCTAAATGTTAAAAACGGTTTGGAAAATAGCTACCAAAACTCAATTAGTATAATCATGCCATGATGTGTCTTACCATTTCCATGCTTGCTTTGTAATAGGAAAAGTTCTTTCTTGTTGGTAATAAGCCCGGCACATGCATCTCCCATGATACCTCATAAACTAATTTATTGTTGTTTTTTTTTTCTCTCTCTCATATCAACTGCATGGGTAGTAAATGTCCTAGGTCGAAAGCAGATGCTTTTAATCTGTCTCAATCACCGGTGGTACAACACTCGGCACCGTTCTTTTTAACTAGCCGAAGCGTACGTTTATGATGAATGGAGAACCATTCAGATTCTACTGAAGCGAACCGTCAACCGTAAGTAGGAAGTGGAGCTGTCCGGCCCAACGGTACGCCGGTAAGGGACGCATAAATTTTGTCCCCGCTCAAGGGTCATCTTGGGCTGCTCATCAAGATTATGCTGTACTAGGCTCGAGCTGATGATGGATTTCGGCGAAATCCTGCCGTGTACCGCTGACGGAGAATTGATGGTCTTCTGGGTGTCGTTTTTGGGTGATGCGCAGAGCTTGATTTACACCCGCAAGCTGTCTACTGCCGGTGCTCGTTCACGGTAATGTACGCCGGTATGATCCTCATCCGTGGCAAGATTATACACCTGAAGATGACGTCCACTTCGTAAGCTTGTGTAAGCAATTACATCGTATAGCCAAAATAGGGGACAAACTGTAGCGTATTTACGTCCTTTGAGGCTTGCTTGTTTGCATGCGTCCATGTGCAAATCATGTTGGCGGGGATGGATTAGATGAGTTCTAGGAAATAATAATCATTTTTTACGAAAAACAGAGCTCAGACGCTAAATAACGAATGGAAAACTTGGTAAAAGCATACACTTTTGAACGCAGTAAGTACTCACTTAAAAGAAATTGATAGATTTTTATTTTATCAAAAAAAAATTGTATAAAGCAGCCAGGTTTTATGAAAATAAAGAGCAAAATAACATGAGTATCGAATCGAATTGTAATAATTAATCGTTACGCGATGTTTTTTTTTGTATAAAAAATAGATGACATTTTGTTCGAGTTGTTTCTTTTTTACTGACCATTTTTCTATCAAGACTAAAATTCGAAACAATAGTGAATGACACCACAATTTTAGCAGCATCGCAAAAATGACGAAAAAGCATTACAAAAAGGCATAACGGCGGCATAACAAACAAGAAAGCGAATTGGGAACCTTTCGAAACACCTTGGTCTTGAATGAAAGTTGGACTTTAAAATGAAAATGGGCGAATATTTAATGATGTTTTGGCAGAAGTTTGTCCTTTTTTTCTACCGCCGTTACTGACTCGCTTTCTCTCTGGAGTTGAGACGATCCGTTTGTTTTTAGCGACCGTTTCTCATTTTTTGTTGTGTTCCGTTGGTCGTCCATGAGCATGATTAGACGCGTCAGTTTATTTCATCCTTACTGCCAACATTATCAACAACAATGGTGATAACACGGTACATAGCAGTGACATAATGACAGTACAAGGCCGGTACCAGAAAGGGTACCGTGCCCTTTTGCAGTACCTGGTGTGCAGCCTTTTGAGACCTTTTTGAGTAATGAAGTCGCAGCAACAAAAGCTCCAATGAATAGATGGATTGTTTTGCCTTCGTCAAATTTTGGGTCGTTTGCTTAATGGCGTTTCGCTTGTGCTTCTAGAAATGTAAGGGACATTCGTAGGGACGGGGACCCTACAAATCGTCGATATAAATACACAACACAACGCATCCGCCATGCTGTGACGTTGGCAGAAACTCGTAAAAGCAAACGTGTTAAAGCAAGGACAATTAAAGTGGACAGCGGAGAAAGCTATCGATTGGTGCAGCACCAAACAAAAGGCATCGATCGTCAACGGTATTTGTAGTACCTGGAGTGAAGCGTTACGAAATGGATTAAATGGATTTTTGAGCCTTCGTAGTTTCGCTGTGGAAAATTATATTCGCCGTAAAGGTGACGCGTTTTTCTACCCTTTCGGAGCAGCTCCATGAGAGAATATTGAAGGGAACAGAATACTTTCCCTTTGTTATCGGAGTTACCTTATCCGCAGTCCTTCCGATGTGGGTATGCAGTCAGACTACCTGCTTCAAAGTGATGGTTGCCCTAAAGCAGACGGTAATGCTTTGGTGATAATTTTCTTTGTGCCTGTAATTGGATTACCGTGGTTCGTTGCAGCATGAGACGGGAGTAGGAAAAGGTGATAGAATAGAAAAATATTGTGTAGCGCTTTCGAAGTTGTCTTGTAACTGGGTCTGAGATGAGATGGTATGTGCGGCTATGAAAAGATCAGAGGGACCGTTTTTGAAGCAAATGGTTTTGCAGTTTCGGATTTTATTTAATGGGTATGGTTACTTGATTGAATATGGTTGAAATGTATTATTTTCATGTCGGCGCACCTTAGGAAGCAAGGCTGAAATATAACTGAAACTATATTTGTAATGTATTCAAATTAAATTGCTCTACATACTATTAGTTACTATTACTATTACTGTACTATTAGGATTTTTTCGTTTAATGAGTTTGCAAGAATAGTGAGTACTGATTCCAGATACAACGATCATCTTGTATGGCTATATAAAGAGTAGTATTCATTCACATTTTAATATTGCGTGAACTAATGAAAACTATAGCCTCCTTAAGCTCTGGTACAACAAGGATAATACAATTTACCTTTGCGCTTTCTAAAAATGTCACTAATTCTGGAGGATAAACAATTCTATCATACAACTATGCGTGATTGTTATGTTTCATAGTACATATTTTCTTAGTACATATAGAATTTCTACAATACGTACAATTTCAATTTCAATACAATACAGTACAATTTCTTAGTACATACCTAAAAGATCATAAAACTTTTCGATATCTTCAAAGTTGTTATATTGTGGACTTAATGTTAAACTCTATCTAAAGCCCAAGTGATGCCACGTTTTCCAAGTTACAGACATTATATACAACATAATATTTATATTATTTTATACATATTTTGAAACTGTTGCATTATATATTACCATCGCAGTATAAACAAAGCTTAAGTAATGTTAAAAAATTGCTATCCATAGTTTAGTTGTTATCCTGCTGGTAAAGAAATTTCATATATCTTAACATTGACAAATTTACAAACAATTATACAATGCATGCATGCATAGATTGTAGAATATTAAGCAAAAAAAATCCGTACTGGTTCTATGTCCTGTTGCCTAGTTTAAAAATGTTTACCAGCACTTCGTATTTGGTCCTGCGAGCTGGTTTTGAGGTGCAATTTTCGACTGAAAGAATCCAGACAGAAGACCAGGAATTTGCTTTCGAATTGTATATATGGAAATTTTTTTATGGGTTGTACTGCAGGCTAAGCGTAAAACAGACCAAGTTTGTTGCGTTGGGCGTTGTACATGGAGATTTTAAATGAGGTTTGTGCCCAACACAGCATTTGTGAAACATATTCGAATTAAAGCTTGGTAAAACAAATTATCTTGTTCAGAAACAAACGTAAAATGGAGGTCTAATAGTAGCCTAATTCTGTTTTATGCCCTTTCATTTAGCCTGCATGTAGTTGCATTCACGCTGAAGTACGTGCCTTCCTGGCAATAACGATGTTTGTAATCTTAATAGGCATAATCGGATCACATTGCCAGTTGCGATGCCTCACGTGAGAATTAGTGGAAAACACTCATTTATTTCCCAAACACACACACACACTCTGTTCCTGACTGTGCCACCGTTTCGGGATAGCTGTGAAGCCGAATTGTAGCCAGCGTTACTCGCAGGCACTTGACAAGTATTGCCCTGCATCCTGGCTGACAGTAAGTGCTGGGCCGTACATCGACTTATGCATAAAACATCGCCCATCGTAACAACATCTCCACGGTACGGGAACAGCACCACGTTTTCGTACGCCACGGGTGAGCCGATTCCGTTCGGATGTTTAGCAAATATCGTACGTTCGATTTGTCGTTTGTTGGTCTAACACTTCTGCCGGCTGTGACTGGCAAATAGTGGTTGCACAAACATGTTCCCACCGATGCACTCTCGGCAAGCGATGCTATAATGCATTCCCACCATGCCATGCGGGGTGGGGACTTTGCATCCCGGAGGGACATGGGCGTAAGCTAATGCTTGTAAATGAATTTTAATGGAAACGGCAAACCATGGTGGTTCGTGCAAAACCGAGCCTATCCGCTCATCTCGTGAGACTTTCGATCGATTAATCGATGCTTGGTACATTCAGTTCCTGCGATATGTTTGATTTTGAAGAGTAATAATTGCTACCCGATGCATCATGCAATTAGGTTTTGGCCTTCCTAGAATTAAGAGAATGCCCACTCGCTCAAGACAGCCCATGGTAAGTCATTTGAATATGCAGCCGTGATAAAATTATGCACTAAATCCCTTGCCACTGTCTGTAGCCTAACGTTGCGTAAAGTTTAATGGAATCACATCATGGTACCTCTAGCCCAGTGTCACGTTGAATTGATTGTTCGAATGACCGGGAAGCACTAATGATGTGTGGCCATTATCGATCCCTGTCAGCTAACTGATTCTGCACATCGGAAGTGGATTGATTTTGCGAACAAACAACAGCTCGTAACAGTACCGACACGACCAGCCGAAAGCTGATATTGATTATAATGATTATCAGATATAATGGCTAATTACAGCACGTATCCGATTGCCGGCGCTGGATGGTGCGTTTTGAGCTAGAGCCCGCGGCCATCAAACACACACACACAGCTTCAATGTATGTAAATTGAATACGCCACAGTTAGCGTAGCGTTGGGGAATAATCAGTCCGCTTTCGTAGAATCGTTCAATTGGGGCAGGTTTTGATGCCCACTCTAATCCATTCGCTAATTGTTATGAATTCAACAAACGAACGATGGCCGCTCGGGGAGTATAAACTTTTGTTTGTGTTTAGGACGGCGAGCACCGGAGCGGTTTGGTAGGGTAAACAAACGATCATTGATTACTTTGGCCAAGCATAGTGCATCGGTTCTAGTGGGAAAATTTAAATAATTAGCAATATGGTTGATTGGGGTGATTGTGTGGAATCTAATTTTGGTGTTTCTGACAAAAAAAAAACAATGAACGCGCTTACCAATAGTGACTTAAGCTGGAATGCTTCCCGTACCAATGGATGTTTCAACGCTACAAAACGTATCAAAGCTTTTAGCTTCCTGAAAGCATCCTGTCGTGCTGAGCAACACCCGCTGAGCCCAATGTCGATCAAGGTGCTGTTTTATTTATGAGTCGTGTGCGTTATATTTCGCATGCAAACAACGCAACCCGGACGGGGAAAACTGGTTCATATTTCGGATAGAGTTACGTTCGCGGAACTGAATAATAAAATATTCATTGTGGAAAACACGGTCACACGGTGGCCGGGGTGGCCATGTAACGTTCAGGTACGTAACGTTCGATGGTATATTTATTGGTGTGTCACGAAGCGATAAAAAGCTGAAAGGTAGATTTGATTTGGTGGCATATAGGAATTTATGTTTACCGGTGGTAGAAATGCTTTGGGTTGAAACGATGATGCTCGCTTGATTGAAACAAACATATCGAATAAAAGCGGAGGCTGTAAATGTAGCGTGCGAATAAGATTTGTCAATTTGTCTGCCGCAGAATCCATCAAAGTAAAACATCAGTTCAAATGTGAGAGATTCACTTTGGAACAAGGATAAACACAGAGCATACAAATAACAAAGAAGGAGTTTCTGTAACATTCCTTCTTCGATACAGTATTTTTGTTTCCAGCAATGTAGATGATGCGGTTTCCAAACAAATATAAGGTGAGAGTAATATTATTTGAACTGTATCGTTCCTTTCTACGTACTTCCTACAAAATTTTCCTACTCAATTAGCTTGTCATGTTAGTAACAAAAATTGGAATCAAAATATAGGACCATGTTGTTAGTATATTGTATATTCAGAAGACGATCTTTTTACTCAAATATTCAATGTTCGCAGCCTTGAGTAGCCATAAAAAATAAGGACCATGGTCAATATTTTGTAGTTAAACGAACAATAGATTATAAGCAACTATTTGTGCGTAGAAATTCCAATGAAAATATCGATGTTTGCTATCCACAATGGAAATTAACTCGGTTCAGGGAAGCTGTAAATTTTGGCGAAAAAGCCCATCTGAAAGGCCTGTTGTACATTAAATGATTAAACAATTAGATTTTCTTGTTCAAATATTATCTCATTAACTCAATATGCTTTAAGTTTTGCATCAAGCAAAGGAATAGTTCATTGCTTCAATTCGCAGCAATGATGTACCTTTCGATACGGTATCTTGGCTAGCAGCATGTACTGCATCGCCATCATGAGTTCATCATTTCGAGAGTGGAATCAATACGTTTCCATTCCTTTCCCTTCCATTTGCTTCACCTTTTTGGCAAGCGCTCGGTTTTCTCCACTAAAAACCAAAGCAGTCGACCAGTTAGCAGCCGTAGTAGGTAGTCGTGGTTGCACCACACAAGAGGTTGATGGTTCGGTTTTTGGACGAAATTTCCACTCCATCAACACTTCTCAAATTTACCTTAGCACTTCACCCTACACGCTCATCCCATCGGTTCGTGAGCCCAACCTTGGACACTGGCACCGACCAACCGTAAAAGGTCAGGCAACCAACCGTGGTGATGATGGTGTTTGTATTGCTTGAACTACGTACGTAGATAATCGTGCCGGTTCGGGTTGACGCAGGATGGACAACCTAATTGCAGTGTTTCTGATAATGTTTACCGGCACTTGCGCACGTACCGATCCGGGCTTGCGAAGTGTGATGGTGTAAACAGACGACGTGTGTGTGTGTGGCTGCCTGGCCTGTGTACAGGCACCTTGGTTTATGTTGCAAAACTCCGTCCGTCCGTCGAGTATGTTTAACGCAACACAAACAACTATCTCTTCCCGTAATGCCGCAATAGCATTACGTTGTCTTGCATTCTGTAGTGGCTTAGCAAGAGCCTCGGATGGGTTGTGTGTGTGTGTGTGTGCGTGCCTCCAGGACGAACAAGCCAATAAGGGAACTGTACTGGCAGAAGTTTATGTCTCCTCACAGGGGGAATCATGCTCGGTTTAGCCTACCCGTTATCGATGTTAAAACAATCCGTTGGCTCGAGCTGATAAGCATGGGAAGGTGTAGTGAAAAGTTCGATGACAGACGGGCGCCCCATGGCTACTGAAGGCGGTGAGGGGTCGTACTGTCATGGGGTCATTTTCGTTGAAAGGACTCTGTGAGATGGCTCTCGTTGAATTATCCGATACAGAGCTTCAAGTGCGCTCGACATTCTCGCTTTTCAAGGGCTTTTTAATCTTAAAAGTTTACTGTCCGGTTCAAGTGCTAAAGTGTGGGTGATAAATCGATAGCAAACACTTTAAAAACACTTTAAAAAACACAACGCATATGATGCGCACGATTTGCATTGATTTTGAAAAACCGATTAAAATCAATTTGTACACGGTTTTGTTCCACTCTCATTACGATACTCTAAACGTACACGAGGGCCATCTAAACGTTTGGGTGCCGTATTTGTAAGCGAATGTTGGCAATCACTCCACCACCATATCATTACCATAATTGCCCTCATGGTTTTCTTTTTCCTACATTCCATCACGGGAGGGGTGCAAAGAAAGAGTATCCCAACCCGTTCCAAACGGAAGCTAAATATTACACCATCATCCACCGGAAGGTTGATCGTGCGTGACGTGTAGTTTGGGGTTCGCTGTGCTCGCTACGCTACAAATTGATAACGCTATCAAGAGCCATTTTGCTGTGCCTGGGAACCATTTCACCGTTGCGGAGCCTGGCCACTCCTAAACGATGCTGACCGGAAGAGCGAAAATGATAGGTTTCATATCGGTTTTCCCCGGCTCCCATTATGCTGCCGGGGATGCACTGAATAACAATAGGGGCGCTAATCTACCTCCGGCCAATAATGGTACGGGTGTGTGTGTGTGTGAGTGAGGGAATATTTTGGCCCGGATAAATATTGCTTATGCTGGTCGACTGTTCAACCGCTTAGTACGTTTTAGGATGATGGTTTGACAAATAGTAATTCCCCGCACGTACAAATAATTTATCTGCCCTTCTCGATGAGAAGATCCTCCACACCGTAGCGGGAAGTATCGTTGCCGGCCGGAAGTGTTACCATTTTGTATCCGTTTCCTAACACCCGTATCGGCCACGCTGGCCACATTCATGGCAAGGTCCTTGTGCAATTATGTATGTACGTGTGTGCGCGTGGGTTTGTATCTTGTAGGAAGAACGTTACACTTGCTTTTGCAAGTGTGGGGCGAACTGTAACCAATGTACACATCTCAGCCTTACTATCAAGCGAGATCGTTTGCGGTTCGGTTGTCGATTCTGTCTATTGGGGGCGGAAGTATGCTGCATTGCACACTAATGAATTTTCAAGACTTTGCATGCTGACGATGGTCTCAGTAGGACGAGTAGCACAAAGTGACCAACCAACATGGCGGAAAGAGATCACATCCGTGTATTATTTACTACTCTCGTATGTGGAGAAGTGATAATGAGCACTTCCCTGGTAAGTTTGATTAGTAATCAGTTGAGTTGGGTTATGTATATTAGTTCACAATGCATGGCGCAAACCAGATCCCATTCGTAGATCAGTTGGAAACTTTTGGAGACGTTTCTGGAACTGGAATTCGGAGCTGTAAAAATGAGCGATTTTATTTTCAAGATTAACCTTTACGTAGGCTAATGACATAGACATCAGTGGTTTACGGTACTAACACGTAGCGAATAAGCATTCTCTGAGGATTCAGCATGTCTTCGACTAGAGGATCGATCTACGAAGGAATCGATCATCGAGATAGTTCGAGGAGATAAGAACCAAAATAAAGGTGACATTACCAGCGGCACTGCAGAAAATCCCACTTCTAGCTACGCTTAGATGATGTATCATCTCTAGTAGGTTATTCTTATCGCTACAATGACATAAGAGACTGGATATTGACCGCGCTGTAACCTGCGATTTTGAGGACTTTAGCAGTAGACCAAACCTTAAAGCCGAATAAGTAAGTAAATTCAAAAGCATTAAATGTTAACCATAAAATTTGTTCATGATTTATGCTGATTGAATCTTGTGTCGATTTGAATCGTACAATACGGAAAAAAGATGTTTGATTCGATCGATGTAATAAAAACGAAGTTCGTGTTCTTTTGTGTAGTATGTAAAGGTATGCAGCTATTAACTCCATGTAAAACCCTGCAGAGAGATAAAAAAACAAACAATACGATAAAATCACTTAATAGTATTCAAATAAACGAATCCTGTATACACATCACATTTCGACTTACTGCGTTCCTGCGCATCCATCGGTGGTATCGCAAGACAGCAAGAGCCTTTTCGAGTCCTCAAATCCACCCCAAACCAACTCCCAGAGATCCTTCGAAGGTTGTTAAGCTTGTTAAAACATAAAATAGCACGAAACCGGTGTAGCAGGTTTGCAGCCGTCGTCGGCCAGCATACCAGCAGCAATGGCAAGAATGGCCACAAAGAACAATAACAGCACACTTGGCTTGCGCTTCGGACATGGTGATTGTTTGTTTTACGACTTGCTGGTAAACATTATCCTTACACATTCGGCGAGGTAGACCCAGATATACACACACGGCCAGACGCTTCGTGTGCGGCCGTACCGGCACAAGACGTGTGCTAATTTTTACCACTTGACTGTGGCCATGTAAACATCAATATGAGTGGTTACGTTTTGTTGCAAAGAGTTCAAGGTTGGTGGTTTAAGAATTCGTCGTCTGGAAGAACTCATGACAACCGCACAATAATCATTCCACTTCTATGATTCGTGGTAGGCCTTGGAAGGACTTTTCTGTAAGAGCAAAAAGGGTTTTACGGGATGTGAAGTGTTAAGGGGATTATAGTCAAGCATTTTTGCAGAAGTATTTCTTTCAGGAACTTTTAAGTTCTTTTTAAACTTGTTTGTTGTAAAAAGTATGTTTTAAATGGCTACGACGCATGCTTGAATTTTAAATTACAAAGCTTTGCTTGTAGTGTTATGGCTGGCTTAATGAATAGATTGGTAAGTACATACATTGTAACGCCATTAATTCGTGCTCATTACGACTTTACCCAGGCCGGTTAAGCGCGCTAGGTGTATAATAAGGACATCAGAAATTGTTCATGTATAAAGAATTATGTGTGGTAGGTCAGAGTCTTTGTGTTTTATTATAACATGAATATAGGGTCATTAAAGGCCAATAAACTTCAAAATCAATAATCAAATCCAAATTCAATTCGGGGATTGTACTAATAATAATGTCATATCACATTACAAGTTATGAATCAATTTGAATAAAATTACCTTATTTGTTTGTACCTTTCAACTTATGATTTCTTTCCTTTTTCATACTTTAGTTTATGTCCCGATGAACTGCGCCACGAGTGTAAATGGGATAGCAATAAACTCCATGTTTTGTATTTAATAGCGATACCTTCACGTACGTACCATGCTTATTTCAACAGTTCGTAAACTCTATTGTCATATAACGCCATCATTTCCCTTGATGTATCGAGCCTTTTACGACACATGGCGACACATTTGCAGCGAGAAAAATGGGGAAAACTTTATTTTTACTGCCCCATTGGGCTTACGCGAATCCGATTGTGGCATAATGCGGCGGTGTTTGCTAAGGAAATCCATAAAGCGGAAAGCTCCCCCACCGTTGATTGCCACCGAAGGCCACTTCCACTTATGTACGACTCGTTCCGGTTCACTGATCATTAATCACAACACGTCGTTTTTAGAGTTTCGGAACGGAATCTCGGTATTTTTGTGCGTCCTGCCCGCGCCCGACGACTCGCTTTCATCCCGACGTCTCACGACGCCTTTCGCTCAGCCCTTTTGGTGTTGTTGGAGTTTCGTATCGTGCCAATCCGTGTGGAAACCCATGCCTTGGCATACGCTCGTTACACGGTACCAGTCGGGATCCGTCCGGGGGGAGGCGAAAAAGATTAATGTCAAAAGTTTGGAGAAGGCGGAAAGCTTTAAGAAGTCCAATTCAATTCATTCTGTGTGGGTTCGGGTGTAACAGTGTTCGTGGAAAAGGGGTCGTTTTGCGGGAGGTGGGCAGAATTTGGCACCTTTCCAATCACCTCGACGCGTGTCTAATGACGGCGAACGTGCCGATATGAGTGGCGTTCCGCGTATGGGTGATGCAAGAAAATTGAAATCCATAAATCATACCGTAAGAACGCATCGTTCCAAACTTTACGAGATAAATCCATGATAAGAAGACGTGGCATGTTGAAAAGCTGAGCGTGTGAGGCTACAAGTAATAGCGTACTAATGGTGGGCAAACGGTTGCAAACAACGCTACGGTATTGTGCTTAAAGCCGGCCCGGTATCGATTATTTTCGCATTTACTTATGGCATTACAAGCGTCAGCCGACACATTTTGTCTGTGGTGTGTTTCGGGGATCAAGCGCTTGCAAGACAGTGTACGGAAAATTTCAGCGCAAAAAGCACAATGCACGCTTTCATGCGTTATTTCCTCACCGGTCCAAGCGTGCCGGTTCGTTTCAATAGCTTTCGAAAAAAAAGCAACATGAAATTTCCCATTGGCACAGAAAACATTCCCGAAGCGTAGGACATATTAATGGTATCGAAGGTTTGTTGATTTGTGAGGGTGTTTGTGCGTGCGTAGTTTTTGTCGGTAATGAATTCATTGCTTTTTCTTGTACACATTAATCACATGGAAGAATTGTCGAGGTCGTTTGCTTTTATTGCGAACAAAGGTTTTTCTTTTGCACCATAGCGTAAGATTTAATCCATTCGTTTGGCAAAGCAATAGCACACAATATGCAGAGGTAACCGAGAAAAAGCGGTTTTAGTAAACTTTTAATATTACTTTGGTTGTTTGCTTCGTTAAAGATCTTTCGTGGGAAGGAAAATGGTATAACCTCTTTAATAATAATGTATGTTCCGTAGACTATGAAAAATGGATTGGAGCTTATGAGTGTGAAAATGATGGAAAAGGACATTATTTATCCAGCTCATTGTGAGGCTTATGTACAAAACAGTTCAGCTTTACGGATTATAACTTTCCTTAAAAATAAATTTCACGAACAACCATGCGCCTCCATCGCAAATCATGACACCAGTTAAACGTGTCCACATCGTAATTTGTCATGTGGGATGACAGATTTTTGTTGCCCGATAAGAAGTCTTCGCTATCAATAATCTCAAACTAAGCTATCAAACCTCCATATCTCTCCAAAATCCAACCAAAGCTGCAAGAAAGTTTATACTCGTGCCATCAATTATTGCTGAGCGGTAACGCACGGTACTTGCGTGGTGAATATTTCATGAACGACAGTACAATCACACGTTCGCTATTTTTGAAAGCTATTTTTTAATTTTCAATGCCTAATCTTTTTATCCGTTGACCTAGCAGCTTCCAGTGATTACCGGGAATGGTATATGGGTGTAAAAAGGGCAAACCAAAACGTAACTTTTAAAACCCACTTAATCCGCGATAATTTTTTTAAATCGAGCGCAGAAACAAAATTCCACCGGATTATTCGCCAGCCTCTCTGGCTAGAGACCACGATTTACATAAAGGATTCATGTGTTACAGGCAGGTGGTGGGTTTGTGTTACTTAGCGAATGGCACCAAGCGGCAAAAAAGCGTCACGTCAAGGTCGTAAAGTTCAGGGATTTCCTTTTCTTGTGCAGGTTTGTTGGGATGTGATCGGCTACCTACACCGGACACGGATGGTGAGACACAGCGCTGGAAAAAGCATAAACAGAAAATGTCATGCAAAGCAATAGATCAGCTGTCAACGTGGAACGCTGCGGTAGGTGTCGCGTTAGCCGAGAACAAGTTTCGGAAAGAAATGTAACTAAAAAGAGCGGAGAATGTTAAGCGTATCGCTCAAAAATGCACTGAATTTGCAAAGCTTCTTTTTTACAGCCATTATTACACTGGGAGCGGAAAATTTCAAAGACAGTACATATCACAACAGCGCTGCTGACAGGGAAGACATCGGTACCACCAGACGGATACCATTCAGGGTGGCACATCTCTTTTCTTCTGTCAAAACATTTGTGCAACCTTCCAGGCACGCTCACGCCTGCATGCACCATGATGAATCCATTTTTCGTGCGTTTTCTGTAACGCCAGTATTGTTTTGATAGACAGAGCGCCAAACGCGGTGTGAGCAGCGGGGTGTTCGCAGCGTAAAGTAACACTGTAAAGCAACAGATGTGTTATAACCGAAAAAGACATTGCTACATGGGTGAATGTTATAGAACAAGAACGAAAAAAAAAACACTACGAACAAAGACATCGGCGAGTGCGAGTGCCAAAGTGAGAAAGACCAAGCACAAACGGTACCTTTCGCTAAGCGACAGCCAAGGAATGAGAAAGATAAACGTCAACAATGGCGTCCTTCGCATCCTCAGGCTGGAAAATGAACAGCAAGGCTGGGTTTCTTCATCATCGTCGGAACTGTCAACACGGAATGAAATTTTCGAGAAGCCTCTTGTCATTTCTCATTAGCAGCATCAGCTTCACGACCTGTGTAGGAGGGCCAAAAAGGTAGATTATAGGCCATGTTACCAGAAGCGCAAATGGTGTCTTCTCTTAAAAGGGCATCCAACGGTAGCTGAGAAACAACTACCCTCCGTGTCCCACTTGCCATGGCTGCTAGATGGGAAGCTAGGTCTCGGGAAAGCGTTCCCATCCCAATCGTCCCATTTCATATGAGTGTCATTTCCTTTGTGCCCGTACAGCATCGACCGTCAATCTAATTCCATCGTTCCATCGACGAATGACATTCGTCGTTTTGTTTGACTACGGGACATCAGTCGGATCAGCCCACATTCCCATTTGAGATGGAAAGCGATTGAGTTACAGCGCTGTGTAAAGTCTCGACAGCGATCCCAGTGTTGGGCGGTGCGATCTGGCAGTGCTGATCAGAAAATATCACGATATCACGTTGTTTGTGCCACTAGCCGAGATCGTTCACAGCGCTCGGTTCTTCCTTTGTGTGTGTGTGTTTAAAGTGTGCCCCTCGGGCCTAATCGAGAGGGTTCATTACTCGCGCATTGCTGGCGGGTTTGAAACCCGGTTACGGCACAAGCAACAACGAATGTCCTCTCGGTCGAGAACAAGGGTAGAAATTTTAAAATTAGATTTCAATTCAATTTCGAACATATTCATTTGGTGAAAACATAACATTGAACGGGCCGTTCCATCGGTCGGCATTCGTTGCGAAGGGTTTGCAAGGCCAACAGGGCGAAGCAGAACGTGCCACGGTGAGCACGACAACGTTGGGGAAACGAAGAAAATGACATCTGAAACATGATGGGATTGGATGATGCTATTACTAAAAATTCAAATATTACGTTGGAAGGAGGGAGAGCATTGTGGATGAATGTTATTGTTAAGGGAATATTGTTATTCATTGATTGATATTGCCTGAGGTCCTTATTTGCAGGCAAACATTTTTTTTAGCTCGAATCGTTGTAGGTCTATCTTTTGAAGACTACGTTTCATGAATGATTAAAATTCATCTTTACAGCCCTGTTGTCTCTGTTAGTGGCATAACAGGAGAAACCTTTTTGGTGCTCTGAACATGTTTTTGTGTGACAGAGAAGTATGCATTAAAAAACGATTAATTTAAGCATTTTATCATACTTACTGTTTGTGAATTGTTTTGTTTCCAGTAGTTATCCTGTTAGGGACGGCCAATGGTGTATTGGTAGCAGCGCCGGTCTTCACACGAATGGACCAATACAAAATCCCTTTCGGATCAATCCCCCGTAGCAAGGATTGATTATCCGGCTACGCGGTAAATTTATGGGATTCAATTGAAAAATTTGCATTGGTTTTTAAAAGTAATGATTTTAATTACGTTGCTGATATGCATTAACATTGGTAAAATAAACTTCGTCCGAAAACCTCTTTGAATTGTGTTTTGGGGTGCTGTCTAGATTAAATTCAATTATATGTGGTGCTCTTATTTTCCTATTGCGTAAGCTCCTGTTACTTCGTAGAAATAGAGAAAAACGCAGTTATCGTATGTCGTAAGTAACATGTCGGGCAGAAAGTTACAGTGCAACAAATATCCCGGAATGCATGCGTCCGGTAATCGTATGTTACAGGTCATACCGTACCGGGTGCATAAAACGGTGTTGCGATTCCGACCGGGGTCAAACTTTACGGACCATGACATTTGACGCTAACCGGTAGGTTAAGTGAGTCAAATTGAATTCAATTCGAAACTTGCTGCCTAGTGCCGGTAAACTCAATTAGATGCACTTTACTGCATTAGATTGTTACTTGCTTATGCCCCCAAGTGGTTCCTGTGGTTGCGCTGAAAGTTTTCGCCGGTTTGTGCAGCTGGTGAGTTGTGAAGTAAAACTTGGCCGGTGCTGTGTAGTGTTCTCTGCTCTTCCTTGTAGTCATATGAAAGGTGCTTGCATTGAGCCTTCAGGTTTAATCTGCGAACGGTAAAAGCACTGGAGCATCTTAACGAGAGATTGCACATCACATATACTACAAACGTTGCACTAATATGATTTATTAACAGTTCGGTGGGTAATGATACATAACTGAATAAAGAAGAAATGAGGACTAAACAAATAAATAGTAGAACATCTAGAACGTCTACTTCAAAGAACCACCATAGTAATTCGAAAGCTTAATGGGATTCTCATCTGCAGATCTCGTTTCATGCAATTTTAAATTTTATTATGACAAAAAAACACTCTTAAATCATCAGTAAATACAACCCATCACATCAACATAAAGACGTACTTCTGCAAACCTTCGCCTGACGTAGTCAGTAACGCATTAAATCGATCACGCCCGTCACAATCTATCAAACAAGTGCGCTTGCTGTCATTTTCGTAAAACCTGATCGAATCTGACTTAGCAAACGAGCAAGAAAAATGCAATTTAGATCCCATCCCATTTATCTGGAAAGTTCAATAAAAATATGAACGAGCCTCTGAACCTTGCGCCTGGTCGCTTGCTTGGTGCCTCGCACATTTATCCTTGCTATCGATTTGATTATCACAATTTGTTTTCATCTCCGACGGGGCCAGGGTCGGTGAACAGGGCGCTTAAAATATTGTGCAAGAAAGCTTCCTTTTGGTGTTGATATTGTTTTCGGACACCGTGGGCAGCTCACCGTACACCAGGTGTATATTTTTTTTGCCTTTGTCGGTGTTGTTCATCACCAAGCCGTAGTGCGGATAGTGGAAACATCATTTTTCATTGACATGTTTTGTTGCCCGGTTGAGGCGACCGAAGGAAATGAAAAAGGAAACCCAATGTCGTTGGTAGCTACCGATTCGTTCGTACCGGGATGGAAAGTATTGGTTCAATCTAACGATGGTGGACGGGAAATGGAAAACGACGTCCAGTGGGCCGATGCTTTGAGAACACTTGCGTACGACTCACCGTTTCCAGCACGGTTCGCCACCGATATCCGATGCTGGCCGGGAACGGAAACGCCAACTCAGTGTATGGCATTGTACCGGCCTGGCGTAAATCGAAATCGTCATCCTTTTAGGCACGCCACACACCATCGCTACGGTTTGCTGAAAAGTCGGTTAGCGTTCGTTTGGACAACAAATGGAAAACTGCTAGTACGAATGTGCGTAAGATGGGTTCCATTTGCAAATAGCGCATTTTCCGACACATGAGCGCAAAAAGGAATGCGAACAAAGGCGCGTTTGGGAACAAACCGGGAATACTATTTTCCGGCGTGATTCAGCGACTTTCACTAAATCGATTGCTTTTAAACGGATATTTTTTGCCCCAACCATAAAGGCTGTTCATTTGGAAGGTATTATGGCAACGTCATAAGTATGCGTACTGATTGCATCTACAGTTTGTAACCTAAATGCATTAGGCCACTTGTAGCTTTGAGTAAATACTCTAACCTTTGGAAAGTTTGGGGCTGCTTCCTGCTCCACCCTCTCATTATGCTATATAATTTCAAAATACTTATTATTTTTATTTGAAATTACTGTTAACTTATGGTTTAGTCTGGTACTGTGTAACTGTTCAAGCATATATTTTATTTCACCAACTAATTTAATTTCTATCTTTTCAGTTGTGGCCACTTCATCTCTATGTTTACTAGCAAATTAATCGAACAATAATCACATTTTTAAATTCCAAAGTCCTATTTTTTGCTGTGTATCCTGTGTTTAGTACACCTTTGTTCGCAAATCAGTACCATCCTAACCACTCATTACTGTGGTTAATCATCACGATTGGAAATTCTTTCTGCGTAATGAGAATTTTTCGTCTTTGATGTGGCACAGATACCATTTTGTGGTGGTAAAATCAACCAAAACGATTGATGGTACTAGATACCGCAGGCAGCAATGGCAAAAATTATGAAACAAAAAAACGAAGCAAGAAACAACCCCCCATCCCTGTGGCAATGATGCGCTGATTGACCCGGTTAAATTTCCAATCCATCAAACGGTACTGAGAATGTCAATATCGTTTGATTTACGAGCTAACCAATCTGTAGCAATACGTATACCATCGGTATCGGTTCCGTACGCTTCACTTTCTTTTCACCGAACGCTTTTGCAGTCACTGTCGCGGAAATGCCTTGGAATGATAGCTTCCGAAATGGAAAACCAACAATCGTAAGGATCGATCAAGGATCTGGGCACTGTGGTGTGGTAAAGAATGTCTTGTGCAGTTTTGGTGTGCCTTTTTGCCCTTCGATCGTCCTGTGTTTTACTTCCGCCCCTTTTCAAATATGAATTTACGGCTGATAGCGTACCGTTTGAGAAGTAGGAATGTACGAAATAAACAAACGTCTGTAGGAAAAAAACTGTCAGTTTTGTGAAGAACATATAAAATAACATTTAAATAAAAGTAATTTAGAATGATTGATTCTGCAAAGGTTGTATAACAATTAGAATTTACGAGTAAGCTAGAACGTAAGTAGCTGAATGGTTGCAATTAGGTTGATTGAAAATTATTATGATCAAACAAGGTATTCACCTTTTGCGATAACCTTTCATTTGCTTTAAGTGCCGTTATGCTCGTATTTTAATTTTTTATCACGAAATTAAAGCCAGCAAGAGCGAGCTTTACGATGGTTCCATTGAACGACTTAAATGGATGTTTGATGTTTGATGGAGCAACATACCACCAAACGTGAAGGGAAGTTGAATGACTTTAAGCCGCTCGTAACCGAACACATGCACAGTAAAGGTGAACAAACGACCGTACACCGTTAAGAACATGGAAAAGGTTTAACGGGCAAATGCTGACAAACAGAATGGTGTGATTTCATGCGCGTAAACACACACACATACACACGCGCTACACGTACCCTGTCACCATTTTGCTGTAATTTCTACAAATTTCCCACACTACACTCACTGCCGGTTTCTTTTATTCCTTCATGTCAGCACGCATCACTACGAAATTATTTGTCAACCCAATTGCCGACGGTAAATATGCCAACGGGGCGGAAAATGGGAAGCTTATGAATTTTTTAACAGCCACAATCGCTATGCCAAAGATTCGACTACCTTTGCCGGTGGAATTGGCGGCGTGTGGCGATGAGCTTTAAAGCGGAGAAATATAAAATACTTGCTATACTGGGTTGAATGTTTGCCTTGGTATGAAATATTCATTACATTCGGCATCGGAAATACGCCGAAAAACTGCAGACAGCGTTGAATATTTTGCCGTTGCTTTTCTGTTTTACCGGATTATTGGCGTCAATGTTTTAAAACAGGTTGGCCTTTACTCGGTCATTGTGTGTGTGTGTTTTTTCTTAATTCAAAAATAGCTTTGTGAGAAAATTCTTTGGGAAATATGTATGTCTAGCATTCATTTCCATAGGACAGTTACCTTTTAAAGTTATAATTTCTCGCTCTTATTACCTCAGTATACAATTTTTAACAATAAAAAACTGCAAGTGTTTGTTAAGAGTTTTGTAAGAGACTATTTATTATTTATGAAAATGAATCAATCACTCCATCTTATCTAGCTCATCCGTAAATCTGGCAACTAAATGAGACAGTTACAATTCGTTCTAATGTTCAGCTACGTGTACAACATGACAAATAGGAAGAGAAGGAGAGAGAGGATCGAAATTAATGAACGCGAGGAAACGAGACCAAGTTTCGACAAATGGATCAAATCTGGCAAATAGTTGCTCGGATGCTCACCTATGTTGGTTTACTTCCGTGATTCATGGCAGCATAGCAAATAGTAACAATTACCGTACGAAGGTAGACTGATTTATGGGGCTAATTCAGATGCGAATACCGATAGATGGACACAACATTGTGCAATAGTATACCCAACCGGCTCCTCTGGCGGATGGGATTAAGTTTTGGGCAGTTTGAATGCTCGGCATTGTGCAACGGGGTTGTGCCTAGTGTGTGCAAACGATGGTTTTGCGAACAAACGAGGTGAAAGTTGAGCTACTATTGTTTCCTATCGTTAATGGTCACCACACAGCCCACCGTGAGTCATGGTTGAAGCAGGGCAGACGAGCGTTTTCCGAGCTGGAGCACCACAAACCCTACGATGACACCATTACGATGGGACAAAACTTTAGCTGGAATGCGGCTAATTAGAAAACTTTCCCTAAATCCCGCATCCTGCTGCACGGGATGAGATTTTCACCGGCTATTGGACAATGTCCAACCCCATGACGGGGCACTACCCGTGGGGTAAATTGGAAGGGAATGTCCATGTGGCGGGGTACGTTTGAAATCTGATACAGCAATTCGAGATGTACGGTTCCATACAGGGCTTTTCAAATGGCGGTTGTAGTTTGTTGACTTTCTCACGCAAGGTAGTCAACCGCTATTTTATCCGGCTGGAAAATTCCACACAAATTAGCCGAGCTGCACCAGTAATGGAATAAAGAGGTGGGCAAATTAATTATCGTTATTATCAGCAGTTGATCAGTAGGCTCTTTTTGATCAGTAGCATTATTGGAAGTATCTGATTTTGCTGAAGTACAGTAAATAGTATGAAGCAAGTGATGTTATTGATCAATTATAGAATTTTAATTAAGTTTTCGATTACCCTTAAATTTTGCAAAAATAGCGCATTTAATTTTTGGAAAATTCAATTTAAAAGCAAACATTAAAATGATTGACAATGCTTGCAGGGCTTACCGAAACATTAAGCCACCATCAGTGTGAATAATTTATAGTTCCTGGAATCTGAGGTGCTATTTTGTAAATAAAATGAAAACATAAATATTGATCTCGCAAATAGCGATACACTAAAGTGCAAACACATCACTGGAGGATCTTTTAAAATGGTAAAACACTCATCCAGCAACGTACAGCGTGCGTGTCGTCTCGGTTACCCCGGCAGAGGCTTGTGACTAATTAAGTACTGCACGAGTGATTGATTTCGTTAGCGTTAACAGCCGATAAACTCACCACTGCTTTATGGCGTTCGCTTTTTATTTCATTACTTATTGCAATTATGTGCCTTTCCCGGTTGCCTTTAATAATGCATTCGAACGAGACAGTAATTGAATCCGTCCTTACGCGTGGTCCTAATCAACACATGATGTGTTAATTTTCTCCGTTTAAACTGATGCTGCAGCTGTTGTAGCATTTAATTTTAGATTATTTGCTACATTTTAAACTGTTCCGTTTTAGTATAAGTGTTGAAGAGTGTCATTTTTTCTTTTGAAACTCTCTTGCAGTTCATTTTTCTAACTTAAATTCATTAAACTACTTCTGTTCAGTCATGATTTGAGGTACCTTAATATAAGCGTAAATAATTCATAAAAGTGTAATAATCACTCCCATTGAAAGATCTGTCCTTAACGGAATAATGCAAGTGCTCAAGGATATACACTTTATCTTTTGTCCACAAACCATAGATCGTATGCGCACTGGAAGTGGTCACCGTTTACCAGAAGTCTTAAACCATCCAACATACCAGGCAGCACGGCACATAAATACCAACGTTTGGCACATTTCCTGCAAACGCCCATGATGAATGGTGACCGGCGCATTTCCGCCACCTGGCCGCCTTTATGGAACGGAAACACCACGGAACACGAAGGAAATGTGCAGGTGCTGTGCATGGCAGCAGCTACAACGAATTAGCATTTGCCAGCCAGTATGCACACATCGTTTGAAAGCAACGCAAATCCCGGCACACCGGTTGGTAGCTGTTGGTAGCAACCCATCAGATGTCGGCAGCTTCAATGTTCGGGAGTTTTGAAAAACTGCTGCTCACCTTTTAAGTCCCGTAGAGGTGAACCAAAAAAAAACTGTTTGATGCAAGATTTCTGGTTCCATGTTATTTGTCCTTCTTAAAGGATATTACAAGAGTGGTGAAATGTTACCCTACACACAGCACTTTTTTCCAAAAAAAAAATCTGTTTGTGATGGTAATACTTTAATGCCACGTTCCAAGCATCGAGTTTCAAGGAGTAGAGTAGAAAGAATTTTTCATGGACCAGAGCTAAAAAGGTAACTAAAAATGTAAGGTGCACCGTCTTGAAAAAAAAGCGTTGCATACACCTTTTGTTTTAATTCCAACAAACACACCGTTGTGTTTGTAGCCGTTGGTGATGATGAAAATCTGAAGCTTGTTTTTTGTTTGTTGCTACCACACGAACTTTCCACCACCAACTGAGTTTCCGAGGCGGGTTGGTGCGAAACAATGATGATGATGCATTTTCCCGGCGTACCCGGAAATGTCCCACGGAGCGTGCAGCACAAAGAAGTGGTAACGATTCGAAATGTCACCCCCGGGGTACAATGCAAATGCTTCAGCGACGGTAAACCCCAGGCCCGGTGGCCCAGTCACCGAACCCATGCGAACCAGAAGCGAATAGAACAAGTAAACACACGGAGCGGAAAAAAGTAATACAATTATCTCGATGAATTATGTTGGCCCACCGGTCCGAGCGTGCCTGAGGGTTGGGGGAGCGAAGATAGGGACGGTTGGAACGGTCATGAGAAGTTCTGCCCCGAGAAACACGTGGGATTCGTCATAATTCTTCGCTCTGTGTAAATTACTTCACACACCGTACTAGAGAGGTTTGATGGTAGGGTGACCCCGTGTGTTGTGCACTGCAGGTAACAACTTTCGATGGGTTCCTTCACCTGAAGAGTCCTTACCGGCTTTCGGACGCGAAAATGGGTCGGTCCAGAGCAACAGCAAGATGGGCGCAACTTTAATGTTGGGAAGCTTTGTTCAGGGCAGCAACCGAAAGAAAAAGGAAATACCTTCACAAACGCTTAGTGCGGGAAGTTGTTCTGTTTTCTTCGGCGAAGTTTTGATGGTTTTCGGGACGCGCTCCTTGTGGAGCGTAACGCTGAAGGGATGAAGCGAAGTTTTTCCTCATCCCCGTGGCAAATGTTTCAGACGTACAGCTAACTGAACCCGTAAGGTGTGTGTATATGTGTATGTATGTGCTTTCTTAACAGTAACGGTAGGTTATCTTTCTGCTCATAGGAGGAAAAGTTCGCAAACCCCTTTGAGGTATGCTGGGAGTTGAGTTTTTGTTACGTGCACTGTGGGAATTCACTCGTTCCCGTCGACGATATCCTTTAATCGACGTTTCGTGCGTTCTGGTATAGATTTCGTTCCTTATCCTACGTAATGTGTTTTTAATGCGTGAAACTGAAGACTTCATTCGGTGATACGGGACGAGTACTACTGATACCTTTACTGTTAATTTGCTACTAAGGTTAGCGGAAGGTTAGAAGGTATTGTTTGAACTAAGAGAAGATTTATTACACACGGCAGCTTACATCAATGTGATTAAGGATAGACGATATTCAAAATGTATCAATTTATCCTTCAGGTGAATTCACAAGGAGTTTTCGGCTGCACAGTGTCAGTGTCAGTGTCGAACAGTAGTTTTTGTAAACAACATATAGATGGACGTTGGATAGATTGACGAATGGCAATACATTTATACCACTACGAATGAAATGGTTTAACCCAATCTTTAATTCAATCGTGCTTGTTTTTATCCTCCGAGATATCACACAATACGGTTTGCAACTTCATCCGCAGGGTATGATAAATTCATGCTACCAACCAATCTGTTGCCGACATTCCCCCGCCCCAACAACGTGCGGTCGTTTACCTCTTCACGCTCTTACCCTTTATTGCTTGTATTACCACATGTCTCCGGAGAGCAAAACAACATCACAAGTACCGTGCAGGAACGATCCAATCATTTCATTTCCAATCGATTTCCCACCACCCTAAAACAATGGCAAAGATCCCGCAAAAAGCCTCAAGGTTGGTAGATCAAGGAGCGATGCCACCAGGGCATCCAGCTTCTTCAACTCGTGCGGATCTTCAAAGTTCGGCAAGATTTGCTTTCGTAAATGAAACATTTGATGAGATTGCATAACAAATGTGAGGAACGAGAAGCAACAACACAGCAGCGCGCACAAGGCTTAGACGAATGGCCGGCGAGCCGGTGAAACAATGCCGTCACACGGGACTGTGGAGGTAGGGGTCAACCGGGCGATTCCCCTTGAGATAGTTTGACTTTTGCCAAGTGGCTTCGAGCGATGGTCTGGTTCAAAGTAATGCTGCTGGCGCCACACGGGACCAAGTTCGCAATCAGCAGCAGCAGCAGTAGCAGCACCAACATAGCTACAGTTCGTTGCAGGGGCAGTGGGCCAACTGCTTCTGTGTTTGTGCACGACTGATTTCTCGGATGCAAAGAAACATAGAAAAAAGGACAAGCAATACGTCCCTCCGGTGGGAAAACAAATTTGCTATGCAAAACTTTTCCCTGCTCCTAGCGCGCCCACCAACCGGCCGCGCATTTAGTCTTTGGTCGAAGTTTTGCGCTTGTTCCACCTCTGTTTCATCGTTAGTTGAGTGTCATGTACTTGTTTCGATGTAGCTGTTGCGAATTCAGCTGTTTTTCTGTGGAACAGGTAAAAACCATTGTCCTGCCGTTGGTTCTGTTCGGAAGTAGAATTATCGTCTACGATAGCGAGCGTTTTGGATTATGTTTTCTTCTAGTGCAATAAGCTATTGTTGATTACATTAATTCTGCGAAATGAAAAAAAAATATGATTGGAAGCTGTGTTCATCTATTAAAATAATTTGAACTTTTTGAAGTAGAAAAACGGAGAAGTTTAAAACAACTGTATTCAACATTGAAGTATTAAGATCGTTTTTCTGTTTTTTGGCTTTGCATAGCAACGTAAATTATTTTATTTAGTTCTTGTTTTACCAGTTTTAGAATGTTGTCATAATTTACAGACAGAGAATGGGCAATAAAAACCATTAGAATTTGTTACAATATTTACTGTCTGTTAGCAATTAGTAACTACAATATTTTAATAGACGAAAAAAAACGAGGTAACGAAAATGGTTCCCAGGATTGTTATTAACGTCAATAATATTGTTTTGTTCCTGATGCAATTGAAATGTTGTGCAACGTGAATAGCAGTCACCAGGCGCCTCCATTCATGTGTGCGGTTATTGGTTTGGCAGATATATATGGTTTTCAAACATTCGCCACAAAAACGAAATCGCTGTGATGAGTAGCTAAGCTAATGCTCAAATGCAATACGCAGCAGCCCGATGTATGATTGCGAATGGTATTTCATTCCAGTTTCACACTCTTCATCCGGGCGCAATGGGATATTGGCGTTACAGTGCCGTATGCATGATTTTTTACCACCTCGTACAAACTTTTGTTGATCGAGTTTTTTTTTCGTGTGACTTTAGATATTTTTACAATGGTTTATTTTTCCAGGACATCAATCAATCCTTTCGCTAGCCTACAGTTCACGACCGCGAAAGCACACGCCAGTGCACACAGACTCACACATACACAAGCACATACAATCAATCGCACTAGTTGACCTTCCGAGTAGTTTATTTTTTGTTTTGTCCCTTGCATTCTATATTTATAATGGCTACACGCAGTTCGAGCGGAAGTGATTGATAACCTCGTGGCCATGCTCATGTATCGGGGCTACGGGTAAGGTTTTTGCTTCCCTTTACACGGTGCCGAATGGTTTTTGCTGCTAAAGCCAAGCAAAAGCCAAACACTGAACGAACGGATTGAACTATCAAAAGGATTATGTTGCGATGAAATGAACTGCTACAAGGCAGAGTGGTGCTGCTCTATCAATCACGGTATGGTGCTCTCCGGTAGCTTAATGGTTTGAAAACAGGTTCGTTTGCGTTGGATTAGTTTCAGTGTACGAACCTGCAAGTATGGCCGCTTCGTTGTTTTTGTTTCTTCCGTTGCCACCATGCGTTGACGGACCGTTTTGTGGTTGACCAACAAGAGCAGCTAGTTCCGAGCAGAGTAATATACTTTAGGAGGCAACCCATCGATTTGACGAGTTTGTTTGTAGCGGTCTAACATAAAAAGTACAAAACTAGTAGATTAATGTAATGCTTATTTACTTTTGAAGTTTGATAGTATATTTCAACCACATTTAAGGTTGCAGGGTGAATTGATCCTAAAGGTATTAAACATCGTAATAGCTTTACTTAGTCTATCATATAAGCTTTAGATTGCTGCTATTAAATCGTAGTTTTATATTACAATAAATATGGATAACAAATTTAGTGAAATAATGGATTTATTATTGGAATACAAAGCACATCTTCAACTTCTTGACTTGTGCGACTTTCGTATTGTGAACATTGTGACTTATTGATTTAATTTTTATCACACTACTAATGGAATTAGATCTTTTCAAGACGAAAACGTCAATACATGCCATCATTGCAACTTTGGTCTATTTTCATAATAGTGACAAATGAAAAATAAAATAATATGAAAATAATAAAAATAAACCTAACCACAATATTCTGTACCATAATAAATGAATCAGTTTAGAACTAGTCAAAGGTTTCGAAAAAACATACCAAAAACTTTCAACAGAACTCGCATCACGATAAAAAAACGTCTCACCGCTATTTGAAAGCTCATTAATGCGTACTCTCTGTAGTTCTCTCGTTCTCTTTGCTGATGAGAAATGTTTAACTCATGCTCATTCAACGTATATGCTCTCATCTCACTTCTCCTCACCGAAGGGTGTTTTATCACGCGAGAGTGCTGTGCTAAGTAACGTGAGTGTTTATACCGCAGCAACCCTACAAAGCACTCAACGATAGGGGTGGAAGAGTTTTGAGCTATTCTCACTGTTCGCTTACGTCTCGGGAAACAGAACGCATTTTATTATCGCTACAAAACAGTACTGAAACAAACCCCCCTACTGTGTATCGTGAGCTCAAAGTACGACAAATGCTTGGGCAGGGTGGGAACCAGGGTGTAGAACTAGTGGTAGGAACGTTGAAACAGGTGGAATATGAACTCGTGCGTTCGGCTGTACACTCAGATTGCTTCGTGCGGCTTGTGTTCACCGGCGCTCAGCAGAACGCCCGAAAGCCGAAGGTGGCTGGTGCCGAATGCGCACCGTATCGGAACGTACCGTCCTCAGTATGGAAAGATATGTTCACGGAAAACGGACAGATGGACCATCGGCGACAGATTGGTCGCGCGCGCGTTCGTCACGTATTTGCCGCTAGCCGTCGTCGCACGGATTTATTCTTCACCTTGGTCACCGGCACTGCGGTGTACACGGTGTCACGACGCACTTGAGATTCGGTCGTGAAATTCATCTCGACGTAGTGTTTTGTTTCTCGGGGTAATTATTTCAATTTTACTGATAATGTGGCCACGGTGCTTCAGCGTGGAGGTACGGGGTTGGCACGGACAGTTATGAACAAAACCTTTAGTGGTGCAGTGCTCTAACCAGTGTGTGGCACTAAAGTGCAAGTGAGCAATTTTCGTGCAGTGGAGTTTATTAACAAGTTTGTAGATCGAATAATCAATAGTCTTACAGTCAAAAGTTGGGAGCTGGACGAATTACTATCAAATAAGGCGTCTACGCTGTGCGGTTTGGAAAAAGGCATACAGTTTGATGTGATCGATACTTAATTTCGGGCATTTTCGTGGAAAACGGAAGACCTACCCAAATTCGTCCAAGCTTCGCTGTTGCACTGGTTCACGTGTTTTCGGCAGACTTGACCCAATTTTCATCACGAACATAAAGCGGTCCCCCCTCTCAGAAGATTGGTCGTATTTCCGGGCTTTTGGTTATCGTTCGGAACTCGGATGCCCGCGCTGGACGTGTGTTGAGCGCTGTGCGCCATGCACCTGCTTCCTTTCTTTGTTCGCTCGAAAGGGTACTGATGTGCGCAAAACGAGGGAAAGACTGTCTGTGATAAATATTTAATCATTTTCATCACACAAAACCCTTCCAAGTAGAGAATGGAAGATGTTACTTGAGCAGGATGAAGATAATAAAAAATGGTTGAAATTGAAATTTTGCTTTACAGAGCTTTTCTTTGTTAGATTGATCGTTCATGAAGTGAAATAAGGAATATGTGAAGAGTGAAAATTTGTTTAGTATCTAAACGTTTAGTAAAACATTTAGTTTTACGAAATTAAAAAGTATAGTAGCAAATTATATAAAGTTTTTTTTCATTCACCTTATGATGCTGCATTATGCTTGCAAATGTGAAACAATTTCAATACTTCTCTCCTCAAACCAATATATACAAAACAATAATACAACCCCGAAAAGCACTATCATCAATCAGCTGCAATCGTGCTGATTTTTATGTGTATTATATCTCTGTATGTGGGATTAGTTAGTATTTTCACGCTCGTATCTTCTCCCCGCTCCGGCGCCGAAGCAGACGGTGGCGAGAATGCGAAACTCCACTTCCGGCGGCCCGATGCCAGCAGGATACGGTCGCGCGCTAGCCACGGCCGAATTCGCCTGCCGAAGATTAATGAAATATCGTGCAAAAGTTGAGCCACTTCCGGGCGCACTCCGGCTGGCTGTTTTGGAGCGCTTTGGTAGGATTTGCCAGGCAGACCGAGCCGAGAAGTCGGTTTTGTCACCCAATGCCTTTCATAAACTTTCAAACCCCTGCCAGGCTGTTGTTTTTCTTATTTGTACACACACACATACACACACACACACTCACGGTATTGGTGTGAATAGTTCGGTGTGCGGTGACCAGCAAAACTTTTCGTCCCGGTTTCTCTCCACCGGTTCCGTCTGCAAACGCTCCAGCTAGGTGCAAGTTTGAAGTGACCGGATGGTGGTTGAAATTGAAAAGTGCCGCAAAGTGCCTGCAGTCGGTCGGTGTGTTTTTGCAGTTCTCGGGGTTTTTAATCAACAATCACGTGCTAGCAGCAAGCAAGCGGCCATGCCCGGAAGACCGGTGGGCTTTAAGGATTGTTCAAACACGCACATCGACGCTCGGCTAGCGGAAGCCAGCGGCATCTGGTTTTGATAGTGAACGGTGCAACTATTCCGTGTGATAGTCGCGTTTCATCGTCGTACTCGTCGTCGTCATCGTCGTCACCATCATCGATTGTTGTTGCAAACGGTTCAAGTGGTTTACACGAGCAATTTACACCCTCACTCTAACTGCTCGACTCGGGTCGGTGGAGGTGTACCCGGAGAATACGCAACGGAAAGCCGAACAGCTGCACCGGACGATATGGGAGCTAGAGCAGGAGTTATGAAATACAAACAACCAAGGCAAAATTCCGATTTTACCGCCGTGTGGACAGTAGCTTGCAATGCCGGGCCGGGTCTGTTTGAGAATTTGTGCGTGTTGTTGTTGTGGATTTTTCTTTATGTTGTTGCTCTTTCATCTGCACTACTCCCACAATCGTACCCCATTTCAACTTTGCTTCCTGCTGCTAGCGTGATTGTCGTCGAGTTTTGCCGATCCGTTCCGGCCGATGACAATAACCCACCATGCAAGTAGGAAGCGGCAACGGGGTAGCAAATAATAGTGATGAGAACGATGCTGTGACGCTGAGCATGGTAATAATAATGTTGTAGAGAGGTGCTGATTATGAGTGAGTGGTAAGATCGTGATCGTCTAACGATGGTTTTGCGGTGGTGTGCGGCGATATGCATTCGCTGTGCTGATTGCATGCAGGCAAATGATGGTGATGTGTGATAGATAGCGGCGAACGGATAAGTTTATGTAAATCAGCTACTTTCACGGCCAGTTAAGGCCAGTGCTTGGCTCTCCGGTAGCCCGTAATCGTATCACGCTTGTCACCAGATCCACGCTCGAGCGACATTGTGGGTGTTTGCATAAGTGTTTGTGTGTGAGTGTGTGGGTGTGTGTGCGCCGTGTGTTTGTTTTTATCAACATATCTGTTTTTTTTTTTTCTCTTCAAATATTTTTCTCTTTTGTTCCGTTGTGCGGTCCACATCACAGAAATGTTTCGCAGGCTTCGTGACACAGGGTAGCTTACGAGTGAATCAGTGAAGATTAGCAATTTCCTATTGAAACACAAGTGAATGTGTACGATTGAAATTGCTTCGCAACACGGGAAGGAAGCTCCGTTTGAGCATTGTTTGATAGTGAAAACGTGAAGCTGTCTGTGGTTTTGTGATAGTGAGATACGGTGATTAATAATAAAAAAAAAACCATCCCTCCAAAGCAGTACCCAGGGAAGCTTTTCGTCCTACCATGTTCAAATGAGTGTTCGTGTTCATAAAAGTGTAGTGAGTTGAAATTAATTAAAAAACAACAACTAATAAACACAAAAACAACAACAAACACATCGCAACGTTTTCGGCACGACACTGGATGACACTGCAGAGGAATCATCGTACCAGAGCAGAAGGTTCTTATCAACGCGGTTCACCATCAACACGCTTCCCATTTCGGCAGGTAGTGATAAATGCGTTAATTGTACTTACCCTCTTTATCGTACTGCGGTATTTGACGAGTGGCTAAAAATAGTGCGAATGCCTTCCTACCAAATAAAACAAAAAATTAAGCAAAAATCCCTTTCAAGCCCGTTCCCATTTGCGAAAGTTCCCATAAATTAGGTACATATAAAGTTTACAGTTTTGCTGTTTTCCCAAACGCCGCTGCGTGATTTGCTGGATGTGTCTGGTAGTGCAAATTTGGTGCTTGAAATATTCATCGCGGGTTGTTGTTGTTCGAGGAGGTTAATTGGAATTTATCTCCCAGCCAGTGCGACATGCGACACATCCGCTTTTTGGCCGATAAACTTTCCTATCCATTATTCATTGCTAATGGTCTCGGAAATGTGACCCGGGGTGCAAAACTTTACCAATCAGCGATGTGTGCGGCACATAAAATGCGATAGCAGCATCGATGGAAAGATGAATCAAGGTTTTATAAGCCATTCCCAGGAACAGTCGTTATGCTTATCCGGTATCAACGTTTGATATCGTTCCGGAATCGCTGTGTCACAAACAATACGTTACCAGGAACTGGTAGCTACGGTGGGTTGATTTGCGGAAGTGTTTAATGCAAGAGGTCGTTTGCAGTACGGGTTATACATGCAAACCCTTTCAATTATAGTTGATATCAATAAAGCGTTCGGAATCTTAAAAAGCAGTGTAATTATTTAACACTAGAACTACCGCGAGGATTAAGCGCTTCTTTTATTGGTACTTACTTTATAAATAATACCAACAAATTGGAAAATGTTTTATTGTTTATTTGTTGGGGTTTCTGCCTTGGACTAGGTGTGTAAAAGTTTTGCTTCAATCGTGGTAAAATTATTAACAACCAAATTTTAATGTGTGTGATTGTTGTCAGTTGTCTTTAATCTTTTTAACGCAATTTAAAACAATATGTATTTGTGTAAAGTACAATTTTTTTAACATTCAAACGCTGTAATGCTATGAGTTAATGATAACCAGAGTGGTATGGAAAATGAATCAAAATTTAATATTTTTTCTGATCATCTTCAGAAGATGCTGCAACAAAGTGTTTACAAGCTACAGCAAAAGTACCAACTGCAAATTTGCTTGACTGTTTTGGTTTATTAAGAAATTTCACAACCCATGAAATTAAATTGATCAGCTTTTGGGCACTTGTGTTTCCTTGTTACAGCTCCATCTTATGTATGTGTGTGTTACGAAAAAAAAGGAGCTCTATCCGCAACCACACTCGCAAATGACTCTGCTTTTTATACGTTCCCATTAAATTCGTTCGAGTGTAAACAAAAACAAACCGTCAAAAAGTTAATTCGTCAATCTTTTCTCGCGTCGAACGTCTGACACACCATGAGTGTACATGTTTGCCATCACAGCGAAGGGATCGTTCTGTCTTTTTTTTTGTTCTCCCAAACAAGCCTCCTCTTATCCTCCTACCAACCCTGTTCTACAACCCCTTCTTCCCCATCCACCACTGGAGACGATCGATTTTGGCAGCAAATGGTTTGAAACGGCCACATTGATTCATTACCCGCTGAGTGTGCCAGCGAAAAAATGGCATATCATCTATTTCGCTCGAGTCGCGCACTTACCGTTAACCAAAAGGGCAAACTGCGTGAACAACGCGGAATACAAGCTTGTTGGGTAGCAAGGAAACCTAAAAGCCATAAAAAGTACTGCCGCTTTGGACCCAAGCACACACACACACACACACACGTACAGTAGCACCGCTACCTGCGAACCATTGATCGCCAAACGGCCTGGGGATGGGATCGTGCGTGAAGATGGCCGCGGCCAGGATCGGTACAGATATTCCACATTTCGCAGCTAATGTTCCGGTCATAATTAAGTTCCAAACCAGCTACTGCCCAACGGTAAAGTCGACCAGTGTTGTGGTGGGTCAAATAAATCAGGCGTAAGTAAAACAGTCGTACCGTACTGCACACCGGGACGGTGCACGATAAAGGCGGAAGCGGCACCGGGGAGTATTGATTTACGACACATGATTTACCATGTACGGCTGTCAGAGGGAGCAGCGCGCTCGGTACGATTCGGCAAAAACAAAGCTCTTCCACCCTCGGATCCCACCTTCATGGCAGGCAGGGAGACGACTTCGCCAACGGGCCCTGCACACTCGCCACCAATCGAGAATTAGCAGCCGGTCCGGTGTGGGGCCAGTACACTCGCAAAGTCATTAGCACGTCAATTAGTTGAGCACTACACTAAAAAAAAGCATCTCAGATGCACCGATTTGCTAAGCGAAGGTGGAGAATTCCATTCGTTTCGTGGCTAAGTTAGTAGAGTGGTGTACATTTCTTAGGCATTCGTTGGGTGTGCTGGTAGTACAACCGAGCTGACTGCCGTGCGAGAGAAGTAACAATTGCCAGCCGAAACGGTTCCGAAACACATTCCATATGGAACGGACAGGAGATCTTCGCTATCTCCAGATCGCTTGTTCTAGCCCCAAGTTGTGCGTACGGTGGATCGAGCAAAAAAGAAACATTTATCCACTGCCATCGATGACAGCTCGTAATGTAGCCCCTTAATTACCAGCACGCCAGACTTAGGGCGGTAATGGTCGAAGGTCATCTTGAGATCGTCCGTACGCTTTGCCGGTGGTCAATGTAGCGGTTCGGTTATGATCATCGTTTCAACCCTGCACACACACACACACACGTACTGCAAAAGCTGGGGCAAAAACCGTATTGAAAAGGTAATCAACTTCAGTAAAAATTAGATAGAGATAGATCTTCCACAGGCGGTAAACCGTTAAATGTTGGGGGAAAAAAGTGATCAGTTCTCTGCATACACTGTGTAGTGATTTGCAAATTTGTACACGAATTGCCAACAAGTTTGTCGATTGTTGGCACTATCCCTCGAACGAATCAAATTCCCTCAATTTTTCGTTGTTTTTTTCTTCTTGACGAACACCACCTCAGAACCGCCGCTGGTGATACTTGGGCGTTGAGAGTACTGTTTGCCTACAGCTCATCAGTCTAATCGCACGAACGCCTGCGGAAGCGATCACCGCACACTTCACCTTGCGTGACGAGGGATTGTTGAGGGCGGTAGGGCTCTTAAGGCAGGGGCAGAGCAGGGCAAAGATTAAGCTAAAGGTGTCCGACGATGCGACGGTTTGGCTTACGGTGTAAAAACACCGTGTTAAGTACCGGCAAACATACACCGCAACCATCGCCATCATGCGCCATCTAGTTGAAAAAGGGTGCAGATGAGGTGGTTCTGCGTCGCGGGTCTTGGACCGTATCTTGCAAACACATTGCCGGCAGGTACATGGAACGGGGACCTGTAACCAGTGAACCCAGACAAGCAGGGCAAAAACAAACCTGAACGCAACCCCGGTACACGCCACACACATGGTTAAAAGTGTATTTCAGCCGATGAGACGATGTATCTCGGTGAAGTACTTGAACGGTTCAATCTAATTATAGCTGGTCGATTCGGTTTGATCCGAAAAATCAAAAGAACGTACTTCTCCGGGCACGGGCGCACACGGCATTCAAATTAGCTGCACCGGTACGATGGTACCGGTGTGGTGTACGGCAAGGACCGTAGAATGGCGCAATGTGGACGTAATTAGCTGTTTACGTAAGTTATTCGCCACTCTCCGAGTGGGTTCCACCATTTCCAACATTACCCATGCATCTCGGCTTGCCGGTGGGAGGTTTTCTCTTGGCCATTTGGCCACTCGGGACGAGTTCGTTGATTCATGCTAAGGAAGCAACAACTGCCCGTCCGTTCGGCGTTAAAGCATTAGCAGAGGCATTAAAAGTAAATTTAATTTCCAGCTCGCTGGGCAATTCGGTGCAAACGTCGTGATGTTGCCAGGACGCGGGGAGTATTTAAGCTTGGCTAAGGCGGAAAATCTCGTTACATTTGTGCAGATTAAATTTTCTTTGAAGTCAAATGTTTACTTGTCATGCCGTTTTCGTTCTGGACAGGAAAACTTATGCTTGCTTGAGCACGCTTCAAGATATTTACTTTGATGCAAACAAGAGGCGGGAACAAAACTAATTTAACCTTTTTGTGTCATTTTGGATCGTTTAAAGTGTTGGAACGGGTATTGCACCGGTCTTGGACACCATCACAACCTGTCACACATCCTTCCTTCAGCAACAAGTTATTTCTAAAGCTGATCCGATTGGACGCCACTTGAGCGTCTTGTGTTACCGCTCCGGTTTGTGGTGTGACCGTACCGTACCAACCGTTCTGTGGTCCACCCGATTCCGGTGGCCTATCTTATCGCACGAGGTATGCGGGACGTACTCGTAGCTGCACGGGGCCGATAAACCTGCCACAGTTTATACCGAAGACAATAAGCCCTTACCCATGTGCCTCATTTTGAGCGATTAAAAAGCGCGAGAAGCAACGAGATAGAGTGAGGGAATAAAACGCAAAACGCCACTATTCCCGTTCCGCCAAATGCCATTAGCTACAAACTGGGCCACACGGTTAATCAGCACGCGGTACAAAGGGCCCACTAGATTGATCCGGCTTTAGGGGCCGAAAACGCTTTCAAGAGAATCCCGAGAAATTTCGAGCGCACCCTTTATCTGCACCACGGTACCCGCTTTGCTTCCGAGTGGTGTTCCGAGATATCTTCCGAGAGCTGCTGATAGCGATTATCGGACGCCATTCGTCGATAGTATGTTAAAGTGACCTGTGTGGTAGTGCATTTGTGGTTGTGTTAGATATATTGTCAACAGAGCCAAGCATTGGCCAAAGTTCGGTTCTCCCTGACTGACCTTAAGAGTCAGACTGCAATGAGTTGACAAAATTACGAACGGTGGCATTCGTCTAGACGGAGATCTTCCTGAAGGGGTTTATGTGCTGATATTTTTGCAAACTTTCACATCGAACTTCTAGCATTAAAATGAAGATGGCTTGAAACGGATGATGCAGCGAATGGAAAATACCGCAAATGCCAGTGATTGACAGTTTTTTAAAGCGCCTTTCAATCCACTTGGAAAGGAAGTAACTAACCCCTCCCGAACTCCCCCTCCCACCCCCAAACACATCGGTGCTATTTTGACGTGAGGCCAAGATAAGATAAAACTGCAGATCTTCCTTCAACCGGGGAACACACCGTTCATCGAAATGGGAAACAGAAGGCTAAACCCCTTCTTTTCGACACCCGACCACGTTTCGACAGGGATATAGATACAGTGACAGCTTGTACTACCGGTGCGGTACAGATTGACAGCAAACTCGTGTAGCTGATGTCAAGTCACAAATCTCCTTCGGTACACGATTTTTACACACCGAACCCTTCACAATCCTAATCGGACGCTGGGCGCATGAGAGCAACGAAAAAAACAACGTGTATTGAAAGACGTTACGGTCTTCCTGCACATCAGTCCGCGTGATTGTCGATGACCGCCCGATAGGCAAGCGTACGATATTGACTGAACGATGATAGGATGATTAATCAGTCACGATTGTGTCATCGGCTATCATACCCTGTTGTACCCATTTCCTCCGGATGCCCACGCCGGATCGCAAATGTTTGCCTAGATAAGCAATGTTGCCAATATGTACTTCATCTCCCGCTACAATCTGTCCCAATAGTACACACTTTTATCTTGTCCACGGGTTCACACGCACGTACCCGCTGTGTATGTGCTCGTAACGCAACGGCGATACACGGTGGAACAATTGTAATGTCAGATATGACACTCCGCACTACAAACAGCCAGTTGCCAGCGTGTTTGTGTGTCTCAAGAGGAAAGATGGCCAAAATCATTCGGTTGAATCCAGTATTTCTGGGCGAAAGAAAAAAAAATACATCGGCTCCAGCACCAACAAAAAAAAACGCCCCTGAACAACCCCAAAAATCTAATTAACATCAAAACTACAGGCACGAGATAAGGCGCCCGGTACGGGACAGGCACCGAAGTGACTGGTCAACAGGCGGTGGCGGTGACGGTGACCGTTTTAGGGCATATTTACATTGGCCGGTTCAACAACAAAAAAAAATGAAACCCCGAAGCAACGATAATATTACCCTTTTTTTCAGGGTTGGAGATCACCAGCGAGACTTGACACGTCCTTCCAGCACGGTTATCTGACCGTGTCACGTAGTGCCCGTGGACCCGGGTACTGGAACACCAATCGTATCGTATCGGGCAGAAGGTTGGGCTAAACGAGTGCCTATCTGTTGCAAAATTTTATCTGATCTTAATGGGTGGATTAGGATGGATGGAAGAAGCCGGAGCCCGGAATGTAGTTTCCCACGAAGTGGCGCTGATTATATGGCTCATTAGGAGCCGGCAAGCTTCGGAATGGGAAGTTTTAGGTGCTTTGAGAAGACAGAAGTGGATAAAGCACGAAGTTAACAGAGAACAAGTTGGCGATGAAACTGGCTCATCGAAATATGACCATGCGTTTCAATCTCATTCTTATGTCACGTTTCGGATATGAATGAGACGTGCTCCGGAGAACTTCTATCAACCTGTAGAATCAAATGGGATGATATTTTTCGATGTTGGGTCTCCAAACACCCTGAGGTGGCTCAAAAATGTCGGAATGTAACACAAACCCTACCTTGAAACAGAACTGAAAATGTGTGCTAAATGCTCAAAAATATGCTTCACCTTACCAACACACACTATGGAGGGCTCTTAAAGTCGTGCAAACTAGGTAGTAAATCATTAAATCTGGCACCGGAAGTTCTAGCAACCGTTCCCCGATCTTTGTCTCCCTCACTCTCTCTCTCTTTCTTTCCCTTTCCCATCTTCCTACCCGAGTATACTCATGACCGATGACAGTTGACAGCTAAAAGCGGCTAGCAGCACCGACACTAATGTCTCCAGTAGACCCGTCCAGGGCCCCGTCATCATCCGGCAGGTTGGCAGGTTGTCAGCTAGCAAAACATTTCTCTCCCTTTCCCCTTCATCCGTCACCCAACCTTCCGTTTCACCCGGTTGGCATTGCCGGTGCCAGAGGAATCCACCCTGCGACCGGTGACTAGGTGACGTAGTCGGATGCAAAGGGAACTAGCACGGGCGATGACGGATTCGTGTTGCTGGTTGTGTCGCGCACATTATTGTTTTTATTGCTATTTTAGCCGTTTTCGTAATGTGCTGGCGTGGCCGTCAGTGGGCGGGTTCGGGATAAAAGGGGCCACCGGTTCTGCCCGCAACCCGCGCAAAAACACATTATCTATGATGGAATAATCCATGAGACAAGTATTAATGGAAATCGTTAGTCGAGGGCGCAATCCCTCGACGAAAGCGCGAAAATTGCTCCGATGAAAAGTGTGTCAAGACTTGGCAGCTAGCGCCGGATCGACGCTACCGCCCTCACCATCATTACACCGTCATCATCATTATCATCATCATCTACATTTTCTTCCTGTTTTATAGCTGACACATAGCGGCAGGCGTTGTTGGTTTTTGTCGATATTTTTCGTCTTTTGCTTCGCTTACATTTCCTCGAAGAGAGGGTAAATGCAGTCGCCTTGCGCCATGCGGCCACGCAGTGACAAACACCTCCTGGCTCGTCGTCGCTCGTCGAACAATATCGCAAGGTCAGAGGAACCGCACTGGTGTGCTGGGTGAGGGGAGAAACATTGGAACCATATCTGCGCATCGTCGTTCTATAAATAAACAAAATGAAGGCAAGACTTTTCGGAAGAGGAAGAGCTTCCCTGTCCATTTCTTTCATAGCCTGTGTTTGTGCATGTGGATGTGTGTGTGTGTGCGAGAGTTTTTCGCTTCCTTCCGTACCGAATCAAATGACCGAGCGGAATCGTTTGGCCACTGTGTTACGTTCTACTGGTCCGGTGCGATAGTTCAATTTTGGTACGAAATGCCGCACCGCACCGTTCCGGACCAATAAGCGATCATTGATTCTTATGATGATCGGAATTCTATATCTGCTGACATGATACCATTGTTTGTTTGTGGGTTCGGATGGCTAGTCGAATGTTGGCGTACGGATGCAGACGTTTGCAGACCATTTCCTCCAAACGGATGCGGAATGTTCTGCCGGCAGCGATTGTCCGTCAAGTGTCATGTGTGGGAAGATTTACCAATCTCCTTTTGGCTGTGTTCGTAATCAAGGGGAAATAATATGGTATGTGAGCATGTATCGAGTAGTGAATGTAATAAATATTGCAGATAAATTTGCCGTGATTTAAGCATGGGATAGGACGTCGAACGGAACACTTTCTTTGCGGTTATTGTTTCTGAAAGTGTCAATTGTATTAAAGTAAGTAAACGAATCTTTGTAGAAGATCGACTTATCTTCAGTTAAGAGTCATTCGAAACTTGAATCGAATTGATTAGTTCAATGTATCAATTATTTAAAAACGGTTCAAAATCATTTTCAAAGGAACGTACTAACATTGTGCGTCAACCGTAAAGGATTAAAAGATCTCAAAACGGTCCCAAAACGGGAAACCAAACGTACCAAACAATATTCTCGTGCTGCTACTACGCCTAAAAAGAAAGAACATCCACCAACTGAGGGTGATGCTTAAAGGTGTGTAAAGCATTCGACTGGCAAATGAGCAAATCGAACAGACAGACGGACAGTCGGTACAATCTCGGTACCCCCTCGGGAAGTAGTCGCACGTACAAGAGCCAACTGTAAACAGTGAGCAAACCAGCGATGGCGCTGATCGTACTGGCCACTGTTTACAGCAGGAAAGGAAAGCACATTCCGTAGGGTTTTTGTTTTCTTTCTTTGGCGCAAGTTTTCCTTCGTCATTCTGGGCGGCAGACGAGCGCGGCTCCAGTGAGGGGCTCCTCCTGCCACGACACAGTGTCATACGTCCTGCCATTTGCTACCACGGAGCGGGGAAACGTTTACATGAATGAGTGAGTAAATATTAACATCCTCTTGGGGTGTGTGTTTCTCAAGAGCACCCGGATTGCCCGGAGGCGTTGGACGGAGAAACGTCAAGAGAAGCAACCCATGCTGAAGATGCCGACATTCGGTCTGAATTTTGTACCATCGTGGGGTTGGGGATGGTTTTGGGCCCATAAACACGTACTCGGTTGGTTCATCAATTTTGACGCTCATTTCCAAGGCGACAGCGTTATCTGGTTTGTCGCAAAGCATATTGGCCACTTGTCTGCGTTTGGTTGAATATCGTAGATTGACTATTGATATGGTCCCGTATAATTGTTCCTCATTCAATGGAACTCGACCTATCTTTCTTCTAGATGGTACACAAACTATTCAAACGATGACGATATCATTCAAACATCAGCTAATCATGATGCTTAGAAATGAATGAATGAAAACTCGAATGTTATGGTTTATATCGTTGGGCAGAAGTTGTTTATACGTTTATCGTAAACAAAATAATAATGAGATCAAAGCCTTGAAGATGCATAAACTTAGCCTCGTTCCTACGGTAGTTGTATTATGTTGTTAAATCGGTGTGTACACATACATTTTCAAAAATTTCTAGACAATTCCAATCCAAAAAAAAACGACGTATGATAAGACATCTTACGCAGTCTTATATTTCCCTGAGGACAACAATGTTGCTAACCACTGTTCTCAAATAGTGTGTGGCAGACGACTCCTTTCCTTAAGGTTATTACTACTCAAACAAACAAACATACAGATGAGTGCATTTGTGCAAGCGCGTGCAAGCTGCAGTTGCACAAAAGTTCGTCCGCCACACTTTGGACAGTGTCAAGTGTCATTAAAATGAAGTCTATTTGTTTGGCCGAATGCATATATTTGCTACACCCTTTATTCTGCCGCCATTGGCGTCGTGTTTATACAGTGCCTAACACCATCCATTCAAGCTTAAGTTTACATGTTAATAATCGTATTTGGATCCCGAGCCGAACGGACAGACCGAACCGTGGTGTGGTTGATAAATATTTGCATTCTTTTCTCCGTCGTGCTAGGGGCGTGCTCTGCACCAGTAATGTATGCGCTGGCCCTTTTTGCGAAATGGGTTCTAGTTTAAGGGCATCGCGTAATATGCAGAATCGCTAAGCGCCTTCGACTACGCTCACTTGCACTCCCGGCACATTACGCGCGCGAATGCACTAAAGTGTGCTTTATGTTTGGGTACGGTACTCGCAGCGAACCATACAGTGTTGCAGTTATTTAATGCTAAAAAAGAGAACGATAACGAACTGACAACTTAAGTCGGAGTACTTTGAAGTGTGTAATGTCGATTGTTCACTTGCACTAGAGAAAGACGCGAGGAGTGAGCGCGCGAGCAAGCATTAAACACGTTGGCTTGCAATATGTACTTTTGGCATTGCTCTCTATCGTTGGAAAAGGTATAATAATAATGTAAATCATTTGTATTAATACGAACATTCCATTACCACTATACCATTGCCTTTACAATGACTGAAACCAGTCAACATCAAAGCGTATTCTTGAATTGTTTTCTCCCTCAGCAGCACTATGACGTAGTTGGGAACTTTTCCATTATTGTTCAGCCATGAGCAGATACTACATATCAAAAATAACTTTCCCAGATGTTTCATATTCCAAAGGATAACTGTATGCTCCTCAACTGCCATTGAACAATGAATTATAAAGCTATATATTACATTATGGATACACATTATTCGCAGATTGTTGAAGGCAAAGTTGTTCGTATAAACTATCAAACGATTTTAATTCCTTACTTTTCCCACTTGAAGTATTTCCCGCACGGTAGATGATGATATACCACTAGTTTGAGAAAGTGAAACACTTCGGAACAATTCCTGTTAAACTTTATTGATAGCTTAATAATTTTAATAGCTACTAAACGTTTGCGAGTTTAATATTTCCATCATGCATGCATCAACTCCACAAAATCCTTGTGGTTAGGTTTATCAATAATTATTTATGATCGATGGTCTCCATAACCGTCTTATACCGGTAGATAAGATTGTGCAATACACCCAAAGGGTGGCAATAAAGCTATACGTAGCAAAATATAACTGCATTCCTTGCCGTTCACAACGGGCGCTGGTGAAAACAGCTCGACTGACAGATAAAACCCAATAAGAAACGGACCATTGCTGCCCCACATTATCATCGACACAGACGCTGTTGTGCAAGAAATGCACATTTATTAAACTGATGTTGTCGGCAGATGCTTGGGCGCTTGTACAATGTGACTGACTATGAGAAAGTGTGCAAAGTGTTTTTCAGTTGTTTGTTTTCGGATCAGATATTGAGGCAGAAGTGTGCTAATTGGCTTCTTATAATCAGCGAATATGATTGAAATGCAGCTCATATGTATATTATTATGTATATTAACCAAGGAATATTTCAAGGTCTACCTATGGGCGTTATTAGCTTTGGAAACAAAAGGAACAACAACAATAATTGATTCATTGAAGTGAAATCAGTTCTACTGTAAATGGGTAAACAGCATAGCAGCTGAGTTTAAGTTTATTCTTAATGCTATTTTGATCTTGTAAGAAAGTTATTGAATATTTGGGTTTCTCAATGATAACCCCATGTTTGAAAACATTGAAAACTGTTTGATAGTTTCTGGGGCATGATTGCTTTTATGGGACATAAATATAACAAATTTAAAATAAATGAAATAAGTTTATTCATATAAATTGTAAAAAATGCAACACTTTTAGAAACATGAATGCAACTCAGTAAATTAACTTTACATGGAGGTACTTAAAAAGACAATCAATTACACTAACATGTTTATCAAGATCAAAAGTCAAAATAGAAGCAAAATAACAGTTCAATTCCACCGACCGGCAAAACCAAAGAGGAGCATTTCTATCCATCTATCTAGCCAACACCGTTAGCTCGCACCAATCCTTTTCATGCTGATTGTGAAATTGAACTACCGACCCGCTATGCACTATTGCTTTTCATATCTACCAATAACGTCCTAATCAGTGGTCCTGCACATCCGCCCAAAGTGGGTCCATCAAACGGATCCGTTGCATTCGCGTGTCGCTGCTGGTATTGATTTATTTATCTTCTCCGCCGGTTTTGCAATGAAACACGTCCAAAGAAACACAGCTCGTCCGGGGTATCTCCGTCATATCCGGCACCAATATCACGCGTCCATGCAACCGACCGTAAGGCTAACCTATTCATGCGAGTAGCTAATTTTACAGCATTGGTTAGTGCTGCATCCTGCTAATTCAATTCCCGGCACTTCATCCGGTATCATCGTTGCCGGATGCGGGCTTTGCGGGATGGCCGGAAAAATCGATAACTGTCGGATGGCATAATTTAATGTGCACTGTATTTCACACAGCATGCGTACACACATACACACATATATATATATTTTCGAGTTGCCTCACCAGTGTGGCCCACATCAAAGTTCGTCTGCCATGCTGAGCGACGATGTGCAGCATTGGAAAGTTATACTCAGTGATGTATTTATTCGTTTCTTTGGCACCACTAACTATCAGAAACAACCCTGACATCCGTATGACGTAAAGGACCAGCCTTCGTATGTGAACCATCTACCGTTATGTCACAGGTCTGGTCAACATCCCCGTGGGCAATGAAGTCGAAAGTCAATGTCGATTGCGACATGGAGAGGTTCGTAGCATCTGTTCCTTTGCTAACGAAGCCTCGGATCGAATGGAACCTCTAACGAAGGATCTATTACTTTCGACCCTCAAACCATATCCATGTCACCTTCGTACATAGGCTGTTTTTTTCGTGCAGAGAAAATACAACAGTTCGCCCTTATGTTAAGAGATGCTCTTGCTGTTCTAGAAAGAAAATGGGAATGTATGAAAAAAAAGAAAGCTCTAACCATAAAGCGACAGCTGTGCAAACAAAGTGCAAACATTCCAGCTTCACGTACGACCTGTACGTATCACTGTGGGTTGGAACGTTCCGCAAGCGTGTGTGTGTATGTTTTTGTTTTATTCGCTCTCTTCACGTTCATTAAAAGATGCTTGCATGCAAACGGGCCCGATGGCACAGGGCGGTTACTGATGAGACGTTTTAATGCGACACAGGTGGAATAACAACGGGTTTTACAAACGATAGTGCGGCAACTGTATGCTCGTAACATGGTTGAATCCTTTGCCGACACTAATCTTTCAGTAATTCCCTTGATGGTGCGTTTCATTTACTAACATTCACCAGCATCGTCTCGGAACGTGCGTGGGCATGTGAGCTTATAAAGTACGTGCCCTAAAGAATGTTGGCTTCCTTTCGCGCAGGGAACACACACCGGGTTGCGGTCACTACCACACTAATAACGTGGGGCAGATAAACTCGTTCGAAAGGTGATCTCGCAATTGATAGTGATGACGTCCCATCAGTCCATAAGCTCGTCAGGATGTGCACATTACCTGATGTGGCCTATCTCGCACGGCTTACCGTTTTGGTTTGTGCAAAGTTTTTGCCCGTGATATCATTCATCCATCGAGACAACAGTTAAGTTTCGGGTTGTATCGCACCGAAGGTCGAAACTGGCGAAGATTAAGCACGGGTGGATGGGTTTCGGGTTTTTCGATTTGCATAAAACCGACCCATGCCCCGAATAATGCCCGCTTGGGACCGGGTATAAGGACGGATGGTGGCGACGCGCGGTACAAGGTGCAAGGATTTGGGATTTGATTAGTTTGCCCTTTCATAACCTCAAAATGTGTACCGTGTTATCGCGTGTGTGCGTCTTTCGGATGGTTTTCATTTCTCACACGATATATATATCAGTTCGAAGGTCCTTATCCCATCCAACACCTGAAATGTATAGCTTGAAGTGACGGGTGACGGTTGTAATTTGAGGCGATCCCATCAGTCTCACCAAACTAGCAACAATTACGTAGAGATAGCTTTGAGCCGTGATTTTGGAAACGTAGTAGAAAGATAAATAACTTGAGGGCTTGCGCATCTAACACCCGTCGTAGCTACGGTGTACGGAAGAAATATTGCATTCTGTAAAAAAAATAGATCCATCTCTACACACAACCTGACACCATTGTGTCAATAAAAATGGAAATTAAAGTATGAGCTCGTGAAGCACATTCTACACATCAATACAATCATAAATATCAGCAGTTTGGCATCGAAGCTGACAGTAATGCATTTTCCGCTGCCAAAAACAACGCTTTAACAAATGTGCGGCTGATGAATGGGTAAACTGTTGTCCTTCGCTGTCAGCCATCTTGTGCATACGTTGATCTTGCAGCGCCTCGGTATCACTGCACAAGCAAGAGCACGGTAATATGTGTGACTGCGTTTAAACTGTGTATGAAGAAAACCCCCAATTAGAATTCCAACCGAACGCAAGCAGGCAATCCCGAACATTCCCGCCTAACGAACTAGCTTGAGCCACAGTATTGTGGCGTAATGAATTGCAAACTGCTTCCCCGTACCATCCCCATACAACCGTCCCCATGTGTTGCCAGTCAAACCCACTCCAATGCCACTTCCGTGTGCAACGCTGTAGTGCGATCGCGAAGAGGAGCTCGGGAGGATTTCCACTGCAATTTGCCATGTTTCGTTAGTGACATGCCGCTGTCTCCCGGTTTACCGTACAGTCGCGCAACTTGCTTTGTTTGCTAATTTTCTTTTCAGTTCTCGCTGGGTGTGTGGGGTCGATAATAGGTGAAGTTTTTTCAACAACAACAACAAAAAACACCACACATTTGTCCTTGACTGTGGTGATGGATATGGCATCGTGTGCATGCGCCCTCCGATGTCAACGTGTTTTGCCCGCAATTGCCCGTTGGGCTGGGATGGATAAATAGATGTCCTCATTAGCGTGTGTATGGATGAACTATTTAAAATTAACCACTTCATTCAACGGCTCCATTTCCCGGAGGTGATGTAGCAGCAGCAGCAGAAAATCAAAACCGCTCCATTTTGCTTCGTTCCGACTCGGGACGTGCAATGCAGCGCATCGCATGCACATTGCAGGCAAGCAACGGATGGAGTTCCGTGAAGCTCCAGGCAGCGTACGCAGTCTTAGCCAAAACCCAACTATTTATTGCGCTGACAGCATTAATCTACATTGCGGTTCGGTCGGCGGATGGGATAAGCGCCGTACATCCATACGGGATATATGCGCACAACTCACTTACAAGTGGCACTGGCAGTGGCAAAAACCCATCAGCTACTAACTGCTGTTAAACATGCAAATCGTAGCGAGTGTTCACGCTGTGCCTGCATTGCCATGGATGTCATAGGAAGGTTGACCCCGAATCCACACCGCACAGCCGGTAGAGCTCTGGCGGTTTTTCCTTCCCTCGTTAAGGCTTCGGAGAATGTAAGAAAATGTTCATCCGCTCTCATTACCCACATGGCTTTATTCGTGAACTGATTTCGCACATACGGCCTCCAGCATATCTTAGGCATGCGTCTGGCTATTGTCTTTGAGCGATCTTTTGCCGGTAGGTGATTGGATTATGATAAGCCAAGATTAGCGTAACCTTATCGTGGGTAAGGGTAAGAAACACATATTACACAGCCTGTAGCAGATAAAATGATTAACGGATGAAAGGATGAGATTTCTATAGAAAATGTGTTTTAAATGAAGCATTAATCTAAATCGTTACAGGAAGCATAGGTTATGACATTTCGCCATTCCGTTAAAGGTTAAAGAGCAATGTGTATTTAAAACTCATAAACACGTACAATAGATGATGCAGTTAAAAGTAATATCAGTTAAATTAAAATAAAATTCATTAAAATTGTAATGTTGTTTGATATATTTACAGAAAGTATATGCAACCACTGGAGCGGTGCACGTAAATTCTCCGTCTAGTTATTGTGTTAAGACTTAAAATCTAGCATAAAAAATGTTGACTCTGAATACAGTTTCAAAATTGTTTAGATAGTGATGTACATCAAAATTTATTCGTCTAACCATCTGTGTGACACTTTTTCTTTCATGATTAGGAGGTTTGTCATTCATAGTTCTGCATGAGGCGTTCTATTTTTGTAACCTTTGTCAGAGATTTTACTAAGATATTCCAACTCCTCGAAGACATACAATAAACATATAATAGTTACGTCGCAAGCAGGCTCCTAATCATTAATCGAATAACTTACTACACTTCGAAAACGATGTCTCATCAGACGCTAAGCCTCACACGACGCGATTAAACGCGTGACTGGTACAATGTCGTCATGCAAAAAGATGTCGATGAAGACAGGTGGTTGATAAACGTATGCTTCAGAAAGAGCTTCACAGAAACCGGTTTTCACGGCCCGTAGTGGGCAACAGTGACCGGAACAGCAATGGACATGACGTCGTAGAACGTACAACAACACGACACCTAAGCTGGATGAACCATTCGACCACTTGATCGATTCCCTCAGACACGTTCGCCTATTGCCGTTTTCTAAATTCTCTCATTGGTTAATAATAGCCGTTATTCTGCCAAAAAGTACCTTTGTGATGTTGTGTACTTAAACACAAACAAAAAATTGTAGACAAAAAATCTTATTATCAGACATTTGATAGCGTCACATTTACCGATTTTACGTCAAACCAGCACGTCACCAACTATGCCAGTTGTCGCTCAAGGGAATTCGTTTGTCGAAAAGATCGCTCGACAACTGCTCGAACTGCTGACGGCTACAGAAGATAGTTGTCTGCCATCGATCGCATCTGGAAAAGGCTGCCCTCTGCAAACGAAGCGTACAAGTGCGATCAATGAAGCTAACTTACCATTCATAATCGATGCTAATTGACTGTCGATGAGGTGAGAAGAGGTGAAGTACTTCAATCTGCCCGCTCTCCCCCGGTCCGGGCGCCACAAACGCAAACCGGGCAGACCTTGCACAACGATCACCGGCTTGTCCACGGGACGTACACCATTGCCGAGGTGTGTACGAAGATCGTGTGCCAACCGTTGTAGTTGCTAGGACTGAAAGGGGAACGCTCCGAAGACGTGTGTATATACGTGAGCGGGATGGAAAAAGACTCCGCCGGTCCCGCTGGGCACTTGAAGATGATAGCTGATTGAATCACTCGACACTTCATGGTAATGCCGGAATTGAGCGAATTGCTCCCGTGGTGCGATTTCCGCTATTTTCCTTCACCGGCACCATCATCATCATCTTCATCAGCACCGCCACATCCATTCCGGCGCGGATGCAAATCGATATTGATTTTTAGTGCAAGAAGCTTCGGCAAAAGGGCAAAATTTATCCATCATCATGCTGGCTGGATAATGTGGCCCTATCGTGCTAAGTGAAGCGGAGTAAAATTCTCGCGCTAATGCAATCACTGCACACGGCCACGGGAAGGTAATTCCGGCCGCATTTCAATCTGAACCGAGTAACGAATGGCGAGTGAATGTGCAAGCGCTTTGTCGGTCTCTTTCATGCCATTTGCTGCATTACCAATTCATCACCGTCACCATGGCCAGGGCACTCAGTGGGCTAGATTAACCCAACCACCGTGAACGTTAGATAAGATCCCTAGCCGAAGGATAAAATCTCCAAGGCCGGGAAAGTGCACTTCAGGTGAAGCACCGGAACAATCTATCAGATGACTTTTTTCGTTATTCTGGAAAATAATTTCCATTCTTTATGAATCCGGGTGGGTTACATTTGGCTAGGGAAGATGCAGCTCTGAATGAATATTAAACATTTGTTTACAAATGGGAAGGAAAAAAAGACACCAATGTGAATAGCTTTATTGGAGTTGTGTGCACTTTTAACCTTGCGATACTTTCCCCGTCTACTGTTCAATGTGCTTTGAATGAGAGTTCTTTAAAGAATTCCGTAACGCAAAGTATACGTTGCACTTAAAACAATGTTGCACAACACGCCCTGCTGCATATTTGTTCTAGCGCGTGAATGTTGGCTGTTTGTCGCGGCTCACATCATCCGCAGTGAGAAATTAGTCCCCATCAGTGTAACGGTGCCAGTGTTAATCATTCGCGGTACATAAAAACAACACCCAGCATCACTGTGTGTGCCTCTGCTGGGGCACACGAGACACAACTCGTGGCTTGCACACGCACGGGTAGACAATCGACCCCGGACTCACCCACACGTAACACATCACGAAAGAGTGCCAAAAAGTGCATACGGCCCCACTTTTTGCCGCGTCGTGTGCAATTGTATTGCCCGTTTGTACTGATCGAGGTCACAAAGTCAGCTGCATTGTGCACTGAAATTTCATCCAATTACACTAATAATGAAACGAAATCGCATGTGCATTCAACGCGAAAGTGGCAGCTGTCCCCCGCCCCCCTCGAAAGCTGGTTCCGGAAAGGAAAAAGGAGAGACGAGGAGATGCGATGACAGCGGGTGCACATCGGTATCGTAAGCGGGCGTCAAACGCGAAATGCATCATAGTTTCAGCCGATTAAACAAGAACCCGTCCGTGACTGTCAACCGGGCGGCGTTGTGATTGTAAGGGGAAAAAATGGAAACAATCAAGATACTGGCGGTGCCATTTGCTTCGTTTTCGTCTCGGTAAACATCTTACATCCACTGTCTGATGCTTGTCCGGTTCTTACCACCCGGCTAATGCTGTCACAAGGCACAGGGCTGAGAGCCGTATGAAGCGATCAACAAAGAGCAAGTGCAGATAACATCAGCAGCAAGTGGTTTAACATGCTTGTTGCCATGTAATACTCCCATGAAGTGTGGGCAAAGTGAAATTTAGTGCTCCGCTTTTCTATAAGTAATCTCCGAGAATTGGTTACATGTCTGAAGCGATCTAAGTAACAGCGTTAACTGATTAGAAAAGTGTAGAAGAAATATGTTTTAAGACAATTTTAGAATTTTCGTTCAAGATGAGAGAGTACAAAAAATGCATATAATTGCTGTAATTGAACGAAAAGATTTGTTCACAAAATTTAGAGAGAACAACAGCTACAAACAATATGTCAATTAGTATTTGAACCTGTCGTTGTTTGGCACGCTTTGAGTTGAGTAAATATTGAACTGCTTACATTGTCTTGTGCGACTCAAAGTGGTCCAAAAGGGATTTTTAAAGAAATATAAATGTTATTTGCAATGTCGAGAAGCGATCTTGTGTTGGCCATCCCTCACCAGACGTCGTAGCAAAGTGCAGCAGAACCTAAAGGTGAAGATCAAAGGCAACGTGATGTTTTCGGTTCCTTCGCTAACACCAATTCGTAGCTATCAGTCAAACATTGAAGAAATACACGATCAATATCGACTTTGTTATGTGAAAGTGTCGGATCAGAAGCATCTGACCAGCGCACAGAAGGAGAAGGAAGTGACTGAAGATTTGGTTACAAAATTAGTATTCGAATTAAAGAAATTGTTTTGGCGAAGATTACTAACCATCCTAATGGCACTCAGAAACGCTGGGTAGAATTTTTTTTACGTACCAAGGAAGTCATTCGGAGATTTAAATCCAATAACTTTGAGGCCAACACAGAGTGACAGGTGATGGCCACGATCAGATCAAACCAATTTCTACCCTTGTTGTGTGAGGGTATTGGTTAATGTTCTGGTCTGTTGATCTGTCCTATTTAATATAGGATTCAAAGAAGCTATATTGCATTCAATGATCTTTAACACCTTTTTTATCGTCCCTCAAAATTTGTCCATTATTTTTTTGCACACATTATTGCATCTCGGGCAGTATTTATACTGAATTCTTTATCAACAACTTTTTTTGTTTTAAAATGCATCGGGCACATTATCGTTAAAAGATAATATGTATAACAATTAAAGTGCGCCATTCGACGTCGCACGAAGATAAATCAGTCTCATTTCATTCACAAACTGCAATACCAGTTCTCGCGCGCGTACGTGCATCCGCTTAACGATTGTTGCGCGAGCCAATAGTGCAATAAATCACCGCATGGACACGGTCCCGGTGCAGTGGGCATGTGGACGAGTGTGCAATAAGCAGCGTCACCGTCAGCGCCACACGGTGTATGGTGGTCCACGGGTGTTGTCGTGCGCCACCATCGGCACGGCACAATGCGCAACTGCCGGGACGCGCATTCACGCCCAGCTGACGACTTCCTGTCAGTCGCCGGTTGCCCCAATCCCAGTTCCCAGCCCATCCCATTAGTGCAGCGGAACGAAACAATTAAACAAGACCATACTTAGCATGGGTTTGTCAATGCGCAAGCAAACATAGATAACAGAAACGGTACGCCAACCGACGCGTTCCACCCTATACGGGTTGAATTGTGCACTACGGTTCCGCTCCCCCATTCACGAGTTTGAGTGCCCTCGTGAGAGTGAGTGCTCATTTCCTTCCTCATGTGGATGTTTGCGTACTTCTTCCGAACCACCTCACCCCTCCCAACCGCTCCTACCCTCTACACAAGGCAATTATAATATTGACATACCGATGGTCCCGACACTCGCATAATTTACATCGCATCTGGACGATTCCCACAGCCGTGTGCCGTGCAGTTGGTGGAGGAAATCTTCACTACTAGATGATACAACGACGACTATCATCGTTATCGCGCGATAGTGAGGGATATGGGAACATAAAGTGTGCCAAATTAATTAGTTCAATAAGCAATCATGCTCTGACAGGGAGATTGATGAACCGATCAAGCTGATTGAGGATTGCCGGGGGACGGTGGCCCACCACAAAAGGAATTAAGCAAAAGGCAGCTAAAAATATGCTGCTGTGGGATGTGCGATGAATACATTACTTTCATTTGTATTCGACCAACATGGTCGAACAACATCTAAAAATAGACTAACGGTGCAGATTTATTGGACCGCCTTTGCGTCGGTTATTTTGGACGTTGAAACTGGAACCAGACAGCTAGTCCGATGCAATTATTGAGGAGAAAAAATGCAACCCCTATCACACAGCCATCAGCACAAACAATGGAAAAGCATAATTTCATGCACGTTGGTAGTATATAATTGAATTTCGGTTGCACCGAACCCACGCATCGACCGGGTGGTCGATGTTATAGCCCAAAAAAGGAGAAGAGAAGGGCGATAAATTGATTATGCTTTCAGACCGGAAGTTTTGCCTAAAGAACACACACGCACATACATTTGTTTAAAAATGACACAGTTTGCAGCGGGACGCCGAGTTCGCTTGTTTACGATGGGGGTGAGCGGCGAAATTAATTACGTGTGAAAAGCAACACCAACGCGCGAACCATCAGGTGCGGGTGGTTAGTGCTGACCAATGGTGTATGGCGGGTACGGAAGCAGCTAAACATCGGGGCAAGGTGTCATGTTCCGGTTGAGCGTGCAATGTAAATTATATGTACAATGAACAAGCTTGATTTACTACTGTTTGGCTGGTAATGGGTTGTGTTTTACTGTGAATTGAGAACAAACTTTTTGCTGCTTGGAAGGTCAGGCTTTCGATATTTGCCCGTTGGGGTGGGTGGAGATGGCACATAAATTCATGCTAGTTTAGTGTATGTAACGGTGGGGAAATGATCGCAGCAGACTTTGGACAACAAGAGAGTTGATAAGTGTTACTAGGCTCAGATAATGATTGCAACAGTTATTGATGGCACAAATGTAAATAATTTGCAGGACACAGATCTGCGCAAATGACAAAATATTTGAATAAAAAATGTACATAGAATGAAACAATGGATTTTATTCAACCATTGATGTTTTCAAACGATCAAAGATCCAGACGCGATTACGTTCGACCACAAGATGCTGCTTTGGTTTTTGACTAATTGAGCCTAATTGAGAATTTTTTGATTTGGAAACCACAATTTAGCAAGAAGTAGGATGAAGATGGAGTTTGTGATGAGCAATCCTTTCCAAATAAACTTAATAGACAATTTTGCACAATATTGCCTAACATTTTAGTGCTAAAAAGCAGGATACTTGCTTGAACGCCCTATACTTTTGTTCGTTTATAGATGCTTAGGTTTCAATAGAACCATGAAGCTTCAGCTTACGTCAACAGAACACATGTATAGGATATTCCCAGAACTCGCAAACACTTCCACCAATTGATCTCTTCATCCCCTATTGGTAATGAATTGTTCCAAGTCTAATAGAAAAACAACAAAATTGTTATACACGCTGTACCCTTGTACAGGAAATAATAAAAAAAGCAAGTCGATTTTCTTTTCGCACCATAAACACCCATAAAGCACGACCCTGACCCATACCGTTCGATGTCTATAAATTTCATCCGGCACGAAAGAATCGAATCCTGAGCGCGTGGCGTGAATGGGAGCGAGAGCGTTAATGATTCTAGACACCGGTGTAAAAGTTACCCTCGGTGGTCTAATAAACTTCACGTCACGAGAATCCGACACGAGTCGGCCCGGTCCGGAACGACACATATACCGGAACGACAGGTTGTTTCAGCAAATTGAATGAAGACAAATAAAGATAACCGACACACCGTTTGCCGGTGGTTGTGGGCCGTTCTTGGGATCTTAACACCTGTGCGCCGCTGGATGCGAAAAGCTTGACCATTCGCATCTCGAAACTCCCTCGGCGAGACACCGCACAATAACGGACGATGGTACCATGCTGAAGCACGCACTTCCCTTCATCCGACAGCGTAAACAAACCGAAACGCGTCCAGCGCGTTGGTTTTGCAGCAGATAACCCAGTTGGGGATGCCTTTTAGTGGACTTTACCTAAAGAGCGTGGGCGTTCATGGGCCGATGTTTGGTCTGCTTTGAAAGCAGTGTGTGATTTGATGCTGAGACGGCCTGCAGCTACATACAGGCACACACAAACACACACACAACATTAGATTTGCCGCTCGGTGGATGAAATACGGGAATCGGTGAATGATGTAGTTGACATTCATGCTCGGTGCGCGGTATTTTGGAACCGCAGCGCTTTTATGAACCATCAAGCTTCACGCTGATAAACCGGATGACTGCCCGCAGACTGTTTGTTACAAGCCGTGGTCCCAGTGGGTGTAAGATAATTCAAGAGAAAACTAATAAGCCATTAAATGTATGAATTGCTGAAAGATGCCTTGGTGCAATAAATGCACATGGTAGGCAAAGAACGATTATGTTACCGGGGAGAATGTAATGCTTCGCTACATTGAGCAGAATAACAAACTCATTAAATGAAGAAAAAAAAAAATATTATAACAAACTTAATATTAAACACTAGAAGGAATATAAGAGGAAGGAAGGAGTATTCTGGTATTCTGGAATATTCGAGAAATTCTTTGATTGTGAGGAGGATCTCCATTAGTGTATTGGTAGCGGCGCTTGTCTTCTCACGACAGGACCGGACCAAAATCCCATCCCGTCCAACTCTCCGTACGCAGGACTTTATATCTCGCTACGGGTAAATAACTTCGAAAGAAAGCCATAAATGGCAGGCCTAGATCTCTTGAGGTCTGAAGGCTCCCTGAAGAACCTCTAGAAAAAGAAGATGAAGATGTAGAATAAGAAGAAGAAGAAGAGGGTGTTTTTCGTTAGAACTTTCTTTTTTCTTTCGTATCGGCTTATTTTACCACTTAGCCGGATAGTCAGTCCTTGCAACGGGGGATTGGTCCATATCGCTGTATTTGAAATTAGTGTGCGCTCTGAACTGCTTATTCCCACAGAGCTCTGATAACATTTATTGCAAACTGAAATTTGTAGCTTGATCGCGTTTAGTTTGCTAACTTACTATGTGTGTCACAGTGTAGTACAGCCATTCATCGCTCTCTGTTGCCTTTCGAGGATCATTTATTATAAGTTTCGATTTACACTTTTACAAACGTTGAGAAACGTTCATCGCTTGCGGAAAATTGATTATTAGTACATTACGAACGCTCAGTACAATTGAGAGTGGGCCACGTAGAAAGGAAGCATCTTTCCCATTTCATATTGCCCGGTCTTACTGCCCAGATGGTGCTATTGTAATTGAAATAGCATTAACAAGAATTTGATGGAGCCCATGCCGAAAGCGCAGATTGAACCGAAAACCGGCAGCAATACTTTGGCAAATGCTTTCAAGTCGCGAAAGAAAAGATCTCGCTGTCTTCCACAGTAGTGAAACGCAATCATCGATACCGAAAATCGCTACCAACCCGGTGGGACGTGACGGCAAACGTACAATTCAATAAGAACACACGGGATATACAGAGCGCAACCATGGACGGTGGGACAATCGTCCAACGGGGGCCCAAAAGCTTCTGCTATCCCGCTGACTTTTCCGAAGCATGAAGCAAACGCAAACCGTGAACAAGCGGAGTGTAAATGATGCCATCCCGAAAAGGGGGGGTGGAAAAACAAACCAGATGGAAATTGATTAAATTTTGTGCACGACGTTTCGGTTCGGAACATAAACAAGCCCGCTCGGGAGCACTTGTTAGCGACATCGCGCTACATGAAACAATTTATGCGAGAACTGCCGGTGGCGGAGTTGTAGTAGGTGAATTTTTCATTTTATTTTACTGCCCACTTTGCTGTACCGTGCCTGATCCGGGACTGGTTGGGTCTTTAGCAGTTTGCAAATTGTCATTTAAGCTGTCCGAGTGCGAGCACAAATGAGTTCTTGCTTTTATGAGATCGCGTTTCGGGATGAAATGTTTACCTTCGTTAATAAACTACACGGGATCACCCATTGGGCAGCGGGCAAAGGATGTTGTAGGTCAAATCGTATTAAAACCGTTTCCAATCGACTTCAAAAGACCAGGCCGCCTTCTGATGGTGTTCGATCGATTACCAGCTTTGAGCGGATGTTTTGCGACACGTGGACGTTCTTTCTTATCGCAAAGCCAAATGTCAAGGTGTTTTCAGATACACACATCAACAACGGAAAACGTTACCTTCTCGCTCCGTTCAGCCAGTTACTCCCGGTGGACCATTGGCAACTAACGGCAAGGGACGGGTTTATGCAAGACATTCAATTTTCTCAGCACGTTCAAGCAAGATCGGATACATAAATTTGGACTCTTTATCGTAAATTCAAAAAAAGGATAACACACCGACTAAGCGAAAACCCAAAGTGATGTGATGGTTTTATGTTTTGCTCTTTTCTTCTTCGATATCCTTTTTTGTCCGTAAAATGTTGCACACCTTTTCAGGCCAGTGTCAGGGTTAGTTCGTCCGGACGGTGTGCGTCTTTTTGCTTATTTCTGTTGGTCAGTCCCACCAAACCATGCCTGCCGATGGCTGGCGATTGGTGATAAACGGAGCAGAAAGCGCTTCGTTACTCAATTTGAGTCAGCTTTTGGGAACACAATTACTCCCGGCACGATCCTTTCATGTTGTGGTATTCCTTTCGAACCTGCATCGTGGAACGTGTTATCGTGTTAAAGTTAACATATTTTGATGCTGACCCAGATTGGTTGCTTAGCGCATAAATTCAATTGATTTCCATCGCCAGGAATAAAAAGGGATGCTTTATTTCACGCACGGGTAAAGTTGTAACATTTCATTGAGGCAAACGTATCCAGTAGGAACGTTTGCTGGTGTTTTGAGAGAATTGTATGGTTAAGGCGAGAGATACAGGCAGTATTGATACCTAAAAAAATAGTCTCTTGAGGCTTAAGGCATGATTAATGTTTGCATCTGCAAGAAAGGCCTGTACAAAATGTTCAAACACGAACTTGACATATTCTTCATATCTTCATATTCTTCAGTGCTGGAAAAATTTTCAATCAAAATGGAGTTTTAAATCTTTGAACATCAACTTTATCGATTGAGATTTTCTATGACCTTTTAGCATCTCAGTAGGCTGGCTAATTTTAACATTTGTATCACTAGCAAGATCCAAATCATGTTATCCAATGCAGGTTGTGTATGTCTTTATTGTATATCGATAATTAATTAAGCGCTACTATCACACAAACACTGAAACCCAGCAGGATAATATAATCGTGACGCATCATTAGCTAATTTCGTTATTGGCCAACGATCAGACGATACGGAAGCAGTGAAGCAAACGAAAGCACAGCAAGCAAGAATTTCGTTTCATTTCTTTTCTCTTTTCGATGTTTTTTTTCTCCATCCTATCATGATGAAACCAATGAGCTTACTTCCCCAAACTCATTCTCAGTAAAGATGTACGAAATGTTTGTGCTGGGATCGACCATGCGGAATAAACGCGGGTCATTTATACAATCGGTTTCTGCAGCCGCTGGTAGAAAAGGAGATAAACTGAGATGTTGATTATGCGCGCAAAAAAAACTCTATACATCTTGCTTAGACTTTAACGATCGGTGAGAATGGGGACAGCGCAGCTTTCACTCAGCTATCCTTGCATGACGGTGCAGTTTGCGTGTGTGTTGTAGCAGGTTGGTAGAAAAAAATGTCCCAAAATTAACCATAATCGATTCAATTTGAATCGAAGAATGGCAAAAAATGAAAGACCATAAGATAAAGGGAGTTCCCCGTGGCGTATGTTTTATGGCAGTTTGTGAACCTCTTGTCTTGTACGTTCATCAAAACGTACCATATCTAGCTAAATCCGGGAACGAAGATTACCAGCAGGCTATCCGGATGGGAAAGCAAAACGAGACCACTATGTCAAGCTCTGCCGTCCCAGCGCCATCGCCGGAAAGGACCGGTAGCATTCGACGTGAAATCTCGAACCAGCGCCGACGGTGGTAGCAAGGGTTGGTGTCGTTTGCCAAACGCAACACGGCCATCAACCAAATCCACCAGATTTGTACACATGGACCGAAAATAGTGCAATAAATTCTCGTTACGCGTTGAGACTTAAACCTTTCGAGATAAAGTGGGGCCCCCATTAGGGAACTGTTTTGGCTGATTTTGGGACAGGCAGTTTAAGCGCACGCCTGCTGTAAGCGGAGCGAGGGCCCGAGGCAAGGCAACGGGCGAGAAACGGCACATTATGTACCATAAAATATTTCTCGTGTCGCACGAGACCACACAGTGCACATGCCTTCGCCTTTTCGTTCGTCCATTCACGGTCCGCAGATGTTTGGCGCAGGTCGCGGGACGGTGTGCATTTGACAGCTAGGGCCCATGGTCGGAAATGGCCCAAGAAACCGAACCATACATACATTCCAAAGTCCACCAGAGAAACCGTGAGACATGCACACGACCACATACACCAACGCGAAGAGATTAAGAAATATAAATGAGTAAGAGTGCAACCCGGGTGTTCGCGATACAGTGCACAAATGGTCAAGGAAGTCGTTATGGTGTATAAACGGCTAAGCTCGTTAGTACACGGTTGTTTGAATGCGTCTTAACCACGTGCGATAGGGAAACAATTTGTCACGCGAATTGTACGCCAGTCTACGGCTCGGTTGTATGATAACGTTTACCTGTGTTCCGTTCGGATAATGTTTTGTTACCGATGTTTCATGCACGGGACAGCTAATATGGCCGATTGAACAAATGGTTAGTGCTGGGATTGAGCGGATAACATAGTCATTGAGTGAACAATGGAAATTAAATTTTTATGACAAAGTGAAATTAAATTACACTGAAGGACAATACATTAAAAAATGTATAATTCCATATCGAATTTAGCGTTCAACTGGTAAAGTCGAACCTATTTCTGGATTCGTTACAAGTTGAGTTATTAAGCTATCGCCACTGTCAGATTGAAAAATTTACGGAAAAATTTTGAATTATTTCGGATCAATAGATCAACTTGAACAGGTTTAAAAAAGAAAAACCTGTTAGTTGGAAAGTTAGAGTAATATTTGAATTTAGTTCAAGACGGGCTCTTGGAAGGTCTGGATATTTTTAATTCTAGAGCTATTTGGAGGCAGGCATCTATTATGTTGCAAGCTTTGTCCATACACAAACATGCAAAGCCAGCAGTGTTCTAGAAAGTTCCATAGTTCCAGAAATTAAAAACGATTTGTAATCTACCTCGGCTCATTACAGTTCTATTTGTAGAACTCAAAACTCCTGATTGTGAAACGATTGTTTCAGATGATAACAACATTGGGTTGTAACTATTTTTACGGCATCACTAATCGAAAGGTGCTATCGTCTGCACACAACCAGTTTATGATCCATCCCATATAGTTATCATCAACGCACACACTGTAGGTGAGATAGTCAAACTTTGATTTTTCGATAACTAGCTCCTGAAGCGGGACATATTTACAGCGGAAGATAGGAACGGTGGTTGCTGTGCTACCATTAATGGCACGTCAATTAGAACGACTCGTCATATCTTAGGTAGCTGGATAATAATGATAGAATCTCCGATCATCGGCTAACGTTGCAGGCAAAAAACAAAATCATGCCTTCAAAATTTGCTTTGCTTCTTCCACAATAAAATATGATCACAGTAATCCACTCAACCACACAACGCGACTCAACAAAATATTGTAAATAATATGGAGTAGAAGGCGAAACCAAAACTTTACCGAGCGGTAACCAATGGCAGCAAAGTATGAATTTTGCTCGTTCAATGGTGCTCGCTTGCTTTCGCGACGTTTCGGTATTTTGTTACTAATTACATTTCTTCTCAAATGTCCATCATCGGGAGACAATTCCTTGCCAACACCGGCGGCTCACCGGTTTTAAGCTACACGGCGGATTGCAGACAACAACAAGGGGGGAAAAAACAACCTTCCCTTCTACAGATCCGTCGAACGCTATGCAAACGGACAAACTGTCATGGATGGAAACATGGCGTACTGTAGAGAAAATGTTACAAAAGCAAAGAAATTGCTTCACCGCACAGCACGCACAGCAGCAGCAAACTGACCCCAGCTGTCTTATGGGTTGGGATGGCTGTTGCGACGACAGCAGAACCCCGGGCTGTTTTCTCTTTCTGCAAAAAAAAAAACTGCTCAAAAGCTTTCGTACCGCACCGGAAAGTGATACATACGCTTGGGCAACAAATTAAATTACATTTCTGGCCGTTATTTGCTTTCATTTGAAAATCATCCGGGCCCACGCACAGTATGAATATTATTAGACGCTTTTGAGCAGAGAGCAGCTAAACAAGCGGAACTGTCCCGTTTGAAAAAAATAAAAATAAATAAACGGGCAGTGATAAACAAGATTAACATTTTTCCCCATTATCCTGTGCACCGATTACATGGGAAACGGAGGTTTTCTACGTGGTGGAAATATTGGTTTGAATAGCTTGAAAACAGCAAACATAATACAAGGAGTATTAACGCGACATTTCTTGAACACAATTTACCACCTACCACAGGCTGTACTTGATGTAATTTTTCGTCAAAGTTGGTTTAGCAAACGAAATTAAATCATCCTTCGATGTACTTCCAATAACTATTATCTTTGAAAGCTCCACAATACAATCACGAAACTTTCGCGTGATTTCCTAGAATAGTGGCAAGAAAAGCGGACATAAAAAAAAAGCTTCCTTGCGGGGTATATTGAATCGTAATCCAGCAGCGATGTGTTACTGGTGATGTGGTATAGACACACACAATCACATGCAAAAAGCCACTCCACTTACACAACCCATCGTGCGGCACAAAGTGAATATGGTCCCGTAGTCACGTGCTGTAATGTATGCTTAAGAAGCTTTTTGCCACCCGCTACATAATATTCCACTTTCGGCTTGCTATCTCCTGACACGGAAGCAACATACGCGAATGGTGCAACTTTCGCTGACAATGATGAGCGCGATGTCGCTGCCTTTGCTTCCAGCACAATGCTGCAGTGTTGTGTGTATTTTTTAAAGTTTCCTACGCAGCTTGTACAAGCATTCCCGTCCATGCACCAAACAACTGTCCTGGTTGGTTCTATTGCGCCGTTTCGCCTGCCTTTTTTTTGTCAACATGCTTTCGGAAAGCAAATTAAATTTAAAAGTACGCCAGAAACACGAACACGGTATCCGAGGAACGGTAAGAAAACAAAATTGCAATAGCTTTTGGGCTTTGGGCTGGGTTTTCCGGCTACACTGTTTCCATGAGCCATGTTTCGATCCGTTTAGACAAAAAAAAACCCGACTAAAATGGAAAGAGTAAATTAGATTCTGTTTCGTTTTTTGGCTCCGGATTCTTCTGACGTGTAACATAATGGGCAATTCTTGGCCCTTCGCTAATGTTTTATTATAACGCCAGAATGAATGGAAACGGTACGGAAATTTGACTGAATATAGCATGGATGATGGATGGTGCTGAAAGCTTCGCATTGGTGCGTTTCGGTTTTGCTTCGCTTTTTCCGCTGATGTTTGGGAGTCGTTAGTCGTCGCGCTCAGGACAGATATTTTAACTGAAGCTGACTTACAAGCAGTAAAGCTGCCTGCTAAATCGAGTGTAAAATTGTGTTGAAAAATCTAATGCAAACCAGATTTGCGGAAGACATGCAATTGATGAGTGCTGACGTTAGTGAAATGAGACAAAGAGTTTAATTAAACATGGCTTAGATAGCGCATTACCGACACAGAATTTGCAGAGCTATGAAGAATATTAAATCGCTTCAGCCGCTTCTGTTTAATACATCTTGGCATCTTCGTTACCGCTTGATTTAATTTTGTACATAACAAACGTTTCTAGCTGCTTGATTTCTTCAAATTGTTCGCCACACTTCTAGGGAACTTTGCCAATATATACTAAGCTGGGATGAATCGAAGGTAGAAGATAGTAATTTATGATTGCACGATTTTACTTTGTAAAATTTAATTATAATACCATAATGTCGACAGTAATTTAATTTTGACGTAAAGTATACAGTCAGCTTTGACGAAAAAGCTTTAGTTCTCACAAATATCAAATTTAAAACATTATTATCGAAAATAACGATGGTGCTGTAAACCGTCCCTTACTTAATGATGTGCCCGTTCGAAAAACTCAAATTTTTGTTGATTTGTACCTTGTTGTTTGTATGGTGATATCGTAATCAACCGAGCTGATAGTCTTGAACCTTTTATCAGGTGCTCTGCACACAATTTGCTGGCATTTGGCGAGCGTCTTTAGTCACATCAACATCAATTGATGTGATGTTTTATTGTATACACAAAGTGTATAAAACTTTGCTGTCGAAAATGGACTTGTTAAAAAAAATCGTTTTTAAAACATGTCAATTGCTGGTTTTTGTCGAAAATGAAAAACCATTTTGAAGTGTATTCAGCAATGTCTTGTATTCTGTTTTTTTTTTCTTTTGAGACACACTTCGCCGAGCTGCGAAACTTCGCAACAGGGCGTGTTACAACTTCAGGTTATGTGCTTTGTGTATAGAAAATGCATGAAATCTTATTATTTTTTATCTTCTCTTAAGATATTTTTGGGAAGTGTACAAAATAGGGAATTATACAAATAAAAACAGTCCAAATCAAATTCAAACTAAAATTTCATAGTCAAACACTAAACGAGTGATCTATTCAACGTCATAATATCTTCACAACAGCCAGGAGAAATAATCCCGGATCGATTCTAACGAATATTACCACAATTTTCAACTTTATAGGTTCCACATTCTTCGAAAGGAATGCAATTACAAGACCCTTTCGAAGTTATCTTTTGTAAAACCATCGCTTGCCATTCATAAATTTATAGTTCTTGTTGTTAGGCAAACAACGAAGATCGTTCATCCGACAAAGTAAACGTTAGAAGAGTCAAATGTTACAATAGCTTTCAAAATGTAGCATTTGCATAAACCAATTCACATTTTTGTTACGACCCATTTCTGACCAATTCATGCTGCATAATAAATTTGTGGGATTTTCCTTTGTTCGGCATAACGAATTTGTCCGCTGCTGGCTTGGCTGTGTACCTGAGCAGGCGATCCGAAAACTCCCATAACGGTGCTTGATGTGGGAAAATGGCATTTCGGTCGAAGAGAAATGTACCAATTTCTGCATAAAAAGCCCCAAATACCATAACTCAAAGCTGTATGATAGAATCCGTAAACAGATTCTGAAATGAGCTTATGCGAACATGTTCAGGTACTTCAATGATTGGTTTTGTGCTATCGAAAGCTGAAGAATTTTTGTGTCTTCATTGTAATAAGACTTTTCATACAGTCGTATTTCAAATGCCCTTTAATTTCGTATCCAATTAATGTTTGAAGCACTTCGAACGATTACTCAACTTGCAAACATGCAACCTGCCTTCTAGTTCGTTGGTGAAGGGCGGAAAATTTGTTGGTCTGTTTTGAATTCAACCAATAGCCATGCAAACACAGGGATTTATTAGAGTGGTATAAAACAAAAACACACGCTCATACACACAAAGCGCTCATAAGCATAAAGCGAAATTCTTGCCAAAGTTAAATTAAAAATTCATACCCGTACCAAGCTGTGTGCTCGGTTCTGCACAATCCCGGCGGGTATCTTTTTCGAGATTTTTAACGAGCCTTTCGCAAAACACGAAGACAAGCAAGGAAAAATGGCTGCTTTTCAAAGAGACCGAAGGTGGGAGAAAGGCAAAGTAGCGTTCCTCCGAACGCGTGCGAGTATGTGTGTTTTTTTACCTTTTGTACAAATCTCACATATGCTCGAAAAGTTACGAATGGAATCAGGTTACGCGCGATGGGAAGCATACCCGACATCATAGCGTATCAGCTTTATTAACCTTTTCCCAAGAGATTGGCAAGTTGGTTGCTTTGGAAAACAAAACAACTACCAAAACACATAACTTTCCAGTGATAACAGGCCAGGATGTTCATCGTGTGTCATTGGTTGGATTTTGTGCTTATTGTCCTTCCCTGTAGTCACTTTCTAACTTCGACTAGGTTGCATTCTTGAAAGGTCCGTTTGCGTAAACATTACCGTTCTCTTGTCATTTCATAACGAAACGCGAGATATTCGAGAAGCGGTGAAAGCCTCGAAAAAAACTCAAATACTTTCAACTAGCATACATGGATACCTCGGACTTTGTGCAGACTCCTAGACTTCTTCTGGACTCCTACTGGAATCCTATAAATTCCTCGATGACTCCTACTGTGAAAATTCAGAAATTGTACATGGAATCAGTTATTCGATTTACTCTTAAACGGATTGAACAACTACAGGAACTATAAACCTGGAGTGAACTCTTGTAAATGTAAAAGTAAATGATCCTGACAAATGAAGAAACAGACTTGATTTGGAATGATTTTGGACTTTTTCTAGATACCTGTAAGCCTCCTTCTGGACTCTATGTAGACTGCTACAGGACTCCTGTTAGAGTAGTTTTACACTCCTATTGGACTCCTATCGGAATGCTACTGGATTCCCATTGAATTCCTACTGAGCATTTGTTGCGTTCCTTTAGTTATCCACTCTAAAATCATATCATAATCTTACTGGATTCCTACTGGACTTCTTTTAGAGTTCTACTGAGCTTCAATTGAACTCCTACTGGACTCCTATCGCACTCAAGAAGGAAATCCTTTTAGATTCTTGCTAAACACTTACTGGACACCTGCTACTACTTTACTCCTAGACTCCTATCAAGTTATACGGCTATACTACCAGACTATTCGCGCAGTGAAACATAACAAATAAGTTGTGATGTAATTAATGTATATTAAAGCTGAGCTATATGAGACTGAGCGCACTATTCTAAGCCATGTTGAACCGTCACATTAATTTTCGATTTCTTATTTGCTTTCAAACCATTGTTTCAACAAAACACACCGATGGCACTGCAATTATACAAGATGGTGGTTCGTTTTGGCAAAGAATGTGGTCAAAAACTAATGACACCAACCCCGCAATGAATCCGTTAGTGCGTCACCTTTGATGTACAACTTGCCATCCAAGCGAAACGTCTGCGCACTACCGGTAAGCCGGCTTCCGTTTCACGTTCGACATGTGTTTGATGTGTGATACGGCTCTGTTTTCAAACGCAGCGTGAAAACTTTTACTGCCGTGCAAAACTCGATGCCGTGTAATGTTTAACTTGTCAGAACTAGCTACGAACTTGCGCTCTACACACACATGGATTCACACGAAGCGCCAACAAAAGTTCTTTGTTTAACTTGCTGGAAGTGGTGTTGGTGACGAAAGAATCATATTTTTATTTCGATTCGCCCAAATATGAAAGTAGTGTGGTATTTGTTTGAGCAGGAACTTTTGTTAGCGTTTCATCCGAAAGCCGGAACGGATCGGTTCAGATAACTCACAAAAAGGAATTGTGAACGACATTGTCCCTTGGGCGACTCTTTTCAATTTGATATCCTTTTGTATGGGCTACGAGCATTATAAAGGGTAACTTTATGTGATTTTATTCTACTTGGCGATGCATCTCTCTGAGCCTTTTGTTAACTCGTTGGTAAGTGCGTTAACATTAAATAGCACCGATAAAATATCATTTCCGAATTAATCTCACCAGAGCTTGGGTGAAGATCGATATGGAAAACCCTTTGGGAAATTTTACTGCTCTCTTTTGTTTGTTCGCCGACCGAGATAGGGTGTTTGCATTGAATGATTGGACAAATTTGCAATACTTTCACTTGACATTGTCCAGTGCCGGGGACTATCGCTCGATCGTGTGCTAACAAGCACATCGATATCATGGATCACCGTTACCAACAGCATCATAAAGTAAAGGCCCGGCAAAACATGAGCTGAAGCCAATTAATACTGAAGTAAATAAAACCAATTTATGAGCACAATCTTAATTGTACCATGTGCGATGGATAATCGAAATGCCTCAAGATGAGTGCTAAATCGATGTGTTTGCAATCAACTTCACCATTCGCTTAACAATTTGAAATAGCGCCTTGTATCTCAATCAAAGCCCTATCTTGGAGGTCAAACTCATTGGAATGAATTTCGCATTTAGCCAATTGCTTTACGAGTTCTGCTTGCGAGTTGCTGTCTGCTTGCGAGCTGTTACTATTCTAAACTGGCCGGTTCAGTTTAAACAATCTCCCAAACAGCGGTTTGATTACAGCGATAAACGCTAACCCAGTGAAGCCGGCATGGTTTGCTAATGGAACTATTTCACCTTCAGCACAATCATCATCCAGGCCGTATGTGCGGACGGTATGTGTTTGTATTCGCATGCACATTAAACTAGACGATCAGCTCTTCATTAGATGCGTGTATTTATTGAACAGTAACCATATCGGGGTCGGTTTGATGGCCGTTTTCCAGCCCATTCCAACGGCAGCAAGGTGATGTAGGGTTGTTCGGTTGCTTTACCCTCCCCAACAGAGAAAGCAGTGTGGATGGGGGCTTTCTGATTGAAAGGAAATCGAAACCACACCCCAAACTGCAGATCACAATCTTATCGTTCTGGCCTGCTGGTTTAACCTCTGCCTGGGCACGTGCAAAAGCGTCCGTACACATTTCGCTCGAGGTTCTATTTATAAAAAAAGGAAGCACAAACCTATCCGTACGCCACCCAGTACGGCTCCCAGCTGGTGTATCTAGCTGGCTTTTTTATGAGCCAAAGTGGGTCTCGAAACGATCGGGGCGAGCAGTCGAAACAGTATGGCCCCATCAGGGACATGAGATTGTGGAAGATATAGAAGAGTTTACAAAAAAGGAGCAAAATAAATATCAGCTCGATCCCGGCAGGCAGGTCCATCCGGTTCAAGAGCATGCAAAGCACTGTACGATCAAAGCAGTTCTGTTTGGAGTTAACAAAATTCATGAGCAACCCCTCGCCTATTCACCGTAACAGCAACGTACGGGTTTTTGAGGTCTTAACATTGCCCGGTGAGTAATAACGCCTCGATAGCGGCAGCTGCCCAAACCATCCATGTTTGTGCGTGTGTGTGGGTGTGTGTGTACACGTGAGCCCCCCCTTAGGCTGGCGAGGATAACATATTCTCACTAGCCGAAAATGAAAACAAATGGGTGCCGGATTTCATCCTTTGATTCATGCGCAACGTTTGAGCAGGGCAAAATGGGGCATCCAAAAATTCATCCGAACGGTGTCGCTCCGGGCCAATATAATATTTTGCTTGCGTAAAGTAAGCCACCGGTAGCGAACCGGCTTTGAAGGTAAACGGTACGGTGGTTGATTCCGGGAAATTTATTTGGTTTTGCGCTTCGTCCTGTTTGTGAAACCCCCATGGCTCAGTTCGAAGGGGATGGTAAACTTTAATTCGATTCCATGAATAATGGAGTTTTGTAATGCTAAAACGTGTTTTCTTTAATTGCTGCTACTAATCAACGGTAGTGCACTAGATGTAGTAAACGATTGTGACAAATAACTTAAGTAGCAGCTCAGGTAATTGCTTCAAGCATCGAATTTAACTACTAGAAGCATATAAAACTTTAATCCTATTCAGTAAATGGATCTGACCCGAAGAACAACGAATTTCTCTAAAGATTCTTTTCTTTACGTCTCATTTCGTTTCTCACTTTTTATTTCTGAAATAGCAATATTGTCTTGAGGAAAAATTTCATTCCAAGAATGTTGTTTATTTATCTGTATGTTTTAGAAAGTTTCTAGGTCCAATAAAATGCTGTATGTTGTATGTAAAATGCTGTAAATGGTGTTCATCCAATTGTTATATACACAATGGCGTACATAATGGAGCAGCACTGAAGGATATACCATACTAAATAAAACATACTTTATAGTATATATAGTTATATAGTTATACGGTAGTAAAAGAATATAGCTATGGCTATAGTTGACAACTTGTCAAATTCTCTAAACATACAAAAAAATTAGTCAAAAGTTCCTATTTTCATTTCATACGACAACTAACGACAGCTTAGCGTCTAGAATAACTCCTAAATCACAAACTCCTTGATCACTTTCAATGTTAGACTCAAGATAATTTTAAGATAGTTTCCATACCTCATTGAAGGCATCTTGAAGATGCTCACAGTCATCAGCTGTAGCAGCGGGCAAGAAATACATTCGTATAACTGCTATCGAAATGCCAATCCCTTCCAATATAATTAAATTCCATTGAAAAATTTATGATTAATTCCTAAACGATTGCATTTGAATAACGCATCACACTTGATATACTAGACTAATAATCTATTATATTATGAATGTAACAAAACAAACCAAGTTCGTGCAGCGATGCAATAAATATGTGAACCAGATACTCTTCACTAAACCAGAGCTGATTACGTTACGATGATGAAGATAACACTTCCAACAAATATACATGTTGATGAGATAATTTGCTAATCCTTTCTCGCCTACAGTCGATGCGTTAAATGGCTGTGCTCTCAAAAACCATGCACAGGTTCCCGCAGAAACCTTACCACAGCGTCATTAATTTGTGGTTCATCACGCACATGCTTTGCCAGGAAGTATCCTGGTGCTGGAACCGGCTGGGAATGTTGTTTGCCTTTTTAACGCTCACCTTACCCGGACTAGATCCATCAAGTGTGCGCCGAAGGTGTCTTTGTTCGGGCGTGTGTGTCTGCCAAACTCGTGCTTTGCCCATGTTAAGGAGATGCCGTAAACTTTATCGCCTGCCGCAAATTATGTGCTCCACTCCAAGCGTACGGGAACGGTTTTGAGGATGAGTTAAATTAAACCACACATTGTTTATTACACGACGGTGATGGATGAGTACTTACTGAGCAGAAACGATGAACCGAAAGGTATGTGCTGTGGTGGTTTAATAATACATGCTTTTGTGTTTAAAACTGTTTACCATTCGGCTGTTTGCCATTTTGAACGGCTCGATCGCGTTATTGTTGCAACCATTAAATCATGAATCGTTGTAGCAAGTTTTCGTTCGTGATGGTGAATTGAAAGTAATCTGTCATAAGTGCTGAAGCCTGCAGAATGGAATATTTTTTTTTTTTGTTTCTTGAGTAGTCCTGCTGCTAGCTAAACACTCATCTCAAGCATTCAATTGTACGCCCTCGCACACACAATTCGAAAGTGGATTGAAAATTGCATATTGAAAATGGAAATAACAGCTCCTAGAGGAATCGGCATTTTGAGAGTAAGCTGGTGCAATTTACATATCGATCCTACGTTCAGGCCGGTGTGCTGGGTTGGGTGTTGGAGATTCGATTGACCGCATCACCCAAACCACCGCACCACAATGATCAGTCATTGCTGATTGCAGAAGACTTCCTTCGAACTCTACCGACACGAAAGTGTGAAAATTTTCTACCCCTAAGGCACTGGAAGATTAGGAGCTAATTTGCACATTTCCATTGTATGTGAGATGCAGAGCAGCGCGGAGGGTGAGTGTAAACTTTCTTTCGGGTGTTGGATAAACACAGTGCATAAATACAGCACCGCCTGACACGGTAAAGGAATATGCACTAACGCACGCGTCGCACAGCTACTCCACAAAGTGGCCAAGTGGCAAAACCATTATCGACGAGTGCTATCGTACAAGGATAGACCATTTGTGTGGCGGCCTCTTTCTGTTGCAATGTTTACCGATGCGTTCGGTACACAAACCAACGTTGGGAGTGTTAATTTTAGCCTTTTGTTTTGATTTCCAGTGGATCTTTCTTACATGCCAGCCTGCAACACACGGCGAGATGGGGTCCGTGTGTGATAAACAGTGAGCCGGATCTGTACGGTTCGGTGTGCACACTCAATAAAGTACGGTGTGAATTATATATCGAACCGAGAAACGTCCTGTTTATGCATACTAGTCACAGACCGGTGCTACTATTGTGCAATTAGTTCACATTGTGTTGGCTAGGATGTGCTGATGGTAGGCTGTGCGGAATGTTATTTAATGGAATGCAGAGCAGATAGTAGGAAAAGAGAAACATTTCCTTATATTTTACGTTTTATGCCAAGTAGTCATCTAATTATGTTATGAATTGCACATAAACGAAGTCACGGGTTTTTCATAACAACTATTTTCTATCAAACTTCGTTATAGTGTGAATTATTGTTATATTAAACACCAATATTGGTTAAACAAAATCGTCATGGGTATAACTCCATTGTGTTATTTTTGCTTGGTTTTAGCAGCTCGCAATAGACTACACCATGTTGGTCCCACCAAATAAACGATTTCCTTTTTTGCCAATGAATATAGCATAACCAGGGTATTTAGTAGTTTTCCGTCGTTTTGGTTGATCGTTAACAAATCTACCACGTACCTGGTAGACCGGAAAGTTCATCATCTTCCATTAGCTAAATTTAAAAAAAAAACCCTTAATCCTTGTCTACCACTCCCGACAAGTTGCGTTAGCTCGAGCTTATAATTATATGTATATAAAATGATAGCTAAAATTATCCCTGTTGAAGTTTTTGCCGTGGATGATTTAAATTAATGAACAAAAAGACATAATGAAACATAGCAATTAAGATGTACAACCGTACAAGACCTAAACAAGAGCTCATTACATCATACAGTGTTGCTTGAACTTGGCGAGTAAATGCGTTTCGACACTTGCTTTTCTGCTACGTACTTATGATTACGTTGGTGGTTTATTCTGCCAGCCCCTATTAGACACATTCGGTCTGCAACATTGCCTGTTCCCTTCACATATGTCTTTGTTCGCGTAACGGCATTCGATGTTACAGCGATGAAAACAGAACCAACTTTAGAAACGTCATTAAGCGAGAACCGTGCCGTACCAGGCGCCTCCATCGCACAACTAGCACGTGTCGGAGCTTCGCCCGTACAAAAGTCGCTAGAAAATCCATTCCGCGAACTCTTTCACCAAACCGTAGGCAATAAACTGACAAGGGTGCCTTTTTTCTTCATCAACACACTCACTGCCACCGCCTGGGTTGGGCCTTTGGTTTCACCGGTGGGGTCCTTCGCGGTACCAAGCCGTTCGCTCCCGTGGCCCGAAGGTGAGTGTATTTTAGGCAAACAATCAAACCGCGCACCGGGCTTACTGGGTGTACCGAAAAGGGGTACGAAAAACAAAAATACAGAAAAGGGTCGGTAAAGCTTAGCCCAGTTGACTTGACGGCTATCAGCCGTGCGATGTTGCCGTTGGTGAAAAATCCATTAAACGAAACCAGTTAGAGCGATGTAGCAGCTGCTAACTGGAAGACTCAAAATGGCCGCATGCTGGCTGGCTTGCGAAATACGAGAAATGTAACCATTTCACAGGAAACAGGCGAAGGAATAGCACACCGTGAAACACATTAAAGCGGTACCACCTCGCACACGAGCACAACACAAACGTGCTAAAGCCATTGTGGCAACTGTGCTTCCTTTCTATTGTGGATCTGTGGGTGTGTTTGTGCGTTATTGATTTTCTCCAAAGTCTCACCCCCAAAAAACCAATAGTCCCGGGAAATATTATTACACCACTGAACTTTACTTGGCGAACTGGTTTGGTTTGATGTGCCGTACCGCCCGCGTACGTTTATTTTGGTGGGTGGGAAAATCAAATATTTGTGCAAAAATGGGAGTTTGCGTGCTGACTTTGCGGAATCGACCAAACGGGTTTTAGTAAAATTTCTTTCCCAACAAATTTGCTACCCAAAGCATTTGCACTGTGGAAAATTAATTTATCTTGCCCCGGTTTTCTCCGCATTTTGCATCGGACGCAAATGTTCATCAATGCTGTCTTCTATCATGACGGATTCACCTAGTGTCGAACGCCGGACAGTGGATGAAAGTGAATTAAATTTGCTCATTTCATAGTCATATTTAATTGGAAAGGTTTCTTCTTACAGGGGTGTCCGTTGAAGGACCGATTCTTACTGGTGTTCCTACTGTTTGATGAGTGTATCTCAAGTTTTATACTTTAACATAAAATATAACATCGCTTGTTTCCACTTTTATTCACTTTGATTTGCAGAATTTTGAAGATGTGAGTCAAATCCGGTTGATTGGATGTCTGAGCTTGAACAGTTCACAGCACTGTCGTCGCGCTGAAATTCACGGAATTCGCGGAACCTTCTTAACCGATCCGTTCTTCAACGTAACGTAAGGTGAGTCAAATTTCTTTCTGAACAATGTCCACATATGTAAAAATACCTTCAAATCAAATGTTCCATCAATAACTTTGGCAATTTTTCTATGGTTTTTTATACTTCAAGTGTTTTATTCGTTCCTCGAGGCGCGCGAGTGTTACGCGAGTGTACTTCTCGAGCTGGAGTAGCGCTGTAGCGCAGCACTAGACTGCATTTCAATCTGTTTCGCCCGAGCTCTCAGGCCGCTTGTTTCGTCAACCGGCCTTCCCATCGGTGTGACGAACCCGATGACGGCAACGGTGAATCCGGTGATCAAAGTGCCGGTACTGGAAAAACCACTCAACTCCGTCCCGGCGGTACCCGAGATTGGTAGCTCAGCGTACCTGCAGCCGATTCCAGCGAGGACAAGCCACGGTGCAACATCAGCAGGTGACACTGGTACTGTCGTCAGCTGCCGCAGCTTCGGTGGCAATCATTTTTAGATTCTCCCCACCGTACGCGCTTCTTGACACTGAGAAGCAAGGCTGCCGGGAGTAGCGTTCTTGCGGGAGTGACATTATTAGGGTGTGCCACGGGAGGGATAACGATGATACAGTAATTCAATCAAGCCGCTGGTTTCCTTTTTTATCATCTGTCTCTCGCACACCCGCACGGTCCATCAGCAGCAGTGGAAGGTGAGTCTACGAGCGAAGGAAGAACGGTCAAACGGGGTACGTGAATGTGCGCAGTTTATTTCTGCAAGCCACATCACCCCCTAGATGCTTGTTCGCTATTGTACCGGAGGGCAATACCGTGATGGCATCAGTATAAAAGCTTCTACTTATCTCTGTTCCAGTGCTTCCTGACCTCGACCAATCACACGCTTTCCTTTCATTTTCCATCCCACAGCAAACACGGCCTGGCAACAGTTTGTGGTGCTGGCGTATGTGCCCTATGCTTCGATCTGGTCGTGTTGCGTCAAGCACACTCACACACACACTCTCTCGGAGACTGGTAGAAGAACAAAAAAAATCTGTCAGACGTCCCGGAGTAGAGCCACTTCCAAGCGGCTGAGTCTGAGTCGGGTGTACGGTAAATCACTGCGGGAATAATTCAATAAATACATCGTACAAGATACTCGACCGAAGAGTGAACACGCGTGATGTTTGAGGCTGAGGCAACTTGTTCCTCGCTTGGGCGGATGTGCTAGAAAGTACGGGACAGCATCCATTGGAGTGCGCCGGGTGGTGCTCCGAAGGGGAAATCAACAATTCAACTTGATCAGCACCAGTGTGGGTGGATCGATGTGAACCAATTTCGGCTTACAAATAGTAATCATCTGCAAGGCGACCGAAGCAACGAGACAATTTAACGCCATACCAGTGGCATCGAGCGAACTTTGTTGAAGAGTGTAAGGGCCTAACGATAGTTTCATTACCGTTCAGTGGTCGGCAATTCCTACTATCGCCCTACCGTACGCGGGGAATGGGGGTCTGATCCTCGGAGCAGCCCCCAGTTCCTGCCAAGGGCGTCCAGCCACCGTCCAGCTGCATGTATGGATTCGGCCACCATCGCAACGACCAGCAAGCATCGCACGGATATCGACGGGACCGGCCGGACCGACGGCGTCCCGGTGGCCCTAACCGTGGCCACGACCGTCGCCAACCTGCTGCTAGCCAGCCCGAGCCCGGGCTACGCCGCAACCCCCACCGCCACCACCACCTGGGCCATCACGACTGAAACTGCCGCCCCGCCGTACCTCGCCTACGGCTCGAACCTGAGCTCTCTACCGTACCTGGATGCGAATAGTACCGCGTCGCTGTTCTCCCTCACCCCGGTCATCGACGCGTCGTCGACACCGGCACCGACCGGTTCGCCGCACGTGACCATTTCCACGATCGTGATCAGCATCATCCTGCTGGCCGTGATCGTCGGCACGGTGATCGGCAATGTGCTGGTGTGCGTGGCCGTATGTCTGGTGCGCAAACTAAGGCGGCCCTGCAATTATCTGCTAGTGTCCCTTGCCATATCGGACCTGTGCGTGGCCCTGCTCGTCATGCCGATGGCACTGCTGTACGAGGTGCTGGAGGAGTGGCGCTTCGGCGAGGTGTTCTGCGACATATGGGTAGCGTTTGACGTTCTATCCTGCACAGCATCCATCCTGAACCTGTGCGCCATCTCGGTGGACCGGTACTGGGCGATCACGAAACCGCTCGAGTATGGTGTCAAGCGAACACCGCGACGGATGATTGCCTGCATTGTGCTGGTGTGGTTAGCGGCGGCCTGCATCTCACTGCCGCCACTGCTGATCCTCGGCAACGAGCACGAGATCAACGGACAGCCGGCCTGTTCCGTGTGTCAGAACTTCTTCTACCAGATCTACGCGACCCTCGGTTCATTCTACATCCCGCTCGCCGTGATGTTGTTCGTGTACTTTCAAATATTCCGCGCCGCACGGCGCATCGTAATGGAGGAAAAGCGTGCCCAGAAGCGGCTGGAAAGTGCGATCAACGGTGCGACCCAGGCCGTAACGCAGGAGAAGAAACCACCGGGGCTGGCGGGTGAGAAGGGTGCCGCGGTTAAGGTGACGACCAGCTCGCCCCAAAACAAGCGGCTACGGTTTCAGCTGGCCAAGGAGCGGAAGGCATCGACCACGCTCGGCATCATCATGTCCGCGTTCACGATCTGCTGGTTGCCGTTCTTCATACTGGCGCTAGTGCGCCCATTCATGAAGGACGATCATCGGACGCTATCGTCGTTCTTTCTGTGGCTCGGATACGCCAACTCGCTGCTGAATCCCATCATCTACGCGACGCTGAACCGCGACTTCCGGAAACCGTTCCAGGAGATCCTGTACTTCCGCTGCTCGAGCCTGAACAACATGATGCGAGAGGACTTCTACCACAGCCAGTACGGTGATCCCGGCTCGCAGCGGTTGGTCATCACGAACGACGGAGGGGCACGTGAGAGCTTTCTGTGAAGGCCTTGGTGGCAGTACGCCCCCGTGCGGATTGCACGATTGATTTGGCGAATGGTGTGGCACGGTGGACCCCTATTCGTACCGCCCCATCGTTTGCCGATCCGATCGAAGTGCAATTGGAAAAAAAAACACAAACGTACACAAAACAAACAAACAAACAAAAAAACGAACAAAAAACCAAAAAACACATTAATGCAGGCAACAATCACGAAAAGATGACCCACCCCACCTAGAGGGTTGAACGGTATTTAGTTTAATTTAGTCTTCCTTTTTGTACATAAGCGCTAAAAACACTAGGAACTAGCTCATCCGCACATCCTTTTCTCATTCGTCGTACTTTAGCTGGTCACCATCGTTCGAAAGCATTAGTAAGCCGAACACACACACACACACGACAAACACTCGCCCGATTCACCTCGCTCGTTTATCCCTTAACCAATGCCTTTTCCCAGGAGTCCTTGAAGAGACAACCAAAAAATCCCTGTGAGGTAAATAAATAACTAACATTACATGCTATGGCGTGCGGGAAGGCAAAGATTTATCACTGTTAGATTGGAAAGAGATTGTCTATCCGTTTGTGTGCGTGTGTGTGCGTATAAGTATGTGTGTGTGTGTGTGAATGTGTACTGTGTACGTATGGAGTACGAGGCACGCGATGATTACTAGAGCAATGCAACGCCCATAACATTTAGCAAGAACACGGATGTATATGTTTTGTGATATATTAAGAAAAAAAGATTAGAATGGTTGGTACATGTGTTCCTTTATGCGTGGTGTCGTGGTAAGTGCGTGGTAAGAAGCTAGCACAACAAAAGAACAAGAGGAAGTATTGAACAACAAGAATACAGACGAAAGCGTAAGAAAAGAAAACAATAAACAAACACGTGCTCCGACAAAGACACACGCACAACTTCCAGCCCATTAGGGTAGAACAAAGCTAGTGGGCGGTAGGAAAACAAACAAACAAACAAACAAACAAAACAGAGCAACAACTGCCAAACTATTCCTGGAGGCAAAAACAAAAGCAAACTATTCGTATCGATGTGTTTTTTTTTTTTCGAGAATTCGAGATCGCTAGGATTCGGTTCGATCGATGTGTACGTATCGGTGTGTATGTATGTGTTCCTATGAACCTGATGCGTGTACTTTTGCACAGCGGTTCGAACCCCCCGGGGGTCGAATTGTGCTGTGCTCTATGCATGTTAGACTAGTTTCGATGTTCTATGTTGAGAGCAAGCAAATGCCGACACGTGCACGGCCGGGGATGGTTAGCAAAATCGCCAGTACCAGTATTAAACAACAAAACAACGCACTGTTATTGGTGGAAAAGCGCAGAACAGAAAAAAAAGCAGCCGGTGCTTTGTTTGGTAGACAAAATGGCGTGGTCGCACTAGATTGTAACCGATGCCGGCAGAAACAACACGAGCTTTTCATTGTGCGGCAAAAACCGACATCAAAACTGTAACTGGCACAGTTTTGTGTTAAAACTTTCTTAACCTCTTCACTGTCGATACTTTCCGCTACACAAACAGAACTTTGTCGTGCAGCCGCTGAGATGCTCGTCGTACTTTACCGCATCCGATATTTGCATCGATTCAACTATTGATATTCTAGCCAGTAATGGACAGCGTTCGGGGTTTTGCAGCGACCGAGCATCACACAAAAATCAAACAGCTGATAAACGGTGGTAGTAGTGGCGCAAACGTAACGCACAGGAACGAGCAGTACAGGCAGCAAGTATTCGTATAAGCAGCAACTGCAGCAAACAGGTACGAAACACACCAGGGCAGGGTAGAGAGACAGAGAGAAAGTCAGCAAAATCAACCAGGAACATAAACATAATAAATCAAATCAAAACGCGTAACGAAGCGGATGCGGTGGACGTAAACCAAAATGTAAGATAAAATGCTACTCAGTTTAGTTAGTTAGCTATAAATATGTATTTTTTTTGTTTGTTCTGACCTTTATTTTCCCTATGTATAGCGACAAAACAAAGCAAATGCGGATCAGAGACGGAAATAAACAGTGGTCGAAAATCGATTCAAAAGGCGATGCAAAACCAAACGAACAGAGAATGAGTTTAGCTGTTGTATTATTGTTTATGGCATGTTGGGCGTGTATATGTTATTGATTTTTTATGTATTGAGTTGAGAAACTGGTATGTGGTAAAAGAGGTAAATATTGGTACGGACTGTATGGACTGCGCATACATGGTAGCTCCAATTATGATCTACGGGGCGCTCAACTCCAGCCCTAGCAATAGGCCAAGTTTAAGAAACTCTTCAAAACCGCTTTCAAATAAGAAAGTAAGTATTTAAGATAATCTTTTTTGATATAACATTACTAATTGAGCAGCGGAATATTTCTTGTTGATGATATCTTTTGATTGTTCTCCAAACTTCGGATTATCGCAAGCTAATGAAAGAAAATATCAAATTCAGAAAAACACTGAGACAAAAGCACAGGCTTTCGCACCATTCATCCATGCCCTAGCGGGTTCTTTCGGTACGAACCTCACAATATGTCTGAATTGTGTCGTACAGTTTTAATCATTACATCATCACGTCATAAACATAAAGCTCGTGACATGCAGGAACATAGCACCGGAGGGAGAAATATTTTCGTTGCTTTCCATCTCACCTCGCTTTCCCACCGTCTCATCATTCCCCGCATGTATCGCGCCCGGAAGGCACCGTACAACATCGCATGCCAAAACGTGCTACAGCATTCGAGTGGCTTTACCCAGATAACGACTAATTACCCGCCAGTTTAAATAACGCTCCCGTGAAGCGTTGATTCATGATAACCAATTTTTCTTCGGCGACCAAACAATCGAATCTTGTGTGGTGCTGGTACCCTGCTTTCTGCTTTCCCTTGGCCTCTCACAAACATTGTCTCTAATCCATAAGGTAAGGGTAGTGTTGACAAAAAAAGTTAACGTATATGGAGAGCAAAAAAAAAACAGCATAAGGCACGAGAAGAATTTATTCTTATCACTACCGGAACAGCCGGTGACTGCTTTGTGCGTCACCTCCCCCTCCCGGTAACGCTTCGTTGGACAACCTAATCAAATGACGCACTTTGCTCTGGAGACCGTCGCTCGGAATATTTTCCAAACCCAGAACGGCTCAAAGTAACTTCCAGCAAACAGTGGAAGCATAAAAGTGTTTAAAGGCAAAACCTGTGAGTACCGTGCCGTGTTTTGGGGGCGGGCGTGGACAGAAGTACAGGAAGTAGCATAATTTTCGTTCTATTAGCAGCGCGCCACGGACCGCGAATGTTCGCATCTCACGCAGCTTGATAAATATGAAATTAATCTTCATTTAATTAAATTTCCCGCTGCACCCACGACGACCGTGCGCACACAGTGCCCAGGCGCGCTTCAGGCGATGGCGCCATTGATGTGGGACGGGTGGGACGGTGGTGGGCTGGAAAAAAACATGGGCAGCGGGGGGAAGTTTGCCCGTTCCAAAGTTTGCATGAAACAATGTTTAACTTTATTCGTGGTAATTTGACAACGGTGGAGGGTGTTAAGAAGACAAAGTCACCTTCACTTAAAATTGACTTCCTACGTGGCCTGAGGGTGGCCAGGTGTTGGGTGGTAGTTCATCAGTACGCTTGGTGCACCCTTTCACCGGTGGTGGTGGTGATGGTGGTGGGTTGAATTACATTCACATAGCCTCAAAACACCTCACAACGGTGGTAATGGTTATGGAAGATGGCACAAACCCAAAAAAATGGAGTGAAAAACATGTCCCATGGATTTCAAATCGATCCCGAACCAACCACAAGGATCGTGTGGGTTGTAATGGAGTGTGAAAAATTGCTCCAGGTGCTGCACAGGACGATATTCGATAAATGTCCCGTACTCGTACCAAAATATCTCCCGCAGAAGGTGTGGGTTCCCTGCGCTGAGGATGCTGATGGGAACATTTCCCAATTATCCGAGCGCTTCCACCGGGTACCGGGTTGGTTGTCACTGGGACCCATAATACCCGTCCATCACGAGCCGTACTCCACCAGACGTGCACCGCAGATGGTTGGGCGTGATCGATGTTGATGAATTACTCGATACTCGGCCCCGATACACGAATGGGAGATCAGTTACACGGAAAGTAATCACTTTTTACGTTGTGAACATCGCATCGCTATGCGAAAATTACTTTTCATTGGAAATGACAGAAATTAATGCAGCTCGGTATGACATGTTTGACACTAATGGAATTATTTGAGTTTGTTGCTTTGTTTTTAGTTTTTTTTTTGTTGAAACTGCTCAGCCCAGGAACGCCTTCTGTACACGCACGATGTGTTCGTTTGAAGGTTGATGATTGATTTGAGTGACACATGATGATCTCACGTAGGTGTTGTACGTTAATCTTTTTGTTTAGCTTTATATTTGCCAGTCCGGTGACATTATTTTGTAGGTATTGTAAAATGTAATTATTATTTTTTTTTTGAAAACTGTCGTTTTTGCAGTGCAAAACCAAGAAACACCTATAACTCCAACTTCCCTAGCTTCACATTATCGCATTACACTCTACGACAAACATTGGTTCAGGTTTGAAATCAACCATTCACTGACGCCATTTTGAAAACGAAACGCCAGTCGAAACATCACAAATTTGATACTGGTTTAATATTTCCCCAGTTCTCTGGCTCATTCGGATGCTATGTCTGTCTCTGATTATCAGGGTAGTAGCATTGCATTAGATTAGAATAGTATTGTCCTTCTAAATCACACGAATGTGATACATTTCCAAAGAACACTTCAAATATATATCCAACCTATGGTGTCTTTTCCTTTATGTTATTAACTTGCTTTGCTTGCTTGTTTGCTTTTGGTTTTTTGATTAACTAAGGCATTACAAATTAGTAGATGAAAATTTTAATCTATGGCGATGATTCTAACTTTGTATGGTGTTCATGCTGTGTTTAGTGTGCAATGAAGTTTAGTGTAATTATTTAAGTTCCATCGTATCATTCTTAAATTATCGTTTATCGTTATTTATTTTTAAAACATTTTTTTTATTCAACAAGAACGGCCAGGCCGTATTGCTTATAACTAAAGGTAGCTTAATCTAAGATACAATTCACATACGTTTGAAGACATTTCCTTCTCCAAACAGTGACCCGGGTCACCTTATCCCGGGTGTACTCGGCCATTTTTAAAACTTAATTTTTCATAAAAACACTTTTATTTTTGTTTTCGTTAGAACGGCCTGGCCGTATCGGCTTATTTTACCACGTAGCCGGATAGTTAGTCCTTGCTACGTGGGATTGGCCCGGATGGGATTTTGGTCCAGTCCGTTCGTGTGAAGACCGGCGCCGCTACCATCATGCCACCGAGCCGCCCTAAAAACACTTTTATTTTACTGTATAAAATTACTAGCTTTAGTTTCATCTAATATGGCCGTTTAAATGTTACACATTAAATGAAATTAATGCGATGAAAAATGATTAGCAAATCATTGTTAAAAATGCGCTGTGAAAGCAAACCATATATCAAACCATCCGGTACAAATTACACCCGGTACTGTTCACTTCACTTTGCTATGCTCGAACCACTTTAGAGTGTCGACTTTTTCTCTTTCATTTACGCAAAAGCTTCAATTGCTTCCGGTTCTCGGGGGTATGATTGAAATGTTGTAACCGTATCCATTCCGTGTGCTGTGGTTGATTGCTGTGCTTGAAAGCTGGAGAAAATCTCTCTCTCCATGCAATATCCGTACCCGTTGTCAGCTCAGTGCCGATTTGGGACAAGTTTTGTTGCAGCAAACCATACAGTCAGAGACACACACCGACTATCTCTCTCTTTCCCTCACTCCACCATACTAAAATCACCTCTTTTTGGGGATGGTAGCTGGTACAAGCGAACCACGCAACAAGAACATTCCTCATCCCTCCAAAACAGCTTCCCGCAGCGTCGAGATCGTGGGTGCGAAAAGAACATTTTACAGCACGCAACAATGTCGAGGGAAATGAGCGGAATAATTTTCCCATAACGAACAGCATGGAATGGTTCGGGCGCCAGGGGGAAAATGGGAGCGGAGCGGAGCGGAACATGAACCGCCTGTGATAACCAAAAGGCAAAAAAAACTTGTTGATTTCCACCCCACCATAAAGGGCAGTGAAGCGAAGCTCTTTCGTACGTTTTTCCCCATATTTATGGTTTATTCTTTTGGTTCTTATGGTTTTGCTTCGGCTGCGCTAACATTTTAGGATGGATACGCTTGAAACGCGGCACGGAGGACACATTGTAAGGACTTTGTTTCGCCAAGTTAAACTTTTTATTTTCTGTTATCCTGCCGCCTGTACCGTTCCGTTTCGATACGGTCGGTGAAACCACTGTCCACTTGCAGTGGGTCCAAACGACCAGGGGCTGACGCTGCCTGGACGGGGTGCGAAATAAGTGTAAAAGAATACAATATAATTCTACCGCACAATAAAGTTGCAGTTTGATTGATGGGAAGCAAATAATCATGTATCCCGTCAAAAATGCTGTGTAAGCAGTCCGGCAGTATATTGCCGGGAGTTATTACAGTGAGTTTTAGTGATGTGTTTAAGTGAGTTGAAAGGGTACATGAAATGCGCGCGCTTGTGTACTAAAGTTACTTTATGAGTGACAGCAAATGTGTTTAGGTTGTATCATGGAAAAAGCAACGAACAGATGGTCAATTTAGGTGCTTACGTAGTAAGTAAATCATGCTGTATAATCCACTTATTTAATTGAACGTTTTTAAACTCCATACTGTATAGTACTGTGCATTTAAGGTTTTAGTATTTTAAGTAAATTGATTTTGTTCTCTGTCTGCATTTTTTCCGTGTTTTTGGAAGAGGTGAAACAGCAAGCACTTAGTACAACACGTAAACCTTTTAGGTCAATAGCGAGCTACGTTACAAAGTTTAACCGTTTGCTCACCGTTCGCCATCATCGTCATCATCATCAATACGGACGGTGGTTGTTGTGCTGTGCTAGAAGAACTCACGGGGAAAGTTTGTTTGCGTAAAATTGCATCTTCCCGACACTTCAAACGACTTTGCTCATTCGCTATGCAGCACAACATGTTGCAGGAAGAAAGGTTTGACAAAATTAGGTAATTTACAAAACCACCCAAAGCAGTATTGGCGGGGAAGAAAAGTATCATCGTGGACAAAGTTGATTGTAAAAAAACGGAGCTAGACGCGTGGAGTGATATTGAACAAACTTTTAAGCTAGTGGATAGACCCAGCTGCTAGATCAAGTATCTGATGCCTATGGGACGTTACCTCATAGCATGTTAAAAATATCATTCGATAACTTAAACATTTTAAAAGTGTCAGAGGCAATGGTGAAGAGAATGGCGGTATTGAAGCTGAGACTGTTCGATTATATTCGTAAAATAATTTAAAAGTGTGATGAGAACGAATAGAGCAAGGGAAATATCCAATCCAGCTTAGGAAGTTCTACTAAAGTATTGTAAATATCTTATCACATAATTTTTCTTCAAAATATAAAGACATATTTCTAAAAAAATTTTTGTAAAATGATTCTCAAAAAAAAACAAACGTTTCTAACGCTTGGTAGTTCATTTGGTAAAAAAAGAGATTAGAACTATTTTATTATGAATTGACATTACATTCCCGAGCTTCTACAGGGACTGCATCAAAGAGAACGTCCGTCCAAGAGAACTATTGACACAACAGGGCTGATGGAATGATATAGTCGGCCACTTAGCACAACAGTCACAACTTAAATTGGGTTCGAATGTTGATTAGCTCATTTCTCCCTTACGCACGATTGAGTTGTTAAAGATTTCGGTAATCCAATATAAACACAGCTTTTAGGCAAGGCATATCAAGGTTATTCAATGTTCGAAAAGATTGGTTGTCCAATAACGTTTCAATAAGATGCTTTACAGCCGAAGATAGAAACAATGTTACATTTTTATTCAATTAAGGTCTATCGGCGTACAATTACAATTGCTCGATTTCTTTAACTAGGTTTAACAACGATTTCTGCATACTTTCAATCCGAAAAACTTTTTGGCGATATCGTGGACAATGCAAATAGAGAATCTATGGCATGTGGAACCTTTCTAGTCCAAAGAGTAAATAATAAAGACCTTCGTTATTTGTTTAGGTTACGGCTCAATGAAACACAACCTCTGACAGTACCTAACGGGTATTCGGAGAAATTTTAACCGAATTAAGAAGAGCTTGCTTAGTAATCTAATACTATCTATTTATAGTAAAGTTAGGTTTAGTTAGAATAACGCAGACAATTTTTTTTACATTTATTTAAGTAAGCTTTTAGCAGATATTGGCATTTTTGGCCATAATCTTGGTGACATTTGTATACTTTTAGTATCTGATATTACAAGATAGACATCGTAAATGGACTAGATTCGAACTATTCTGAGTTGGTAGCGTTCTTCCCAAAACGACGGGGCCTCACGCTCAGGTATTCCTAATTATCAGTATTATTTATTAATGCAAGAGCTTTCAGATTGTTATTCAGGCTTTACCTTGACGACGGTAGAATTGGCCTGATATTTTTTCTATTTAAAAAAAAAACCTTACCAAATTTTACGGCCGTGAAATAAAACATAAAAAGTTTGTAAAACCCTTAAATATACCAAAAAAGTTATTTCCCATGCGCGATCGTAGCTGCTGTCGAGCGTAATACTGCCGTTCAGGCAGCTGACAACGACGGAAATGCTAAACTAATCCTCCCACCCCGAATTCCCATGCCACCACCTCGGTCAGTGCTGTTCCGAGTTCCCTTTTTTTCATTTCCACTCATCCAGTGAGCATACCTACATTAATTAATCACCATCCTGAGTGGTTAGCTGACAGAGTTAGTGAAATACGAACGAGCTGCCAAAAGCGCTTGGGAGCGGAAATTGGGATACTTAATTTTAACTTTCCCTTGTTTGGGGTTGTTTTCCCTCGCTGCAAGTTTCAACGGTTCTCGGGTTACTCTGCACGCTTAATCTTAAATTGAAACATATCCTCCGTGTGCACCCGCTAACGTCGACCGAGTTGAAAGAAAAATTGTACTCCGAAACGCAATCAGTTTCGGTAGCGAAAATTAGCTGCTACCGTCGTCGAGTTCTTGGCACGAAAGCACCAAACTTAACTACTGGCGGTTACACAGCGCAAAGCACGTGCTGCTTTTCATTTTTGTTTGGTTTCTGTTTCAATTCAAACAGAAAAAAGAGGCACACACACAAAGTAACAAACGGCCAACATCCATGCTCGATGGGATTCGGGGTTTTTGTTTTGTTTTTTATTTATTGTTGTCCATGTTGAGATTTTGGTTTTTGAGGCAAACCATTCTTCCTTCACTCAAGCGATGCCCGGGAAAGTACGTAATCTTGACCAAGAAATTAGCGAGCAACCGTAATTGATTTCCCTTTTTAAGTAATTACCTCAATTATGTTTGTTTGTTATCGATCCGCATCCGTCCGCCCATTTTTGCTCATTAAATTGGGCTGACAATTTCGCTTCTTATGTTACGCACGATCGCAAAGCAGGAAATGGTTTGGGTTTAGTAAACTTTTTATACATAGGGGAAAAAGTGTAAAAAATGCAGGGCAATATTTCTACGAAAACAAATCAAATGAAAGCTCATTTGTACACAATTTTAATTTAACTGTAACTTTGTAGGAAAGAAATGAAAATCCTTTTAAATCTGTCATTAACTTTGATCATCAAGATAAAAATTTATCTAAAATCAGTTAAAACGAATGTTGTTGTTTCTGCTGCAACGAAAAGTAATTTTTTTATGTTCTATTCATATGTGAACCAGACACCCATCGATTGCCGTAACTCTGCCTATTTTCAATGTTATTTGTTTAGCAATTTATTTGTAACTGTTTGTAAATATCAGTCACTGATAAACAAACAAATAAACTAAATTTAACACTAATAAATACATTCTTTGAAGCACACTCTGACGAGAAACGGGATTGGAATTCTTATGAATGACGAACCATACTTTAAGATGGATTTCAGGGAGATTCCTGTGTAAACGTTTGATATACTCGCTAGACGATATCCTCTGCAAAATTTAATACATATTTGAATACTACATTTCACCTTAAACAAGACAGTATGGCGTTCCAATTGGAATTGTAGGCTAAACACACAGGTTTCCATGACAAAACAGAGCAGAAGTATTTAAAAATGTACAATAAAGAACCGGAGATATGCGTGTCGTATTTAATAAGGTTTATGAAACATACAGCACAGTTCCGCTCAGATCCATATCATATCTAATCAGTTGAAGCTGTCACTAAAGTCATTAAGTAAAGTGGAAGAATTACATTGGTACAGTAATAATCAAATGGATATCACATCATCAAAAATGTAAATCTATCTCTGAATTTTCTGTTCCAGAATGCATGCTGATTGAAGAAGGTTAGATTACAGTTAAACCTTAAAACGATAGGCAAAACAATTAAAAAAACTTCATGAATTGCTTACAGTTGGAAAAAATAGCTCTTGAAGTTGGTACATCGGTTGTGCTGAAGCTGATGTGCAGCATTAGAAAGAAGGTCCTCGGGTTTATCCATGTAGTATTATTATGTGTTTTTTTAACTATTTGTATTTAATCGGAGCTTCAAAAACTGAGATGTATGATAACGCCTTCGTCGTCGTGCCATGTGATCACTTTAAAGAAAGACTCTCAAATATGCAGGACTCTTAGTAAGAATTAATTTCCTGCTGCCTTGGTAAATTTAGAATGTATAAATGTTGGCTTATATAACACTATGTAAACACTGTATCCAAGCTAGCTCGTTAAGCCAATTTTGAAAAGTTTAAATTTGTAACCTATAAATTTGCAACACGTACGATGGTATGTAAACTTTACACAAGTACGACTTGATTGGCTTTGCCACACAGAAAAATTGCGCCTTACAAATCCTATCATTGCATGCGAACTATGAACTACGGTACGCCAGGTGTATCACTTAATTTTTTTCCTTCTCCATACGCTTCGGGCTTCGGGACACGTTCGGTTAACAGTTTCCATCAAATGAAGCCCGGGTGCTGGTGAAATCTTCACAAAACACCATCCATCATGTGCTTACACGATCGTAGGTGCTTCGGTACAACGAGAATGGTGCATAAAAATAAAATCCACAAGAAACCCTAAGCACAGGAGTCATATTTATGACATGGCTTCAATGGCGGTTCCGCTTTAGCCGGAAGCTGAGAACAACACCCTCGAAACAGGATCAAAAAAAAAATCGTCAGCGTAATGGAATACAGGGGTCTGGAAAACAAGCACCCAGCCTAAATGGGGGCCGCAACAGGCCTGCTTTCCATGCACGTATGTTTTTCCACGCGGCTGATTGAAAGCTGTGAGCGCTCCCTGGTAGGGTTTCCTTTGTCCCCGCTTACATAACATGATACGGGCGGCCCACTTCACAGCTTCCCTTTCTCTCTCTCTTTCTCTCTATCTCTCTCTGTCACACGATAAGCACCGTTGATTTGGCGGTAGGCAAAGGGCACGATAACGCTTCCCTATGCTATGGCAAAGGTCGCCACGCTTCGTGCTTCGATGCTTTGGTGAAATTGATATTTTCGCTCACCCTGGAGTGAGATTGGGGCCAATGTGTCGGATGGGTCGGCAATCGCATATGAGAGCAAGGGAAAATGGATCGGCAAGAAGAAGAAAAAAAACTGCGACGGTGTTGGCAAGAGGAAAAACGGTAATCAGCCGTAGCAGGTGCAGAACATCAGCGAACACCAAGCAGGAGGTTAGACCATGGCAAATCTCACGCCACTTCCCTGGTGCTGGGGCGGTAAACGACCCAGATGGAATCGACGGGATCGAAGAAACACTGAATAATTCAATTAGCAAGTAGATTAACTAGCCTTATCCGGTGTGTTTGTACAAGGAGCAAAGATTGTCCGGTGGCATTCGGAAACGTTGCTAGTGCGGGATGGTAGCAACATAACTTTGTGTGGGACAATTTTTTGTCGATTCCTTCGTATCACAACGAAAGTTTTTATTATGTGTCAGGTTAATGGATAATGCCGATATGGGCAGCTTATCTCCATCCAACTATATCGATATTGCAGTGCGTTAAAACAATTGGCTAAAATGAAAATGGAGAACAGTACATTCTCACAGGAAAAGTATCTAAACTATTTGCAGATCATGACGAGGATAAAGTAAAAATGATAAATAAATGCAATTCCTATTGCAGTATACAAAGAAAAAACCGTCATACTGTCATTGTCATACTAGTTAACAAACTACTTTATATATTATAAAACTCATTTGTTAATTAACAACATAAAATATTTAAACACCCAAAAACTAAAAAGACGCTACTTTTTACATTTTTTACTAAAGGAGGAAGAAGTATGATAATACTTTCGTCAAAAAGTAAGTAAACCAATAAAAAATGTAGAATCATAAACAAGTAAAAATTAAAAATGAGAAAAGTAAGATAAAAAATACATATGTTAGACAAGATATAAAAGAATAAAAGATAACAAAAAAAAGTGTGTAGAGAAAAGCTAGAAGCTGAACGAAGCTATACTAAGAGAATAGATTAATTTCAAGAAAATGAAACACATTTCTTGAGTGTAGAATAACTATAAATATGCATATAACGTAGATAAATACTTTACACAAAAAAACACCTTCCAGGGCAGATAAACAAAGGCTTAAAAAGCAATGGATAAAAAGAATAGATACATTGTAATCGAATATCTTGATATTCAAAAATAAAGTAATGTAATAAGCCACATCATCACTCAGGAAACTAATAGACTGATCAATTAAACCGAAAGGATCTGAATTCGCCAGACCATTAAATAAAATCAATTGGTGAAACATATTGCCGGCTGTAAAAAACACCCGTAGATCCGTTAATTTGAGTACAAAGTTAAGTACAGCACTTAATTAATTAAATGCCCTTGCGATTAATCAGCGATTTCGCGAAGAGTTTCATTTTGCTAAATGCGTAATTTAAACTTGAAAGAATGAATTTAAAATTTCCTTTTTCTTTCCCCCTACATCATAAAAAACACAGTATCAATAATTTGATCCATGTACGATAAAACCTTTGTGCTTGCTACTCTTTACCTTTATTACTGCAAGTGTGATGAAATTAAGCTCCGTTTCAAAAATTCAAAGCTTTCGCACGCGTTCCCCAAAGAGCACGAAATCGGAGGAAGAAAGCACACGTATTTCACCGACTCGACGAAACCAAGCACACCCTTATAATTAGAAACATTAGATGCATTTATTTTCATTTAATCTCTCGCCGGTAAGGCAAAAACTCCCTCCCCAACTGGCACCGGAAAGCAAAACAGCAAAGCGTGTCCTGCTGGCTGTCGTTACGCCATTGAAGCTCCGGTTAATGTGGCGCTACGTGGAACATTTAGCTCATCTCTCCCACAGTTTTTGAGCTCCCGAGTGTTTTTCTCCCCAAACCCATTATTCTGACTCCCTGTCTTTGCTTCTGTGTGGTACTTTCATTTGAAAAAAAAAACAGCCTGAACCCATGGTAAAAGTACTGAGGACGTTTAATATTTGGCCATGACATCCGATTGCCAGCGGGGAAATGTATAGAGGTTCGAAAAATGAAACAAAACGATCCACAAAAAAACATACAGCATCAGCATAAATTATGGCGCAAAATAGGGAGAAAGAGACAGAGCCATGTTCAGCTCTGCTCACGCCCCAAAGCGTTCTTGCGTTCCCGCCCTCTGGAAGGCTGGAATATTTCGCAAAACTAATTACATTTGCTAATCCCCAGCAACAGTACCCGGTGCACGTTTGAAGATCAACGTGACCCCCGTTACAACTTGCTCGCTCTGGCTCCGGTGAATGGGGAGAAAATTTATCTGCCGAAAGTATGCCCCCCAAGCGATGACATCACATTTGGTGGCAGCATATGATGAATGCCATCGCATTCGAAGCTTCGACCCATAAGCCGCTCGGCCTCGTCGTAGCTGCCCATGCAGATGGACAAACAAATGCGGACTGTCTCAAGGGCGAGAATTTTGAAGGCTGAATAGCTTGACAGTTTGATGATGAGTGCGGAAGACATTGCTGTTGATATTTGACGCCCATTTTATCGGTCACGGCATGGAATGTTTCTTTAGTGGAGTCAGATAATAGAGTGGTCATTCTAACTCCACAGTGGAAGCTCCGACTGCTGTAAGGTAGAAGTAGAAGCAGTTTGCCGTCTTGTAGTCTAGACATAAACAAAAAGTTTTCAAAATGTTAAATTAAATCAATAAACAACACTTACCTTATCCGTTTATAAGAGATGTTAGGAAATTTGTGTTCTGTGTGCAATGAACAAAAAAGTGTGATCAAACTTTGCTGGTAAACGGTACAATCAATAAAATGCTCTTCGTGCAAGACGGCACGAACACACCGTTTACCTCGTTACTGGCCACGGAAGCATCGTATCAAATCGCGTTGCATTAAAATGTTAGATCATCGTATCGTTTGCCGTAACACTTTGACTAATGTGCTGGTGCAACACAAAGCAGCCCAGCAAATTCCTGGACATTCTTCACCCTGTCCAAGCATGCGAACCATTTCCACCCAACCGGCCACCGGGTTAGGTGTCAGACGAACGTGATGTGACATTAAATTATTGCACTCGTGCAACACCGTGCACAAGAGACACCCGTGCTGTCGCCGGTCCGGTGCAGAATGGACTATCATCATGACCCGTGTTGGACCCACGATGAGACCTCCATGGGTGTGCCATCATCGTTTTGTACTATGCACATGGACGGTCACGAAATTTTATTTATGTCACACCAAGAAAACCCGGGTGCCCGGGGTACTCCGGGGGCTGATATGCCCGGACCCGGCTCCGATCCTCTCCCCGCGTGCTGCCGAAAGCTGTTCGTATGCCGGAAATAATGCGACCGGATTGTGTTTTTAAAAGCCCGGCGCATGTCGGTCCATAAAAGAAACGAGCCCCCGGAGTACGGACGGGATGGAAAGAGCGGGGGAAGTAGCGGAAGGGCACAGGATATAAGGCCAAATGGTGTAAATGCCAACCAGCATTGGCCTGTCGAAATGGCGCACACTGTAATGATGCTTTTATGATAGATTGTTATTCGAGCTGCCATTAATTTGGGGGATTATATGTATACGAACGAGAGCAACGACAAACAAAAAAGGCACCGCTAGTGAGAACAAATGATGGTAATGCAATTTATAAATAGAAAACATTGCAAAGTGCAGCGCAGTGTTGGAGTGGGTCTAAAATGAGGTTAAACGATAGATAAAATGGCTGTTTACTTTCCGTTACTCGGTCATACGTAAAAAATGTCTCGCATATTGTGATGCAATAGAGCGGTAAAGTAAACTTGTCTATTTTCGACGTTTTTACTTGTTGTTTGAATATTCGAAAATAGTTCCACGAATCTGCTCCGAGCAGCATAACAACATTGGACTATTTTCTTTTTATTGTATTTCATACGACCGTAGGGATGGAGCGTCCTGTTGAAAATTTAATGACATGTTGGAATGAATATTTGATTTGTTTGCTTGCTTTCCCCCCATTTTACATCTATTTCCATCGAAACGATCATATTCAAATGATGTACGATACGGTTGAGTTTGAAGCAGTGCGGGGTTTTTTTTCTACCATCCATTCTAAATTTTATTTAACCTTAAAGTGAGCAACTTCATCGACGATACGCAACCGTCGCCGGAATCTATCCAGCGCGGCAGCACAAACACCCAGAGTTTTATAAAACATTCCATAAGAAGCACTCGCGTTTGACTCTGCCACCCGGATAAACGATATATTTTTACAGCTTCTTACACTCCTACCATTCGCCATTGTCTGTTGCGGACGTACCCACAAGCACTGGCGTTCTTATCCCGCCGGCAAGCAGGAGCCCGCTACGTATCAGTTGCGTGGGAAGAGGAAAAATATTTTCACAATTTTTGCATTTCACATGAGCTTACCGCAGCTTCACCCGAAAGAGTTACGCAGAACCCTGCGAAACGAACGCCTCGAGCCGCGCGTTCCATCGCCGCTCCAGAGCTACATTATTTATATCGTTTGTTGCTTTCACACTGACTTTTGGTGGATGCGTGTTCGCACCCACGCAACGAAAGCAACCGTGCGAACTGGCAAATGTATGTACAGCTGACGGTTCGGTGCACTTGGCAGCCGGGGGTAACGTTCCAGCGGTACCGCTTAATGTACGTACCATGCAACAGCACTTTCACTGTTTTGTTAGCCACGTTAGGCAAAACCACTTTCCGGGCCGCACCGCACCGGCGGAAAGGATGTTGACGGTGTAAAATGTTTGGCCAGCAAGAATGAAAGCCTCCTTTCGGACGGCGCGTAAAGCGAAGAGTGCCGGATGGTAAGATTTTGCTGTCTGGTAATCAATCTTGATTAGGGAAGGTGTGTAGTGAACGCTTTCGGCAACCATCTCGCAGCACTGGTTGGGTTCTTACGCGGCAGGTGTAAATGAGGCCCTGCTAATCCGTTCCATTGCCGGGCGTAGGTTGAGCATAATTCGGGACGAAACAAATAAATGGTATTCGCGTACCGAGAAGGATGTTTGTAAAAATATACTTGTCAGATATAATGATACCGTGCGTTGTATTACAAGGGTTTGCAATCGTAAATATAGGAAGACGTTGATTGCATTATGCTACAATGGCACAATACGTTATCCGAGCTTGTTCAGTTTTGAGTATGGAAGTTTTTTGGTTTGGACTATACACATATACATAATTCCTTATTTGATGTATGGGTACATGTTGAATGTTTATGTTCATTTAAACATACAACAACGAACGAATTATCGGAAGAAAAAGACTGAGACTCCTTAAAAGAAAACTCATCTAACGCGATATAAAGACATTTAAGTCATCCAAAGCAACGCCTGCTTGGGCTGAAACCCCATTTCGATCAAACTGAGACAACCCAGACTGGGATGACTACATTCACCTAAAGCATCATGAAGATGAAAGCCAACTCCAATATATCTATGGAACATTATTATTGTGGTCTTAAATTACTAAATTTAACTAGAAGATTGACACAGTTTAAAAATAATGTACATATAGAGAAAGAGAGATGAAACCACTTCGTTTAAAGTGAAGTAGTTGGTCTTATATAGATGCATTATAGTTCCAATACTCACAAACGGTTTCGAAACAGGGACGTTTGCCAAAACTGACGATATCCTTGTTTCCGAAGCTCAGGACCATAATTTTGTTGTGGAAATGGTTTTCAACCTCTTGAAGAATTCTTTTCCAGAGAATCTGTGGAGGAATTTCTTCGTCACTAGATCATCTGCGCTACTTTCCAGAGGAAAATACGTACACACGGGGAAAATACATCGTATGCTTGGAGAAACAACGCAAAATTTGCTACTACGTGGAGTCCAACGAATTAGCCTCTCTAGTGCCAGAGTGACTGGTAGACTAGTCATGCCATTTTAATGACACTAGACGACCAAACACTTAATGTCTGTTTAAATCTTCCACATGGAGTTGGTGGCCCAAATTGAGATGTGCCAGCCAGAAAAGATAGGACTCTGGATAGACAAACCACGTAGCTTGGCCGTAAACAGTTTGGAGTACTCTTGCAGAAATACGAGTACGTAAGAAAGAGAGAGAGAATAAAGATTCAATTGTATTGGGCCAATTTTACAGCATATCATCTACCCTCATGTATACCGCATCCAATCTACATCGACATCTCCGAACATGCTTTATTCGATTACATAGATAAATATGATTATAAATGAGTGTTTGAACGGATTGATTGTTAAACTAACGGAAACATACTTAAAGCCGTGTTAGTTGCTTTGCATTTTAAATTTTAACGCACTTTAAAGCGTCAATTTTTATAACATTTAACCAATACTTGATCATTACACAGAAACACACCATAACCCCCAGCATGTTTACTTTCCTTTGTTTGGGTGGTTAATGTTAACAGTTACCCGTACCTACCTATCCGGGAGGGAACGAAGAAAAACCTCACCCACTCAACAAGTATCCCGCTGGCAATGTTGTACCACCGTCCCGAAAATGACGTTTCCGAAACATCAAAAGGCTTTACTTGCGCTTTGCCAGCCTTAATCGCATTACGAACCATGTCGTGCCTTTGATAAGGGTTTTATGTCTTGGGTCGCTTCCGGCACCGGCGTTTTGCACATGTCTGACAAGTAAACATGATTGGTATGCATAGTTTAGCATATGTGCTCGTTAGCACAGCTGTACCAATAATCGGAAACGGCACAGATGACCATCAGCCGTGGTTGTAAGCGTAAGACCGGTACACACAATATGAGTGTAATTATTGTTTAATTCTTCCGTATCACCATTCGTGCAGGCACTGTAACAACATGAATAATCCATTGCAGGTGACATTATATTATGATAATTAGTTGATGCTGACAGGCTAACAACAACAAATGGAAATGTTAGAACTGCAGCATGGCATTTAGTAGTGGAGACGCCTGGTGGTTCACTAGCGTAAACGACCATGCACCTCCATCGTTGCTTTTCCCGCTGGGAATTATAATATCTACACACGATACAAACCGTACTTTCTCCTTTGGCAACGGCTTTAATCAATTAACGTAACGAAATAGGCCTTCATTAAATGTAAGGAACAGATATATATTATTTACACTTTATTTTTGATTTGTTTCAAAAGCAATACAATCATCGCGTAACATTGCATAGGATGAAACAAACAAAGCACGAAAGCTAACAAGTTCCCGGTTGGCTGCTACACCGCACACATCAAAAATGTGCAATACGTAGGAAAATAAAATATGAAGCTATGCTTCATCGTCTGGCTAATTGTAATTTGAACTATTTGTGGTCGATTGCGGCCTTACTTTCAGTAAAAGGGAGGAAAGTTTCTCTTCAAATCAAGCGTATCTGGTTACGTTACAAATGTGATACTTATTGCATAGGTGATCTTTAATGCTGCTAGTTCAATATGTTTACGTTCGAAACCACTTGTATTAAGCGTGCCTCCCCACACAAACGATGCTATCGAAGAAGGAAATAAAACTGGCTAACTGGCGGACACGGCATTTTAGCTAAAGCTGGTTCATCACATTTCTATAAGGCCATTATCGTTTTACCTGTTTTTAACACCCCTGTTTTAAAGACGATTTGTCCACGTTTAGGATTTAGGATGCTTACCATTAGATTAAACACAATTGTTATAGCAACTTAAATTAAAGCTTCTTCATGCTGAAAATTCAGTTCGTCTGTACACTGATGTGAGTAGAGCAAACATTTAACTCTAAGCAATGTTTCATGCGTACAAAATGGCGCATCTAGGCAACGTGACAGTTACACTGTAAACAACCTTGGCGATCACGGTATAACATAAAACACAAATAGGTGTGGTGCCTCAATCAGAACCGTTCACTGAAAATGTAATAATCTATACAGATTTATTACAAGCTAACTGTTTCAATCATAATTTATATTCTACATAGCACTGGTAGCGTATTGTAGCAACGTAATATAAACTAGGTAATGAAAAAACTATAAGCATAATAAATGCTTCATTTAACGTTTAGGTATCATTTTGAACGAGAAAACAATTTAAAATATTGCACACTCCAATATATAGTTATCAGCGTTATAACAATACCGTGCAAGAAGAGACATACATTTGTTCTACAAACAAACATGCGGACAGCGGTGTTGGACAGAAGTGCTTCCATTAGTGCACCTTTAGGTCAAATATTTCACGCAACAGTGGTTCCACTTCCGACGGATTAACATTCAGATAGACGCTGATTATTTCGTCGTTCAAAAAGTGTAATTCCGATATCTTCTGCATCAGCTTCAGAAACACCGAGCGGGCCTCACAACCGGGGTAGATACTTTCCAAGTAGCGACGTAGTAAATAGTAGTATGAATTCTGTAAGACATGTTGAGCAATCAAAAATACATATCCATGGACACAATGTATCTCGACGACCACTCTACACGTACCTGTTCCAGTTTGATCACATCCGAATGTATCGTTTTTGGACGATCCGGTGAAAACAGTGTGATGGCACACATGATTAATATGATGTTCTCGTCCGAGCGCCATTTCTTGTCGAACGTTCGTATGAACCGTTCGTGTTCCTGATACACATTACCCTTGGCAAGCTTGAGCACATCCGCCCGTATGTTGGACATTTCCTCCTGGCTGTGAGGTATCTGCAAGCACATCCGAACTCAATAGGTTGGACAAACAATCAGGCATCTGAACGCTTACCTTCCATGTCGCTCGATCACAGTCGTACTGCATAGCGGACCGAAGAATCATCATTTCCGTGCAGCCACCCTTCAGCAATGCTAGCTGATCCTCCTGGCACATGTTTTTGAAGGCGCTGATCTTTTTCGACATCTTTATTAGGCGCCGGATGGCAATGGCGGTTAGGTTGATCACCTTCAGCAACTGGGGATCTTGCTTCGTTTGATTGCTCTGCGTAATGCGATAAAAGAGACAAAGTATCATGCCATTAATATGCGTTCAATGATAGCGATTACATCAGCAGACATGACTAATCATCGAACTTCCGCTCCGAACGTCCACGGTTACGGACCACACAATCCATTCGTTATCGTACAACGCGTGCATGCGAGCATCTTAATCTAAAGATACTTTGCCCAAAATGCAAACACACGTAACAAAAATACACAAAACAAATACAACAGTCACTGGGACTGTTGGAGGAGTTTCAAGTACATTTTCGGTACACCGGGTGGAACAGGTGTGCTGCATTGATTATCGCTAATCAGTCGGTTGCCCTTCGTTATCAGCTGTTCGAACGGACCACCGCCGGACATTCCGACACTCTATTGCCTGGCCCCATCGGTCGATACGGTCCATGTAACCAATTTTAATCTGCCCACGATTTGCTGGGTGATAAGTCGAACGGGGCAATAAAATCGTTGAGGCATCCAAATGGTAAAGGGCTATAAAATATGGGTACGATTTGCACTATTCAGCCGTCTCCATTCGAAAAGTGTGAAAGTATGCAAAGGAATTGGTTAGCGACCAAAAGGAACTAACGCAAAAAGAAAAGAATGTTGAATGTTGTAATTCCGAACAATTCTAAAATTTTATTTCAACCACATGTACCAATGCTACCAATGGGGATACTTGAGCGGTAACAAACGATTCTACAATCATTGGAATACGTTATCATCATCATACCACCAACTCACCTTTATCCGGCAGTCGTCCGAGATGAGCGACGCGAGATCATCGTCGACCGGTGCGTACAGTGCTTTATTGGCCACAATCAACTCATTCAGCTTGGCTCTTTCAGCATCATTTAGCTCGATGCTATTGCTACCGACCGTCGTATGATGGACGGTTGACTGCTGGCTCGTGCTCGTACCAATCGGGCTACTGTTATATCCTTCGTACTCGAGCTTTATCGCTTGCATTAGGACCGATTCCAGCGTGTGCGGTATTACCGGTTTGGCTTCGATGTCTTGAAAGATGCCCAAATCGTCCGTAGACGGGACGATTATTGGTGGATCGTGGCCAAACGTAGACGACGCCGCAAACACATCTGCTATATCGCTCGAGCAGCTCGGTGAAGCTGGCTGGATAGCGGCGCTCATTTGTAGCGGATGGTTGTGATGGTAATTATGGGAATGCACTAGTGAGGTGGTTGTGCTCGAAAGCAACGGGTCCAGCATTGAGGTGTAGGGTGGCTCGTAGTTGGACGTCGATGAAGGGGAAGCGGCTGCACTGATCGCTCCGACCGGTTCCGTAACGATGGTTGGTTCTTGCATTAACGAGCGAATCATCTGATGCTGATCATTTGCCGCAGAATCAATGTGAGGAGATCCCAAGGATACATTCGTTTGATGCATTTGCTGCTGAGTTGGCTGTTGTGTAGTTTGCAGCGTTTCTTGCTGTTCTTGTCGCTGATGTTGCTGTTCGTCTTCATCCTTTTGGGACGTATCGGCCGCTTCTTTGATCGTTTTTACAATATCGGAATGGTTCATCATTTTGTTGATCATCTGCAATGCTTCGGCAGGTGAGCTCATAAATTTGTTCATTACCTGAAGGGCATCTTCCGGTTGGTTCATAAGCTGCTGCATAAACTGTAGCACATCGGCCGGCGAACTGACGATCTTCCCGATCAGCTGTAGCGCATCCGTCGGTGAACTCATGAACTGGGCGAACACGGTCAACGCGTCTAGCGGAGAGTTCATGATCTTGCTAATGATCTGTAACGCATCTCCCGGTGCGGTAATGAAATGGCTTATCAGCTTCAGCGCATCACACTGCGAGTTGATTATCTTTGACATTATGAATACTGCGTCCTTCGGGCTTTTCATTAGCGAAGCAATCGTTTGGCTGGCACGAGTAGGATAGTTGACGATCCGATTCACGATATCCTCCGCGCTGGAATCGATCGTAACTGCAGGAAGCTTTTCGTCGTTGTATCCCGTTCGTCCGTTCGATTGAAGCTGTGCCGTGTCTGATTGTTTCGATCCACCACTAGCGGACGATTGTAGTGAGGCAACAGCAGAGGAGAGTAGCTCAGCATCGGAGGAAAGGGAACTGTGCGGGTTGTACGCTGAAGAGCTGGGCGTGTTACTTAGTTCCGATGGAGAAGCAATTCGACTATAATCATTCGACGTACCATTCGACAGTATCGATTGATTGGAGGAGTTAGAGGGAACATCATGGATCGTACTTATCGGGAACATCGTCGTCGAACTGCCCGGTCCACTCGTCTGCAGCACTTCGCTCGGTCCATACTCAGAGGACGAGGAATTGTTCCAACAATCTCCACCATCGAACGATTCCAGTGATTTTTCCCGCTTTATCTTGGTCGGTACACTGTTCCTGCCCGGGGTCGTCTCACGTTCGCTCGTCCCATTACTTGTTTCCGATGCGCTTCCATTGCTGAGCCTCTTTTTGGCACGATTCTGTTCGATTTTCTTGCGCTTCAACACCTTGTCCTCCTCCGACATAATGTATTCCTTCTTCATACCGATCCGAAAACACTTTTCCAAGCGGCACTTTTGGCAGAAGCGTCGCGTTACGACGGTTATGTCGCAATTTTCATTAAACGGACACGTAAAACCCTTCGTCGACAGTGCATTGCGGCGGAAAAATGCCTTACAGCTTTCGCAGGTTACCGCGTTAAAGTTATAACCGAGCGCCTTGTCTCCGCAAACGCTGCAAATCTTGCTGATGGACCCGTTCGCTGCCATCGCGTCACCGTCTGGCACCGAGCCGTTAGCCATCGTAATCGTTGCCGTGGTCGTCATCCGGGACACACTCTTCGCACACTGTTCGCGGAAGGTATTTCGGAATCGCTTGCGAGGTGGGCCGAGGTTTATCTTACACTCGCGGCTTATCTTTCCGCTTGTCGCCTCGCCCGTTCGCTCCGGTTCGCACGCCTGGTTCTGTTGTGGTGGTACGTGTTCGTTGTAGTCGCGTCGTACGGGAACTGTTTCGTGGTCCACGCACGTTCCATCGGGACACGGGCTAGAATGCTGCTCACAACAGCATCAAACCTACGGCACACTACAGCTTTACCGATTTCGGAACTATCGCGGCAGCCAGAAATATCACTTATCAGCTGATCCAAAGCACCATCGGTCGATAATTTCGTGCCTTCGTCGCAGATTAATCACTTACCTTTATGGCACTGACAGGTGCTGGTATGGCTGGAATCACTGCATACCGACCGCTCGGGTCACAAAATAATGACTATCTTCGATCAAGGTGGATCGTAAGAATGAATTTAATTCAATTGAAAGCGCACTACGGTTTGCGTCGCGTAAATCCCGTACCACCGATCGTCTCTTGTTTATTTACTCTTCGCCAGCGACGTAAATAAATTGCGTACGAAATCTGCAGTCACGGAAAAATTGTTTCGAAACTGTCAGTGCACGGTGTGACAGCTGTGCGGTCGACAGTTTATTTCGCTGTCAAAGCAGGAGCATTATTTTGTTTACAGTGGATTCAGCAACAAAACAGCACGCCGCAGCAAAATGGTAGGTGTAGCAATAGTTTTTGCAACTTTTTCGTATTTATATTAATGTATTTGTCTTCTGTTCATTTCAGGCGCGTAATGCGGAAAAAGCTATGTAAGTTGCAAATGTTGTTTTAATCGAATTTAGGTTGTTTTATGTGGAATGTTTCCTTTCCAGGACAACACTGGCTCGTTGGCGAGCGGCAAAAGAAACCGAAACGGGAAAACAGGAACGCCGTCCGTACCTAGCGTCTGAATGTCGCGATTTGGGACAATGCGAAAAGTGGCGCTTGGAAATCATTCGAGAAATATCGAAGAAGGTAGCACAAATTCAAAATGGTATGCTATAACACTTTCTGTCCACATATTCCACAGGTTGTTAATACGTCTTTCTGTTTTTTAGCCGGTTTGGGTGAATTTCGCATCCGTGATTTAAACGACGAAATTAACAAACTGCTTCGTGAGAAACGTCACTGGGAGAATCAGATATCCGATCTCGGTGGGCCACATTACCGTCGCTATGGGCCGCGGATGTTTGATGCAGAGGGACGCGAAGTGCCCGGTAATCGAGGATACAAATATTTCGGTGCCGCCAAAGATCTTCCCGGGGTGCGAGAACTATTCGAACAGGAACCACCACCACCACCGAAGAAAACTCGTGCCGAATTGATGAAAGACATCGATGCAGATTACTACGGCTATCGTGATGATGATGATGGTATCCTGCTACCGCTGGAAGAAAAGGCAGAAAAGCTTGCAATTCAGCGTGCAGTGGAAGAGTGGAATAGTGCGAAAGGTTCGCAAAAGTCAGCAGAAAAAGAGGACGATGAGCCGGATATTTACGGATCCGATGCGTACATTACACGCGATCCGGAAAAGCAAGCAAAGGAAGATCCGATGGGATTGTTAGGGCCACGGTTTACAGCTCACGTGCCCGTCCCAAGCCAGAAAGATATTGAAGCTGCCCTGTTGAAGAAGCGAAAACAAGAGCTGATGAAAAAGTACGGAATTGAGGAGGATGAATAAATTGTAATGATAAGTCAACAAAAGAAAATGTCGTTTTATAAGAATTTATTATTACACATTCAGTAAACGTTTCAACACGGTTGCACTTTCTAGCTTATTGCATAATGCGCGCACACACACGAGTATATGCGAATTCCCTTCCAGCACCGGAAAGGATACAGAATGATATTCACATCTCTCTGAGAGTAGCACACGCCCGCTAAACTCGGGTGTGTTGTTGCAACACAAACGGGAAAGAAGCCCCAGCTGTCCCTTCTTTCTGTTCCCGGACTACTTGGCCTTGGCTAACTGATCACTTAAGCTTATCACTTGCTCGGTCAGGACACTGATTTGTTCCTCGTAGTTGAGCCGCGTGCGGGACTACAGTGAGTTAGGAGAAAGCTTGTTAGATAAGGGGATCAAATTCTTTCATAAACTGATACTGTCTTACCAATTCATCTTCGATGATACGGTAGCGGCGTTCTTCCTCTCTGTTGGCCTCTTCTCGTTCCTTTAGACGATTTTTGAAAACATCCAAATGGGTTTGCAGTCTTTGACACTGTGGAAAGATGATACATGTAGGATATTATGCGACATAAGACTACATTAACTGGGTTTACTTACTTCAATGAAATGTGAAGCCAGTTTCGATTCTGCGCGACATTTGTCATGGAACAGATCTTCGATACTTTTCGTAAAACACGCGGTCAGCTTCTGTTCCCGCGTTTGTACCTCATTTTGCTGCTGATTGTCCTCCAGTGTTCTGAAATGTAATTCGTTCGCTTTCAATGTTCACGCTTAGGAAATGGATGAATGGTGCCCTTACCTTATGCCATCGGCTCCCTGACTAAAAATGTCCTCTTTTTGTTCAACCTTTGGCGCTATTCGAATGTGACTAGAGGTTTCTATTTTCAGCAGCTCATACTGGGCCCGCCAATGATTCAGCTCCTTTTCGAGAAACACCACCCGATCGTCCTGGCTGATGGCCGTCGTATTGTTGTTGTTGTTGGTACCATTGTTTTGCACCTGGGACGCACTGTTCGAGCTGGCGGTAAAGTGGTTGTAATGATTTTCAACATCGGTCGTAACGCTCAGTCCATCTTCACTTCCAATCTAAGGAGAAAGAGAAAGAAAACCCGAACCATCTTGAACACACACCGTGAAAAGGTATCCGATCGATGGATTACCGTGCTGGCTGCTTCGGAAACTTTAGATTCAAGCTCCGAATTTCTAACGGTCACCAGCTCGAGCTCTTTCCGCAGCTTTTGCTCAACAGTTGCCTGTTGCTGGAGTTCACGGTTCAGACTGTCGATGCGATTTTGCAACTGTTTCACTTCGGCACTCTTGTCTTCAACACTGTTGGACAGTTGTGCATTTTCGAGAATTTTTTTCTGCAACTCTTCCGCAATCACGCCCGCTTCCGAACCCGGCACCGCATTGAGGTCGTTGTTAGATGATTTCGTTTTAAGTGCTTTTCCACCGGATCCTTTCTTTAGCTCGTGTTCTAGATTTTCCTGCAATGCTGCAACGCGCCGCTCCAACTGCTTATTGCGGAACCCCAAACTGTCCACCTCCTGTTCCGACTTTCGGAGCGTAGCCTCTTTCAGGCGCAAAGATTCCCGTAGGGCTGAGTTTTTGTTTTGTTCATCGAGGACGGCCCGCTTCAGTACGCTCGCCTGGGCACGGAGCTGTTGTATACAAACCGGAACGATAATCAGATTAAATTAGTGTCGCTCTAGCCAGCAAGCGACCCTGCGCTGATAGCAGGCTATCAAAACACGCCCCCAATGCTTTGTAATAGTCGACCAGCTAGCAAATCAGTACTTACTTTTGAGTATTCGGTGGCTAGTTTCTGGTATTTGTTGGAGTTTTCTGCTTCCATTGTTTCCATCTACACGTCGATTGGTTGCACTAGAATGGTAAGAATTAGGGTTTTTTTTCTTCTGCTCTGTACCACAACAGATTGATTCCGCGACATGCATCGGCTTTCGAAGCAATTTTGGAAAGGTGTTCAGCCTTGGCTAGCGAATCATGTTGTTGCTGGTTATACTGCTTATCGTTTGAAATCAACACGCGGGACGCTAGTTTTACAATAGTCACACTAACAAACTTTCATTCCATTGCACTGAAATTATGGAATATTTTTTCTCTCGTCGTACCCAGAGAGTGACAACGGCAGGGAAAACATTTCCAATCAGGTGCACACACACCCACACACATCTTTGTACACAACTTTGACAATCGGTTTGACAGGATGGTGAAATATTTCAAACGTAGTTCAATTCGCACAGCCGACGACAATCTCTTCAATTTTACGACAAGTTGTGTTCAGTTTACATAGAATATTATACTTAAATAAGCAAATTTGGCAGGCTATTTCTTTCATGAGTTCTTATTATTGCTACGGTGATTATTATTATGATTGTATTTTCCGTATTTCCGACGCTGAATACGGTTGTTGAAACATTTCACCGCCTGACAGTTTTGACGTATGCGCTGAATGTCTCGGAGGTGATAGTGCAAAAGCAAGCAACATTTTTTTTGTGTGTGTCCGAAAGGTGCATTTTGTTGGCGCAGCTCGAGCAATTTTCCGTCGAGGAAGGAAAGTGTCCTCCGCATAACGGGGTGTAGTGAATTCTTTGCGTACGTGTGTTGCGCCGTATGTTGAGTGGCTGGGTTTTGATTGATTGTGTCTGGGTGCGTTGCCGTGCGTGTTAGCTTTTCCCCATACGTACCGTATTCAGCCAAGTGCCTTTGACCGTAGCTCGACGGATTCCAAAACAAGTTGCGTTGCTGCAAACAATCTTTGTCATCGGGTGTCAAAGCCAGTGCCAAGTGGGGCGGATACGTTACCAGCAGGTGAACCGTATTGAGCAAATTGAACAATACCCAACGGAGAAGAAGGTGATCAGTGCGACAAGCTTATTATAGAAGCATAAAACCGCTGCAAAATGTTAGCCCTTCTTAATCGCATCCTGGACTGGTTCAAAAGTCTCTTCTGGAAGGAGGAAATGGAGCTAACACTCGTCGGTTTGCAGTATTCCGGCAAGACAACCTTTGTCAACGTAATCGCCGTAAGTGTCTGGCTCTGGCTACTTTCCAATCCCGTATCCCGTCCCGCACCGTTCGCCTTTCGTCTGCCAGCCGCTGTAAAGTTGATCGAAGCGCGTCCGCTACGGGCAGTGAGACGGATTGCTCATTATACATACACATACACATACTACAAGCATCCCCCGTTGTGCTGGTAGTCTGTTATCATCGTCGCGGATTAAAATGTGCCCAACGAGATGACTCACGGCGTGCCTTAACGCGCGGTATCAGCACAAAAGCGTACACCGTGAATTGTTGCTCGCTTTTAGCTGTTGCTTTGAAGCTCTCCCTTTACCGAAAAGATGACACACTTTGGCCCGCTGCGGACGTCAGAGTCAATTATCGATTTATTTTTCCATGCTGGTGCACGCGCCGTTTCCTTCTGGAGTGGATGTTTTTCTCGATCCGGCATCGAACGCGTCCGCAATGACAGGACCACGGAATGCTGCTATTTGAGTAGCGACAATGTCGTCGCGTCCGGACGCTCTAGAGTCTTCGGAAAATATTTACCAACGTTAGAAAAGACGGCGAAAGACGCAACGGGGGCGGAACAGACGGATGGTGCGAAAATATGTTCATGAATAACACATTTCGGTGGCTGGAGATTATCTCGTTCGTCGAACCCTGCTGCTTGCACCGTTAGCAAATGCTTCAACCATGCCTTATCAGAGTACACTGAACGTGTTACGCTCATATGTTTATATCGCGGCAATGTTCTCTATTGTTGTTGCTGATTGCCTTTGTTTCATGTTTGTACTTCCCAGTCAGGACAGTTCTGTGAGGACATGATTCCAACCGTTGGCTTCAACATGCGGAAAGTAACGAAGGGCAACGTCACGATTAAGGTGTGGGACATCGGCGGCCAACCACGTTTCCGGTCAATGTGGGAACGGTACTGTCGGGGTGTGAATGCAATTGTGTAAGTAATATTTGCGCCGCCCGCGTTGTCAAGTGGGCCGCAATTTATCTTTACATGTTCTCATTCTTCTCTGCTACGGTTTTAGGTATATGGTGGATGCAGCGGATTTGGATAAAATGGAAGCATCGCGCAATGAGCTGCACTCTCTGCTGGATAAACCGCAGCTAGCCGGCATTCCTGTGTTAGTGCTTGGTAACAAGCGGGACATTCCCGGCGCACTGGAAGAGACTGGGCTAATCGATAGAATGTGAGTTGGTTTTGATTTACAGCATGATGATTGAGGACCGGAACCAAGACCCATCTAGCTATGGGCAATTAAAGTCAAGGGACGCCTGCCAATACCTCTCGAGATTGTAGCGTCATAGAAGAAGAAAAATTTTCGTAAATCCTTGAGATTTTTGAGACACATTTTTTTTAGATGCCAGAAACGAAGATGGTTGCATGATTTGTTGATGATTTTTTCATGTTTGTGGCGTTCACTACCTCGAATCATGCATTATGCATTATAGTTCATGTTAATGGACTAATGGGACGGTGCAGCGCCAGGTGGTGTAAAGGTAGCATAGCAGGTATTAACACGACATGACCGGTACAAAATCCCATCTGGAACAATCCTCCGTACTGACTATCCGGCTACGTGTAAATAAAGTCAAAGAAAGCCAGAACTGGCAGACCTAGGTCTCGGTCTTGTTATTCTGCCGGTGTCCTATGAACCGCTCACGGTTTGCCACTCTAATATTCTGAGGTTTCTGGTGAAATCGACATCTTCGTTGGCGATGTTCTCGGGTTAAAAGGACTTTACGGCATGGGTCATCTGGTTTCATTCTCATGACATGACCAATCTACCACAGCCTGTCGAGCCTATTTCGCTGTAGGATAGAAAGTTCATCGTACAGCTCGTACAGCTCGTTATGACAGTGGCTCCTTCATTGTCCTTATACACACTTATGAGCCCAACAATCTTTGTGAGCATCTTTCTTTCTAATACAGCTCAGAGGGTATTGTGTACCCAATTCCTTTCCTACAGTGAATCAACTCACACTGTACCACAGGCTAACTGACTTTTTTGATTGTGAAGTGTGATGAAAACTCTCATATGTGCGTTTGCTGCTCTACAATATTTAAGGGGTTCGGACTAGCTGATTCCTGGTAACTCAAACTAGACCACGTACACTCGTTACTTTACTCTTATTAGCTCCCAGCAAAAGAATTTTAGATGTTGCGTTCTTACTCTACCTTCTTCTTTCATCATCAATTGCAGGAATTTGTCTAGCATACAAGATCGGGAGATCTGTTGTTATAGTATTTCTTGCAAAGAAAAGGATAACATCGACATCACCTTGCAGTGGTTAATCGCCCACTCGAAGAGCCAAAGTCGTTAAACAGTGGTACTAGAATCAAAATAAGCTCTAAAGTGTATGTGCGTGCGTGTATGTGCTGTTGGGCCAACCCTTGGGGTAAACTGTTGGGCCGAAACAACCTGAAAGAGAAACACACAAATCCAACCAACCAACAGAAAAATCTCATATTGTACACCGTGTAGGCGCCTGTCTCAACCGTTAACAGCTAATAGTAATATGCTGCAAAATGCAACAAAGGAATTACCAGGTGGATGTGGGTGCAACGTGGTGGAGAGAAGATCAATCATTAGCAACTTACTCGTGGACGTAGTGTTATGTGAGGTAAGCGTACGCAGTTTTGTTTTGGCATAGAACAGTTATGCTTTAAAGGCACTATGCTGGTGTAAAAATTAAGACAGTCCCTGCAGCGCAAAGATGCTGTCCGAGGATCTGTATTGCACTAGGCTGGTATTATCAGTACAGATTGTGGTGATTTGAAGAGCAGTGGTTCACAATAGCCAGACGCCTAAAACTAGTAATCGTAGCAATCGCCCTCAACCACCACCCCCCATACAAGAACAACGCGATTTTGCTAAGCTAATGAAAATCCACTAGAACATCCCGACACCTAAACAAAGACAAACAGAAAAGCGAATCTGCTGCGATAACACTGATTAGTCAGATAGTAGTGCAGGAACCAATTTAGTGCAGCATTGTTATCGTTAGGCTGTTTTGCGGCAATCGAGCATTGTGATCGTCATTGCAATGCATAATTTGTCGGTTTTAAGCACGATAGAACTGCATCGCATATTCAATTACAATGTGCTGATTCGCCATTTGCCGAGGTTGTTAACCGATATTCATGTTCGCTTCCGAATCAATGGCGTTAATAGGCGAAAGGATAGGAGATCTATCGATATATTCGAGACGATTTCAAAACCAAGAGTTTCACCGTGCTAGAACTAAGTGGAAAGTTACTGCAATGTTACATTGAATTAATTAGCAGCGTATGCCAGTTATTTTTAATGCGACCTAGTAGCAGTTTCGCCGTATGAATACCTATGCAAAGTAGTGAGGCAAAAGCGTGAATGGAGAACGACCGAATGAGATAGAGCGTATGCGTAAGTGAGAATCATAACGAATGAATGAATGGATTTTTAGCAACTGCTAGAGAAGTATGTTTCATTTGAAATAGATAAAACGAAACGCGATAAATAAGCTAACCAAAATAATCGCAAAACAAAATTAATCCTACGTTTTCTATAACAACTGGGTTTGAAGCATGCAGAGATAACCGATTGGTGTATAGTTTTGCATAGTTCTCGCCTGCCTCGAAGTGAACAAACAGGGAGTTATGTTTTTTTTTTTCATCTTTGAATTTTACTACTAAGACTAGACATAATTATTTCCATAAATTGCTTTCGATTATTGTTTTTTTCTGACATTTTATTTAGTTTTTGTATTGTGAAACCGGAACCTTATTTTTAAATCGTGCCCCGATCGAGATCTACGATTCGTGTAATTTTGTTTTCCAACTCTTGTGATTTATATATGCATAATTTTGTTTACCTTTCAAATAGAATACATTATACTACCATGTTGCTATACTATCTATCCAAAAAGAGGTAAGACACTAACACGATTTCCTTGAGTTGTCGTGATAATGGCAAGTATTGCGCAATCCCCGTCACGAATAGAAATCCCTTACAGAATTTAATAAAGTAATCTAAACTTTAAAAAGGAGCAGTTAGATAGTAGCGATTTGAAAAAAAGGAACACAAGACAGAAATGGTAAGGTCGCAAAGTGGCAAAGTGACGTTCGATAAAAACAAAGGCGAAAGTAAATCAACATTGCTGCTGGAAGGGGAAAAGTAGTAACTATCTTGATACCAATAATAACAACCAATAGAAGTTGAAATGTATATATTGACAAGCATAAAATTATAACGCAAATCATATATTAAAAAAGAATAAATCAAAGAGGATAATGATATTGTTTCTGTTTGGCAGAAGAATGGATTCCAAAATCCGAATGACCAATAATCGATAGGGTACGATGTATTCGTCGATTTGAGTTGAACTCGTGTAGCTGTTATTGGCTATCGTTACTGTTTTCGGTAAAATAACATATAACGATATTATGTATGGTCTATGTTCTTCCTTCTAAACTTATCTATGGGTATGAACTAGCTTATACTTTTTCGTTATATTACCACATAGTAGCAGCAATTTGCCTATAAATCAGTTCTTTTGAAGTTTATTTATAATATTTAAAAAGCTACTGTTTAAATATGGACATTGTTTTTGTTAGTCTGGTTTGTAGTCCTTCGTGCACTATTAAACCTTAACTCGTTCGTACAAATTGCGAGATTTCACGAATTTTTCGTTCTGACAGTATCTCAACTAAAACCATCGCGTTGCCATATATCGACGCCAGAAGATTTTTTCTTCACGCCAGTTGTCGTATCGGCTTGCTGATCGTTAGCTCCAGCAATGCCATAATCATCTTAATCTACCTTTTCGAGGATCATTCAGGTGCGAGCCAGTCAGCCGGTGATTGATAGACGATCGATGACGAGGCACATTTAATTGGATCGATTTTACGGCCGATTGTACGGATTTGATTAATAACAAATGTTTGATTTCGATTTAATGCCTCTTCATCCTGGATGGGTTTTGCTGGCCGCGGATGGTGTCAGAACGCCGTGACGCTTGGCGCACGATATGCTGCTACGGGTAAGGAAACGATCGTTTAATAACAGCGCGGTGAAAGTCGAACCCATGGTTTTTAGGCATAGACAAAACTGTGGCAAGCGATCCGTTTTCTGCCAGTAATTGTGTGTCTGCCTCACTTATTTGCGTTTTCTGTGCGGGAATGTGGTTTAGAATCGTCTTAGGCGTCGACGTTGAAGTTTTTTGGGAGAAAAAACATACGTCAATCATCGAAAAGCATTATACCAGCAGTGTAAATGTTGTGATGTTATGACACTCGGGATGAAACAATTTTCCTGAGGTAGTCGTCCATTTGGACGTACGAGCTGGAGTGTGTTGTTTTACGTTTAAATATTTAGTTATGGTAGTCCATTGTTTGATGAAACGATTCATAAACCACAATTAATCAGCCACATTTCATTTAAACCACATTTACTTTAGCCCACCTGAAAAAAGTATCATTATCGTGCTTATTCATGTACTATTTAGTCAAAATTTCAAATTGACAAACAAATTTCATTACATGTTTGATGCACAAAAAAAACATCATTAAAGACATCCTCTTCTTCTGCTACTGACGGGCAATTTGATTTATAAATTACCAGCAAGATTAATGGCATTTGCCAGAATTTGTCGCTATCGAATTCCACGGTGTACAGCAGCCAAACCAACGTTGCACAAACGATCGTTCCATTCCAGCGATGCAACGAACGAAATCCCACACCATACCGCAAACAAAAAAAGTGTTCGATCGATCAAACCACCGGAATATTGTCACCGTGTACCGGGGGAAAAAAAAGTTACTCGCTCCCGGGGAAGAGACACTGAAGGCTTCGATATACTGTTGCCATCGGTTCACGCCAAAACGGTACACGGTAATGAATTTCAATTATAGAAATTTGACAATCGTTTATTATGCACATTTTTTATCCCACATCCGATGCGCACCCAGGGCGGGATCGTCGAAGATCGTCTTTCGTCTGCCCTGCTGAGCTGCTGAAGAAGTCAAGATGCTCACACACACACACACACACCAAGATGACATCGTACTGGCAGCGAATGAAAGGTGTAGAAACAAGTGTAAAAAAACAGCACCTGTGAGCAGCAGTTGGGGCGTTTTATTTTCGGTAAACTGTCGTGATTGTTTCTCTGCGACAAACCATGAACCTTTCTAAAGAGGGAAAGGTGAAAAACGGATGCACAGGAGCATAAACAACGGAAGTAATGCATTATGATTATATTGTAAGGTACTCGGAGAGTTTGTGTTTTCTTGTCCTGCATGCCTATTTATTCTAGCATGTGCCTCGATGGATCACAATTGTCGTGAGGTGTTTCAAAATTCATTAAATCTTCCTGCAAAAATTGCTTGCCTTCTTCTGCATGCTATTATCCGTGGCTATTTTTTAAACTCTCGAGGATATAACACAAATATGTTTTCATTCCGTAAACATCAAATACTTTATTGCTAGGGTAAAGAGAAATCAAATCTAAAGCGGATCTTGTCATCGATCTGCCGATCATGACGAAGACCAACATTTGCGTCAGAAAAAAAAGACTCCAAACATTCAGAAGGCTATTCTATCACCGAACTAAAAAGCAAACGAAATAGTTCTATAATTGATTAGCTATTCAAATCGCGTCAAGTGAAAAGCAATTCAAAAGCGTTTCAGATCCCTCATCCCTCCTGTGCTAGCCGTGGCCGTCTTTTGTCGTCTCTTTGTCCACTCCTCTGTCATCTCGAAAGGGGCAGCGTTCGCCTCAATCATGTGCGGTTGTCTTCATTTCGTCTATCTCTCTGTGTGTGTTTTTTTTTTAATGTTTTGAACTCGTCTAAATCATGCTGCCAAGCTATGGTAAGCGAGAAGATTTATTACTGTTTTGTGCTTACGTGGATCATGGTTGGGTTGAGGAATGTTACCTGTTAGCTCCAAAACCGTAGACCACCAAATCGACACGATTTGAACGACGGTTTATGTGTGTTTTTTTTTTGGTAGAATATATCGTTATCAGGAACAGGAAAGAATTACGAATAGCTGCTGACGACAACAGGTTTAGTTGAAATTAATATCTATTTTATCCTTGTAGTTTTAGTTTATTTGAAAGGAGACGGCGTAATTGTAATTACTCTAGAAATTGGTTTTGCATATTTGTCTGTAGAAAAGTGTTTGGTTAATTTGATGAAGATTCACGTATCTGAATAAGCCTTTAACCCAAATCAGTTATTTCTGTTGTGTAAATTAATGAATCTCCAAAACTTGCAAATATCTTCAAGGATTTCTGTGTCTTTGGTCAGTCTTACACTATAACTACCGAACCAGTCATTTGTACTCATCTTGACTTTGGCAATTCTGTTGTCTTGGTTAATGTCTAGTATAATTCAAATCTGTAGGAAGAACTACAAATTATATGAAAGTTCTTCAAACAATTTATGTTAAGAAATTCTTCTTCTTTATCGGCACAACAACCTCAAGAGGTTTAGGCCTGCCATTTCTTACTTTCTGTGACTTAATTTACCTGTAGTTGGATAGTCAGTCCTGCGTACGGAATATATCAAGAAATTACCAGTAAAAAAAACAAACGCTCTCAATTGTAATCTTAATGTTGAAACATTCAAAAGTTCTACTTTGCTTTGGGAACAAAATAATAAGTTGGCAAGATAAATGAAAACAATGTTCTCTATCGACTATTCACTGCAGATTAATAAAAAGTGTTCTTCTGCAAAGATTCATCGGGCACAACACTAATGTAAAGTGGTACAACATTATTTTTTGTTGTTATGTTTTTCACACCGCACGAAATCATGAGTTGGCTCACAAACTGCGTCCAAAACTTTGGTTGTCACCTTTTATTTCCCCTTTCCCCAAGATAGTCGATTAATGCATTCTAGCTATTTGTGGTAAATATTCTCACGTGCTTCGATGACAACATAATGCATCATGCAGCTAGTGTTACCGGAGCAGGAGTGAAAAAAAAAATTATCATAAAATAACGATAACAATAAAAGTAATGATATAGAGTTCGAGCGAACAGGGCAGGAAGTTGAACGACGGTGGTGGAGTATCGAACGATTGGAATAGAAAGTGCCACCGGTGTTACACCCCGATAGTTGGGAGCTACAAGGCCTCCCCTGCCCTCGGAAAACCGACCACACACTACGCACATTTGCTGCAGTGTTTGTGTGGTTTGGTAATAAGTTTCGGTTGTGTTTCCGTACGCAAGCCGACTCTTACGCGCCGACACGAGGTCTGATGATGAATATTTAAATCCTAGCCCGCGTGCACCCCACCTCGCTAGAGAATTGCTAGACGAACAACAACAAAAAAAAGTACATCCTTTTCCCTTTTTCCTGCAGCTCTAGCGCTGGAGCGTCGGAAGGATAAATGTAAATTGACGATGTGTGTCACATAGCCGGGGTGTGTCGTTACGCGGTGCGCGTATCATGGAATGGCAGTATAATTTAACGATCACCGACCGGTGTCCAAAAAGTGGCTATAAATTGTGTTAAATGACGTCATTATTGAACCATAAAATAGTTCAGTCGGTACGGCACACCGCGATAGACGTACCGCTTTGATGATGATGATGATGATGATCGGTGATCGTTTGATCGACTGATCGGCAATACCGATTGGCAAATGTCATAATGGTGGTTTAGTTTTGGTCTGCTTCCAGCTTCTGGTTTTAATTTGAATTTTAAATAAGCTGCAATTCAAAATCGCATTCTTTACGATTCCAAGGGTGAGTCATGATTGTTTGAAAATGAAACAGTGACGAATGAAGAGGAGAAAACTCTTTCCAATCATGGGAATTGTTTTTGATGTCTCTCTTTTACTGAACACAATCCCGAATGCCTTCTGGAGTTGGATTTCGTGCGTAATTTTTGACGTTCAACAATTTTATCGAGAATTTGCGAAGAATTTTTGCGAAACTCAAAAAATATTGAAACACCATTTAGTTTGTCCAGGAGGAAACCATCAATAACAACCCTTAAAGCGCTTGAAAGTTCTATGTGGCATCGTGGACAGCATCTTATCAAAGGCATTCCTTATTTCTATAGTGCTCTAGAACTTTATAAATAAGCGAGGATAATTAAAGATTCTCTCATCATTGAAAAAATCACAGCTGAACAGGGAAAGCAACAACGAAGGACAATTTAACTACCCCTCACTACCGAGGGTCCCGCCTCGTCAACAGCAACGTCCCAACGGTGCAAGGGCACCATTCTCAGGATCGTTGATGATGACGATTTGTGTGTGTGCTGATTTACTCGATCAACTACCGGGGGCCGAAGATGGCCGGATTGCATTGGATTACTGCATTCGCGTTTTAATTAGTGTGTCCATTCACGAAACCTCCAAGGCAGGGTTTAGCGCGCGATGCAGCGAACAGTTCCGGGAACTTGCTGCAGTCGGGTAATCTTAATCCCTTAACGTATCGTCAGCACTGGCGTTGCGAGTTTCTGTCTCGTAGTCTTGGCCGATTTGGGGAATTCTTGTGCAGATAGTTAGGTGTAGGGAGCGGAGACAAAACGAATTGTCCCGTTTCTCTTTTGTTTGTCCGTTCCTGTGGATGGTTTCGATGGTTACGATCTGTTTGCTAGACGTGTTCGATGCTGCTCCATCAATGGATCCTTCCCCTCCCCTCCAGCGTACGGTGCAGACTGCTCGGAAGAGGTCGACATATTTACATGGCATAACACGCTAGAGAGCAAAAATCAATTCCTGTGAAATGATTAATATGCAATCAGCACATTAGCTGTGCATCCACCGGTGCCTGTCCGTTGGAGGCCTTTGGAAGCCTTTCGTTACAGCAAGATGTCACGATTCCGAATCGATTTGGCCAGGAAGTCACCTCACGGTAGCAACAGACGGTCGTTAATGAATATCAACCGGTCTAACGTGCATCGTCCCGATGCATGAAACATTGGTTGGATTTCGGTTAATTTTCGGATGGTTCGCGAACGGGTTGGCTTTTAAATGCGCCCAACACTTCATTCATCCATGCGAATAAATTCTGATGCATGCGATTAGTATCGTTCCACAGACGCTTTGCATGTGATCAATCGATCATGTGCCTGATGTCGTTCAGGCAAGGAAATCACCGAGCCTGCATGTGGTTGGTTAAACATTCTTTCGCAACATTTGCAACCATACCCCGCCGTTCGTGATTGAAAACGAGTGCAGGATTTATGAAGGGTAGGCAACATATTGTTAAAAGCCTTTTCTTACTGTTACTACTACACCGATCATGCAAACACCCTCCTCGAAGGTGAGAGAGGTTAGAAGCAGGCATGAAAATGTGCAAGGATTAAACTTTTAAACAATAAAACAAATTTGACAGTTGCTTTTTTGCCATGCTGATGGGTCCATTGTTATGTCGATCGCATCGGACGCAACTTTTGTTTGTTTGTTTGGGGGTCTTTCGTTTTTTTTTGTGTTCCTGCTGATTGAAAGCGTTTGCCACCCACAACTGTGGCCGCCGGCACTGATTGCAAAATGTCTATCTTCAAGTACCGAATTTTGACGATTGTAAACCAATCATCCTAATGACGGGTGCAAACCCACCGGGGTTCGTCGCCTATACTTGCGCACCGCTGTTGGCAGTCTTTCGTTCTCGTCTCTACTGTTGGACTGGCCAGTATGCGAATCGGGGTGTCTCCGCGATGGTATGCACACTCAGACAATCACTTCTTGTTCAATGGTGATGGATAGCACTCTTTGCACATGCAGCATGGAAGCAGATTAAGCAAAAAAAAAAAACTTTCCCGATACGATACCTATAACGGCCACCGGTTAGATTTGAATTTGTCGTCGCCGTAGGTCACATCCGAGCAGCGACACACGCACCCAGGCACGGCACCATACGCCATGCGGGGCGGAGCGTGCTCTGCGAGTGAAATGATCAATTCAGATCAGGTATGTACACCACAACGAACAAGATCGGCTAGATGCGATATACCACTGCGCGTGTTCCGCGACCCGTAGCACACACCGGTGTGTGTCTGTGTGGCTCGATCTCTCGGAAACCCGAAAGGCGAACGCGGAAAAAAAGAATGATCGTTTCGACCCCGGGGTGCTGGACCGTTCGCAGACCGGTCTCGTTTCGTGCAAGGGGGTAGCAGATCGCTGGCCTTCCACGAATCTGAAACAGCATCGGGACCGTGTGCGCTTCGGGTGAGGCTGCGAGCGAAGCGAGAATGATACAATATTGGAGGAAATAACGAGCATCTATAACGATTGGAGGATTCGTCGAGATTTTGGTTGGATGCCTTGTTGTCAGTAGTTTTGTTGCTTGGTTTGGTGTTTTCGTCTCTCTTTACTTCCAACCGGGCGAATGAAAACATAAAACCCCAAACGAAGAAACCACATCCAATTCATCTGTCGTTTGGGCTTCCCCCTTTCTTCTGCTTCACAGCATTCCTGGCTACGTTCGTTACCGTTCGTACGTGGACGGACACTTGCGCCGGTGATAGAGAAACTCTTTCTTTCGCTCCCTCTCCCCCTCCCTCCCCTCCCCGCAGCCGTGTTTCGCCGTCTTGATTTGTTGTCGTTCGAGTGCGTGGAGATTGTTTCTTCTCCTGTTACACATTTTTTGGTGTTTCTTAAACAAAAGCTAAATAAATAAACTCCCGTCCGTCCCGAAACTATGTTGACAAATGGCTGGACTGGGCCGGGGGAATAGCGGCGGAGGTGTGCATCCCGGCCCCGGATGAGTTATGGGTTTCTTCAGCCAGTGACACCTCTCACGGGGTTGGATTGCCAGCTGTGATGTGGTGCTACCTAATTTAATCTGATAGGTCACCCGAAGCGATTCGATAGCTTTCATAATCACTTTTGGACGTGGACGAGAACCTCCTGCGCCGGGGAAACCCTTTCGCCGTCGTGAGAAATGAGCGGGAAAATGAATGATGCTGGTCGGATTTATGTTTTATGAATGAATAATAGCCATCTCGCTATCGCTACCAAATTGTCCCACTTTTCGGTTTTTTTTTCTGGTTTCATTCATTTACTTCAATATGATATTGCTTTTGGGTTTTCGGTTGAAAGATTCTATTGGCAGACTTTATAATTTATTAAACTTGCTACTATGCACATAAAATTTCTACCAATTCTCTGATGAGAGAGGTATGTAAAACATTGGTGAAACATTCCATATTCAAATTTTTTAAATGAAAGATTCGATGGGTCTTTTATAAGTCATAATTGATGAGAATTCATGAGAGTTGTAGAAGAATTAAGGAGCAATTCAGAAGAAATGTCTGGGAGTATTGCTTATGATTTACGATTCACATTGGTCGAGAGACATTTCCTTCTCCGAACCGGGAAAAGTCACCTTATCCCGGAAGGATTGGAACAATTAGAGAAAAAGAAATTAAAATTCGATCAAATGACTTATGCTCAAGCAATCTTACGGATATGGAGTTCTAGAATTTTGCAACATACATGTAATTCTCTCCAAATTAACGAGTAAGAAAAATATTTTTATTCGACTTCTACTCTGCTCTGCTCCAATTTGTTGTATGTTTCACGAGGAATTATGTGATTTTAGACGCTCCATACATTCGGATGTATTTCTAGTCCCAAGGCTTGTTTTGCCCCGGAATGTTATTTGTTCCGTACGTACTACACCACACACGAATTCGTGCAGACACCAGTCAACTTTTCGCGGAAAATATCCCGACGCGCTGAGCGCATCCTGTAACCGGGCAGCTTTCTATGGGGCAGGTTTTTCCAATCCTGCAGGAGGGCGTGCAGCGACAACGCAGCGCATACGCAAATCGCCGACAAAACAATGCAAAATTGGAAACAAATTGTTTCGCGGGCAGCATTTTATGCATATTTCTTATTTATGCTACAATATCAATGCCCCCGTGTGCCGGCTAGTTTGAATATTTTCGCATGCAAATTGTGCATCAGAATGCATGTTTTGCGGGGTTCGTTTGAATGGATCAGCAGCTGGCTTTCGAATGCTTGGCTTGCTGGACGGCTAAGCTGGCACGGTAGCGTAGCAGCATTCGAAAAGTGGTAGGTAAAAAGTACAGTACGAGTTATTCGTAACGCACTGTTATTGCAGAAATAACAATACGCGCACGGACACGGACATTTATATTCTTTTAGTACAGTATTTAAAGGTATTTGACAATTATTTTATGTATAAAGCAATTGTTAAACAAATTAAAAACCAGAACATATGTTAACTTTTATTATTCATCCGAATAGTATTTAGGTTTGGAGAGCGGTAATATTAAAAAAATATTAATAACACGCTTCTTTGGGTTTGAAGCGCACTGTTATGTCGGAGAGCTCGAGCATAAACATATTCAATTGAATGGGACAGCATCGTACTGCTTGTGCTGCGGTTTAGCAGCGTTAAAAATACGCACAGCAGGATGGACACGAAAAAAAATCCCAATAATTCCAATACCCTACAAATTGTTCATCGAAACATTTTGGTTATTTATTTTCGGCACGGACAATAGTTTATGAATATTTAGCGCAAAGTGTCGCCGGTGTATGAATTATTTGTTATTTGTCATGAATGTCAAACTTTTATTGTGAGTTTTGGGGGCCGAAACCTACCGCTTCGCATTATGCATCACGGCGGAACGTTCCACTTGTTCCGAACGGAGCTTGTGATCGTGGCCCCGCAACGCGTCACATTCAACACGGCGACACATATCAGACGAAAGGAAGTCCGGACAATTCGGAAGACAGTTTTAGACCGCCAATGATTTCGTATTTCAGCTAATGGCGCGTCACCGTACCATGCCGTTGGGTTTTGTTGCCGAACCGCCAAAGGTCTGTCCGGATGCAGGCGAAACGTGAACCTGGCTACATCCGTTCCCGGTGCCTTCCTTCCCTTTTGATGTGGTTGGATGCACCAATGTCGGTGCAAAACTCTGCACCAGCGTGAGCTTCAAATTGCATATTGTTCTTCGTGTTCGTGCCAAATGCAACCGACGGAACGACGGAACCTGCCCGTGCCCCACGCTACCAAGTTCTAGGAACTTCTGGACAGCAAAGATTCGTACGCCGACACGCGGCAGCCTTTCATGCCGTCGACGGTGACCCAACGGACGAAATGTGGTCCCCGTCTATGGTACATCATAATTACTAATTTGATAAATTTGGTGATACAAAAGCAAACGGCCATCGGCCGAGACGCCTTTGTGCGCAAGCCGACCGTGGACAGGGGACAGGGCTGTTGTGTCGTTTCTTGATTAGGGGCAGAGTGTGTTTTATTTAATCTGTCTTTTTTTACGAGCATACATTTGAATGTGTCGTTGACGGTCGCGCTTTCGGCGTAATATGTGTGGACTGCGCCAACAGTCATAGCGTTTCGCTGAATTTTGAGCTCCACTGCGGTGGGAATGCGAACCGGAGGCAGTGACTGTAGGTTTGCAAAATTTGCATACTCTCCAAACAAATGGTGAACCATGGACTGTGGCCGCAAACTGTCGGGGCGATTGAAGGGTCGGGAACTGAAAAAAAGCTATAAATTTGTGGCCCCCTTCTGGCCAGACATCTTAGCTTGAGTTTGGCAACAGAAAGAAAACCATAACTGTCCCATTGAAGCTTTGCGCGAAAAATATCCGTCAATCCCTTCGGATGAGCCGGGATCGTCAGGAGGCACGCACCGTGAGCTCTGACTCACCGACTCGCTGCGTTGGTTGACCTTTTTACTTTGGGACGTTGTAAATAGCGACCGCATCATAGCGGTCGACCGTCAGCAACAGTGCGTTTGGCGGGATGATGGTTTTTTAGCATGGCGCCGCAATACAAGCAAACTGTTACAGATTGGAGCAAAGATGCGCGTCTTACGCATGCACTGCACAGCCCATCGGAAGCAGCGCTGCCGCATCATCAGCAAACAAACGAATGGCATCGAGTGTATCGGTGGGCCATTTATTTGGTCTTATGTCGAAAATAATTGAACGATTTGATTGTTTTACGAGCGGTAGGTGACGATAAAGTAGCTATTAATTTATGCATTTCTATCTAGCGGAAAGTTCAATTCCATCTCTTCAATTTCCTTTGGGACAGATGGGTTGGGGATACGAAGGTAGAATGGCTTGCATCGGATCTTAGATCCCATTTAGTTGTCTTGAGATGGTGTACCTATTCATTGTTCGGTTTCACAATTTTCTTTATGAATATAATACGTAGCTAAAAAAACTTGATGTGTTTGCTTAAAAGGTCAGAAATGCTTATTTTAAATCATGTTTAAAGCATTCTCGAATAAAGTGGCCATTTTTGTAATGCTTCTGTTTTGATGAGAAGTTGTGTTCTCTTCTGATGTAGAAATTTCATGAATTCTTCTGTGGATGGGCTCTTCGTGCGCTCCGTTGGATGAAGATTCCAGTGACTCTTCGTTGTCACCATGTGGTTAATTAACAACCGTAAACATTTGACCGGCGTCAAATAGTTCTTGGAGTGAACAGGATGTTCTCTGGTGACATTAATTAGGGCGACTTCTGAACATTTCACAAGTTTCTTCCGTACTTCGACAACATGTTCCTTTAACTCAATTGTTCTTAGTCCAAGCTGTATAGAGAAGTAATTTATTCTTCTGATGTAGTAACTTTTAGTTTGCAATCTTCATGTAAGCTTCTGATACCATTACCTATCGACTAGTTTTTTTTTTATTTGATACATTAGAGTTTAAATGTCTTAAAGATATTTTCGCCTTCCTCAAACCTTATTGGTGCATGAGGTGGGATTTATCATACTAAACTCCCATCCGGTTAAAGCTTCTTCAGTACTTCGACTGCTGCATATACAAGATATTCCACTAACTCAAATGCTCGTAATACAAGATTTCGCTCGTTTAGTGGAGAATTTTAACAACATTTTGATTTATTCGTTATGCATAAATCTTCTTAAATGAGTGACTCAGCTCATATTTATAAATATGAGTTATATGAATATTTGAACACTTATCATTACATTGCGGTAATGAATATTTTTGTGGACACGATAATTTTGAAATAAGTATTTCCATATTATTTTGCACTTACACAATGTTTGCAATGCTTTGCTATGTTTTGTTTTGCAATTTTTTATTCGAATTTAAAATTAAGAATATGTAAAAAACAGTCGACACAAGCGATGAGTTGATTTCCAATTAATGTAACGAAAACAAGCAACAAAATAACACGCGAAACATTAGTTGTTATTCAAGTAATGATTGAATTTTAACGCATTTCACTTGATTCATTTACAGCATGGTGCACGTCTTGCCACATACACACAATGGCATTCGATACGTGGAAACCAACGCATCCTTCTTATAAATGCGCACGTTGATGCTGATTATGCTGCTCCCATGCTTATGCGCTGTTAATTAATATCCGTGGTTCATTGGAGGTCATCGGATGGCATCGGGGATGCATTTGATGCATCGTCCCTGGGCGTATGTTAAACATTAGTGCCTGATGGTGATGAAGAACAAAAAAAACGCGACCGTGGAAAGGAAGCAAACGTACCAACTCATAGGGAAACAACGTGTGTTGAAATTCCTGTGCGCGCGTCACACACATATGCACGGATCGGCGGGAAGGGGGCCGTCCTAATCGGGAGATCTTTTATTTTCAATTATTTGAGTTCAAGTACGCTGCACAAATTAACAAACAATAGATCGAACAACATTTTTCACACTAAAAACACCGCCATCCATTTCCCGAACGCGGTGCACGTGCGCCATCGCTCACGCAGCACCCCCCTTTGGGGCGGAAGCCGTCGTTTGAAGAGTGAAGCTCAGGGAACAACAGGGGAAAAGAAAAAAAACATACGAACCTAAGCAATTAGTAAATCTTACCCAGCAAATAGTGTATGTGAGGGTGTTTTTTGTTTGTTTGTTTGTTTGTTTGCAAAGACAGTAAGCAAATCGCAATCACTCTCCCACCCTTACTACTGACTAGAAAATGAAAATGGCTTCGGATGTTCACGTTCAATTGCCGTATGCGCTTTAACCGCTGCTAAAGAGGGATATATATGGCTCAGCCTCGTGAAAGAATTCGTACTTGTAGAACCATTGTAAGTTGTATCGAAGTCGATTGATTGCGTTCTCACTTCCAAACCATGGGCGCTTTATTCGTTGAGCTTTATGTAAATAAAGCGTCCCGTTGGAGCGATCTTGCGGAGTCACAAATCAAGTCAATAATTGTACGCACGCTTGGGGAAAATTGGGACCGGGATGATGGTTCATTTATTCTTTATCTGTGCTTGCGATGGGGATGCAACTCATACCTTTGCCCACCGGTTCTTCGATAAATCCATCACACGATTCCAAGAATGTGCAACAGCTGAGAAACCTCGCATCCACCACTTGCAGTATCTTAATCCATTCGGCAGCAGTGCAGGCCTCCCCAAAATGGGATCTTTCACGAGCAGTCAAATTGGTGTAGTTGTTGCGTTAACCATTTCCTGGAAATTGTTGGCATTGGAGGGTGTCTGTCCGGTTTTTTTTTGTCGTTTGCTTTCCATGGACACCCTTACGTCTTGGTGACCCTTAACGTAAAGGGTGCCTGAATGTCACCAGATTTTCGACCATTCAAGTTCTGCTCGATTCTCGATACTGACTGTGGCGATATTGGGTGCCATTTTGCTTGCGGTTCGTTTTTGGTCCGGTGTCGTTGCCTCTCAACTGCCGTTCGGTCCCTGGAGGGTTTGCTTCCCAGCACTTTGCCACGTAAGCCGCGTGACGAGGGTCTGGCAATAGTGTCGTCCAGCGTGTGTACGGGGTATGCTACATTTTAATTTACACGGTATGCTGAAATACCATCAGATAATTTTCCCCGAACCTGAAGTATCGGCCCCGTCGATGGGACGTCTTCAGCCATCCGTTCGCCCAATGCGGCATTCACGGTGGAGGTGTTGATTTTGTAGCAAGTAAACACCTTTTTCGTGCGGCTGTTTCGCAGCGAACACAGAGCGTACGACGAAGTGATGGCTTTGCCGGGGTGTCGGTCCCGTGCACGACGCTGGTGTTGCGCCTGCAGTTCGAAAGCTCTCGCAACATTCCATTGCAGTGGCGCTGCACAAAGGTTGTCCGTGTGGATGGCAGCATGTTTGGCACTTTTTCACGAGACGATGAAGCTGCACACACTCTGTCCCGGCTAGGGCGAAGGCTTTGAATATATTTTGGAAGACCATTTTTGGTGACCAAAAAACCTGGTGCTCGAAGTGGGATATCCCGACCACATGTTGTACGGTGCGCTACAAACACCGCGATAGACACGGCTGATCGACCGGAATGCCATGCGTGCCTTTAAAGGAATTTTGTTTGGTGAAATGTTTCTTTTATTTACTCGGATGGGGACCGTGTCGTTACAAGATGGTATTAATTGTTGGCTGGTTCGCTAAACATGTGTTGCAGAGCGTTGTAGTTTTCCGACACGGCAAAACGTTTCATTGGACAATTAAACGTGAATATGAATTTGAAGGTAAACTTGAAAGGATAATTGGAACATTACTAAAGAAAGGAGTTTAATTATTTTGCTCCCCAATCATCAAGATGCTCAGATCCAATGTCAAATTGGAGATGCTTTAGAAAGATTTGTTGATTTGCTTCTCCTTCCTGCTCGTCTTGCACTCCAAGAAGTGCCCTTAAAAGCTGTTTAATCACCACCACATGTTTTCCGTTTATAATCTTCCACAATAACAGGACACTCGATTACGTCGAATCCATCGTTTAAATCGTCTTGAATTATTTTATCAGATTGCTAACCACCGGGTATTAACCTTATCTTGACATAACTCTTTTCAACAACCTGTTGCCAAATGTCCGCTACGACCGATGGCCGACCGGCAAACGCTCCCGCACGATAATTGTTCCGCTTTTCATCACCAATTTGCATCGCTTTCGGTTCGAGCTTATGATTAATCAAACAATTACACCCTGCCTAATAACTATAATCAGCTGGTGGAAAAATCCATTCCATTTGGGGTTATTGGTTAGCAAAGGAAACACGCGCGTATATGCGTGTTGTTGGTGCGCGTCCTATACCGCCAGTTTTCATACCAGTCTCCTTCGTGGTCTCGCGTCGTGTGCCTGTTCGTGTGCCGAAAGAAGATGTTTTGGGTGTTGTTGCGCTGTATTTCGTCCGGAAGCAAAAGATGGATCCCGCCGGAACGGATGAATATCGGCGGCTCTACGCTTATCAAACGCACGCATCTCTCGCAGTGCTCTCGGAACTTTGATCCGATGCTGGTTCCGATGGTGTTCACGATAATTGCACAATTAGACACGCTTAAGAAGGCTCCTAACAAGGATCATCGATTTTAATCGTATTGGGTTCGGTCACGGAACGGGTTTCCATCGCTGTGGCCGGCACACGCTCCGCTGGGCGAACGTACGAAAGAACTTAATCAAATAATCAAGATGATCGAGTTTTCGAGCATCGGCATCGGGTGCGTTTGTTGCGAAAGGGATCAGGGAGATCATCCGGCGCGGACACGAGTACGGATCTGTTGTTTTAACCAGGGAATATCCACCGGCTAGCGTTTACCTACCTGTCTGCAGGACCATGATAAAGGATTATGACGTGTGCAATTACATTAATGACGTTAATTAAATTCAAGCAGCTGCTGCTCGTCTGTCTGCGCCTTGCGCACACTGTCATACGTGTGGTTGTGAGCGTGTTTAGCTTTCGCTTGTCTCTGGTGGTGTGTAGGGTTTTTGTATGCCATTTTTTTTTGTTTTTATGCTAACCGATCAACTCTCACCGTGTTCGTGCCGTGCACACATTGGCGGCGTTCGTGCTTGCGTGCGGTCGTCCGAGCGACAGGAACATGATACATGTATGTGGCTTCCGAAAGAAAAAAAAGAGCGTTGCTGAGGTGTATTTTTGCGCGAAAAGAAGCCTGCCAGGCGTGTTATAGGATCTTCCTGGATACGGAATGGTCGTGAATCAACTCGCGTGCTGGCAAAACACTTCAATTTCAGCCGGATCGATTTGTTGCAGCTTGTTGCTGCACACACTTATTGACGGGTGGCTGATCTATTCATCGGTAATCTGCAACAGCAACAACACACAGCAACAAAAAAAGTGCCGATCTACTCAACCTGATCGCGCGATCAACACGCTGATAAAGAACGCAGCGAAAGGATCTGCCATCAACTTGTTTGCCAGCTGTAGAGTTTGCACTTGTTATCCTTAGTTTATTATTTTTAATCCATTTGTGATCCTTACAGTTGATCACGTCTAAACGGTTCGCTTTGGATAATAATCCCCTTGTGGGTTAACGAAAAAAACGCGTCCTTCATCACGAATTATCTAACCTGTTTCTTATCGCATCTACAAGAAACCAAAAAAAAAAATAGTAGAACCGATGTTTACCTGTCGTTTATCAACGCATAAGTAGTGCGAAACTATCTGCATCACGATACGCATTCCCCTTTGCGTGGCGTTTATTGGCGTACACAGCTTGGGTGGAATAAATTTCCATAACCGTGCGGATGCGTCTGGGGTCAGTGCAATTAATGGTGAGTAAAATTTTTTTGTTGAATTGCTGGGGATGAGTGTAATATAGAAAAAATGAGTCTATATATAGTCGTCTTTTAGCTTTTTCCCATAAATCGTTCATAAATGTAAAATAAATGTAACAATTGGTGAAAGTGAGTGAATTCGATTTTTTTGTAAGATGAATGAAGAAATGGGAGACAGTAAAAACATTTTAAAATGCAAACCCCTTGTACGAATGTGTCAAAATGCGCTTCAATTGATGCGTTCCTTTAACTTTTTTGCAACTCAATTACGAACTGACGCTTGGCAAATAAGAAATGATGCTCGTTCTAGCGGAGAAAAAAGGTAAAATACATCGGCGCCGTCATTGCGTCGAGTTGGTGAAGCTGCTTAACGTGCATAATGTTTTGTTGCTCGCTGTAAATACCTGCTGGATGTTATGATGAATGTTTTACTTCTTATATCAATCATTACGCTGCCTGTAATACATCATTATAAAACACGGCGTAAATGGCAACAGTAACAGTAGCAGAATTTTATTGTTTACCCGTGGGGTATTCGCATGCGGGGTCAGAACGTTTCGTTGGGTTCATTGTGCTGCACATTCTGCAGACGATCCTCGTGCTCGTTGCGTATCGAAAGTGATAATTATGTTGTAAACATGCGTACTGAGCAGCTGGTCTAGGTGTGGGATAGAACAAAAAAGTTAACATGTGTCGAACATAACTCATTGTGTGTAGTGTGCAGAATAAACTGTTTGTTTATCAGTTTGTAATACAAATTAAAACACGGTCAGCTTGAAACATCTAGAACTAGTGTGCAGTTAAAATGAAGCTGATGTGTTAAAAAATACGGCACTAAAATTTGTTGAACACTTTTTGCGTTTTCTCCTATCCTTTTCAGTCTGCCCTATCTATTCCATATCTTATTGAGTCAGGCCAGAGTGTCGAACAGACGTCTAGTGCTGGTTTCAAGTTGAACCAGTTGACAGTAGAAGCAACATTATACGGTGTTTAAAAATGCAAACTTTGCAAGTTTTTGTCGATGGACTTTGTACATACTCCCTCATAACACTAGGAAGATTTCCTTCTTACGAAATATGACTTCAAGGCCTTAATGAGCGACAAATACTCCGTGAAATGTGTGACTTTGTGAAGTTAAAACTCTCCGACTTGGAAATAAACATTGATGTTTACCACAGCATGTTCAGAAGAAAAAGGTCCTTCAGTTGTTGACAATCAGTTGAAAGAAATTATTCTTCTCATGAGGACTTGCGGTGATTTGAAAGATGGTCTAAAATGTGTCACCTGGAAATTGTTCCTTTCAATTGAACTTCCCACTTAAAAGGATTTAACACTTGGGCTGATCAGGTTTAGGCCAAGGTTTAGGCTTAGGTCAAGAAATGACCGGAGGAGATGCGTTATTTAGAGGCAACAACACTTCCAATGGTCTTCACGTGCGGTAATCAGATGTATATTATTTTAGCTCATTACCCTCACTGCACATAGTTCTGAAATAATATATCATTGGTAATGAACCGATTGGACACATTTATGAGATGCTGAAATGTTTTATAGTTAAAAATAAATAAGAACTTTTTTTCTATTAAAAAAAAACTCCAACTGTTGCTTATCTCGATGTTACGTTATAGTATCCTCACTTATGATATTAACATGCTCGCAAGCTGCCTCGCGGTCAGATTCCAAAGTACCTCAGTGTTGAGGGTGCACAAAATAACTCAGAGTGATTACACGAGCACCACACACTCGCAAAAAAAAAAAAAAACTCTGACTATTGACAGCGATTGAGTTTATGCCTCCCACGTGGTGCCAGTTTCGAGTCATTCGAGCTGCAAGCAAGGAACCCGCAAGGAACCGGGCGGATTTCCTGGGAAATCCCTCGCGCTTAGGTCCACGATCGCCGTACCAGGGGGTCGGTCTGTAATGCTGAATTAATTGAGGCTAGGAACAATGCAAAATGTTGACTGCAGATCGTATCGACCCCATGGGACTGCAATTTTACGCTGGATAATTCAATGTCACTTGCCAAACGGGAAAGACCTCGTCGTGCCGTTGTCCCCACCCCGGCTGGGAGTGAGATGCAGCTAGTTCAGAGGGAGAAGGGGAAAGCCGTATAAATGCTGTCCTCCCCGCTGACGCTGGAGACGATTGCGATGAAGTTTATCCGCACGTACTAGCTATTCGCAGCTCGCAGCTTCGTCGCCTGAAATATGGACCCCAAGCTGTCTGGCAAGGTCCGTTTCTAAGGAAATGGAAACATGGCATGGAATATGTTGGCTACATGCATTTCTCTGTTAGCACACTTCCCTCGCGCACCAGTACCGTCTCGCAGTGCCCTCGCTCCAGAACCCGAACAGTTACCCGTAGCACTCCATCTGCTTCTGCTGCTGCTACTTCCTGCTGATGATCGGTACACGGTTCGATATTATTTCATATTTATATTCGTCTCGATATTCGCCTTTCGGTGGACACCTCACCGGTACCAATGGAAGCAGAACTCGTAACAGAAATGGAGAAGAAAAAAACAGAATAGTGCAGCGGAATGGGAATCAGCAGCACATAACCTCGCAGGAAGGACGATCATTGCGCGTTGATGCCAGCCCATCGGGCGAGCCGCCTTTTTTGGGGCGGAATCTTCCAGACTTCTGCCTGGCTTTGGGGCGGTTGGGTTTGGTACGATTCGAAGAAAATACACGCCATGCAGTCTCCGGTCGTCGTCGTCGTCGTCGTCCGGTGTGCATCGTGTGCCATGAAGCAGGAGGAGAACTGAGGCTCCAAATCATCATATTTATTTTCATAACTTCGTGTCGCGTACCAGGGGTTAAGTGACCAAACGGGTGGAGATAGAGAGAGAAAAATAAAGAGAAAGAGATAGAGAGAGAGAGAGAGAGAGAGAGAGAGAGAAAGGGGAGACAAAAAAGGGTGAGGATAACTGTGCCGATCGCATGAGGAGCAATGATGCGATTCGAAAGCGTGAAAAACCATGCCAATCGAGCGATCGTTGCGATTTCGACCTCTTAACCACCGCATTTCCTCGTGAGGTCTCACCGGCTGCCAGCCTGGGAGAGGAGCCGGTGATGAGGTGGGAGTTTTTGTTCCGCGCTTGCCACTTGCCAGCCAGCAACGTTTTTCCCAAAACCGGTAGAAGGGATAAGTACGCTTGGTGCAGACGAGCAAAAACGAGGCGAATCTGTTAAGGGGTATACTTAACTCGGCAAATCTTGTTACATTCTGTTCAATTTTATGTTATCTTTGGCACTCACCACTGCACATCCTTTTCGCCTACGAATATCGCTAAACTTTATCGTGTATCCCCTTGTGTCTGGTGTCGTGTGTTGTACTCCCTGTAGGTTATGTTCGCATCGATGCATGTGGATGTTCTCGCATGCTATTTATGCACAGTATATGCGTTTCGATGTGAAGAAGGAGCGCATTGTTGGTTTTTTGTTGGCGCTGTTGAGAAATGGTGAAGTTAATGGCTTATTACATGATTGTATTAATTCTTGTGAAACCGAGAGATTGCTTATTGTAGTTGGATAAGCAATTTAATTTTTTATTCATATAAACCTTTTTAATATTAAATACTAAATCAGCTAATGTTAATAGCGTTCTTCCAACACATTGCTTAAATATAATCAGAATTTCGAATTTTATTAAATACATCTGCTCAAATTGTAGCTTTTACCCGTATAAGCCTAACAAGGAACAACGAAACCTTTGTTACGCGTTCGCACATAGCAGAATAACAATGTAATGGCTGGGATTTGGCCAGGGATTTTTTTTTCGGCTTAGAGTTTTACCCCACTGACGGTAGGGGTAAGCAGCATGCGGAACGCCCGGAGAGTTTGGCTTGACCCCGTACTCGATTGTTGCTGAAAGTATGCTTCTCCGAAGGTGAAATCATATTTTGTGTTACCATTTCGTTTCCTTTTTTTTTGCTTCGTTACCCGTCGTTCAGTGCGCTCTAAAGGCACGGGATTCAATGGTACGGTGTAGCACAAACGGACAGGCAACCACGGGATGGGTGGTGGTATGGGGTATGGGCCAGAAGTCATGCAGTATGTAAAGTATGCTACGCGTGAAGCATGCCAACTAAAAGCCACCCACCAACCGAAAGGGGGAGTTCGGAAGACATTTAACGCATGTACAGGGTTGAGCGGAGAATGTGCAGGAATTATGTGTCCCAAAACATTCGTTATGCTTTTGTTATGTAGTAGAACGGTACAGTTTTGTTAAATCGTACTATTGAATTTGAATTTGTATCGAAGCCGAAATAGTTTTCCAGATGCACTACTACTGCGAATTGCGGATATTCGCGTATCTTGTATTTCCGCGAATATCGAACGTCCGGGTGGAATATCGTTTATACTTTAAAGTTATAGAGTTGATTTCATTAAATTTTTACTTGATGCGTTTAGAACTTCAGAAGCGTCATTGTTCTTACATGCCTGAACTTACTCACTGAGCGGTCAAGTTTCAAAATCCATGTATCTGAGAATCCTAGCAGATTGGAATCTGCACAACGCAAATCGGCAAACGTGCTGGACGACACTGTTTTAATATCCCTCACATGACCATAGGTTCTCTGATCATCGGTTTTGCGAGGACACAAGTTTGGTATTTATTTTTTTTTGTGCAATCGATCGCCTTAGAACCGCTGCTCTACGTTGTGTGTGATTTTTCTTTTTGCTTGTATGCACCGTAAAAAGGCATCGCAAGACCCCGCGGAATCGAAGGGCGGTCATGTTGTTAATAGCTTTTTTGTTTCAAATTATTGAAAACAATTGAATTACCGTATACCCGGTCGTAACTTATGCCCCTCTGGTTTGTCTTATGGTTGAACCAAACGTTGGTTTTGTTGTTCTTGCCGGTTTGTTCGCTCGATGCTATTGCACCTTATACGTTTCCTTTACGATGCAACTTGAACGGATTGCATTGGGTTTCGTTCCGTAGCTCCGTACCGGTTCGGCAGTTGATCATAGGGGGGAAACATTCTTTTGAATTGGTTAGTGCCACATAAGTGGACAGAAAAAAACAACGTATTACTCACGGGAACGGGATGAATCCAAAACTCTTTACCCACTCGCTGCATTGTCTCTTGTTGGCAGCATTTACACTAACGAAGGGGCTGATAACTGTTCGGCAGGCGGTACGCCCGGTGCGTGATACTCCGATTTTCATCAAGCGGAAAATTGGAACTCCATTTTCATCCGTTACGCCCGACGGCAATGTGTCCGGCCGGGGATCGTCCCGTGCGAGTGCGGGCTGTGGTGTAATGCGACGCGACACTAGGAGAAAGGTGTATCTGTGTGTGTGTATAATTGTTCGACGCAATAAAAGACCAGTGTTATTGCTAAATTATACAGCCGCTAAGCTCCAATTTTCGGAAGCCGGAACCACCGGGAATGAAAACAACGTGAGCGCGTGAGCTGTTGGTGCGCAGCGCTCGCGCCAAGAACGGAAACGCCAGATTCCCGATGCCCGTAACAGTGGATAAAATGAAAAATTATACAGCCAGCAAGTGTAAACAGATGTGTTGGGCACAGAGTGTTGCGTTAATCCCCGTACGAAATGTGGCGGTTTAACGAATCGTTCGACACTGTTCTAAAGTGTTGTGTTGTTTTAAAGATTTGCTTTTAACATAAATAAACAATATCAATTAATTACGACAATCGGGTGTTGTAGTGGTGTAATTTTTATTTACCTTTTGCTTTTGAAAGCAGAACGTTTACAATTCAATTTTCGGACCAATTCATTAACTAGAAGTTATGAACCATTGCTTCGTTGGGAGTGTATTGTATTTTCCTTTTTTGTAGTAATAGCAGTACAATAATAGTTCGAGTGATTGATTTGGTAGATAATACAACAGAACAAAACCACGTTTAAAAAAGGGAGAAATATGGGCAATATTAGGATTTTCAATTAATTAAAAGACGTGAAGCTATGCTTTAGAGTAAATTTAGAACTGTAGAAAGAGGCCTGAACTCAAAACCTTGCAGTTCTTAAACCAGGGTTTCCAGCGTTTCTGGCAGATCGTTATGTTACTAATGTATGAACCTATTTCATCACACGAGAAACATCATTAAGAGGCAATAGCAATTTTCTAGACACATATAAAACACCCACCATAACCTTTCTACTAAAATCTGTTCTTTGTTCATATGGGAATGAATATGTATGTCGCTGGATGTGGTACCTCAGAACTTGTATGAGGCTCTTCACAATGCACCTTATAAAACGTATAAAGATTACCCCATCCGAAGCCTATAATAAAACAGTATTCTTTTTAATAACCGACAGTAATGCATCCTAATATGAATGATACCTCTTAAACAGCGTAAAGGTAAACATAAAATTTCCGCCCTCAACCTGACAGATTTGCAATTCAATCGTCAACACACTCACCAGCACCGTGTAATCGTGAATGGTTGCTATCGATAAAATAAATGCACCGAAAAAAAAGCAACAAATCATATGTTTTAACACTCTCAGCGTGTGATGCGCGCGTGTAGTAAGAAAACCGCAGCTCCGCGATGGTTTAGCACCCAATGGACAGATAAAAGGCCCAAGCACTTACGCGCCAAAGCAAAGGAATAAAAATCTTGTCTTATCTTTACGACGGGGTGTACGGGTACCCGATTCGGCCCCGCCGGATGGCCCGCGTGTATTATGAAATGGGCGGACAGCGTCAACCATGTTTACACGGGTGTGAACAGAAGCAATATTTTATGTAGGTGAACATTAAAAATTTCCCTTTGTTATGAGAAGCGTAGCAAAGCAACAAAAAAATTAATCTATTACTGCGTTATTACATTAAACAGCAAAGAATGATTCGACACCACGGCCTGTTACAAATGGTGGTCAATTTTTACGACTAACCACCTATAAAAAAGATCGCCCGGGCAGGGTGGATGGTACCAATTAATAGGCACTTTTAGCAATAGAATCCGGGCCCAACTTGGCTAGATAATGTTTATGGTTACCTTCTCACATCTTCTGCCAAGCGATCGCTGTTTTGTGGGCCTTTACACCTGGAAATTAGTGACCGGAGCCAAGCACGGGGTGGCTTTTGTGGACGTAAAACAAATAAAGCTTGGCGATTTTCCGGAATGTAAACGGAACGGACTGCAAACACACAATTTGTCCAAACAAAACCATGCGCCCCAGAACCTGGGGGCTCCGACAATTCGGTTGAACCCTCGGAAGATCTGGAATATAAATTGGAGTGCTGCCGTGCGGCTTAGATGTTAGATTTCCCGTCTCCAACCGGTGCTGATATTCGCTTTCAGCATCTTTATGGCCTGGTACGGAAGAATGATTTTTCTCGTGTTCTGTAGCCCCATCCCCATACACACTTACAAAAAAAAAGAAACCCAACTGCAAATATAACCAACTGCACAAAGCATACAGCAGATAATCTTTATATCATTTCAGATGCTCGTATAAAACTCGCCGGTTCTAGCAAACTAGCAAATAAAAATTTGCAACCGAAATAAAAAAAAGCCCCCAACGAGCACCACAATCCTTCTCCGGCTCCGGCAGGGACAGCTTCAAAGGGGCAAACAAGTAAATGAAATCGAAATGCAAACGGGAGAGGAGCAAAAAGGTACTAAAAATCGTAAAAATGAAACTAAACACAAGCACACATACACCGACACAGTCACATCTACGTGGTAAATAGAAGCAACGGCGCACACATACGCACACGCACCCTGGTGTGGTTGGAAAATCTTTTTCGCTTCTCCACCGGGAATGCCGGCTTATCAGTTTGAACGAACGGTTTACGACTGTCCACTGTCGTGAGCGGGAAAAATGCAAACCGAAACGATCCTCCAAGGATGGTTGTTGGCTGGGGAGCGTTTTGGGAAGGATGGGCAAAGGTCGTATAATTTCTAAGAAAATGAAATATACGACTTTTATTCATCACATTTTCTTCCATTGGTGGAGGGTGACGGTTGTTGGACGACACGGGAGGGAAGGCACCCAAAAGGTCCTCTCGGCGAGTGAAGTAAGTCCTGGCCAACCAGCCACGGCCAGTGCGTTCGCTCCGGGACGGTTCGACCGTGGGTGGAAAGTAAGTTGGGATGGTCAGCGTATAAATCAGTCCATGGATACGACGTGCGATTTCGGTTTTATTACCTTTTTCTCGAGTTATGGTCACCGTAGTTATTAAAATCAGAGCCGTAAAAAAGGGAGAAGCTCTAAAGCCGGACGCTTGGTAATGTGCGCAAGGTAGCTCCTCCTAAAGTCGCAAATGTCACTCACTCGCTGGCAGCGCAAATGAAGGCTCATGTTCCGTTCCTCCAAAGGGGGACTTCTACCACAGTCCACACCACCACCGAGCGGTGCGGTCAATTACTGATCCGGCGGCGAGTTATGCCGCCGTGCTTGGGGAAAGGAACGCTGCAAAACGTTCGCGCATTCTGGTCGAGATGCCGGACAGGTGATGAATGGTCCAGTTTTACAGGCAGCCATGTTTATTCGTGTGGTTGTGTGTTTTGTTTTATTACATCAGCTTCGCACTGTCAGCACCGCTTTAAACTCAACCCTCGCGATCGCGCACTACAACGCCCCGTTTCCATAGTTTCGTTTGGTCCGCTGTCCGACTTCAATTAATTTAGTACCACCGAGGTGCGGATATTAGTCTATCGCATCGTGTGCACATCACCGAATGCTAGCCAACATCGGCATAAATTTTCAATCGATGGGTAACAATGAGGCGGCGTTCGGAACTACAATTGCACTACGGCCGGCTGTGCAGTGATTGAGATGAGTTTTGAATCCCGTGCGGACTGTGCTAAATCAATTAAAAGATACCTTTTTGCAAGCGGAATGAATGTGAGTGGTGATCTTGGAGCGAAATGATTATGTTTCGTTTTAGAATGGCAGAGAATGAAAACTGTTTTTTTTTAATCACAGAACGGTTAAATGCAAGTATGGATGCAAAACAATCAACGCCATTTAACGTGAACGTTAGAGTTTGTTACGTAAGATTTCGTACTACAGCATTCTCGTTCTAAATATATTTATATTCAGCTAGGAGTGCTGATGAAACTTGATATGATTTTATTTGTCTTGCACCAAACACTTGGTGACTTGGTGACCGAAGATTGTGACGTAGACCTATGAATGTATTAGGGAACTATTTTTATTGAGAATCTTTATAAAAAATGCGTATTATTCCTGCATTTTTTGAGGCAAGTGTAACCGTGGTTCATTTCTATACTTACGTAAAGAATTCCTTACTCTGCGTATTCTTAACTCGTCACGGATATCCATAGGAACTCCTGGTTCTTCAAGGACATTTAGTATTACATGAAGCTTTCGAGTCATATATAACCAACGCGAGTTAGATGGTATAATTGTTGCGTTGAAGTGTTAGCTATATTAAGCTAAAGCTGCATAGAAATTATGGTATCTCTTGTACCTATACGTGTGTACAGATACATTAAGTTCGCCTGCTCTGGAAGTCAGCATTCTGATCGCTACTACTTTTCAATTATAGAATCATATGGGAAACAAAGTTTAAACATTTCTCTACGATAGTTCCGTACGTTTTAAATAAAGTTAGGAGTTCAATGAGAGACTTTTAAAATATCCTGAACTCTTTACTTTCTTTTTGTACTCTAGTAGAAGTGTATTCTTGATTATTTTTTCTGAAGATCCAGTTTAGTTCGATATTATAAGACGATTTGAGTTAGTTGGAATCTCTTTGAACCTAGAAAGCATCAGCCGTCCGTACAATCACGATTGGCAGGCGATTTGACACTTTGTGCAATTTCAATTTGACACAGTCAATTTCCGGTCCTGCAAATTACGTGCCGGTTGAATGTCCCCCCTTTAATTGATAAACAGCTGAACTACATCTTCCATTTTCCCTTACGTTTGCATCCCGTTTTTCTTAAGGTTCATTTGCCTGTGTGTTGACCTTTTCGAGGCCTAACGTGCTCATACGCTCGAAGAAATTAATCTGTCTTCGGTGTGGGACGGTGTCGTAAAGGACGGCACTGCGTACTGGAAAACCCAAGAACAATCTCGGCACTCAATTTCCGAGCATAAATTTGCCTGTCACCAGCGCTGCCCGGTGCATGACATCGAAACAATGTTTAATATACTGCAGCCATGCAATCTCCCTGCCCACGCCGCTCACCTGCGCCAACCGCCAGCGGGTTGTGCAGGTGGAAGCGAAATGCTGAGCTGATGAGGTTCGACACGTCGAAACATCACCGGTCACCGGCACCGGGTGTGGTTTGCGTATGTGATTTGGTCAAGGCCGGCGTGAGAATTTCGCATCATCGGATGCATGGTACAAAAAGTACCATGGAAAGCTCCCATTCATCAACGGCCCCACCACCGTCCGTGCTGCGCTGCGTTGTGCAAAAAGTTTTCCACACCCAACTGACGCGTCGGGTGCACCGCGGCCGTTCCTGATGACAATCAGCGAAGGAAAATCATTTTCCACACACCAACGGGCTGCTGCAAGCTGCGATGCGATTGTTTCGCGAACGGATATGCAATTATAATCCGCGTGCTTCCTCCGTACGGGCGTCTCCACCCGCCACCGCGTCCAGCAAACACCAAATTGCAAGCTACAGTGACCACACACAACACACATCCTACGGATGGTCCGCCATTTGACGTTTTTGCAAATTCGCGGCCATTTTCCCCGATACCTTGCCTGGGGTTTGCACCTGGGGAGAGAAGGGACGACAACCTACTAATTAAAACTGACCTACAATAATGCACACCAAGCTCCAAACGCTGCCCCATGATTGCATGATAATTAAACGGTTGCTGGCGATGATGATGTTGCCGATGGTGTGGCACTTTCGACACCCAACACGTTGCTTCCACCCGCAAAAAAAGAGGCGACGGTGATTGGATCATCCGGGTGGAGTGCATGTACGGAATGAGTTTCTATTTTTTCTATTTGTATATGTTACTGCACGCTACAGGTGAGAAGACCGGAAGGCTCACCGGTAATCATACAAACACAATCAGTAACAAAAAATTACAAAATTGGAAAAGAAAACACATCCAACCGCATCTTGCACACTGCGCTGCTGTGTATCATAGACAGCTGGATGGATGGTTTAGATGAATCATGATCCTTATCGGTTTCCGCTGGAAAGGCGTGTTGATTATAATAGGGCCAGAACTTTATTTGCGTTCATCTGCTGATAATCATCGATATTACGTGGGGTAAACAATAATCTATATTACTACGCAATACAATTGTCTATACTGGGTCTAAAATGTACTAAAACTTGATTTTGTAGTCTAAAAAAGTCACTGAAATAGGGTATTATCAATTTTAATGCTGAATTTGTAGTTGCTCCAGTATGATCAATCTGATTTCAATAATTATCAGATAATTATATTATTCTTTCGATTCCTTAGCAAGGACTTGACTGTCCGATTATGTGGTAAAATAAGTCTACGTGGTAAGAAAAATAACCTTCTTCAATTTAAATAGGTCTTCCTTATATACTTTGGGTACAGTTTACAAGCTATTATATATTTAGGACAAGAATTCTTTTCAGTACCATTTGCACTATTTGTATGTAGACTTTCGCACAACTACTTGAGATAGGTCCATATTGCATTTAATTCAAATCTTTGAATATTCAATAATAGAACGGACAGATTTTCCTCAATTGCGCGCCCAAGTGTAAAAGTTTTCTGTATTCTCCCTCATATACTTGTATAATTATTAATTATTCAAAACTATTAAATCAAAATCTAGACGGGTAGACCCCAGCAAATGCTTCTAAACCTATATTTCTACTTACGCTAGATTTGTTATATCGGTCTGCATACGTGTTTATTCCATGTTAGTCCGAAAAAGTGGTCCGACGATCTTTATTCACACCACTTTGGAATGGCAGTACCAATGAGTCGGAGGATCAGCCTAACGGATTCTGTTTTTCCTCGATCGTTTAATTAGTAAACTTTGCCCCAGGGCATGTATGGTGAGGTAAAACAATCCAATAAAGCTAATCAAGTGTGAATGACTTCCTAATTCTAATTTCGTTTTCCATTTTATGTGATCTCATTCCTTGGGCGTTAGAGCCACTGCTGACCCTCCTCCTACAACGTACCGTTGAGACCATCGGCAGGGCCGCCTGCCTTTATGTGCGTTCATCAATGTTATGGCCAACGAGTTGAAGTCACGGAGAAAAGGAAACATAAATTGGTAGAGAGCTCGAATGTTTTGGGAATGGGAATGGCAACCCATTTTAATACACCCTATGATAAATGAAATATCAATATAGTCCCGTGATTGTTCATTTATTACCATCGTAAATGTGTTGTTTGCTGATTAATAGATTAACGATGACTTGCGCTAAGGAAGGTGTGTGTTCGTTTAGTGCTGTGGTATGATCATTGTTTTCCTGTTCGTTCGTTTTGTTACCGGGATTGCTGGCTGGGGTACGTAGTTTGCCTCGAACCGATTGTAAGATCATCGTTCGAGCGTACGAAGGGGTCGTTTTGATTTCTAGCACATGGTTCTAAGATTGTACTTTTTGTCCAAATATTCAATACTCTTTGGAAATTCAACACTATCATCTGTAGGATAGTTCTCTTCGCCAAAGCAACGATGTTACCTAGGGTTCATATAAATCCGTTGAAATAAACAGTTTTTGAGAAACAACTAATTACATTAACAAGGCAGAAAACGATCTTTGTTTCAATGTTCGCCTTTCAATTCATGTTCATTTTTAATATGCATTTACTTTAATCATTTATAATCTGTTATTTGGCTACAATATGCTATTGGTAATAGTTATCGTAATTTCATATCCTCATTCTATAAAGGTACACAAACTGAGCATGTTGTTATTTATATCGGCTTTTGTACAAAACTAGGGAAAGCTTTTCATCCAATCAGCGCGAATCTTCCCCAGTGGTTTGATAAAGATTCAACCAAGATTCGTTGCCGCCATCATCCTAGATGATGTTTCATTCGATTAGTTTTGTTCCACATGCGCCCAATCCCGCCGCATCTTTCGACGCCCTGGCTGTCCATGTTTCACTCCGTTAAACCGTTCGATTTGGTAATTATAAATCTCGTAACCGTAATCAGCTTCTTTCCCGATCAGTTTCGCCATTTGTTCGAGCGCAATGGACATGTGCAGCACCGCTGGAACATATGTAAGCTCATCGGGCGTACGATCGATCGATCAACGGATCGATCAGTTTCATCGATTTCATGCTGCCGGGGCACAAATGAATCATATCTGTGCGAAGCTGTTGTATCACCAGCATAGATCGTTGGCTCCCTCCTGAGTTGCCTCTTCAGGCCTTACTGGCCCGCCCGAAAGCCGCCTGCTACGCCGGGGGAGTACTTTTCTTCCTGCACCGATTGGGGTGCTTTTGTTCGTTTCGTGTTGTGTTTTTTTTTTGTTAGATGATGTTTGGGCATTTTAACCCGGGATGGGAACGTTGCGCGTGTGGACCCATGGGAAGATTGGAATTCGCTTATATCATTGCACCGTAATTCAGTGTCGGTAAGGCACGTCAGATGATCGCGAGCAGTCGCGAGAAAGCTAAAAAACCGTTCAATGGTAACGTACGGATTGTACGCCGCAACAAGTCAAAGCGAGCTGCGTGTGGTTCCTTCGAAAACACTTGTCATGACATTGATTGTGGTTATGTTTCTGAACAAAGTACTAACATTTTGATGGGGATCTACGCGGGATTACTTCACAAATATATTAGCCCTTTATTGTAGCTTGAAAAGATATTTCGGGCCCACAGCAACTTGTGTTGAGCTTTTGAGTATCATATTTCATACTCCAATTGAAGGTTGTTATTTCCTTTTTTTATGATTAGCCTTTTAATTTCGGGAAGTCGTCAGAAGTTGTCACCGCATTATGGAAATATACATTCAGTAGCCCAAAGTATTTGAGTTTTTTAAAACAGCCAACATTAAAATGTTAGATAGGCAATTTTTCTACCATGTAATAGACAGAAATATACTAACAAATGCACAAAAATTAATGTTTTTGAAGGGGTAATAAACAAGTAAATTTACCAATTTAAAATATAAATCCATCATCAATTAACCATCAATGAAGTTAAGAACACCTGATGAAAATCATCTGAAGAATTCTGAGTTTTGTTATTCTGAATGTTTGAGATAAGCGAGTTGTAATAATAAACATATGCAGTTTCCTCATGCGGAACAATCAGAGCTTTTCAGAGAGTTAATTTGTTATGGCGTTGTTTTGAACTTTTAAATAGATATTCCTGAAATCTTAAGATTCGGATAAATGCTATAGAATTGTTAAAGTTTTGACACTATGCTGAAATATTGCATGCTTCTTAAAAAATAATATTATTTTAACAAAAGTGATGTAAAAACATAATCAAAATTTAAAAACCTACACTCTGTGTGTTTTTGTAGATCAGATTATACTAAAATCGACATCCTATTGTCGAAATAGAATGTGTTTATTACCCATGAGTCTGATGTATATAATCGCTTCTTTTTATTATCCTTAAACAACTTCTACAATATACAAACTTCGATATCGTAAAATGTAGATAATGTAGATATAAAAAACCAGATTATATAAATATGATAAGGTCTTCGGTTATTAGTAGTATGCTTAGTAGTATGCTTAAGTATGCTTAATCAAAATTATGCCAAAACCATACGTGTATGGGGATGTATACGCTTTTACATACTCTTTCACTTTTCATGCTGCCTGTGCATCGCATCGAAACACAATTGCATTACCTCAAATACGCCATCTTATGCGCGGATGCATCATCGACGTTAGTATATGGTTGAAAAAAAAAAGTAAATTACTGAATTCTATACGCTTGCTTGAGTTTGTTGCTTCTGCATTGACTGCTGTTGAACGATATTAGCGTGTGCCGTTGGATGCAACATAAGCTTGCCATAAGGCACTTGCCTGAATGGTGGCGCTGATGATGCACTCGGTACCCCAGCAAAGAACAATAGACCACGCCGCACTCCGGTGCCATTTGGGTGGGTGAGTGTTTTGCAATCGACGATCAGCTTCGGCGCAGGGATGTGCGAGAGCTAACCAGCCTGGTGTAGCCGGATTTTTCGATTTCACCATCCTTGTAGAGCCACCGGGCTTTGCTCGGTTGTCAAGCTGTTTTGCAACGCAATATCGGCTGATGACAACGCAATTTTCACCATAGACAAAAACGGTATAAATCGCAAAGTTTATGAATATCGCTGCGCCGCACCGCAGCTAGCGAGCAGTGATGTGCCCATGGGTGTGTAAAGGATTTAACGAAGGATTCCAGCGATAACTGCTGGGTGAAAGTGGGACAATCGATGGGTGGGGAGGGGCATGAAGGAACCAAATACCAGTAATAATAAAAATGCACTCGCGCACTTCGCTCACGGTCGGAACGGGTGCATATGCGCGTGTCGCGGTCGGTCGGTTGGCGACATCGAATACAGCATATACTTCCGACCGAACAATTCTTTTGTGTTTGGCAATTTGTGCGAAAACAAACTGATGCACCGGTTTCGATAATCGTAAATATAATGTTTTTCTGCAAAATAATGACTATTCAATGCGTTTTTGTTTTGTTGCATTGCACAAAACCCCGCGCTCTTGATTCGGATTTAGCGGATACAGGTAGATGGGCGTGAGATGACGCTGGTTTCGGTGTTACGAGCGAGTGCATCGCTGCAACCGGAGCGATATCAGGTGAAATGCAACAAAAGTGAGTGAATAACAATAGAATGTGGTTTAGAAATAGGAGTATGGTGTAGAGTACTCTTTTTTATTAGCGGTTATAGGATAAATCTTCCACAATAATAAATAAAAAAAAAAGACTTTTTCACCTTATTGCAGTGACGATTATTATTTTTCTTATTATTTATTTTTCAAATGTTGAATCTTGATCTTGATTTTTCTAACCATATTTGATTCAAAACACGGAAATCTTTAATCGCTTGTGATGATGCAATTCACTTGCTAATTAACATTGTCATCGATGAACTTATCGAACCGATTCTGTCCGGAGGGTGTTTAACGAGCTTCGTTGAAAAGCATTCCGAGGCAGGAGTCTTCAAGCATTGAAGGAACTTGCACAATCTCAGCAACAATACAGCAGTTTATGTCACGCAAAAAAACGACGATGAACAAATGGAAAAGGGCTTCAAATGTTGTCCGACTTTTGTCGCATGTCCATAGCGCGCCGCGTGGCTATGCATCGTTTAGTGCACCTCATGTGCTGATGAGCGATATGCTAAAATCATAACCTAACATGACTGTGCAACACCGATCGCACACGCTAAATAAGGACGGCACCGGTGCGTCAACAATGGAACGATGTAAGGGTGATGAATCGCAAACGCTTTTGCGCGCTTGCCATAACTGTGGCGCGCGAAGCTTCATTCGGATGGCATCATGGACGGTGTTGCTTATTATTTTGATGCAGTATTAAATTATGGTACATTAAAATGTATTATGCCTTAGCGACAATCATAAATCGAACGAACGTGGCACACGTTGATGCGGTTCCAAAATAGAAGTCAAACGATCGATTGATTCTTAGTTGCAGCGCGCGCGTTTTATGCGTTCGGATCGCGTCATCACGATCGCCGAGCAACTGAGCCGAACGACGTGTGAGAATATTATCAGCTCAACACGACATTCGACACATTAGTTTATCAGGGTACGGTATCCGAGCGAAACACGGTACACCCAAGACACGGTTGCTTTCCTCGCACCACGTTTTCTACGCCCATGATGATGATATCGTTTCCGTAAAGACCGTGCTAAAGCTGGAGCTCTCGGTTCCAAAGTTATTTTAGCTTTGCGACCACATACCAGCGTGCGTGAAGCAGCACGCAGTTATTGCTAGCAAATCTTTATGGAGCAATAAATATTACTTATCAACTACATTTTTCAAGCTCATCTCCCTGTTTGGTTCACCACTTGCGGGCCAAGGGTGGTGAAGTTGGTGTCCACCAGAACAGGACGAAGGGTTTTTTTTAAGATGTTATAGCAGCAAAGAGAACCCCCGGAAGAGGTACCACCTGGTGGTGGACCTGCTGCACTAATTAATTATTCATTTCTGTGAAGTGATAAAAGTCGTCCGATATATAAATGGAAAACTCAGTCGCAGAAAATGGTTGTGGCTCGGCCGTTTTCTCGTTTGTTTCAACAAGTTACGGTAAGTTTTACGATGTCAATCCATCACATTTTTATAGCACTTACCGGAAGGAAAATGTACTGGAACTGATATTTCTATTTCCATGGCCAGCCCGGCGCATAGCCTCCCGATTTGATGCCCGAGGTCGTTGGTTGTGTTTTGTGTATGAATTCATATTCACGATTAGTTTGCTGCATTATTTCTGTTTTACTAGCCCCTGATATTGGTCCCGGGGACCCGGCCGGCAGCACATTTCGAGCATCCGGAATGTGCTATTTTTATGAGATTTTAACCTGCACCGATTGCTGCCGTGCTTTTGCGCTCGGGATTTGTGGTGAACAGGGAGGGATGGGGCGGGAATGGGAGAGACGGGGTGGAAAGCTTTTGGGGGCAAACGTGCCTGCCTTCGTAAGAATGATGTCGTAATGGGCGGTTAAGTTTCGTTAAGTACTTCATTAAATCTTCTCGGCAATGGCAAATGATGGTGGACGTTTTATTTCTAAACTAGCTGAACTTCTCACGCCATTGCTGATACTCGGCCGTCAACAAAGGGTGCTTCTTGGTTCTGCTTTAGTGCAGCTTTTGTCGGAATGGAATGCAGTTTTGTCTGTTCAGTTCATGCATTTATCGCTCCTACTCCGAACGGTAGCAGCATGTTGAGGAGCAAATGATTGAATTGTAGCAAGTCGTTTCAGTTGAATGATTTTCGATCGTTATTACTTGCGAACAGTCGTTCGGTGTTGTGATGGTCGACGTAAATAATTTTATGATTGCTTGAGCTCTTGTAGTTGTGCTTCATTTGAGTCCTTTCATCACATGTCCAATACTGTTGATGTAAGTAATAAACTTAAATTGAATGATATGTCTAGAATAATGTGAATAGTGAAGTAAAATTTTGATTGTTTTGTTTTAAATTTTAAAAGTACTGTATTATATGGTGTTCAAATCAAAATGTTAAGTTTTTGGTTAGAAACTGAGGTTTTGATCGGTCATACATCATTTTCAAACTAGTGCTGTATTTAATTAATCTTTTGCAAAGAGTCTCCCATGTGACCTTTTAGTTAATAGTCATACAACTCGTTAGCCGAATATAATAAAATGTATAAACCTGTTAGAATTCTAAAGATTCTTCTAAGTTTCTCTGAAGATCTCTGAGCCGTTCATAAGAATTTTGAAAATTTTTCTAAGATTTTCGATTTAAGATTTGTAAGATAAGAAGAACTCTGACTATTCTTGATTCTTTAAGGATATGTTAATCACTAAGAATTTATGGAATTACGATTGATGTATCTCTGAACGTTCCAACATGTTTAGGCATTCTTTAATCGCTAAGAATTAGTTTATCTAAAACGGTAAACGGAAGGTTTAAAGGTACGTGAATTTCGGAAGAATTGTGAATATCGAAAGATCCATGATTTTCGGAACATTCATTACTTTCGATTCAGGATTTGCAGAGGTTCCGCGTTTCTGATGCTATATTGAAAAAATGTTCGATCAATTAGGGAATATCTGAAAACTGTATATTGAATTTAATTCCGACACGTGAGGAATGCTTTCGTGAACGTTGATGGTTGAATTTTACTTACGAATCTACTAAGAATGATGATTGATTATGGATTCGTAAAGCTTTTGAATAAATATTCAGATCCATTTTTTACGGCTATACAACTCTTTCAGCTACATGAATCTGAATCATATTCACCCAAACGCTATTGCACACATCGAGATATGAGACAAAATATGCCCACAGTACTGCGGTGCAAAGATTTTCCCGACTACCCACGGATGCCAACCCCATTTTTAACAAAACTGCGCCGAAAATCATTTGTTTCGTATTAAATATGCTGCCCAATTACCATGCCCGGTCCCGAAAGTGTTGACCAGCCAACATCATACGCAGCACATATTTAAGGATAGCGATGGGCAGATAAGCACGACGTTATGTTTTCCATTCGAAATGCATCACCGCATCTGTTATGTGGCCGTGTGTTTGTACATTCCTGTCTACATTCCGTTCGATGTACAATTTCCGGCCGTTGTCCTCGTCGCTGCATGCGCTTGGTGGACCCGGTGGCGCAGCTCTTTCCGTTTTTTGTTTGACGATTTCCTTCCTCACCTTCACCACCGACCGGCGTGGCTTTCGTCGCTCTCGATTGCCCTTTACGAGGAACGTACGATCCCGCCCGATATGATCGGACCGCAAGATGCATTCTAGCAAAAGGGGTATAACCAAAATGGGGAAGACAAAAAAAAATGGTTCGTTTGGCCTGTGTAGTCGACGTCTTGTAGCGTCATCCATCCCATCCCAGCTCGCTTTTGTTTCGCTTAATGCATGGAGTGTAAATTTTATGACTTCATTAAAATTAATTTTAAATAAATAATTGGTAAATAAAGCAGCATTATCGTCATAAATTGGAATTTTTGTGGTTTTCCGTGTGTGTGTGTATGTGCACCCCCGACGCAGCACACTATTTTGTTCTGCGGTGTGTTCCCTTTTTGACCACTTTGCTAGACTAAATGCTTCGAGCTGAGAACTGTTTTCGACTACGTTAAGATCACTGACCGTGGGTGGTTAGTGAGCTTCTGGAGAAGATGGGACAGAAGGAAAGCAGTGGATAAAGGTGTTGTTTTCTGTGTGTGCGTTTGTGTGCTGGTGTGGCCGGAAAATCTTCCGGTTCGTTTCACCTGGCGACCGGTGACAAAGGGTACGTGCCGGTGGGGCCAAAACCTAGCGGGAGCACTAGTTAATCCATCCGCAACGGTTAATACCGACGACAGTGCACATAAACTCTGCTGGGCAGCTGAAAACTAGACGGACGCACCGGTTCGTTAGGGTTCGTCGCTTGGAGCGGATTTTTCGTTTTGCCCTAACTGCAAAGCCCACTCGAATAGGCGGGGAGCCAATGCAAAAAAAGGCAGATTCCAGTTGCAAAATGTTCGCAAATTCACAATCCGTTTTTTTTTTCTTTCTTTCGTTCTTTCTTTTTTTGCCATTGGAGTCATTCCTCATGACGGCGGCGTTCGGGCAGATGGGTAAAGTCGTTCTAGCGCATAAGCGAGATGGAGCGAAAAGCTTCGTTGCAAATGAGCATAATTTTAATTTATGTACGAACAAATTTTTATAACGTATGCATGTACATATGTAGCACTGTAAGGGCATTCGGCAAAGGCGTCACGTTGCTCGAGGGCGTCCGCAAAAGGGTCCATGGTGTTATACGTGAGTGTGTTGTTGTTGTTGTTGTTGTTTTTTGTTTCTTTGCTTCCCTTCGTAACTGCCGACGTTTGTTTTGTTTTCTAATTTGAATGTGTTAAACCGCACATGTCTTCCTCCGTCTAGCGGGCAAGGGGCGATTATGCACGGAGCCCAAGCATGCACACACATATTTTATGCGAGCCGACGATCGGATGCCCCGGCGCGAGAGGGTGCCGAAGGGCCCCCAATAACATAAAGCAACATTAAACCGATTCAAGCCACACGCGTACGCGGTAGGTGGAACCCTCCGGAACGCACCGCACCGTATGCAAACGCACCGTACGGGGCCCTTTGCCGGATGGGAAGACAGAAAGAGACACACACAGTAATGCAACCCCGTCGAGGGTGCCTTTCGGATGCCCAACTACTCGGGAAACGCTGGAAAGAGGCGTACGAATAGTTAAAGTTGCGTCCACGGTGGACGTTACGATTGGGACAGCGCCATGCTTAAGTATTTTTACTGCCGCTGCACTTCTTTGGTTGGCGGTTTGTTGTCACTCTTTTTTTCCCACTGTTCGCCTCCCTTTCGTTCCCTTACGCAATGGAGCATACGCGAGGAGCTGGCGGTTTCAGCTGGGTGTAGTACTACACCGAAATCTTATCGGTACCAATCTTTCCGCTCGGCTGGAATCCCCTAACCGTGGGCCGTGTGCTATTCTAGGTGTAGGAAACGCGCCGGTACCGTTTGCCGTTGTAGCATTTTCCCAGCCTTTTTGCCCCTTCCTTCCTCTTCACCTTTCTGCTGCTGACTTTGCCGTTTTCGAGTGGTTTCTTATGTGTGTCCTTTATTTCAGTGCTTCTTCTTTTAGTTCCACCACAGAGCGTACGTTTTGGCATCGCCTCGTTCTATTTCACTAATTACCATAGACTTTAATTTTCGTTTAGTGCATTACGCTGCCTCCAAATGGGGCACAAACCGTGCAACCGGGAAGGGACAGTAAAATGGAAAATTACACACACACACACAGACACACAAAACAGTTCACATCGTTTGTCCCTCGGACGGAGTTTGTGCGAATGTGCCAAGGCTGGTTGCAAATAGCAGAGGCAAAAAAAGCTAAATTTACAAAGAGCAAGATTTGGCACTGTGGCACCCCCGTGTGTGGGGGAGGCGGCGGGTCTTTGGTGGTAGGCTCCCTGAAGAAGGCCAGCTCGTAAAGGGGTGCGAAATTTGCATCCAACAGACAGAACGCACAGTGTGCACTCCTACATAATCTAAACCACCTAAAGGGAAAGATTGAGGTCCGATAATCAACGATGGCGATGCACATCGAATTAATTTTCACCGTGGCCTCGACACACTGTCGTAAATTATGCTTGGAAAAAGCACTAGTTTTTTTTTGTTTTGTTTTGGTTGTTGTGGGTTGTGGTTTCACTGCGTTTTGCTGCTTACTTCAGGCGTACTGCAAACATGTGAAGCGAGTTGTTGTTTTATTTCCAATGTTTTCTCTACTTTGCGTTGTGCGTTGAAAATGCCTGCTGCCTGAGGGGGGAGGATGTTACTTGGCGCATTTTCCAGCAGTGCAGGAATTTGATAGCGCTTAATGAGAACCGATTAATATCTATTAAGGAATGTTCCAGTGCTACAACAGGCAGTATGTGCAGTGGGAGAGTAAAATTGTTGACCTACTCGGGAAATTAATCTTCGGCGAGATTCACGTACGCTGCGTTGGCTTATGAGTGGTAAGAAGTGTTTGGTTGTACAAATGTTATTGATTAGATTACGACCAAATATGTGCAGAGTCTTATTAGTAATAGATCTTTGAGTAATTTTCCAGCGTGTCACATAAGTTTACACCGCTGGTAAATTACGGTAATGGATACCATGGACTCATTTCATAGGTTGAACATCTTTTGTTGACGTTGCATAATGCATTTTAATCGGCGTTGGCTTTTTTCAAGGCAAAAAATACCTATGACAACGAAGTAAATGTGGGATCGAAATTGTGCCATATATCATGAGCTGCTTACGATAGATTAAACCATCCTGGGGGAATGATTGACCTCCATTAATTCGTATAAAACGATTTGTTTACGAACTTACTCGGCCTCAACTCGCAGCTAGTTAGATATATATAAATCTGGATTCTTCTCCTTATAATTACGATTTTACATCATTGGACAACCACTTCTTTCCATCTCAATGCAAATTAGTGGAAATTACAAGTCATTCCTATTCATTTTTGGGCTTGAAAGGTGAGAAATTGGTTTGATTTGGGAAGGGTGAATCACAAACCATCAAAAAATTGGGAAAAAATTAGAGTTTCTTATAGACTATCCTTAGAAATAAAACACACCTGCGATTGATCTCAAAGTTAAATTAACACAGGAAAATGTGCCAACATTATGCAAATGCGATTTCTTACAGTAGTTTGTATTTTAACCTCGCCTAACTATAGTCCACACTCTCACACTATATTTTTCCTGTTTGCACTACATCACATGGCCCGGCAGTAGTTATTACCTCAAGTGACAGCAACGCTTCGTTGCGCTTGTGTGCTCTCGTATCGCGCTAGCTAGATCGCTGCCGGCGCTCATCATCATCATCAGCATCACCATAATCGTTCGGTGCTAGCGAAACCATTCGTCAAGGTATCATCATTCAAAGTTTCACCCAAAATGCGGACTACGGAAGCGCATCAGGACGGGCCAGTAACAAGATAAACAGACTATCATTGCTTTTGTCAATCTGGTCGGGTCGTTTGGTTCGGCATCTCGATTTCGGATGGTTTGGTGGGACGGAAATCCTTCAAAGTGTTTCACTTTCTTTTGCGCAGGAACTGCACAACCAGCGTGAACATCCAGAGCACCCCTTGGAGCTGGGACGCTGCGTGATGAACTATGGCTTGCGAGGACAATTTGTTTTCGTTATCCTGCTCACACCGAAAAGCATCCGGTTGGAAAATCCGATTTTTAACTTATCCCTCATGTGGAAAATTGTCTTTTTATTATATTTTTTCAATCAAACATATCTCACCATGGCGAAAGAGATGGGCCGATTCAGCCGGATGGCGCTAGCAAGGAAAGGAATCTCCGACCGTTTTGTTTCTCCCGTTTGTTACGGTGTGCGTGTCGACTACCCGAAACCCTTGATGCTGCTGTTTGTTGAAAATTTGATGCGGGCCAAGCTGTTTCTGATGTTAAGTGATGTGGAAGAGCCGGTTATGGTTAGCCTGCGTTTGACTTCGTTTGCGATAAGGATATGTTCGGGATTCAGTTAACACTTGCTCCACAGTGGGACCTCTTTTTTTTTGGTTAGAGATTGTCTGACGGAGTTTGTGGGCAAGAAAGTTAGCTTAGTGTGTCCTCTTTCAAGTTTAGTCATGCATCAAGATGAATGATCATATCGTACACTGCTAAGGTGTGCTGGTGCTTCACATGATGAAACAGCTTGTCTCTGAGCGTGATAGTCTTTCATCATTTGATTTGGGCAAATCGCACAAAGGGAAGGTACGGGGGAAGAATACGATCTGGAGTTAAAAGGAATCGACATTCTGATTGTATCATTATGAAAATGTTTTCATTTTAGCGAAAATGATGATGAAGTTGATGTTATTCTCGTTAAGTTTGAACCTTTTTTGCTAAGTGCGATCAGGGACAGTTTTACACTCATAGTTTGGAGTTTTTTTTAAATTTTATTACAGTACGTGTCAACTTACGTAGCGAGTTCTATCAGTAATTTTATGGAACACTCATAAAATAGGATTTCCATTGGCTTAAATTGATTGTGATAGAAGAGTCAATATTTTCCATGTAATATCTGTCAATACTACGAATCCTTATTGTAAAATGTTACCAAAGGAAAAATTGTTGAAAAACATAACAAACAACATTACGATTGTTTAGACTAGACTGCCCCAGAGAAATCCTATTTTCTTGCTAAATCCTGCCATAAAATTAAAATCACCGATACGAAAAGGAAATCAATTTTGCCGGACAAGGGTCAGCATCCGGTTCGCAATTTGATACGCTTTAGCAAAAGAATCTCACTGGTTTGATCCTTTCACTTGCCCCAAGCTCATTTCATGCTTGATTAGCGTGTTTTACCCTTTTATAGTTGAGTACAATTTTTTTTGTTGAAGAACATTTAACCTTACAAGGGAAGGGAAATCTATTCATCATGCAGGGATTACGAAGATGTGTCACAGAAATTATGTATTTGACACAAAAAATTGATCAGAATATTTTGTGCAAATTCACGGTCATCGATAGCTTATAGATTTTGTTGGATTATAGTAAATAAATCCAATTGGTGATGCGATTTAGTATTTATACCATCTCCATAACTTGTGAACCTCTGAGCTCTTAAAGTATCAATATCTGTAAGATAAACCAAAATGTATCCAGTCTATTCTTTGCCATTATTTTTAACATCATCAAAGCCCATTATTAATGTGAGGTTTGTGCGTTCCCTCCGAAACTGGGTCGTCTGTTTCTTCCGTTGATAGGACAGGTGATTTCTTTACCTTCCAATATAAAGATTTCCCCCTGATCCAGCTTTTGTGTGCACCGCAGGATAATAACAATCATCGAAGAACGGAAGGACAAAGTGGAAGAACCAAACAGAAGAACGATGAATTTTACAAGAAAATAAATGAAAAATGAGGTCGGATTAAACGACACAACAAACGCGAAAAGCATGTGCCAATGGGTCAGTAATCTTTGTTTCCTTCGCCTCAGTGTAAGGGGTTCTTCCTGTCATTTCAGTTGTGCCTAGTGTGCCGGCACGTGCTATCATAAAACTGACCTGTGCGCGCGAGTTTCGTTTTTTTTTTTTGTATGTGCCTAACACCGGGCCATAATCGAAAGGACCCAACAAAGGATCCCACTAACGATCGAACAAACCGTTGCTGCTACGCTAAGAAGCAGGACTTTTTTCATGTGTCGTCCTTGTTAGCGGTTCGAATGAGCGAACGTTAAAAATAAAAATACTCGGTCTTTCCCAAACGTGCGCACCTTGGTCAGGCTCGTGCCAGGAGAGTGCCGATGCCTTAATTATGACGAATCGCAGTGCATTCTCGCTGGAAACAAGGCCAATGCATGTGTGATTTTGAGCTGAAACTGACACGCAATCAGCTGGCTTTTTGGAACTCTGTCGAGCTTCAAGCCACGAACATTCTGCCATGGCCCGGCATGGTGTTCGCTTGCCGTTCCTTTCGCTTTGTCTTGCTCTTCCGGAACGTTGTGTGGTTGCGAGAGTCGGTATGCACGCGCAGCGGGAATTCCCTGCGAGGGAAGATCGGTACACCTGCCAAATTATGATACATCGTCGAAAGACGCAGTAAAGGTGCCTTCCCGCTTAAGGCCCCGGGTGTGTTCGGATCACAAACGCAAGCGGGCCACGATCAAACCGTGTGCCATGTTTCTTGCAGTGCAGGATCCGGGAAAGACGGTGGATAAAGTGGAATTATTATTTTGAATTTGCTAAACGATCGACGCCAAAATATTACACCACAATGACATAACTTTGCAGCGCTGTGCCGCTCGTGGCTGTAGAATTTATGCTTCCGTCCGTGAAACGATGCAGATGCAGCTCGATGCAGATGATGGCAACGAACCGCTGCACACGTTTTCCCATTAGTACACCGTATCATGCGCCTCGATCGGAATACGGAAAAGGGCGACCCAAGCCTGGGTTTTTGTTTATGTAAATGTAATGTTTTTTCCTTGATGAAGATGAGCAATGATTGTCTTCATTGGTGCGAAAACTCTTCTCGCCTAGCTGCTCATTTGAAGCGTTAAAAGCTGTAGTTCACTATTTTCTCAACTTGGCTTTTGATCGGCAACACCTACAATGATCACTGGAGAGTTTGATTTAATATTTTTTGTACATCAGTATGTTGTTGTTTTTTTATTAATATTTTTCCGTGATTTTACATTCTTCCAGCCACAGTTTGTTGATATTAATTACAATACTTTGTGTGTGCCGACAGCGCGTGCGACACAACCACGAATGCGACACGATGGGGCTTCGTCTACGGTTCCGGGTCGGGGTTCTTATAGAGCTAGAGCTGCACGGTGACACTTACCGCACCGCATGTTTCACATTCTATATAATTTACACATTTATATTTATATGTATTATATATATATTTATATGTACGCCTATATCCATATTTATAGAGACCGTGTTTTTTGCTTGTACGAGGTGAAGAGCGTTTCCGGGGGTGGTTCGGGGTGCTTAGGAAGGGGGGGAGGCGGAAAGGGAAAGGGAAGGGGTAGTGTTTTTTCTTCTTATGTTGTTGTTGATTTGCCATCGGTGCTCCTATCTGTATACACCACGAACAAAAGTTACACAGTTAATACTATTGTATAGTAGTCAACACATCAAAAAAGACATCAGTGTAATGAATGTTACTATGTGCGGTTTATCAACGATATTTACCAGCGTGGGCTGCTAAAAGTTGAGCATCTTGTTTTTTTGTTTTGTTTTGTTTGTTGCACATCTTGCGTGCTCTGCACTTCCCACGCGTAACGGTGCGCTAATTCCTGTTGGTTTGTTTGTATTGTTATGCGTGCCTTACAATTGCTCCTGTCGTCCCCTTTTACATGGGGTTGGTTTATTTTTTGTTGCTTCCACGTGTATCGTTTTTGTTTATCAACTTTATGGTTGAATTTTCTTACCCTTTTACTATGTACTGTACAATTTGCGCTAAAAGTTTTTTTTTTGTCCGTTTGTCGCTTTTTTTCTTCTTCCTTTATCTTTTAGTGGATAGCATCTTAGCGTACTGTATAGATGCATACACTTTCTCTTTGTGGAAATGTGTTGTTTGCATTTGTTTGTTATTTTTTTGTGACTTTTGTTCCGATCACTTTCTCGCTTTGACTGATTTCATTGTTTTTGTATTTTATCTTTCGCCCTTTTTTTTTGTTTATTTTCCCCTATTTTGCATGTGTAACAAACAACGTTTTCTCTTACCTTTCCAGAAGATGCGTACGAGCATGTTTTTTGTTGTTGTTGTAGTTCTAGCATGGGACTCATATTAATCAGGTGTCTGGCGTACATCGGCATTCACCTCCTAATGTTCACCTTCACAAAACACCAAAGACACGCTACACGCTTACGCAAAAAGTTGCATGTTTTTTTTTGTTTTGCTGCCGTTCTGTTTTGCTGAACTATTTTACAGTCTACTTATTTATATGGCATCTGCTTCCGTAATGTTGTTTTTTTTTGTGTTTGTTATATTTTTTTTCTTTCTCTCTCTTTCCTTTTGTGCTACTTTTGTTTGAAAATTTGGTTTACCATCAACAATCAAAGCATGCAAACATGCGTCCGCTTTCTTTGTGCAGCAAACGATAGTCAAGAAACTTATATTGCAATTTACATGTTCAATACCTTACCAATTGCTTTACACACAGATTTGAAACAAGTGTACTAAAATAAGGTGGATAGATAAATAAATTACGCTAACTTAAACGAGGTCCAGCTGTTTTCTTTTTCCTGTGCTTTAATATTAACGCTGTGTTAAAAATAATCATCCCAAAAAGAGGGATGAAACCGAATCCGCGTAATTCAAACTAAGAAAATTGCACTTTGCTCCACTGTTTTTTCCCCTTTCTGCACTTTTAAACACCACACGCTCCTCGCTGTGGTGACAAATAACGGGTGGGCATTTTTGCTGTGGTTGTTTTGTTTGCTTCCAGCCCCAACCCAAAAATTCTCCGTGAACGCTCGGTTCACGAAACGGATTAGGTCTCCTTAACCTCGTACATTTATCCAAAGATCAAAAACAGTGTTCGTCACCCCCCCACTGGAGACCTGGTTTGGTTCGCCGAGCGTCCCGCGGGTAAGATTCGCTTGGCTTGGTACGAACATTTAAATTCACTATTTGCTTAGCGTCTAATCAATTGTAACGTACATCACTGTGCTGTTTTGTTTCGCTGTGTCTGACGCACATTCTCTAGATCCCATGCTCAGTGCACTGGTGGATACGATTCTTTCACTTCACTTCATTTGTGTTGTGTTTCTATCGCGCGGATCGTTTTTCCTAGCGTGTGTGTGTGTTTTTGTTTTTTAACCACACCACACACACACACGTTGGGGGGTTGTTTTATGCTGTTTTGGAGCAACATCCCGTTCCGATGCCCCGGTGATGAACATTGGTAAGTTATCAGTGTTTCAATCTTATTTACAAAACTATACAAAGCCCAAGTCAACACACAATTTCTCACACAGCGTTGCACCAGTTTGTTGTTTTTTGCTATGGTTTCATCCTACCTTAGGGTGGGTGAATTAAATTCGTTTTAACTTGCGCTCATCATTCGCTTGGTTACCTTTTTGTTACGCTTCCTATACACCCGCTCTGGCACTCTGGCTCTCTCTCTCTCTCCCTCTACAGCGAAAACCCTGCAAAGCGCCACCGGAAGCGATTCGTCCCGACTTACCTTCGCCACTGAGTGCACACACACACACACGCACACAGTGTGTCCGTCCGTCGAGGTTTTAGTTCGCCGCATGCATTTCACTTACTACTTGGCTGTCTATGAAAATCATTTATAATACTGAACCGGTGAACCGATCGTGACGATCGTATGAGACGGCAACACATTCCACGCAGGGATGCGTTCCAATAAATTCCTGCTCGAAGGTTTGCCGACCGACCGTTTTGGGCCGGAGCATCCTTTTGCTACTCTAAGTGGGAGTGATCTGTTTCGATCATCTTTGAACTGTCGTGTTTGTTGTAGTGATGATAACGGTTGTTACGCAAAATGGTTGTAGACAAAAAAAAAGCAAACGAATTGTACGAATTTACTGGTGACTAGAGGCGCGCATAAGCGACGAACTGATGGAAAACTGATCGAACCAGTGGTCGGTAAGGGAGGAAACAGCGGAATGGGTGGGGTAGTCGTAAGTTAGATTTGTACTTGACTTGCGGTCGCTAAATGCAGTTGATGGGGATGAAGATGCAGCTGGCTGGCGGCCGATTCGTGGTGATGTTCGTGCAGCTGATGAAGCGATCCGAGATGGTGCTGCTCGAGCAGCGAGGCCGCATTCGCTATCGACGACAGGGACGAACTGGACGATGGCGATTGCTGTAGCTGATGGGTGGACTGCTGGTTTTGGTGCTGCTGCAGCAATAGCTGCTGCTGTTGCTGTTGCTGCTGTTGCTGCTGCTGGTGCTGGAGGGATGGTTGGTGCTGTTGCTGGTGCTGCTGCTGAAGTTTCGGCGAGGTGCTAAACTCAAACAGATTGGTATTGAAGTTGCTGGTGCTCCATCACGTGTACTCCGAACGCCAGCTCTGTTGTGGTTGTGGTGAAACGAAAATATTGGAAACATTTTTATTGAATGAAATCGGTTAAATCTCGCATTGCTGAAAGCAACGATCGATGATGAGTAGGTACAGTATGGTTTCGAAATAATGGACGTGTGAAACCTACCATTGAATTAAGTCCTAGATGGTACGATTGCGAATGTGGGACGACTCCTCCACCTAACGAGCCCGCACCACCGAAACCGTTCTGTAGTCCACCGGACGTTCCGAGAGCTCCCATGCCGGTCGTGTACCAGCCACCGTGCATATGCGTGTGCGCTGGATGTAATCCTCCAGATAAATGGCCGTGTTGTCCTAGCGGAGGCAAATATGGAGCAAATGTTCCCGTTCGCATTAGAATTTTAGGTTATTTATTATTACATTATTAATTACAAAATATTATAAATGATTGTAGAATATATTCTTATCGTTTGTGACTTACCCATCGATCCGGGGAAGGCTCCTGGGAAGGAGGGTTTATGATCGAGCGGTTTCATCAGGTCTCCGAGATGGCCGCCGAGTGGAAGACACGAGCCGGGAATTCCTTTCTTCTTCTTCGATTTGGACGACAGCTTTCGATTTCGCGTCTGGATGCCTTCCTTTTTCATCGTCAATGGTCGGTTAACCTACGGGTGAAAGTAAGCAAATAGAAATAACCAACATTAAACATGTTGTATTGTCTGTCAACTGAATTGCCTTATTGTGGCACAATGTTTCGATGGACTTCCCAACACTTATATCTCGTTAACAGGCAATGTTAATGTGCAAAACCAAACATCATCGTTGGATTTGACCAGATCGCATAAAGCAATGCCTTCTTCTATCTTTTGCATATCATCGTCGCAAGTAACACGCAAGACCACCAAAGTAGACCTCAACGCAATAGCGCACACACACGCGCCCTTGTGCACACACCGGGTTTGCATCATTTGTTCACGAGCACGCGAGGCAGTGAGGCGGCGCGTTCCGGTCGATTTACGCGGATGTGCTTCCCGGATTCTACGAGCGGGGAACGCGTGCTACAGCCGACTAGGTCGCACGCGCCACACAGATGCATCTGCTAAAGCACCTACTCCCTCGGCCGGAGGGTTTCGTTCCGAGATTGTGCGCTAAATGCCGCGTAAACGATGATGCCTATGACTATGATATCGAGTCATCCCTCCCGGTGGCAGTTTCTGGGAAATCTGTCCTGCTCAATCGGGTCGATTCTTTCGCTCGCAGGTTTCCGGGCGGCAACATCCATCGGAGGGAATGCCCCCGAGCATCCGGAGGGCCCATAATTAGTGCACGATACCCAAGGTGCGAGGGAAGATGCGCCGAAGAGAAGGGGGAAAGGAGTTGGGGGAAGTGCGGGGATCGGATCGAAACGGGCCCTTCACAAACCATATGAAATAAATCTTGATGCAAATCAGCATTCTTGCGAATGCGTATACCCTTTCGCTTGCGATCAGGCCCTGTGATCGCCGTCGTCGTCGCCGTCGTTGGGTGAAATCGAGCGAAGTTATTAAAGCGTTAATTGGCGTTCTGCATGCTACATCTAACTTCATTACGAAAATGAGCAGTGCTGCCTATCCCTGTTTTAGTGGCGCGCAGCACTTGGGAGTTCTTTGCCGGCTTTCTCCCGCAGCACTGTGACACCGTGCCGACGGGGACCTTTTTTCCACTCTCTCTCTCTCTCTCTTTCCCTCGATGGGATAAATGGTACTGATGATTTTTCGAAGATAAATTGAATCATTAAAATTTCTTTAATTACGAAAATCTTTACCCGGCCGAGTTTCGGTGCACTCGTCCGGTAGCTGGGCGAATGGTGCAATGCCGCAAGCTTATTATCGAGTTTACACTCGGCTTAAGAATTGGTTCTCGTCTTTACTTCTACCGGTGAATGTGCTGCATTTTCTTTTTTTTTTTGTTGTTGGCAGACTCTGCCGATACGGAGGCCAGCGTAATGCTAGCCAGATTCTCAGATTGGTCGAACGGATAACGATCTACAGTACCAGATCTCCGATCTCTCATCTTTCATCTGGCTACTGGCACACAAATGCGCTTCATGTGGAACCGAAATGTGCTTTAGCTCAAATTTCAACGTTTACATGAGTACATACACGCGCGCGCACGCATCAAATTGGCAACATTTTAGTGGCGGACAGTGCAGCAAGTGCAAATTTCGCTAAGGTTCTGGTGTCTCCAAAAAAAGACCGAAGAGTTTGAGTTCCGGTTAAGTATTTGAGCGAAAGGCGGAAAACTCACCGGCACAACATAGCCGTGCGTCCCTTCCAAATCGGTTGCAGGTTTGATCTTGCCCTGTGATCGTAATCTTCCATGATTCTTCATTTCCTGTCTGCCATCAATTGTCGAAGCAGTTCGTTGCAGATTACCGTGCCCCGAGCGGGTCCCTCCTCGGAAAAGCGTATATATCTGTCAATTGTCAAATTGGGCTTGGGCAGAAATGTGCAATTGCGGTGGAAGCGTGGAGTGTCCCAGCAGCAAAGTTGGGTGCGGTCATGTTTGTTTGCGTGAGGTGAAAGAAGGAACCATAAGAAGGAACGCATTCATGTACACCAAAAGATGCAGGATAACCTCCTGCGTTGATCAGGTAGGAACTTGAACCTTAACCGTTGTCACAAAGCGAAGGATCTGATGTTTGCGAAGGGTGGGCGAACAATGCAATCTGCAATTGAAACTATTGCAGTATTGCGTGCAGCTATTCTCTTGCTATTTCTTTTGGGTTAGAAGGTTTTTTTTTTCTATCCAATTTCACAACGATTTTTGTGTGGTTGTAAATCGAATGAACAAGCGTATCAATTACCGCAAATCCCTAATGCTTTGGCAAGAGTTAGAAAAAAAATAGGATCTAATTTTTGCGTCGGGGATAGTTTTTAACATTTCTACCTTCACTTTATTGACCATCTTATATCACATTGAAAAGATCATGTTTAACTTCACAATAAAAGGAATGAATCATTCTTGTGTTGGACTTCAAATGTCTGTCAGTAATAATGGAACTCTGTGCTGGAAGACAGAAGACATTGCATATAGCACTCCAAACTTCACACCAGCGCTGTTTTACCCGAGATCTACAATTGCCAACGCGCACAGTTCCAAAAGGTGTCACATTCAGCGAACTTCAAGGGCCCACCGGGTAACGTCCGAGATCGCAATCGTATTTGTCATTCAAATTAAGTTACGTGCGTCGTCTGAAGGATGATAATTATCGCTCTCCCTTGGGTGTGCATTATTCCTACACCGTTTCGGTAAGAAATCCGCACCAACCGCGATCGCACGGCCACACGTGGGCGGCTATACTGCTCAGACCACCCCACGGTTCATCGCACATTGACAGCTGTCAGATGGGAGTTTGATAAACGCTACCGAGCGCAGTAGATTTGTCTTCCTCCGCATCGCGTACGGTGGTGATAATTGTATCTAAATACCATCGAAATTGCAATACTCTCTCTCTCACTTCCCGCCCGTTTCAGCACGCGGATTACTGCATCTCGCGCCCTACGTGCAATCGAAATCCAACGCTCTGGTGTCGAACGTTATCAATCATGGTACAAAAGCACCATTTACGTGTAATACGTCTATAAATGATAAACAATCGGCGTAAACCAAATGGCCTGTTTTATGGGCAGTAAAATTGCACGTAACAATATCAATTACATCATGATCGGCAGCTATCTACACCACACCGCTGATAAGGTCTGCAAGGTAGCGGTTGCATTTCGGTCACCATTTCTTTCGGAACTCGATAGCACGAGTTTTTCTCACCGCATATGTGCCCTGCGTGACTTCGCTCCCGCATTGTGACGCGTGGTAATGAACGATCGGTAAAATGACGCTTAAGCCCTTCTTTTTACAACCACTAATCAACGTTAAGTAGATTGGGGCCAGGTTCGCGATAAGATCGGCCCGAAAAGATCGCAACGTGTCACGATAATGCGAGGACGAACGCCGGACAGTTTGGGATCAGGTTCATCCACGAACTCCGGGGGCTAATTGCGGTGGCTGTGATAAAGCCGTTCACAATATGGCGATGTACAAGCGCTGATCCAATCGGTTACTGAGCGAAACGCTGCACGCACTGAACGTGCCTGATGTTATCAACGGTATGTCAGGCGATATGGAAGCGTTCAGGTCACACCGATTACGATTCGGTTTGACAATTGTCGTTGGTTTTATGATCGCTACAGTATCAAACTGTCACAATGCGTAGGACAGTATCATATTTTTCCAGTGCTGCACTAAAACATGCAAGCTTCTACCAACTAATATCCCAATTCGTTTTAATCAGTGTAAGGCTATTTTCTCAGCAAACATCCGTTTAATCAACACACGGCCTCAAACCAGACGTTACGGACTGGATGTCAAATTTTCCGTTTTTTTTAACTCACATTAATCCAACAGAACGGGAGTTGGTATGGAAGCAAGTGGGGAAAATGCTACTTCCTCAAATCTCACTAACATTTCATTATCCACCACCCTATTTCTCGTTCCTCACCCAGTTCCAGTGTATCCATTCCAACCCCAAATAACTACCCTACACATACACACACACACACACACACACACCGCTTCACAAACACATTATAATGATAATTACTATTATTACGGCCATAACAATTCATTTATGCTGCGCTAGGCACATCATGGTAATATTTCAATATCACCATGTGGCTTTCCCGCTTCTGTCTTCTCCCTGGAGCATTTTTCTACCACAAGCAAACACACACACAACCACAAAACACACACAATCTTTTTATGATGAAAATGAAAAACCGAGCGTTTGGACTTATTTTGTCTCACCGACCGTTTCGTTTCTTTGTCTTATCAATGGACCATTGAAACGGCACCACTACAGCGCATAACATCCGATGGCTAGGGTAGTTTGTTCGTGTGGTACATTTCTTTTCTTTCGTCCGTGGTCCGTGGAAAGGGGTTGATTTGAACTTGATGTAGTTTTAATTTTTTAATGCATTTGTTTTTACGTTGCTTAGCCATTTTGCTACACCGGGTTACACCGTTCACGGGAGTGAAACTGCGACGTTCAGTGTCTTTCAATCCACATTTCACATTTCAAAGATGGGCATGGCCGGAATTGTCTTCAGACGCTTGGAAAAACCTTTTCTTTGCGGGTTGTATTTTGTGGGCTTAAAAACTGTCCGCGAGAGGTAGGGTGTGTTTGTTCCGAGACCACCCCTGACCCCGCTTTCTCATGCCCATAATCCACCCTCCCAAAATATTTTCGAAAAGTCGTGTCGCACGCACACATTATCATCGGTTCCATTATCCAGTTGGTGCCCTTGGGTGCGTTGGGTCAAATTTTTGCTTCGTTGCATGAAGAAACTCCCCATAAACCTAACCTGGTCAGAACCTGCACTCGGCCAGTTTTGCATAAATTTGAATAATCACTTTTTCATTCAATTTCATTAGTTGTGGAAGGTTTTGCAAGCGCCGTTGGTCGGTTTTTTCTATCATTCGTTGTTTCATCGTAAAATGTGTTATCTATTAATGTGTTTTTCACTATAACTGAATTAAAATTTTGTTTATAGTTTTTGAATTAATTATTTTCAACTAATGGTTTTTGTTCTTGTTTAGAATAATGCTACAACTTTTATAGATTTTCCACCAAACGATTGCTATTTTGCGACAATTGTGTCGTTTAACAAATTCCAATAATCGCTTTGAAAGTTACTTAAACCATCAAAACTCTCAATTGAAACTGCCCCTTCAGTATCCACCCAACATGTTTCTTGCTATTTGTCCATTTTATTTGTCACACGGCGCAACCTTGGCCACGATGTAACGCAACACCCATCGCGAACCAATTTTCTCGCGGTCCATCAAGGCAACTGCATCGTTAGCACTGGCATCTTATGTGGCGCATGGTGGCGTTTTTCCTGATACTTCACCAGCGTCACCCCTGGGTCACATTCATTCGGCCGTCTTTTCAACTGTCAGTCAAAGGTCCGCGGACTGTCGCTGACGAAAGCTGACAACCATCCGTAACCATCCTGATCGGTAATGGACGCGGTATCATTATGCTTTCGCTTTTATGCCCCTACCAGCAGAGGAACTGGCGAGAAGGATGGCAATTGAAGGTTGTGAATGACTGGGCTTGACAATTCTTCACTTTCTGCCCCATGTCAGATGCTTACAGACATTGGCTTTTTGACGAATTTCCGAAAGGTGCTGTACCTTCGGTGCAGGTTGTTGTTAAACCTGGTGCAACCATTGCAATGCGCTCCACAGTCCACACGCTAGGAAGAGGCTATTGGAGTCTATGTTTTTTGCTTAGTTTTCGTTGATCGCGGCATTGCAATGTCATCGAGGAAGAGGTGGCGGAAATAAGCCTCCTGTTTTTGTTCTTATCTTTGAACTAATTTTCTTTGCAGCATTCGACGATTTCCGTTGAAGCGTTTTAATCTTTCCCCCACAACACTTTCGTCGCCATTCACACTCATGACACATCCTGTTCCCGCAAGTATATGGACGATTAATAGGGAAGGAAGCTGATTCTAGTTGAACGAGCATCGACCAGCCCTTCGTAATTCTTTCTGGTTCCTTTGTGGCCTCCAAAAAGAGGGTGGAACCGCAAGGCGTTATAGTCTGCCCGTTCTTTAATATTCATTGTACCGAATCTGGTCCGACTAGCACAAAGATCACCCTCTCGAACGAATCAGAAGTAAATCAATCTTATCGCACTTCCCAAACCATTTACACCCTATTATCGTGCGACTGGTTCGCCGAGAGGGTCGGAGATGATGGCAATGACTGCAGATTGATTATCCTCTGTGCATCACCGACCAGATTTTCGTGGTGGAAAATCATCCCGCTTCCCGGTACCTGATGTTGGGCAAGTGTACTACGAATCAAATCCACAATTCCCACACCCCGCCGTGGTGCTATTGGTGTCATTGAAGACGGCGTGTATGAAGGGACACACTCCTGCAGGACCCTCGTACGTGCGAGGTTTGGGCAGAAAAAGCAAGAGCAGTGCCAATGACACGTGCCAGAATATGAAGCGCCACAATCTTTACCCTCTATTCGGCGGTGAGTATCTAGCTATATCGTGGTCTGCCAGACCTGGATGATGGGCAGATTAGAGGATGAAGTTAATTTCCTGTTCAAAGATTTGATTTCATTTTTTATCTTGCATACTGCACACATTCGTCGGGGTGACTTCAACTCCCTCGACTATTCGCTCATTCCCTCCCCAAATACACTATTTGCTTTCAATTAAAATAAATCTAGCAACAAAAAAAAAAACACAATATATTTTGCTAGGAACATCCGTTTCCTCGGCAGGTAAATTCGATGTATTGAGCGATTTTTCGGAAACCAAACAGCGCCATTTGCATAGCGTAGTGGCGAGCTACGTGCGAGGTCGTTAATGTACGTGTTACGCTACCCGAAGCAACACAAATCGTCCTCCCGGATATCCTTCGTAACACGCACTACGAATATTAATCGCTTCCGTGTTCCATGTCGTTTGGCAACTGGCACCGGAATTGACCGATGGATGGCTAAAGGTTCTTGATCGCTACCAGGATCTCTCCACCTCTACAGCATCCGGCCCAATAATGGGTCATTATTTCGTTTCTCCTCGACCACTTCTGGCGGGTAGATTTTATTGCTTTGACCCTCTCCCGAAGCCCGAAGCGGAACTTTCGGAACGGCACACCGGATAATCCATGCCGGGATGTCGTCCTCCGATCGCTACCATCGCTGACGATCAATCTATCGATTGATTAAGTTCTTCGGTACATTGCAATTTATTGCATCCCCTCCGTGCGTGTTCTCGCCAGCCATGTAATAACACACGGGTGGAAAGTCGTAACACACTGGCCGGTAGCAGTACTTACGTTGTGCAGCTTGTAGTACAGCCCGCAAGCGTTGCAAACTGGTTCGCCACCCTGATTCCTTCGCCATAGGGTGGTGGTGGTCGTTTTGCAGTTGGCGCACGATGTACCGGCACGTCGGGCGGCACTTTGAAGCGACTGAAAGAAGACATAAAAAAAAATGCGGGAAAAGAAAATTAACAATCATACATCAACATTATCGATGGGGGAAAAACATTCTACAGTGTGTGCGAGTGAGAGAGCCGTAAACGATCGCAATTATTGCGTCAGTAGTGTTTGCGATCGGTAACGGAAGAATTGCCTACGCGAAGAGTTTTGTCTAAATCTCGCAACATTTGCTGACGAAACAGCATCGCTGCTGCCGGGTGATGCATAATCTGACATGACATTTATGAAATTCTGGAATTTTACCACCCCGCAGCAAAAGACGCGCGGTAGACTTAAGCACATCCCAAAACCTGATCCCGGATCCGGACCCGGGGTAGCGATCAAGGAAAGCGCATCCGAATAGCCTCGGGAAAAACAATTACGCTTGAAATTGATTTATTACACCCATACAGCCTCGTGTCCGTTCACCGATCGATAGATTGTTCAATTTTAAAATCATATCTGGAAAACTTTGATGGCAACCGACAGCCCGGGTGTGTACTTCCCCGAGGGTAGTAACCAGGGACGGAACCGGGTGTCTAATTTTGCTCAATGTTTTTTCCTGGTTTTTGTGCCGCAAGCGAAGTTTCGTAGCGTGAACGGCATTGCTATGAAGCTATTCGTAATGGGGACATGGACCGTTGGGTTTTAAATTTGATTGTAAGCTGGGTGCTTTGACTGCTTCCATATTTTATTTTTGGGGACATTTCGATTCTTCCGTAGAAAACCAACCGGTACATTTGTAGTGACGTTAAATTTCACCACTCTTGAAAGCTCATCACGTTGATGTGGTGTATGAGATTAATTTTATGTGTTTCTTTTACGTCTTACCGACAGACACATATTAATGTGTTGAGTGTTTTTTTTCTTTCCATCCATCCTGCCTCATTTTGGATGGATCGCAATTGTCCAAATATCGTAAATCGGTTCGTTAGTCAATCATCACATTTTTTGACAGCTAGCAGAAATATTGAAAAAAAAGAAGATGATTTATGTGTTTTTCCTCCCATCACTAACAACCGTAACATTTCAGTGTCGTTATCTACTCCAACGGAAGGCATCGTTCCGCACTGTACATAACGCTTTACATAATGCAACCTGAAGGTTTATGCATTTTTAAACATTAGTTAGGTGGAATCCAATCCATGCATGAATGTTATAATTGCTTTATTGATTAAAAATTACTGTTTTTTTTTTGTTTTTATTCGTAAAACATTTGTAGTTTGCTTTACATCACTGACCGATGAGGCCGGATCGACCACAGTGGAAAGCTATTTATGATGCGAATGCGGGCGTTGATTTCTTCACCACCATTATTAATAAGCCCACATCCACCGAAAACAAACACGATGATGAGCTTTTTAAAAGCAATAGAAATGAAGCTAATGTCCAAACTATCATCATGACCGTATCGCGTGCGGACAGGGATGAACGAGGTTAGAGATGTTGTTGGTATATTTTGTCGTGGTTCACGTTTTTGCTGAATTCATTAATATTTAGCTGCTCGTTGTTGTATGTTTGTGTTCGTTTTTGTTGCTGTTGTTGTTGCTGTTGTTTATCTATTGCAACAACCAGTTGATGTTTACCGCAACGAGGAAGAAATAGTGTTCTCTAGTTTGAAACTTCAAACACCCGGAATGATGGATTAGGCTTAACACTTTAATTGTCCGCTATTGCTTTGGCTTTGTTTTGCTAATGGTGCTGCTCGCACCGGCAGTAGATAATGAACGACGTGCAACACAAGACAAATGAGGCATCGTTGCATAAACGTGTCGCACTTAATGGTTTGGAGTGGACGGAATTCATTCGTTTGTCATGAAGGTAGTGGCATTTTTTACTCATAGATGGTGTTGTTTGTACTATTATCTAAAACATTTTGCAACCAAGTACAACATTTTCTGATGCAATTAGATGTTTTAAAAATGAAAGAAAATTGTTCGGAAACAAAATTCTATCGAAAATTCATTCCTCAGCCGCACCCAGTAGGGCAGGAAGCTCATGCACTTTGGCTTGATTACGAAATAAATCCTATTTCCGTGACGGCACACTATTTATTCAAATGTCCTTCCCGTGCTTTTAACCATCACGCGCGTCCATCGACGGACCATCCCCGCGAGACACCAACACGCGCCCAGAATTTCGGAGTCGTCGAATCGAAATCGACGGAACTCCCGGAACACCCATTCCAGGGCTGCCCTCGCTATCCTGGAGCGGACTGTCGCATCATTTCCGCTCGTAACGCATTCCGATGGTAATAGCATTGAGAGTTTTCCAACGTTCTTGCCAGGAAATGTCCCTTATCCCCGAGTATTCATGTGGAGAACAATTTTTCCAAGGGTGAAAATGAACCGGATGTTATTGACTGGTGATGGTGTTATGGTTCCATGTAAAGGGCCCCCGGGGTGATTGTTCCCGTCCCCCCGTCCGGGTTCCTCACCGTGGTGACATTAATTATGACCAAATTAAATGTTCGAAGCCACGTAGCATGGTCTCGCATTTCTCCCCCCTCCGGTAAAGAAGGGTGGTTTTCCAATGTCAATCCGTGGCGCGGTAAAGTTGGGGAGTTTTTGTGATGTGAGTTTTAGCACGCCGTTAGACCATAAACTCTGACGCGTCAGCCACAAGGCTCACCAACACAGACGAGCCGAATGGAGTTGGAAAATCGGTGTTGGAAAATCGATAAAATCCATTTTGTTTTTCCTATCCGCCTATCCACCCTCGCACACACAGAGTCCATTGTTTCGGTGGTGGGTGGCAAAAGGGCGTTCGAACCTTTCGCTCTCCCGCTCGATTTATGTTTCACCCGCTCGCCTCCCAATCAACCCTTATTTTCCCATACCCGGAACGCGACAGACAATTGTTGTTGCACCGAAACAGCGAACTCCTCGGCAAGAAAAAAAAAAACCACAGAGCAGGCCGTGAAGCTGTGGTGCGAGTTGACGCAAAAAAAAAACAGTTCGCGGTCGCGTGAGCGCGCCCACAGAGAGCACGACGAAAACATCGCGCGTTTCAGTGTGAAAAGGTGCGCGAGATGCGAGAACGTGTAGATGTGCCGGAGAGCAGCGATGAAAACCGCGAGCAATCCATTTCCACGCCTACTTTTCAATCTCTCAATCGATGTTGGTCTCGTCTCGTGCGGAGTGAGAAAGATGGCGCGATTTGCGCCCGATGACGATTGCATCGACGACTGCATACAGATGCAGTTGCGTTGGGTTTGCACATATTAGGATGTGTGTTTTGTGCTGGTTTAGCGGGGCTGGGGTTTTGATACTGTACGAACAAACCCAGCCACCTACCCCCAGAAGAATGCGTTGCCGAGGGCTTGGACAACAGGCGGACGATGGTGGCGATGTTTTGACAGCTTGTGCGTACCATGGCGAATGGCGTAACCAAGGCAACGCCAAAAACCAAACACGGCGTCCAACGCCGGGTGGCGTCCTTTTGGGGTCGTTCGGGCCACTAGCTGTGGGTGAATAATGGATGAAACAGGTCGGTGCGGTGGAAGCGCGAGACACGGCACGGCAAAGCGGAAGCGTTGCAGGTGGTCAATCAAGGTCCGGCTCGGAATGGCAGTAGTTCATCAATTTTGTAGCTCACCATAAAACCGGCATCCAGCGGAAAGAAGATGGATGATGATAGTGGCCTGCTTCGTCTGCGTTCGCATTTCGATGACAATAAGCAACTGTAACCGTCCCACACGCATGAAGGGGTACGGTAGAACGTATAGTGGGAGCCTAGGCATCGACCACACAAGAACCACGGTGCCTGTCAAACTGACATTAACCCAATTAAAACCATAGCCCGCTCGTGTACGTCATCGGGCTCCCGGTTCCTGAATCCATTTCACGCATGTCACTCCGGGCCCGGCCGTGACTCCTGGCCACCGGCTTTAGGAGATCCAAATCCAATCCAATTCCAATCCATCAATCCAGTAATTGTTGTTTTCGTTTGCTAAGCCACCACTTGTTCCTAGTCTCTCTCTCTCTCGCTCTGTCTCTCCCATTCACTCGCACTCCCCCAAATGTACAAGCCCGCAAAGCTTTTTGGGATATCGTTCAGCTGTCAAACGATTCGGTTCCTACACACATATACAGGTCGTGGTCAGTCATTGCTTTCCGATGTTCGCAGCTTATGTCCGTGGCTTGAGAAGGGGGTTTGTGGACGTGAGGCGGACCATGTTAAAAAAAAAGACTAGAACTCAAACACATCGAAACGTTAGTGGCACTCGCGTGGTTTCCTATCATTTCCACATCCTTGCTCCATCCGGAACCGGTTCCGGTTGCGTTCCGGGTGTTTAAATAAAAAAAACAACACGCGGGTGTGTCCGGATTTGTGTGATTTTTTTAATGTTGTTGTGGTTTTCCTTTCCTATTACCTATCGCTTCGCTCGGCACAACAGAATCGATCGTGTCGATCAGTAATATCCGAAGCGCGTGCATACCGGGAAACTGGCCAGATGGAAGCTGGTACGAACCGCAGCCCCGAGTCAACTGTCAACAAAGGTGTTATTAATTGGTTTTTATCTGCGACTGAGTATCGATTTCCGAAATCAGCTTTAATTAAACGTCAGCGGGGAGGGGGGGAAATGAGGGACGCGCCCCGCAGCAGACGAAGGAGTCCGAAACGGAACTGGGAACTCAACACGCATACGAAAACCAGTAAGTGAGCCTTGTTCCCGGATGGATGGATGGTTTTTCGGTCGGGGCACAAGTTGTCGACTTGTTTGACGGGAACTGGTTCCTATCGATCGAATTTCGATGCCTAAACAGAGCTACGGCGAGCTGGAGGCCTGCGGGGTACGTAAAGATGGAGGGGGGAAAAGGTGCTCCTTAGCTATTCGTGTGTCATATTTTCGTTACTATTGCGGGCTGGCAGCAATGTTCCCTTCCAGTTCACGCCTGCGTCCACCAATTCCGACAGATCGATACGGATGGTGCGTGGTACCATTTAAATGATTTCAATGATATCGGGCTCAATTTTCAACTCTTGCCATCTTCTCGCGCAGCATTACGTGCGTGGGAATGGCATGAAGATTGTGCGGCATAAAGCATGGATGACAATTTAAATTGTAGCGCTGATTAGGGAATTTTAAATTGATTCAATTTAATTACATTTAAAAACATGTTTCATGCATACCAGTAACTTCAGAAGTTGTGTATGAATGTAAAATATCACAACAGATAGTTTCAATTTCCAACTTTTCATAGAAATATTTCAATAAAACAGCATGTTGAGCTGGCATCAGGAAAAAACCTTCTTCCATTTGATACCGATTATCGGAGAGCAAATACTTTCTGATCATCTCTAGAACCCTGGATGTGCGTAACCTTTCCTCCAAGAACCACAGCAAGAAATCACTCGACGTTAGTGCCGTGACAGAGGCGAAGGGCGCCCAAGGAACGTGGGTTTCGCAAGAAATGATTTGAAATGAGACATAAACGAAATAACGACGAAATGGGATAGCAACCGAATCGGGCCCATAGTGTGTGCATGCGTGTGTGTGTGTTTATTTATATCTTCGCATGTGTGCGGAAGGAAGGAACGAAGGCTCGCCCCGGGGGAGGAATCGCCAAGTATATGTGCGTGTATAAATTAGAATCGAAATAACCGCGCTATCGGTACGGTAAGATCAGCTACCAATTAAAGTTGACAGCTGGGTCGCATGTACGTGTGCGAGTGTTGCTGCTTCCGTTCCTCCCGCTCCACACCGGATGGGAGTGCCCGAAGGGCGGTAAACACGAACCGAACCGAACCACACCGAGGGATGCTGTCCCAGAATGGGGAGCTCCAAAGGATACACATGCAGCCTAGCGAAAAGGATGTACCGGAGTTTCTTTGTTCTTCAGCCATTTTCGTGCGCGAAGACAATCATCCCTGCCCAAAAACCCTCCCCAATAAGGGCTGTGTGGTTGTGGATGAAACAGCAAAACACTTCAGACAAGAATCCTTAAATCCCTCCCCCAGAACCATACTTGTGTCGCCCAAGCAGCCAGGCACATCCATTTGGGATGAAATCGTAGTGAAGATTATTTTAAGCACCCACTTTGTATGTATGCATCCCTGCTTGCGCGCGTGTGTGTGTGTGTGTGGGTGCGCTTAAACACCGAATGATAACGATACCAATCTCCACCCCGAAAGCTATCTCAACCCTACCCAAGCTTTAATCGCACACTTGGATGGTGAAATAGAAAAGATTCTCATCCCCAAAACTTCATCCTGCTCGTCGAGTGCTACGCCGTTCTAAATAATCCCCTAAAGGGGCAACCGGGTAAGGATAACGTACCCCTCAGGCTGCTAGACTTTCGCAACGGGAAACGGGAGTTGCAATATAAAACAGAAACGATGGATCCCCATGGATTGGGCGGCTAAAGTAAAGCGAGCGAGCGAGAGAGAAAGAGTGCTGAAGTTTTCCCTGCCAAGCCATTGCGGTGGGGGTTGGGTTTGAAAGCAAGGCGAGAAGAGGATTCCTTAACGATATAAATTATTCATGCTGCAGACATGTTTGGAGAACAAACAATTTCCACACCCAGCAGCATCAAGATAAGCCCCGACGTCAGATAGCGAAACGCAAAATGGTGGAATAGTAAAACGCGCGCGCGGGATGCTCTGGCTTTGGGGGTCGGAAAAAAGGTGCAAAAAGGTGAAAAGAGGAGAGGGGGGTGGGGGTGGGGGTAAGGGTAAAAGAAAACTTTGTCATTTTTCCCTTGATTCTGCCAACGGTCTGTGGGTATGTGTGTGTGTGTGCAAGTCAGTTTACCCGCCATGGGCAATCCCGGCGCTGGTGTGTCGTTCATGTGCGTCGTCTTGACAGGGAAAGGCGAAAACTTTTCTATCCCAGTTTCGTGTACGGTGTACGAGCGCAAGAACGTTGCAAACAAAAAAAAAAAAACATTCTTTCGTCAGAAAGTTTATCTTATTCATTCTCTTACCCTACAATGCCCCATCTCCATTTCCCCATTCCTAGCGTTTCCAGAGCCTAGTCTCACGTCATGTCGGTTGAATTATTTCTACCTCACGAGGGTGTCCTTTTTTGCAATGTACGCGCGCATGCTAGTGTCCGTGTGGTTATGCCCCGTCGAGACCGGGTTCGGAGCGAATTGGCGCGAATAAAATGTAGCCCATTACATAAAATCCCCTCGATTTTTTTTTCTGCTCCGCACAATGTTTGCAATGGTTGTCGGGCGCAGAAGTGTGTGGCAGCATCCATACCCACACACACACGCACACACATACATTATGTGGCCACCCTTTCCCCAGGCGTATCGGTATCGCAGCATCGGAGGATACCGATCCTGTTCCAGACGACATCATCTACGATACGGAAGGCAAGATACCGATGCGCATGCCCCACAAAGCCAGCGTTGTGGTAGTTGTTGTGGCACGCACACGCAGTTGCGCAAAAAATCTATCCCCCCCGGAGGCGCCCACCCGAAGGATGACACAACGGTTGTGGGTGATTTATTTCACCTCGCTTGCTGGCGGGACCGTTCTCGTACGGGGCAACAGGATGAAGATGGATTGAATTTTTCCCCGATGGTTCCATTTTATTTGCGAGGCAACTGACAACGTATTTTGCTTTGGAATATTATAAAGATGTGGTTTAGAATTGAAGACGAGGCTATGTTGTAAAGATGTACCATAGAATTCAAGTTCTGGACTTATTTTAAAGACCTACAACCTAGCACTTCAGTCGCAGATTAATGCGCTGGTAATGTGTTTCGGCTAGCAACGAAAACAATCAATATCCTTCCGCCAGAGAGACCCTTCTCAATAGCCACTACAATGCAAGCTCTTTCTACCCCAACTATTACCCATTTGATGGACGTAAATCAGCTTCCATTAGTGAGAAATTTCCTCTTTGATTGATACGCTTTCACGAGACCTATTCCGTGGCCACCAGTGATACCGTAGACCACTTACTGCCAACCAACCCCGAACAAATCCCGACGGGCGGTAGTCAAAAGTTTTGGCTACCGAAAACGTTAACGCCATTTGCGACCACGCTGCTGCCACACCCAATGCTGCGGGCGTTGGTTTGTGGGTTGGTGGCGGAATTTCTCCTGCCCGGGAAACAAAAACTTCTCCGGGAGCTACCGAAGCGTAGCATTCCGAAACCGTCATACCGCCGGCCGCGGCCAGTCTCAGTCTCGTCCAGCCGGGGGATTGGGGCAAAAACAAAGAGAAAATCAAAATCCATCTCTATCCGGCAGAAATAATAGACACCGTCCCCTAGGCGCAGTGGGTAGCGCCTCCATAATTCCATCTCCATCCCGCCCTGCTGCTACCCCGAACCGGTCCGGTGTCCGAAAATCTCGTCCGTAGACTCGCGGCGAAACGGCGAACGTCTTCAAAACGTCAAAATTCTTGACATACCATTTTTACCGTGTTCGGTAACGTCGGCGACGTACAGAAAAACCGCCGCCTGCGGACCTGCTGCCCAGTGGCATTTCATTAATGAAATTCGCTGCCACGGGCGAATAGATTTGCCCACCCTCACCCGGGGGCTGCAGCACGGTCGAGCCGCCATGGCCACAAGCCGGGGCACTTTTTTTCCCCCCGCTGGTGCCACGCAACGTCAGTCATGATGTAGCCCCGTGACTGTGCAGCTGATTTTCGGTGTTCCAAATGCGGGCAACTGTCTTTCATGCTCCGGTTTTGGGTACATGTAAGGCGGACTTTTCAAACGAAGGTTTGGAAAAATCGTCATTTGAGTGGAAGGGTAGGCAGGAGGGTAAGCAACCCGGGGGGGAGGAAGAGAGAAAAGAAAGGATTGGTCCGAAAATTGGGCTATCGACTGAGCGTTTATTTCGTTCCCATTCGCCAGTACAATGGGGCTTTGCGCTTCTCTGACTGCCCAGGCGTAGGAAATTCATCACCTTCATAATTTATGTCCATCTTTTGCGTCGAGGAAGGGTTTCTTCAGGGAGAGGAGGAAGTGGGTGATGCTAGAACTGGCACGTTATAAATTTTGTTTCGACTTTAATGGATTGTGTTGGATGTTTCACCGAAGGTGCGTCAGAACTGGGCGGGTGGCGTGTGGTGAGTTTGTGGGAATTTCCGGAGGAAGAAAATTTGTTTGCTATTGTACGACTGGTTGGAAACATGTGCATGAAATATTACATTCCTAGCAAGAAGCAAACACGAATGTGTATTTTGCTGATGCAGAAACAACCTATCAAATTCCTGAAACATGTTTAGCATATTTATTTGCTTAAAAAATATATCCCTATAAGTAAGCGAATTAAATCAAACTTAAGAAAATATATCGATTAAACGTAAGTAAAGGCATCACCAGCTAGCAGCCAACTGTAGCGCGCAGCGTTTCTGTATACCATATCGATTAATGTAATACTTTTAAATCAAAAAGAGGCGTGACAATTGCACCGTCCGTGGGTTCACCATGTGTCCAGCATTTGCGCGATCCCAGGGCTTCGGTACTCGTCCTCCTTTCCGGCACCCGCGATCGTGTACCAAACGGCGATCGATCGCCGTCTGGTGTGCGTGTTACTTTATACGTTTTACTTCTGTTTTCATCTCATGTTTTCTTGCACGTTTCTCCTTTAATTTGTTTCTTGTTTGGCTTGTTTGCTGGCAGTGCATGTACGTCGCCGTGCGCTACTCTTCCATACGGCTCTGTTACACATTTTTCCCGAACCGAGTTTTAAAACGGGGCAGAGCCCCGTGACGTTGGAAACATTGCTCGGTGTGGTTTACACTCCCATTGCAAATGCGCGACATTTGCGTCCCAGGTATCCCGCAAGAAAGTTCCGCCGAGTCTCCGTTACCATTAAGTCGTACCCGCTTTCTGGCCTCCTTCGGTTTCCGTGTGGTGTTGTCGCTTGTGTTCTCGTGTGCGTCGTTTCTACCGGTGGCTTATTATTATTGCGCTGTTCAGCTTAGCTGGATGAGCATCTTTTTTTTCCTTTCTTATTGAGCCTGTGGGACAATCTTCCCATCCCGGACACACCAAACCATTGAGATGCATTCAATAGCCGTATGCATTCCATCAACAAGGTGCAGTAAGGAATGGCAACCAACTTCACGCTAAGGAAGGAATGGATGGCGTGGATGGCACGTCTGACGGAGAGGGGTATGAAAATTGAAAGCGTTAAGCGGCAATTTCCGGACGACTTCTTGGTCTTTTGATTGAATTGAGCAAATCGGATTATCGTTAGCCAAAAACCGCACCAGGGGTGGCATGGTGCGGATTAGATTGTCATTCAATTTCAGCCTTGCATCAGCAGCCTAAGGGTACGGACGTTGGCAATCCGCATGCATGGCCCTGCATGAAGTGTCTGCCCTCTAAAATCTCTCCAATGTCAAACAAAACTCGATCACCGTTTGCGTTTCATTTAATTTCCGCCTTTTCGGTCATCAGCTTGCCGGGGTCGTCGTGGGTCGTTTGCGTTCGGATTAGCTGCGCCGTTGCGTTGTCTATGGCACACCGGTCTTGCATCCGTACCGGTAGCACACCACCGGACCGATCGGAGGTTACCCGGGAAGAACTCGTAAATGATTCCACCGTACGGGTACGTCCCGCGTGTTCGGTCGTGTTCCTTATTTGTCTTCGTTCCGTAATTTCTTGGCAATTTATTGAGAGCTCACGTACCGTTCCAGAGATAGGTTCCAGCCCGAATCAATACCACCCCACCGGGGAAACTTATCCCACAGCCCGGGGTAACAGGAAGTAAACGAACAACCTCCCCCCCTTTGGGGGATTGTGTTGAGGGAAAAGTTTATCCTTCTGCCCTCGTGAACGTGCAGAACGTCGTGGGAGTTTCGTACATACGCGCGGGCTTTGCGGGATAGTAAAATTAATAAGGTGCGTGGCTTGAGGTTATGGCCTCGTTCTGCTTGTCGGTTGCCTCGCGCTGGAACAATAACAATCGTTGTTCATATAAAAATCACCTATAATCTAATAAATTGATAAAGAACAACGACGTAGACGACGCGGCCGGCCCCAGTGAAGACGACCGCTGAACGGGAATCGGTACCTTGCGGAAACGGAGCGAAAGACGACGACGACGTCTATATCGGTCCGCAATCCGTAACCGTGCACGCTGCACATAAAGGAAGCATTGAGGTGAAATGGGATTGGAACTGGGTTGTGCCTTGGCGCCTGCTTAGTGGGCCATTTCGGGTGCTCCCCCCCATCGGTGTAGAAGGGTTAGGTATCGTGTGCCTTGGTTTTGCAGTTGATACAAATTCCATTACCTTAGTTGAATTTTCATGCTTGGTACGAGCATAGTTGCGAAGCGTCCTCCATGCACACTACACGGCTGCTAGTGTCGCCCTAGTGCTGCTGTTGATGTTATTATGGTAGTAATTTAACCACCACCATTCATCGGTAACGACCGTCTCAGCCAGAGCAGCTCTTATGAAATGTGAGCCTCGCTTAGTCGTTCGCTAGACAGAGGAAGAACCGTCCACAAAGCGCTCCGATGCTTTTTCTTTTCGTTAACAACTTTTTTTCCCCGCCGCCCGTTTGCGAATCTGTTGCCGGTACACTAGCATCCGTTTTGTATCGTGTATGGCAAGCTATCGCGAATTTATGATACACAAAGTGTAATTTTATTATAACCATTTGTTTCTAGTCACGACCAGGTGGGGAAGGGACTGCCGGAGTCAGAGCCGTAGACAATGAGCCGATGTTCCGTTGGGGGTGGATTGTGCAGTTGGGTCGTCGTGTGCATACCGAAACAAATCCCAACCAGCAGCAGGTCGTAGTTGTCACGTAGCATTTACCGCTTCTATTCCCATTTCCCGATCGTTCGGTTCGTTCCTTTCTCTTTTATGGTCGCTCAAAACGCTCGCTAGAAGCCATTTATTAGCTTACGAAAATGGTAATTTGATGTTATAATGAGACAAACTATTTGCTGCTTAGTTCGATAAATGACACCAAATGGACGCATAAAAGTTCGTTAATAAAATTAATTAATAACATATAATGCAAGATACCTGCATAAAAAAATCCATAAACTTCACAGCTGTTGGCAATTATCAACCCCCTTGATGAAGGGTTTACATAACACGATTGTCTTTCTACATGTCGCCTTTAGTGATGAACACAACATTAGCAATATTCAATTTCCCAGAACTCACATCGTACGGTTACGATCGGACGCCTCTTATAGACCAACGTATTGCCACATCGAGATGACCAGGCATTGAATGTTGTTCCTCACAGCAACATCAGAAAAATCCCCCCCTCCCCCAAACATATTCCAAAAGGGAGAGAATTTGCCTCCCAATCTCGCACACTTTCCGAGGGGCCTGTTTTTTTTGCCTCCCACCGAATGACATTGATTTATGCTGTTTGTGCGTTTTTGGGGGGTTGTTGTAGTGTAGCGACTGTTTTGTTTCGTTCTCGCTGCGTGCCTTTTGTCCCACTTGGTGGGACTCAGCTCCACCAACAGTGGAAGCTCATGGTTTTGTTTTTTGTTTTTCGCACATTCTACCAAACATCGATTTTCTGTTCCCCGTCCGCAAAGTGTGTGCGTGGAACGTTGGGCTGGCTGTGCAATATGATGCGCCAGTCAGTCTCCCTTGTGCGAAGGGAACAGAGCTGGAATTGCGAGATGTCGAATGCTCCTGCGCATTCAGGGCTAACGTCCTGCTGTGGGAGGAAGGAAGTAGGAAGGAGGACATCACTGGAAGCAAGGAGCAAGTGAAAAACGATGAGGTGTGAACGAAACTTTGAAACGCCAGGAATAAAAAGGGAAACCAAAACACACCGCACAGAGCACAACCGTAATATAATAAAAAGCCAGACAAACACCAAGCCAATGTTAAATATTATCACCGCGCGAGGGAAGCTGTGTGCGGTTTGTGCGTCGCGGCCCTGAACTGACCCACAGGGCACAGAGGCTGGCCGTGGTTGACGCGGTAGTTAAATTATGGTGTTAAAATATATGTTACATAAAAGTTTATAAATATCTAAAGTCCTGCCAAACTTCTCCATGCCCTGTGGGTGAATGTGCATCGTTCTTTTTTTGTGTCTGGTCCGTTTGGTTCGTTCACAAGTTCCGCATAAGAAAACAAGTCTCCCCAGCGGTGTTACATGTTCCTGCCCCGGTATGCAACAGGCGTATGGCGGTATGTGTTAGCTTAGGCTGGAAAGAATCCACCAGCGGTAGAGAGTGTTCTCGGGGAATGACAAAACTTAGCGCGAATCTTCGTTTCACACCGTATAAGCAGTGTCTTGTCCACGCTGCGTAAATGAAACTGTTTGGCAGGATCCGTACAGCTACAGCCCCTCGTGGTAGCATCCATATTTCACCGCAGTCCCAGTCACTATGGCGCGTTTAAAATGCGAATAATGCTCGTACCATCCATCTTGCGACCCCGAGCACCCGGGACGACAAAATACCGCTCGAATGGGCAAAACAGCCACCAGCACCACTGCACGCTGAAAGCTGACAACTATATTAGCGGGCAGGCTCGGCGACAATAACGATCCGGAGGAACTACCCTGCTCAGGGTGGTTCGGAAATGCTTCCAGCCCTTGCTCATTCTTTCTCTCTCGCCCGTTGTCCATTCTGTGTCAGGACTTAGAGAATCTAATTTATTGGTCCCAACCGGGGTATCGAAGGTGCCGAAGTTGATGGTTGCAACCATTGCACAACAACGCACCCATATCGTACCCCCATCCTCATCGGCCGACGACGTGAAGATCGGCGGAGGAGTGCGCGCACCGTACGGCGAGTCACCAAAATGCTAATTGGAATGTATCGCGTTTCAATTTCGCTGGAAACTTTGCCCGGCGCGCCAAGAAGTCACTCCCGCGCGCCCCGAAAGAATGGTGACCCGTTAGGGGTGCCAGTGCAAAAAAAAAAACTTCTGTGCGCGAAGGATTTGGATTTTCGTGGAAAAAAAGAGAACCAACGTTACGATCGTCTTACGGGTCGTCCCGATCGTCTCTCACGATTTTGCGCCTTGATGGTTCGATTTTATGTTCGAAAATTAATTAAATTACTTTGTGGATCCACTCCCTCCAAACAAAACCAACAAAAAAAAAGGCCAAACATTTCGATCCTCGTCGATCTATAGTGACCGATCGGACGATTCTTTGCGTGGTGCTTCAACCCAACCTAACCGTGAGATCGAAAAGGATGATCGCGGGGCTTAGCAATCGCTTGGGACGCGTTTTTCGGTCCGTTCGGTCCAGCATTTGCTCACTACTCACGAACGCAACTTATTTTGAGCTGCTCGTTTTAAAACGTGTTCGACACAATTAAAAGCACATAAAAACCCGTGTCCCCAAACGCGCTGCACCTGGGGGTCGTACCCGTGGTAAGCATTATCGAACAAGCTTAATGAATTCTTCGAATTAGTAAAATGGGGGGAGAAAACACACGGAACGAAACTGGCTGGATTTACTGGCCCAAAGGTCTGCGAATAAGTGGGACCAACGCTATAGAGATGTCAAGCCCGTTCGGGTCGCTTGCAACCTTCGCGCCTGCACAGCAAGCAGCAGCATGCCTGACGAAGCACCATTGCCGATGCGCGAATTGCCGTTTTGAAAATTATTTCTTCGACCTTGCCGCTGTCCGTCCACCGGTGCCAGTGTTGGTGGTTACGCTTTACGTTTGGTTTTGGGCGATTGCCATGTTAATAACTTTGCTCAAACAGACTATAAACATGTCTGCCCCGGTTTGGGCCGTCGTTCGTCACCGTATCGGAGAGTCGGCTCCTGCCGGAAGCAGTACATTCCCAGTAACAGCTCACTCAACCCAGACGAACGAACGGTCGTTCGTTGCGTTCGCTAAAACAGGCCACGGTTTGTTTTAGAATTTTCAGCAAAACGATATCGTTTGCTACCATTTCCTGCCGTGTTGTTGCTGTGCCTGTCCATCGTCCCGGGTTGGTATGATGAGCAAAACTGATTTATCGATAAATTTTATAACCCAATAATTAACATCATTAACATAACGGACCGACCGCACGGGATCCGCAGCGGAACCCTACGCCCGTGTCTATCGTACGCGAGGATGTTGATGAGTTCAAGACCTCGTAGTGGTCGCGCGGCCATCACGGGTAAAGCCACGTACACCAACTCGCGACCTTGCGACCTCACCGACCTCCGCTCGGGCTGTTGCTGCCATCCAAAAGACAGCGGAACTCCACAGAGTCCCCGTAGCGGAACTCCATTCCCGTAGTGGCGCTTCATTTCACTTTCCACGCAAATGCTTTCCTAATAAAGCAGTATTTATTCAAACGATGTTACGTAGGGTCCATTTGTTGTAATATGCAAATGAATTCCCGGGAAGCAGTGAATCTTTGTCCGCGCTGTATTTCGTTCGAAGAATTGTTGCCTTTGCCCTGGGGAACTGCAAAAGTTTTCCTCACGAAACGGAACGGAGCGTTTTTTTTTCTTGGTAAATTGCGCATTCAAAAGCAGGCCAACGCAAGTGGAATCAATTACGCTTTCTCGCTGGTGTGGTTGCACGAAGGCAAGAAAGTCTGTTTTTGGGGAAAAGTTTCCTTACGGTCGTGGCAAAATTTTGACAACCAGGGCAAAAAATGGTTCTGCACTCGATTGTCGTTTCATAGTTCAAGTTCACGCTGGCTATTAGGTCGTAGTTTTGGTAAGATACGATATGCTTCATTCTAGCTTCCTTCTGTTTGTTTTGGCTAATGTTATGCTTCCTTGTAATGTGATGTTTCATAAGACTCTAGGTAAGGTAGTTACGCGAACACAAAATTGAGACAATCGTAAAAACGTTCCTCTGAAGTTCTAGTAAGATACCAACGGTAAGAATAATCCAGTAAGAACAGTATACTAACCAAATCCTTCTCCAGCCATATTCCATCATCCATGACGAAGATAGATCCGCCACGGTTTCTGTATCATTGCACCGTGCCAGAGATCTAGGCAGCCTGCTGGTGACCTAAACCACCAATAGAGGACGAACTCTGGAAGCTATCCATCTTACATTCCCGGTGTCTGCGCGGCACCCGGGAGGAAATCGTGATTATCTCAATGTCATTCGTGGCTCATTCATGCCACACCACGCGGTGTGGTTGACGGACTAACTGACTGACTGACTGACTGGATGTTTGGTCTAAGTGACTGACTGGGCTGACGTTTGCGCTTGACTTCTACTGTGTGCCATTCTGGGTGTATGGGGTGGGGATTCGGTGTGGCCTTCTCCAGGGGTGACGTGAAGTCACCGTATGCTTCAAACTCTGCGCGCTAAGTTGATCGGAGTCCCGGCGTGTCTGTGTGTGTGTGTGTGTGTGTGGCGAGAGAGTCCACCGAGCCCAGGCGAAGGGAGAATTATTGTTTTACCTTATAATTTATGCACTTTTGTACAATTATTAACCATCACGAGCAGCACCGCGCGACATGCAGCTTACAAGCATGCGACCCACCGTCTAATGAACGCATGTACAATGGTGGGGCGAACTCAAAAACACGACTAATTTACGATCGTGCCGATTTAATCGAGCTTGTAATAGATTGAATTAAGCAGATCCATGCTCGTGCCACCGGTCGGACCGCTCGACCGGGGATCCTGCGGGACGTGCGGATAGTGCCGATCACGTACGCCGGCATCATCTTCCAACTATCCATCTAGCGTCAGCATCTCATCTCATCGGTCGGAAAGAGATGACGTCGATCGTCGAAATCAACCGCGAGCTAGAGGCTCAGGAAGTTGCCGTGGAAGTTGGGCGCCACCAGTATCACCAGGTGGTACGGGTGTAGTAGGAACCGGTTTTTTGCTGATTGTCTCAGCCGGGCGCCTACTCCACGGTTTACGGTGCAAGGATACGACGCGATGCGGAGTGGAGTGGACAAGCATCATGGTGGGTGAGCCGAATACACCTGTGCATGATTTTCAAGTGCATCATAATAAAGCGCACGATATGGCCTTGGTCACGTCTGGCACGCGGGTGGTAGATGGGTACCGAGAGGGAGCACTTTATTGGATCACCATCGCGAGATATGTCACCACCGGTTAATAAGTGACAGTCTCGTGGACGTTAAACTGCTTTGAAGCCAACAAAGCTTCCCATGCAATAAGCGGAACACATTCCAACCGGTGGAATTCCGAACAGCAGATAATAATGTTCGATCATCGTCCCATCCGAACCGGTACAAACACATCCCCCAAATGGTTTCCGGCGGGCAGTAAGTTTAGCATATATTTATGATCGATTTGACCGGGATGGTGGATGCAAAACGGGCAACAGCGTACGATCGCAAGTGCTTCATGCTTTGGGCCCTCGAGCTAAGGGCAGTTTGGATACATTGTTCCGCGGTACAATCGGGTTGCGCGTTTTGTGACCGTCAGTCTCTGCACGGCAAGGATACATGGTATACAGCGTGGTGGCGTACTGGCGGGTCGGTGGGAGCCTTACCATGTTGTACAAGGTTTGAAAATTACCCTCCAATTTACCGTAATCAGTTCCGCTCGCGTCCGCTTCGGCGATTTGTTTCGTCGCCAGCAAAAGGCCAACAGTTTTCGCCACGCTGAAGCCCTTGGAGGTTTCGTTGGAAGGTTCTTCACCAAAAGTCACCCTCCCGAAACGGTGTCAGATATCAAATCAGACACCAATACTCATCCGGGAACATGGGTGCCTATTTAGTGAGGCTGCTTCACGAGTCAGTGGACCCTACCGCCTTCCCTACCACACCAACCTTACCCTCGACCCAGTCGTTCGATGTCAATTATAAATAAACAAAACCATGCACCGGGGCAATTAGTGGATAATTGAGCACTTCCAACTGTGCAGTTGTGACTGCTGTTCGGGCCAATGTTGAAGCGCATTAGTTTTGAAGGTTCTCTTCCCCACGTGGAACCATCGCTGGGCAGATGAGCTTCTGCCTGATGAGCGGCACGCATGATGCGGTGAATCGCGTCTCCCCATCACCGACAGACCCACCGTGGACTTTGTGGACCGTAATGACGTAATGACCGCCGATGAGCGGCCTAAGTGGACGCGTGAAGCTGCAGGCGTGCACATTTTGGCACAGTGTGCTAATTAAAATTTCATCCACCACAATATCTCAGCAGCCACACGATTTTGCTGCTTTTTTCGGGGGATTAGTAGCCGAATTGGTTAGCGTTCCTGGCGTTCCTGCCCGCCAAATGTCCCGCTGTGAGTGTGCTGCTTCGGAACGGACCCGGAACCTGCTACTCGAACGGAAGCTTTTAACCACCCGTCGACGCCGTAGTGGCCAGCTTGCAGTTTGCCTGATCTCCGGACGGGCGGACGGTGCGCTGGAAATGAGTCTGATGTCGTCGAAGCTGGTCGCTCATTGGCTCGATGAGAAATTAATTTAAATTGGTCAATAAACTGAAGAAAAGTTACATCCTCTCCGGTGCCATCCGTAAACCCCCCCTCCCTCGGGTACTCCAGCCGGGGGTTTTGGGCAGCAGTTTTGAGAACCAAATGAAGCACAGACCGCTAGAGTGCTTCGACCACTGTACGATCCTGAGAACCAATCTTCGGGAACTCTACACCGTACCATTTGGTTTGGCGCCCCGCAGAGCGTGGGTACTGTTGTGTCTGCCGTCGTACGTCGTTTGCAAGGTATTCGTACGTTCTTGGGATCCCGAAGTGAATAGGTATCCCGAAGGCTCGTTCCAAACCAACGATGACGAAGTCGTTGTGAACGTTACTAATATTGCATGAATCATGGCTTATTGTACGCGAACGGACAAGTCAAGAAGTTCTTCCTTCATTTTCCGGTCCCTCGTTTGGTTATGTGTCTTATGCTTTCGACATTTCGTGCCTTGCGTATGTTTGGGCCCGTGATTCTGTGAAATGTTGTCACTCACCTTCGCGATGGACACAGTATTGCTTCGCTTCCCTCAACCCTTTGCCGTTTCCCCTCGATGTCATTGGCCGTGGGATTTGGTGCATGAACGTATAAATATAATTCTTTTCGTTTTATTAGAGCCTTCGTCGAAACGTAAAACGGAGGGGCATCATTTACGGGAGCGAAATTGAATAAGAATTATACAGGAACGGTTTGTCTGAGCTTTTATGAAAGTTGCATTCAATCTCCAGGTGTTCCCTTCTGATATGGGATATTTTTCTTGATAATATTTTAAAACATTCACATTCATTCATATAAGCGCTTAGAATACTGGCTAACGTCAGCGCCTGATGGACTTTTTATATTTCGTTAGTTGAAACCCATTACCCAAACCTGCCTATTACAGGAACACACAATTTCATAGGACATTTGATTCAATTCGGTTCGTTTATGCCAAAAACCACCCAACCATACATTCGACCATTTATTTTGTCTCTAATTGTGGCAATCGTGCGTACAAACCCCTCATATTTGGGCGACAAAAAATGACCTTCATGGAACACATTCAACCGGTTTTGTTGCAGTACACTTCCGGCTAAAACGGAGTGAACTTACAGTTTTTTTTTCTCTAACTTTGTTACAGTTTAGCTAATCATGGTGGTGTTCAACACTTTATAGAACGTTCCGCACGAACATGGTGGGAGCTCCGCAACCACTCGTCCCAAGGCTAGTGATAGTCATTTCACTTCCGTAGTAGATGGTTGAGACAAACCGATGCATACAACGAGCAAGTGTTCCTAAGTATAGGTGAAGATAATTACTCCCCTGTCTTTTGTATGTCACCTTTTACAACCCGCAAGAGTTCGCAGCCAACCCTCTAACGCTCTAGTGCGTCAAGGTGCCCACAGCTTTCCTGTTCCTGTCCGCTCTACCCTAGCTTTCTCCCACAAAGGCACAATGGCCCCCGTCGGTTGTTGTTGTGTTTTTTTTTTTTGTGTTGCTCCTCTGTAGTTTTTCGGTCTGGACCACATGGCCTTTGGCGGGGTACGATGATGCTATTCACAATTATTAAGTGAAGATCTATGTAACTGATAAGCCAGAGGTCCCACAGACCCCGACCCCAGTATCCCGGGCGGTCAAGAAGTGCGTTGAGAAAATGCGGTACGTCTGCTGCACACTGCCTCAGACACTGTGTGGCGTACAAAAACTGCGCGCCTGCCCTAAATGTCCATGTCAGGCATCTTGTTGACCAGAACACAGATGTTACCGGTCGGACAAAGAGGAATATGCGGTAGTACCGCGTGAAAAATGGAATCTAGTTCACCAACACCGTAAAAATATTGCTTTAATGTTGGCCAAAAAGTGGCATTGTTGTTATGTCCTAAAGTTTTTGAAACACTTTTTTTTGGGAATCGATAATAAATATTTGAGATCCTTGTTTGTTTCAACTTAATCGTTTAACCCAAAGATGCTTCTTTATTCAAGAAACAGAAACTCGTTTATCATTTCTTTTCTGAACGATGCGATAAATCCATAAAATTCATTCAATGCTGTCAATGAGTGTGAAAACAAGACGCAGAACACACACTGGATAAGGCGAGAGGGCAAACTGATACATAATGTTTTCTTTGTTAGGGTCAAAACAACCTGCTGCAAAACTACCCATTAGCACTGGGCAGGTGTAAATGCTGAGTACCGCATTAGACCCTTAGGCCCAGACCGAGACTGCAGCTGCTCGTTCCTGTAGCGGAATGCTCACATGAAAGAGAAAGGCAAGTGGACTGATTCCGTTCACTCACAAACCAACCTCACCGAGTCAGCTCATTAAAAGGCTGCAAAAATTATTTAATTGCCAAAACTAATTCATCATTCGGTAATAAAACCAAATAAGAAACCTCCCCCTCGAGGGAACAGTTGCTTTGTCCAGCTTACGGTTGGTCCGGCAGATCAAAAAGTCTTCCCTGCCCAATTGCCTTTCGGGGTAGTTGGATTAACAATTCGCGATCGAACAGCAGAATGCTTGTTTTAAATTGTTATTTGATTTGAATACACAAATTCCCCGTGCCCAAGAAGGGCAAACCGGGCCAAAAAGTTTGGCTACCGGCGGACCGCACTGTAAAGGAAAAAATAAACGGTTACACGATTGTCAATTGTGTAGCCGTGGGGTAGCCCACTACGAAATGGCCCCGGGACACCGGCCGGGGCGCTACTGGGTCGAAAAATTGCCGTACAACTGGCGGTTCGCGTCGCTACCAAGCAAACGGTGATCGGTAGTTTGCGATAAGCGGATCACCGTAAGATCTTCCAGCATCTTCCTCGCGCCGTTCCGTGTGCATGTGGTAAGGTTGTCGTGCATACCGTAAAGTAAATACGGAACGAGCATAAAAAGCATCACCCTTTGCATAGCGCCATGCGCTTGTTATCGTGCATGTGTACGCATTCGTTCACGGTCGCCGACCAGCAAGGGAGTTTCGGCCGAAATGCAGCGTAACAGCCGAATGCCTGCACCATACAAGCATTGAAATAAATTAAATCACTTCCTTATTTATATCGGATGTAAACTAATTAAATCGAACAACGTACAGAAAACAACCTGTCCGTGCGGTTGACTGTTGCCCTGCTGGAGCAAGGAACGGATAGCGCTATAGAAGAGCGAGTGAGCGCGGCATAGTTCCCAGACGACGCTACAGGTTGTGCCGGGACTTTGGGAGCTTGGGAAGAAAACCGTTTCGTTTGGCGTACAGATTGCATCATGGCCATGGTCACCCGGGATCATCGTTAGATTGTCTGATGGCTTTTTGTTGATGTTGTTGCTATTAGTGTTCTTTGCGACTTCAACGCATCGAAGATGCACTTTTGCACCGTCGATCTGGGAAAAGTATGCGCCCGGATGAAAGGATGCTCAACTATGACCGAATGTGAACGGCGATGGATCCTTCCGAGAGCTTGGGAAACCAAAACCCTACAATTTGCTTTCCACGTTTCAAGTTCGATCGAGATGATCGGGAGACGTTTCGTCTTGTGATGGCGATCGGTGATTGATCTCTCTCGATCATCTCGAAAAGGGGCAATTAAAACTGGGGCGCCCCCATTTGGGATTTCAGCATGATTTAATTTCAAGAAGCGAGACCATTCAACACAAACTTCATCCATTCGATGTGGAGCTCAAGCTCTTCACACAAGCTACAATCAATCGTTTCGTTTGTAGCCTCTACGCTTTGAGATCTAAATTTGGAATAGCTTAGAAATATACAAACACTTAAGCTATTTTCATGATATTATGCGGAATATTCAGACACTGCACAAAAGAGTTAAAGAGGCATCTCTTACAGCAAACGATTCTTCGCCGATGGCTGCGAACAGGATCGACGGGATGATTTATTCGATTTTGATAATATTTCTCACACATGCTGCTCTTGTGTTTGCCCATCCCATCTACCAGCCCATCGCAGTCAGTTCAGGACTTCCACAATGTTCGTTGCCAGGCGGGTATAGAATATCGATTACTTCGGCACAACCGAAATGAGTCAACCGTGAGGCGTCGACTGCCGGATTGCGTTAAAGCAAGGTCGAAATGCAATTTTTGAACCAACCTTGCAGCTAAAACTGCACCGCAAATAACCGATGAAACAAGCGGGAACAATAATCGGTCAACACGCCTCCTCACAAGACGTTCAATCCTCCTCACAGGCTTCTTCTTGCCGGACTGGTCGGAAACCGAACCGTAAAGTAAGAGTCAAATTGCCGCTCGAGCATGTGCTGTCGCGCGGGATGAAAGCAAAAGTGCAGTGCATAAGTTCATCACCGATGTGGCAGCATCTCACTGTACAAAAAGTGGGTTTAACCTCGTTAAAATTGAAATCGGTATCGATGGGTATACTCTTCGCTTTTGGGTTAACATTGTTGGATGTACTGTCGAGGAAGGTCATATTGAAACTTATTACACTGGGTTATAAACACTACAGGAGAAAAAGCTGCTTTATCAATATAAACTTAGCAATATTGCTGCAGGTATTACTGTATGCTTTAGACGAACGTTACAGTCGAATGTTTATCTAATTTAGCTTTTAACTGCTCCATATGGTGATCTAATCTGACGATGCCCGCGAACGATATCGATCGTTCCAATTAGCAGCAGTACAAACAAAACACTTGTCACCATCTTCAGTTATTTGATACATTTTCGTCCTTTGGGGATGGCAAAAACTGGGGGTAAAAAATCCATATAAATTCTTGCCATAGCAACGGCAAAGCGAAAAAAAACCAGAAATCATCCTGATCATGAACCAACAATCAAGATCATCCGATCAAGCGCCTTCTTTTGCACGCAGTGGCTTCCGTCCGTTCGTCCGCGGGACGATACGCGAGACGATTCAGCGAGTCAAAATAAATGCCACCACAAACGAACCGCGCACCTTGACGCAACCCTACTCAACCGAGCCGGGGCGGCCGGGACGGAAAACGAGATGCAAAAATTATCTTGTCGTTCTGATGATACTCATCGATATTGCTACTTACAATTAAAAATTATCATAAATATAGCGTGTTTATGAAGCAACACTGCACTGCACTGTGGTTACCCTGTTAGCGAGTTCGCGTGAAAGAGTCGCGAAACCGATGTTTGTCAAAAGGAGAGAAACAGATGAACTTCTTACGTTTAAGCCTCACACAATTCGTTTGATTGTCACACCCGTCTCGTCGCTGTGCATGCTGAGCTGGTTAAGCTTTGGGTGCATTTTGCGCATGTTTGGACATTGAGACGTACGCACGGTTTCGGGGTGAGCTAAGGATCATATCAGTAAGTGGGCGATAAAATTTTTGATTGACATGCGATATACACACCGAGCGTTAGTGTGTGAACGTGTGAAACACTTTCCAAAAATGCGTTCGTGTACTCTGCACTGTGCGGAATGGCGAAGTGCATATTAAATAGCCTGAGTATTGGGCTCGCGAATAGCCGGTGAGCAACTGGTCCATGAGGTGGCGTGTGTTATTTCATCTGTGAGTTGTGTGTGCCGCATTCGTAACATTGAAGAATTTATATTTACGAACGTTTGAGGGGTAATAAGATGTTCGTGTGAAAAATTAGCCCGGTTACGGAGCTTCGAAACATTGGAGGAGTTGGACGAGAGAGATTTGCAAGCAAAAAAAAATGATTAAAACTGTCAATACTTACGCTAACCAGTCTTCGTTTCGGTTTGATCAGTGGGCGATTCTGGCCGTTCATCTTGTAGTAGAGTCCGCAGGCATTGCACAGATAGTGGCCAGTACCGTCCCTTCGCCACAGGGGTGTCGATGTAGCACCACAGTTGACACACTCTCGTCCCTCTGTTGACAGAATAGGAGACATGTACAGGAAACAGAAATGATGGCGTGATTAGTTAAATCATTATTTTGTTTATAATGCTATATTATTAAGTCTTGCACTACGGAGATTTATTTCAACGAGAACTTCTAGCCGTTAGAAAGGGAATATTGTACGAGCATTGGTTCGATGCACGTCCATTGAAATTAATTAAATTAGTTTGGCATCAACATTAATTTTAATTTGACGTTGATAAATTAGGGAATGAAATCACGAAATTTGGAGACAGTTTCTCTCGGGCCCGGGTAAGAAACAAACGGACGATAGAGAGGTGGATAAAAACAAACATAACCCACAGGCGGGCTAGAAAATATGTTTCCCCCTAACGTTCCGTCCAAAGCTTCGTAAACGGAAAGGACGGAAATAGAAGGCGCTTTGCTACATGGACATTGAATGAAACCTCCCATGCCAGTGTCGAGGCGGAATCAACGGTGGAAGCGAAAAAAAAAACGCCAAGAATACGGGGCATCATTTTTTATGCTAACCGCAGCTAGACGACAAGGACGAACAGTGCGGAGGCACTGCCGCCCTGTCTCATCTGGGTTGACACACAACCGCACAAGGGTTCGATCGATCCGGGAAAGGTTTTTCCCACAACCTGTGCCACCGGGCCGAAGCGCTCTCGGTCGGTCGAAGTTGAGTTCGGTTAGTCACCGGGTGCGCCAGTGCTTCGTGCGCTGCCCACTATCAAATATTAGTTAACCGTTTAACAAGTTATGGAATAAATTAGTCTCGATTTCGCTTTCGACATTTCGACACACTCGCGCGTACACATCGATTGTGTAGAATGGTGCGGGGTTTCATTCCTGGGCCTCGCGGCACCCCACGTTTGGGTTCCCCGATCTTCCGCAGGTTTGTGAAGTTTGGCGAGCTACTCTTCGACAGCTTCACTCTAGACGACCGAGCGCTTGAAGGAGACAGCGGGTGGAGATAATTTTATTCAGAGAGAACAACATTTTTATTTCGATATTTATGTGATTTTCTTCGGTGTCGCGAGCTTAGAGAACGGAACGGAATCGGTTGTGGAACAAGGGCGGTTGCAAGAGGGTAGATACGGATGGGGTAGAAATCGCACCCCCGGTTGGCTTTTAAGTATCTTGTTCTTGTTAATTTTTATAAGACATTGTTTGTTTCTGCCCGGGGACACCATTCACCGGGCCCGGGCATGGTAGCTCCCCGTTAGACCCGGGGGACGAGAATCTATTAAGAAAAATGTTATTTCCTTGATCATTGGCTACCTTCCTCACGGCGTTCTGGCATAGTGTATTGTGGTTTCGTCTGGCTTTCACTGTGAACGATTTATTTTATTTATATATTTCTGTTCCTGTTTCAGCACAGCACAAACAAACGAACTTGGCAGATCCCGGCTGCCGACCAGAAGTCGATCATTTGTTTCCTTCTTCTCGTCCGAATGTACGCAACCGCACGCCTGAAGAATGAGTGAGCTTTCGCGTCATGCCGCCGGTATCGGTGCGAGGACACTGCGTAAAGTGACGATGAGCCGTATTGTGCCATCGTCCAAAAACGGCCGAGCATCGTTAAAGTTGATCGTCTGGAAAGGATGGGAACGGAAACCAAATCGATTCCTTCTAATAATCATCATCCATAACATCATAATCACGGGCATTTGCTATATTTCATTCCGCTTGATGCTGGGTTCTCATTTGGTACGGCTTCTTGATTTCCCACCGATGGGAAGTTGATCCACAGCGAAACGAAACCTTCTTGGGACAGTTTATCCATTTGCTGTTCGGGGGGGGAGATGCTCATGGGAACTAATTGGATCCCGTGACTAGGGGTTCGCTGGAACCTTCATAAATCGCATCGATCCCAGGGCGTTTGTGTTGGAAAACGAATGCTCGGGGTGTAATATCAGGTGCAGAATGGGCAATTCCTAGAATAACGTTAAACCCGTTCGCATACGGTTCCGTTAGCATGAATCGATTTGGATGAAGTTTCGCTCAATTCCACTTCTTCACAATAGTCGCTGTTCGTTGTATGCTGCCGTTCATAGTTCTCAACAGTTCCACCAGAGATTCTGTTCGGCCCAGTGGTACCAGCTCCAAAACTGCTGACCCACACAATAATATCAAGAGATAGGACCAATTTGTTGTCAAATTATTCGTCCGTTCCGTTGTCACCCGAACAGGAAGCTGGCCATAAAACGTGCTATGATATTCAATTTGACAAACGTGGTAGCATCATCGTGGTCCCTCTAATTGTGTCACATTTGCACTTTGCCTATGACCATTCAATCTGGTAGTAATTTAAGGAAATTTATAATCCCGTAATTTGCATTGCCCGATTCCTTCAACGAGCAGGTGTGGAGTTAAGCCAAACAACGAAAGTTAGTGTTTTACGGATTTCCAACGGAAAAAGGGTATCTACAGCCCGAAAGACTAACAACGCCAACCAAACCATCCACCCATAAATTCTCTTGTCTATGTCCTGATTGTGGAACCGTTTTCGATACGACGCGATACCCAATTATAAGCCCTAGGGAAATGGGACTGTGGTACCACGAAGAATAGAAAAAAGGAGAATCACCAGCCGGTGGTGCGATGATCGTCATTTTTCACTCCATTCTGTTGCGATCCATCCGGAGGCGTACATATTTTCGGTAGCGATGATATAAATTAAAAATTTTATTCATTTATATTTCGAGAAGCTTTCCCACCGACTCTCGACACATCTTCGACGCTCGAGTGTGCGTCATCTTCGCGTTGTTGGGCTTTCTCTCTTTCTCTCGCTATTTCTCGTGTCTCGTTTGTTTTTCCCTTCAGATATTGGAGCTGGTGCCCGTTTGCTCGCTTCTGTTTCCGAGAAAAGACAAAAAAAATAAACCACCAGCGCCACCACTCGAGCGCTGGTCTTGGGACTGCCCGAGACGGTGGCAGTTTGCTGGAGAGTTTCCCTGTTAACCTATCTGACCGGGTCGCCATCCCGCAGAAGGATGCTGGCGTGGAAGTAATCACCAAAAAAACAAAAAAGGGAAAAATTCACCCGAGACAAAACGCTCGACCGAAAACGACTCGAGACCCGCCATGGAGACACCGAGTGGACCGAGACACCCTCCCATTCGGCAGTCCGATCCGGCCTGGTGACCGATAATAAATCAGTTACTTAATGATCTTTCCTAAATAAATCGCTGCCATCGTAGCCACCGTGTCGGTTGGCGGTTCGGCACGCAGCGCCCGGTCCAGGGAGGCACCCGAAAAAGGAAGTCACAGGAACGCACGAACGAATGCGAGAGGATCGCTGTCGTTGCCGTTAGTACTCGTGTCTCGGGAAGCGTTCCATGCAGCTTGGCGTTGGATTACCGCGCTGAATACGCGCTGTGTTATCCAAATCCAAATGTTGGTTTCCTCTTCGCTCGACGGACTTGTCGTCTTACGCGAGTCCTTCCACGGCAGCACGGACCATCCGGGATCTCGGGCGTAACGATCGTCGTTCAATGGCGAATATGGGTACAGGGAGAGAGACCGTTCCCTTGACTAATGTTTTGTTTAACTCGTATAAACAATGTGTTGAGGACAAGTTACAGGTATTTAAACATTCCTTACACTCCTCTCCCGTCTTTGCGTGGCTGATCATTATCCACGAACCAATCTGGTGAGATGGGCCGGGATGCCGGGATGGGCGTTGAGTACATGGATCGACTTTGTAGGTCCCCATGAGCGCAAGCAGACAAGCAATCTGCAAGCAAAACCTGCAACTTCAACTAAGCCCTTCGGTCGATAGACCGTGAATGCAAGATCTAAATTATGGGAAAAAGTCCAAGCGTAGCAAATTCTTGTTGTATAACAAGAGGAAATAGACTGGGAGAAGCGAATTCATAGTTTTTCTTACACACAAAAACCAATAAATTTGTGCATCATTAACCTTTTGTATCATTTTCAAGTCACAATTTAATATTTTTACATCAATTTGCTGGATGAGTGTTTAAATTACATGTAGTTGAGTTATCCATTAAACATATTAAAAAGTAGAATAAAAAGCCAACAATCTTCCGAATGTTTATTTCTTCTAGCGAAGCGAGTCTATTAAACGAAGTGGAAAACACCTCGTAACCCGCTGGAAAACTACATGCACATCGGTTTGCACCCACCCGAAGGTGATGTGCTTGCGAACTCGGCACGAAACATACGGCCTTGACAGTGACTCGCTATAATTTTATGCAAAATTCTTAATTACTTCTACCATCGCCAGCCGGAACTGGTCGGCCGTTAGATAGGGGCTCGCATGCATTCGCTACATTCGACGTATAGAATGAGTTAATTTTAATGCGCTACTAATCAGCGATCAATGCACCGCCGGGTCGACGGAACACAACATCACAATTATGCAACCGTGCACTCACGATATGGATGAGCATCGGTTGTTATGAATTATTTCGGAAGGTTGTTCCGATGCGAAATTTAAGGTCAGAATCAATTTACCACCAATTATACGTTGTTGTGATCTATTTTAGGTCGACATTAAAATGCGTTAGACTTTGTTATGCATTCTACTAGCAGTGATGCCAATTAATAACAATTCAATTTGAACGTTCTTGTACGAATGCTTTTCAGCTCTTTGTGAGTTATGAAGATTGTGGACGCTATTTATTCTGAAAATAGATCACTGTATGGTACAATGTCCAATGGTGCGGCTCGACATTGCTTTCCTATATCCCAAAAGCAACCTCCAGGCAGTAAGACATAGACACGCAGTGTAGTGGTGAAACACAATATGAAATACGTCAATATTATTACCGAACACAAAAGTTATGAAAACAAAATCACTGTAACAATATAACCAATAAGTAAGGAAACGTAACATAACGACAACTGGTCAACGGTAAACAAAGGCATAGACAAATTCCCACCGGTTACGATGGGTTTCCAAATAGAAACAGGTTTGCCACGGACCGTCCATCCGTCGCCTGGGCATCAGTAGAGCGCCGGGGTAAGGACAGGTAAAATCAGGTGTGTCACCCAGGAATTGCACTGGAGTGTTGAACAGTTCTTTTGTCTGAGAGTAACATATTTTTTACTACTTTACCTAAATTTATTGCGCAATAAATTTAACCTTTTTTGTTGTTGTTTGTTCTCTAACCTACATGCTGCACTCGAGCAGAAGTGTTTTCTCACTCCTTGTTGATCGTTTGTGTCGCATCCTTCTTCCTACTGGCACTCTACCTGTGTGCTACCTTTCTGTTGCTGTCAATATCCTTCCAAGAGACGCACTGGGATTGCGTGTGGGATGGTACAACTGTACCATACGGTAAAACAGAGCAATTTTCTCCCACAGTCAATGTTCTGCCCGGGCTCAGTAAACTTCGGTCCCATCTTTTTCCTGCACTTTGGTACCAAGTCGTGTTAGCAGCACACGCAAACGTACGTTACTGCTCCGCGTCCAAACCTATCGCTTGCTTACGCGAGGCTCAGAAGTGTACAGAACGGTCGTGATATGACTGAAATACCAACCATCAACGCAACTACCCGATGGTGATCGTAAAAAAGTGATCATCTGTTGCTGACGGGAAGGTGGCCGATCTGCACTAACAAGCACGATACAATTTCTGACCAAAGGACTTGACGCCTTTTTGGTGAGTTAAAACAAAACGAAACCACTGCTGCCATGTTAACAGACGACACAGGGAAGAAATCACCCAGAAGTTCATAACGAAAAAAAAAAGCAAGAAACTATCCTCACGACATCGCTGCCCGACTGCAGGATCCGTGGTTTGTTCTAATGCTCGGTAGTGCGGTCCAAGCGATCGACATTTCAAAACTCCCGAAAACAAAAACGACCAAACGACAGCATAAAATTCCAAAAACTGTCACACCGGGGAAAATATATGGATTTTAGGAATCCGTTTTCCTGATGCTGCTGCTGCTGCTGCTGTTGCCTTTTTCGAGTCCGTTTCGTGCACCTTGCCCGCATGGCACACCGTTCGTCCTGGATCGACGATCGTGAGATGGTGTCGGGGTGTTCGAATGCCCTCAATCCCTGCCCACGGGCAATACCTAGGGGTAGCCGTAGTTCAACACCACTTGGCACCGCCGGGCTCCGGATCGTTGTGATCTCAGGGATTTATGTTGTCTTAGAGTGGTGTTTCTTATTTTCGTTGAACGATTGTTTGGGTACCTTTAGCTTCGGTGTTTTTTTTTTTGCATCGTCAGCTTCGCAACAGCCGGACGAGTCAGATGCCTAATTGGATTGCGTTGAGAATGAAATACCAGCAAACAAGAAAACCAACAAGGCGCCAGCAGAAATTGTTTTTATTTACCTTTGCTAAACATACGCTAGTCAACGAGGTACGTTTTAATTATGCTCCGTTCAATAACGCTTGTCTCTTGAAGAGATTGTTTTTTTTTTGTTGTTGTTTTGTTCGAAACCGATTGCAACATTCCACGGCTATCAATTTTCATGTGTTGCTATGATAACCTTAAAAATGTCACGTCCAATGTGCATCCTTTCACCATTCTCTCGCCAGATCTTCTCCTTCCCCATTATTTTGCAGTACCGTCCCAGCTGGAGTGGCCCTTTAATTAACTTTCCAGCTCAGGGAAGCAAAACTGTTTGGTGAGGGAAAAAGTTCTCAAAAATGGCGAAAACAATAAGCCATTTTTCCATCCCCTTTGCCACAAACTCTTTAATCAAATATGCACTCCAGATTGAGAGCGGTCCGTGTATGTGCCGTTCGTAGCTCTATTGTTTATTACAGGGGCTGTTCGATGATGCTCCATTCCCGGCCACTATGACATCATTTGCGAAACAGACACACACACATGGACACGCGCGTTCGCATGCTGGTATGCGGCGAACAAAGCGACGGTCGATGCACGGTGATGCACTTTTGCGAGCTGTTTCTGCTTCCCTGCACGGCAGCATATCAGCTAGAAACAAAAGCGCTACATGTGTTAAACGAATCGTGCATCACTTCCGCACCCAGCACCGAGCGTTCGATTCGGCCCATCGGCCCACCTCGCCAAACCGCACCAACCTGTACTGTTTTTTCAACAATTAACTTCGTGTTCAAGTTTGAATTTCCTATTATGAATGTGTGAACGTGCACGGGGCGGTGATGACGGCGATGGTCTTAACCGTGAAAATGCACCAATCCGCCCTTCAGCGGCAATACCCGTCTGCGCCCGTTACCCAGCAATCTGCCCGGCTGCCTTCGCGCTGGATTGACCCTACACCACACTACGGACGAACGCACACAACAGCCGTCCAACGGGGAGATTCGCCAATGGAGCATTGAGGTTTAATTTATGGTTGTGAGAGAGTTGCCACCTCTCCGGCAAACTGGCAATCTGCGCCACCTGTACCACCTTCTTGGTGGCCCACCAGCTCTTCCTCAGGCTTTTTTTTTCATTTTGTTCAAGTGCGTTGTTTTGCTACACTGATTTAAGTTTAAGTTGTAGCCGTTGTAGATGGATGGTAGAAATGACTATATATTTTCTATCCATTCCACCAGCTCCATCACTGCCACAGTTTGTGGTCTCTCGTCTTAATTTATGCGAAACTTCAATTGCTTCAAACGTGAGTGCACGCTGTTTCTAACGCTCCCTTCTGTTCCGCGTATCGCCCGACGTTCCGGGAAGACACCGCATCGATTTCGTAGCTGACCTACGCTGTAGCGGGCCGTGTGGAGTAGCAACTTGAGCCACGGGCCAAAGTGCAATTGGGCAGCAAACTGGAGGGTCTGCCGCCACCATAGACCACAAGTACTTTGTACGTCTGCAGACCGCTCCAAAGGGAGGGAGAGGGTGCAACCGGCCGGAACCGGTCGGCTTCCGACCGAAGGCGCTCGGTCACCATCGATGGTTTAAGGTCTTGCGGAGCATTTTACCGGTCTTTGAAGCCAGTCTAGGTGCGTGCGAATGTTGAACGATCACGTAACACGATCGAAACACGATGGATCGTAACACGATGATTTTTTTCCGGAGCAACTTCCCTGCACGGTAGCATCTGCACCGGATGAATTCCGGTTTGGTTGGATTTGCTCCCATATCTATTGCCTAGAGCCTGGCGCAAATGCAGTCAAACGATAGCTCGCTATACATCAAGCTGACTCACGGCGTGTCTGCCGAAGGAATTGTTTTGAAGGTGACTTAAATTTAAATTTATGAAGAGCACAAAAGCTAAGAATGAGAACCACTTTATGCAAACAGTTCTGGGGAACTCATTTTCGACCATGACGACGTAACCGCACGGGCACTTGTTTTACAATTTATTGTCCCAAATGATTTGCATTGCACGGTTTACCGACTTTCGCAACGACTGAGTGCAGCTGCTGGCCGATGTGCAAGTGCATCAGGCGGTGGTAAACTTATTAGGCCACGGTGGCCATTACTTTGCTCCCGAACGGAGCGAAGGAAATTATAAAATCACATAAATCTGCTTTATTTCAGTTGAAAACATTACATACGGTGCGATATAACTGCTTCCCGTATGTAAACTCATTAACATTCGGCAAGTTCCCCGTAAGTAAAAAGGGACTTAAGACAAGAATGTAAGTCAGGTAAAGGTGGTGAAGCATATTTTAATGCAGCTTGTAATTTTCTTTACAGCAACCGCTTCAACCTGAGGGTCATCTTTATTTGCCCACAAGAAGTTCAATTCCATCTATCGAACATCTCACAGTTCTCATGGGCACTGATAATGCAATGGTTTTCGTGGCGCTGCGGTATCTTTCCTTATTAACTAAAGATACTGTAAACAGGCATTCAGCCAGCTTCCACTCTTACACTCCAGCTTGTTTTCCTGCCATTGTGAAGCTGCGCGATAGTGATCTACAACACAGGTAGCAGCTACCAAGCTTACCCTGATTCCGCAAAACCGATGACATAATCCGTGCCGGAGCGGCTGCTTAATGTCCAATTTTGGACGAGTGTTTCTAGGAATCTTTCAAACGTCTACACCACAATTCGTTGACCTCATTAAAAATTGAATCTTGGAGGGTCGAAGCTCTTGAAGCGCTCTCTCCCTCTCTCTGTCAGCTTCTTGCCATTGCTAACCAATGTGGTTCCAGACCAACTTCTTATGTGTGTTTTTGGATTTGATGATCGGTTTGAGCAGTTCTTCAAGTTCCCGTCAAAGCCATCATGCCGCCAGAAGCAGAAGCTCCCAGGTCGGACAGTTGGCGGCAAAGCCGGCAAGTGCTGCCAGTGCTCCAACACGAGTGTCCTTGAGCGAACGTCCGAGTGGCAACTCTTGGCTACCAGTCTTCTACTGGAGGGAAGTCCTCCACACGGAACACTCCAACTGGAAACAGGTAATGCGTGTATGTGTGTGTGAACATACACTTGCCAGTTTGGAAGTTTATTTTCTTCCCGCATCACTCGAGTTTTACGAGTTCCCAAAACAACGCTGGAACGAGTCGGAGATCGAATCGATCTTATGCACGGAACTTCATCTAAAACATGCCTTCCCGGTGTTGTTCCAAGATCCGGATGGGACGTGAGGTTGTACACGAGCGATTCCATGTGCGTCAGGTGTGGGCAGGTGTCTCCGTTTGACGTTTTCGCAAAGCGAACCGCGCACACACAGAACGCTCCATGCGCTTTGCGGGAAGTTTCGCGTTACTGTACTAGCGGTAAAAGGCAACACTTAAGTGGTCCCAATAAATTTCGTTCGCCGAAAATTGCGTGTTTTCTAGTGAGCCTTCTTGTCCGCCACCCGCGGAACCTACCGCTAGGTCGCACAAAAGCGGGCAGCAAGTGCCGCGGTTTCGGTGATTGAAGTGCGCTCAACCGAACGCTGCGAAAAGCGTGCCCGGGCGCACTTGTTGGCAGTTTATGTCCACGGCCGGAATCACCGGTTTGCGCACTATGATTTTTATTATTTTACGAGCGTGTTCCATTAACGTGGGCCCGTTGTTAAATCAAATCGAACCCGTGCACGGTGCCTGCTGCATTCCTCTTTGCCCGCGTTGCCTGCTCCTACAGCTGTCTCCAATTGACGATTCGACGTCAAGAATAAGTCCGCAGCGTTCTATAAGACGGTGCTAGAAAGCATCAGCTTGTCCGCCTTCTAGCAGCATTCCACTGGTGCATGGTTTTGTAGTGTGATTGTAATGTTTCTGTTTCTATTTAATGGCCATTACGCTGTGCCGTTTATTGGATGCAATATAACCTCCACCGGCAAGAACAATAGGCGAATGCGAATATTGCTCTCACATTCATGGCGCGCGTACGCACGAAGGGCATTCTATGCGCAGGCCGACGAGGAAGGGAATGCAATAAATAATGTGTTGCTTATATAACTGTGGCTGGACTGTGGCGTTTGCCTTTGCCCCGACCCGAACGAACCCACGGAACGCAGTTTGGAAGTTGGTTAGCCAGGCGTTTGTAGCCTTAGCGCCCCGCCTTAGGCGTTGCGTAGACGATCACGCGGTACGGTGCGCTATCATGCGATACTTTGTCATCTCGTGCACATTTTCGCGCCGATGATGTATTGCTTCCCAACTCGCTACTGCACATCGCAGCTTCGTGTGCCCAGCCCATAATTTGTCCAGAAATGTTGAGAGATCAATTCGTCATATTACCCAGCCACTCAAGGTGCATCGTTGGCGGTAGGTGTTAATTCGCTTTCCGCAATCTTTTCCAGCGGGGTAGAAAATCAAGGCCGCGACGGTGCAATTAGAATAGTAATTGAGCGACGGTAGCAGTGAGAACAATATCTGTTTTGCATTGCCCAGATGCCAGATGAACCTGGAAGGGTTTTAATCGATTTTCCCATCAAGCTTACGAGTAAGCGTGCATGGAAGTGGTCTTCCATTGGAATCAAAACTGCACGGTGACCGAGTATGGTGGAGTTTTATTGGAAAACGTTGAACAAGATCTTCTCAAGTTTTGAGAAAACATCCAAGAAATGGTCTAATCCTGATTCCATTAAAGTCACCAGCTCAGAACTCTAAAGGACAATACAGCATTTCCATCTGAAGAAAACTGTGTGCATACACACCCTTCCTTGTCTTCATTCTTTATCAACCCTTCGCTTTGTTTGGCGTTCCGTCGTAAAGGAAGCTTCCACCCTATCGCAATGCACGGTGGCGATCGGAGCCAATGTTAGTTTCATTTTATTTAATTGTGGCAATTTTTTATTACAAAAAAATGTCCCCACCCTCTCAGCACCGGGCGTGCGCGCGCGCTCCAGTTTGCATCCCACGCCATTATGCGCTGCAGTTTCCATTTTCTCCATTGTTATTGCGATGCACCCAACGATTTGCCCCGTGCAGTTGCAGTAGCACACCGTGTGGCAGCATTTCCCTTTCCGTCTGGGGAGTCGCGTATGTGTTTCTGTGCACTCTCAACTTCATTTTTCACTCAAAACCGGACCGCCATCTCCTTGGACGGCTGTTTTGAGGGCTCCCCGGGCAAAGCAAACGATCGTTTCGAAGTGTGTTTTTGTGCTGTTGTTGTTGCTGTTTTGCCATTGTTGTTGGGGTTGCCCTTGGTGCATAAAATCAGCCACCGGCTCCATTTGCCCACCCGTCGTTGTGTGTGTTTTTTGCTCTCTCACTCTCTTTCTCTGTCTATCTCTCTGTACCAGAAACCAGGGCGAAACGTTTGTAAAGCATTTGCCGCTTTGGAAGGTAACGCATCGGTAATGAGAAGATGCAAATCGATGAGCGAGCGCAGTGCGAGCGTGCACACTCTGTGTGCGTGTGTGTGTGCAAGGGGCACTAAAAATGCACTTTTTACTGGAAGAAGGAGATAATAAAGCTTACGAAAAAAAAACAACCACGCTTCATTCAGGAGGAAGTGCAAGTTGTTTAGTGGTTTTGTTTATGTAACCAAAACAATGCATCTGTAACGCGTCCGAACGACGCCGCATAGCGAACTGGGCAGGAAACCATAGCTCTGCCCTCCGTTGGCCCTTTGTGTTGCATTAAATCGTACTATAGTGGATGAACTTGTAAAGCAAAAAAACATTTGCGACTTTTTGCCCACTGCGCAATGCGAGACTGTTTAATTATCTCCAGATAAATCGTGATCAAACCATCGAGGTAAGGATCAATGCTGGAGGTTTTTGATGCAGACACATACTTTGTACATAGTTTCTACGTAACAGAGAACACACATTTGTACACTTGTTTCCCTCACTATGTGCAACTCACACAGACCGTGACATAAAGTGCAAATTTGAGCTATTGGAAAATGGAGTTTCCGGTGCGCTTGGTGCTGCCGTAAGCACTCAACTTAAAAGAAAGCAAGTAACATCGATGCGAGTGTTCTCATATTGAAGAAGGCTGGATCTTCTCTTTTTATCATGGGTCTTGTTTAAAAAAAACTTTCAATTCCCATAGGTAGTTTCGATCAACTGATTTGGCCCACAATCCTTTGTTAACGGTGAAACACAAAAGCATACAAGTGAAAAGCATAAATCACAAAACGATTTGTACACGAACCAATAAATACTACACCAAACGGGGGATTTTAAAACAACGAAAAATAATGAAAGCAAAGAACGAAAGCATACATGTTAGTACATTTAGAAGAAAAACAAACTATATCTGACAAAGGAAGGAAACAAACAAACAGAAAAAAAGTTCCACAAACACCACGGTGTCCATATCTTACCGGCACTCGTACGCGCTTTCGTCCGCTGCGGCTTCATGTGCGGGCTGTTCATGGCGGGGCGCGGGTTGGACTGTCCGAACGAGGCACCACCGTGCTGGTGGTGGTAACCGTACCCGCTCGTATCGTACCCCCCGTACGCCGACTGGCCCGTCCCGTCGAACAGGCCGCCGCCACCGGTACCGGAAGTGTGCGATGCCGTCCCGCTGCCCGCATTGCTTTGGCCACCGTGCACACCGCCGAGCCCACTTCCGGTCGGCTGGCCGCCATTGGTATGGCTGCCGGTTACCCCACCGTTGCCGCCACCCACCGTCCCGCTGCCGGTCGTACCTTCACGCTGCTTTGGTTGGTTTTGGCCTCCGCTGCCACCGCCACTGCCGCCTCCGCTGCCGCCCGATCCGTTGCCACCGGTCAGGCATGGTTTCACGTCCAGCCCGCAACTGTCCGCCGTCTGGCCGGTCGCACCGCCACCGCCGACGCCCCCACCGACACCGCCAAGCGATCCGCCCGTACCGACCTGGGCCTGGTGCATGAACGCGTTGATCGTGGCTTGATATTCGGCCGGCGCTGTCTGCACCGAGTCGGGCGTCGAGTCCTTCGGTGGGGTCGGCGGGAAGGAGAAGATATGCTGGCCGGACTGGCCCGTCTGCACCTGGCTCAGCTTGTCCTGCGGGTCCTGCGGGCAGGCGAACGGGCTGCCCCACGCACTGCTGGACGCGATCGGTTTGGGTGGATCGCTTAGCCAGGACAGTGGACCGTGGAAGTGTGGCCGGCAGACTTGGGGTGAAACGTGTGACGAGGTCATGCGGGATGCTGTAGGAGAGGCAAAAAACAGAGAAATATAGAGGATGAGAAACCGATAAGATACGATGGCAGGTTATGTAATGATTAAACTAAAAATAACACTACAACATGGATTTGCAACATATCTTTCGAGTAAAATGTATTCATACACAAATTTGGAAAGTCCAGCGATACAAAGTATCGTTGCAGGGTTGGAGCCACTTCTGGAATTTAATGGTCTGGAATGGCCATAATTATAATTTACCGAGGTAATTCTTTCAAGTTGAACATTACTTTATCGAAAACATTCATGAATCTGACCCTTCTGAAGCTTTCAATGTGTCAAAGCCACAGAATCGATTTCAATCGAGCTCATAAAAGGTGGAAATATTCCACATCTGTCGTTAAACATTCCATTTCAACTTAAAAAATATCTATTAATGGCTCCAACTATTCCATTTAATTTCAAAAACCCTGTGAATGACCTCCGGTTATGGTGAGATGTTGTGAACAACGGTGGGTCACTTTATGGACAAATTCACCGTACGACAAACTTTACCGAATTCCTTTAGCTTTGTGGAACTATTTTTTATTTTTACTACATTCGCATCTCAAAACTCTTTCGCTAGCGCCAGATCCCGACGCGAGTGACTTCATTCGCGAGTCCGCTCCGTTTACCCGTGTCCCCATTGTACGGATGTTTGTATGCGTGTGTAAGAGTATAATTTTTCGTCATAACAGTACCCTTAATAGGTGGAATTATGAAAAATGCTGCACCTTCTTTAAGGCGTTGTTTTCTTCGTTGATTTCTGCTTTTTTGCGCTGGTCCACCATTGCAGGGACCTGAATTCACACTGGTCCACGGCACAGTATGTGACCGGTGTGGCAGCAGAAGGACACAGTACCCCCCAAGGCACCGATCGCAACAACCGATCGTTGAGGTGCCGAGAAAATGAGCGAGCGAGCAAAAAATCCAAAACGGTCAGCAACACGGTGACTCCCTTCTGCCGGTGCTAACCCATACATCACCGGTACGGTAAGGAAACGCTGCCCGGAGGGAATTTTGGGTTATTCGCGGTTACTGCACGGATACAATGGTGCAATGAGGTTTCTCCAGATAGCCGCACCCTTGGCATAGTCGCCCGATTTCCGCCCGTTCGATTGTCACACAAAGGGCAGGTGGCTGTGGTGGAGTGCCACCACTGTCGATGATGATGGCGGTAGCATACTTGCATACTTGCATATTTCCCAGGCAAATGCCCAGGTCCATAAACCTGCCAACCGAGCTGACAGATATTTGCCGCCGTTGCCGCACGCCGTGCCGCTGCGGCAGTGGCTGAATACTGTCGTAAAAATTTACCACCACCATCCCCCCTCGCCACCCCTCCACCCCGGCACTCCATCACTCTATGGCGGAAATCAAATGGATTGAAAGGAAAAATCGGACACAAAAATAAACGGCAGAGAAATTCCCCAGTGGAAGGATGGAGATACCGAGGATGGGTTGGAATAAAAATTTATGTTCAATAATAATGAATGATTATAATTATTACACAGCAAGTGCACCTTGCACCGTCTTTCGGCCGGCTAAGAAGGTGGAAAAACGTATTAAATGAAACATTTCCAACGCGTCCGACAACTGTTTCCACTTGTTTTTTTTTCGCCTTAAAATGCCTCCGGAGATGAAAATTCACCTCAGATTGATCGGTAGGAAATGGTAATAAATTCAAACACGACGCCTGCATTACGATCGCCATGGAAAGTACCCTTCGGGGTGGGCAGAGGAGCGATTCCATCCCGGGGCTGGGTGAGTTGTCAAAATAGAGCGATTGAAATTTATCTCACTGCAATCGGAAAGAAATCTACGGGTTTGAACTCACAAACGTAAAGATCTCGCGCTCGATCATGATCGCTGGTTTTGTACAGTACGGTTCGAAGAATAGCAGGTATGTAACCCGTTACGGTGCAGAAGACTAATGCGAGCTTCTTCCTGTGCTGCTCCATTTGAATATCATAATACACACCGAGCGAGCTTTTCATGTGGCGATCGGATGATCGATCGGCGATTTGAATCAGGTAAACGCTCGTGATAATCGGATTAACCCTGTTACCATGAGCTTAGTGGGACAGGTGTAAAAGACGGAAGAGTATAACGAATAAGAATCTCCCCGGCGTTGGATAGAGATCGATGGCAACGATCACCGAGAGATCGATCATTTTAGGAAGCTTAGAAGCTTAGGTTTTGGGAAGTTATGTTTGCTTGATGAAACTTGGAAGTTAGCATTCGTAGAGTGGTCATCAGGGTGTAAGTTATATCGTTTAGATGTAACAAAATTCTCATCCCGAATAATACAGCTTTCCTGAAGAGGACTTGCAGTAATTTTTCAATTACACATAATTCAAAGCATATTAAAACATTGCACGGCCAAACCAAATTAAACCACCTTCGCGAATAGCCCATTTTCTGCGTCGTAAATCAATCAACCGTATGCTACTCGTTTGAAGTGTGCAAGTGATCGCAAGGTCCTCGGCAGTTCAGTATGCTGTGTAAAGAAGTGGATCGGAAAAATATGCAGCCGCAAACAAATCACCGATCGGTACGCAATCGATCCGAGAGGGATTGCGATTGCTGCTTCAGCAGCAACAAAAACGTACCGAACGTGACGAAGCCCGGTGTCGAAGATGCATTCCCGAGCTGCAGGCTGTGAAAGCGCCTCGCTGTAAACCGAAGCCTGCGATAATAATAAATAATAAATAATTATCATAATAATAATAATAATATTATGATCCGTATGCCGTTCGGGTATGTTCCAGTACGAAACAAAAAAAAAAACGGTTTGCATCGTTGCCGCACACTTCCCGAGGCATCGTTGACGACCGGAAGGGATTGGACCCCATGATTGCCCCCGATCGTTGCCCGATGCTGCCCTTTCGGTTTGCCGCGAATCTGTTGCGTCGATCCGCACGAGAGATCCGTCAAGACAAGTCAAGTTAACTCCTCGTCAGGGTGATTTTGGATTTTTCCGTTCGTTGTTCGTTGCCTCTCTGCAGCTTGCCTTGTCGCCCGTCTACCGCCACCGTAACCGAGCAGGACAGAAGGAAGTGGAAGGATCCATTCTGCTTCCAAAACCAACCAGCCCGCCCGTGTAAGAATTATGACCGATGGATGAATGGACCGACGGATGATGGAGAGCGTGCGAGATTCGTTTCGATCGGAGTTCGGGGTCAGGACTATTCACTGGGGGATTCCGGGGGACGAAGAGAGTGCGGGGTTGTACCTGCACCTTCCAACCAACTTCCAACTCGTCCCCCATTCTTAACGCACTGCATTGCAGGGTCCACTTTGGCGTGATTCATTGATTTATGTGCGTTAAGATGATCGATCGATCTGGCCGGTTTGCCGATGGTGGATTAAAACGCGCTGTACTGTCGCGCTGGGCCCTTCAGTGTAATGCGTATCTGGCGTGGGGAAGGTTCGAACTGGAAGCGTGTGTGTCGCTTGCTAGCAGCACGGTCTTTAGAAGCCGTGTGGGTCGTCACGGTTGCACCGATAGTAGCCGGGAATGAAAGTTTTGATTGAGACAATGCGTCGTGTGCGCTGTAGACCATTAAATCGTGTCTGAATGTAAAACAGGTACGTAGCAAAAGGATTTTTTTCCTACGCTAGGTGATCGATCAAACTGCGTCGAGAAATAAGGTATTTTAAGGGTTTTTCTTCCTAAGGTATGACACATTCCATGAAGATATTTTTTTGAATTTCTTGAGAGTTTATTGCGCTAAGCTGGCCTGAAGACTTGTCAATAATGTAAAATTATAATAAAATGCGATATTTATGCTCATATCGTACATAAACTTCGTACAAAGCATACTGATAATGCTAAGAGAAATCTTCACTAGGGGCAGGCAACTCCTCCCTTATTGGGTTCGTATCAATCCAGAACAAGTCGTTTCTCCGCCACACACCAGTTCCCGCCCGTACGAACGATGTATACGTATTCAACACATATTTTACAGCATCACATCATGTCTAACAAGCACAAACAACAATGAAATCATAAAATTTATAATGCTCACACAGCAAGCCACAGCCGCCCAGTGCCTCGGTGTACTTGGGCGGAGGGCTAAGCGAACTACCCCAGCCAGCCCAGCATAATGCGCTGGGGAAGTGTGCTAAAGCTCCTAGCTCGGTTCCAACGATAACGGCGGGCCAGGCGGGAAGAAGTTGAAACCCGCCCGAATGGTGGGTAATAGAAGAAAACAAATGATAAATACCTGTAATAACATTAATACAACGTACGAACGATTGCAGGCAACGAACACGAGGCGTAGCGTGTAGTGTAGAACGAGTGTAGCAGCGATAAAATGAAGGAAAGGAGTTACAAAAACGGAGGTACGGAGCGAAAATACACACTCCCCGACACAACTAGTCAGCGCGTGCAGGGCAAGAGGCAGAGGACGACTATCATGAGGGTAACATCAATGCTCCCCAGAACAGGAGACGCTGTGATTTGATTCGGAGCACGAACGAACCATTCTTTCTGCTCGCCTTTTTATTCGCTCTGCTCTGCTGTCAATGTATAACCAGCCTCCAGGCTCCTAGCTTCACCTCCGTCAGCACTCCGGTGGATTGGTTTGAGGGAAAATAGGCTTTTTCTTAACTGACCAACTTTTATCTCTTTCTCTCTCTCTCTCTCTCTCTTTGTGCTTTTGAGTCCGCTTCACCCCATCGCGCAAGTTTCCGTGGAGTCCCAAAAGCAGCTACGTGCACAGACATTGCGGAGTTATGATTTATCCCGCGCGCGCAACATACGAAAACAAAAAGCAGTACGGTATCTGACCACCTTCACCGCGCCAGGATCGGCCGATCAATGTTTGGATGTGACTGGTATCGCGCGCCCGAAGAGTACGGGCACGTACGTACAATTTATTACTATCAGCATCATTTCCGAGCTGGATCAACGGATGATCAGATGGATCACACGGAACGGAACAACGATCCTTCCCTGGTTTGGCCTGGTTAGCTTAGATCTTTGCTGCGCGAGAAACCTCCATTCTCGGTGAAGTGTTTTCGTATCATTGTTTTAACCTTAAAAATTTGTTCCACTCGTCGGATGCCACCGGGGACTGGCCGGGCAGAAAGGGTAACATATCTTCCCGGACGATATCTTCCTTGTTAGATCTTTACTACCTGGCTGTACCTGGGTGTGGGTACGTGGCGGAATCACACAAATCACGATCAAATTGTATCCGTGAAATGTCCACGAACGAGTACGGCTGCCACCGGTGCAATAAATTGGACATCCGAATGGGGATAGGGAGCCGGGACGATAATTTCAACCCGCTGCGCCCCTTCACTCGTCCACGGTTAATTCGTTCGATTAGGGAAGATGTGCCGGTGGATTGGTTATTTGGTTTTCCGGGCGTCCATGATCCCCGGGACGCTCATGCTTATCATTATTTATGATTATGATCTCATGATGTCAGTTGATTACCTGGTACGCTTTGCAATGACCGTCAAGCGCAACACACTCCGCCACGGCAAAAGCTCGTCAGCGATCGTCGAATTATTGTTCATTTTATTATGCTACAACAAACCACGCTAGTTGTGACCTCAATGTTGACGAATTCGCCAACGATGTAGCAATTGTTCGGGAAAAAGGAATTCAGCTAGATAAAATATTAGCAGTGCAGAATTTACCTTCATTGTCAAGTATACTACACAGGCTCAGTGTCTATACATCGACGAGGAAGAGAACTTTTTTTAACGAGAGTTTTATGAACATAAATCGAAGGCTATCGGTTACTTCCCACAGCTCGGCGAACTAGTCGGTCTCACTACCCCGGTGTGGCATGGGAGAGTAGAGAGACCCCTACACAGCTTATCGTGCGGGAGCTATCGCCAAAGCCTTCTGAACAGCTGTCGAACAAAACGATCATCGCGTATCATCGCCTACATCGAAATCGGAATCCAAAGCAAGCTCCAATTTCGCGTGCGCTTTGAGCACCAGCTAATGGGGTGTGTATAACGCATGGCTAAACTTCTTCATCATCACCGTAGAGCATAGTTGTCGGTGATTCTCTGTTTCTCACACTTTCGCTCCCCCTCCCTGCTGCTGTGCTCATCACTGCCTCGGTAGGCAAACGCATCCCGTACAAGTCATCGGCAAAGTGTCAACGATTAATTTGGAAGCGAGATCACGATGTCCGATCTGGATCCCGATGGCCACTGATCACCATTGTTCGATCGCTCGCACGGACCCGGTACCACCGGCACTCTGGGAAACTCTACGTACTCCCTATCAGCACGATTACGATCGAAATCTATAAATCTACGCATGCCATTCCGGCCTGGAGGTCCTCAACTGAGGGTTGCGGTGCGAAGGCATCCGCGACCATCCGAACCACGGCTGCTGTCATCTCCGATCTCCGATCGCCCGTTCCCGCGTGTATCGAGTGGCAGCAGCACGGTGGCGTTTCTCTCTGTCCAGCACCGGATCGCCATTGCCGAGAACAGTTCCGATGCAGGCAATCCACGGAATTGTTTAATTAATTCAATGTTTATGCCAGTTTTTCTCGCTGGCTTGTACCCCCGAAAGGCCGAAAGGGGATTCTACACGGCCCAAAACCACACCGCGGTATCAGATTACGTGGCAGAGAACAAGTTGTTCTAATCACGAAGCGTGTGGGGACAAGCCGAAAATTAAGCGACGAATGCGGTGAAATAAAAAAATATAAAACACAAGAACTCTCATAAAACGTGTTTAGGCATCAACCGTAGTACCGAGGTGGAATGGGCTGCGCATAGAGAAGAAATGTTCGCCTTCGTACGTCATTCGGAATTCTGAGGCTGAGCGTTGAATTTCCTGGAAACAAGACATCCCAACAGAAAAAAAACCGGACTACAGTACCAATTCATGGGAGTCAACCAGATGGAGAAAAGGCTTTCGATCAAGCAGGTTCAAGGTGTTCCATGTTCTACAGCTAGTTAGCGGGGTTTCGATAGTGAAGCAACATTACTTGCTCACGGTTGGTATCTTAGCATCTCAAACTCCAAATTCGCAGCGTTTCCAAGCTGACATGCAGCGCAAAAATAGCATCTCAACCATAAGCGCCATCAGCGCCACCCAGAATTTATCTGCGCTTTCGAAAAAGCGGACCATCTCCTTAACAGTCCCGAACTTAGCTGCTTGTCTCATACATTCCAATGCCCCATTATAACATGCTTCGCGTTGTATACAATGTGATTTTTGTCACAATCTGCAAGATTCCTGGGAGGAAAAGGCCGAGAGCCAAGAAAAAAACAGTTCTGCGGACACATCAAGAGCACAACCAACTCGATGTTCCATTCATGCCCTTATTCTTATAGCGTACTGAAGCTGCCAAAAACATTGTTAACCTCCTGGTCCTGTGGTTCACTCGCTTGTACCTCGATCGATCGGTAGCCGTTCCGTTTTGGATCCAAATTCCCTTCATCCCACACTGTCAAACTGTGTAAATTTAATTCCAAAAACTCTCCGGCACCGTGTTCCAGTTGCCTGGCGGTGCGCGTTTCATTTTTCCACGGTGGGAACAGAAACACGATCGAATTGCTATCGTGGAGGTTTAGGGTTGGGCCCACGAATGTCACACACACACAAGCGCGGGAGCAACCCATTCAATTCAATTGATCAGTTGGAGGCTTTTCGGGAGACCCCTTTTTGTCAATGCCAGGACGAAATGCGCGTGGTCGCAATGCGTAGTTGATCGGCAGGCGATTTAAGCATCCGGTTTGACGAGCACGCTGGCACAGGACGAAAAGGCCGTTCCGTTTTGCACGGGAAATCACAATAAGGACGTGGCGGACATTCAATCAGCGGGATTAGCAATTGAACGATGGCACTGCCACTGGATCTGCTGATTGTTGTTCCTCCGCCAGAGGCATTGTTTGGGGCAGCCGTATCGCAACGAGCGACAGGTTTAACGATATGTCTCGTTTGTTTTGCACTGCGAAACGACGCGATGAATGTCTTCGGAGCACTCGTGGTTTTTTTGTTTCCTGTTGCCATGTTCTTGCCCCATCTTAAACTTCAGCTACGCATCTCGAACGAGCCAGAGTTGCTTGTGGGGTTGCGAGCATAGCTTCACCTGCAGCTGGTGGATTCAGTCGCTTCAGTGGTGCCTTTTAAGCCGGCATAAAGGTTTGTTGTTTTTTTTAACATCCCTTTCTTTTCCACCCGTCTGCAACGGATGCGCCGTCGTGAAAGCGCCGTAGCCCCACAACCTGAAAAGGCTTCAAATTCAAAAAAACGGTTCCCCATCTTATACGGTAGATTTTGTGGAGTGGAGATCATCGATACCCAAAAACCGGCAAGAAAAACCAAACCACAGTATGCCTGCAGCTGAGGCAACGCCTTTTCAATGGTTCCTTTGCCCCGTTTTTGTTTTCTTCGCTCCAAACGCTCGTGAAACAATATAATTGAAGCATTAAAAACGTGTAATTGACCACGATTAGAATGCACCACGGAATGGTTGAACGTTTGGCCCGTTTGTGGCGGCGTTGGAAGGATTTGCCAAAAAAAAAGTTCGTTCGCGCACGGTTTGATTGATCGTACCGCGCGGTACTTGGGCACAACAGTAGTTAAGAACATTAATCGACACGTTGAAGCGTAAGTTATTCTGTTTTTATTTTCGTTCAATTTTCAATGCAATGCTTAGTGGAATTCGAATGGAATATGTTGTCAGGTAAAAGGGTTTTTTAAAATTTTTTTTTTCTGAATGTGCAATAATTAACTCATCTACATTAGCTGACGGTAGACATTGCCTTTTGCTGGAATGTTTTGAATGTTTGCATACTTTATGCTCACTACACGGTGCACGGTTAATATTTCCGTAAATGGAGACACGGCGCACTACTCGCCTGTTCTCGTAAGCAAAACAGCTGCAATTCCCACCGATCTAGTGCTGCCCGTTCGCGTTTCCCGTACGCGACCGGACCACTTTTCCAATATGGTTCGATGCCCATGTAAAATGCTCAAGGTGTGAAAATGGATTAATTAAGTGTCGATTACCAAAAACCGCTGCTAGCAAATGGCAATAAAAGGAACTGCAACGGGGTCGCTTTCTTGCGCACTGCGGCAGGGACGCAAAGTTATTATTAATTAACCTGATCGATGTCCAGTTTGGCGACGTAACCCATCGAGAGGCTGCCTATTGCAAGGCAATTTTCTCGCCCCTTTCCGGTAGGGGCCCGTGATGCTTATTTCCACACCACGGGAGTACATGGTGGCGTGTTCACGCACTACCAATTAAAGGATGCTTTCCATTCCGATCGTGCGATCGTTCGATGCAGGGATGGCATCGAATAAAGCGGAACAGTGAGCAAAAAAATCCCATAACTGAGCACCATCTAGAAAGAAGGAATTTGGAATACTTCACATATTTTCCCTACCGTAGCGATGGATTTTTTTTTGCGTTCCTGTTTTTATGCTCCGAAGATCGACTATCGATGAAGATCGCACGACATTAACGTGATTGCTATACGTATATAAACTTTTTTTTCCAAAGAGCCATTCTTTTTGTCGCAGCTAGAGAAGAAGTCCATCTCGGGGACAGACCCTTTACAGTGGTGCTTTGGCTATGATGAATCTTAATTAAGAAATGCTGATGCCATTTTGCACACGGTTCCGCATTCCGCAGTACCTATTGGTATAAACGCCGTGTGGTGTTTGCACCACATCATGGATTTCGTACGTGCAACCATGCCCGCAGAAGGGAACGCATGGAAAAAAATGACCAAACACGTTCATGTGCAGCACAAGTGCACAATATGTTAGCGCAAGTGTTCCACGCTGCAACAATCGAACAAAGTGGAGTGCAGTTAATTTCTTCATTTATGGTCGTTTGATTTTTATTAAAGATATGCTGGTTTTGCTTTGTTTCGCAAATGTTTACGTGTGACTGTAAGTGTTCAAACGCATCAAAAGACATTCACGTCCTAAAAGCAATCAGGCTGTCGACGAAAATCCTTTCCGATTAACATCCTTTGCACAGGCAGACTTAGAATGTGATGAACTTTTAAGGTACGTAGAGAAAAACACACTTGGAGCTACCACAAAAAAGCTTCCCAAGCGGAGGAGTTACCCGAGCTGTCATCTAGAACACAACAATGAATTCTCATGGTACTTTTTCTTAGCAATTCTTCCAGCTGGAGCTTTTTTTCGGTGAGCTCAAAATGCCGTATAATTTGGGTTTGTTATTTACGTTTTTGGCTCTCCAATCCACTACCACGTGAACACGAATTAAAGCAGATTGAATGGATGGGTTACATTTAAGCCACATTAAAGTTGTCCAACCGTTGACAGCTTGGTTCGCGTTCCCTTCCTGCTGGGAGTTAACAATTTGCCCACGAAAGAAACTTTTGCCACGAATGGTATAAAAAATCTTAACTCTTCGAGTCAGCAAAGGTGCCTTTATTTATTGTGGTCAGCTGTTTTCCAACCACGTCATAGGTCTTTTTCGGTGGATTTTGTCAACTACTCGCTGTCTGCGGTTTGATGAGTTAAATTTAGTTTATTTGCTGCAAAAGAAAGCGAAAGAGAGAGAAATGTGTTGATTCATCAACACAGAAGCAAATATAACCAAGGCTAACGCTGTATGTCTTGAGACATCAAAACACATCAGCACAACGAACTTTAAACTCTAGCAAGACAGCAACGTTCCCTCCAACATTCGACACAAAAAATTGTCTACAAGCGTTCCGACACTCAACGAGCTGGAGAACCCCCTTTCGGAAGGGGCACCAAGAACGCACCTTTCAGTAAAATCGAGGACCCTTAACAAATCACCTGCCTTCACCTGGCCAAAAGGGAACGCACTAAATGCGAGCCTGAAACACTTGCTGGATTGTAACGAGGACGAATGGAATGAGAAATAAAAAAAAAACAAGCACACTCACACAAACGCTTGCGCACACGCTCCTGGAGCAGCTTACAAACAAGCTCCGGGGCCAGGACAGGTTTCTTTGTGTTGCGTTGCTGTCCTTAATTTATGGCCGTGGTCCTGTCGCTGGCACCAGGCAAAACCGGGACTACTGATCCTGACCAGCGAAAACGGAACCCGCACCCGAAGTCACTGATCCTTACGTCGTCCTTTTTTTTTGTTCTCCCGCGTCAGAATCGCTGAATTCCGTTTTTACTTGAAGTTTTTGGTTTTGTTTTTGATTGAACTCAAACCGTTACCATTACTACTTCGGGCAGTGTTGTTCCGGCGAGCGTGTATGGAGCAAAGGGAACATGATAATAGCAACAACTACATAAAAAGCACACGAATCGAACGCAGACCACCGGCCGACCCCAGGCCACTGTCTGCATGCGACCGTCGCACCCCAGACGTTTGGAACACAAAAATATGTATTTATTATCAGCGAAGGCACGTTTGCTGTCCGTTCCGAGCAGGTGAATGTGTGGTTCTTGCCGTCTTCCTGCCCTGCCGTACTGTCAGTACGCCTCGGAAATTAACATGGAGAATAACGTTGTCTCGGTGTGCGCCTAAATTCATTGCATAGCAGGTTTTTGGACGTGAATCAGTCTCGCCGACACGCTCAGGTTTGTGCCCATTTATCTAGCAACAAACGATAGTGTTTCCGAAAGCGTAGCACTTGATAATTAAAATATTGTGCAAAATGTATAATTACTTTGCTCGCGTTCTATTATGTCGAGTTATAGAAACGGCGTACCAACCAAACACACCAAACTGGCCAAGTCTATCCTTTTTTCCTTGGCGCAAAAAGTACACAATTTCACGAAATTTACATATAACAGTTTAATTAAACGGTGCGTCTTCTTTGCCAGTTAACGAGAACCTTTTTTTTCGCCCCTTTGTCCCGTCGAGGGGGTAAGCAATCGCAGAAAACCCTTTGACATTCCGACACAGTTTCCAACAACCGGAAGTGGAAGGTTCAGTTTTGCAACCACGAAAAAAAGCGACCCAAAGACAACAAAAAGCCACGGTCAGTAAAGAGAAGGAAAAATGCGGGAAAACCAACAGTTAATTTCGTCCATTTTGTTTGCTCAATTGAACAAGCGGTTTTTTTTTTCATCTATATGTACAAAACAGCCTTTGTCATGTTTTGGCCCGTTAAGAATACAGACAGACTCCCTTTTTGGAATGGACGGCTTCAATCGAGTGACGCATTTTTCTGCATGTCGTCTAACATTTTCCCCGCCGTCGTCAAACACGCACAACAACAAGAAGCCCCAACCGTTTCGCATTTCCGTTGTAATGTCCCGCATATCTGTAGGGTTTTTTTTGGGTTCGTTTTTTCGTTATATTATCCTCAGCCTTCCGTTAAGTAAATCGTACTCTTGCTGTTGACCCTACCGATTTGAAGAGAAACACCATTTGCGTAGGCTATCCGGTGGACAAAATGAACGTTTTTTTCTGTACACACTCACACGCACAACAAGGAGCAAACAGGGCTTTTGTTCGGTTTGTCCGCCCTTTGGCAATAAAGGCGGCAACAGCGTATGCAATTATGATGTATGTATATCCCTCCAAAGCGATGTGAATTATTTGGGGCATTGAAGCGGCACAGCGGCATCCTGCTGCAGGAAATAATGATTGGGGCAAATGCATTACAGAGCGAGAGAAAATAAAACACTACATCATTACCACCCCTAAACACCATTATGTCCTGCGATAGGGGTTTGTATCTTGTCATCGTTTATTGTTTAGTCACTCCTACCAGCTAGCCTAAGGGATGTTATGTGCCTGAACGGTAAAGGGAATGGTTGCAAAGCACATAAACTAAAACATCCTTCGACGGCCATCTTTTTCGCGCCCGACCCGATTGACTCAGCAAACAAAACAAAGTAGCGTTTCCGTGTCGAGAAGAATGAAAAAAAAAACGCACTCATACTGCATCGTAAGTGCCAGCTGCCTGAGTGCCCAAAAGAGACGGACATGGGTGGATTTTACCTCCCATAATTCCCATACGGAATGAGAGCAGTTACGATAAGGATCTGGTCTTTGCTACCGGATACATATCCACCCGTTTGTCGGTTGTTCAGTGTGTTTGGAAAGTTCTTTCGGCTGCTTCTCGTATGATACAACTTCAACCACCCGGTGGTTAATGATGGTTTCGCGCACAATGAATCCCTCGTTTACCGAAAGGATGCATACGAGACGCATTGAGACAAAAAAAAAACACAGGAAAACCCTCCAAAATGTGATTGTGAGTGAATTGTATCATTTGCCCCGTGATGCTAGCGGTTGACATTTAACAGTAGCCCATCCGGTTCTCCCCTGCACATAGTAAGGCAATTGCAGCAATATGTTCCAAACATCCCTCAAGGGATGTTTGCAGCGAATGTCCCTCCAGAAATCTTACCACGGCTCACTCCACACGCACACAAAAGAACTAGGGCGTTTAGCCGCTGTTAAGCCGATTGACGCAACTCCGATCGGACCGGGTAAGATAAGCGACCAGAAATCGTCGCTTAGCGCACAGGAATTAAAAAAAAAACCACCATCAGGGGAGAAAATCCATCTCACCATCCGTGATGAAGCGGGTAAGCAGCATGTATCACATTTATTTGTTTTTCAAGCCCCCTGTTGCAGTACGGCAGGGTTCAAGTTTATTGCAGCAATTGAAAGTTTGCCGAGGGAAGAGATTTGCCCAACGGCTCAATCGATTTCACGCAAAGATGGCGCCGTAAAACATGGCTCAGTGCTGGGTACTGTGGTCATTTACGAATCTACACAGACTCCAGAGAGTCGGCCTGTTAGCTATTACCCTCAGCAAGGACACCGTGCTGGGTATTACTCGATTAGTCAACAATCGTCAACCAGGCACTGATTTCCTGCGGAGACTTTGATGGGTTTGAGCGAGATAAGCTCACATTCTAAACGCTTCATTTCCGATTCTCTGATCGCCTTGATAAGAGATGTTTCTAAAGGGGTGTTTTTGTTTCGTCCTTCTCCTGGAAGTACGGGCCCTGGAGTTGGAATGTTTGGAATATTTGCCCTAAGCGCTACGGAAAGCGAACGCTATTAGTTTATAGAGTAATGGCGAAACAGCGATTCAATTTGTACAATCTGTTCCTCGTCGTAAAAAAAACTAAGCCATTTAAATGTGTAGTTCCTACAGTTTGCCAACCCACAGGCAGAAGAAACAATGCAATCAATCTCCAGAACTCGTTCCCACCCGTCCCACACGGTGGCTTAAAATATGGCATGCGGTAAATGGATGGTTGTTTGTTTGTTTTAGTTAAAATTTTATACCCATCGCTGATAAGCCGTCCTAACTGTTTTACACTCCCACAGGATCGGAACCGGCTACCGGGTGGTGGGCTCCAATTCCTCCACGTCCAATTGCGTCGCGTGTTACAAGATGGTGGGCGCATGGTATGACACACCATTCGCAACCAGCCGAAGCAAGGGAAGGTGAAAAATGTTGCTCAACACCGGGAGTACGATTAATAATAATGGACTAGTGCTCGGTACGGAACGAAACGCGCATGGGGCACCACAGCAGTGTGCCGTTTTGGTGGGTCGCTTGGGGCGTGTGAGTCGAGGTGGCAAAAACTAGGCCAAACTAACAGGGAACCTCGGTGCTGCTAAGGCCAAACCCTAACGCACGCACCACAGACGGAAGGCGCTTGTGTGTGTGTGAACTGTGCAGCCGTGCGCTAATCGAAGCTGATATACATTACATTATTTAATTTAATTTATGTTAATAGGAAGCGAAAATGCCAAAATCAAAACAAAGCACAAACACAACCACACTGCTGGGGCAAGGGAAAAAGGGAAAAGTTGCGTCGAGGATTCGTGTTTTGCAAAGTGTTGGTGTTGCCTTTTTGGTGGAGGGATGATTACACTTACAGGGGTTTTGAGTTGAAATGGGATAGTGGGAAAGTAGAAACCATGTCTGGATTCGCTTCAAGCTGATCTAGAATTCGTCGAGGTAGTTCTGGAATCCTTTCCACACGCTGGAACTATTGCGAGTTACTATCAAATCTGTTCAAAGTTCTAGTTCAACTTGAAGAGAATTGACAAACGGTTTCAACTTTGCCACTTCAACTCACATACCCTGTATGTATATCAAACAACAAGTTTAACCTTCCCTAGCACCAGGAGTAGCTTTGGCCGCGACTATTACAATTAGCAGCGTTGAAGGGGAAAAAATACGAGAGACCTTTACTGCCCATTTCGGCAAGGGTATTCAGAGGAACTTCGCTGGTTAAGAGTGTAGTTGTGTGATTGTAATTATCACCAGTCTCGGTGAAGGATCAACTGACCGCCAAACGGACGCACGAAAGCAAACCTATCCAACCGTTACATTCGACACTGGTGAGGGTGAGCTAAGGGTTCGAAACCATTGGATGAAGGAGTCGGGACGGAAGCTTCAAGCTGCACGGGGGCCAAGTCGTAGAAACGAAAACGTCACGCACAAAGCATGGAAATTGTATTAACGTCTACTGCCCGATGGGAATGGAAAGCACACGGAAAATGTGCTGTTGGACAGCTTTCGTCCACGCGAGCTCTTTCTCGCCCTCTATCTAGCCCCTGTTTTGCATTGTACCTTTGAGGTACGGTTTCGAGCACAATTTTTCGTTACATTGTTGTCCAGTCGTCCTCCACCATACCCAGGCTGCCGAGGTAACCCATCCCATTGGCCGGCAACGGACGGTACACCCATGTGCTGCCCAAGTATCAATTTGTAATAGGTTATGTTTTACTCCAGTTTCAATGGTGATGGCAACGGTATTCATTTGTTTCCCGGTCCAACGTCCGCAACAACAACGCGAGGGCGGGAAAAAATGGCGTCCAACAACCAGCACGCACCCGCGGTGGTATTTTCCTCCAACCCAACACGCAAATGATGTGATAGTGGACGGTTTTATCGATTCACAAGCGGTCACTCACCGCGGTAGTAGTTTCCATCGACCCGGGAGGGGTGCTAGTGCTAGTGGGATTATTACCGAAATATGCTGATGAAATTGACTCACCATGGCCGACAAACACACTACCCTGCGACCGCGTGCGACATACCGTCGTGCGACGCGGTTTTTCCCTCCATTTCCTTTCCATTTCGTACGAGCAGTTCACCTTTCTCTGGGTATTCTCTTCCTTTTTTTTCGTTGTGGGTAATATTTTCCCACCTTTTGTGTCTTTGCTATCCAAACTTCCCAACCCGTCGTGTTGTTCTCGTCACGGCGATTGCGAGACGCTAACCGGGACGAAACGTAATGGAAGGATATTTAACGCATTTTTAAGATAACTGTCGCTCGGCGGAACTTAACAAATTGATCGGAAGAGGAACAATGTGCGCAGCTCGTTAGACATGAACATTACGTTACGATAGGGAAAGTGGAACAAAGTGTTCCTGTTTCGGAATTCTAGAATGCTAACCGGTCGGGAAATCGTGGTGAATTGGTGAATAAATTAACGCTGTGAAGCGAAACAGTTGGTATCGAAATTTTGACACTTCATGACATCGATGCTATGATAGCGTTACGGTAACACAGCCATTCGTGATCTTTCCGTTTTCGTGGACCATTTCTAAGGTTTCGAGGTACCTATTCCCAGATATCAAATCATTCCAGCTCCATAAAGAAATATCAATAGTACCGATCAGCGTGTCATCGCGACGCCATTTCGTGATGCGTCCGTTTGGACACCTTTTTTGGAGCTTTGTTGAGAATTCTAAAGACGCTTGTACATGACGCTAGTTCGTTGCGAAACACGCACCACGTCAAATCGTCCCGTACCGCAACTTCCAATTGGTTCTCAGACGGCCGGTGTATTGTGCGTCGATCATGGAATTCTGACAAGCAGCCCCCCGAAAAAAAAAAGAGCACACTCGTTTCATGATCCCCAATTTCGGTCGCATCGAGAGAATGGTTGGAATTCATAAATTTTCCCAATCACACTTCACCCCGGCGGTCGCGATCCTTTTCGCGCTATTGGCTTGCACTAGAGGGGGGGCTTTTAATCACATGTCCAAATACTATGCTCCGCTTCCCAAGGTTTTTGGTCGGACGGGCACATCGACGCAATGGCAAGAAAAAAGCATGATCCACTTCACAACGCTTGTGCGATTGCAATTTGCTAGCCACCGTTACCGTGGTCAACGCGACGAGTCTGGTTTCGGGCAAAGTATTTGCGAACGTGTCTCATGAAAATTCCCTTCTGATATCATTCCACAACCTTCAAAATCAATACGCCAACTCGCAGGCGAACTGCAAAGGTTGCGCCTGAATACCTTACAAACGGTCAACAAAAAAGCAGCTCTCTTGTTGGGGCTCATTCCTCTGCCGGGCTACGTCAAGCAGGCCCCGCGTAATAGGAAACCATAATCAACTCGAGCGTTTATCATCTCCTTCCTGTTGCAACTCGGCTCGAAACTTTGTCTCGATTCGTTAGCTGCGATGATAAATGGACTGCGATTGACTGTTGGCGTATGTTTGTTTTTATCCGTCAGAAGCCCTTTTGCTTTTCCGGAGCTTCTGTCGCGAAACATTTTTCGCGTGGCAACTCGACGGGATCAAGCAGTGCTGGGGAGTTACGGTCCACACCACCGATCGCCATCATCGCGGGCTTCGATACCGTTCATAAGCCTGGCTTGGATGATCATCCAAGAGCGAAAAAAAAGTAGTACCCTCCCCGCAAGTAACGCAAGAACGGGTAACGCAAACAGGTAGGAACGCTTCACGCTATCTGAGACCTGTCTCGTTAACAATAAACCCTATCGCTTACACATGTATTATGTGCGATGAGATCGATTCCGATCAAAGGAGTGATCAAGCGTTGGTATGTCGTTTTTCTTTAGCGCAGCTCGTTGTAACGTTTTGCGTTTTTTTTTGTTCATCCCTCTCATCGTTTTTATCTATCAACCTTACTGCTTGAACGTCACCTCAGCGCGAGTCGGCACGCGGAGGAATCGCATCATAAATTTTGATGCATAATTCCTCATGTTGAGTCGGGGAGGGATTTTTTTTTTATCTGCAACGAATTCACCACCATCCAGCTCAAGTCAAGCTTGTCCGGTATGTTCCGTTCGCGCTGAACGCGTCCTGTGAAATCAAATCAAAAATTCATCTGTCTGATAGTTTGCTTGCTGGTGGCAGCGAAAAGAACCGGCACATGATGAACGCCTCATGGCATGATCTGGCCAGCGGTTCATAGTTTCTCTTTCAACTTTGTCCCTGTTGCGCAGAAGTGTCGTTATCATTGTACTGCTTTGAAGCCTGTTTCATGGTGCCATTTATTTTGCCATCCCCCATCCCCACCCCATCCAAACCCCATGTCCTTCCACAGCGTCGGCGGTCAGTTATTTAATTTATTATTTATTTATTACATTTTATATGATTCGCGCGACTGCATTGTTGTTTATTCGTGCATCCATTCGTTTAGGTTTCTTTGCAATGTTTTTTTTTCTGTTTTCTTATCCTTTTCATCCCGTTTTTGTGTCCATATTCCATATCATAAGACCGCTTGTTTGGCTCGTTCACGCCATGCGTTTTGTCTTATCTGTTTGTTTTACTTTACTGCGTATGCGTTCCGGGGCTTTTCTCTCTTTCTCTCTCTCGTATTTGTGTTCTTGGTTTTGATTTGGTTGTTTCTTTTATTTTTTGTTTGATTTTGTTGTTTGTTTTTCGTCGCCGTGTGCAATACATTATGCTGCAGCATTTTCCTGTATGAATTGTTTCAGTTTGTCATTTCGGTTGTTTCTTCTGGTCTTCGTTTGTTTCGCGCGCGTAATGTTTGTCCAGTTCACTTTATGCGGCGAGCTCGTTTATGCGCCGGGGCTTACTACTTCGCTGGTCATTCCGTCCCGCCCGCATCCCGCACTTATCGGTAAGATGGGCAGGTTTGTGTGGGGTCTGCCACATCGAAACACACACACACACACACACACCAAACGCCAGCCACAGTGTCTGTTCCGATTTATGGCACAGCGCAAAAACCGTGCGTCAAACATGACTTTGACAGCCGAAGCGTCGCCGTGTCGCTTCTCGGAAATATGTTCACCTGCCCCCCTCACTACCCTCCGCTCCCCTTTTCCTCCCCACCCTCCTCACGTTATCGTCCCAGCATCCCGAGCCGCGGTCTTGGCCGATGGCGATCGCCTGCGGGTAGTGTTGACAAAGCCGCCGTTCCCGTGCAAATCCGGTGCCGTTTTCGCACCGTTTCATCGCGCGCGCCGGTCCCAGTAAGAGTCCGCACCGTTCGACCTCCTGGAATTCTTGAATTTATTACATTATGATTTCTCGTTCTTCACTAACCCTCAGGCGGATTGGTTCGCCGGGCGGTGGTAAGATTTTTTTTTTCCTTTCTGACGGAACACGATGCGCCGAGAAAGAAACCCAAGCCAAAGCCTGATACGATGTACCTGGGGGATGCTGTGCGACTCGCAGATTTATTGATTTTATTTATGAATTATTAAAATCCAATAAATAATGGAGTGAAAAGTGTGATCGCGGAAGCTGAGCGGGGTAGAGTAACTGGACCCTTTTTACCATTGACAAACGGCTCAGTTCCCGTAAGGGAATGGACGGCTTCTGTTGTAGCCGGTGTAGCGGTGGTACGATGGAAAAAAAATATATTTATTTGATATTTTGTTCCCTGTTTGCTTCTGGTTTCGTGCCAGTTCATTGAAGAACTTTTGCAAAACTTGTTAAAATGGAAAAATGGACGAAAAACGGATTCGCTGCCGCAATTTTGATTGATGGGATCGCACCGATCGACAAAGCGTGATATCTGCACAGTGTTGGACGCAGTTTGGTCACTTGACTGATTTGAATTGAATTAGATTCATGATTCATGAGTGGCAAACTGTGTGTCACCAGCCGAACCAAGTGTTTGGTATGGCTTTTGGAGGAATATTTTCGACTTGGGTGGTTTTGAGTTTGATTTTTTCCAACTTTGAAGATGTATTTATTGATGTAAACTATTTAAATTGACGGAATATTTTTGACAGGTTGCTACTAAGCTAATATAACATCAATCAGAGTTTCGGACCATTTGAAGCAATATCGTCGTAAGAGACACAATACAATCGTGTACTTAGAGCAAATCTGATTTCAATAAATGACACTCATCAATTATTTCCGACCGGATATCCCAAAGAAACAGAAGTTAACATTCCTGAACGAAGAGGTTACGAATTCTTGTTACTCTTGGCTGCCATCTGTTTTCTCCCCCCATTGCGAACGATCAAGTAAACGAAGATGGTACAATAATTGAAGATTGGTGGATGATTGGAATGAAGCATTAAATGCCCCTTTTCCGGACATAGCTGTATAAACCAACAATGCAAACATTTCCGTACGTTCATTCACTGTTGTACCCTTCGGTCTCTTAAATACGCCTCAATACCTCGATCGATATACCCTCACCCGATTGCTCCGCGTCCGAACAGCTCGCTTTGGGTGTCGGATTAATCGAATCCCAACAGATCAGACAGCAACACCACACCAACCATTCAGATTAAGAAGAAAGGTTGAAACCTCACCGTACGAGGTGTAAACCGCACAAACCACGCAGCACTAACCCGCAAACCACCGTAGCCCAACCATTCAACATCACAAAATTACATGCTTCGTGGCGAATTAATGCCGCGCACTGCCAAGGCACTGGGGTAAAGTCAATTATTTAATGATACTTAACCACGTGTGTTAACCGAACGGTTGTACGGTATGTGGCAGCGGTGCTGAAATGAGTAGAATATTTCGTTCCCTTGACCGAAATTTTCTGCTTTCCAGCTTTTTTCACCACCGATGGAGATGCTTTCATGGTAGCAGAATTGGATCAACACGATTAAAAGCTTCTTCCATTTTTTTCTTGAAACTATTCTATCAATTTGAGTTCGGTTAATCAAATTAGCTTTCGGCCCAATCAAAAATTCGATGAATGAATTTTCACTTACCACCACCACCACCAAACACCAGTGCGCAGTTTCATTGACAATCTTTGGCGGCTTCCAGGGGTCTTTCGGAGCAGCTCTAACGAAGACGTACGCTCGATGGCTTGACGTTTCGTGGCGTACGACTTGATGTGCTACACGCGCTTCACGCGGGAAGGCACCGAGTTAATCGTCTTACAATTTAAATCAATTACCACCTCAAATCAGGCTCAATTATCACATCTGGCTTTGGTGGTTCGGAGCAAATGCGAAGGAGATAGAAGAAAAAAAACGAAGTAGAAGCAGCCACTCCAAAACCCGGTGGAACGGTGTGCTTTTTGGAAACTGCAGCATTACGCGGCTGCGTTCCGGTCCAAGATCGAAGAATGTTTCGATCTCAGATCTTCATTCATAAGTAGCTTATAATAATAGCAATAATCTTCCAGAAGGGGATCCTATCTCGCCTGGCGAGATCGGTTTTGGGGCGTGAGGCTAAAAGCGGGGTACGCGGCAAACGGGGCAAGGTAAAACCGAAAAAATACACCACGACATGAACGATACGATAATGATGAATAATTATCATTCGCTCGTTTCTGTTCGCTTGCAAACCCCGGACCCGTTTCGGTGCGGACGAAATGACGAGATTTGGGAAGATCTTTTTCTTTAATGTTATTGCTTTTAACTCTCCTGCCTAAAACATGCACTTACGGAGGGTGATTTAAGACGGTGTTGTGCTCTGGACATTGCAGAGCGCACGCAGAGAAAGGATCGCGTAATGAAGGGACCGACCACAACAACCAACACCAAAGAACATCATCTCGATCGCTCGATCGGTACAGGTGCAGGAAGAGAATTGAGCGATCGAATTATGCCAGTACCTTCGACCGTCGGGTTCCACACGATCGGAGTTTCACCCGGTTCCCCAACGAGAGTCACTCGGGGTGGTGCCGCGCACTGGGGTGGCGTGTGTCTCACGTGATAATCACTTTAATCAGCTTGATTTCATCGCGATCGAATCGGTTTGATTTATTTTATTTATGTTGCTGCTCTTTTTTTCCCCCCTATCGACGTTCCGACGTTGCTCCGACGACCAGGCCTTCATTGAACGGTGGATAGCGGATCCGTGTTATTTCCATTCCCCGTTTTTCCCTCCATGCACCCGCCACCTTTCGGGGGAATTCCATCTGGCAGGAGCACAATACGTCTTCTAAACGGGAGTTGATGGAACGAGGGGAGCAGAAGCGGGAGAAGCAGTCCCGGGAGATACGGTGCGGGGCTAACGAGTGCAGTTGGGCGCCTTATACCGTGGGCCGGACGGAAGCAGGTCACAATTCAGACATCAAATCAACATAACAGGAGGATGTCGTTTGTTCATAAGCATAAATAATCCATTCTCCGCCCGTGCTCCGTCGGCCCCATTCACCCGTACACGGTCGGTACATATTGGAGCAGAACGAAATGAACCACCCGTGGCCGTTTAATGCTTCGGCGTGCTTGTTAATTCCTTTTTGTCCCGAAACATTCTCCACCGTCATCACCATCAGTGCCGTCGTCATCGTCAGCATTTCTATCGGTTGTCGGTTTGAGATGGAAGTGTTCCTTCCGTTGGTCATAAATTGGCCACGCTGGCGCTTCAATGAAGCGTTGTCTCGGAGTTGGTGTGTTTGTGTGAATTTTGTGCTTGAGTGTGAGTGTGTGGACGAACAAAGGTACAACATTTTATGTCCGTTTTTCTGTTGTTGTATGCTGTTGATCCTTTATGAAGCGATCCGAAACTGAAGCATGCGCATGAGGGACGTGGAGTGTACATTGAATACCTTGAGTACCAAAAATCGATGAATCAGACTAATCGACAACGGTTGACCAAAGGATGGACAGACCTGTAGCGTTACAATATTAAAATATATTACCTAAACCGCATAACACCAAAACTGTCATGAATAAGTGTATGGGTAAAAATATCACGAATTCTATCTCCATACCTCTTCGTAACTCGAATTACACCACCAAGTTCCGCAAGAACAGGATCTTCATGTAACAACAGGGTGTAGCACTAGAGGCCCGAGGTTATCTAATTAAACAATAATTCAATGCAAGCGAAACCGAAGTTTTGCAACACCGTACCCACAAAAGGGCAGATTTAGGTTCGAGGCACATTGAAAGAGCACCCGCCATTACGACACCGCGACCAGACATTGGTCCAGCGGCTAGACAACCAATTGGGCGATTGGACCGTACCACAGGGACGCGAAGTACCTTCGACAAAAGCAACTCCATCCTCGCCGTCCGCTCGATTTGCTTCCTAGCCCCCCCCTGAAGCTAAAAGTGCCATTTTGTGATGGTACTCCAAGGGTTCTCCGGTTTTTGCGAAACACCGCAAGTGATGGTGGACCGCGAAATCTCCTCTATATGCATGTCCGCCGGCTAGTTGCGGCCACAACTGCTGCAGAGGTGGAATTAAGTAATAAAAACCTTAATAATAGACAAACAGGTCTTGGCCGCTCTATGTACACCTGCAGCAAAATGGTTCATCCCCTGAGGGGGTGAGATGTTTGGCCAGATTTGGCCGGACCACGCCAAAGCAGAGGCACCTCTGTCCATCCGGTTTCCAGTGGATGGGTTTACGTTTGCTCACTTCCCGCGCCGTTTTCGTGGGCTGTTCTACAGAACCGGAACTTTTCGGGGGCTTGTACCAGTGTTGCAATAGCGGTGGCGTTTATGCAAAATGCATTGCATGCAGCTCGAAAATCAAACACCTCACCACACATTTATTATAATGAAACCGTAAATGTATCAGCACGCAACGAGCGTGTACGTCGACTCCTACACGAAAGCGAGAAGCCTGTTTGAAGCGAAGAACCGGGCGACACAAATGCCATTTGCGGACTCGGATTCGGACTCGGACTTTTACCTCGCCGTACTCGTTAGTGCCCCGGGGATCTGTCCCTTTAGCTGCGAGCCAGATGCACTGCAAAACGCAAACCGAACTGCATCGTTATGCAACCAAGCTGCGATAAATTGTGTGGTGAGGTTGAATTTCGAACCATTACTTCGAAAACCGAACGTCGGGGGTTGCACTCCCGTTTTCAGTGACTGGAGCCGACCCTGTTTTCCCTCACTACACGAGTGTCAAAATGAATGTGTGCAAGGTGCAGCTGGTGCGCATACGACGCCACCAAGAAGTGGTCGTAGGGTGGCCGTTGGTAATGGTGGGCATTTTGATTCATTACGGAAAATGACCGGTCAATCATGAACACACGCATTCGGCCGTGCAATCGCATCGTTTCCCGATCGGTGAAGGTGTGAAGTGGCGTGTCGATCAGTTGTAGCTTTAAATGGTGCTTTTACGCTTTTATTATCCCTTCGTACGCGATACGCTGAGGGTTAGAACGCGCGGCCCGGCAAACCTTGTAACCGGAGAATCGCTCGGTATAGCTGGAACTTTCAGCAGAACCACTGCCGGTGTTGGTGCGGAAGGATACGATTACCTAGCTGATAGATCGTTTAGGATAGCAGCTTCTGAAAACATCAAATCATCAATCGTTTTCTACTTCCAATCAACCAATCGGCCCGATTGCTGAGGCTTTTGCATCCTTTCGCAGAGACCCAACGTTCGCGCGAGTTCTGATGTTCTCGTGTGCCCATTTTGTGTTGACCATAAGTAATAGTTAGCGACACACACACACACACAGAGGGCCAACGACAATTGCGGTGGGTGTGGTGCTGGTTGCGCCACACAACTGTATCCGCGGATATTATGCGCACAGCAAACAATTGACAATTACTTCATGCCAAGTGCAATTGTGTGCAGGACGGGGATGGGTTATTCAACATGGCATGGCGCACAACGAGGCGCTCAACAAAAATACATCGTTGAATGCCACCGAGATGCACATTTTGTCGTCGGTTACATTGCGTGTGGTGGTACGTTTTACAAACGATGCAAAAAAAAAACAACAACCATCCGCTAACAAACGATGCTGATTGCTGAAGAAACCCACTCGTTGTGGCGTCCTGTTTTCTGTTTTTTTTTGTTACTTCATCCGCCATTAGCATTAGTGGGTGATGAGCGCGTGGTAAGAAATGCATACGGTGGTGTTGCGTAGGGCACGTCACGCTATCGATCGCGCACCGGAGTCGGAACTCGCGCGCGCGCGCCGCACAGTGTAGGTGCCAAGCTCGCTAGCATCGAAACCCCACATTAAGCAATAAACATCTGTGTGTTATTATAAAATAAATACCCCAAAATGAAGCTAATAAAATAATAGGCCTACCGATAGGGAAGTTGTAGTACACGGGGAGGAAGGAGTCATGCAGCTTTTGTTTTTTCTTACTCTCCCTCTTTATTTCACGCACGCACGCATTAGTTCGTATGCAATTTTGCAGCCACGCGGGAGGTCACACGCGTCGCCGTCTCGGGAGCTAGCCGAGAATGCACCGAGAACTGCTGCAATTCTTCTTCGACTGGGCGCGCGTGCACGCGGCATCCATTCCGCAACGGGAAGCCACTGGCCGGTTCCCCGGTACCAACGCGACCAATTGACGGTCACCAGTGTGAAGCGGGTTCGGTCAAGCGCCACCATCGCCACCATCGGCTGCATGCATGCATTTTCTGCACAACCGCAGCGCATTCTTTTCGGCGACCCGCGCGGCGTACAGGGCAAACGGCGTCGCAGTATTATGTAAATATTTAATGAATTAATTGAGCGCCAGACATCGAGAGATTATGTTCTGTCGCCTTTGTCGGCTGCATTCGGTGGCCTCCTTATTTTTTTTCCCTTTTCCCTCGTTTGCTCGCTGTTGCTGCGTACTTTTACGATACCGTGTGCCATTTGCCGTGCCTTATGGTGGACACGGAGCGGCACGAAACTAATTAATGAAGATGAAAAATGAGAGTGCGCTACCCTTCAAAGGGGTGTATCATTTGTTGTTCTTTCACTGCTGCGAGCGCGCGCGGTCCGTTCCGTCAGTGCGCCATCAGTTTGATGTCAACATTCCGAAGAAATGGTCCGCTCCTGTGTCTCCGCTCGACCAGGAAGCCCTCCGTACGGCTGTCAGCTTGAATAAGGGCAGATTTATACAGCGCTCAGTGTGTGCAAATATGATGCATGCAGCAGTTGATCAATAAAAAAACCCACCGGCTCTGTTGCCGCAATGGGGCTCCATTTCAAAGGCATCCGAAAGGTTCCCAGAATTCCGCTGGCTGTTTGCCAATTTTCCAACAAAAACAGTATCCAGTTTTCAATTAATCGTTTTTAAATACATTTTCCACGAATGCTCGCTGCGTGCAGTTGGAGCACTGGGATAGTTTCTCGCAGAGCGGCGTCCATCCGGCCGCGAGTTTGTTAAAGACACATTAACATTCATGACCAAACCATCAATTGACACCTTCCCGGACAGGCTGGTACGTGTGTTGAGTTTTGCGCGCAGCTAGAAACCTTTTCACACGAATGTCCGCGATGCTTACGGAGGATGTGTTTTTCTGGTTTGCTTTAAAATTCGATAACCATTGCAGACGTTTGCACTTGGGAGGAGTTAAAAACCGTCCACCGTCTATCAACCCTTCCGACTGCACATAATACACCGGTGGGGCAGTCGTGCCGTACAGAGACGAAGAGTTATGAATCCGTACGGCGGCCGGCGGCAAATTTATTCCGTTCGACATTTTGCGCGTCGTTCTCGGGTGCTCAGTGAAAAGCCCGGGCAGACTGTTGGCCCATTCCCAACGGCCCAGGTCGACCGGTCAAGCGGTACGCGCGGCCAATAATAAATTATTGATAAATTATGAGAACCCCAACAGCTCTCTCCCTACCGTTTGGATGCGTGCGAATGTGCGTGCGTGGTGAGTGTGGTTTATACAGTTGGGTGAGATTCCGTACTTTTCCAACCGGCGGGTGTTGCCTTTTTCCATAATGGCCCCACAGCTGTGCCTTTCCCAGGCAGGCTATTCGGGGTGACTTATGGGATTTTTTGTTCTTCGTTTCTGTTTTCAGCCATTCTTTTGTGGCTTTGACATCTCGTAGGTGCCAAATATTACAACCCCGCGAATGTCGGCAGCTTTGCGCGGTCCAGCAAAATGGGAAACTAGTCCCAAGAAATAATCACACACCAAAAAAAAGGGCCCAACTCAAAAAACGGACCGTGTTGACTCCTGGCCGGTTGCGTATTCATTACGTGTGCTTGATTTATGAATTATGTTTCTTTTCGGCTTTATTACTCCTTTTTGTTGGTTAGCTCTCGAGGTGTAGTTTCAAGTTGTCCATGTTGTTCTTCCATTCCTGAGGAGGGTGGACATCCGCCACACACACACACACACGCATCCCCGAAAGGTGCGAATGGGTGGGGGGACGAACATGAAATCCATCCGATGAGTCTTTCGTCGGCAGATTTCGTCTACTGATTGGGCAATGGGGCAACAAGGGAACGAAACCTTCATGCGCAAAATCCCGAAAACAAACCAACAAAACCCCCCCTCAGAGCGACAGAGAAGCGTGAGAAAAATGAAGAAATATTACCGAACACATATATTCCTCAGCACCCACCAGCGGGGCGACAGTTCGGAAGTCCCTCTCGCATGTCAATGACTTGATTGTACAAAATGGCGAAACGCAACGGATTCCGTTTGGTCATGTACAGCCAGCATCCGTTTTGCGGCGATCGTAGCTCTTTCATCGTTATGTGCACACCAACATTAAACAAAATATGATATTCTTCCCAGTCAATGTGCAAGGGAGCGACGTTTTTTTTTTCGATGCTTCATTCAACGATGAATTTCGAAGTTTATTAATAACAATCGCAAGAAGTAAAAATCAGATTTTTTATTCATCTGCTCACTCTAACCCCTTTCAGGGGAGATCGTTCTGAGAAGCGCTGTATTAAACAAATACACTCGCCCCTATCCCTATCGTTCTTTATCGTTCTCCATTCCCCTCCGGAGCGATCCTTAACTCACGGAGCAGAAATAACGATAAATTTCTCAATATAATACGATCACAGCGTGGGGCCAAAAGCGCTCGGCTTCTTTACCAGGGCCACAGCTCGCCCAGCAGCTTACGAGCGTCCCACCAAGGGTTGACAGTTGTGTATTGGTTCGATTTAGCCTTCCGTTTACATCACTTCCTGCACGCACCTTCCACGTCCCAGCTCCGACCGCAGTTAAGCCAAAGGTGGCGATTGCACCGTAGCACCTGGTCATAATTTTGCTCCTATCGTACACCACTGGGGGTCCGCGTGAAACATAACAGCGGAGCGAAACAAGGTAAAAGCCCCACAATAACCACCATTTTACAACGGTACGTTCGCTAAACTAGAATGCGCACTAATTTATAACTTAGATACAGTACTGAACGACCTTCCGTAACGCCCGAACTCTTGCCGTGCGTAAATCGGCAGGATACCGCCACGAACAATGGCCAGTTCTGCAAATGGCCACCGTAGAAAGATGGCTGTTAAGCATTAAGCGTTGTTTGCGCGCCGTTCTTTCATGAAAAAAAAACTTTTCAAACTCCGTGCGCTGCCTTTTTCCCCCCCCGAATGATGTGTCAATTGTCGAGAATGACGCACAAAGGCGATGAGCTTTAAAATATGCTGCACCATTGTTTCCCCCGGTCCTGCAAGCACTCGAACACCCCTTTCGCTGTGCTGAGCTACATTTCGAACCTATTTTTAAATGATTCCGTTTCGCTTCTTTTGACACTTTGATCTTTTCAAATGCGCTTCTGGCCGATGATGATGGCCAGGGATGGTGCACATTTGAACCCGAAAAAGAAAGGATTCTTGGGATCTTTCGGTGTACCTAGATTCCAATTTCACTGATTTATTCTGTCTGCTGCTTTGTTCAATGTGTTTGGGGGTGAGCTCATTGGAAGTGAACTGACACCTTGGCCTTCTTTCTTCTACCAAGCTTTTGTGACTCGTAAAAAGGCTTTGTTTGAGCACAATATTTCTTAGGCGTTACAGTTTTTTTTTTGTTTTGTTATTGAAATTGGATCACACTTTTGTTGAAAGTGTTGCCCATCTGTTAAGGTATCGATGTGTTTAACCACTTTGTGACAGCTCCAGTGTTGTAATGGGACAAAAAAGAGGCGAGTTCGGGAAATGTTGCAGGAATGGCTTGGCTTGGAAATTGGTTACAATCAAACCACGAAAAGCTGGAGGTCGCGCCCAGCAGTGCTCCGTAAGAAGGGAACAAGTACCGGAACTTGTTCGCTCACCTGAAATGTTGGCAACTTGATTGCAAAATCAAATTAATTTTTTGTTTCAACACCACCACCCCCCCTCCCAAACAGTATTATCCAAACCAGCAGTAATCACTTCCGCAAGCTTCCGGTATAACGGGGAATAATTTGTTCTGGTGCGCCTAATCTAAATCAGCCTGCAGTGTGTAGCCCTGCCTGCCATCGCGATAAGCGCCGCGTTACAAAAATTGTTTGGTTTCACTGTGCCAGCTTTTCCTTTTGTGTGTGTGTGTATGTGCTCAAGTTTCCCTCTTAACTGACCCATTTGCCCTGTCAACAGCAGCCGGCAGGCTCGGCGGTGAACAGATAGAAAACTGTGTACCAATTTTCCGCTGGGATGCCTTATTTTTTCGCATCGTCCATGCAAGTAAGGGCATTTGGGCAGAAGTTCCTGGAAATGAAGCAGGAAAATAAAGAACGCTTACCTACAACCACTTGTGCGTTTTTATCTCGGCAGCATCGAGGATTGGATGTAATTATTATTTATAATAATCATTTTACATAATTACAACCAATTTCACCTGTACCCGGTGGTACCCAGTTACACACACAAACACACACCCACGAGATACACCTAGTCCTTTGCGTTCCAAACTCGAGCACTCTGACCGTAGAAGGTTATCCAATGTCTTCCGGGCATTGCAGGCGCTTGAAGATGGGGGAAAAAAAAAAACTTCGGAAGTACTCCGTTTTTCTGTTTCCTCCACTAGTCCTAAGTCTTTTGCTTCCTTTTCTGTCCCTGTTCCTGCTTCCAGTTTTCTTGCCTTGAGGGTCTAAACCACAACACAACTCGGCAGCTGGTGTGTGTGGAGGTGAGTGATGAGTTCATTTTGGTTAACCAAATTTAGATTTTTTTTTTCGTTGTTTTTTTTGCGTGAATTTCTGAACTTTTTCCTTCCCGCAGTCCGAAACACCTTTTTGGTGGAACAGCAGTATCATCTAAAGTACACCGGAAGAAATTGAAGTTCATTTGTTGTTTAGGATTTTCTCGCTTGCAAAACAAAACCAAAACCAAGCATCCAATTCCTTTGGATTACCTGTACCGTAATGAGGTTCATAATAAGATGCTAGGCGTAAGGCTCATCGTATGGAACAGACAAAACAAAGGAACACACACAAAAAAACATTATTAAAATGATAATCTTACCGCCCGAAAAAATGTAAAACCACGAATGGAATAAATGAGCAGCAGCAAACGGCAAACTAGACGTGAAGCATTTCCCGCTCCGATTAGTCGAAACGGTGGCTGATAAAGTGAGACGGCTGGTATTTAGCCACGAATTCTTGCCACGAGCAAGAACATGAACACGAGCCCAACAAAACATGACGATCGTGTACAGCAAACAGAGCCTGCCAAAGACAAGAACGGGGCTCCACGCGAAGGCAAGCGGTCCGGTTTCGTGTTTATCTTGTTTTATAACTCTATACTCCATTTGTGTTGCTGTATGTACATAATATCGCGCTCGTTTGGTTCACGCCTTCGTCCTTCGTTCAGGGGGGGAAAGCTGCTGGCAAAGAGATATGTAAATTCCACACAAACCTTGGCTTTCGTCGTACATGATCAACGTAATGCTCCAGCAAAATGTGTTGATTAAATGGCAACATCTTCAGCGCTGGCTATTTTTCCATTAACCCTTCTGTCCGTTTCAAATAGTTCTCAGCAGTAGTTGCTGAGTACTACTTTGTGTATGATGATTTGATGCAATAACCACACACACTCACACACACATATCTTATGCTGGAAACATAAGAGCATGTTTGTGATTTTTTGCTTCACATTTGCATTCGTCCCAACCCACTTTGTGCTGGCAACCATCGCAGTCTCAATTTCCCGCAGGAACGCACGTTGATTGCAAGGGGAATCTTGAATTACCGGTTCCATTTGGTGGATTGCGCGGATCGTCAATCGCAGTATCTGTCTCCTTCTTTTCCAGCGCTCCAGTCCGGGTGTGATCTACAAGATCCATATTCATTACATCCACCAGGTCCGCTATGTGTGATCACACATCCCGCATGGTCAAAACAAAGCGCTCGTATCCGCAAACCCTTTCCCGACGACCGGCAGGTATTGGAGGGATCGTTTCGTCCAGGTACTTAACATAACGTACCCTTGTACATACCCGGCCCGAACACTGCGGCACAGGGAAGTGAGAAGAAACACAAGCCACCCGTCCAAGCCGTCCCATGGTGAGTTGATCCTTCCCGGCGTCAGTCCTTTTGCGGAAGGCGCAGGGCATTACCGTACGAATCCGCAACGGTAGTCAAGCGTCTGTCTGCAAACTTCTCCGATGCCAAGCAGCGGTTTCTGGCGGGATTGGCTTAAGCGATCGATGCTACTTTTCTTCCGTCCACTTGAGAGTGGTCAGTTCGGGTATCGGGTTCAGCGCAGGATCGACAGTACAGACGAGTGGCGCCAGCGCACCAGGATGCAAAACTTAACCCCGAGTGTCTCCCGAGAAGCTTAATTGCCAAAGCTTACACACGTTGGCTTGGGTTCTGCATTTCGCCTACCCCTGTTTCGACTTCCCTCAATGGGACTCGCCGGTCGATTCCGTGTCAAGGGTTTAAAATCCTCCTTCGGTACTTCGGTAAGAGATACATCCGATCTGATCTGATGCGGATTATCTTACCTACGGTGTCTGCTGGGATCGGTTGGCCTGATGCAGTGCGCTTCCGGTGCTGTATTAGATTCGCCTTCAAGCGACACCACCGACCGAGAGCATCGATTGTGCACGCGTACTGGGGAGTAGCTCTTATAAGCAGCTTTACGCTACCTTCTCGTAAAACGGAATGCCGTGCGCATTCGCTCCATTAAAAACGCATTAAACGCAGGAAACGATCGACACTCCTCATACATATGCAAGCAAAAGGGGTGAGTTTATGTTTCAGACGGCGTTACTTGCTCGTTTCGTTGCTTTAGACTCCATGCTTTTTGCCATTCGCAGAGGTCTATTGATATGTGACAATTACATTCGCATTGCAATACTCCAGATGTCTTTGATATCTAAACACATGCGTACAACGCTTTAACAGTGGAGGGAGAAACTTACCTCGAAGTAAGTAGGAATTCGAACCAAATGCATGAGCAGAAATGATTTATGTTCAGCATACCTATAATAGGCCGTACAGTAAGGTTACACCCACATCACCGATGACATAGACAAACGGGTTGACTACTTGTGAGGTCTGTGTCTTTCAAAACGGGAACGAAAGCACACGCTTTGGCCTTCGATCAATTTCGTCGTTCTCGTGATCAGTTTTGGCGTTTGTTCATTCAACTGCCACGCACACATACAACTCTCGTAAAACTTAAGGTTTAAAACGTACTAAATTCTTTGTAAACCTTCTCTCCATCTTATTTTAATTTGTCCCCGACTAGGCTGTTTTTCCTACAATCAACTAGAATTCATGTTGAGTTCCGAATGCAAACAATCGTTCATGTCACCAAGCAGTCCTGAGCATCCCGTTTTACGGGCAGTGAAGGTTAATTAACGATCCATCGTCAAACCCATCTAACTTGTTCCACATGTGCCCGGTTGATAAGTTCAACTATTACACAGACCCCTGGACGGACGGTTCAAAACTCCCCAACAAAAATAGCCTAACGAAACAATCCGCCCTGGAAGTGGCTCGTGGCCACCGGTTCGAAATCGTTAAAAGAATTTGATTTTTATTAGCCACCTTAAGTGGTCGCAATCAATCGCGATAAATGTTTGTCAATTCCTGGAACGCTTTCAAACTCCGAATGCTACGTATCGGTGGTTATGGTGATTGTGTGTTGGCTAAACAACGAACAACGAAAATACTGTTTAGAAACAGGTAGAAAAGAGGAAATTTAGGAGGGTAAAATCACCCCTAGCTCAGAAAGTGGAACACGTTAACATCGTAAAACAAACACTATGCGGCTGTCGTAAAATTGGTTATCGAAAGAATAGTCTTTTCGGTGGTGTAGTTTGAAGAAGCCTAGAACAATTCTGAAGAAGTTGAGCGTCTCAATGTCTGTCGTTTTATTATTTTGGATTAAAATAGGAAAGAAGCAAGACAATTTTCAAAATAATTCACTTGCTTAGGACATTGAAGGTTCCAACTATAAATAGATTTTCCATGTGGCTATGCCTGAAGTTTGGCCATGGCTGCGTTTAACACTAACCTAGGACCATGTTTTGAAAATACTTCTGCACATACCATACATGCCAGACCCACAGCCACATGGCAGCAGTGTAAAGTTTTACTTGAAATCGAATGATTGCCGCCAGTTGGGCAGCATGTTGTAACATAATTTGATTTTATTTAGCATGAGCTTGCAATTTCCGAACCCAACCACTAGCCACCACGGCAACGAGGGTTCGGAACGGTGCGATCTCACTGCGCCTGGCAGGACGTCTCGGCTGACTCGTTCAGCGACAAGCACCCAAACCAGCTGGAGGAGAAAGACTCAAACGCAAGGAGCGATCGCGATCCATGGACACACACGGAAAAAAATGTTTCAAACCCCGAAGAAGAAAAGCACTACCAACAATCTCTTCGGCTCGGTACGCAACGGCAAACTATCTACGATCATACCCTGATGGCTAACCTGGGCGGCAAAGGAAAAACCTTTTAATGGATTAACCTGCGACCGAACGGCGGTGTTTCCCTTAATGGCCACTCGTCTGGTTATATTTGGAGCACATCGGATCTTTAACTAGAGAAGCGCGCGCATCCCCAGGTTCACGAGTGTGTGTGTGTGCGCGCGCGACGGAGGGCGGAGAAATTCAAAGATGATGGTCATTTTCTCCTCAACAACAACAAGCAACAAGGTAAAAAATACGCCACCGAAAGAGAATTCGCCGAAACGAACTAACGAAGAAGAAAAAAAGGAGCACTTATTTGTTTTAATGTGTTTATTAAGAAAAGCCTTTAATTTTACCTTTCTCTTTTCTTCTCTCTCTATCATGTTCTCTCACTCTCCTTCTCTCTCTTTTACTTTTAAATTTAATCCTACCGTCTTTTTGGCTCACGAATCACCCATTCGAGCGGTTGCTCAGCTTAAGTGAAGGCTAAGGTGCGATCATCGAAATATGATCGTCCCACAAGAAAAAAACCACCACCATCACCACCCCCACCATGCAACCCTGAACGATCGATCGCCAGTTTGGGCCGGAGTGACGTTTGTTTGTGCCGCCGAATCATGCGCCGAAACGGCAATCAAACGGGAGTGTATGCCGCCAGCGAGATACCCAAGGGCGCACATGTGTGCTCGATCAGCCACGATATAGAAAACAGAAGCCCTGCCTGGTAGCCGGAACGCTAAATTGAATTATGACAGTTTGATTGTGTTTGGCCGGCGCGGCAAACCACAACCAATCGTCGCCCGGGTTTTGTTTTTGGCCGATCGTGCGTGCTGCGGAGCGAAAGAGAACGGTTCGGTCAAAGCCGAATGCCCATCTGGTGCGGCGATCGGTCGGCAGAAATGTATCGAAACCCGGCTGGATGGATGGATGGACGGGATGGTTGGAATTTTAAGTGGCGCTCTAGTGACGCGAGCTGGCCAGACTATCATCGGGAAGGCGGTACCGAACATCCGAGACGGGGAGCCACAGCGGAACGCTCCAAAAAGGATCTTAATGCGATCCGAGTGTTCCGAGTGGCAATGGGAGCTGACCGCAGCTAGCGACTAGTGACAGTGAGGGGTCACCGGTCGACACAAATGTGGTAATTAGGCTCAATTAAGACATCAGGCCCCGAGATGACAGATTAATTTTTGCAGATTAATGCGCCGGACCGTGCCGTGACCGTGCGCATCGGAAAGTAGCAATTAATTGCATACTCTAGTAATTGAAAGCTCGCGTTTCGCGAGGGGAGACAGGGTGATGCATCGCGCTGTGTGGGGGCGCGGTGATGTTCCTGCGTTTTGGAGCAACAGTTTTCCCCCGGGTCTTTGCACCTTGGACGTCACAGCACATTCGGCGACACTTTCTTCCGTCGAACAGTGTCTAGCCATCTCATTATGCTCGCGATACGAGCACCAGACGGAGGCTGATTGAATTAGCCAGGAATCGCAGATGGTCGATGGAGACGCGTGCTTCCAACTCCTCCTGGAATGCCAGAAACTCCTATTCTGTCCAGCGTCCTATTCTGCGCCAGCGTCACGACCAGCACGATGTTGTTCGTGCCGATGAATTTTCGGTGATTAAAACACACTTTATGTGGTCGGTAGACTTCGGCCGTTCACAATTGGCACGGCGACAAACACCGGTGACCTTTTCTTCGGCCGATACCTAGCGCAGTGGGATGGGATTTTCAAATTTTCTTCCCCCTATGCGAAGTTGAATGTCACCAGCGCGATAGAAGCGGCCATAAAAAAACCGCCTAAAATCTTCAGCTCTCTAATAAAGCGATTGTGGCTGTTCGCTGTTGCAGCATGGTTAACGGTAGGATGGAATCGACCTTGCCAGCCAAAACAACCGACGGAAGCCCAATCCCTTCGAAAATGCTAATGTGCTTCGCGTTCGACGGTGGAGACGCATATCGTGTTATCGATTATTTTATGATGCCCGTTCGTTTGCCCCGAGCCTTATGTTGCTGCTGCTTTGCCAATAAACCAAGAAAAAGTAACAAAACTCCCCACCGTGAGCTGATAGATCCATCGTTTTGGCGTAACATAAAACACACACACACACACAGTCACATAAAACTCGATAGAACGGTGAGATATCAATCAATCACGATCCGGATGGGGTTTGGTTCCGTAAGGTTTCCATCCGCGCGTACCTGTTGCCGGCGACACGTCTGATTCGCGTCGCCGGGACACACCGAACGACGCGCGTACCATTTGCATGTCGTCGAACGTTGGGTTGATTTGTTTTATCAGTTTCGGTGCACGCCGTTGGAGGCACCGAGCGGGAGAAACTGTTTAGAGACAGAAGCAATAAAACAGTTACCACCTTACTAGGAACCATTAAATGCTGCCCACTAACAAATCGACCAGCTCTATTAATCGTGTCCGAGGGAGGCGAAGCGACCGGAGTCAGTTTCTAGCGACCGGTAGGTACGATGTACGGTTAGCTTGCCCTTTCCACCACGTAATATGATCGTGGAGACGAATCAACCGGCTTGGCTCGGCCATCTCATCCACAGGTCAGCCTCCACACCCCGGAGAAGCATCAGTTTAATGTGCGTCTGGTAGCGAGAAGTAAATCAAATATTTAAATTAAAATTTACCTTACTGCGCGCGAAAGGGCACAGCATAACGGCCAAAGCGACGTCGCCCGGACGGGCAGGATCGTGATTGAAACGCGATCGTGAGATTTATTGCGCATCAAACCCAATCAAATGGTAGTAGAAATTTGGTGTACCAAGCTCAGGGCGAAAGAGTTCGAACCGAGGAGGTGATTGATTCGTGAGTGTAGTAATAAAGCCAAAGTTTGCTAGACTCCCCGACACGACACGATCATTTATGAGTGTGTGTGTGTGAGAAAGGGTTCTAGGATGTTGGTAAAAATCGAAATGGGGGTTTAATTTTCATCGCTACTTCATTAAGTGTATATTTTGCTGATGGGGAGAAAACCACATTGCTAATCACCAAACCTTGCTTAATGGTAGAAATGTTTTGTGTTTATCTGTTTTCCTTGTAGTCTTCATCACTGAAACTTCATCAAAACCTTTCAAAACCTTTCCTCAGGATACACACAGTCTCGTGTGACGCATTCAGATTAAGCATCTTTTAATTACAAACCTCACGGAGGGAACATGGATGAGCCCCTTCAATTGGTGGGATCTGAGCGGTGAAGGTCTGGTGGAAGTGTTCGCATCGCATTTTAGCTATTCTCTCCTGAAACCCGACCATGCGCAGGTCAGTTGGCAATTTTTGTTTTCTACCTTTCTACACACACACACACACTCACGAGCACAACGAAAAACAACCCAACCAACGCTATGACAGCTCATTCTCATCGAAAAGAAAAACAAAAACTAGCTAGGCTGGTGGGAAAGGGTGACGCAGGGTCATGCCTTGGGAGACGCGGGACAGATGAATTGCATTCAGGCACGGAACGCGTCGTCTTCATTTTCGACATGCAACTCACAACGAGCGAACTTGCGCGAATGCGCCACCGGCCGCACAAACCCACTAAAACGCTCAACTTCAATGTCCCATCAAGCGGCGAACCCTTCGTTCGTACTCGGCATTCAAACGGGTCGACCGTTCTTGCGCGGTAACCGATCACGTACGGGCAATACGGGACAGCATGTCATCAGCCACGGATACCTACACACATACACGGTGGACGGTGTACTCTGGCCAAATTTTCAATGATAAAGTAATTACCATCGTATCTTGTGAAGCGCCATTCATGTCTTCGGCGTGTTGTCTGTTGCCAGTACCAGCGCATTTTGGACACATCCGTGTGAGGAGTGCGTCCCGGCACCTTACCCGCACACCCGTCAGGTCTACTCGTTGAACAATAATGCTCCAACTCACTCCACTCCACGGTTGGTGGGGGAAAGGAGAACAGGGGCTTGGAGGTGGGACGTTTTTTTTTTATTTTGGCGTGCGATAATTACATTTCCGCGACGCGTTCAAGCGTCTCGTTGTTCTTGATGGAAATCTCAATTGCAGTTTGGTTCCTGAGCCATTCACAGACGTCAGCGACTGGGGCCAAAACGTTCAGCCCGCACGGTACGTACGGCGCACTGCATTAACACTCAGTGCACGGTGTACCGCCTGCCTTTGGCTGCGCTGTAGTAATTATTGTTAATTACTTTTTTATGTAATTGAAATTGAAATAACAGCCACGCTACCACCGCGTACCACCGAACATGCAGCGGATTTGGGGTTTCGGTCGGTAGTTCAAAAAACAACCTCTAAACAATGTTTGTCTTACAACAAAGAAGTAAAAAAAAAAAACTAGCCGCAAACTTTTCGACTTGAAAATGTTTACATTCACTCGTCAAACTAAATAAAACCGTTTTTGATTTGTCGAAACACTTACCGTGCGGTCCGTAGCTTGTCGGGTAGTAACGCCGATGGGAGCCATTTTCCAGCGGGTAGAATGGGTTCATCTCGGACGGATCGACCGCGGCCGTCTGGTGACCGAGGGCGGCCGATGTACCGGGCGAGCCACCGAGCCGCTGGTTGTCGTACCAGCTGCGTGCCTCCGCTGCCGACGTCATATCCATGATGGCTGCCGTAAACTTTCGCCTACAAAAAAACGGCCTTCTTCCTCTGCTCACAATGTAACTAATCTCACACACTCACCCAAATGCACCAACTCACTTCACTTACGCACTTACGCCAAAAAACAAACGCAAAATTGTAATTGATTGCACCACTGATTGATAACACTAGCTGCAATGTCCTTGCTCGTGTCGGGGAGGATGGGGGAGACCTGTTTCCCTTTGCGCTCAACTTAGACGGCAACAGTTTTTCCTTCGCGAAACATTTTCATCTCTGCATCGTCACTGCCCGAAGCGCGAGCACTGCTCAAGTCCCTTCGTATCTGCCGTTGCATCTACTCGCTCCACATTCCGGTGCACGGGCATGTCACTGCGCTGCCGATGCCACTCTCGCCGCACGGTGTCGAAACACGGACGCACACCGATGCATGCGGGCCCACCGGTCGCCGTACGCCACAAAATGGTGGATCGCAAACGTAGCGAAATATTCCGATTCGTCGATCGCGAACGGCTCGCGCCCCTCGGTCCGGGGCTCGAGGGCGGGGAAGTCGGGAAAGCGCGCGGGTCACGACGCAGTACACCCGCGGAGCGATACTCTTATTTATCACGCTGCTCTCCTTTGTTCATTCGTCATCTAAGCGCACCCAACGGTGGAACACACTCGGTGGAATATCATTCCGTTTTTGCTTCATACGAAACGCGCGACTTGTGCGCGAGGTATTCACGGGTGCTTCCCGTTCGACCTATCAGGGTTGGACGAGCAGATGATGCTTTTTCGGGGAGGTTTGTAATTTATACACACGAAACTGTGTGTTGCTCATTCAACGAAACAAATTGTTTCCTCTTGTGAGAAATCCTGGCTGTTGGGCCCCGTTCACCCAGTGCCCCTGTATGCCGCGGGCTCTGCAGTGCTGCTGGTGGAAGAAAAGCGAAAAGAAACCCATTATTGTAAGCAAAACAAAAACAGACAATATCATTAGACTGGTAATCAACCGCTTAAATAAGGTGGAAAATTGTAGGCTCCCTCTCGATTCGAACTTCGGGTTCGGAAGGAAAATGGAAAAACACACACACACACCCCAGCGTGGACTAATTCCGATTCATTCACTACCCCTTTGCGCATCGGGATTTTGGGCTGTGAGTGAAATTGACACCACGTGAGTGAAATTGACACCGATCCTGTCCGATACACAGCAAGAGCTAGATTGTAGCAGAGGCGGCCCCACACACTTCGGACGGTCGGTGATCGAACAGACCTTATCGCAACGACAGCGGGATCGTTATCATGGCTTCATCGCTTCCTAGAACAATCCATCCATCCCCAAGGTATGGAGGAAAACGACTGATAAAAAGCTCCAAATGTCCCCGTGCGTCTACCTGCTGAAGATGGGAGCTCGCGAGCGGAGGGTTCGCTGTCTAGCCGCCCTTCGTGTCACCTCGCTGTCGCTCTCCTGCACTAGCGGGTAGCGTCTTGGCGCCGTTTCGGCAGTCTGTGGGCATATACGGATGCTATCAGCAATGTAATACACAGCATGATAACTCAACGATTGCTATCCAATCTCTATATATATGCGGGCATACATCATCAACACCGCCACATCAGCGATCGGTAAGCGTTTAGTCGCGTAATTTGTGACATTGAAATGATGTCCACGTCTCGTCAGGTGAGCGAAGAGATGCGTCTTTGCTTTTTGTTGATATTGGCCATTACAAGCGGCAAGGAAATGTAAAACTGTTCCAAACGCGGTGTATTTTGTTCAGTTTTGTTAATGGAAGAGTTGAACGGGGTGGACAGTTAAGCAAAAAAATCGTAGAACAACTGTACACAACCGAAACAGTCGTCCATTTTCTTGCGTTTGTATGGACTAAGGCTCAATTTTCCATTGCATTTTCCCGGATTCGTTCCTGGTCCTTCGCATAAGCAACGAACGGTGGCTTAACAAAAGATCGTTTACAATAAAATGATAAGCGCCGGCTTGAGTGCGCCATATCCCTTTAACACATTCGCACAGGATACCGGTCCCCCTCTGCAACAACAACGACAACAAGCATAAAATGGCGAATCGCTCAGCACAATCGCTCGATTGCCATGCACTCAGCATGCGCATAAACCTATTCGCCAATCGATAAACCAAAACTGATCGTAGCTGAACAACCGAAAGAGAAGCAAGAAGAAACCATTTAAAAATAAATGCTCAAGTTCGCTGGTTGATGCTGCGAGCTCTCCCTCGGTAAAACCGTCACTCTGTTTGCCGAGGCGGACCGATCTGTGATCCTTTGCTGAAGTACCGTTTATTTTTTTGCTCAAAAGCACGCCTCTTAAAGCTTAGGCGGAACAATGTGTTCCGGATGGAAACGGGTGCGTTTTTTTATTGTTGCCCTGTTGGTTCTGTTCTTTATTTCTTTATTGCGCCACAAAGGCAACGCTCAACCGCTGTGCGCAACAATGAAGCTGTTTAGAACGTTGAAAAGTAAGTGTGCTTGCGACGTAATCGATATCGGGTCTCGATCATCCGCTCGTTCGCTTGGGAGTGGAGTTTCCCTTCCCAAGGTTACCCGGGGTGGACATTTCGTACCCACCCTATTGAAACTTTTCCTCCGGGTTTGTGTGTGTGTGTGTTGGGCGGAAAATACGGAATGGGAAATGTAACAATCCGTACCGGGCGGTAATGGTACCAGTTGAAGGATATCATATTTCTGGCACCGTATCTGTCCCGTTGGAAGGGAAATAAAAAGGTAGCAGGAAGCATAACATTCAATGAAACAATGTAGCAATTCGTGGCAAATTTATGCAACTTTGTCGATGAACGGAATTGTATATTTAAGTTTTTTTTATATTCTGCTTTAAACACAACTTTTCTCGAAAATCTTTTTAACAAACTGAACTTAATAAAAGATTATCTTTTTTAAAATCAAATTTAAACACCTTTTTCCAAGTAGAATCCTTCTTGCTATTTTTCCCCGTTTTTAGCTCAATCGGAAAAAGGCCATCAAACCGAACACGCTTCTGTCAACACGTAATCGATGAAATAGGAATTCGTTACCGATTGAATAATTCAATTATATGCCAACGCCACACGTTTGCGTGCCAACGACATTCTAATCATTCGCTACCCGTGTTCGGTATCTGTCTGGGGCGTCTTTTGGTTCCGGGGCAACATTCGCGCCCAATCCGCACGCATACCCAAAACCATACCCAAGCCAATCCGGACGGCGAAAGCGAAAAAGCGCCAGCGCTATAGTGCCAGTTTTGGTGGTGTCACTTTAATTTTTGGGACACTTCGGTTGTTCGTATCACGCACCGCTAACGCTTGGGGAAGTGACGAGTTGTAATTAAATCACATGATCTTAACGAACTACCAAAACCCCATTGCCATAGGTGTCATCAACGTGGTTGTACCGCCTCTTGTACCTTCGCGAACGGTTTGCTTCGTTTGGCGAACGACTGTTCATTAACCTTAGCCAGGGCTGATTAAGCTACTGTTTTAGATGGTTTCTTGACAGGAAATGCACGGCTAGTGGTACGGAGCCTCGCAAGTCATTTTCTATGTAGTTCCCCACAATTCACAAGTAACAGCGGAAGTCGAAAGCAACTGTCACCAAAACTTATAGCTTCAAATTTCTTACTTCCCGACATAAAACATAAACTACAGACCCGAACTTTAGACGCGTCGAGTTCGTCTTGTCGCCGAGTTCTAAAGCTAGCTAGTGTATCCGGGCATGTGACAACAACATCATAATAAAAACATGTTTCATGTTCTACCACATTTCGTTCGCCGCCATTTTGTGAGCGACCAGCCTTGGTACGGTCAGGTCCTGTACGTACCATTCGCACAGATCACTCCTCGCGCCTTGCCCTAGCGTCCTCTGTCCGTTTTTACGACGACAATTGGTACTGTAATTTTATAGTGCCCTCTTCTTTTACGACAAACCTCCACGACCGCCCGGGTGAGTGGATGTTGCGTACGTAGCAAAACGGGTGACCCGTTGGATAAACCTTTTTTTCCGACTCATTAATGGTGCTCGGGAGCATCGGGAGCAAAAACAGTAGTAAGTGAAATAATAACATTTATAGTACTAACCACCTTCGGCCGCATCCCGTCGGCTGCCACCCTCTGTCCCATCATACGCACCACTGGTTGGCAATCTTGATAGCGTGCGTCGTAAAGAATGACTACAAGAATAAAAACAAAATCATGCTCACATTCATAAGAATCTAATAAAAAGCGACGTCATTGAAGCTCAACAATAAAACTCTCCACCGTTTGACGGACTCTCGGCAAAGATTTTCCGTGAAGAAAGTGCGCGGCCTGCCCGGGGTGGCGAGTTCTTACATTACGGTAGTAGCTGTCGGTGTCAGCCTAATAGGACCCTCATTTATGCATGTTATATGTGGCCATCAAAATCATGACGGTGTCGTAAAAGAAATGAAACGCACGGCACACAAACAACATCGTCAGAAATCAGCGAATGAATCCGGGCAGAGGTTCCAATAAAAACTACCAGCGTCTAAGCGTCCCCGGCCAGTAGTCATTCATTCATCCTCCGTTCATGGTGGTTTATTGTAGTGGATGCTCTTTAGCTGCGAAAGGCAGTAAAGTGCAGAACAATCAAAACATGAATGATCATGCAAAGCCATTACGGGGGACACTATTCCCGCATGTTGAGCGCGATTGACTTAAAAACAGTTGACGTGCGAAAAAAAACGTTAAGAATTCTCTGAATAATGCAATTGATTAGTAAACGATAGATCAGCTTCACCACAGATCAGAACTGGTGATCGTGCAGTGACGAGCGATGATAGGAAGCAGGAAAACAACAACCATCATCGCATTCCGATCCGGTCATCTCCGGCGTACCAATATGGGCAGTACCGATCGCAATTAGTCGACCTGTTCCAGCAGGGTTTTATGTTTTACATCAAACTTCCTTTTTTCTTTTTCTTTTATTTCCCTTAATTCTCTCACTCTCTCCCTGTTCGCTTTCCATCCGCTCAGCTTGCACGTTTGCCAGTCCATTTAATCATTCGGTTCGTTCATTTTCGTTCGTTACTGTCGTTAATTCCTATTACACGATTGTACTACGCGAGGGTTTCTTTCTTTTTACGAGACTGAACCAAACAACCGATCGTTAAAAGTAGTTACAAATGACTAACAACTGCAAACTGGCAAAGCAGAGCACTGTGCGTCTCCCCATTCCCGGGATGATGCGATATGGACCGAGGACTCTCCCCGGCATGGAGTACGGCCTATAACGATGCGCGACAGTGTCCGGGAAGATGTTGACGGTTGAAAAAGGTGGTATATTTCCCACCCATAGTGAACACCACAGCTTACGCTATTGTCTCATTACTTTCTGCCTCTCGATTCCAGTGTCCAGTTTTCATGATCAGTGTGTGGTAACGATCTTTGGAGGTTACATTTCCAAGGAGCACAATTCTGATTGGTTGTTCGAGAGTTCTGAGTTTGAAGCTACAGAAAAAACGTGTTCGTAACAAGCTATCCTGAGGTCTCCGACGAGGTCTGCATTAAGACCGTCAGAAGTTCTGAAAGGGCAACATTATGCCTTCACTCGGTTATCAAATTTAGCCAACAGTTTGGCGGGTTAATTGTTGTATCATTCAACTTGTGCGAGCGAATTTGCTAACATAAAACAGTTAAATATAGTTGCACGTTCATTAAGCTCTATCTTAACGACAAAAGGAAAATTTAAATTGCCAAACCATAATTGTGGCATATTGTTTAGCGAAACGTCGCGCAGTCTTTGAAATAATCATCAAGGCACTTCTCACACAATATTTGCATACAGCATTCAGTTTTAATCTTATCTTATCTACCGTTCACTACGTTCGTATCACAAATCATCATCATCGTCACGCTGATCTATGACTCGTCTATTTTACCTACCGTCTATTGATGGTCTGTTTACGAAATCAAACGATACCCCAAAACAATGGCTACAAATGAGTGTTAAACGGCCGCGCATTACCATAATGCTTACCCATTTTCAAACGCTGTTACCGTTTTCCGACCACCGAAACACCTCAAGAAATGAATGCAAATTGAACCGATTTCGTTCCTTTCTCTTGGCCAGCAAGGTTGGCCACGTCGCTCTAACAGGATTGGCTACACTCTGGTTACCTCAATGACCTCGGGTGTTAGCGTGGCTTTTTTTGGTTTTGTTTTTAGAAAGAAAAAGATTTCCATGTTAAACACAATACCCAACCAGGTGGAAAATTTAAAACGAAGAGCGTATCGTGTGTTAAAATTTACTCTTTTCTTGTTTAATTTTCCCTGCCCATCCCTGCTGGCACCAGCTTTCCCACCCCACTCTTCCCTTCTTTGTGGGATGGGGCCAGCTCGCTGGGCTCGAAGATAAAGCTCAAAACATTAAACAGCACCCACATTTTGCGTACGAGCTGTGGCGTTTTCGGAAGAGCCGAAAAATCACTTGACCGAATCGTGCGCACAAATCACGAGCCGCTCGCACACAGTGACAACTTATTTGCGCGCAAAAAAAAAAAAGAACGAAAACCACCCTGCGCGCGCGCGTCTTTGTCGCGCGAGTACCCCGTTACAATCAATTCTCAATCCCCTGGCACCGAGGAAGGGGTCGGTGCAGGGTAGGACGGTTGTGGGTCGCATCATGCCACCGGCCACCAGTCCCACCCACCGCCATTACGCCGGCAAATGAGGTGAGGCACCATAAAATGCCGCGCCCGTCTTAATCGCCGGCTGACAGGTCGAGAAAGGTTCGGGATTTATGCGCAACCCCCAGTGTAGGTTTTGCGTGAGAGGGTGGGTTTTTTTTTTACTCTGGACGCTCCAAAACCCAACGACCGAATGTCTAGCGCAAAGTTAGGGTTTGGATTGTTTTTTTTTTTTATTTTTGGTCTTGAAGCAAAAAGCTTTGTCTTAAGAGAATCCAAACCGATTTGGTAGCTTGGATGGTACAAGGGAAAGCCAACAGTGCAGCAAAGGGGGGTTTTTTCTCTTGACTCGGTTTTCTTCCTTCTATGTGCGCACCGGTGTGCCATCCTGTGAAAAGCTGCGATCGTTACGGTGGACGATTTTTGAGGTGACGATTGCCGAGCAAAGGTGGTGCGCGAGTATTTTCGGGCCGCAAGTAGACAGAACGGTAAAGGAAGGATAGGAACACACTCACACACACACAAAAAGGTGTCCAAAATTAGAGCAAACGCGAAAGTGCAGCGAAACGGTAGATTAATTTGAATAATTGCAATGGGAGTGGAAATTTATCTCCCTTTGTGAATGTGATCGGTGTATAATTTCCCGCAGATTGAAGACTTTTCCCTTCTGCTGGAGAGAAAAGCGGTAACAAAACACAACATATCCGTTCGCGAAAGCGTTCAATCATCGGTATAATTATTTGACCGTTTTGTGTGGGGTCGGACCGGGGGAAACCAAAATGTGCAAAACAACACAATGTAACCGGCGCGAAGAAGTCTCCAAACCGCCCAGAACGATGCGGTACTGTGTGCCGAATGCTAACGGGTATCGTTTAGCCACCTTCAAATCATTCAAATCCTTCAAATCCCCAGCCCGACCCGGTGCTTGGACAGTCTAATAAATCTCAATCACTTATCACATCAGTCAGCCCTATTGTCTGTCGATCAGTGCTACGTGCTCAGTTTGCCGTCCGCCGTATCTTTCACACGATCGCCACTCACCCCGGGCTCACGCACGCGACTCCACTGCTCGATCCACCGGCGACCACCTGGGCTGCATTTTTTGGGGGGTGCGAAAAAAAAAACAACAAAAACAACAACTCCCCTTTCGCACTATTCCAGCGACCAATACCATCGATCATGCGATCGGGAGTGCTTTGCCATCCCGGAACTTCCAAATAGGCTCGAGACTGTGGACAGCACACAATGTTCAATGTTCCCGTTTGGCCGGGGCCGATTGGAGCAATGCAGCATAATTGCGCACCCGCCAGGTCCAGGTCGGGCCAATTTATGGTGATAAATTGTTTTATCTCGCACGCACACACACACACACACGGTACGGTGTCTCAGCAGGTCTATGCCAGCATGCAGGGTTCATATTTCAACATCTTCAAGCTACTCCGAGCGCAACCTGATTAGACAACTGGCTGAAAGAAGCTACGGTGGCAACACCTTCCTTGGTGCGCGACCCAGAACCTCCGGGTGGGTATGGTGGTTGGGTACCCAACTCAAAGAAAATGTGTTTCCCTCGTGGAACTCGGGGAAAGGACAAAAAAAAAACAATCAATAACTTTCTTCCCGCGTAGACGAATCGATCGAAACGAAGGCCTACAATATTCTGGGATGGATGTACGTATTTGAGTAATTAATTAACTCGCACACACACACACTCCGAGTCACTAACACAGCTGTGTGTGTGTGTGTGTGGAAAGCTGCTCCCAGTGGGTGATCACCGGGTACCGGGAGAATTTCTCGGAACGCTTCGAACCCGAGTCCCATTCGTACGACCCAGACCTCCAAAGAAGATCATCGATCCCCGGGAATCTATTAGGATGATGATAAATGAGTTACCAGCACCACGCGCGTACGGTACGTGGACTCGTAAAATCTCGATCGTTCGTTGAGGATCATTTCAAGCACTGCTGTTTGGCCGCACAGTTTTGCCACCGATAGCACCACCGTAAGGGGGGTAGCCTCCACAAAATTGTTCGAATGCGTCAATGTTTTAAATGCGCATTTGATGGCAACGGTCCGGTCTGCCCCAAGGAAACTCTCGCCTAGACCATGGTGAAGATCTGGTTTTTGGTGGATTGTTTGTACCGTGGAGATCCGACTATTTGAAAAGCCACGGGAGTTCCAAAGTAAACAATCAAACATTCGCATCTTATTACGTCCAACGTACTGACAACGGTACCGCAACTATTGTTTTCCTGTACGTGTCCCTAGTGAGTTCCGAAATGTGAGGTTTGAAACCCCCATCCAACAATCGGCAGTTATCTTCCCAGCCAAAACAACACACACTGCGTCGGGTCGGGTGTCATGAAATCATTTTTCTTTTGCCACCGAATACTCCGAGCGGGGTGAAGCAAACGGGTAAAGGATGTTTGATTGCTTTACAGACACCCAGTTCTCGGTTCCAATCACCGTGCGTACGGACAAATCTTCTACTCCTAACACGAGTGCGACCGGTGTCAGGATCGATTCGGGGTTCCGGTGCTACGGTGCGGTCAATTGGAGTGTTTTTGGGTGGTGTTTTGATTTATTGATTTATTTCTCCTCAATTCCGCCCTTCCCTGTCCTGCGCACACACACACACGCACGAGATGGACTTAATTTCTTCTTGTTTGTGCTCAAGTGTTCATCCCTTCCCCAGGGCTCGACACTCCCGACACGGGAAAAACGCGAATTCGTACCGAATGCCAAACGGTGTGAATGGAATGGACCAAACACGGCAAACAGGAGAAAAATTACACTCCGTGTCGCGGCTGTGCTCCTTCAATGAAACAACACCGACGGTGTTTGGGAACGGTTCGTTACGGCCATTTGATGTGCAAAAAAGAAGGAAGCCTGCAACCGAAACGTTCCGATGCAACCGCAAACAAATCATTGGTCAATTAAGAGAATTAATTAATTTTTAATTTCTTACCAACCCACAAACAAAACACGAGATGTTCAGCGAAGATTTTTTGGAGAACACTGCGAATGTACCAGCGCTGGTGGTAAATTATTACAAAACCAACACGCAGCTGCTAGTAGCGCGTACGATCCCAGGGACTCCAGGATGCACAAGAACTGCATCTAATCATTCGCCTTTCCGAGCGGACATTTCATCAAACCTGCCACCGATGGTGAGGGTAGCGTCTTGGGGCCATCCTAATTATCGGCCATTTGTTTGCGCGGGTCCGCTCGCTCGGAATCTCGCCCCGCTCGAGAGCTCGTCACGGCAAACGGTACACGAGTAAACAAATTTGTTTCCGTACGGGTCAAAACCCCGTCCGGGCGGCAAAAAGGTGCCTAATTTCAATCCATTTATTTGATTGCACCGTCCACAAGGTTGGGAATCGATCGGATTCGTTGCTGATGTTGTTGTTTTTGTTTCTTTACTTCTTCCACCGGTGGTCGATACGGTGCACCGGTACACACAGACCATACACACCGGATCGATTGGGTTACGGTTGGCCGTTATCTTGCACGCTCGCTCGTCAAACGTCACGCGGTCCTGTCTCGGCGCAAACACCCGAAAGCATTGTTTTCGGCGCGGCACGGAAAAGCCACCACAACACCGTTCGACAAGCAAACCAACATGGGAATCGGGGAAAGTTTTTAAACGCTGTAATGTAAATATATCAGCGCAATGTGCGCCCATTACGATGCGGGAGGCACAATCATATAAAGACTTTTGATCAGAGGCACAGCAAAAAAACAAACAAACAGGTCCAACACCGGTCTCGCACGGTGCAAATGCCGACGGGTCTCTGGACCATGTTCAGTGTCAGTGCCGCAGGTGGAAAAATGGGAAATTGGCCAGGAGAGGCGGCGCTAGAGGAGTCCTCGAACTGTCCGAAACGCACCTGATACATCTGCGCACGATAGCGTTTTCGGGACGCTATTTGATAACGGAAGTGTGATACAAGACAAAAATCGACAAACTTGTCAATCTTCTTTACGGCGCGCTCGCTGCGGCCTGCCGCTCGTCGATGCTTGATCGATAAGTGGAGTCTTTTACACCCAAAAAAAAAAGGTGGTGGGTTTTCTTATTTTTCCCCTCTGTTTCCATTGCTTGCTTGACCACTCTGGCAAACTCTTTCGTAAGGTTCTGTTTGCAGTGTGTACGCTCAGCAATCGATCGCGTTGATGGCGTTTGATTCGATTAGATAAGGCCATGAAATTGGGTTGTCGGCAAGTGAGACCGTGTGAACCGTATATTCACCAAGCATTTTGGAAAGGCTTCACCCTAAACGCCCGCCTTGGAAGCGTTGATTTCGAGAGCATGAAGTTGATGAAGCTTTCTACGCAGATTTGATAATAGAACAGGGACAGCGCCAATCTGCAACAATCGAGCAAAGCAAACATGTGTACGGGTACGCAAATCACATCCAAAAACCCGTGATCTGATTATGTGCCAGGGTGCCGTGCACAAGGGTTGTAAAGGGCGCGCTGCGTCTTATCAAAACCCCAAATTGGGTTTGATACCATGGCCAATAGCTCAGTTAGTGGCGATAAGAAAGTGACCGATGTGATTAGACCAAACAAAAAAAAAAAAGCGAAAGATCGCACAAATATGTATCTCCGTCCACACCAATGCACCCAGTGCAAGCCGGGTGACGACACCGTGACACCGACACGTCCGAAACAGGGGGGATGGGAGGGGGGGGGGGGCGGTGTTCTGTTGCTCCGTTCAATTATGAATTGTTATCGAAAGCACTCAAGTGTCAAAATTTTTAAATTTATTACCAATTTACGACACCGATAACAAGACCCCGATAGTGATTCCGTTTGGTGAATGCAACTGTACAGGCACATACTGGCAAGTTGGGTGAGCTATTGTAGGCTTCCCAATTTCAGAGCGGTTACTGGTGGGTTATTAAGGGGAACCAAAGCATGGGCAAATGCATATTTTCAAAGTCTTTGCTTGTTCTGTTCACCTCTAAAAGCAACTCCAGCTCAATGCTGGGTTTGGACCAGTCGGTGCACCTCCGCGTGGCTCCTCCATTGGCTTTAATTGTTTTATTACAGTCCTCTCAAAATATTGTACCACTTCCTTTCCGTACTTCAATACTGGAAGCTTCTTTCCACACACTAGCACACAGGCACACAACTACACACACGAGGATTGCTTGGTTGGTTTTTGGGTTGTGTGGCGCTACAAGGAACCCCCCGGGTACTCACTCGCTCTTCTCACCTGTGGAGGCTGTTGCAATATCTGCCTTAATGCCGACGCAATTGATACGCTATTGCCGGGCAGCATAAAACATGTACACGGGCACGCACTTATCACGGATGATGTTTTGTTCACAAGTTGTTTTCGCTTTGTTGTTGAAACGATAGGTTGTTTGCAATAATTGCACTACACACTGAGCAGAACGCTTAAGAAGTCGAAGTGAATATACACTCAGTATCGTTGTTTACTGTTGTTACCAGCGTGTGTGTAGGGATATCTCACGATAGGAGGAATAATCACTAGCACACACACACACACACACACACTCACACATACACTGGGGGATGGACAAATCCTGTCTGATGGTGGACGCGCTAGATGCGGCTGCTCGTCACTTGGAACAATTCCCACAATTTACACGTATAGTAGCAGTGATAATTAACTAATTCCACAATGACACTTACAGATAGTATGTCACCAACAATCGGGCGCCAGCTGACAAACAACTGCAACCAGTGTTGTGAAGAATTTCTAAACGGCCGATCACGTTGTCACCTGCCTAACTCGATCAATCACTTCATACGCGCGCCTTGTTGAAAACGTTCTGCATCCACTGGTTTGTAATTGCACTATTGAAGTTTCCGAATTTTTTCAGCAATTCTGGGCTTAGTTCCGCGCTTCTCGACACACGCGATTGTGGTGCCTGCTACGTTGTTCTGTTTCTATCGTACCAATACAACATGGATGCACTTTTTGATGGTGGTGAAAACATACAGCAAAACCACCCTAACTCTATCACACACACGCACGTACGCACGCACTCATGCTTTGGGGATGAAATCTCCGCACGATTTTTTTTTATGTCACGGTATCGCGCACGGAATGCACGAATCGATCGCTAGATGGAGGCTTATACACACACTCCGATTCGGCCACTGATCCGACAATCGTTCTGGCTACGCACTAATCCTAGCCGGGGTTTAACAAAATTCGGGGGGATCACACCGCGATTTTCCGCGCACACAGTATCCGAGAAACACACGCGCGCAACCACGCCAGCCAACGGTTTTCGAAGAACTGGCTCAAAAGAAAGAACGGATGAAAGGCATTGCGCCCTAACCGCGTGCACGGTTTCGAGTGCGGGTGATCGCAACGGTTGCTTCGCTCTGGCTAGCGTGTTTTTTCGAGCACCCGTCACGCTCTCGCTTGGGAACGCAGTTTCAAGCGAGAGGTGTGGCCTACGCGATGGAAGAGGCGTGACGAACGGTGCTGTCGCTCACGATGTGAGAGAGCGAGAGCGCGAAACACTGCGATGCAGCTGGTGTCACATTCACGCACGTTGCTCGATGCAACTTTTAGCGTTCTTTCTCGCTCTTCTCGGGGTTTATTCGCGCGCCGCTGCTTTCGCACACTGAAGCACCCCAAAAACGGAAGAACATTTTTCAACCCCCACTGTACGTGAGAACGGGCCGGAGAGAGTGTGCTCCGGGGTGGAAAATGCAATTGTTTTGTGTCAGCAGCTTGTTGTTGTTGTTGTTGGGGCTTGTTTTTGCTTGCTTCTCCCATTATCACATCTCCCCTCATTGCATTTCTCGCAAACTCTGTACGGGGAGTCGTTTTAAAGAGATGTGCTGAGAGGAGATGCGCATTCCAGCAGTGGTAGAGTTTTCCAGCATTATTTTCCTCCGGGGGTTGTTTTTTTTTTCTTCCCCCGTTTGACACTTTGGATATGGTCGAACTGTTTTTGCAGCAAAGTTGCTGCGATTGCTTTCGGAAGGTAGTCTTGTGCGGCTTTTGTGTTGGTAGCCTGGTGTGCTGTGTGACATTTCGGATTCGAAAGGATAGCTTCTGTTTCCGTGCACACACAAACACAAACACACTTTGTAATACCGCTTGGGAAGATGACATAAACATAATGAAATAACTTCAGCTTGACAACGACTTTGGCCAGGACACTTTACTGCCTTGATTTGGGCATGTTTCTCTTGTTTCCTCTTTCTCTTGTTACGCTCTGTAAAAAAGTATGTTTCGAAAAACATTTTGTAGGTGCGTGTGCTTCGTTTCCTATTGCTGCTTTGGAACGCTATGATTACTTTCGAAAACACGTTCAAACTGTGTTGCTTTCGTGCATGATTCTACCAAATTTACTCCCACGCGCGAACGGAGCGCGCGCTATGAGAACGGACCGGTCACCACCATTTTCAATGCCAGTCCCTTTAAAGCTGTCAATCAACAGCAAAGCCCCCAAACAGCGAACGCCATTTTCCACCATTGTCATTGGGAGAAAACTGAAAACTGTTCGAACCGACCGAGGTAAACGCTGTGTAAAAACCGTTCGTTCCCTTCGAAATAAAAATAAGTTTTAGTTAATGTCTAACCATTAAAGAGTGGTTCGTTTAGGCGCCTCTAAAAAAAAACACAACAACAACCCCCCGAAACTGTTCAGCCCTCGACACTCAGCCCGGGGTGCGCTTTGTCCACCAACCGGACCACCGTTCACAGGAGGGGTGGTGTGCAAGTTTTGGCATCGTATTTTGGATGGTTGAGATTTCAACGTTCCGATTGTCACTCGAAACGGCAGACAGAGCCAGGGCGCAAGAGATGCAAACCGATTAGAGCGCCCCGCTTCTAGTGCCCGAATCTCGGGTCTCGATTTTTCTTCCACAAACACACACACACACAGTACGTGTGCCCTTTTCTATCCGCACCGCCAACCAGTGCGAGATAGTGCGTTGAATGTGCGATTTGTGCCGATGGTATCAGGACGATTAACAGATGTTCCACTGACACATTACTGGCCACATCATTGTTTGGGTTTTTTGGGGGGTAGCTCATTGGCAGTTGGGCTGTGTGTGTGTATGTTTTTTGTTCTATTTATGATTTTTTTAAAGACCTTAGCAGAATGGACGAACGCTAGATCTGTGCGGGAAACGTGATAAGACCGTAAATATTGAAATAGATGTAGTGCTGTAAAATTCAAATTGTGTTTTTTTTAAATCTGTTTTTGTTCTTAATGCCGTGTTCTTTTTCTCATGTATTTTTTCACAAACGAAATAATAATTTGAAGCATATTTTTACACATGTTTTAAGATTATTTTCAATTCTATTGTTATTGTTCTATTGTTATATTGTTATTGGTTCAAATTTTTAATTAAAATTTTAATTTAACTTTTATACAATTTATTTAAATCAAACTCTTGAATCTAAATTAATAACATGATCGAATGAATGATAAATAGATTTTGTACAGGTAAGATCCACGAATAATAAGGTTAATTTATTTCTAAACAATCACAGCTCTTTACAGATATGTTAATCTAAAACTACCCTTTAAGTTACAATGGCAATAATATATATAAAAACATGAATCTTAGAGAAAATGTTGAGATTTGTGAATCTTTTAAAAATGAACCCAACCTCAATGATTAGAATAACCCATCCCTAATGATTCCAATAAATGCATTTTGATTGAAGGATAATTTACAGAATAATAAATTCAAACCGGGTTCTGTAATAGCTTCGTCCATGTCAAACGTTCTTATTTACTAACATATGTTTTTTTCAATATAATAAAAAAAAATCGTTAAATCAATAGTTGGATTTACCCAAACGAATTATTTTGACTGGTAAGGCTTCAATTTCATCTCATTAATTTTTTGAAGATAAACAACGCTACCGTAGTTAATACATATCTAATCTATAGCACGGACTATATTCAAAGATGTTGAACATATTGAAATTATATACTTTATTGAAAATGTTAAAACATACTCCTGGTCTTCGAAATTGTTGGATACTGAAAGTTCAATGCAAAAGCGTGTAAAAAGCTTGGCCGTTCTAGTGTTCCGATACACTTCCACATAAACACCTGGCTTACGTTTAAACGATAAGTTTAAAAATTGCACCCACACTCGAACCACACTGATGCCATCGTAAAGGTCCATTGTAGCGCAACCATTAATCCATCTCTAAAGGGCAGTCAGACTTTCCCACTGTCTGCTGTTTTTCTCTCTTCTCTCTCCTTGCATTCGTGGTTCTATCGCAATGTCCAAAGAACTGTTTTTCTTGTACATTATTTTTTGTTTTGTTTTGGAGTTCGTCTTTATGTTTCGTTCATTTTTTTTTGTTTGCTGCCCTGTCGACGGGTTTTCCACCACTTCCCGGAACTGACCAGCGCACTCCAACCGGAACAAGGTAACGTTCGGAGACGGTTGACGGAAAAGCTGCGAGGTCGATCGGTAGGCTGGCTGGGGAGGGAAAAAGAAAAGGTGGCCGGCGGTGGAGGACGCAAAAGCCCTACCCGGGCGAGCTGGCGAGACAGTGACGCGAGCGAGCGCGCGCGCGGTTTTCGCGCCGGGTCCGTCTTGCCGTGCTGAATGTGCTGAAAGGTGCATGCCAAAGGGTAATTCATTATTTTCATGACCTAATTTACATAATTAAAGCATTGCCGAAGCCCGCCTAAATCAGGTCCGGTTGAGCTTTCGGGCTGTGTTCGGTTTTCGTTTTAGCACGGGGCTAAATCCATTCGGCCGTGTCCAGGCCACGTGTGTGTGTGTGTGTATGTGGTGGAACGCAACGCAAGGGCATAAATGTATTAGAACGTAAGCATGGCAGGGCTGGGAAAAGTCCCTTTTTCCAGGGACGGCACATGTAAACGGAAGAACGGCAGATTCGCTTGGCCACGAGAATGAACATGCAGTGAACGAAGATATGCACCGTACAAATGTTTATGATTGGCTCGTTGTGCTTTTGACGGTGGGTAGTAAATTATTGCAAAAAAAAAAACACAAAACAAAACAAAAAAACTGCAAACATAGCCACCGATCAGCGAGTTCAACCACCACACCCACCCACCGGGGTGTACTCACGTATCATCCGAGAACTATCGGTCCACTTCCGGCACGGTTAAGCACCGTGGTTCGATGCAAAAGGAAGTTAAGCATTCGCCGACCCATGTACACCGGGCAGCCGGTAGCGTCGTTGGGCGAAATGCAATCACCCAGCAGGCTGATGATGGCACCCGACAGCAAGCATCCATGGGCAAGCGCATGGGCCGGAAGTTGGCCGGCCCGATTTCTTTCTTCCCGATGGGTGTTCATGTTTAGCCTTGGTTCCGCAGGAATTAATGTGCCCAGAGCAGGCGTCCAGTGTGTGCTGTCGGATAGGATGGTAAAAGCTTAACCTTGCTGGCGTTGCAGTTAGCTTGGTCGTCGTTCTTCGGGCCGCACTCATAACTCTTTGGCTTCTGGTTGCTCTTTTATGGTGCCGGTGCGGGTCCGGTGGTTGTACCTTTCATCGAGCCACGGGTCCTTAACTGATCCTGGTGCCTTTGTGCACTTCGGCCCATCATGCCTAACGAATGATCCTGTCACCAGCCACGTTCGATGTGGTTGTGTCACCCGTTCAACGGTGAATTTTACGCTAGCGTATGGAAATTAATGGGTAATTTAAGAAATGAAATACTTAAAAAGGGTGTAAATTATACCGTCGTGAAGGTAGAATATTTATTATTAATTATTTATAAAATATTGCAGAATGGAGAGCTGTGCCGATGTGAGAAAAATAGTGTAAAAATTGAAAAGTCTCGAATGGAGTTGGTAGAATTATGAGGTGGATGAGACTTTAGTATTTTGTTACAAATAAGATTAATTAAAATTTTATTGGACGACTCAATCTGTGAGATATTTTAAGACCGTCCATTTAGATTAAACATGCTTGTTAGGCCCACATTGAGATAGATTGAAGACGTTGATGTGTTTGCCAGATATGACAGTGTAACAGTTTGACGGAGGATGGCGCTTAACTATGAGCGCTTCGGGGAACTCCTCATGCAAAGCAAGACCCTAAAAGACCCATTAGAATGGCAACATATTAAGGGTCGAAGGCAAGCCACTACAAAAGACAACCAATATTTTATCGATAGTGCTGTCCAATTATTTGCTCAATGATGCAAATCCAAGCCATTCACATAAATTTCCTTTATACTCGATTTTCTCGCTTTTCCCAAATCTCAAGAAACCAAATTCATTACTGGCGTTTTTACCACGGTGTCCAAAACATTACAAACGAATTGTGTTCTTTTGTGAGCACCTAGAGCACCGGAAAGCCTGAAGACCTGATGGTGAACGACACAAACCAATTCGGCAGCAGAATCGTGTCCGGGGTATTGAACAAAGTAAAAACCTCCTCCCGCATTCTGGCTATCGTAATATCGGTGTGCCCAACAATTCCCAATGAAGCGATTTTCCACGAAATGAGACAAACATCAACACACAAACCAAGCTTCAAATTAAACGCCAGCAAAACGAACCGAACCAACCAACGCCCCAAAAAACCAATTGGTGAATGCATTGGGTAAATTTTTGCCCAAAACTGGAATGAAAATGAATCCGAAACGGTGTAAGGAAGCAGCAAACAAGCAAAAAAAAACAAAAATTGAGCAGAATATGCGAGGTGTAGGAAGCGAAAAGGAAATTAAAGTCGCCACGCCAAAACTCATGCAACAATAAGCCACAATCGAAAAACTGATGCTCGGTGGTGTTCTTTTACACGCTTGTACACTGTGTACGGCTACCGGTCTGTTGGGTACCGAACGGGGAAACGGAAAAATGGAAAGCAAATTTGAAAGAACAAAAAAAAAACCTATATTGCCAAACATTATTGCAGAGACTGAGGCCACGGCCAGCGGGAGTTACAATAAATTTGCATTTGCGTTTGGCGCGTTTCTTGCGGTTGGTTCGTTACTATTTTCACTCTGCTCTCACGGAGGTTCTAGAACGGCGGGTCTTATTGCTTTTGGAAATTTTGTTTTGTTTTGTCCACTTGTGTTTGGTTTCAGATGAAATTTGTGGCCGATTGTGCCGTACTGTGGAAAGATCTCAGCCACGAATGACAATTGATTGGATTGAGGGAAATCGAAAATTTGTTACGAGCCAGATCACATTGTGCTAATACAATGTAATGCTTTAATTAGGCAAGCTGTTTGAATAAAAATCCCTTCAAATAGATAAGCGAACAAGATGAAATGATCAAATCAATGCTCATATTTCAAATGCGAATTTTCTCCAAATAAATTTTTTCAAACTAATTGACTAAACACCTTGAAATGTTTCTTTACAGTTGTTACTATTATTTGGCTTAAATATTTACCCGTGTTTTTCTGTTGAACGTGAATACTTTCTAGTAAAAATACAAAACCTCCTACAGTAGAGGTAGTTGGTTTGATTTAAAACTCGTGGAAATGACCTTTATTTTCAAGCTGCGCTGAGTTCTATTGTATTTTCCTGTAAAATTAGGCTTTAAAGCTACAATAAATCAACATATTCCAACATTAAGCCAGTCATTCTAAACGCCCCGCTCCTTCCACATACGCACACATATCATACATCAAACAGCGCTGAAAGGCAACCGTGTACAAATGTCTGTACCATTGCAACCGTAATCGTGTATTGACATTCCGGCAAACCAGACAAGACCTGCTCCCCCGGAGCAATGATGCACAAAGTGCATTCGAAATGACATCTGCTGGTTACCGAGCCATCAGCCTTTGCGGTAGTAATTGCACGGGCAAAAACATCAAACGGAATCGTACCTCGTGCTATCGTACGGCTTCAATCATTCATTACACTCAGCGCCCTCTTCTGTTTGTTTCTCCAACCCTGTACGAAAGCTGGAGGTTGATCTCTTTCTCTAGCACTGGGTTCTTTTTCTTTTTTAGCCACAAGATGGAAAATGCTGTTCCATTGATGCAAATGTCACTGACGGTGGCGATACGAGCATCATGCTCAACCTTTCGGCAAAAGGTGCTTCATCAATCGTGAGACGTCTAGGGCGAAGAACGATGATTGGCTGGTTGTTTGGGCTGTTGTTTTGTGGTTTTGTAATAAAAAAACGGATTTTCTCATGTTCAAAATGTGTGTACGAACTGTGAAAATGCTTTAAATTCCCACAAACCCACACATACACTGCATAAAGGTACGGACTGACTGTTTTTCAACGTTCACTTCTCAACCTTCAAACTGGGCAAATGTTGCATGCTACACACCCATCACGCCGGATGAGAAACGATCCCAAACATCCAGCAAGTAGCCAATAAAACCCTTCTTCTTACGATTATGGCTGCTGCAACGGTCGGTTCATTGAACTCGCAAGAAAAGCCACCCAATCCCCAAAACCCCTCAAGTGTAGACATTTTTATCACCTTAAAGTGGCCATGGGATGCATCATCATTCATACGCACAAGGTGTCGGCTGTTTCGTCCCTTTTGAAATTTTCCGTGAAAAATAATGATTATTACAACACCCACCTGGAGGAGGCTCACCTGAGAGTAGGAGAGAGGAGGGATAGAAAGAGAGAAACTGTACATGAACCAGGCCCCCAACAACCACCCCATCCCCCGGTAATGTGTCGCTAATTCATTGAAGCGCACGATGAAAAGCGTGAAAAGCGAGAAACCGCAAGCTTTTAAAGTGATTATGTGCCCGGGCATCACGTCCGGTTATAAAGACATCCTTATGGGCTTCAATAAAAAGCGGCTCGATCGTCTGCCGTTCCGAAGGACGCATATGTGGTTGTTGGGTGCGACGTATCGCCGTGGACTGGGTGAATTTCCACCCAGTTTCCCTGGGACCACGCTAGTGTCCCGAGTAAATCGATTGGTAGTGGTGTGCGTGCTTTACCCATTCTGTTGACCATAACGCAAACCGTCCGAACGGTTTTCCACGCCAACGACGTGGACGTGTTAGTGCGCGAGGAAAAATCAATAATTTCAAGCACCGATGAATTGTGGTAGAACATCGTGCGAGGAAAATGTTCTCAAAACGCACCGTTGAATGCAGCAAAACAGGAATGTTTTAGATGGCTGAGTGTGAACGAAACACATGGTGGGAAGAAAGAGAGCATCGAGCTGCTGTAAGGAAAAGATGAATTCTTCACGGAACGATTTTCTTGCTGAAGTTTTTCTTTCATCCCCTTGCGGGACAACCGTTTTTCACGTCAGAATACTGTCAAGTCGCGCGACATTGCTGTCGAAGCAACGCGACGCAACATACACAGCCGTTGCAGTGGCCGTTCCTGAAGGGAGCGTTTTCGCGCTTCTCTTTTCCTAGTTGTTCGCTCTTGGGCCCGTTTTGCAGCGGGATTGCAACCAATTGGAGAGAACGCAGCCGTGGATGCATCCGTTGGCTCCTCCCACTTTGAAAATGGCGCGTTGCACTCTAGCAACGACAGATGATCGAACATCACGCCAGGCAGCAGGTGCAACTTGTGGAGTGAAATCGTTGCATCCAAGGATGCTGCTGCTTTGCGTTGCCTAAATTTCCCAACGCGGGGAAAAACTAACACCATGCCGTTGTTTCTTACTTGCATGAGAGCGAGACAGTGCGAAAGGGAACGAAACGCGCATGTGCACTCGTGACCGAGCAGGGAAAATTATCTCTCTCGCGCGTGATGAGGAAAATTTACCATTAACGGTTTTGTCCCTTTTTCCACAGCTTTCCACAGCCAAGCGGAACGGTGCACGGTGGTTTTAGCCTGGTGTAACAACTCGCACAGCGTAGAATGGCAGCCTTTTTCACTGTTGCCAGCTTCTTGTTTGATGAAGTTTTCCTTTTTTCGGGGGTTTCTTTGCTTTTTTCTGTTCGTTTTCACGTTGTTGTTTCATAATGTCTTGAGTTCTCTGGCCGTCTTTCCTCTCGCTCATTAAGCGTTTTGTTTGATGATCCAATTTTCTTGCTTTATCTGTTCCGTGGTTTCTGTTGCTTTTTTTGTGCGAGCACCTTGGCTCTGGAGATTTATTCCGAAGTAGAACAAGAAAAGCAAGACTAGGCGGCAAGAAGCTACAAACAACACCACGTTTCCATCCTGGTTTGATGGAAGACGCGCCGTTACGGTTACATGTTTTTGGTGTCAAATTGATGAATGATGAAAAAAATGCGGAACTCTCCACCTAGCTGTGCGTCCTTTGGAGATGTTGATGGGCTTCGGTTGTGGAAGTTGTAGGGAAAGGATGTGGATGTTATTTTTCGCTGTAGGTATGTGTTTCTCCACTGCGTAAGTGTACTCTGTTATTCGCTTGTTTAAGATGCTTTGGGAAGTACAGCCTCACTATCGTTTCCTTTGTTTTCGTTTGGCATCCGGTGGAGACTATCCTCCGGAGCTTACCGTTGAGAGCAAGAAGAAAGATGGTTCCTTGCTAATACGTACGTACGTAAAAGAACTTCTGCTCCCGAAGTACGATTAACATCGCTTACAAAGAGTAAAGTCTTGTGTATCATCATCGACGACAACGATAATATAAGGAATGCTGTGTAAGAGGCTGAGCTGTTGGTGAGCGATAGTTTTCAAGCATACAATTTGTCCTTCGACTAAAAGAGGGATATTGAAGGACGGTTTTAGTAATTAATCAAGCTAATATAACTCGTATACTAAGGGATTACTAAAACAATCTTTAGTAAATGTTATTTAACATACTTTTAAAAAAATCTATGTAGAAATCTGATTCTGTTTGCCGTTGCAGTAATGTTTTGTTAATTTGGAGCATCTGGTTCAACCAATACTTTTTTAAAGTATCCTATTGTATTACGTTTTTAAATTCAATTTTCTGTTGTTATTGCATTTTTTAACATTATTTCTGATAATTGTTATTGTGCTGTGCTGCTATAAACTTGATTGTGTTTACAGTTCTCTGAAGGAGGGCCTCTTATTACGTCATTTATTATGTTTTTTTTTAATAATTATTGTAAATACTCTTGATTATATATTTTTTTACCTCAGCAACACTTGCTATTCAGCTAACGGGGAAGAATTTTCATTTAAAAACTCTCCAAAACATCTTTATTTTTAACCTCAGAGTGCACAACTCCACTCGAGCTCGGTAACAAAATCTCCCAAACAGTATATCGACATATCGACAGCATCTTTTGTGTGGTTTTACAGCTAGATCATAAACCGTATTCGTATTCATTATTTACCAATTTTAACACCCCCGTGATGAGTTTTCCGAATCCGCGTTCCGCTTGCGACACATGATCGACGATCGATGATCAATGCGACGATAATATATGGCATTACGCTGAAACCCCTTTCTGTGGCGTTTAAATAATATTCTCCGAAAACCGAACGATGGCTGGTGCGCACGAACCAGCTCAACATTTAATGATTTCCGCTGAAAACACACAAACATTCTTCGCTATTTATCCGTTCCGAATCATCGGGCACAATCGTCGATGCTATCGGATGTGGACATCGATGATGACCATCCATCTCTTCGGTTCGATTTGAAATCCATCAAATGGTCACGTGGAAGCGGGCAGAATGTTACTACGTGCCCTCTCCTCCCCCCAAAAAAAGGACAACAAAACAAATTAACTAGCTCGTAAAAATGAACTTCAATTTCGACCATTTCAACCAGTCCAGGCAGTGATGGTTTTTTTTCTCTTCCTCCCTCCAAAAGCTCGCGGTGGCGTTAACGATCGCTTGGGTGTCCACATTAACGGAACGGAACGGCTCGAAAGTTTGGTCAGCTCATGTTGCAAAGCTCCGTTTTATTGGCTTGATCATCCGGCATGTTTCCCTCCTTTTTGATTGTGGTTTAACGTGAAGGCATTTGTAGCTTTTTTCTTTGTGTGGTGTTGTGTTCAAAGTTGTGGGACGTTATTTTATTGGCATTTTGCTGACGAAGAGAGAAATCCATTTTGCGGCCATGGCACGATGGTAGCACGTATGGTAGATTGGTGCAAGATTAAAGTGTCTAATTTGTAAGTGTTGATTTTTAGGTTTCGTTTGGCGAGAACTAACGATTTGAAGCTGCCCGTAAATGATAGCTAGGAATAGCTCATGTTACAATTTGATGATATTCGTTCGCTGGAGTTGAGGTTGGTGATTGAAAGACTTTTTTTTTGACTTAGAAAAAGTTAACATTGCCGTCGAACAGTTCTAAACTAAACTTGGATTAACCACTTCAAGCTAAATCTTCACCAAAACCCAACGTCTAAACAGCCAAACCCTCCGAAAGCATCGCAATCGCCCAATCCATATTTCCGTACTGGTAAGCAATCTTGCTATTGCGATTCGGTTCGCAAAAATTCATCGATTTCGGATACGGTTACGGATTCGTTCCGTGGCCAGCACCGAAAGCTGTGCGAAGGAAGGCAGGAATCCCGGCAGGATTGAGGATTCTCATCCACTGATTGTCTAATGCATCGTCAGTGGAAATAAAAATGGGAGGAAAAAAAAATCCCACCACCAGAATGAGACAGATGGGGATCCTTCGAGATGCGAGCGTGGCCATACCGGCGTGGAAGGGAAGCAGCGAAAGGAGAATAAAATTTATATCCTGCCTTATCTGTGATCATTAAACATCGTGTCATGTTGGGCGGGTGTGTGTGTGTGTGTGACGAACGAATGCTGATGCTGGAGGAAAAACCGTCCCGGAACAAGAAAATGAAAGAATAATGCCCAGTTCGTAGGTGCTGTAACTGGCATAGGGATTGCCGGTGATGGAACAGGCAACCGTACGGCAGTAAGGGAAGGGAGTGGATTTCGCCAACGAGAACCTACACACATGCAGCATCCGTGCAGCATACGGTACGGTACGGTGGAAATAAAACAGCATAAAATAGCATAAAATAGTACCGGCTGAAGAAAGAACGGCCAAATCAAACGGATAGGAAACGAATCCCGGTACTTCACGAAGATGCTGCTGCTCCACTGTGCGGATTGAGTTGGGTGGATTTTTCTTTCCCTCTCACCGTTTCACTCTGGGGTTGCTTTGAGCAGGGCGCGCGGTGGCAACAACCGTGGAGCGAAGATTACCCGTTGAACTTCCGCCCATGCCCTTCTCCAACCGCTCGTCATGCGAGGGTTAGAATTGTGGGTTTCATTTGTTTTCCCGCTCGGTGGTTTGAGTTCTACGGCCACTTGGAAAGTCTTTCCGTATGCGCGCATGTGTTTGTGTGCCTGTTTTGAGAGCCTTTTTGTGTATCCCGTTTCCCTGGTGGGGGATAAAGTTTTTCTACTTCACCGCACTTTCACCCCACCCAGCCGGCCCGGCGCAAGAAAAACTTGCAAAAGTATAAAGATGCTGTTGGCTGATATTGGGCCTGCGCTTGACAGAAAGACGGTGGAAAATTTATGCCCTTTGCCAGCCGAAAATCGCATGATTTACCATCCCGTTGTCCGTTGTCTGGATCCGTGGAAAAGCCCGTCCGGAAAATTCTTCCCTCTCGTATACCATGCGTAACTTCAATCTCCATCTCCAAACGCCATATCTTCATCGGTTTCCGAATGAGGATGGCACAATGAGGTGGATGGTATTCCAATTCCCGGGTAAAACGCGGGTCACAAAGCAGCAAAAGTCCAATGCATGCTTGCGGCATGGATTTTAAATTTCTCATCATGCCACCATCGCCATGGGGACGCGCCCTGGCCCCAAATGGCGGCGAGAGGACAAAGCATGATGCGAAGCTGTCACTTACGGCGTGACATGATATATTTGGTTTTTGAAGTTGTTTAAAAGCGAAACCGAACGAGAGATTGGGTCAGCTACAGCCACCGTCGTACATCGGCGATAAGCCCCGGTTCCGACCCATGTCCTTGAAACGGACATGTTCATCTGGGAATTCTTAAACATTGGCCAAATATTTTGGGTACGTGACAAATTGGATAAAATCGTTCTGCACGGGTTCAGTGCGTTCTGTTCGGGCAAGCTGCTGTTGGGGTTCGGCTTTTAGTAATTTATAGTGTTTTTGTTGAGAGTAGTCGTAGAATAGAGCTGATTGATACTTATGATAGTGCACTGTGTATTGGAGTTAAAAGCAGTATTGTTTTAATAATAAGCAATAGGATATTCCGCTAGAAGATTACTTTATTGTTATACAAAGAAGTCCAATCTGAAGTCTGGTGAAGAATGGACAATGTTTATTGTGTGAATTTATACTATTTTTTAAGGCCATGATTTACTGCTTAGTTTATTAATTGACACTTTTAATTGCATTAAACAATCCTAATACATTGCCGACATCGATCAACAAAGTCACAGCAGAAATGAAAGGCCTTCACTGTATGGAGTATTGCATATTTTGCTTTATTAATTAACAAAGGATGAGATAATCGTGTTTTTTTTTAATAATCGTACTTGGCTACAAGAAGGTAATAAAAGCTACGAATTATTACACTTCCAATTGACCTACAACACCCATTTTGGTCGACAAACATGTAGAAATATGGACACTGTACAAAACTGTCGTGGCCTATAGTGTGGAAGGAAAATGAAGGACCTGCTTCTATTAAAAACTCTTTATGAGATGTACGATGAACTTAACGTCGAACTAGACTCTTCAAAATTTGAAAGACTATTTTCATTAATAAAATGACACTGAACGGCAGATTACATGAAGTCTTTATTCTATTCTATTTTTTCTATTATTAATCAATAATCTGTCAGCATTTCAAAAGAATACGTTAACCGACGTATACCAATAGGGTTAAGTAATGAATTGACTAATATTAAACGAATGTAGAATGGTACATGAACTTGCAAGAATTGTAAGATACTTGTAAGATAGTTGTACGATATTTTACTTGTGAGATATTTTAAACTTTAGATATTTTAAAAGATAAACTTTACCAATAATTTTGCGAACATAACAACCACCAAAGGCAGGTATTCTTACAATTAAATGAATAAAATAAGCCACTCGAGTCCATGTTGTATTCTCTCCAATATTTTCGCCACGCTTGAGTACGCTTAGCGATTGATTCTATTTTTCCAAGCACGTGTTTTCATAAAACATTGAGTAGTCAAAGAAAAGCTTCTATTTGCAACGCATCCTTCTGACACTTAACAATTAAAACCATGTGTCACCGAAAGGATCCTTCCATTCGTCGAGTTTCTTTGATACGCCGACATGGTGCTGAAGATGGCGAGGACACTCGGTTCGTGGATAGCTGTAATTCAACAATTCATTGTACGATCTTTCAACTCGAAATAATTACGCATCATTGGAAAACGAAGTACCCGAGACATCTTCATGTTCCCTGTTAGGCAATCGATCCACTTATACCCCGGAGATACCTCGGAGAGATCAGTTCTCACGGATCGGAAAAAAAAGCCATCGCCACCAGGTTCCCAGGCTACTAGATCGACCCATTTATCTGCCCTCACAGTACGGAACGGTTTACTTTGATTTATTTACTGTAGTAAATTTCTCCGGTCGAATGTTAGCTCCTTCACACACTCGATCGACTTTCTCGGGTAACGTAGACGTATGCTGCTGTCCTAGTTAATGGCCATGTCGTGTGGCGACCACACTCACGCGAACTGATATATGACAAAACTCGTACCCGTTTCGAACCATCGTAAACTGCACTTTTTGCATACGATGCGAGCAAAATTTTATTGTCGCAATATTATTGCAAATAAACGTACCATGTCGCAATTAACACAACCGCCCGAACCATCAACATGGGCGTAGGGTAGTTGTGGGTTCGCGTTGATGGCCAACACTGTTCGCATTTATCGCCCTGCCGTGACGAAGGAGTAGGAACCTGTCAAAACACAGTGCGCGCGCGCTCTATATCGGTGCTGCAAACTGCAACTTGCCTCCGAAAGGCTTCAGATCTTCCGTGCGCGCGTGTGTTTCTGTGTTTGTGGGTCTCTTCTTCAACGCATCACGCGCATAAGATAACATCAAAAAACCGTCGAGATGGACTCGCGTTGTTTGGGTATCGTTTGGAAACAATTTAATTACTTTAGTGCTTGTGCCGTGGCCACCGCTTTCACGGCAATAACTCGGAAATCGATTAGATGCGGTTTCCCGGCCCCCGGGATTGTCGACCCCGTGGTGCCAGGATGGGAAAGCGGGTGGGGTGATCTTTTTTTTTCTCGTTTAGCGCTTCTACTTTACCAGTCCAAATGAAGCGAGACCAAACTTTGCCTTTTGCACACGGCACAATTGTTTTGACAGGCAAATCTTCACGGTCTGCCACCGTGTTGCCCATTTCCGACGCTTCCCATCATGGTTTCTGGTAGCGGGGCAGCATGGACCTGGTCCTTGCGCTGAACGAGGGTAGTGCGCAGTGTTTGGAAGTAAATTAGTTACAGAAAATTAAAGAATCCGTTTCGGTAGAACCTATCTGCTGATGGGAACTGTGGGGTCGGAGGGAAGATAATTAGCTTGTAGGCATCGGTTAACGTAACCCACGGAACCCACGGCAATGGTTATAATGTTCGTGAGAGAAAATTACTTTGTATTATTTGTTTCATAAGTTTGGGAAATGGGTTTTGATTGCTATACTGTTTTAAATGATTCTTTTTTAACATACTGAAACTGCAAAAGATTTTAGGCTAAAAAATATGTTAAACAATTTGTTCCGAACATTGTTAATTCTGATTTCTGTCAATTCAAGATGAGAAAGATACAGGTATTTTAATATAATCTGTTTGGTCCAAATAGACAAATACATTGAGAAGTTTGAGCGTGAAGAGAGAAATATTGGAAGATAAATGCTGTCCTAATAAAGCACTTTCACGTCACTCCAATGACAAATAGTACATTGATAGTACCTCGTAAGAACAGAAAGCATTTCGTTAAAATTTACGCTCGCAACCATTAAACCACTGAAACAAACCAAATACAAGGCGGTATTTCTTGTCGCAAAGCCCGTTTCGATGTTGTATCACAGAAGCTGACTGCTATGTCCATATGCCGATCTGTGTAAGATCAGCACGAGGTCCCCGGTAATGTCCTGCCTGATGTCCTTTCCAGGTTACCACGAACATCCTTTAAACGCACGGATCCCAACGGGTTACGGTTACCGGTTGGCGGCAACCGTGAAAGAGTTACGTTGTAAAAATAAAAATAAAACTAAAGCTGAAAATAAAATAAAATTCTTCGGACAGTTTCGCATAAAGGAGCGTTATCTGGAAGATTTACGATTTCGACTTCCCGGTACACACGGTAAATACACGGGTTTCAGCAGAAGCCCCCCCTCCCCCCCAGCACGGTACCAGTGCGCGCCAAAGTCAGAAGGTCGGTACGCTCCACCTCGGTTGACAAACGTACAAACATAGATTTACTAACAGATTTCAACTGTGCACACATCCGCGCCGGATATCGTGCAAAAAGGACATGAGGAGAAGATCCTTAAAAGCACCCGTTCGGGCAACGCGGCCCAACCGTGGCAGAACGGGGAATGAAAGATTTTTTCCGTTTTTATTTCCGACTGGTTTGTGTGTGTGTGTCTGGTTCTTTTTCTCATTTCGTAGTATTAACGATCTCGACAACGCACCATGTTAGCTAGTAGTTTTGTAAAATGTAGGAAGGACATTAGAAAAAAAAATCACATAAAAATCCCTTTGCATTCACACCACAGAGCGCTTATTTAGGTGTGGCATAGGGGAATTTTTAATTCCTCACGAGCAACTTTTGAGATCAGCAATTCTAGAAATTAAATACAGAAAACTCATCTGTAGAAGCATTTATCATTAGAAAACCATAAACTTTCATTTAGTGAAATAAGTATGGTAAAACATTTCGCATTCTCAATTTTTTGTACTGCACTGTATGGACATCTTTCAACTCCTGTCCCATCACAAAGTGTCCTGACATGTGCTGGGTAACCATGGACGAGGATACACACATCCCATCGTATTCGAAAATGCAACACCGTACCCAAAAGAGTGCACTTTCACAGTGAGCTAGCTAGCAAAAAGGATTCTTTTTACGTCGTTTTGTAAAAGTAACATATGAAAAAAAAAAGACTTTGCCCCAGTTGCGATGCCACTTCAAACAAACATACGAATATCCCACTTGCGTGCTCAAACGAACCAGAACTTCACGCCCGTACGTACGGAGGCTTCCTCCAGCATCGGAAACCAGAACCATGGAGCGGAAGAACTTCTGCACGGATGGGTTTATTTATTGCAAGGCTTTGGAGATTTTGGACACGGTCTCACACACAAACGACCGATCGGTGTTTCCATTCGATGGATTTTGGTGAGCGTCCGACAAGATTTAGGTGCCAGTGTCATCTCGATCTAAATACAAGTGATTTTTTTTAAGCGGTGCATTTGCAGAACATACGAATAGTCAAGCGCATAGGGTAAAAAATCGAAAAAAATGGGTCAGTTCTTTCTTGCAGTGGCCTAATGGAACACGGGAAACACGGGATGAATGAGCAGTGAACGGGCGGAGTCGTTAGTGCTGGTGTGATTTACCGGGAATCCTGTTGTAACTCGACAACGGTTGGCCAATACATTCCGAGATTTACGGAAAAGAAGCTAGAAGTTACGACCATCGGTGGATGTCTCCGTTGTCGATGCGCAAATCTGTGGCCGTAAATTTTGTACAGGTCAGCTAGTAAACGCGCGCAGCTAGGATTTTTTTCCTGGGACAGAAAAGAACTCCGTGTATGACGAATGTCTATGCTGGAAGGATTTGTACATGAGTGCCGTAGTTGGAAGGTTTGATTGATAAACATATTTCCACACTGTCAGAAAGACTTATGGAACCTTTTTTTGTTTATTCTCAATCATCAGGGATTTCTCTGTGATATTTCAGTTTGGGATTCATCTATACTTGTTTTTTTTTTAATTTTTAGTACTAGTATGAATAAAAATTGGGGATTCAATCACACTAAATAATAGTAACCTTATATATTTTAGTCGACGTTATACTAATGTTCCATAATTTTAAGATGCTCACATACTTTCACTCTTGTTGACGTTGTTGTCACTTGTCAGGGTTCGTTTCCCTGTCTTCCGTGTGTCCTGCTACCGCGAAGGACATCCGTTTTTTTTTTTTTTTATTTTGGTCCTGTGTGTTTGAAATGTTTCCACACGGATGAAGCTGCTGGCACACAACTACCAACACCAGCATCAATGTGTAAGCTGCCATCGTCAGCCACGATGCGAAAGGCAGCATCAATTCATTTTCTTATCCTTTTTAAATTGAACAAAGCGTACATTTCCCTTTCGGCGCTTATCAGCGGGACCGTATCACCGTGGCTCTATTGTCTTCATTTTCCCCACCATCCCCACGGCCACCAGCGCCAGCCGTCCCGGAATGATGCTGCCAGTGATGGTGTGATGGTTGATGCTGCCCTGGCACGCCGTGTTGCCCGCTGTTGCTTTGTCGCATTAGACAACATTGACGCTCGCAGACGCAGACACGATGGCCGGGCGTATTTTTCGGATGGTGACAACACGCTTTTCTGTAGAATTTGTTGTTGGCAACACCCGAAAAAGAGAAAAAAAAAACCGTCAACTTTGTGTTGGGTGCTTTGGGTGGCGTAGCGTTCCTTTGATGCCTTTGTCCTGCCGGGCGTACGGAGTGATCCGTTTTGCAGATCCTTCCCAGGCAGGGCGGCAGCCGAACGATTGACACGCTGCAGACGGTTACGTACCGGAATGGTTGCCGCACAAGATGGAGGCTTCGTTCGTTCCTTTGTGCAGTGAGAAAGTTTTGATGGTTCACTGGTTCTACAACAAGCAAAGCAGACCGCTTTAGACCGCTTCCGGACCGAGAAGCACAGCACGATGAAAGATAGTTACGATGGTTAGATTAAATTTGCTTTTATTCACCCGAATACTGTGCTGCGGAGAGAAACAGAGATGGGTTTGCAATCATATTAATCAACAAGTTTGAATACATTGCTGCATTCACTCCAATTGGGATAGTTTGATGTTTGATAGGGCTGGCGAAAGTGTATGTAAAACCACCGAAACAGATCTGTTGATTTTCAGCAGTTTTTTTTAACACATAATTGTGTGGAAGTGTCGTGACATTTGTGGTACATTTGGGTGTTTTTCGAAATGTTCATCACGGTTTAGAAACTAATTCTTCTAGAGAGAAGCTTTCTTTTACTTCCAACTTATTCCAACCCACGCCACAGCATAATTCGCGTTGATGGATTATCCCGCGCATGAAAAGTAGCATGACCTCCGCTGTATCACACGACCAAGTCCCAACGTATCGGTGCGTTTGGTGCAAACCGGAGCTCTACCCAAGAAGTAGGAGGAGCTGAGATAAACGCGTTTAGTACAAACCATCAAGATTTATGGGCATCGTGATAAAAAAAATCGCGTATTCGCGAGCGAATATTTAGCAGCACAGACGGAACAGGGCAGAGCAAACAGAACAGAAACCCAGCACATGTAGCTACATCATGTAAACAGTCAATGTGACTATTGATGGGAGTTAAATGTGCCTCCCTTGCATGCTAAGTGGCTTTGGCATTTATTTAACACACTTTAATATAAGCGAATTGTGGAGTTTAAAATAGTTCAAACCTAAACTTATACAAACAAATGTCTATGTTAAAGAACCTCATGTTTTTCGAATCATTTTTCTTCGTTTTTAAAAGTATTGTAATACATATATAAATGTTAACAACGTTTTGTTTTGCTCATATGATTATATGATCTAAACAAAATCTTGCTGTTTTTGTAGTGAAACGATTATCCAAAACACAAAAACGTATTTGTAAATCAAACAAATTTAAACTGAAGATGGAGATGTTCATAATTAATTAATAATTGCCCTGCACCTGCAAGTCCCACTGTGGGAGCTCTAGTTCGTCTTACAGCTCAACAGGACAAGCCTTACTGTGAGATACTATACAATCATCCAATGAAACCAGAGTGTTTGTATTCTGTTTAGAAAGATGTGTTTTTTTTTTGTTGAAGGTCACATGACACAGAAAACATTGAGAACGTTCAAAGTCCTCAGCTCATCTATAACCGGAATACTCTAGCGACTTCTTAAGAAGTCAGATAACAGAAGTGTGAAGAGTACTGATACTATTATATCAGCACTGCATATTACACTACTAAATGTCATATTACTACATTCGATGCGTGAGGTCAACGATTCGATGAGGGGTTTGGATCCAATTGCTATGGTGAAAATGTCAAGGGTTGTGACAGGTTGCGTCGGTCACAATCGTACAGCATACAAGGAATAGCTTCCATTGCAACGTCTTTGAGAGTCCTAGTAAAGGTGAAGTAGGAAGAATATTGTGGCAAAGCATTAAAAATATCAATCTTTCCAGTTTTCTGGCCCAATTTCGATCCGTTATTAACTGCTCTTTTTCAATCGGGGTTTTTATCCCATCATCTCCCTTCAGATGAAGTATCGCTTGGCTTTGCAATCGTTACCAAATTTTCGCACTTGATAGCGAATATTGGATCGTTATCGTGTGTGATTGTTTACCAGCGGCCCGTCAATCCGTCAATCGTACGATGCCGAAACTGCGCATCTCCGCAAATCATCCATCAACGACCTGAACGCTTGTAGTTCTGCTGAGCTGCTTTGCCATCGTTCCGGTCGATGCGATGATGGCTTTTGTTTTTCTCCTTTCCTAGGCGAACACATCCGTGCCGTGGACATGGCCGGGAAATAGATCCTAAATAGTCAATTTATAATCGGATTAAACCCAGCAAGACACGCGCTCGGGCGTCCGTTTGCTGACGCTACCCTTTTGTTTATTTTGCGCCATAAATAACACCATCATCATCGGCTGCAAAAGTTCACTATCGTAGGTTGGAAATCGGGACTAGGAACAGCAAAGCAAAAAAAAATGTACACGAATCGATTCGACTGGTCTATCACTCGGTGAAAGGATATCACGTGTGCTGGGGCATTGAAAAGGACACGAGAACACGCAATCGGCGCTTGTTGGGTGGCGTTGCGCAAAAAAAAGGGATCCCTCGCTCACTGGGGTGGGATTATTTTTGTGCTTTGTGAGCAGCGTTGGTATTGGTGCGAGACGGGCACCTGCGTCGGCGTCGTTCGGTTTGGAAAGACAGCAAATCTTCGCCGAGTCTTATGCACCCTCGCACTGGTCGTTCCGGTGAAATCTATCGCCCGAGATCACCTCGCAGAGCGCACTCGCAATAAACAACCCCTCGTCAATCTGGTGCGCTATCTGTTGGCTAATATCAAGACGCTTTTTGCTGTGATTGCACCGTTTAACATCGCTAGATTTATGATACAGTGGTGGGCAACATGCGTGCATTTGGTGCGAAACACTGGCGTTCGCGTTCACAGCACTTACGCTGTCTACAAAAGAAAGGACGTGAAGCTTAAATTAGTCTATGTGTGAGAGAGTCGCTAAATGTCATTTTAGTTAAAACCAGCTAAAAAGTTCTTTATTAAAATCTCACCATCTTCACTCCAACATACAGAAAAAAAATAATTCTTCTCGTATCAGATGTTCTTGCACCCTCGCCTGTACGGTGCATTAATTCTACGCCCCTAAACATGTCCTGGTGCCTTTCAAAGGATGTGTACGCAATAAAAGCTTATTTTTACACGCATTTCCACACTTAACCTGGACCCTGTGCTACATTATGTATCGGTTGATGGGTCTTTGTCTTTGTAGCCAATGGTTCGAGGGTGGCAGCCTTTGTTGTGAGCACCGGCAAAGAAAGCGTCATACAGTGAAGATAATTATTCTTCACAACTCCACATGCATATATTCACTACTTAACTCATCGCCTGGATTGGTCTCATAAATATAAATAGCAAGTAAATGATAAGAGTTCCTTGTGGGTTGATCTGAAAGGGATAATCTTTGTCTTACTGTTTGTTAAAAACTTCAAATCAGGTGAAGTCATTCACTTCATTTTTTTGAGTGTCAGTTTCATTATGCCTTTTGATTGAAAGATATCTTCATACTACACATAGGATGGAATTGCAGTTGTTATGAATCGTTAAACATATAAGGTGTTATGGTTCGATTATAAAGAGAAATCGATAATTCCGAACTATTTCAGTGAGTATTCGAATATACAATTGCTGATACCGGATGGCGTTTGAATGCGCTGTAGCAAATATTCATCTGTACGTTAATCAACTAACTCGACTAAGGAGGCTGTGAGCGTCAAGAAGAATGCTTAGACGTCATGAGCTCGTCTTTAGAGGAAGTTCAACATTTAATTTCCTTTCAGATTCAGTTAGATACGGCGTTGATATTACGATCAAAACCCGTAATCATCGAAAAAATAAATAAATATTATTTAACATTTTCTTTTGGCATTAATTGTTTTGTAAATAACATTACTTCCCATTGGGGATGTCAATTTGCAAATATTATTTTAAAACCGTTAATGAAAACGATTCTTTCAAAACAACCATCAATGAATAGAAAGTAACGGTCATTGATGTCTATAGATATCAATAAAATCATTCATGACGGGCTATGCCAATTCTCCTAAAATATCTTCGTCCTGAGTGTCTTCTCAATAGCTATAGCTAGGTCTCATCAAAAATTATGAATGAATTTCGTGGTGATCCGGTTTATAACTGCTTGTGTTTTTGGTTTTGTTTTTCCTTCCCCAAAATTCCTGTCTCTTCATCCTTCCTCTAACGCCCATCAGTCACGTTGCGCACACTTGCTACGCGTCGGTGTTTAATTGATTAAAACGTACGATCCGAACTACCCACATGCGTTAACCAGTGTTGGCGTCCTGCCGGTTCTCCGTAAGCCCGTTGGCTAGCGCTAACGATTAACCACGAACCATGTCAGATTAGTCGTGGCAGACGGTCACCCGAAATTGTCGTGCCGGGGCGAAACACCTCTTCCGGTTGTTCTGGTTTCTGGTAGCATCCAGGCGCGATCATCGCGATTGTACTCCCGGGGACCGATGAGCTGGTACGGTGGGACTGTTCATTAATTTTGAAATCCGATACGTTACCTCACTCGGTTACCAAGCAATGCTCGGTGCTCAACAAGAACTGAACGCTGCGCAAGATTGATTTCTTTTCCGTCCCGTTCGGACTGTTTAGCATTCTTCGCTGGGATGAGGGCTCTACTGCACGATCGGTTGTGCGGCCCTCGGTCACCACCGATCGACACATGAGGGTGGACGGAAAAAAGGGATCGCCTTCGGTCGAGTTAGATCAGAAACGGCAGCACTAGGACAGAAGTCAAACGGACGCAGCGGGACAGCAGGTTGTTGACGATGTCGCGATTCACCAGAAGTCGTTTCAGGCTAATATACCAACGATGAAGAAAAATCTCGATAATATCCACACAAGCAAAACATACAAACACACACATAAATATTCCCGTACTGAGAGGGTTGGCCGGAGCCTCAGGCCCAAAAGGTGATATGATTGATGCCAGATAGAGCGAAAACTGACGGAACAATAATGATATTTATTAAAACACTGATCACAACCGGAATCGAAACGGTACGATCGCGATCGGGTTCAGAATTGTGAAGGTGTTTTAATTTCGTTCGGGCATCGGGCGGTCCGATCGGGTTCGAAGTACCAGCGCCGGGTCGGTGAGCGCGCTCGTCCCGACTCCACCTCTTGTGACTTCACTGGCTTGGCACGAACGAGACAGCGTCCATGGTGATGACCGTTAGGGTTGAGAAATAAAATTAATGATTTTCAATAGAAGTGGTAAAATTCAGTAGCCATTCGGACGCGAGTTTGGAATTCGATCCCTGCCCAGATTCCCTACCGTTTAAGGTCCCCCCCCCCCCCCCCCCCCCCCCCCCCCACTCGGTGGGGACCCGCGAGGCAAACTCTTGAGGTGTAGAGATTTTCGATACCCATGCAGATGAAAAACCGCAGACGGAGCCTGTGGCCAGAAGGTTCGCCAGAGGTTATTTGCTTGGGGCCGTTGTAAGATCGTTGGGATGGAAGCCTGAGGCTAAGGTGTGGCAGACTCGGGTGGCGAAGAAAAATTAACACCAAAAACTATATGCTCGGCCGTACCCGTTGCATGCAAATGACAGCTTGGTCAGGACGTGGCCGCGTTGGTACAGATGCACTCGACTGATCCTGTACCGCAACGGGAGGGTATCATTATTAACTGCACTGTCACTGGATTGTGCATACAATTTATCAGAATAATTTATTACCAACTGAGCTACTGCATGTCGCTACGTTGGCCCCCATTCGGGGGTTATTTGTGGGCGTATGAAAAACGAAAGAGGAAAATAACATCAGTTACAAGCGTTGTTTACACTCGTTACAGCGACTGTTCGATGGTGAAGTATAATTATTCTGTTGGCTGTTCAATTGATGATGTTTCTAAGGTGCAAAAACATGTCAATAGCGCTGGGAGACGGTAATTACGAAACTCGCAGTGTATAAAATTAAGAACAGATTTTTAATCATATGGACATAAGGATATGGATTAAGATGTTAACATAAGATCAAATTAAGTTATCAACGTATTGAATTTGGTTGACCAAACATTTTGGATTGCATTGAACGACCTTAATCTAAAGATAATTCCAGCGAAGATAAATAAAACAGTCTTAACTAGTTGTGCCAATAGCAAACTACCAAGATATAAACACAATAACCAAAAATCAAAACGGCCAGTAACCCTACCAAATGAAAATGCCTTCCCAAAAGTAAATTACTTGCTTATCTCTTGCATTAAACGCGCTTATGATAGTCTGGTTGGGGCAACACGAAACATGACGCAAGTGTCCTCAAGCCCCCCGTGATCGGTCGCACCAACATAACTCATCGTCCAAGCATAGGAGTAATGTGTGCCTTCTTCCATACCGGCGACTCTCCCGTGTTGTCTTTGTTTCCCGTGATTCTAGTCGCCTTCCGAGAGGTCGTAAAAATCTCAGCATGAATTTGATTTGTTAAACGTAAGAAAAACCCACAAAGCGAGGGGTTATAACCCAAACCTGCCCGAAATTCCAAGCCCACCCGGTGATGAAGCTGAAACCGGGCAGTGGACGTGAAATGTGCATGAAGAAAAGTTTGGTGCCGTTTTGAGCTGGGACCGTATCGTAAGTTGTTTGTGATTAAGCGAGTACCCACCGGTTTTTTTTTGTCTGCCATTTTATTTGCCTCACTAGGGAGGGTGGAAACTGCCTTTGTGATGGGTCGTTGTACCTCGCCAATCAACGATTTCAATGGTAGACCAATAATATGAAGTTAATTTTCCTTTTATTTCGTCCGATGTCCCTACGGGGCCGGGAAGGGCCACTTCCCATCAGGGCACATTGGTCACACAAACACACGGGTATACTGGCATCATCGAACAAAATGTTAACACAGACAAGACAAACATTAAGCTGTGAATTGTTTTGACACATTGGCACCCAACAAATGGTTGGTGATCTATTGAAGGATTCCTTTGCCTGTTGTGTGAGAAGGACTCTTTTGTGAGGAAACAGAGAAACCCGACGAGAACGGGATTTTACCGTTTGATAAACGATAGGATCGGTTTATTTGTACATTTGTTTGACTGAGTTACCGTGTGAGACTGGAAAATAAAAGATCTTTTGTTTGCCAGATGATGGGTGGTACATGTGCGTTTACCGTTACACAGGATGTAAAGGATGACTGGAATACTATTGAAGATCAATTTGATAATTGTATCTTAAGAAAAGTTAATGCAACATATTTCCCACTTTAACTATAAAATTAATTCCATACCCTGCATGAAACACAGACAATTGTATCCTGACAATACCGAAGCTATTTGGTCCGTTAAACAAAACCAACCTACCTAAGCCAGATGGAATGCAACGATCAAAACACCAGAAGCGCCAACCGAATCCTTAATAGATTCATAAACCATCGGACAAATGTTCGAGGGTGGCCTCGTCGAATGTCGCCCGATCGTAGCCCGTCATTCACGTTCGCTCGCGCTCAACTTCGATGGATACGGATACGTAGAAAATACATTTAATTTTCCTACATTTCTCTTTGACACACGCGCGGTGGCTTGGTCCCATTGGTGGCCAACGGTGGTGGCGATGATGGTGATGGAAACTGATCAGTCAACTGGGCTTCTGTTTTACCGTAGAGATGAAAGATAGCCAAGAGCGAGCGAACGGGAGAACGACGGTAGATCAGGCATTAGGCATCGTGTCTGTCTCTGCACGATGTGGGCTGAATTGCCACCTTTTAACGAGAATGGTATAACGCACCGAGCACTCGCAGCGGAATCTAGTTCGTTTAATCATTTGCGTGTTGTGACGGTTCGTCTCCTTATGCTTCGAACATCTTTCAATCATTGACCGAAAAATTACCGTTTTGAAGGAATTATCATACATCTTTCCTGCAAGCTAATACGGTGGGATTCTGAGAAATAGAGAAGGGAAAGAAAAAAGTCTGGATGTAGGTGACAAATATGAATGAATTCCAATCAATAAGATGAGTATGATAAATAATCACTAGTGAGGGAAGACTTCCAACTTTCGTACCAGAATTCTTTTTACCACTTGCCTATTGGAGGGGGAAATAAACCGTCAAATGTCTTATTTTAAAGCACAATGAACCTCTACTCTCACACCACATCTAGAAGAAATCAACGGTGGGAAAAACAATTACTACAAACAAATAGAACGGAATTTGACAGAAATATTGCCTAATTAAGTTCGGCAATTACTGCTGAAATCCGTGGGAGAATAATAAGGAGCAGAGCAATCTGTATCGTTCACACTGGAAAATAATTTCCAATCCTGGATATAGTAAATAGTTCAACAATATTTTTTCCCAAAATGTCCTGAAAATCGTAGAAATTAGGTGCACAAATAAAACGTAAACGAAATTCTCCAAGAGCTGCCGCTACTTCATTTGTCACGCGGTGTGGGCTATGTGTGGCAACTGCTCCAGCAGGTCGTACGATGTAAAGCAATGCGAACCACACACATGCCCTGCTCATGAGCACGCGTTCATTCCACTCCACTCACAGCGCGATATTGATCAGCATCCTCAACTAATAATAACCATAATGGATGCATTGAGGTACTACGGCATCGGGGGTACCGTTCCACGGCTCTTGTCACTGTAATAAGCCTTGTCGCAAGCAAATACGCTGCACGGTTCGATGCAAACGGGATGGTTAGCGTATGGTGCAATTTGCTCTTGGAATTGCTGAACGCTTCAAACCACGGAAACAAAACCAACTTCTCCTAACAGACGTGGGCCAAGACGACTGGGGCACGAACGACCATCCGGGGGGCTAGTGCGCATATGATGCAGCATGCATTCTTGAACGGAGGTGAAATGCTTCAGATTGATCGATCCAAAGTGGTAGAATGAGTGGCAAAAAAGAGTAATGAAGGAAAAGCAGCACCATCAGGATATGCTTTCAACCGCAAAACCACAGATGACACACGGGCTCGTGTGCGGCCCGTACAGCTTTGTGCGGCAAGTGGTTTGAAGGAAATATGTACGTATGTATGTGTGTGTTTTTTTTTGCTATACAAAGTGCGACACACTTTTGTTTTTGCACCTTCACTCCTTGCGTTGCGGACGTTGGAGTTGTTTTGTTCTCTCTCCTTCCCTAATCAGAATCACGATGCTTGGCAAACAAGGATCAAGAGCATTGGTAAACGCCTTCACAGGACGCCACACACACACACGGGCTTTGGCCCCGTCGGAAAATAGGTTCCATTGTTGAGGCAAAAGTTCAAGTGGCACCATGCACTCGATCGGGACCGAGCACACGAGTTTGATTGAAATTATTAGCTACTGTTAAAACAGATTGTAGGCACGCGCCACAAAACCACTCTACCTACAGCAAAGTGTCGGGCAGGCTCGTGGCATGATTACATTCACAATAGGATGCAACAATGAAGAACGGCGAGAAGATGGTAAAAAAAATACACCACCCGGATGGTAACAGGAAGCGGATGTTAGCGTCACGGTGGTCTTTAGCATTGTTCCCGTCTGTGTAAGTCGTTGGAGGTTACCACGGTGTATCATGTTTTGATTGTAAGTAAAATTGAGAAAAAAAATAACCAAAAGAATCAAAATTTCTTTCTGATTCTCTTTCTTCAAGTGCATTTAGTAATGTAAAATGGGCGTAGTGGCACGGGTTTTCACACCACAGGACCGGGACAAAAAACCATCTTGAACCTGTACCCGTTAAGCAAGATTGACTATCTAGCTAGCGTGTAAATTAAGTCAAAGAAAGCGAGACATTATAGACCCATAGATCTGCTGAGGTTGTTGTGCCGGTGAGGAGGAAAATGTGCTTCGGACATTTAAGATTCGACAATTTGACAAAAATCAATTGAAAAACCAACATAGATTCGATACTTAATGTAATTATGATTGGATAATATATCACACTAGAGCAATGTGGAAACTCTTTTCGATCTTTATCTATTGATTAATGTAAGTGGCCTGATTAATAAGGTTATCCTGTTCTGAACGCATTATACTTTTCTGAGATATCATGAAACAGATGTAAAAATAGTGGCGTCTTAAGAAGTTGGGACCAATATCATTTATTGTTACTTGGCGCACTGAATATACAAAAAAAAATATTAAAATTTTAATGGTATGAGAGTTGTTGGTATTTTTAGAATGTACACTTCCTTACTGTGTTATTTTAAAAATACCTCATTGGTAATGCGGATCTTCTCTGTCCCTCATATACGTGATCATTGCCTGGACCGATCACAATCTTCAAATATTTTTTAAGAGTTGTTGGTTTGATGAACTATTGTTTAATTTCAATTGGTTATTTAATTACGAACATATAAGTTGCTGAATTACGCTTCAGGAAATGATGAATAATTGCACTTCCATTTTTATTACATTCTGCCACAAGCTTGTTAACCAAGCATATGTCATAAATATCATTTTTAGTTGAAATTCATAAGGTTTTGATCAAAAATTAAATCCAAACTTTGATAGCAACACGTTCCCTCATCTTCAAGCGCATCAAAATTGTTCATAAAAGCATGCGAAAGCTGTTTTGTTTCGCGCTCTATCAGCATTTCAACGGTATCGCCCGGAGTTCGTTGCTGTTTAGCCGGATACATTTTCAAAGTCACCGGCAGTACGGGTGCGTAAGAAGAATGCCCGATTCGAGATACGCATTAATTTTAGTACCACACGTGTCCGCTCGCTCTGTGTCCGTGTGCCAAGAAGCGATAAAGCAAAATGGGGACGTTACCTTCTTTACTTTTGCCCAGATAGTAACTCAAAGAAATAGCTATAAAAATTGAGCACAAATCTTTATGCGTTGGGTGAACCAGCGAACCGGAGACCGTTCGATTTCCAGGAACCTCGATCATCCACGTTCTGGTCCTGTGCGGCACACCGGTTGGGCACACGGGGCATGGCACGGGTGTGCACTGATGTGTGCCAACGGAGAGACGATAGCGACGGTAAGAAAAGCAATAAAATCAATAATTTGATTCTGAAATAAATTAATGATAATAATGTTTTATGGGTATTCATAAAAATGGAAAAGATTTAGCTTTCTTTCCTTCGCGCCAAAGCCACCGGTAGCAGCATCAGCCGCCTCAAGATCATGTTGGGTGCCGCTTTAGACTGTTGATTTAGCCCACCACCGCACCGGAGCCGTTTTCGGTTGAAGGCAGATTTGTTCTTCGCTCGATTGATTGTTAAGATGCGTTTTTGTTTTGTGTTTGTTGACGAAACCTTATGTTTTCGCTGATGAAAACGCCATGCTTTATTGAGTGCCATCCGCACGGTGACAGATGAGTGGCGGTGGTCGTTAATCTTTTAATTTTAATTTTTATAGCCAAATTTAGATTTCATTAACCGATACGCGCACGGATCGCTAACCTTCTCCACCTAATGACCGCCGGCAGTGTAAGGTCGTGACGGTGCGCGCATTGTTTGCGTTGCCAGCGATTTGCATTGGCACGGTTTACAGAGTGAACCAAACCAGCAAGCGGGTCGGCCAGACTGCACGGTCAGAATGGAAATGTTAAAATTGAATGTTGAAAATCACGCGTTAATATGCGCACCATCAGCCGCGGTGTATAATTTCTACTGGACAATCATTAATCTGTCAAAACTAAATGGCGGGCTTTGATGCTCATTTATCTCAAACCCTGCAACGCATTGAGAGATGACCTTTTTGGTTCAAATCCATACCCGAACGAAGCAACCGTTGGAATATAGAGCAAACCTAATGCTGCATCTTGATGCTCGCAAGCGAACACCATGGGCCGACGATGCGATCGGTTGTGATAATAATCGATCAGAACTTTGATACTGGGCGCTGGAGACGCAAGTCGGGAAGTCGTCGAATGCTACCGTACCGTAGTTCTACCACAACCATCATCGCGACAATCGTACGCGCTTGCGGTTGGTATGTTTGAAAGGTTCCATCGCTACAGTCCAGAAGGTGCCGGAGTTCCTACTGAAGGCCATTAATTAGTACATCAAACCACCCTTTTCATTAAGATACATTATCTCACGCGGCTACCGCATTGAACGTGCGGGCTCTTGCGCTACGCAACGTGAAGCCGGTGAGGTTCTCGCACGTTGTAGCGCGCAAAAATCACGGGACGGCAACCTGTCAACCGCCTACTATCGAAAGCGCCATCCATCGCGGCGCGGCACACAGGCCAAAACTAAAGTGGCTTTCGCGATGCGCCAAATTGACGGCGAGTCCTTAAAAGGTCCCTACCCTCTGTGCCGCTCCGGCCAGCTGATGTCAGCCGGGCTGTGGGATGCAGCTGGTCGGGTTGATTGGCGAGCAACGAATGCTGCACACTTTGCCCCGTCATCGTCGTCGGTGGAACGGCGAGCCGGCGTGATGACTTTCGGAATTTGTGTGCCGATTGATTCACATCATATCATCGAGATTCTTACACTTCAGCAGCATCCAATTAGGCGAGATCCCGTACAATGTGAGTACGGACATTGAAACACAAACACGGAGAAGCGGTGAAATCGTGCTGGTGGGGAGTTTCTCACTTGCGGCGGAAGCTTTAGACGAGTTAATGAAAGAAAGTGTACGATTATTTCTATTAATTATTGTTGAACAACGTTGCATTGTTGGAAGGCCATAACGCTTGCAATCCAGATTGCGCTTCGATTATTGCTTTGCAAGGACAATGTTTCAATGGCTACCTTGTTTACACCTCTGTGCGAGATTAATGAAATCCATGTAGCATTTTTAATTAAGACTTATTAGACTTATCACACTTTATTTGTTGTAAATCGGACAGAAAATCGTAGTATTTGTTATCTGTGATTGAAGAATTCATTTAAGTTGTTGAACAATTTTCATCATTCTTCCACGTTCCTTAATGATCCCTTCACAATATATTAGTCTACTGCGCATAACAAATAAATTGCACTGGCAAAAAATACTGTATTTAATCGAGATCTGCAACACCATTGCATCACCCAACGTTCGCCCAGTGGCTACGTCCAGTCATATTCGGGTTTTCCATGGATGAACCGTTCTCACTATCTGTCACGTACCCACGATAAACGATAAGTGATCCGATCGCAAACCATAATCAATTAGTGGTCCAATTAAGTTATTCCCAAACCTCTGCCAACCGAGTGCACCGGGTCTATCTGCAAGATCTTCAACAAATCTCTACACCTGCCGGTAAAATCGTGCGGTACGTGCCAGACGAAAGTGAATGTTCAGGGCAAAAATGGCAAACATACATCTTGAAGAGCGCTCATTATGTCACCTTGGCCTTCGCCAGTTTTCGCTTATCAGTCACATACCGATTCGATGCTTACTCATGTTACATGTACTGTTTCCTGGTAGAAAAAAAAACTTATAGTAGAACTAGGAGAAGAAAACATCAACCCAACTGCCGGGGAAAGCTGGATGGGCTGGAGTGATCGTTTCGTGCTCGGTCGAGATAAGATTGCATCTGGCACGTGATACCTAGCTGCTGTTATTGCAATACCATTTTAGGTACATTTTAAAAGTCTCAGAAATTCATCCTAAGTATTCGCTCTCATGTTACAGCAAAGAATATTTAACCTTGTAAGAGTAAAAACTGTCACTATAGTGTACAATAAATTACATCAAACTCAGTTGTGCCATCTAACTGCCATCACAGCACAACAACCTTGTATGGCCTCGGTCCGGGGTGCGAAACAGAGATGCAATCGGAGAAAAACATGCGTTCCTGATTAGCTTAATTGAAAATCAAAAGATGCGAAACCGAAACGTAGTGTGAAAAACTGCACACCCGCCAGTGTGCTGATAAGATTGGGGCGCACACGTTTTCGTACGTCACCAGAACAGAACAAGCACGGAGCGTCAGAACGGCGGATGTTCGGGAGGGTATCGCAAAATGCTTCTTCCTCTACATGCAACCTTGACCGTACACGGGGAGGTCTATGCCATCGGCAGCTGCAGGCTGAAGTGGCGCCAGGTACGTGCTGTTTTGCGGGCTGTTAAACGTTGCGGCAGGTCCTGTACCCTAGAACAGGCGCATAGGCTCTTGCCTGTGCAGAACAACAGCGGAACAGAACCGAAACGACTCGTGGTGCAAGTAACGTGTTTGCTCACGCATATTAGTGCGATAACAGGCGGTGTGGGTTGGATGGAAAATCCAAAAACCATTCCCAAACGGCTACGTTTCGGTGTACAGACGGTACGGGATACGGTGACCTACGGTGGTGAATGTTTTAATCAAGCTGCGGTAGAGATTGCGATAGAAGACGGCCATATTTTTCATGTTCGAGAACACGGGCAGATGTTTCTGCTTCCTTGCTGGTCTGTATGGGGTCCTTAATGTGGTTTTTCATTCGTTAGCGTTCATTGATGGAAATTAATCTCAACTAAACCATCAAACGTACGGAGAAACAGCCACACCGGGAAGGTATGTCCATGCTAGCCATCATGGAAAATGTTGGTGAATGGCCAAGAGATTGCGAGTGCCTGTTATTGTGGTTAGTAATTGGAAAATATGTTAGTTACGAAATAAAACTAAACAACACAACGTTAACAAATCATATTCACTTTTCTTGCAAAACTTCTTCAAACACCCAAAAAACATTTAAACGAGCTCAGGAGCATGCTAATTCGAGCTAAGTTTGTCTATTGCTGTCCCCACGGCACACAGAAACCCCTTTTGATGCTCGTACCCTGACAGTCGGAACATTCCCGGCTAAACAAAAGCCTGCTCCGTACGATCAAAAGACGTCACGTCCTACACGGATCCTTCAATGCGCCCCTCGGCAAAACCGATGCACAAACAAAACACTGCCAACCGTGGAGAAAGCCATCAACAATAGTGCAGCAGCAGCATCAACATCAAAAGCTTTCGTGTTTGGTGAGTGGTTTGTAAAAATTCTGCCGATCGACCAAACCCGATAAGCGTCCGATCTCGGGTACGGCAGCTCTGAATTTGTCCTCCGCTTGGGAACCGAATGTCCTCGCCAGGTCGGAACGGTGCCAGGCGTGTACGTACGGTTTAGTTTGCTTAGGCGATGGGAAAAAGATGGCTTCGCTGCGGTTGTGACGTATGCAAAGCACCTACGGACAGACATTCGAACGAGAGTTGTGTTCACCCGGTCTGTTTTGTCTTTTTTGCCGGGACTTCGTCGACGTCGACGATACGGTTGTTGCCGTACAGGTACGCGCCACGATGCCCGGGGATGCCCGAACACGCATGTAGGAATATTGTGATGAAATTATTAGAGATTTTCATCGCAAGATTGGAACCACAAGATTTGGGTCTTTTGTTGGAAATATCATCATTTCGCCGGAAGGGCGTTCGGCAAAGGTGGGCTTGACAAACAAAACAGATGGTAGCGTGCGGGCTTTTGGCAGAAGAAAAAATTGAAACCCCAGAGCTAATTGTTGAATTGCACAGAGCCATTTTGGGCTGGCTTTCGAATGTCCCGGCCGGATGCAACAATCAAGCGATGATTTTTCACTCACACTATCAATGGGAAAAATATTATGATCACACGTTGTGGTCAGTTTGTCATGGCACGGGGTTGCAGCTCTGCTTCGACCACCATCGTTAGCGTTGACCATTGTTGGCATTGTGCAGGTCCTGCATCCAGCTGGGCCGGAATTGATTGATGTTCAATTTTTCACTCGACGAATACGAAGGAAATGGAACACGTTAAACGGTCCTGTAGGTGGTACACGAGCAACGACACAAAACACAGTTGTCTCATCATTTGTCACGTACAGGAAGGTGCGATTTGGTTCGTCCTTAAAGTTTCTCCAGAAGCGGGTTATCAGGGCCCCGCACTGGACTGTACTTCGTCAACCACCTTCTTAACGGATCCTGTCTGGCGCCAGCATTAGGAGGACTTTTCCCTCCCGGGCTCTGTTCGCTAGCTTTGGCGAACGCCTCGACGAGAGCTGCTGCTGGTCTCTGTAATCTCTTGACCCCGGGGCACCTCGGAAGGTCAAGCCGTTGAGTTATGTTACCTGTACCTGTGGTCTATTTCTGGACGGGTTTTACGAAACCGTAGCTGTGCGGTGTTTCGTCCCTGGTCAAACAGTCAGTGGTCTCGGGAGTTCCTTTTTTTCCATCCTTTGTCTGCTTTAGTTAGTTCCATCGGTGTGCGCTGGAGTGTCGTCAATCCCCCGCATTATTTATCCAGAGAATTAATTCGAGGTTTTCTCAAGATTTTTTTAGAAAAATTGTGTACTTTATCGACATTAAATATGTGTCCAATGACCGTTAATGATATCCACAAATAAAAACGTTTTCTCTTATTACGTCACATTGTAAAGACTATGAAATTTAAGATTAAAAATTTAAAATTGTAATAAGAAGTTTATAATAATCGATCGTTTATAAATCAATCGATTAAAGATATTACTTACCCGGAAAGCATAAATAAAAAAAACATCAATAAATTGTTTGACCATTCATTCGTGGCACAACAATTTAGCTGCTCTCACATGATATACTAACTGTCAATAGCCTTCTGATGATCACCGTTCACTCATACGCTGACCGTTTGCAATTAAGTTCAATTGCACCGTCGGTTAAAGCTTTGCCGAATCAATCGTATCAATCTCGAAGGAATTATGCAGCTGCCAACGCGCAATACGATCAACGGGCACGATAATCGGCCGCTTATCGTCGCGTTCGTAATGGTAAGCATAATGTGTATACGCTTAAACAGTTGTTCCAATTAGCTCGGTACCGGAACTGGCAGTGTCGAAATAAAACCAAAAAGCGAAATCCCCATTACCCATTCGATCCCCCATGCGACTGATCCAGTACTGGGAGGATTGCCTTTCGGGGTGTTTGGTTGTATTCCGCGGGAAAAAGAGAGCACCCCGTAACCGATTTGGCGCGGAAATTGCATCTCCTCCAGTAGCAAATAATAATAAAAAAAACCAGATCAATGTTTCCGACAGATACTTTGATTTCGGGAGACTGTTTGCGGTCGATGGTGTCGGTAGGTGTCGTTGGCGGTAACCGATGCAACCAAATTTACATTTTAATCATCTGCCTCTGCCACATCGAGCGCCATCCAAATCAGCTCGATAGGGTTGTGCGACGGGGGCCAGGATGAGGGCCACCCAACAATGACCACACCACCATCCCCCCGTTTGCATTGAAAATCGATCCGAATGAACCTGACGATCCAATAGCAATCGGAATCTTGATAACGGATCTGCACTCCACAAAATAAATCCACTGGCGCTGCACAGTATGCGCTTGCAGGCGTTTACACCCTCGGCCACGGTCGGCGTCCGTCCGAGCCCGTCCTGTCCACCAATCGCTAGATTGTATTGATTGATAATAATTATTTAATTAGTTTATTATTACGCCACCGTTTGCGGCTACTCATGGTATCGATAATTATGCTGCCCGAACTCTGCTGCCACACATTGGACGCGCGAGCTTTCATAACGCAAGATGCAAATCAGCGTGTGGAGCAGCAATGCTTCCCGTACAGCCCCTATGCCACCTGTTCCGCTCTCGGATAGCGACGCGCGTTATGGTGCTGTCCATATTTTAGATAATGATCGTTAATTTGACAATGACAGCTTTGCCTAATTTATTGAGATTGAATGCATTGCATCTCTTGGCACTGCCTGGTGTCCGCCATGTTGGTGTCTGTTTAATTGCGCTAGTAAATCCCCGAAAAAAGACTGCTGGATACATTGACCGATGAACGTTCGAGTCAAAGATGGAGTTTCTGTGCAAACGAAATGCTTCAATTTGTAATCGAATTTGCTCACACAATGAAGCTAACTTAAAAAAAAATCGAAAAAAACGTTGCATTCCAACGGCAAATAACATTCAAAGGATCAAAAAAGGAGCCGTCTATGTGGTCGAGTGTAAATCGTCACAGCGAGCCGTAACGAATGGTACGAAATACTTTAGGCATTCGAATGCACCCAAACAAAGTGAAACCGCTGGGCCTATCTTCGATCTGTTCGATCGATGAGCCTCGGGCTCTGAGGTGTTAATCATTGCATCTAAATCGGGCCTTTTTTTCGGGTGTGTGTGTGTGTGGAATGAGCGTTGAATGTGCGGCAATCGCACGTTTCGATCGGTTTCGCATTACCTGGGCAGCGGTTTGTTTGACGAAGGTGTCTTTAAAGGACTCGATCCACGACTTGCTCGTTGCGTCGCAGTGTAAAGGAATGTTTGCACTTGGAAATGATCCTGCGATCGTGTGACCATTTCGAATTTTGTTTGTTGCAAAGAACTAATGGAACGATCAAAATGTGGCCAAGTTGCCATGTTGCATTTGGACATCAGGTGTCCCTTAATTCTAGTACATGGAATTGTGACGGCACTTGCTTAAATTATGCACAAATTCAACACAATAAAATAATTCAAATCGACCCCAATTGTACTTTTCATCCACAACAACCTTCGAAATTCAACCTCATCGTCACAAATTACATCCAAAATCGTACCATTTGTTCGTTATTGCTCAATTTCAGCTGTCCCGCTGTGCTAGAATTGGGCAATTTTCAAACAAACGTTTGGCTGCCGTTTATGTGCTGCGCGTAGCAAATGAAATCAAATAAAACTCATCACCCCTAACAATTAAGCAAACCAACCCGATGACTTCAAAACCGGAATTTCGGTACTCTCTACGAACATCTCCCCAACAAAGCCAACGCCCGTATGGCAAGAGGTTTCTTATGGCGCAAAACACTTGTTCGTTCAAATCGGGCCCAATTTAGATCGATTCCCCGAGGTGCCGTGCGGTGTCATCCTGGCGGGTGGTCCTCCAGCACCGAGTACCGGAAGGATACTGGTTCTCGTACCATCCCTACCGCTTACCATGGGTTACTTTACCCACACCCCGTTCAAGCACGGTGCACTTTACCCCAGACAATTGTCCCATTCCCTGCGCTCAAAACGTGTTGCAGTGCGGTGAACAAACGGAGGGACAATTATTTTATTATTATTTGCGGTTCATATGTTTCACTTTTGCTGCACCACCAACCAGTTCGATGCGTTTGTTTTGTTTGCGGAAGCAGTGACTGTTTGGGCCATTTCGATTGTGTGACCCTTTGCCAGAACGGCCAGTGGACGGAATTTCTCCCAAAATTAGTTGTTAACAGATTTGATGAGATTGTTGGTGCAATGATGCAATCGAAACATTGTTAACTGCTTATTCATTGAACAGATTGTACAGCAATTACGCAGGGAAAAAATTAAATCATTTCCTTACTATGGATTTGGAATTGGAGTTTGGGACAAAAAGATAATATAAAACTAAGACAAAACACAAATAGTAAAGTAGAACATAATACAAATTAAATGCAATAATATAATTACTGCATTACCGTAAGTACACCCATACGTTTACACAACCTTCATTTGCGACAGAGTCGCTTTCATCCAAATTAGAACGATGGTGTTTTAGATCTGCATCAGCTAACCGCTTCAACTCATCCCATTCGTAACGCTGGGACGAGTTTTCTACAAACTTCCCACCAACGCCAAATGGTTTAGTAAATGATTCCTCTGCTCGTCCGCTCGTCTGCCGAGCGAAAGGAAATGAGATCGCATGCGATAAATCGTGACAAAGCGTGTAATGTATTAAATTTCGCATTCAAAAACATCAAAGGTGACACACACACCCCGGTACGGTATCCGCACGTCCATTAGTCTGATAGGGTTGGGTTTGTTGGTTGCATCGAAACTGTCGTGATTTTCGAGCATGCGGGCAAACTAGCGTAGAGTTTTCCTTTTTCTGCGAATCGCTAACTCAACTGCAATGGTTTGATTACCGTTAGTGTCGGTGTTCCGGTTATGGCTGACATCCTTGGTGAGTGGAGTTGAAATTTTCACACATTAGCCTTTATTGAGAAGAGTGAGTAATGAAATGAAACTACAGTTGCATGAGTTCTATTACGCTTGATTTTGACGAACCGGGGTTTTATAAATGAGAAACCAATTATAAAAAATCACTCGTAAATGTCAAACTAACTTGTATTACTTTTCAAACCAAACTCTACTTCATGTACAATAAAAACCAATTTCACTACTGCTGCGCGTATGCTTCACCGATAATCTGGCGTCTGTCCACTGTCTGAGAATGGTTTTAGAAGGGTTAAACAATGCGAAATCTCTAAGGCAATCCCCTTTGCACGAACTCTTCGAAATGTTCAAAGTATCAATGGTGGTTGTAACTGGTGCACATGAAGCAAAGGATGAACCATGTGTACCTGTATCATCATCCCTTTCGATGGGTCATAAGACGTTATTTATCCTTTGCATATCACGTTTGTTCATTCTCATCGTTTGATATTGTTTAGAAGCTTAATTTTAATAGTAAATTTATTCAACTAACTTATTGTATTTATTTCCAAAAGGATGTTCAATTGCAGCGAAAATTATCTTGCTTAAAAATCTGGGGTCTGAAAAATTCTCCACTTTCGCGAAAGCCTGTGGTAAAAAAATAAATTCATGAAAAAGTGTCTAAATTCTTTGTGACAATAATAGTCAATGTAGAATTTGCAATGATACTGCACTAATTAATAAGTTTCTCTAAACTTTTCACGCAAGTCAATAGAAATGTTTTAAATTCGTATTTCATCTAACCAAAAGCAGAAAAAACCAAACCTAAACACCATACTTCTTGGGCGGGAAGGTACGAAAGAACGGTTGACAACGATAACGACACTTGAACCAATCCATTATCACTCCATTCAGATCTGAACAATACAAACAAAGATTTGTTTTCGGTGATTATCAGATTTGGTCATTGTGGCTCAAATTGATACTTGTCTCTGCACCTTTCTGTAGCAGGCGAAGGCGGACCGAACACAATTCCGGGTTGGTTGTTGGCTCACCTCAGATGAAAAACTCACCCGGGACGAGGACTACCTTTGCGTGCGGTACCGGCACCGGTAGAAAAGCTGGGTACACCCGCTCAAGTGTGGAACCATTGTTTTTCTCGAGTACTATTAGTGCGCTTATCCGCTGCTGAGGTACTTGAGCCGCACAATGGAAAAACGATCCCGTTACCTACCGTGTGCTTTCGCTCCCGATTCCGGGACCCCAGGCTTCGAATGGCTACCGGTGGAACAATGGCCAAAGCGCGCGTAAGACGATTAATCGTTCTCCTGGGACCAGATCGCAAAATGGGAAAGATGACGAACCGTACCGGAATGGATTCCTGGGTTCTGTTGTGCTCTTCCGCCACAACCAGAAGGACGACTGTAAAAGGATCCAAGATCATGCGCATGATCTTGGACCGTGTTGGTGACAAACAGCCGGGGAATGGAAAAGGATCTTCGACGGCGTGATGGACGACAATTTCATCCGTGCGTTTCTAGCCACCAAAACGTGTTTCATGCATATTGCATCGTTCCAGGTGAATCTGCATCTTCATGCTGTTGGTGTACTTGTTCTTTCGAGCTCTTACTATCACACCAAATAAGGGTTGAACTGATGCAGCCGAGACGAGCACAAAGAAGGACCATTTTGAGCAGAAAAAAACTGTCTTTTTTATTGAGCCCACAGCACATCACAAAGCAAACGCCTTTGCTTGAACAATATCTCTGGGTTGGAGGCGTGTTGCACTGTTGGCGGCTAGCGGCTGATGCTGACTCGAATGACTCGTTGTTGTAGCCGGGTGTGGCGGTAATTTGAGATTTGCGGACGCCTTTCATTTGTTCGGGTTATCCTTAGAAAGCAGTTTTTGTTCCCATTTTTGTGTTATTGTTACGCTCCTTGGAATTCGTAGCACCGTCTTGCAGCTCCTTGCAGAGCTCTAATTCTTCGAACGCGATCCCACCATACCCACTCGGCCCATTTGGATGGAATTGAAAGGTGATTGAGGTGTTGCCGTCTTGCGTTGTTTGTCATTTGGGTGCTGCGCTTGGTGCCTTCAGGGCCATCTTCAAGAGACCCATCAAACGTATCTGCCCGATCTAGGGCAGGAACTAGGGAGGATTTAGATAGCTTCGTACCGATATCGGGGCAAGAAATGCATCGCAAGCACAACGCTTCGGTGTTTGTTTGGTATGATTAGTGAAGAAAACATTCGCCATTTCTTTACGGGATGCTGTTGTTACCCTTCGCTGCAACCCGAACTCGGCAAGGCGAGGGAAAGTGTTTTCTTCGAACGTAGAGCTACGATTTGTGGTGGGAAAAAGAAGCAACAATCCATCGGTATGCCTTTATGGTGGCGGCAACAGTGTCATCTTTCGGACGGAGCACTTTTACCGTGACAGTTTGGAGTAAAGCAACCAAACGGCGATGTTCGCTGATAACATTGAATTTGGTTCCTAAGTATGGATTAGTGGTGATCTGTAGATACGAGTGCGTATGAGTTTTTTTTCTTCTTTTGAATATTAAAAGCCTTAAAGCTTTTGTACATGAAGAGATTTAATGATCCTCTTGACTGTACACGAAAACCTACAGCAATTCACATGTATCACATTCTCTGTTTTGCATAAGAAATATTTGAATCGTTCGTTGTTTTTCCTGGCGTAACATAGAAGAATCTCTTATGAGTTGATAATTGCAACTTCCATTGCAACAACTTCGACGCTAACTCTGCCACAAATTACCCCGGTCTGGCGTTTTATACGATCAGTTACTCTCATTTCATCACTGCTGCTGGTTCAAAGTTACGTCCCACTCAATCCTCTCGTTTTTATCCCCTCTTTACTGCCCGATTGTAAAATATTTTCCAGCTATTTGCAAAAACACTCGCGCATAAAAAAAAAACACAATCGCTTCTAGCGTAGGATAGTGGATATGGGTCGGGATTCTGCACGAAGCCCATAAATTGTTGTCCCATGCACGCTAAAAATGCAGTATTTATTGTGGAGAGATAAAAATAAAATTTATACATTTCATGTAATATTTATTGTAGGAAACGGGGTGTGACAAGGTGCAAAAAAAGCGTACAGCTTACCACCTTCAGGATCCACCCATCGTAGAGATTCCAGAGCGATGGTTTGATTGTACGTAGAGAGTAGCGGACAGTAATGGATTGTGAAACCATCCCTCTGGGCGATACTGTTTATTCCATCAAAACAATGCTAACAATATATGATTAGTAGACATATGTATTATTTTGTTGTTGAGGTTGAGGATAAACTATATATTTATTTAGGAAATGAGTTAAATTTATTATAATTAATTCGTTAACGTTTAAACAATTAAGAAGTTTTTGCGTTTTGCTTGAGCTTGTTTAGCGTTTTCAATGTCATCATTAAAATCAGTCACTTTTCATTTCTTTCTTTCATTTCTGATTCTGACTTTATTTATTTCTGATTATTTGACTGTATTTACCCGTAACTGGGTAGTCAGCCCTGCGTACGGAGGATTCCTCCGGTAGGGATTTTGTCCCGGTCTTGTCGTGTGAAGACCGACGCCGATACCAATAAACCTCCCACAATTTCTATTCATTTCAGTTTAATTCCGCCTACTTATTTCAAGTGACAAATAGTTAAATAATCCATGTCCGTTAGCATATCTCATAAAAAACTTTATATAGCTTTTAAAATATCTTATAACTTAGGTAAGAATATTTACAATAATGAACAAACTGCTATAATATGTAAATTGTGTTCTTTCATCAAAGAAGAAGTTTCGCAAAAGAAGAAAAAGAAGAAGAAGGAGAGGAAGAACAATTATTTTTTATTGATTTATTTAATAAAAGTGACCCGTTTTTTAAATGATAAAGATAACAAAGTATAGAAATTGTAGCAACCTGAATCAATTTTTGCGCCTACAATCTTTTTAGTACTGTATATCAATGTATGGGATAAGATATTCGCATAATCTTCATCAATTGATACACAAAGCCGAAATAACGTGTCACCATCCATCGAATCACACTGGTGCAACGCAAATAAGTCAAACATGCTTAGTTCCTGATAAACTAACTTTCCGCCACCGTGGTCGCCGTTGTTCGACGTATCCTATCACAGCCAACACCCAACATGCACACACACACTCCCGCAGCAGTTTGCGGTCGCCACGTGCCGTGGTTCAAAAATGTGTTTGGCACACGTGACAATGCCGCGCGCGGCTTTACACCAGTCGGAATCGCCGGTGGAGATGATCCGGCGACAGGAAATAAAATTAGAGCGATTTATTCTTCGTCCGTTGTTGTTCGTGTTGCATGAAGTTAAATGGCGCGACGTGGTGCTGCTCATGGGTTTTTGCTGCCGGATAATGGACGCCAAGGGTGACAGCAAACATTCACCCTCTATGGGCGGAAATGATAAAAAGCGAACGAGCTGTACGATATTCGATCAAGTCCTTCCGACGTGTGCAAGATGAAGACTGTTCTAGTTGGATAGAACCATACGCACTTGCGTCTAATTTGTGGCACTCGACTCGGACGCAGCATCCGGGACTTCTTTATGTGTTTTATTTTTTTTATAGCTGAGATGAAGTGAAATTCGATACTTTGAATTGTGACCAGCTTGAATTGTTAAAAAGTGAATAAAACTGCATTTGGTAACTGGTTTGGTTTTTTTTTTGATGAAGTGATGGCTAAGGAGATGTAATTCACAAGTAAGGGTTGAATAGAGTTGAACGTTGCTACTGAACATAACATTTAACTGCCAGGAAAAGCGTGCGAACCTTCAAAAGGATCGGGGAAAAAATGGTCACAATGTGATTGAATGATGAGTTTGAACACCAACAGTTCGAGTTAGAGTTTAAAGTTGAAAAACAAACCAAAAAATAGAACCTCAATTAGACTGATTTAATTAAACGAAAGAAAACCAGGCAGCAAAAGCATATCTTTCCTTTAGTTCTTGCAAGCCAATTTCTTATACTGATCATAAATCAACTTCCTCGCAAGAGGTCTACATGCGATAGTTCAAACATACCTATTTTCACCCAACATCCTCACAAACATAGCAGATCGGATCAACTTCATTCCTGAAGCCATTGCCCAAAAATTCACCAAACCGGAAACATCTGGGTGGGGCAACTTCGCCAACGCAAAACTATTAAATCTTCATCCACTGATGCTCACGCTGCTGAACTAACAAGCACCACCAGCTGCCAGCGGTTCTATTGTCGCCCGAATGTTTTGTATCCCCGCTGGCCAAACACCGAAGGAATCCGTTTATCATCAATCGCGCCCGGTATTAAAAATTGTAATAAAATTTTTAATGCTCACTTTTATTGTTCCGATTTTACGGGGACGCATTATGTGCCATGCCATGGGTGACCTCTTTCACCGCTGGAGCTTTCATGCTTTCTCTACCCGCTAGCCCTTTCTTCACTTTCGGTCGCGTTTTCCAAGGACTGCCCGAAAATGCCGTGTCTCGGTGGCTGCCATCTTGTTCAAACCATCTTTTGCTATTATTTAGACGAACTTTTGTTTCTGCTACCGTGCGCCGTTATGAAGCAACGCATTCGTTTTACGACATTAATTTGCATGATAGCAATGCGAAGGCCAATATGAAGAAAAGACGCTGTGGGTGCCTTTGCGCCTTTCTTTACGCGCCCAAGCACAAGGGTATTGCGGATTTTGGTGGAGTTTTCCGTTTGAAAACCATCCATTTAGATCGCTCTTCAACCGAAGTGGATGGATCGCGTGATCGGTTATGGAGTGTTTTAGATGAAAATTAATGGCAGCACGAAAATTTCACGATAAGTATCTGTTTTTTTTTTGTTCTTACTTGGTTTGTTGTATAAGCGTAATAGCCTTATGAAATGCTTGCTACATTCCAGAAATTTTAAGGATAGTGTAAGTCCGGGGCTATCAAACTACGAATTGTTGGCACTTGAATTCTATGCTTGAAATTCTCCTTTTTTTAGATTTGATTTCGTTTTATCAAACTTCCTCAACTTTGTATGCAAGCTAAGTATTTTTTTTCTTAGTGACTTAAACCATAGTACATCAGTGGATCTTCAAATTGCAAGATTCTTTTCTGCCCGTTCTGACTACTTAGAGTCACATTGGTCGTTTAAAATCGTCCAACGAAATATTTAGGTATGGCATGGTATGAAATGTTTTGTTTCGTTTATTCATTTAATTCAATCAAGAATAAAACTCCCAACAGTGGCCACTATCGGGCATTTTCATCGGGGCTTAAATGGTCTACAAACCGAAATTGTTTCCCCAAATTTTTAGACCCTTTCGCCGAAACAGGCATACAACTTCCCGAAATCTGCTTGAACGGATAAGAACCATGGACGACGCTACTATCTTTGAAGCATATCACACCTAGAGCATTTTTAGAATCCGTCTTCAGCTCCAATTGCATCGGGATGCCGTATCGGGGCAATCCTTTAGGAAAAGTACAACTTCTTCCCACTTCTAGTCGCACAATAGTTGGGCGAATTCCACAAGATCGTGATACATCCCTAATACTCCTTAATATCTACATACAGAGAGCGATCGTACCGACGTGCTAGTAGGAATGAGTTGATTTGCATATAAATTTGCAAAGTACGTACGAAAATTGCTGTTCCCGATGCCGTGCCCGTTCGTTGCATTGGTGGTTATGGTATGTGTGTCCACTCGTCCGGACGGTGTTGAATATTTATTAAACAATTAATTTAAAATCAAAAGATACGCCCAGAGGCCATGGTTGAGTGCAAGCATTACGAATGTCCAGCTGAAACTGGCTATTCGGAGCTATGCAGCTAGTCCCCGAAATTCTTATGCAACTCCCCGGGGCCGAGGTGAACACGGCGGGTACGAATGCACTTGTTTGGGAACTAAGCATCGGTGAAGTCGATATTGTTAGCCTTCGTCGTAACATTTTGCCACGCCGTGCGGCACACTCGGTCAGAAGGAAAATGGAAATATCTATCCAGAGTCCTGTGGTTTTATGGGACACAAACAAACAAAACCCAACCAACACATGCACGCACACAAAACTCCTCGCCGTGCCCAAAAGCACCACGAGGCAGAAATCTCGCATAATAAATCTCAATATGCATATTTTAGTGAGATTTATTTGTTTCTAGATTTCTAGCACACGTAAACAAAATGGCCCCATGAATTATTTGCCGTGTGTACATATTTAAATTATTAATTATTATTTCTTTCCACTGCGGCACAGACCTGGGAATCGTTTCCGCCCGCCCATCGGGTTTCGCACATTGCGAAGTGGCTTCCTTACCCATCCACGGCCCACCAACTCCACTGTGCCGGAATGATTCGATCTACCGAATCGGCTTTACCAACGGGGAGAAGTCATTTGGCGTACAGCCCGTTCGGATCGGATAGCGTTATGCTCAATTGTATGCTTCATTCGCAGCAAAAGGAAACTCGGGTGTCAACCGTGTAATAGATCTGATAAGCGGCATCGTTCTTATCGGGGTTCAAATTTTGGAATATTCATGTGCGGTGATAGATAGGGGTATTTCGTAAAGGTTATTACGTTTGCATTGCCCTTCGACATTACGATGGTTCCACAATTTAGGCGAGACTGTGATTAATCTAAACTAGCTTACGAAGCAAAATGGGATAGTTTTTTACATGCTTCTCTCATTAATGTTCATTGTTTACCATTGTTTATGTAATTTTTAACAAAAGTTCACTGGGAAGCAACCAATGCAACGCTAATAAACACATCCAATATCACATGCAGCTCCCGTCCATCACGCATTGATAGTGCATCATAATATTAGTGTCAAAATAATGACTACCTATCATGCGCGTCCAATGAACTGGGACGGAATTGCAGCAGAATACATAATGCTGCTGCCGGTGGATGGCACTCCGGTAGGTCGTTTCTTACACCGTCAGCAGTCGGCACAAAGGATAAACGCATGCCATTCGGTGCGAGCACTGCATTAGTGATTAGCTTGGTTGGGGACCACCGCCGTAGCAGACGGGTTCTTCAAATGGACATATTTTTGAGCGTCTTACGATGTGGAATATTGAAATATTATAAATTTGTAGTTGAGGGAGTAATGGTGAAGTTTTATGCTACGGATACTCTTATTTCTACGGAATTTACAGCCTGCCGATAGTATTTTAAATGTGTTAATTAACTTTGATATTTCTTAAACAATATAATAAATTGTTAGTTTAGTTTCTTACGCATTTTTAAATATTTTGCCTCTCAAGATCTTCATTTGAACTCCGGTCCTTGTCATGATAATTGTACCCTCAGCTAATTTATCTGCCGACACTTGATCAAGACTTAGTTTTAGTAAAACAAAAGTATATTAAAAAAACTATATTGGTGTGGTTTTCCATCGGACTTAAATATACAAAAAAAGCTAATACAGTATTGTTCAACGTGGTTGTTGTGATATTTTTGACCATCCACGTATACACCGTGTCTTCCACCGTACGCTGAGCTACACAGCAACTGGCATTCTCCAACCTGCAAACCCCAACCAAAAACCTGCAACTTTTATTTTATGGATAGCATATGCACTTTTTCCCTCCATTTACCGTGGGTGAAATGTACGGTAGTATGCAGTAAACCAAACCTGAAAAAAATGGTGCTTTTCATTACATATTTCATGTGTGTGCCCATGACTTCGTCACCCGCGCGTGTCACCCACCTACCCGTGCCGTTCGTGCAAGAAAGGTGCAAAAAATTGGTTTCGGATGCAAAACTGCAACGATAATGGAACCCCTTACTCGGTCAGGCCAGGTGCATTGGGGGTTTCCTGAGCTTTCCTGGATTTCCTAATCTAAAACCCCTTGTTGGGGGTCGTCCGCTCCACCCCGGCTCGTGTAGTTAGACCTGCGAGTGGTGGGCAACACGCCACACGTGTACATGTATAACGATGAAAAGATACAGCGATATGCACGGTGCAGCGAGAAGGTTTCGGTGGGGCACCGAAAAGAAATGCAGTCGTCAGTTGGTTGCAAGTTCACCATCACGCCATTCGCCGTGCAATCGGCGAAACGATGGCTCGATGGTGTTTACTACTCGCAACCGAGCTCAGCTGCACGTACGCGAAAACGATCGTCATCGTTGTCGCTCAGGCTAAGTTTAAGTGCACCACTCATACGGGGCGTGGCTTAACTACGTGAGTGACAAGCGTGGGTGTCGATGCGCGATCGCAAAAGTAACCGTATGAAAGGATGCGTGAGTGGTAGAAAGCAAGCGTAGATACTAAGAGGCGTGATTACTCACGCATCTACTATGCGCTTCTGAGCGAGCCGAGTGCGTCGGAGGTGCGTAGGCACAACAGCAACAAGCGAGCTTAGTATGCGGAATTAAGGATGTTCAAATCCTGAATTTCCCGGAGCTTTTAAGTAAATTATTTTTGCGCCTTAAGGAAGCGGAAGGGATATGTTTTTACTTAACGGAAAGTTAAACATCGCTAAAACAAAATGTATGAAAATGACGACTATGGGTGGAAAATAAATCATAAATCAGTAGCAAGGAGAAATTGAGTGCAGAGAATTATTTTTACCGAAATCGTTCGCATTCCTCGCAAGCCTTCTAATCCAATCGGAACCCTACCCGAGGTAATTTTGGTTGGACACTAGTAGGCGTTCAGGCGGTGGTCACTCTCCTCTCCTTCGCAACCAAGGGGCTCGTTCCGAGCGTTTCGAACTGCTGTGTTCAACATTTGGCAGGGTTCCCCTTCCGTCCGCATAGGCCCCCGCAAGCTTGGGGCAACTAGCTGGAAGGCAGTCGCTGCGAAGCGCGAATCCTGTCGGTGAAGACACCGTAGAGCGGCGACAATCGGCGAGCATTCTTGTTGCTCGGAATCTGGCGGCACCGGGAGACCAGCTACCTTCGCGGCTGGTTGGTGCTCGGCGGAGCCCGGACAACAGTGGTGGCTCCAGAGAGGAACCTAGCAATCGTTAGGTTCCACGACGCTTAGTGTACGCTAGGCGCGCGGATACGTACCGCGAAACAAGAAGTGACCAGGTTGTGTGCACGGACGGTGTACGGCATCGACTTCGGAGCTGGTTGAGCACGGACGGTGCGACCAGACCAGCGTGTGGCATCGTTGAATTCGGCAGACCCAGCGTAGAAGCTCGGACGCAAGAGCGAGAAGGTTGACACCTGATTGGTCGAGATCGAGAGAAGATGGCGACCAAAAAGAAGTTTTTTGTGGATAACGAAAACGGATCGTGTAGGCTATGCACTAAGCCTGACGAATCTGATGGCCATATGGTGCAGTGCGATGACTGTGACCGTTGGTTCCATTTGAAATGTGCAAAACTCACCGAACCTCCAACGGCCGACCAGCCGTTTCTATGTGTGAAATGTTCTTTACGCCCCAGTGTTAGTTCGCAGCAGTCGTCAACGTCAAAGGGGAAAGAACATGGGACGTTCAGCGGCGATGAAGCGTCGTTGGTAAAGGAGATTACTAAGGTTTTGAGAGACTTTGGTGGATCAAGGCCCAACGATAAGAACATTGAAACGATGCTCAGGCGAGAGAGCCTTATTATTCTTCCGACATTTGACGGCAAGCCAAAGGACTGGCCAAGGTTTAAGAAAACGTTGTTGGAAACAACGAAACAAGGCAAGTTTACCCAGCTCGAAAATCTTCACCGAATACAACGTGCCTTACGTGGGGAAGCAGAAAAGAGCGTAAGACCCCTAATGCTCGATCCGCTCAACGTACCGGCCATTATTGACAGGCTTGAAGAATCCTTCGGAAGACCCGAAGTAGTGTACCGGGAAATGGTGAAAGAAGTTCTCAAGGTACGAATAGAGAACCCCTATAAGATTCCTGAGCTGGCTGATGCGATCGACAACTTAGTGATGAACGTCACGGCGTTGAATTGTACGAACTACTTAAATGATCCGAGGTTGATCGATGACGTCATGGCAAGAATGCCCATATCCTATCAGTTGGAATGGATCGATTATACATCCGAGCTGCGAACGGGAGAACATACAACACTAAACGAGTTAAACGATTGGTTGAAGTTGCTAGCTCGTAAGATCCGACGAGTAGTGAAAGGGTCAGGACGAGATCATCTTCTGTTACACGAAGACGATTTTAAACAGCAAGATCAACGCTCCCTACAGCCAACAAACGAAAAGAAAGGCTTTACGTGTCCAGAATGCGGAAACAATCACTCAGTGATACAATGTGAGGCCTTTAAAGGCAAGACTATCGCCGATAAGTGGGCTACGGTGAAAGCAGCTAAACTGTGTCATGGGTGTCTACGTTTCTCGAATCACCAGATTAAGGATTGTAAGTTGTGGAAGGGTTGTGGCGTCAATGGCTGCACGAGAAACCATCATCCGTTGATGCATAATACGGAAACAGAATCGCACCCAGTGAAGCACCACGTACAACATCATGATACGACCACCGACAAGAGAAAGATATACTACCAAATTACTCCAGTCACCCTGCGTAATGGGTCTTCATCCGTCAAAACATACGCCTTTTTAGATCCTGGTTCATCTCTAACACTTCTAGAAGAAGGCGTAGCCGGATTATTAGAACTAGACGGAGCGTCTGATCCCCTCAGAATGAAGTGGACTGGGGACATCCAAGCCTGCGACATGACAAGCCGCAGAGTGAAGCTAAGCATTATGGGGGCAAACAAAATAGAACATCTCATCGATGAAGTGAGAACGGTGCAAAACCTAAATCTTCCCGTGCAAACCATCAACGTAGAAACGATGAAAAACGAATACCCTCATCTTAAAAATGTGCCAGTAAATAGCTACGCTAACGTTCGACCAACAATATTAATCGGTTTAAAACACAGCCACTTAATCGTGCCCTTAAATAAGAAGGAAGGCCTATGTAACCAGCCAATAGCGATCGAAACTAAACTCGGCTGGATGATATTTGGGAATGAAGAGGTTAAAAGCGACGACCCAGAAAGGCTGTTTATAATGAGAGAAGATGAGTGTATGGACGAAATGCTTCAACAATACTTTTCGACGGAAGATTTTGGCGTAAAGTTAACGGCTAAACCAGTATGTAGTGATGAAGATGAAAAGGCTTTGAATATTATGCGGGAAACCATGAAATATGAAGACGGAAGATATGAAATCGGTCTTCTCTGGAAGTCAGATAATATTCATTTCCCAGACAGCTACGGAAACGCCCTCGGAAGGCTGAAAAGTCTAGAAAAACAATTAAAGAAACAACCGGAATTAAAAGAATGGGCAATTAGAACTTTTAAAGAATATGAAGAAAAGGGATACCTACGAAAACTAACTCCTTCAGAGTTACTGAAGCCAAACCAACGTTTGTTCTACATCCCGCATTTCATAGTGATTAATCGAAACAAACCAGAACCTAAACCCAGAATCGTTTTCGATGCGGCATCAAAGATCGAAGGAGTGTCACTGAACTCGCAACTCCTACCGGGGCCAGATGCTTTAACATCACTATTCGGAATATTGATTAGATTTCGCGAGGGGAAGATAGCTGTGGCTGGGGACATCAAAGAAATGTTCCACCAAGTGAAAGTGCGTCCCGAAGATCAACAGGCGCAGTGTGTCCTATGGCGCGGATGCAATGAAGAAAAACCGCCAGAAATCTACACGATGCAAGTGATGACCTTCGGCGCCACATGCTCACCGGCATGCGCCCAAGCAGTGAAGAATGAAAATGCGCGGCGCTGCAAGCAATCCCACCCGAAGGCTTACAAAGCCATACTAAACCAACATTACGTAGACGATTACATTGACAGTTTTTCCACCGAGATAGAAGCTAAAGAGACTACCAAGCAAGTCATCACCGTCCACGATCAGGCTAGCTTCTTCATACGCAATTTTATCAGCAATTCGGAATGCTTGCTAAGTGCGATCCCCTCTGAAAGACGACAAAGTGGTGAATCAGTTGTCTTTTTCGAAGAGAAACACGGAACGTATGATAAGATACTGGGAGTGCATTGGAACATCGTATCCGACTGTTTAGGGTACAACATCAAATATGATAACGTCCGCACCGATCTCTTGTCCAAACAGAACCCGACGAAAAGAGAGGTACTAAGTTTCGTTATGAGCATCTACGATCCCTTAGGTCTGCTCAGTTACATAACCATTCAAGGAAGAATATTGCTACGATCGCTACACAGAGCAATGACCGATTGGGATGAACGTATACCTGAAGATCTTGGAGTTAAATGGCGTGAATGGTTGATTCTAGTGAAAGAGGCAAATCGATTCGAAGTCTCACGATGCGTCATACCGGCGAAAACACAATCAATCGAACTGCACACGTTCGTAGACGCATCGGAAGAAGCATTCGCGGCGTGCGTGTACCTTAGAAGTTTCAACGGACAAAAGTACACGACGCATTTACTTGCTGCAAAAGCGCGAGTGGCTCCTTTAAAAAACTTATCTATCCCGAGACTCGAGTTGCAGGCAGCCGTGCTGGGAGTGCGACTCACGCATTTGGTGAAACAGGAGCTACGAGTAACGATTGAAAAGACGACTTACTGGAGTGATTCACAAACGGTACTAGGGTGGATCGTGAACCGCAAAAGAAAATACCATCAGTTTGTCGCCCATCGAGTCAGCGAAATACTCGAGACTTCTGCCATGGATCAGTGGCGGTGGGTGCCCACTAAAGAAAATCCCGCCGACCGAGCGACGAAGATAACGGCGACTGATGATGTATGGAAGCATGGCCCATCGTTTTTACTGCAACAGGAAACCATGTGGCCACAGGCTCGCATAAAGCCTACAGCAGAAGAGGAACGCGTTATGCATCATTTTGAAGAACGTAAGCTGCTGAACGAGGACTACTACTCAGACTGGAGGAAGTTAGTGCGGCATGGAGTAATTCTTCGAAAGTTTGTCCATTATCTAAAGGACAAGACAAGGTTTTCACCGACTACAAGAACGTCGGACGTAGCGGCTGTTAAGGCAATGATGTACATCAGAGCGCAGCGCGAGTGCTTTCCAGCGGAGTATTCGGCTCTAGAAAAGGAAACCCCAGTGAGCAAACAAAGTATACTGAACAAGTTGGTGCCATTCCTGGATGACCGGGGTATCATGCGGTCAAGAAGCAGATTAGAGAATTTAGAGGTAATACCACCAGGCACTCGATGCCCGATTATCATACCGCAAAAACACCGAATCACGAAGCTACTAGTACGAGACTACCATGAACAATCCTTACACCAAGCCGATAATGTTGTTATTGGCAATCTGCGACAAGAATTTTGGATCATCAACGTGCGTGCGGTCCTGAACAACGTCAAAAGATGCTGCCAATGGTGCATCTTACATGCCTGCAAGCCAGCACCACCCCTGATGGCTCCCTTACCGGAATTTAGAGCCAATCCCTATACATCACCATTCCTGCACACCGGCGTTGACTACTTCGGACCATTTGAAGTAGCCATAAGAAGATCGACGGAGAAACGTTGGGGTGTGATTTTCATCTGCATGTCCACAAGGGCTGTGCATCTAGAGTTGGCTAAGAAACTGGACACTGACAGCTTCTTAGTCTGTTTGAAGAATTTTCAACATCGGAGAGGAAAAATCGGCCATCTGTACAGTGACAATGGCACTAACTTTATTGGAGCTGATAGGGAACTAAGCAACCTGGTCGCCGACATCAACGATCGGATGGGAAAGGAAGCAGCGATCCAATACAACATTGAATGGCACTTCAATCCGCCTTCAGCACCACACTTTGGCGGTATTTGGGAGCGACAAATCCAAACGATAAAGAAAGGGTTGCGGCAAATGATGGACGAATGGAGGCTGAGGAAACCGTCGCCGGAAACGCTAGTGGCCACGTTAATTGAGATCGAGTTCATCTTGAACTCTCGGCCATTGACACACATCCCGGTGACTAACGACGAGGAGGAAATCCTTACTCCTTTTCATTTTTTGATAGGTCGAAGCGGTAGTGCCGTGCCCCCCTTATCACTGATGACTTCTAGCATCGATGTCAAGCAGTACAAGCAGGTCCAACATCACTCGAAGGTGTTTTGGGATAAATGGAAGCGAGAATACCTGCCCACTCTGCTGAAACGTGATAAATGGACAAACAAGGTCGAGCCGCTGAAAGAAGACGACTTAGTGGTCCTGACCGATGACAATGCAACTCCTGGAAAATGGTTAAAGGGGCGAATCACAAAAGTATATCGTGCGGCAGACGATCAAGTGCGATCAGTAGAAGTGCGAACCGTAAACGGCGTATTAAAAAGACCGGTGGTGAAAGTAGCATTAGTGAATGTTAGACAGAAGGAACACATACTAAATGTAAATGGCAAAAGACGAAATGAGATAGGTGGAAGAAACGATGTCGCAAAAATGAAACGAAACCAAGAATAAGACAGTTAGTTAGCCAATCGCGATTAATTGTTTTGTAATCCAATTACTAGTAGTTGTATTACGAGGGTAAGGATGTCGCTCAGGCTAAGTTTAAGTGCACCACTCATACGGGGCGTGGCTTAACTACGTGAGTGACAAGCGTGGGTGTCGATGCGCGATCGCAAAAGTAACCGTATGAAAGGATGCGTGAGTGGTAGAAAGCAAGCGTAGATACTAAGAGGCGTGATTACTCACGCATCTACTATGCGCTTCTGAGCGAGCCGAGTGCGTCGGAGGTGCGTAGGCACAACAGCAACAAGCGAGCTTAGTATGCGGAATTAAGGATGTTCAAATCCTGAATTTCCCGGAGCTTTTAAGTAAATTATTTTTGCGCCTTAAGGAAGCGGAAGGGATATGTTTTTACTTAACGGAAAGTTAAACATCGCTAAAACAAAATGTATGAAAATGACGACTATGGGTGGAAAATAAATCATAAATCAGTAGCAAGGAGAAATTGAGTGCAGAGAATTATTTTTACCGAAATCGTTCGCATTCCTCGCAAGCCTTCTAATCCAATCGGAACCCTACCCGAGGTAATTTTGGTTGGACACTAGTAGGCGTTCAGGCGGTGGTCACTCTCCTCTCCTTCGCAACCAAGGGGCTCGTTCCGAGCGTTTCGAACTGCTGTGTTCAACATTTGGCAGGGTTCCCCTTCCGTCCGCATAGGCCCCCGCAAGCTTGGGGCAACTAGCTGGAAGGCAGTCGCTGCGAAGCGCGAATCCTGTCGGTGAAGACACCGTAGAGCGGCGACAATCGGCGAGCATTCTTGTTGCTCGGAATCTGGCGGCACCGGGAGACCAGCTACCTTCGCGGCTGGTTGGTGCTCGGCGGAGCCCGGACAACAATCGTCATCGCCACCATCGCCACTAGCCGCTAAGCAAAACGGCGTCCCAAACGATCGAGAGATGGCTCGAAGAAACGCAAACGCGGGCGCTCTAAAATGTTGCAAATGCGCCTGATGCCTTTCGCAAGCGAGAAAGCGACAAAACTGTAAGCTCCGCATGCATTTTTGCTGATTCGATTGCAGCCCAACGCCCGGGCAGCGTGGTAGGGATTCTTTCCGCGCGCAACCCCCCTTTTGCGAATTATGTAGCCCTTACGAATGCCACCGAATGCCAACCGGGCGCTGGTTTCGTGGCCCCACCACCCGGTGGTACAGGGTGGCGGTGAACGATGACAAAAATCGCAAGAACCCTACCGACGAGACGCCCGTTTGGAGGCGTTTGGTGGTACGGAGAACGCAAAAGAGAACGCAACGCATTCTGCAACGGAATCGGAGCGTTGATGGGATTTTTGATAGGAACGCGGTTATGTTGGTGCAAAAGTGGCTGAGGATGAAAGTAGGGACGGGTAAGGGGCGAGGGCATGGCCGGACGGCGTACCGGTACCGGGGTGCCGGGTGAATAAGCCAGAACCACGGCATAAAGGCAATGGAATGGAAACCGAGGGCATAAGCATACGAAGGAAAGCAGCATAAAAATTGGTATTGCAACATACTCACGAACAGAACAGAAGAAAAAAATAATGCCACACGAGTGAACGAAAGCACTCGAAAGGAAGGTAAGCAACAAAAAAAAACAGGAGAAGAAAATCAACACCAGCAGTAGCAGCAGCCACAGCAGCAGCATGCGAGAAGGCGAAAAGAAAAGAACCGCATATTAATCAGATAACATAATGTGCAAACATGTTTTACATGTTATCAGCTCGTTAGATTAAAACACATATTATAGAAATACAAATACAGTAAAGTGTGGACATCTCCGCACGTCCTACAGCTGGGCTTTCCTCCCGCTTTTGCATGCAGTTTACGTGTGGATGTCCGCCCGAGAGTTTGCCATTTTTCTACCAATATCCTTACATAGATAGTGTAAGCCCCTTTTTTTTTTGTTTAGTTTTATTTTAAACTCAACTATTCAAAGAACTGTTTGCTCACCCAGGGTCGGACATACGTATGGGTTGCATCTTGCGTTAGAATGTTGGACCTGAGTTCTGATTCGATTAATTCAACGTGTTTGTTAATATTTGATTTTGATGTTTTTTTGGAAATTATACGATCTGTTCGATCCTTCTCTAGCTAATTTTGACAACAACGTTATTTGATAAATTTTTTAAGTCTTTGGCACCAGTGTCATCAATTAATTTTGATTGCTTTCGGTTTTGATGAGAAGACATACAGACAGCATTTTCAACAAAAAGGTAGCTTAGGGTTCAACAGTGTTTGCTAAAATGTAGCAGACAATTAATGAAACTTTATAAAAATTAAATTTATTAACAGATATTAATTATTACATACACTAATACGATTCGACACCACAACAATTTGTACAATTTATAAAACCAGAGTGATTATTTTTTATCGAGTGTTTGGTTTTTAGTACACTAAATTAATAATTTCGAGGATAAATTGGATTAATTCAAAACTAATTTTAAATAAATAAAATTTATTTAAATTTAAAGACAATCATTGTGTGGTATATTTATGTTAGGATTTTAAATTGTATATTAAACCCATTCAACAATCAAGCTTAAAAGTATTGACTGGATGTCGTCATTTTGCGATTAATTCAAATAAGCGAGATGCACTGGTTTATGAAAGACCTGGTGTAATATCTCACTGAACCAACTTCGCGAAGAAGTATCAATAATTAATACATAATCGTCCTCGACATACCGATACAAATCCTGCCTCTTCCCAGCCGTTTGTCAACAGCAAGTGTGAATAATTGACATGCAATGTCACATCCCGTCCCTCGTTTATTCATTTTAATTCGATTAGAAACCTTTTTTGCGTTAGTTTCTCACCAAAAAATCATGAAAAAAAGTTGGTAGTTCCTTCCCTTTTGTCAAAAAGTCAACCCTCGACCCGTAACTAACAAAATAACCAACATTAACCTAATACGAATCCATCATCCTGTTAACTGCCAATTCTTCGGGGTTGGTTTTTCCTGGTTCCAGCATTGTACTGGTTAAACCCGACACACGCTCATCGCCCTTGGCAATGCCTTGTTTTTTAAGGGTGACTTTTAAAGTTTTAAACACCTTCACCACCACCGCATCCAATGGGGTGGTAAAAGCGGTTGTGGAAAAATCATTGCTAACCGATTATGACGCAACGCGGTGAGATGCGTGTGAGTTTTCCTCTGCCACTCTGTCGCAAGGATAACGAATGAAACGCCGGACAGCTTCCTTGTGTGTCGCTACTCTCGAACTCTCGAGAGATCCCTCGTCCAACAGTCTCAACAATGATATTACGAGTGTCGAGATGGGGTCGTCCCTGTTTACCGATAGACGAGCGGAACTTAACTTCCGTAGGGCAGGAAGAAACCACACATACACACGCACGTCGTTGAAGAAATTGATAAACGCTTCGTAGATCTGTCTCACTGTAAGCAGAGCTGAACAGCGGACCCTCGATGCGTATCTGTGCGATTTGGGACGAGGGAGAAAAAAAACGGAACCCCGATTCCCGGGGCTTGTGCGTTACGGCAACTTCCACCACTGGTGTGCGCGGCTACTACCGACGGGATCATAAATCTTCTTCCCCTAAGCGACAGGGCGAGTGAGCCGAGCCTGTCTGATGTCCCCGCTCGCGCTCTTCATGCAGTTGCCGGCCCTCTCACTGCACCACACTTCGGTGTGGATAAATAACCTAAACACTCCCACGAGGATATTCGAAACATATGTAAAATAAATCCGATTTTGATGTGCTTCAGAAGCACAGGAAACGGGCTAGGGAAGCGACACCGGACCGGGTACGGTTGAGGGCGCTTCGCCTTCGCTGATGACTTTCCGGTTTCGATGACACGGATTCCGAAATCGCCCTCTGGATTTGTGCTTCGCATGGTACCCAACCTCCCGATGGAAGCGGGACGGCACAAGTGACTGTTAAGTTGCTTCCTATTGTGCAAATAAACCAGCGCCACGTGACCTGTACTGCTGCTGCTGCTCCACACTTGCACACCAGCGATGCGGATGGTTGATGAGTAGCTTGATCGGTTTTCCTCCTGGTGTTTTTTTTTGTTCGTTGGGTTCCGTTCCGTTGCCTTTCGCATCTTCCGTTGCTCATCTTGCGATTTGGTAGCGACGTGTGCTCTACTTAACCATTGCTGACGCACGCTTTAGCATCGATCTTTTGAAGACTGCGGTACGCATTAATGCGCGGCATTAGAGGGAAATTAGCGACAACGCAGGACACGCCGCTAGGATGATATGAAATGTGTATCGTAATCCTGTTTATTACGCGCCGGAGATTTATGGAGCGCTTACTATGGGAAACCCATGGGTATCGGTGCCCAGATACCAGGCGGACGGTGTTTAGGGTGCATAAAGCCTACGATCAGCATGGTAGAACGAGAAATCATAGCTGATCGTTAGGTGGTCCGTGGGAGGTTAGGATGTGGAAGCTACGGTTTTTTTTCTTTGAGGAAGATTAACCATAATACGAACGACTTTGCATTGTGTCGTCTCTTACCTAAATCAAAAGCGAAAGCCGCGCCACATCACACCGGCATTCGCACCGGCGTATAATTAGCAGTGAACATTATCAGATAATTATGGTTAGTCTTTAAAAAGAAGCGAAATCTGACGGTGTACTTTTATTTATTTTTTGTTGTGAAAATCTACTTTATTTTCTCTCCTCGGCCATAACGGTAACGGAACCCCGTTGAAAAAGGAGCAAAAGCCGAGTGGTGGTGGAGATTTGCCCGTTTTGCCTGGTAAATGCATTTTTAACCATTCGCATAAAATATGACCCACGAACAATGAAATTAAGTGCCGGACAAAGTTTCCTACCGCGGCCGCTAAAACCCTTGAACGGGAGGGGGTTCTTCTTTCAGTTGGTTTCTCCCATACTGCTCTTCAGGGTACTCCATTTTCTTTTCCGTTGCTGCTGTGTGAAACATTGTGGTTTGGGTGGTTCATAATGCCCCACCCGATGGGTTGAATGGGATTCAGCACGAATACGGGGATACGGGGTGAGTTTTCAAACCGTTACCGGCCTCCCAATGGAGAGGAATGGCGTTTTTTTGTGTGTTATTATTGCAAAACGGTGCATAGATAAAAAGAATAATTTTCCGTACTTTTAATTTTTATTACACCTCTGATAGCCATTTAACGAGCAGCAAAAATCATGTGGATTTTGCTCGTTCCGATTGGGTGTGTGTGTGTGTGGAAGTGGTTGGTGTGTTCACCTCATTCGTTCCTTTAATACCTTTTTATATGAAGTTTTTTTTGTCGTCCATTGGTAACCAGTTGAAAAGTTTCTGTTATAATTAGTGAATTAAATTATCTAATAAAAAGCGTGAACTATGGAAAAAAGAGTTGTTTAGTAACTGTAGCAGGTAGCCAACTGTATGTGAGACTTGGAATAAATGGTAATCTTACTCAAAGTTATAGGTTAACATAGACACCTTTTACAATAAGAATCTCACAAATCACTCAGCCTAAGGATTTTATACGCAAGACCCGCGTATAATGCAGTGTGGTCTGCTCATAACTCGAATATGTTTCTATAGTCTAATATGACGTTTCTTTAGCCTCTTGGTCATCCACCTCACTAAGGTCGTCTAATGCATCTTGGTCTACAGGCTTGATCTATAGACGTCACATGTTGATAGCTGGTCTACTCATAGCTACTACCCAGAGAGAGGGAGATTGGCTTAGGCCCAAACATATCCCATTACCAAAGGATTCGCACTACCGATGAACCTAGTCACAATTCAACTTCAATGTTTATGACTTTGAACCACATTTGTACTCTCTTTGGGGCAGCCCGGTAGTACGTTTAGTAGCGGCGCCAATCTTAACACGACAGGACCGGTCCAAAAACCCATCCGGATCAATCACTCGTACGCAGGACTGGCTATTCAGCTACGTGTAATTTAATGCAAAGATAGTCAGTAATGGCAGGTCTAGTCTTCTTGAGGTTGTTGTGCCGATGAAGAAGACGAAGAAACTCGTTTCCATTTCTAAATTTTTGATTTTGACTTCCCGTTGAAATCATGCAGAAAAAAAGTCTCCAAACTCAGCAAAGACGTCCTATGCATATTAAGGCTAGACGTGAACCCTTTCTTCATACTAACAATGTCTGGTTTTAAATAAATATTGTAGATTTACTTTAAAAACAAGGACACCCCCAAAGCAGTTTAATTACAGCACAATTAACTTTTCGATTCACCCACGTCCGTTGTCAATATGGTTCATTATTCATTTTGCCTGCAGGATAAATGCGCGGCAATGTGTCCCCGTCGGCTCATCTTCAAATGGGTTAATTAAACGAATGATTAAGAAGAATGTCAAAAACCATCCGACCAACAAAAAAAAGGGTAACCCATTATGTGCAATAATGCGCAAATGATACATCTTTGCCTTCTTATCGTTCGGTGCGGAAACTTTCGCTCGCTCGGTCCATCGGTGAAACCGCGCGGAGATCATTAGGTCCATCCGCGGGTGAAACGGTTTGCGTTTGACCTTCCGACCGGTCCGTTTTGCGGTCCTTATGCATTGCCTGTAGGTGCACTATCAATGGAGGCAATAAAATTGATTTATTGGACAACTAATTGGTGTGCAATTCGTACGGCATGGTAGGAAGATGGCTGAGTTTGCTAATGACATTAAGAATATCTCGTTGGTTTAGTTGAGCGGAATAGAATACCTTATGGAAATAGATTATTTACTAGAATGGTAACGTTTTAGTGTACTTTATGATTTATTTCTTGTGATTTCATTTCATAGTGATACAAAAAAAAACCCTCCAAAAAGCGCTGAGACAGAAACATCCACCGGGTGCACTGATGACTACGTCAAGTTTTCCGTACGCACCGCATCGACCAATAAAAAAATTGTTACCGGGAAGAGACGCAAAGCCTTCCCCTGCCTTGCTACTTCCACTGACCTTGACGTACGCAACACACATCAATCTTGATCAAACAAGCATCATTTGGAGAGACCTTCTCGAGGCCATTTAAGAAGTGTACCCATCCGTCGACGAGCAGTACGTCTTCCGGGCGGCGCTTTATTTGCAGTACATCTTCGTGCAGGTCGCACACGGCAAGGCGGTGCGGGGATAATAATCACGACGTAACGAGATCCCAAAAACTCCGCCTATATTATTCGATGATCTTGCGTTGTTATCGCAAAACCGGGCGCTTGTACGATTTATTTATTTTGCAGCGCACCGTTCAATGGTTTCGTGATTAAAGGCCATCATCAATCGCTTGTTTCTTATGGGTAAAGTGGATAAAAAAAAATATTCAAAAGAATCAAACTTTAAACATACTGTCAGGATAGAAATATTTTTAACGCAACTTTATTAACTGGGACTTAACTTTAGAGAACTTAAGTGTATATAATTTCTCTACACGCGAAAATAAGCATTTAGTTTGGAGGAATTGCATGTACAAAGAGTATTATTAGTAATAGCCAAACAAGTGTATTGTCAGATAATTGGACCGTCTTTTTCGAAATAAAGGTAAATTAGTGTAAACAACAACAAAAAAAAAACGATATTCCTTCCAGGAAAGTTTGTCGTACACTAGTTGCCCAACAGCAGTACCAAAAAAAAATCAAGTATGCTTCTTGGCCTCGTGGGAATCAAGGATGCGCATATGCTATAACCGTAACAACATACATCGTACAAGTTGGAAGATCTTCGACCGCCTCAAAACCGAGTGTGTCGATTGCAGTTCAATGGTCGTTTTATTGGGTTCGATAATGTTGCCGTTGTCGTTTATTTTTGTTGCTGTGCCTTTAAAGTCTTTCGGGCCAACAAATTCACACTGTGCCCCAATCGAAAGTATAATAAACGAAGGAAGCGAACGAGAAAGGCAGAAATGCGTTAGCCGGTACTTCACCGGGGATAGCCCCGGTGAACAACGCCCGAGATGAGTGCCGTACGGGACACAAGGTTTTGCATTATTTTAACGCTGCCCTTTCGCTGCCTTTTCGTTCACGTACGGAGTGGCCAACAACCGTAGCCCAACCGAACGGTTTCGACATCGGATGTTTTGCTTAACGATGGGGGCGGAACCATATCGTGTCCGGAGACTGGAGCATGCAGCGCATAACTTCAGCGCCCCCAGGGAGCAGGGAGGCAACGCCGGATCCAGATGGGCGTTGGACACAGAGTTTCAGCTTCGCGGCAGGAAGGTGGGAAAAGTAGTCCCAGAACTCCCGTAGTGGCCGTTCCTGCTCAACCCCCCGGCCCCCCCAATAGCCCATAGTGTCGTGGAACGTTTGGAAGTTTTTCGCCGGTCTGCATCTGGCCATTTTCCATTGCCATGGTCCCACCGGTGGGCGTAACTGGGATCGACAAAAAGGCGAAGTTGTGCTAAATTGTTATTATTTTTATTGCTGTCTTAAGACAAAGTGTAGTCTCACGATTCCGCACGGAACGGATAGTTGCCCAAGCGCAAGCGATGGGGTAAACATATTTCATACAAACACTTTAGCAGGTATGAAAATTCGCCCGCTGCCTCGCATTGCTCGCATCGCCTAAGTCGAGTGGAAGGAAATGGGGGGAGAGCTTCGCAATCGTTAACGGGGCAGCTTTGCTTTATTTTATTATTACTTTAATCTTTCCCCATGCTTCTTCCCAGTTTTCCCGCGTCCAGTCTGCACGCAAAGGACTTTAATTTAGCTCCATCGTCACCCGATCGGTGGTGCGGGGATTATAAATCCTTTGCTTGACGATCGCCGATCGGACCGTGAGACGTCTTTTTCGCACCAGCCGGCAAACCATTTTTCGCGCAATCTGTCGTTCGCACCAGCAACCCAGGGTGCCCATATTCGCCCAGAGTGTCTGAGCGCGAACTTAATCACCCGGCCAGCCCCCAAAATAGGGGTAGATGCAGTTCGGGTTCCTTTCTCCCCGTGCGCGCGGCACAGTCGAGGCGATTATGGGTTCGTTCGATCGAACAAACTCTCTCTCGCTCGTGTGGCGTTGGGGTCTGTTCTGTGTGTTCTTTTTTTTTGTTATTAAACTTTGTTGTTATAAATATTGCTTTTCCTCCTGCCGCAGGTGAACTTTGAGTTTGGCTTGTTCACCCTTGTTCATATCGTAAGCAGCGCACAATGTGCATCGTATGCTTCCTTTTTTTTGTGCAATGCGGAAGGGAAATTTGTGCTTATTTCTTACACCGTGGCGCGTAGTTGCGCTTGATCAACTTGTAAATGGAGAAATATGAAAAGGGCGCGATTAAAGACGTAATGGCCTGTACATGATTCTTGTTAAGGAAAGTGATTATAGACGAAAGGAGCGTAAACAAGGAGAATGGTTTTACCTTTAACATTCTTTCAATCGTGGTAAAATGGAATTTTCGAGGAACTCTGTATCGTAATGGTCATGTAATATGAAACGGCAAAGCAGTAGTTTATAATTGGTGCATCCTATAATGAACAAATGGCGTTAATATTTGGAAAAGAGTAACCAAAATATTGGTAAGAGTAGGAACGATTCAATGATATCGTCTAAAGCTGTTGACCTCCACTAGGCTAGAATAGTTAGTTTTATATGTGCAGAAAGACTTAGTAGATCAAATATGTACAACAACTTTACCATTTTTTAAATCTTCGACTTACTACACTACTGTGCTACAATACTGTGTAGCCTGCTAGATTCATATTTAACAGCAACAGCGTTGTCAATAGTGTGATATAATTTTAGTGTTTCAAAAGCTCTTAGCTTCTTGAAACTAATCATGAGCTCTTTCTGATCTATAGAAATTCTACACTATCTCTCCGAGCTCCCGAGTTCATAGTAAACAAAAGTCTCTGAAGTCATTTAAATGAGACTGAATACTCGATCGTCTGTGAGTTAGGCTGAACTAGATATCTCGTCGCTCCATAAAGACTTCTCTCCTAATGCAGAAGTTCCAGGAGTTGTTAGTTAGAGTTAGATCTAACTATCACACAACGCTTTAGACTCTCCAGTAAAATTTTTTAGCGTCCCAAACAGTGCGGTTACGTGGGTTAGGTTGCGCTTTCTTTATAGACATCTTATTCTTTTGTTGGGCCTTCTTTATAATCATCTCACGAAGTCTTTAAATGTATTGGACTGATGGGGTTGATGCGTCTGCCTGCTATTCTGCAACAAACGATTGGCAGAGGGCGACGACCAGAGGACGTTCGATCATAAGCGGTTAAGAGGACTCTAGCAATAGATCAACAAGGCACCATCTGATAAGGAAGTAACTGAGTGATTCACAAGTGATACTGTAACTAGTACCTAGTAGACTCTAGCGTGGCCTAATGTAACTTGAAAAGTCGTATATAAAGTATCAAGAGAAAAGCTGCATGCAACAATTAAAATTGGTAACAACATGAACTCGTAGTAGCACGAATTCCAGAGTAAATAATTCCTCTTTTTTGTATCTCTTCAAGTGTGACTTGATAGTAAAATTAAGAATATGTTACTCCAGATATTGAGTACAACGAATGGCTAATATAAATTCATTCATAAGGTGCACTTCATTAGTCCTCGTTCTCCACTCCAAGTACTTTCCATTCCAATTATGTAAAACTTAACATTGTCGATTACATCGCACCGTTGGATAGTATCGCTATTAGCACGTTTGCTATCAGATCTCTAATTGACGCACACCGTCCCAGCTGTGTGAATGCAATGCATAGTTCCACTACGCCCTAATTGAATAGCTTTAGCGAATTTTTAACCTAACCAATCTAGAAACGTTCGAACATCTTAACGATGTAGCAGAAAAAAAACACCAAAGTTGCATCAATCCGTCCCGAGCAGCATTCGCGCGATGGCATCCGCACGATTAGGTTCGGTTCGTTTATGGCTACGCGCAGCCATATTCGGGGCAGACCCCTCGAGCGCAACAGCTCTACTTTCGATCACAGCATTATGATGATGTACCTTGAAATTAAATAATTACTTACAATCCGTCCCAGGCCCGGGACGCGATTGCCCGGGCCATGAGAAACGCCAAACAAGCCAAAAGCGATGGCACATGAATGCGTCCGCAGGAGAACAGCAAGCAACTGCAACATTGCACGAAAAAAAAAAACAGTGCAAGACGTGCTGAATCAATATCGATATTTCAAGCTACATTATCGATGCTTCATTTTCGCCTTGGGCAGATGATGGAGCGCAGGGTACAATGCTGGCCAGGATATTTTCATTTTGCTCTCGCAGTGTGTGTGTGTGTGTGAGTTGTGTTCTTTTTTTCATTTTATTACTGTACACCTCCCACCGGAGGGCATCCTTGCAAGCACGCAAGCAACCGAAAACGATAACGGGGGAACGGCCGTCATCCAAACACGACTCGACGCAGCATCGGTTCAGCCCGGTACAGACACCGCGTATGGCATCGCGTCCAACTAGATCTCCGCACGAGGGTCCCGCGGAATGGGGGCCTCCCGGTTCGTGGTGTGGCAGAACGACAGAAAATGCGTTTTCCATTTTGTCTGGCTGCCCATTTTCATCTTCCACGCCGGTGTGTACGGGAGGGGGAGGTCAGTGTCAGCGCCGTAACGAAGGCCGCCGTCCCGACCGGACCAGAACGGAATGGAAAAACGACCTCGAGCCAACCAGCGCGCAATGCATCAGCGTAATGATGTTGCATTATTATGCTTTGGCCGGTTTGGTGTTCCACCCGTCTGCCTGCCATCTTTTTGGCATTCCGGGCATGGGCGGTTGGGCTTCGGTTCGGTTCCGAAGGCGGAAGGAGTTCGTTTTTTTGCACACTCCGCACGTTAGCAGCAGCTTTGATTGTTCCACGGAAAAGGAAAAGAAGAGAAGGTGAGAAAGGGGAAAACCATTTATGTGTGTGCCTGTGCCTGGTCTGCGCCAATCGGCACTTGCCATTTAATGCAACAAACACGACAGCATGCACACGCGCGATCGGTTTTTATTATGCTCGGAGTCTTTGAGTGCAACCATTACCGGTGTCGTTTGCCGTTTTGTATCGTTCGCATGATCACTTTATGCGCTGTACTGCCCCTGAGGTTGTCAGTTCTACATCGCATCGTTCTAAACCGGTATTTGATCAATCATAACAATCGTGATGCATTTCTCTAGGGTAAGAAGTGCAATATTAACCCCTTGTAAACTATTTATCATGTCAAGAAAATTTAGCGGATGTAGCGTCCCAGCCCGGACAAAACCAAAAATTAAGCATCTCTTCAGCAAAAGCATAAAATAGTGGTCATACCAGCTGCAAATTGTACCCTCCCGCAAGCATATCCATCGCATTGTTAAAATGTGTGATAAATTTGGCCGTGCGATATTTCTGCGCCGATCGCCGAGGATGGAAAGTTCACACGGATTTGACCGATCGTTGCATTAATTGCTTGACCTTTTGGGAGGCCCTACCGTGCCACTACCACGCTCAACCGGATAGCCCTTCGGCTAACCGATTGGCTCATAAATTATGAATCGCGATATGCGGCACCACATTTTGCGGGTGGCGCGGGTGGGTGTTTCGTTTGGCCACTTCGATCGTTTCGCGCCACCACGGCACGGACGCGCGATCTGGTACGATCTTGGCAGGGTGTTACGATTGTAAACGAGGTGTTCATTTCCCGTCCAATGCCAGGCCCTGTTTGAAGTTTTTGCGTTATGTTTATCCCTTCTGCTGGATCGTTCACACAGGTCCTCTATAGCAAATCCTGCAATGCTCAGTGTTGGGATCGTTGGCAGGATTCTTCTTGGATATTCATTCGCATTTTATTAACCTTTTCTTTGGGTCTTTGAAACTTCAGAAACCTAATCCTGGATTTTCGTTGACTACAAACGTAGTTGATGTCGATTATTGTGCTATTTTTAGCAACATCTTACAAAATATTATTAAAAAATAAATAGATGGATCTTCTTAATACTACGAAAAATGGTTCGTTGGCGGTCCATTAGCTCTGCGTATCCTAATTGTGCCAAATGAGGCAGCGTACGGAAACTGGAAACCGAAGAAAAACTCCCATCTCTTAATAATTAGGCCACACACATTGTCAGTCTTTATTCCAGCGGCGTCGTGTGACGGTGATGTTCTTTCCGTTTTCCTGCATCACTTCACCATATGCTACCGATCCCAGGCAGGATCGCCAGTAAATACAGACGGTTGAGATGTTGACAAACTCAAATGATGCCGAAAATTTTAATTACGCTTAATCGCTGTCACTTGGCTGGTTGGCTGACAAATTTATTCGGCTGTGAAGTATAGCCGGCGGTGGGCGATTTGTTATGGTTGTTGGCGTATCTGTAGGTTTGTTAAATTATGAGGGAACAACATTAATTTAGAATATTTGTTACATTTTTTATCAATTAGTGGTAAATATTGACAGTCTAGTAGTATGAAAGGCAACGCATAAGTTGATATAATGATTTAATAGAAATATCAGGACACTGACACTGAATCGATACACTCACACGCCAAGTACCCATCTGTGAGTCCAGAGTTTAGCGTTATATTCCAGTTGCACCTGTTTTGCACCTTTTTTGAGACAGACTCCATTTGGTAACCTTGTACTTCAACAGCTTCAATTAGTAATAGATGTAGTTTATTCATTTACATCGACGTTTCTACACAGTTTGAATACGTCATTTCTACTTGATCGTACCTCGTCCATGTGGACTGGTTTCTCCAAACTACAAACATTCAGCTTAGCTTGTTATTGTAAAAAGCTTGTATAGATATACCATACGATACGAGTATGTTAGAATGAAATCATCTCAACAGAAACCATTTTCATTTGGTATTTTTACATGCGCGGGTTTTGAAAGCCTTGTTTGATTTAAAACTGCCAATTAAGATCGGAATTTATTGGCAACCGAAAGCTGGGGATTGTTTTCCCCTAAGATTTAGTTATATTTCTTTAAAACCGACCATGCTCAAAAGTTAAATAAGAAATGCATTTATAAACATTTCAAATGTGTTATAAAATGAAATAAAATCGCATCTAGTGTTGTATGTCGGTAAATGCCGTTTTTTCTGCAAGCAAACAATCCGTTTGTGTGTGCGTTGAATTTCAAACAATGTTGTACGCTCTGCATACTTTGGGGCGTTTTCAGTACAGGGCTGCTTCAAATCAAATCCGTTTGTAGAATTTTGCGTGTAAATTATAGCCGCATTTATAACACGATTCAAATTGATGAATAAGTTTTTCATGGAAAAATAGTACATTTGAACTAGGAATACATCCGAATTTTAAAAGTATATGTTCAAAACATATAATTGTGCCTTAACCTATTTATAATATTTCTTACCGTCCACCCCTGCGTTTGGGAACAACCCTGTTGTCAGTTCTCCTGACAACTGCAATGTCAAAATCGTAACGTCAAAATATTCAGGCGCTGTCAAATTGTTGTGCTTAAAAAAAAACAAAAGACTTTTTCTTGTTCCTTCGGCACGGAAAATTATTTAATGGCTTCGCTAAAAGATTGGGACGTGCTTCGCCTATCGACACTAATCACAAACGTGAATGCGAAACTATCGGCAAGTATCAGAATCGACCAGGAGTATCAGCTATTGTGTCTCGTGCGACAGAATGATCAGATATTGTTCCGGTACATTGATCGCCACGGCGAAGTGCATCTGATGCTGCTGTGTTGGTTCGCAGAGAATCAGAAGAAAATCCAGGACGTGTGCTTCGATAATGCTGGTACACGTTTGTTGGTGTTTTGTAAGTAATTGCTTTCACCATCACCAAAGCGCCATCGATTTGACCACCTTTCCTGTTCGGCTCTTGCAGGCTATGACAACACGCTGCACATTGTTCCAGCGCTGGCAATTTGTGATAAATCCTTCGAAGATGGTAAACGAGCCCCCGAGATTACCTCTTTCATTGTTCCCTTCATAGGGCCGCATGAGTGCCCAAATCCCCAAACCTGTCCCAACAATTCGCACAACAATCATCCACAACCAGTCTCGTCGCACCGTTCGTCAGTTGCTTCCGAGGCCAGCCTTAAGGGTACGGGAGCGAGCGGAGGCAGCCCTGCGTCGGAACCGAACGTTATCTTTGATGCACCGACGATTAAAAAGTCTAGCTCCACCTACACGACGCACAAGATCGATGAAATCTTCTCACTCAACAGTATCTACCGAAAATTATTTCTTGAGCAACTGGAAAGGGCCCGCCAGGAAGAGAATGCAAATCGTAGCATATCGGCCACCGGAACCGACACACCAATCGCAATGCAAACGATCGAAGATTTCTTCGCCGAAGGGTGTCAGCTGAAGGAAGGTATGGGCTTGACCGGGGACACAGCATCCAAGTCGTCCACGCCGCAAGAAACGTTCTCCATTAGTTCCAGTTTGGAATCGACGGCATCATTATCCTGTCCGTATCCCACGTGCTGCAGCTGGTGGAAGACGCTGGCCAATGAACCGCGAGCTATTTTAGGTTATTCGGATGGTTCGATATGTGTTGTGGGTAAGAGATTGTGTGATCGACCGCTTTCAGTGCGATGTTCTTAACATGTATCTTTTCCTACAGGTCTTATGCCAAATTGTTCCTTCCTCGGGGACACCAACTGTGAGCGAGGATCGATCGAAAAGCTTATTATCTGCCAGGATAACAGCATGGAAACGATCAGTCTGATGATAAATACCTCTACCAAAGAGCAATGGAAGCTGCTTCTGGAGCAAAAATCCATTAAGTATACTTTTCCCGGTGTCATCACTCCGACGTCGGTGCAAGATCTGAAATCAGAGCTGCTGAAATCACTGTCAACCGACGGTACCGAAAGCGATGATCGTTCCGTACCGATAGAAGACTGGCAAATTGTGCTATCATTACCAAAAGACGGTGAATCCGCTAGTGGAAGTCAGCAACGTCAACCCGGTTCAAGTTTGCCGCAAAACAACGATGGCGATAGCAATGATTCGAGCCCTAACAGCTCGGAACCACCTTCGGGTGACGATTTCGAAAAGGTAGAAAACGAATCCGTCGCGGACGGAAGCGACAAGGCAGGTCAACAGCAGGGCGCCCTACCCAAACTGTTCCCGGCGGCTAAAGCCCGGCTGCTGTCGTTGCGCGATCTGGGCGCGAAGAAAATTGGCACGCTGAAGCTTAAACTGTCGGAAAGTCGAATCCGTGCGAAGGAACGCGAAAAGTACAAGGAACAGGCGGCTAATCTGGCTGTGATGGAACTGCCCGGAATGTATCCGGAAATACTCACAACCCCTGCCGGCCCGTACTTCGTGGTGCAGCATTTGGATGGGAAATACTTGCTCAGTGCGCTCCATTCCTACTCGGACACACTGTCCGTGCACAGTATGGACATAAGCTTGATACCGCTTCACATCTACAAGCTGCCAAAGCAGTGCCATACAACGTTGCTGACCAAGAATGTGCTGTACGTACTGCACAGCTTGCCGACGGAAGAATTAATCGACACACCGCCGGAGGAACCTTCGGAAACGAAATTGGATGGAAATAATTCGCCGGATGAGACTAGCAGCAGCATTACTGATACGGGCGCACCGAATACAGTCAGCGTTGTCAGTTGCAAGATAGCTGCAATGAAGATGGGCGACGATTGCGATTTCAACGAGCACTCGCTGTTGGGTGTGTTCCATTTTCGGGATGAGCGTGTTCTTGACATTCATCGTATGTCCGCTTGTGGTCAGAAAGTGGATAGTGCCATGCATCCAACGGCGACATCCGGTTCCGAAGCTGATCAGCAACAGCCAACTGGTTCGAACGCCGTGGACACGAACGAAGGCCGATCGATCTTTCAAAAGTCGGCCGTTTCGAACTATCTCCGAATTCAACGTGGATTACGTATGGAGCGCAAGCTGGATATGTCGGAGCAGCAGGTGATGGCAGAAGAATTTCCGACCATTGAGTTCGATCAAGCGCTGATCGTTACCGATCGGAACCTGTACTCGGTTGAGCTGGCGGAATGTGGGAAAAATTTGTTCCTTAATCTCGCGCACAAGAGTATTTGGGCTGCTTGTGAAGATTTCTGTGCTACGTTCGGTCTTCCGTTGGCAAGCTGTATCGAGTACGCCGGGGATGTTCTGTTGCGAAGGAAACGCATCTCCGAAGCGCTGATGACGTACAACGTGGCCCGACTGTCGCCGATGAAGACGGCCTTGAAGCTGGCACTGGCAAATGAAAGCAAAGCGCTGATGAAACTGTCCGCTATGGCGTTGCGCAACTCGCACATTATCAATAGTCAGTTCCTGATGCACGACGTCATGCGACAGCTGGTCGATGAGGCACACCTCGGGAACGTAGTATATGATTCTTTGATGAATGTAAGTGAGTAGTTTTTGCTTGGAAATATTTACTAACTTTCTCTTGATGGTTGTTTGCTTTTTAGCTCAATTCTCGAACAACTCTGAAACCCATCAACACCGGAGCACAGTGCAGTGACTTTTCGTACGATAACGACGACGTGATGTTGGATGTGCAGATTTCACCTTCCGACCAATTCCATCTGTCGAATCTGATGTTCCTGACGCTTTGTGAGCGCTGTACGGTGGATAAGAATTACATCCCGCTGTGGAACTATATCGTCACGAACAGCAAATATCATACGAGCTTAGCGTGCATAATGCTAGCCCACGGGAAACTCTACTCGACAGCGGTGCTGCTTGCGATGACGCGCGGAACCTGTCTGGACGTTTTCAGCTGTCTCGTAGGCACTTGGGAGCAAACGATTGCCGAAACGCCGGCAGCAACACCGGCCGAAACGAACGCGTTTGTGTACAACCTGTCGAACGAGCTGTTCATGGAGTGTTTGATCTATCTGCAAGACTATACGATCAACTACTTCCAGCTCATACGCAAATATCTCGACGTGTTCGACATCAACGTACTGGAACGTTTGATCCACCAGCTGAACCCGTTCCATCCCGTGTATCGTACACTGATGCATCGACTATCGAACCACGAAAGTACTGCGAAGGAACCGTCCGGGCGACATTTGCTGTTCTTCTGCAAGGCGCTGATCGAAACGTTTCTTGCCGTAGCGATACGGGCCCAACAGTTGAAAATGCACCACGATGGATCGTTCCTGAATGCGCTCAAGCACGTACGGGTGCATCATGAGGAGCGTGCGATCGAGATGCGTTTGGCACGGTTTTCACCGATCGCTACCGGGTTCTTTCATTCGGCGGCAGTCGTTAACCATGCGGCTTATATTTGGGGCTCGAACGGCGTTAACTGTGCGCTTAGTCGTACCGCTCTGCAAGGGGATGCGATTGGACCGAATGGACAACCACCGGCCCTTAGCTTCTTGCGTCAGATCGAGCTTGATGTGCTTGCTGTACAGTGTGGTCGGCTTCATACTCTGTTTCTCACCAGCAATGGGGTAAGTGAAAGGAACAATTTGTAGGTTGGAATGTTTTGGTAAAATTTCCCCGTCTACTTCTAGCTGTATGCAATGGGAGCCAACAATCTGGGTCAGCTCGGGATCGGCAAACATGTGATTAACGCACTGCAGCCAATGCTCGTGAATACACTGGATGGAAAAGGGATTACCCATTTCGCTGCCGGGCAGTATCATAATGCGGTTGTGGCTAATGGATTATTGTATACTTGGGGGTAAGCAGTAATATGTCCGTTTTTAATGGCTTCATACAAGTTCCAAACATTATCATGATCGTTCACAGATGGGGCGTATTTGGGCAGCTTGGACATGGCACGGTGAACGATTGCAACAAACCAAAGATTGTGGATTTTTTCCGAAATAAGGTATTTCTGTTCGATTCGTTGGAAGATGTTTTTTGTCATACGTATTACTTTTGTCTTCTAGAAAATTCTACAAATTGCGCTAGGTCATGCCCACACTATGGTGTTGTGCCGTGGCCAGCAAGAAACTCACAGCAGCCTGTACGTGTTCGGTTCCAACCATTATGGACAGTTGGGTTTGGGACAGGAAGATCCATTTGGCATAACCGTTGACACGCGCAATGGCAAATCATTCTTGATCTCCCTTACTCCACGCAAAGTTCTGCTAGACGAAGAGATATCAGTTATCAACACCAAACTTTTTGTGAATGTAAGCATTGCGTCGCTCTTTTTCTAAAAAAAATCGCATATATATAACTGCATTTTTTTAGCTCGTCTTGACAACCACAAACAGGCTGTACACCTGGGGATCTTCACCGCAAGCGTTACGTTTGGCCACGCAGGCAAGAAAGCGGGCAAAATCCTCCAACACTAGCAAGAGCGGTAGCTACTCAAAGTTCAGCTCCATTTTAAGGTCGGCATCAAAGTTCCACTCAACGGAAGCAGCTTCAAACGAGCCGGAATCTTCCTCGGTGGAACACAAAGCACAACAACCGACAGAGGACGATTCGGGCAAGGAAAACGATTCCACTGTAACTGGTGGAGAATCAAGTGAAAAAGAGGAAGCAGTCGTTGCAGAACAGCAAATCGACGTCCAGCAGTCCGACGATGACACTGTTGCAGGACAATCAGACAGCAGTATTATTATACCGGAGATAAAGATAACGGACGATAGTCCGGCGACCAATGAAAAGCTCGCATCGGCAAATGAGTCGGATGATAAAGCGGCTGTCAACTCTGGTGAGGAAGCAATGGAGCATCTTTTCCCGTCATTTGTCGATACTTCGCTGGTGGAGGGAAGAATTGTTAAGGTAGGATCAACTGATTTCGGAAAAGGGCCTGACTTAAAGGGCTTTAATGATCGTGTCACCGTTTTCAGATTTCGAGCGGATTGTATCATTTTGCGATCGTAACAGAGGACGGGTCCATTTACACCTGGGGCAAAAACATAGAACGTCAGCTGGGTCGTGAAGGTGGTCGCAATGAGGTGCTTATACCGACCCGCCTGGAGATGGTGGACAATGTGGAGCACGTAGAGTGTGGTGCCGATTTTACTCTCATCATGACGAAGGAACATCTAGTGAAGGCTTGGGGCAATAACAATATGGGCCAGTGCGCCAAAGAGATTAATCTCGATCGTACCGGAATTCCGGGCAAGTTGGTGCGGTTGCCGATCTCGAACCGTGTCGTTCGGATCCCGGACAGCTCCCAGTTTATCGAGGCACCGTACGAGGTGAAGCTGCCGGCAAACGATGGGCTCGGATATGACGAATCGCTACGGTTCCTGAAATCGATGCCGAAGTTTAGGCGTTCGTTCGTGATAAAGAGTGTCCTGGAGAAGCAGATCAGCAATAATATTTCGACAATAAGCTCAAGTCTGAACGATGTTAGTAATGCCGAGGTGGACGATGTGGTTGGTGAGCTACCGGACGCGTTGGGCGAAGGAAAGGCGTTCTCATTGCAGCTGCAGCAGCATCACGCTAACAGTGCCATGTCTTCGTTGCAATCGGTTTCGTACGCTACATCACCGACTTCGCTGGCTTTGGATGAGGAGGAGGATGAAGAGGATGTGGATGAGGATGAAGAAGAGGATGGTGAGGTGGACATGGTTGAGGAATCGGAGGGAAGAGGAACTAACGGTGGAGCGGATCGCTCGATGGACACGTCGCGTCTGTTTAACGAGCGCCATTTGCTGGGCAATGATTTCATTCACTATTGCCTGTACATCTTTCACGGTTTGTACAGCCAGGACGATGTGCTGGAGTTGACCAAACGTGGGTCCGAGTATCATATCCGCATGCTGATGCTGAACTACGATTACGTGGAAGCGTTCCGGCTAATACTGGAGATGCGCTCGTCGTCACTGTCGTCATCCGCGTCGACAGCGGCGATAGCCTGCCAAATGCAAAACATGGTCAAAATCTTCGAGTACTTCACGAAAGACTCCAACATTATACCGATGGAGATGGGCAACATCAAGTACTTCATCTACGAACTGTTTATGTTCTTCATTCGGCACAATTTAAACGTGGATGTGCTGGAGGAATTCTTTCTGCGCAATCTCGATTGCTACCTGGTGCAGCTGGCATCCGTGCTGTACTTTAACAATTTGAACAATCTGCTAACGTCGTCACGATTAGCCGCGACCGGTGGTGCCGGAATCGATACGGAGGTGCTGGCACTGGAGCGTAAGCTGCTGGACAAGTTCAACAACAACAATGGCAATCCATTGCTGACCGGGGAACTTTTTGGGCATGGGGCAAGAACATCCGGCGGCCAGGTGATGCGTAAGCTCGAAAACACGGACACTATATGTAAGGTCTTGAGCACCACCTTCAATGTTACCGTTTGCCAGAAACTGCTGGAACACTTTGACCGCTTCAAATGACTATACGCGTTCGGTGTCGGTGAGATGGAACAGGACGTTCAAGAACGAGCACGCTAGTGGGCAATTGCTTCCGGTTCGGCTCTATACGGTGGTTCTAGTTCCTTCTCGCTTCCTTTCTGTGCGCTGTACGTACTGAACGAATAGTGCAATATTTTTTAAATCAAATTTTAGGCACGCACGGTGCAGCAAAACGATTTCGTTTAAAGGGCGAGTAGAACCAGATAAAATAAAAACAAATCACACATTGATATTAGTTTGTGATAGGACAGACACTCGTTAGGCTCAGTTAGGTTTTTTTTGTTGTAAGTTTTACACTATTCTCAGTACCCGGTCGCCGATCAGCAAAAGACAACTCGCGGATGAGGAATATACGGTGAAGCGTTTCGGTTAGGACGAATGTTAATGCAATCATTTTTACTATTTTTGAAGGTAACAACGAAACGTTGTCGATGTGACATCGTACCAACGGAAGGCACATTGTAGGAAGGAGATCAAATAGAGGTACACGAGAACAGTGCCAGATTAGTGTAATACGCGGTGTGTACGCACAATGATAATCCTATTCGTGCTGTGTTGACTGGTTCGAACATTAGTTTCTACTCGTGGCCTATTATGGTACTTTTGTAAGCAACTTTTGCTCTAGCCGCTCTGGCGAACTATTTATTATCGATTTTGTCTACAACTTTATAAGATCATATTTAACAAATGAGGCGCCTGCCGGGCGCATTAGTGTACGTTTGCGGCTTTTCTTTCCATTGATACGTGTGCGTGTGTTCATGAAGTGGGGCTGCCGTTTTAAAGGATCGCGCGTTTTAAATTATTATCTTTCCCACCAACACAATCTAAGATCGTCGGACGAAACAAACCCAAACACATCAATCGATTAATATAGATTGGTATTTTTAATTAACTTTTTGTTTTCCGACAATTGGCAATGCATGCTGAAAGTATGCACATTGATCGGTCGGATTGGCAGTACTGCATAATTAACCAGCTAAGATAACTCACCATGCGCTCGGACAAGCTTCGTAGTTACACAACAAACAGACACTAAAAAAAACATGTAAAATGTCTATATGGCATGGTACAGTAATTACTACTCTGCTATATTGTTTCAGTCACAGCGCGCAATCTGATTAACTTCGTTTGATGCGTGCGTTATGTGATGGATGATTAAGCATCAGTTGAAGTGTAATTAATGGGCCACGCACATTTTTTTTTCGCCATTTTACCAACGATTTATAGATTATCAAACTATCAGTAACAAAGAGAGAGAAAGAGAGAGTAAAAAAAATCAACAAACGTTTCATTATAATTCAACTTTATGTTAATAATTATTTATCAAAAGCTACGGTACTAAGCGATACATACGCACATGCTTCAACGTAGGCTACAATATTCATCAGAGTTGCAGTTCAAGCGTGTCTCTATTTATCAGTGTGACGCTCTTGATGTTTTGATGCAGCAACTTGAAACAAAACAAGCAAAAAATCTCTTAATGAAGTAGTATGGCCTCTTTGGGCTATGGCTATCACAAGACTAACATGCTGCTACAACACAGTAGGAGGACGACGAGAAAAGTTCCTTGGCGGAGATTGCAAATTCTCGGTCATCGATGTGTGTTTCACTTAATTAGAAGTTGATTTTAGAACATTTTCATCACAAAAGACATGTCCATGTCCATTGTAATCAAACTTTATTTATCGCACATATTTCATTATTCTAGTCCAACAACATATGATTCGTTAAGAAAACGGATGTTCAGTTTAGTTTAATTTCAAACACCATAATACGTTGCGTTGTGATGATAGAAAGCGTTCGTTTCATTTCGTTTCGGCTCGGCTGGAGTGTGGTAAAAAAGCGCATGGGAACGTGGTACAGTTACTAGTAGAACGCAATATAAACTATTAATTAGGAAATAGGATTACAGCAAGGTAGATTACACGCACAGATACACTTCATGTTCGCATCCGACATCCACGGGCAGCAGTAGAACGTTGCGTGCATTGTTGTTTGTTATTTTACCGACCTGTGCTCGGACTGAATGAAACATCTCAACTGGGAAACTAGCCAACGCAAAGCTTACCACACGATATGAGGGATCCGATTTGGAATTATGGCCATATTATACAATAAGCAACCGAATATAACGAATGAACTCGATGAACAATAACATTAACGAAAACGAGAGCAATTCATTGTTAAAGACGAGCGTATTGCGTTTAAAAGACTAAAAAAGGATTAGGGAGGGAGGAATCTTATGTGGCGCTAAACTAAAAATAGATTGTTGAACGAATAGTAGCACGAATAGCAAACGCGCGGTTATGAAATGGAGGGATCAAAACGGAAATCAGCAACATTAGCTAAGAAATCACAACGCACGTGAAGAATCTTTAAAAGCAATACGCGATAGAGATCACCAAGAGAAAAAAAGGATGGACTGTAGTACGGGGAAGTTGTTGCTAGCTTCGGTGTGCCATGTGGTGTGCGGCGTAAAGCCATTCGCTTGTTTCCGCACAATTTAGAGCTTGCCTTCCTGGAGGAAACTGACCGCTGGAGGGGAATCATTCAATAAAGGATTTGTTTACTGCAACTATACAGATACACAGCGAGATGAAACTTTATTTAAATATTTGCTTATGTTCTGTTTTATTCATATTTGCTACTTGTTTACCGAGTAACTTTTTGTTAGTTTGGCCACGACCAATCGTTTAGATTGAACGTTTTATTTAATGAGTTACTGTACTGTTATATGTAGTACAACTGTTTTTTTTTATTCGAATCTGTCCTATAGCGACGCTGCCATCAAACCGCTATCAAATCAATAAGGCAAGATAGGTGAATGTACTTTTGAAGTCGGCCAAAACACCGACAAATTCATTCTTGTTGAGATGCGATCTAAGGCGCTGACTCCCTGGGTGTGAGAAAGTTTATGTACTTAAAGCAACTGTAACGACGATCGAAGCTGGAACTACAGACAGAACCGATACGGTTCCAATGATCACTGAGATATGGATACGCCTCTGAGATATGGACTATGTCCTACATAATGTTAAATTCTCTGAGCCCCGCTTGAGAGAAACATGCTCAGTGGGTGGGTTGATCATTTCATCCCGACGATTCAGTCCGTAAAGTCTCTTTAGATCGTCCACATTGAGTCTATAATGGATGCCGCAAATCCTGGAATGTTGGATTAGTTGGACGGCAACACTCTACTGTGATCAGTTTAAAGGACTCCTGCAGCAGGCAAACCCCAAGAAGCGGTTGAAGCGACGAATAAGTAAGGAAACAATCTAACTTAATCTAATCTTAATATTAAATTATTACTAACTATATATATGAGCTATAGCTATGAGTTTCAGGAAGATCCATTTAGGCCTTCCACGCTTCCATTATCCATGTGGACGACCTAATAGTACTTTACGGGCTGGGTCATCCAGTGTCATTCTCATAACATGACCAGCCCACCGGAGCCTGGCGAGTCTAATCCGCCGTACGACAGTTAGTTTGCCGTACAGCTCATAGAGCTCATCATTATAGCGGCTCCTCTATTGTCCTTCCACGCATACGTTCCCAAAATCCTTCTGGTCTTCCTTAAGTAGATCGTTTGAAAGTTATAAAAATTGTTCGTGAAAATTAGAATAATCTTTCTTTAAATGATTATTACCTCCAATTATTAATTGTTAATAAGTTTGTACATCACCAGAATATATACCAGGTCAACACAGAATGAGAGTGAGGTCCTCTGTTTGAGATTAAACTTTACAGCAACTTGAAGAGAAAGGAGAGTGGATTCAAGCGCATCGTCTTGATGCCAGGCGTAGCAGGCATTGGCATTGTTCAGAGCAGGTGATGCATAGTTAAAGAGCCTTCATGGAGCTCAAATCTGGGGATGCTAAGTTTCTTTTATCGCACATTTGTTTCGGCATCTCGGTAAGCCTTCCAAGAGCTGAGATCGATCTCTCCTTTGCAAGAGTAGAGAGAAGCCTGACTGATCATTAGATGGATGACTTCGTAGAGTTATTACCGGCTTAACTGACAGGCGATGTCTCCAGCCCATTTCCAATTGTGAGGAAGCAGTAATAAAACACATGTTTTTTTGAGAGCTTTTTTGATGACATAATCTCGTGGCTCGTGGAAACAATAAATAAACGAAATGTAAAGTGGAGTCACACTCAAAAAGTTCGCTGGCGCTTATGCAACATATGCAACAGGGCGTAATTGCGCGTGCCTAACCCTACCGACCCGGTCGGCAAAAGGCACAAAGGGGCCGCTGGTGAAAGGGTCAAACGCCGGGCCGAAAAACTTCGCAGCTTGCAACTTTATGCGTTCCGTTACCCTGCCAATGGTAACCACTCCAAATATTAATAACCCACCGTTACCGCTTATTTGTTTGCAATTGTTGCTGTGTTTTGTTGTCTTTCCGATGCCGGTTAAGATAAATACAATACGAGTCCCTGGGATGCGAACTCGGTGCCCGTTTCAGGCACGCTGGTAGCGTTTTCAATTTCCAGCTTCCAGCGAGTGTTGTTGGGTTACGAGACGAGCATAATGTATCATATTTACCGAATGGCAATAATTTTTCCGCTGGGTTCGTTCCGCGACGACGGCTTGTGGTTGGGGTAATGGAAGGGAGGGGGTAGTGCATTTTCATATTGTTTCAGTACTGCACGAGCATTTGGACAAACGGCTGGTGTGGTGTAGGTTGGTTGGGTCGTAGTCATGGGCTGCTGAGTTTCCCGAGGAGACGAGAGGCGTATTTATTATTTGGTGACCTTTTTACTTCGATTCTTGGCAGGGTCGAGCCCTCGAGCCGTATGTTTTCCCGCTTTGGATGTTTGCGTGTATGTGTGTGTGTGTGTGTGTGTGTGTGTGAGGGTTTGTTAGAAGAAAGGCTGTAGCTGGTTCTGCGAGCAGAAATGGTGCGTACGGACGAACCATTCGCCATTTTGCTGGAGCAGTGCAAGCGAACATCCAGAGGGTGTGTGTGAGTAGTAGTGGATGTGATGCATGTTGCTGGGTGCATCTTGCCGCTTCATAAAGGCACAACTTTGGCTTATTGGTGTTTCGGTTGAGTGAGTTCCTGCTGGGAAGCAACCGATCGGTTAGTCGTTGAGTAAATTCTACTGAACGTTTCTGACTCTCTGCAGTGCCCGTCTGCTGCTACAGTGTATCGTAGCAATGCATTATGAACATGCAAGAGCAATCAGAAGTGAAGCAGTAGTGCATCCAGTGCACATCCGCTCTATCGCGCCCGCTGCAGCTGTGTTGCAAGTAAATAATAATTTTATTTAATGCATACCCCATCGGAGTGTGATATCAATGTTGCAAGCAATCTCGGCACGTTAAACAAAGCAATAGAGAACAGGCATGGCACGGCTTTGAAGCTTTTCCCGGTGCTTAACGTTCGTTCCGATGGTAGGATGGGTTGTCTTTATTTTTTTCCGGAAGGTTAAACTCCTCCAGCCCGAAAAACAGTAGCACTCAATCGATATCAACGCTCGCGTCTAATTGAGCCAATGTTTCCCAAACGTATGAGCGTGTCATATTCCCTAAAACAGATGGGCAACAATGGTAAACGGGGCAGTAGTGCCAAATCGGAAATTAATTTGCACGGAATACAGGCAAAATGTTTTTCGCCCGTCCAGGTGCACCACGTCCTTTTAGCGGGACGTGCCAAGCCCACGGTCACGTACCGGTTTTGTGCACACATATTCGGTCGTTCGGTTGCACTTCCGCGGAACCCTTGTGTCACACGGCATCGCTACATATTGGGTTAGAACCGAATGGGATTTGTAGATTGTTTTGCTGTTGTTGTTGTTGTGTCCTCCCTCCACAGACCCCTCAGTCACAAACTCCGGCCTGTGTAATGAAAAAGTATGCAGTTTGTTCACGAACCGAGCAGCGGCAAGCTGACGATGGGGTTTTTGTGGCCATATCATACGTTCGTTAGTGCAATTAATTTAATGGCATCGTAGAGTTTTAGCATTTGCTTTTAACAAATATTGATGTACGGTTTATTGCACCGCATGGGGCATGATTTGAACTTACAGAACGAACCCCCTTCCCCCGCCCTCCAAAACCATTGTGTGGATGTTGAGTGTGTGTGTGTTTTTTTTTTCTTGCGGGCTGCCGACGTACATGTATTAATGAATTGAGCGTTATTTATGACCCAAAAGGGGTTGAAAGCATCCATTTCTACCTTTGGTTTCTTAGCGTTTCGTTGTGCCGAAGCAGTTGTGTCTTGGGCAGAATGAATAAATAGCTTTTGAATTAATATACGCTATTACAAAACCGGCACAGATGCAATGCCTAATAAATCAATTTACTCACGTTCGTGGTCCGTATGGATCGTTTGAAACATTTTTTTTAAAATAAAATTCTATTAAATTTAATACAACGAAGCTTATGTAGATTTATCACAGGACTCGTGGTGATGTCGGTATGGCTTTGGCGAATAACTTCGATCTGTTGAACAAGCGATCAGTGTTCAGTGAATCGATGATTTCTTACAATTCACTCCAATTTACAATGATTACATCTTACGCCAGTGGCGGATCTAATGGTGGGCGTAGTAGGCGGTCGCCTAGGATCTCGCCGTGTGGGAGGTCCCGAAAAAAACTGTTCAATAGAAAAAAAAACTGTATGAATTGTGACAGAAATGGGCCCGAAGAGCGTCGCTTTAACCCTCTCCGTATGCTAGAGAGACCCCGAAATGTAAGCGGTTAAGTTGAGGATTTTATCGGGCAGCCCGTTAAGGATGTTATCGGGCAGCCCGATAAGGATGTTATCGGGCAGCCCGATAAGGATGTTATCGGGCAGCCCGATAAGGATGTTATCGGGCAGCCCGATAAGGATGTTATCGGGCAGCCCGATAAGGATGTTATCGGGCAGCCCGATAAGGATGTTATCGGGCAGCCCGATAAGGATGTTATCGGGCAGCCCGATAAGGATGTTATCGGGCAGCCCGATAAGGATGTTATCGGGCAGCCCGATAAGGATGTTATAGGGCAGCCCGATAAGGATGTTATAGGGCCGCCCGATAAGGATGTTATCGGGCAGCCCGATAAGGATGTTATCGGGCAGCCCGATAAGGATGTTATCGGGCAGCCCGATAAGGATGTTATCGGGCAGCTCGATAAGGATGTTATCGGGCAGCTCGATAAGGATGTTATCGGGCAGCTCGATAAGGATGTTATCGGGCAGCTCGATAAGGATGTTATCGGGCAGCTCGATAAGGATGTTATCGGGCAGCTCGATAAGGATGCAAAAAAGAATTTAAAGAGGCCGAACTCCTGGTTTAAACATAGTTCTTCCATTTTATTGTAGTTCTCTAAAAACTGATGTGGAAATTGGTATCTTTTCTATGGAAACTAAATTACCAACTTCAAAGGAACAAAAGTGGTTCTAACGTGTTACTTACAGTAAGGTAGTTCTCTCAATCGAGAAAAACAACATAACAAAACATGCGCGGTATCTAAATTTGCACAATCGCATACCTCATTTCACTACTCTCAGCGAGTTTATGATCCGGGGATTTGGCAGATGGTTAGAGACGCACAATTATCTCACCACAACATCTGGCCTGTCAGCGGCGAATGTTTTTGTTTAAAATTGTATTTCACCCAAAACGAGCGAGTGTGGTATGGTGCTTCGAGATTATTACTTTCACGTTCGGGGTTTCGGGCAGTACTTACTCCATCAAAGTGCTCATGTATCGAGCTTCAGCCGAACGTCCATTCAACAGACTGCTTCTGGTGCGAGATTGCAAACGATATTACTATACTGTTACAGCATTAATGCCTGCCCAACCTCCCCCATCATGGTCCAAAGCTTCCATTGTGGTGACCGGCATGTGACCATCCGCAATGGAAAAAGCAGTTCGGTATATATTACGAATTTTGAATTCAATTCCATCCGCTGGCAGGGGAAAAACATGCGCGCGAAAAGTGTATAATTTGTAACGAAACTCTTCCGCACCGTTGGTGAGCTTTCGGTGGATTTTGGTTGCAGAAATTATGATTCCATTCCACGATACTTTTCTCTCTTGCGACCGACCAGCTTGCGGAACACCCATCCCCCGGTGGAATCCGTTCCATTGTGTGCGGTCCTTGCACAGCGGACAGTGTGAGGGCGATATCCACGTGTGGTCACAAGTGTTCCCGACGCTACCACACGGAAGGAATGAATGCAATTCATGCAATGGCGCTGGGTACTTGGCACGGTGCTTGGATTAAATGTTGCTTCATTCTCAACTGCACTGTCCATTGTTTCCGAACCGAAGCGGAGCGCATTTGTTCTGGGGCATGGGTACGCGAATGTTACTTCCCCCAGTCGGATTCGACACTGTGGTGGGTCCACCGCACACAGTTTTCCGATAGGCAGGCAGAGATCGGTGTGGACGAGCGAGAGAGAGAGCGTCATTTTGGCAAACTTCGCCAACTGGACGGATGGTGATGAGATTTAGTTGAGTTTCACATAGAACACACAACGCGATGCGAAATCTGGCAGTCGTCCCGCCAATGGGGTAGGACCGTGAAACTAACTGCGATCTAAATAGTGGGAAACTTTCACCGAGCCGAGCGCTATGAGCAATTGCAAGCGCAAGGAAAATATAATAATACGCGAAAAAACGAACGAACTATAAGCCAGTTTATTATTTGGCCAGACCCGGCGGTTCGGTTTGATTTGCCGGAGTGCGCTCGGGATAAGTAGATTGAGGGAGATTAAACTGTTGGTGGCTTTGTTTGCTTTGGGTCAAGAGCTCTCATGACACGTTCAAACGGAACGCTGTTTGTGTTTTAATTAAACGCGTTTCGCCCATCACGGTCGGAATATATGCCCGGATGGTAATCTATAATGGTGATAGCATATGCGTGATTGACAATACAGGTTTTATTGTGCTTATTAAAAGAGTAATTCTGTAATGCCACCCTTATCGATTGTGCACAAATGCAAGAGACCGGCTTGAATTTATCGAGAACTTTCGTGCATGTGTTGCTAAAGACTTTGTTTGTTAGCTGTAAGTTTATGTACAGAAAAACCTCGTAGCGATTGTAGGAATAGTATTGTTAGGTTTAAGAAATAAGAGATCGAGCGATATAGTGATAAGATTTCATAAGCAAGAAGATCAAAAATCAACTTGCTCCAACTCCTAATGGGCTACCCTTTAAGAGCCCGATAAGATCTACTAACAGACTGCCCGATAAGCGCAAGTTAGCATCCTAAATCGGGCTGACCGATAATATCCCTTACCAGGCAACCTATCGGACGGCTCGTTAAGAAATGTTATCGGGCATATAAATGGCAGCCCGATAAGGGATTTTCTCGGGTTTGCATCAGGCAGCCCGTTAAGAAGTGTTATTCGACTATATGTTTTCGAACCTTTATCTGATCCTTATTGAACTGTTATCAGGCTATTATCGGGCTCTTATCTGACTCTTAAATGGCTCTCTTCGGGTCATTATCTGTTTTTTTAACTCCTTCAGGACACTTGACGACACTCATATAGGACATTGAGTGTGCTACTTGAAGGCTCCTTTCGGGTTCTTACAAGGCACGTATCGAACTTTTATGGTTGCTACTAAAGAAATTTAGTATTGTATTGTTTCGATGGGGATGATCTTTCATAGAGGTCATTGAGCGATCAAGAGCATAGTTGTTCACAATTTACTTCCCTTTGTGCATAATTTCTGGCTCTAATTGTGCACATGATTGGCCCGACTTAAATAATTTGCTTTTTATTTGTTATTTGTTTATTTGTTTTTGTTGGTCGAAAAAAATCCCTTTGATTTGCTATCATCGTTCTACATAATTTTAAATACCATAACAAAAGTGTTCCTCTAATCTAATTTGTAATAATGTGCCTAAAACGCGTTAGATGCGAATTGACTGAAGGACCCAAAGCACTGCCCTAATGATGGTGGTAAGCAACATTTTGTCCCAGCCCTATGCAAAGTGACCTGAAATGGAATAAACGTGTCCCAGGTCAGTACCATCAGTTGCGAACCCGTTTCGAGCTGTCTGCCGGCGTGTGTGTGCCAACCATACCGTTATGATGACGGCATAAGTTACTTCTTCCCTCCGAGGACCGACCGACATAGATATCGGCTTCGATTTCGGGATCCGGTCCGTACGATTCGTCTGATTTAAACGAGACATGGTTACCAGCCGGGAAGAAACAGGCCGCAGTAAGGTCGACAGACAATCGGTTTCGATTCACAAATGCGAAACGGCTCGGCGTACCATCCGGTTAGAAGGACCTCAATTTCTCGCATCATTCCCCTTTTGGCCGTGGTGGAACCGAAACTGATCCGTTCGATAGTACACACGTGCCCTTGTACGTGCGCATTCGCATTCACCAACCAGCGTGTACCACCGATCATCAGGTTTGGCTGTGTGTGTGTGTGTTTGTACAAGTGTGCTACTGCGATCCAACGAGCAAGGAAGTCATGCGGCATCGTTGCAATTATGGTTTCTCTATTTGATCGTATTTAAGCATACATGACATTAGAAGATATTGAAACATTATTCCGCAGCAATTGATTGGAAAATTTCTTCGAGTTTTCCCCCTTTTTCACCCGTCGCCTACACGGTATCCTTTGTGTCCGTATCGTTAATCTGTACGTGTGGTGGTTTGTGTGCGTCTGGCTGCTTGATGTGGTCGCCCGGCACCGACTTTCTGTGACCTAGCTCCATGGGGACAAATTCGAGATGGAACCGGTTCGAACGGAAGGCCCCGAATAGGCTCCATGCACCGGAAGTGGTATTTAAATAGCATATGTGTGTTTTAGCACACTCGCAATTTTTTTTCCCCCTCATCTGCTTCTCTCTGTTTACGACCATTTTCCACCGTCGGTGAGGGTTTTTTCCTGGACTGGGACCGGGTTCGGGACGGTTGGTGGTGAATCTTGTTCATTCTTCCCAAGCCATGATGACTATTTGACCATGCTGGTAAACCGAGCGTGTCATTAGTAGTGCACTCGATGAGCAGAGATGGCCGTATGATGATGATCAGCTCGGCATGGGTCTAAGAAAAACCGATCGACACGAACAAAGCGTGGTGTCTTTCCTTGAGGCGAACGTCAAGCCGGGCGGGCAGAGTGTTTTCTGTGGCCGGAACAAGTTTATCCCAAAATGGTAATGACTCTTTGAACACTTTCCGATTGTCTCGGGTTACTGGGCGAGTGCGGCAAACGGGGTACCGGAGGTATTATGATGAAGCATCACTGCCACGGGTGACCATGGGACGATGGAAAAGACTCGCTCGAAAGGCTGCATTAGGCTGGCTGGCTGGTGTGCCCAAGCGAATATGTTTGTGGACCGAAAGTTTCTTGCCAAGGGGGCAAAAAAACCCCTCTCAGCCTAATCATTTCCGCCCGATGGTTCATTGCCTTTACAAGTGTGCGTATTAATTCTGCTGCCAGCATCTTTCGACTTTCTTCCGACCAGCTTGAGCTTCGGGAAAACTGTGTTCCGGTGGTGGCGTGTATGCTTTCGGTGGAATTTTCTGCAACCGACCGCACTAATTTGCTTCGGAAACAGCGAACTACCTCTACTTCACCTTCAGGGGAAAGTATGCTCCGAGAAAAGCAATTTCCAATTTGTTTTTGTGTGCGCTACATCATCTTTCTTGGAGATCGGTCGGGGCAATGGATTGAATTCTAGGTATATCTGCAATTAATATTATTTTAACATTAGTTTCGAGAGAAAAACAACAAATTTGCTCAAGATGTATTTCCGGGAAGGTTTTACATACACTTGAAAGTGTGTGTGTGTGTGTCATGTATTTGCAAAGCCAAAACAACTTTTATCGTAATGCTTCAAATATTAGCCGAACGAAGTAAAGGTTGACCATGGGTCACAGGAAACGTTTCCGGAACAGAACCGTTTACTCAAGTGCAGGTGCTTCAGGGCGAACCCATAATGTACGTGCACCAGCAGCTGGAAGGTTAATTTATTGAAGTTGACCAGTGGACATCCTTGAAGAAACCATGCTAATTTACCGGCCCGTAAGTCGAACGTACACATATGCCTTCGGGGAACTGGGGTGAAGCTTGGGAGATTTCGACCATCGGACAATATCTTCCGGGACCAATGTTCCCCGGGTACGGGTCCCAGGTTTACAATAAAACCCCCGGTTGGTGGTGTCCGGATCTAAATTACTGCCCCGCATGGGTGTTGGATGTCGCTTCCTATGCAACCGATCCCAATGCAGGACAAAGGATTTAATGGTTGACACTGCGGACAATTACTTTATGATGTTTGAACGCCCATTTATCATTCGAAATCCGATCGATAGGCCGGTCTGTGTGTGTGATGTTTGTGGGTGCTTGTTTGTCTGCCCGGACGGAACCGGATGCACAGAAATCGAGATGTAACCCTGGTCCGCTAGATGCAAGGCAAGGTTGGGTAAAGGTTTTTCCCTCACTTTATCCGAATAAAGATCGTTGTTTCCGTCGATTCCGGCATCGAGCGCGTACGCACGAGGATCTCAATTGGGTGCGGACCGATGTTTGGACGTTGCAGAAACTACCGAAGTAAGCAGGAACAAACACTGTCAGGCCTTAGGCTAGAGGCTAGACCTCACAGTGAACAAGCGAGTGCAAGTGAAGGCTACGATGGCATCACGTACTTCTCCCGAGCTGAGCGCATCCGAAAAAGGACCCGGTGTGGCACTAGCCATGCTGTTCCGGGCTGTCGATGAACATGGCGCTAGGGCGCACGGCCAGCAATGCTGGGGACTGTGATTTGATTTCATCCTGGAAATGTGTTTTCAATTGTTGTTTGTTTTAGAGAAGGCACACGCCGAAGGATATTTCGGGTGATGTTTGTGGGCAATGAGGGCTATTGTTGGGTTTCATTTGTGGGTTTGTAAGCAGCTTAAGAATTGCGTTGTTTTAGCTGTTATTTTTTTACATAATTTCAATATTTTAATAAGTTTTTTTTTATTCAATAAGGACGGCCGTAATGCTTACAACTAACGGGGTAGCTTAATCTAAGATACAATTCACAATCGTTTGAAGACATTTCCTTCTCCAAACAGTGAAAGGTCACCTTATCCCGGATGTACTGGGCCGATATTTTATATTTTAACAAGTTATTGAGATATGAAAAAGAATTAGTTAAATTTTTTCTGTTTATCTCTTGTTAATTGTTGTCCAGAATTTACGCTCTTTATTGCTTAATGTTTATAAGTAATTATTCAAAAATATTTATCTAGTTTGCATTCAATTTTCATTAATAGTGTGTCATTTTAATTCCGGCATTCAATTGATTTATTCTAATGACAGGAACACATTCTGACTATCAAACGTTGTAAAAGTATGCAGATAAATGAGATTCAATAACACCAATCATTACGATACGCACTGTTTGTGAAAATAGGCATCCCAGACACAGGTTTGGAAATCAATACTCTATGCGAAGCCTCTGTAAACAACAATCAAAGCTACTTCCTTTATTGCTTCCCGATGGAATGTAATCGATGTACGGTAAACCTGCGGTCAGACAACCTGCCCATGGTTCGGCCCGATGTTCCGGTGTGACACATGCTCGCAGCCCCCTTCCCGTCCACCAGCCGGGCTGCCATGCCAAGGCACACGCTATGATGTTTTGATGTGTGCGATGAAGACGCGAAACGATGACGTGACTGCACTCGTGGCGGGCGCCAGCTTCGTGAACAGGCGATCCCTGGCTCGCCTGTAAAACCTTGCGGTTTGGTATCGATGCACCTCGAACCGGGCCGTGATGCTGTGAAAGCATACGTTTAATGGGCGATCCCATCCGTTGGCGATGCGTCGAATTTCGATGTGATGTTGAAGTGTGGCTTCAACGTCGTACGTGAGTGGATGTGGCACTGGCACTGGTTGTTGGTGGGTAGCTAATTCGGATGAAATTAGCCGCACAGACCGACGGGACAGGAGGCCGTCCATTTAGGGGCCAGCCATCTAACCAGGTTAGAATGTTCAAGTTGGATTTGAGCGATGGAGCTTTGATTGCAATAGACATCGTTGCGTACGTGTGCTTGCATACTACTGGTAGCCGTTTACAACGTGTGTACTAAATTTATCGATTTTGGTTAACCTAAGCGTGTTGTTCGGTGATGCGAAAGTAAGCGTTGTTCCAAACTACACATCATCGATGGTAGTTGATGGACTGAAGACAGCACGAATATGACGTTACGACGAACAACGTTTGCAAAACATTGCTCAAGCACTCTTTTCACTGTTTTGAACGCATTGGAAGATTTTGCTCCGGGAGGTAAACTGACACAGAGAATGAAAATGAATCACTGAACTCGCCCTCGCTGAAACAATGACGTTCATTTGGGAAGAAATTCGTTCGGCTTAAACGTTTTCCTGCCCTGTTCTGTTCGAAATCGTGTTGAAGAACATGGAAGGATCTCTGTTATTGTCCCTCCAATTGAGAAGGGACAGAAACTACTGTGGGGTACGTATGGTATGCTTGCTTTACATTACCTTTTCGGGCCCCATTCAATTTTCAACACCTATACGTTGGTCGTTATCTTGGTTTTACATCACGTAAATTAAGCTTCTTTTCAGGTAAGGATCTTACAGATTGCACAGATCACTCGTGAATCAACAAGATGCTGGTAATTTCCATTCGATGCATGGCATCATAATTGCACATGAAAATGGAAAAGAAATTGCAATGCCGCAGGACCGTGTGTGTAGCCCAAATCTACCCGAAAGCGGTTTCAGTTGGAACAAGCTACAAGTCATTATGGTGCTTATTACTTTTTCTTGTATTACGAGGCAAATTGTGTTTCTGGTAACAATGGAAGCAAATGTCGAAACAATGAAGGCTAAAGAATGTTTGATCTGCTTGTGTACGATTCTAGTAAGACATAATAGCTTGTAAACTTACCATTACCGGTAATACATGGTTTTTTGCAATCATGATAAGCCATTGACGGGTGTTATCATATGTGATGCTATATGCGATAACAAAGATCTTGAATTCTCGGAACTATTTGGAAATCTTGCAAGAGAAATACCGAAACACTGTTAGCTTGATTTACAAATGCTCCGAAGATTTTAGGCTATCAGCCACGAACACTTTGAACAGAATCGGTTTCAGCTTGCAAAAGTTGCAGAAATTGCAAAGCATTGAATCCGGCGCATTTCTGTTCAATTAAGCTCTCACACTCCCAGCTCATCTGGAAATTCCCGACAGCTGATTGTCATACACTTTCTGCCAAAGATAATCTCATATGCAACTTTCTTCTTGACAAAAATAATTATCCATTCGCCATTAATCATCATATCTAATTCATGGTTCTACATGACGCCTCTCTCTCCGTCTTTGGCCATAATGAATGATACGATGACCTTCTGATTTGCTGACGCAAGCGGACAAATTTTCTGCCAGTAAGAAAAGCGCATCATCCACCCTCCGGTCGAAGTCAACCCTCGCAAAAGCAACCGCGCACAACAAAACGCTCGAATCTTCATTAGTTTGGGCGTTTGGCAGAAAATTGCCCCGAAAAGGCTTGCGCGGTTGATCAGCCAAAGGGCAAAGTGAAATTGTTCCAAGGCGCTCGCTTGGTCCGCCGAACTTTGCGCCGTAAGTGTCGTAAAACGGGGGAAAACTTCACCACCGAAATGGGGCCGGGGGTTTTGGGTGGCGGGCAGCGGCTGGCTAAAAGTCTCGGCTGCTCCTGCCAGTACCGGTGTGATGTTGATGGTAATGGGTGAGAGGATTACATAAAAGTTGCAACATCTTACCGAACGCCACGAACGCATGGGGAGTGGGCACTGGTGGGAGCGTCCCGGCTCGGTGCAAAACAGCGACGATGATGGCCGGCGTTGATGGAAAAAGTTGAATGATGATGTACTAACAACGTCATTATTGTGGATAGTTTACGTGTTCATTTGCCGTTTGGCAGGCGCTAGATGGTGAAAGATTAGTGAGGCTATTTTGCTGCCGACGCTGGCTGCGCTGGCATGATGTTGGAATGATTGGCATGGGACCCGGAAGCCAGTCCGCAGATGACTGGTGGCATCCCTTTGTATTTGTGGTTCGCTCACTACAGTAACAAACTGTTCAGTTGTGCGCACAAACAACATGTTCGGGGAAGTGAGCTTACAGCGGATCCAAGTTGTAACAAACTGTTTCATCAATTCCTAACATCAAACCACCATATAAAAACACATTTTTTACTGTTATCAATCATCATCAAACAACAGCAACATATGAAAAAAAGAAAGAATTATTTACACACCCAATTGGCAAACGTTTGATGGCAATAAATGGTGATCAGTGTTGCTCCGGCCGGCATACACCATCCGCTTTGCGCGAGATTGCGTACGAATGGAAGCGTTTTAATTGGTGGAAAACACTCACCGTTGAACCCGCATTTCGCAGATTCAAACACTGTGCCGATGAAAAGTGATCACCCCGTTCGCGAAACACGCACCGTGGAAATATTTCCGAACGGTCGGTTTCGGGGTAAAAAATCCTGGTCGGGTTGAGGGTTGAGTTGGACAGCAATAAAAAAAAACAACAAGAACCGCCACCATCATTTCGAGGTGCACCACCTGCAGTGAAATATTTCGAAGTAATTAATTAATTGTGGAAAATATCAAACAGAAACGTGTGTTTAAAACTGTGTACTTTGCGCGCGTGTGTGCATGCATGTGTGTGTGTGTGGGTGCATCAATGCACAGTTGCAGTATCAATTGCGGACCCATATCTCTATCCATATTGCGTGCAAGCGCGTCATATGGCAAGAGTGAGTTTTTTACTCTGATTTCTGCCGGTTTTTTTTTGTCAACCCCCCATGACCTGTCCGTGTGTGTGTTTTTTTTTTGTTTTATTTCGAACACAATTGAATTGAACAATATGTATCGCATATCAAAAGTTTGCCTGAGCTCATTTTTGACCTTGCAGGGTGTGGCTGTCAAATTTGATCTTTTGTTACCATCGAACGATTTCGATTGAAAAAGCGATGTGGATCGGATGAATACAATAACATGGTGAGTGCCATTTTGTTAAATTTTTAATATAGATTAATGCATGATTTCGTTGGACTTTGTCGATATTGTATGTAACTGAAACGATATTTGTTTCAAGCGAATTTTCTAGCAAATACTTTTTTTTTGACTTGAGTTTGAAATATGTTTTATTTATATAAAGTTTTAATAATTAATAATAATGCTACCTCACAAACCAGCAGAGTTGGACTTATCAACACGATATTTTTAGCTTATCTGGAATTATTATATTTCACTTGTTTTTTTGTTTAGATCGGCTTTAACTTTGTGAAGGGCGCATGTTCGTACTTTAGATTAAGAGTTGCAGTCAAGACACTCAATGGGCATGAAAAGGACATACAAGAGTTTTATATACATAAAGTATAGTGCAGGTTCATTTCATTAATCTGGCACAATGTTGTTCTCGGACTTGGTTAGAGTGGAATTGGAGTTAAATATATGTGGTGTGAGTGTCGAGATGGACGAAAAGAGAAAGAGAACGGAAAGAGAAAATGTGAAACCTATAAAAGAGAGGATAGCGGTTCGAACAGGGAGTCGCTTGCAGGAGCTTCGCGAATAAAGTGGCAAAAACAGATCCGCTCTGTGTGATCCTGATCGTGGTTATTTCTTATCTCTTCTTTACATACATTACATCAATGCTGCTGCTGCTTATTTTTCTTATTTTGACGCGACACACGATCGAGAACTAGTGGCTTATTGGAGGTGTGTTATGGGATTGTGCCATAACCGAACGATCTGAAAGTACACTACGATACTCCTCTATTTGTATTTGTAAGTGGTCGTTGACAATTACATTAAGTTCTCTTGTTCTGGATTTTTCAAACCACAACTATCACCAGATCATTAACATTATTCTCTACCTGAAACGTTACATGCTAAGGCTGTATCGAAACAAATGAAATAGAATAGTTTACACTACATTTATCATGTGCAAACCGCCTCATATGAGCTACGGAATCCTTGTACGCCAGTTGTAACTATACCAATACAAAAACTGGTAATATTGCTTTAATTATAATCCATACGCCATTATGCTCAATGCCGCTGACTTGACGATGATAATAATTTCATTTTGGCTAATTAAATCTAAATTGTAACCAATTAGCGCGGACCCGCAATTACCATAAACATGGCGAGATTTATGCGAATGCACCGCGTCAGTAACGGGAACACCAGATTGGGAGCCAAAAATGCGAAAATAATTCCATACGTATAGCAATTTAATTAACTATAAATGAGATGGTCCACCCGTGGAAGTAAGAAGCGCCGGCAATGGGATTCAATGCTGCCATTCAATACTTTGTGTGCGTGTGTTTGTGCTGGTAGCACCAAACAATTTCTGTGCAGCAGCGCTACACTGTGCAACACTGAGCTAAAGGTAATCTAATGCTAAAGGCCATCACATTGCACAACCAACAGTGTGCGGTACGCGACTAGAGCCAGTGCCATATATGGGTGGATTTATTGTTAGGTAAACATATGCTGCCTGGTTGGATGCATGCGGTGTGGGATCGGATTCGGATTTGTGGCATCGTCATGACTCGCTAATGTTAGTGCAGCCAGCAAGAGGCATTCTTCTTGATGTTGTTGAATGCGTTATTCAGCTTATGAATAAATCAAAAACGAACCACAGCTATTGAAGCTGACTGCAACGGACGATGGCTTAGATGAGATGAATTAATATCGTTAGATTTATTATTTTTTTCCAAAAAACTTCCTGGCGAAAATATTTGGTGATTCGAAAAATAAATTTTTGATAAAGTACTCAACTTATTTTCATTATTTTAGTGGATAATACACTAACAAATTTCCATAATATTTTTTGTTAATTCGTAAAAGTTCTAAATATTTACCCATCCAATGGAGACGCCTAGTGTTTAAGCTGTTACTAAGCTTTCACGCTAGCAGAATATTTTATGCTATCGTTTTGACACGTCCTGGGAGGTGATAAATCAATTAACCCTGCAAAGCTTACCATTTTCATTACCTAACGCAACACAACGAGGGAGCAAAGTTGGTCTAAATTGAAAAGTAACACATGCCGAACGGTTCCATTGTAGTGCGGTACAGCGAAAAGAAACACTCGACCAAACCGATTCCCGTTGCTGTTCCGGTACCATGGTTACGCTACGGTAAGCACGAATGAACTGCAGCACCATCTTGTAGCCAGTGCTGGTGCACCACTACCGAACCATAGCACTGAAAAAGTCAATTTGAAACAAAATTTATGCAATAATAAAGATAAACATCGCATTTATTTATTTTACATTGATTTATGCAAAGCTAATAACACGCTTCCAAAATAAATTCCCTTTACATAAATTTGGTCCCTAGCATCATCGTCACCGCCATCGACATCATCATCGTCGTCGGTTGGTGTTGGTACTGGCGGTACAAACCGGTTTCTCACCGCCACGATGGTCACCATGTTTGTGAATTTTCGATAACTTTTACCTTCCACCGTTCGCATTGGCTGGTTTGCGAGTGGCTGAGAGGATGGCCACGGCACCGCAACATTCATTGGTTGCTGCAGAAAACCCAGAAAACCCGTTCCCGGTACCGAAATGATGGGTGTAGCTGTTCGATTCGTTTTCGTTCGTCGGCCATTTCCGGGCAGCTTATCCCTATTTGGCGGTTTTTTTTATCAGAATGGGAATTTAACCGGGTTTTTGTCCTTTTTATCCTCTAGCGAACGCTTCTGTAGTAATGTGATCGTGAACAGTGAAATGATACCGTGGAACATGCGAAATCGTGCTATTCCTGTTTTAACCGGTGAACAACTCTGTTTACAATGGGGCGATATTGCAACGTAATTGATGAAGTTCCAGCCACGTGAAGTGTGTTATTGATGTTTCTCTTTTGTGCTGTTCGTTTAAATAATGGGTACAGTAAAACACACGAGCGTTGGAAACATTTACCCTAGCTTAAGAACAAAATAAACAAGTTCGAAAGCATTTAAGGTAACGCAAGTAAATATGGTATTGCACCAGCAAATTGGTTAACATTATTTATTGCATTCTCATGCACGTATGTTAGTGAGCAGTAATGAAGGAGGAAAATATTGCAAATAATAACAAATGCATATGTGCTGTAAGCACTTTAAAGACAAATCGACACGCAAATCATACAACTGAAATATAGTGGAATCTCCTATGTCCTGGAGACCTTTTACTAAAGTGCTAGATGTTTGACACTCTCTAATGGAAAATGACAGTTTCAGCAACATTGTGGCATATTTGCATGTAAAATCGATGACGACAGATAGTAAAGACCATGCAGTTTACTTACTTACCCGGCCTTTCTGTCGGACGCATCATTCCATCGCAACTTAACGCCATCATTCTATCTCAATTTGGGCCTACCACGCTTCCATTGTCCATGTGGAGGATCTAAAAGAACTTTACGGGCTGGGTCGTCCGGTGTCTTTCTCATGACGTGGCCAACCCACCGCAGCCTAGCGAGTCTAATCTGCTGTACGATAGTAAGTTCGCCGTATCAATCATAGAGCTCGTCATAGTAGTGGTGCCTTTAATGTCTTCTGAGCATCTTCATCTCAAACGCGGCTAAGCAGGTTTAGAGAGTATCCAGGCCACAGTATTTATTAGTAGTGAACCCCACAAAATGTTTGACTAATAGACATGGAAAATTTAGTTTAGTTTAACATGTTTTTAATTATCAAGCATTAATTTTTCCGGACTATTAGTCATTGAAAACAGTGTACATGTGTGAATGCAAAGCTTTCACTGTGTCAGATTTGTCCATCTGAACCTAGCCAAGAGAATACAGTCGAATTTTTACTAGATTCAGTTCAAATAGAGCTAGACTGAGCTAAGATAGAATTAGAACTTGAATTTATGCTTTCTAGATCCTTCTCAAATAGAAGCGGATTCCATTCTAAGCATTCTTGACGGACATCTTTGTACGTACGGGAATGCAATAGTCACTCAATAGGAATAGTAATAGTAATTCAATCTACCTTTTGTTGGGCATTGAAGCTAAACCAAGTCCCAAACAATTCAAGCACATAGTTCCGCGTATTAACTTACTGGTAACAACGAGCTTCACAGAGAAATCCGAAATAAACTGCCGAACATACTTTACCACCTAAATAACTTACCTACCACTCGGTTGCAAGCTACACCGTTGCACAGGTGTGGGAAAATGTTTCGAAATCCTGGCCTCCGAAAGCGAAAACATTATACGGCGGCGAGTTGTCTAATGATTGTTAGCATCACTGTTCAGATTGTAAACGATGAAAGCACCTGGAATACAGCGATAGCAGCGGGATCGAAAGGCACAGCCAGGAATCTCGGCCAGTACACCACATCATTCTAATTAAGGCTATCTACTGTGGCGAGCGTACCATGTCACTATCATTTATTTTCTCCACAAGTGAGTCTGGTTTGCCAAATCGACAGACAACCCTGGGCCTGGTTCACGTTCGCTTCGCATCAACCCCACCGCACCATATGCTGGCACAGACACACACACACACACGCATCGGCCACTGACCACATGTGTACGTTACGAATGTCACTGCAGTGCACCCGGCATGAACGAGAGGCACCAGGGTATTTGAGGAATGTTGCCCGGCCCCCACCGGCCTACTCGGTGAAGCCCGTCCATGCCTTAAGACTTTCTCGGCCATGGCATAAGAGTAAAACTTACACATACCAGTACCTCCGTACTGATTGACCAACGTAAGCAACGTTCATCCCTTCAACGAAAGCCATCCCCAGTGGGTATGTTTGTTGCTTTCTCAGGAAAACGATCATCAACGTCCTCGTTTTGGACGTGATGGGTTCTTGGTAAGAAAGTGAAATGAAAAATGGCAGCATTCGAAGCTAATCGAGATAACGACTCCACCGACGAACCACCGGTACCGGCGAGGTGTGATGTTGGTAGCTGTGTGGTCTACCGGTGCGGTTTGATAAATCTTCTTCCGGCTGGACTTTGATTGTAATTAAAACGGACGCATTTTTCTCTCCTTCCCGTTCTTGCCATGGAACGGCTTGTACGCCTGTGTGTGTGTGTGTGTACAACCCATTCGATCAGCTTACCCGATTGGATGTTGCTCGTCCGGTATCTTCCCGGAGGTCATTCGGACGAATTTTCTGCACTCGTGTATGGTTTGACGAAATGGCTACCAAAACCCAATGGGGATGCGTATAAATATATATGATACGTAAATGTATTATTAATGATTCGTTACGCTTTCGTAGGTACCATGGTACCATTCGTTCGTGTACTTCTTCCGAGTACTTCTAGGCACTTCCCGGTGCTGGTTCCAGAAAGCACTTGATCCTGGGAGTACCGTAAGTGACCGGATGGATGAATATCAATTAGAGCAGAATTGATTCATATTTTTATGTCGTTTGACACCGAACTGATTGGAGTGGAAAACTCCATTTAAACAATTCAATATTTCATGCACCCTGAGTTGTATTGCATGAGATACGTTTAATTATTTACGTCCCATGTAACATGATCATGAAGTTTGTGACATGGGTTTGGCTGTTGTTTTGATAAACAGCTAAACACATTCGAGAGAATCAGTAAAGAAAAAATGGTTATGAAATATCATGCAACACTCGACAACCTTCAAATAAAGTTGCAGAACATCAATTGTGCTAACTTCAGTTCCGAGTGCAATGCACTATACAAATGAATATTTCAACTGTGAACGGTTTTTTTTTTTCGTTAATAAGCCAACCCCCACATACGTAACCATCATTCCTGTTGGTGTGATAATTGTGCATATGTAATTAACGACCGTGGATTCGACGCTTTTATCCCTCTCGGTAAACAAACTTTGACGTTCGCTGTCGTAACCGGTGCACTTAATGGGATGCTTTGCCGGTCACCTCTCTGGCGTTTTGCACAATCGGGGCGACAGGCGGGTGTTGAGTGCAGTTGAGCTATTTCCGAGCAAACTCTTTCTCGTTCTCGTTCACTCATGATTGACGTGAGACATTTAAGCTGAAAACAGGTAGCGTAATGATCATTGCAGATAATTGAATTATATAGAAAAGTGCAATAAACATAATAAGATTCAATAACTTTTTCCGTTATTATTTTCACTATTCACTTTTCACAACTGTATGACGTGAATTTTACTTTTAAAGAAGAACTTTGAAGGAGACATATGCTGACATCCTTCATGCTGTGCAAATCATCGTCAGCCAACACGCATGTTAAAACGATCAATCTAGCTGATGCAACAATTATGCGCTGATGCGGCTGACGATAATGTGTATAAATAATAAATGACGTGCTAAAAGGAGGGTCCGAAGGGTCGCCTATAAATACGACACGTATACACTCACCTGGATGGCACTATACCTGAAGAGTCCAAAATCCCAGCGCAAACACACAAACACGAACATCGTAATGGTGGCAATACGTACCTAGCCATGGCACTGCTCCACTGCCGTGGGGGCAGTTATATTTTGCTGGCCCTTTGGCCATCTTTGCTAATGACATCGAATGGTCATCGCTGTGTGTTCATGTTCAACGGTGAATAATGCTCGCACGGTAAAACGATGGCAGCGAAAAGTTGTCCTTCATTGCGAAGGGGGATTATTCTTCTTTAACCCGTTGGCCAGCAGGCTTTTCCGGGGGCTGAGCATCCACTTCCGCAGCTCATAACTCTTTCACAACCGGTCCGAAAGCCATGGCGTAGGTAATGTTGTGGTAATTTTACGACTACGCCGTAAGGCCAATAAAAGGATGCTTACAGGATTGTCCAAAACGGAGTACCGATACTTGGAGGAGACGTACGACGTGAGAGAGAGAGAGAGAGAGAGAGAGAGAGAGAGAGAAAAAAAAGAGTTTTTTTTACAGCTTCCTCAACTGTACCTTACCGAAAATGGTGGATGGAAAGATGTTGGATATGTTTTCGAATGTCTCAATTATGATGATGTGCGTTAGCAGTAAATAGAACGGTGTGCCGCGCAAGTTCGTCAAGAATTGTGACACTCTTGATGCTGTGTCTTTTTACGCAGAGACCCAAAAGAATCGCTTATTGCATACGCTATTTTTTTGTAACTCTTTTTACCTTACTCACCAGATTTAAATCTGGGCTTTTCTCGGCCAGCGGTAGTTCGGGAACTACCATCCTTTCCGCTCGGTAATGATCCTAATCCGGGGGATTTTTTTTACGATAATGTACCGGCGCTACGGTGTGCGCCAGCAGGAATAAATCATAAAAGCGCGTTAGTGTGGCGTGTGGCAGTGGCGTTGAATGTGGTTAATGGATCGTAAAGTGGCCCACTGCTGGCAGCGGATTGGTCGAAGGTCTGTGCGCGCTAACTTTCAACCACCTTGACCGGACGGTGGGTGGGTGGTCGGTGAAATGGAATTCAAATGGATGAAGATTTGCTCCGATGGCCGCTGCAGTTAGCTGTGCCCAAGGAATGTAACGCCAACGGAAACCTTCCTAAACCGTAGTAATTGCGTACGTGTAATGTGCATACCAATTGCTAGGCGAACAAAACGTACACAAATTTGATTTGGTCCTGAGTTACAACACAAATAAGAACCCAACACATTACCCACAGTGCGGGAGGCTACGTTGCGCAACAACTGCGAGCTGTAGCTCGCAGCAGATGTGTGTCGGAAAACTGATAACAAAACCGGGCTGATATTAGTACCGCTGCATGTGGTAGAAGTGTTTCTTCCACAAAACACATTGCACTGTGTCTTTGCATGCAGATCTCAGCTTTCTACAGCTGCACCTTGCATCCGGACTCGAGCGCCGTGAGTGGAAAAGCATCCCGTGCCCCGAGAGTTATTATTCGCTGCAAACATTATTTAATTATCCGTAAAGTAAACTAAATTACATCGAATGAAGTTAAGGAAGCCAATTTCATGTGTGCACCCACATTGAACTACATGTCTGCTACATTTCCCACCGACGACCCGCAAGCAGTGGTATCGTAGGATAGCCGAATCACATACCGGAAGTACAACTTTGGGAAAATTTCCATACTTTACCCATGCCAGCAGCAAGTGAAGATATTGAGCGCCAAACACTTTACACTGAACCCCCACTACACCCAACCCCGTACCGCACACAGCTGGAACACGGACGGCACGGGTCGGAGTCGTTTATTCACTCGAAAAGTTTCCTTCTTTTTTTATGTTCCACATTTTGTTTGATGAAGCCATTCCTACACGGCCCAATCTTTTGGGGTTCGTGGCCATGTTTTCGGGACCGAAAAAAAAAACGGAGGTATACGGACAACGTTTTACTAAAACTAGTTCTTCTTTCACGGTCTGTAAGTCGATTGGAGCTCCGAAAAATGTCCGCAGTAGCAGTCGTTCACTTTTTGGACTAGTTTTAAATTTAATTACCATTCATTAGGTTACCGAACCGGAGAGTGGCTAGTGTAGCTTTACCGGTCCCGGTGTGAAAGTAAGAGCCAGATGTTGAGCATATGTTTCTGGCCGGGAGTTTTCAGGTCAGCAGCCCAAAAAACGGTGTCGCTGTGTTGGTTTAATGCATGTTTCGCCAGCCTTTTGGATAACTTTTAATAATCCAAGTTACTTCCACAGGAATGTGGACAGATTGTGGAACATCGAATCAGATTCAGAGAAATGATTTTCGGCCTTGGATGGAATGGAATAGTTGAATTTAGTGTACCATCGTTTGGTGATATACGATGATGGAAATGATTTTGATTAAAAACATCGTTACTTATTTGTTGGACAAATACTATTTTTGAAAGCTTTATTTAGAAGATTGGTTGAATTTCAAGAATTTTAATGAAGAGCTTCCAAACTTCTAAACCTAAAGGTAGGTTCAATAGTTCAGTACATCGGTAGATCATTTCAGACATAGGAATTCAGAAGAGATTGTCAAGTAGAATAGAGATATCCCCCTCCAAATTTCTACTTAATGTGATGTCTGAGATGTTTGTGCTACCGGAAAATGCTTTTCACAGAAGATATTCTACTTGCATTGATATGTTTTAGCAGCAATTCAATTACTCAACATATGCTTTAGGAGAAAGCTTTGTTTCAAATACGAAACCTTCTGTTTATTGGTAACCATCTGTGCTCTCCAGTAGTTTGTTTAATACTGTATATAGTAGAAAGGTATAAAGATCAAGATATTTAGACTGTTAAATATTATAAAGTCCAGGAATGATGATTACTATTTGAAAGAAGATCCAAATTTCTAGCGTTTCATGCTAAAGTTAATTTTCTTATATGACGTTAATTTTCATCTTTCATGTTCATGTTTCCATACCTGTATTGATATTTCAGGTATTCTACTTTAAACTGCTTCAAATTATTTTTCAAAAACTAAACGATGAATAAAATCAAAACATTACGCATCGAATATAGTAAAAGTATTAAACAAAATTATAAATGTAATTCAAAAAAGAGTTCCACTGCCTTAGCTTCAACCATTAACACAATGAATTTGCTGAAACTAAATCAACCTTTTGTTCCTTGCAACCGCAATACGGTACCAACGTGTTTGCAGATACGAAACAACTAAACAACTATCATATCCAATTCTACGCTAGAATAGTTTGTATAATCAAAAACGCACGGTGCTGTTTTTCCACACACCGCTGCTTGCCGTACAATGGTCGGAATTTAATAATTTGCACCTTATCGCGACCAACATAAACATGCTTTGGTGTGTCATATTCATGGCCCGCTATCATGCGGTGCTTCAAACAATCGATTACACATCCCAACCGATGCCGGCATTCGGATCGGAATCGGTACACTGCGTTGCGCCCCTCACAACGCCCGAACGATCCAAAGTGCACGCACCCAAAACCAAACCCCATAAACAATAGCAAACCAACCAACAAACCATTGGCTCTGCCACGGTTAGCCTCTCAATTGTTTATTTAGTGTGTGTGGGGGCCGGTTGGGTGCCGCTGAAACAACCGCCCAGCGCCCACACACATACACAGACACACAGCCGTGCGCATCTATTCAGCATCCAGCGAGCATCGCTCAACATTGTTCCGTTCGTGGTTCGTGTGGACGGTGCACGGTGGTCGGATCGTGTAAGGCTCGGTCTCGGCTCAAGCCAATTATTATAAATAGTCCGATTATGTACCGATGCACCGGGTGGATGGAACGCTTTGTGTAGCGTTTTGTTGGCGATTTGGTCATGAAGCGCCTTGCTGAGTGAGCGCTGACCGTTCGGCCCGGTTGGGCCCGGAGTGTGAATATCTTCGATGGGCAAGAAATTGTAGGATATTAATCTTTTTCCTGCTGACCTCCGTTATGTTCTGCCATTACGGGGAAGCGTTAACAAAGCTCAAATCAATACTTTACATTGGTCGGTCGCGCGTACAGTGCTGAAGAAAATTTAGGCATCATTGCAGTATTCATTTGTTGCACAAAATACCAGTGAGAGGCAGTTGAACTTTATGAAAATTGTCAATTTTTTTACAGTAGTATATATAAAGTCTCATCATTACTTTACAAATTAATATTTGTGGCAGCAGTTCATTTAATGCCTTATCGTAGACACAAAGGCTCGCGTGCATTGAATGCTACCTTGGTTGAAAATGTTGTGCAACAGGAACGACTAGAATTGGACAACGTAACCAGTTCGTATCACACCACGCTTTAGAAAAATAATGGTGAAGTAGAATCGACTGCTGTGAAAGTACCCTGAACAGTGTAGAGACAGGCGTTAGATACGTACGTACGGTAAGTGAGTACCAAAGCGCCATGGCAGTCCTTCCCAACAGGAAGAAGCTGATCGATGTTAATGCGGTTCCCGGGGCTAGTGAACGATATTCACTATCGCATCAAATGTGGTGTGAATGCTAATTTATCTATTTACTGCAGCGAGAGCAGCGGTTGGCCATGTGTTTGGAAGGCGTCCGATAGGTTCCGATGGTTCGGTACGTGCGGGATCCCGCGGCATTCGTTTACTTACCGCTCGGCTGTTGGTGGTGACTGTTTTGTGGTGGAACGAATTTATAGAGCTTGGAATGGCCAGCATCGTTACCGCGTGTTTTACTATGGTTAATGTAAGTGTACGTAACGTTGCGGTCGTTTGAAACCGAAAAGAATGTTCACTCCAATACAAAACACACCGATGCGTGGTTAGCGATGGTAAGCATGGCTGATGTAAAGTGGCCATCACACTCTTTGACAACACAAACACACAGTAGCGGGAGGCAGTAGAACAGAGCGTTATTTGGTTGGTTTGTTTAGAGAATGCGATCGATTAATATGTTATGGAGGTGGAGACCCCTGACCGTTTCACAGCCTATCCGGCATCTAGTTTCAATTCCATTTATTATAAAGTATTACAAACCCAATGTTTCTTAAATTATTCAAAGCATTTGTAGGATTTTCAGATCAGTGGAAAGTTTTAACACTGCACTCACATTAGTAACGTTCAAATTTATTGGCGCCCTCTACCGGAATCGCGCGATATTGTGTGTGATGTACAGGGATCGTCAAATAAATTTGACACAAAACACTTTAGACTTTCCTTCTCAATTTCTTCATTTATTTTATCAACACAAAGTTGTTGCGAATTTCTGCAGTGTTGTGTAGATTAAGGAATTAAGTTTTCTCATTGGCCGTACAATACCAGCCTACCAGCATTGGACGACTTTAAGGTAGCTGGTTTCCGTGTCAAATATCACAATGCAGTTCATCTACCATTGCCTTGCACTGCAAGGTTTAAAGATCCTCCTCTTTGGACGTGGTTTGAAGCACGGAAAGGGACATGTAAAGCATTTTTCGGAGTGGGTTTTAGGTTGAGGAAGGGCGAATGGCCTGTCAGAGTGATTCCCTCCTGCTTCCTAGTTTACCATTATGGAACATATGCATATCTCGCTTGTATGTATGAAGATTTAACTGTTCTCAAGCCAGAATCAGTATCATACTGCTAGTTATGGTCTCCAAAACTTAATCCATGATGCCTCAACAGTTTTATCGTGGAACCCATTTTCTGTAACACATCACTCCAATATGTTGATGTTTGATCTTCAGGTTGCAAGTCTTGCAGTATAAAACTCCTTAAAATGAAGGCCTTCTTCGGCCGCTTAGTTTGTTTATTGGAAAATTGGGATAAAGATAATCGGATAATGAATCGATCGCATTTATTGCAAATTTGGTGAATACGTTTCACATCCAACTTGCTCTATATTCCAACTAACGTACGAAGCAAAAAGACACACGCACACTGAAGATATTTGTTTTATTATCATTCGATTCAATCTACCAAATGTAAACGGATGCCAGAAACAGATAAGAGCTGAATTTGTCCTCCGTGCTTTTTGGTCGACCGATCACTTTTGTCTGTTACACTCGGTGGGTGGAAGAAAAAGTTTCGCTCCGTGCAGGCGAAGAAAAACATTCATCCCGCACCATCCACCCGAATTCTCGTGACGGTTTCCCTTCCCGCCCGAGAGCATTCCCGGGAAGGCGAGAAATTTACCAATGCACGACACGTCATAATGCGGGAATAAGTTTTGCTGCACTGACACGGGAACGGATCGCGAGATCGGTTCGGAAATCTTCAAGTAGATTATACTCGTTCGTTTTTGGGTAAGATTTGGCGAAGTTATCGAGTCGTGCCAAGCTGAAAACAAGCGAGTATAACATTTCCAGAAGGTGGCGCAAGGCCCTGTTCAAAGTGCAGCGTACAATCTGGGCAGCCGCTTGCAAGAGTCATGGCAGGGGCTGCTCTCTCTTACGTGCGGGTGTGAGTGTCTTATTTTACAAAACCCATGAACTTTTGTGCTTTCGTTCTGTGTGACTCGGGTAAACATGAGACTGTGAGAAGCTTATGTGTGTTCCTTCATCACTTGCTTTCGTGCAGCATGGGGATAAGGCGAACAATCTCGGACTATCGTGACAAAAGATAAACGATTTGGAGTAAAGAAACACTACAACACAGTGTGCAACCGTACCGGTGGGTAGCGACCGGTGGTTGACAGTTTTTGGCAGAGTTGGGCATGATGGAAAGGATAAATACGAAATCATACCGGCAACACACACACACACACACACACACACACAGAGCGGAAATCATCACCGCCGCTTCGGTGTTGTTCCTGTTCGAGACAGACGTCCGACGCCCGGTGCCGGGATTGAAAAGTGCATGGAATTTAAAATGCATTATTCACAAGTGAGTTAAGTGCTTTTCCAACTTTTTCCCGGCTCGTGGTAATCGGTGACGGTCGGTGAAAAATCGCACTGTAACTCGTGGCACCGGAACGTGACAACAAGGAGATTTTCGGGCCTGGGGCGATGCGTTGATGGGGGATGGATGTAGTTGAGCGAATGGAGAAGAAAAATGTGTGCAAACATACTATTGCTTCCACTTACGGGTACATGTTTTCGGATAAAACTGAAATCCTCACAAGAGAAGGTGTAATTTTCTACTTGCTTCTCTACACTGATATTTCTTTTTTTTTTGCTGCTATTTATTTAAAAAAATGCTTTACCAAACCATGCCCTTTTTTAGAACGTTTAACTATTTTAGATCAATTTTTAAGTACTTGAGACCTGTTAAATGTGGCATTTTTTAAAGTTAAAGTTCGGAGTATTAATCACATAAAAGGACTTTTGAAATATATTAGAGAGGTTGATAGCGGTATGAGAGCTTTTATAGAGGCTGATTTACTGATAATGAATTCCATAGAAAAAATAAAGTATAAACTTTTTTACTAATTGATAATTAAATAAAATTTCAAAAACAATATATAAAAAGTGTATTTTTCAACGTATAACATCAAAGTTCAGTTCTATTGAAAATAGGAATGAAATGCCCATTTAACTTACCTAGACAACTCTGCAGCAAGGTAGCTAAATGTACCACCAAAAACCAATCGCAACATAAAAGCAGTACTTCTTGCCACGTTGATTCCCATTCACTTCACATTCCGGTCCATAAATTCCAACCTGGGCAGATATCTCACTCACTTAAAAGCGGAACCACGTGGCAGCATTCGTCACTACGTTTTGGGGCGTTCGATTTCGGGATGTAAATTCTCGGTTTAATTTTCAACATATTTTACGCAGAAAAGTCCATAAATTGATGCTCATAATATTTTGCCTGGCAGTGAAAGGTTCGCTCCCGCACAGAAACAATTCACCGTGCGATCGTTTTCCAGGTCGATCAGCATATCCGAGGGAGGAATCGAGAGTTTTTCAACGCCACGGGCAAATTGGACCATACCGTACCAATGACCGTGGGATAGAGAAGGAGAGAGAGAGAAATTGTATGTGTGTGAGGTGGGTGTATTTGCTGTGTTACTGGAAACTGGTGCAGGATTGGAGTGTGGGGAGTGAAACCGTTGATCGGATTCGCTTGTGCCTTTGCTTACCGTTTTGCGTACTGTGTCAAAGTTTAAACCCCAAATTTTCCAATTTCCATGCCACGTCCTATTGGCAACATTTTCCGAACCATCCCGCATACAAAGCCCTTTTTGCGGCTCGTGCGTTTCCACGCTTCAACCCACAGCCATTCCCCGGTACCGACCGGGGCCATCGAGTTCACCGAGGGGTACAGTAAACCTCTTTTCGGCAGTCGGCAGTCGGCAGTATACCAGCAGACCGTGGCGCTCGTTCCATTTGAATAGGTTTCCAATTGAATTGAAGATGAAATATGATTTTGCGGTTCCCAGGTATATGCATATTGAATTATGGCTTGTTATCGGCATTACCAGGAAATGAGAACTTGTTGAAGGTTTATTGATCATCGGTACCGTGTCGCTTTGAACGGTGTTTGGTGGGTCGCACTGAGAGGGAACCAACACAGGGAACTCAATGCTGTTTCACGAATGCACGCTGCTGGATAGGGGAAACCCTAGCGAGTAGTGGTGTTTGGGGCCAGCTTTTACTTAGAAAAATGATTTTGGTATGATCATGATAGTTGCATTCGTTCACGTTTTCTATATGTACTGAATAATTACATTGAAACTTAAGCATAATTTTGCACGGTATGCTTTATCACTACATACACTGATCTACTTAAAAATGTAACATAATGTCACCAGGTTTCTATCGATCGTACACGTTGGACGTTTTTATATTCCTAGAATCAGATTATTGATTGCTTTGGGAGGAGATTATTGATTAATTAATAGCCAACAGCATCTAGAAGTTATTAGAAAAACGTTAGACTAGGGTGCAAATTGAGATATGTGAAAATGATCACATGTCAACACAATATTCAATCACTTAATTGCTGCTAATCAACAGATGTTTTTCACTGGAAAATTAATGAAATTACGTGAAATGTTCAATCGAAGCTCGTCACATCGGAACAGTAGTTAATCCACAGCAATCCAAAAGGAATTGCTGGAGGTGTTAAAGAAAAAGTTCATTCTGGCTGCTTAAAGATTCCAGACCAGTTTCAACAAAGCCCACCGAACATCCCAACGGCATTACTTTACGTTTGACAAGATCTAATTGGAAGAATGCTTAAACCAATGATCAACTCGCAGATGTTTAATAAATTAAGATATGTGTAAGATCAAAAGATTCAAACCCATCTCAAAAACTCTTTAAGGCTACAAATTTGTATGGTTACTGCCGTCCTGAATAAAAATACAAAAAATCAAGGAATTATTATTCCCAGCCAAGTAGTGGGAAATTTATCGTTTCACTATACGAATTATTTTCCGACAAAATGAAAGTTATGTTCGTTATGTAAAAAGTAAAACACTTCTATTTCATAAATTTTCTGACCACAAACTGTAACTACTCACCGGACCGTTCTTTCTCACATACACACAATCAACGCTACTATGTCTGGAGGATGCAGCGTAGTGGTGCATATTTTTCGCCATGCTTCGTACCGGTGCTTCCAGGCGCACTACGCACGCAAACCGGAACACCATCACCAATAAATTCACACGTGGCATAGCAAACAAGCTGACCGAACCGTGCAACGAAAAGTGAACTAAACGCAACGGACACATAGCGAAGGCGAGTTTGTCCGCTTGGCATGTGGGGTTGGCACGAGCGTCGAAGTGTTTATCGAGTGGCACCGCCGTGGTAAGAGTGTGAAGCAAAGAATTACTCAAATGGATCGCGAACGGAACGGGAACGGCGTCGGTCGGACAAAATCGTCGGAAAAGCATTAACTCGCGCGTACAATCGCTAACGCTGCGCACGGTGTGGGAAAACTATCGTGTTGAAGGGTGCAATTACCACTTACAGGGCGCCAACCGGATCATCAGGCAAAGTACACACACACGCGCAAAAATGCTTTCCCCTCAAGAATAGCGTGTAAAAGTGCATACGGTTGGTCAATTTTGTTGATGTCGCAAGGTTTGGATGAATTCGGAACCGGGGAGACAGGGGCATGGAGGGCCCATTTTTGAGGGAAACTGTTCAGCTGAAGAGATGATGGTTATAAGCCGACAGTGTGCCTTGATTCGGAAGGGGTGCGCAAGGGCAGGAAGTTGGTCGGTTGGTAGTGTAAAAACAAATGAACAAGAGCAATTGATGGCTTTTGCGTTGTGGGGCGAAAAAGGTTGTTTGAAGCTTTGGTAAAAGCGTCATGCAGCGGCAGCATATGATGGTGGCGTTGACCTAAATTCTACCTCAACGTGGTTTTTGCTTTATGCTAAGAAAAGTTTTCAAATTTATTTGAATCGTTTATGCCTTTTTTGCCTTTGTTTTGGGTCCTGTTTTTTCTTCTCCTGATTGTTTCCGCAGTGAGTTATTTTTTCGTTCTTTCTCTCCCTCCCTAGTGCAATACGACTTACGGCGATTGTTGAGAGGGTTACCGTTTTTAATGCTTTTCCCTACTATTTTATGAAAATTCAAGCTATTTTAAGTAAAGATTCAATATTTTGCACATCACAAGCCAGTTGTAAATTGGTAGAGTAAGAATGAACCATGCTTATCAGCGTTTCATTCATCGGACCACTATCAAGAGCTTGGACTTTTTAACATAATACATCATTTATTAAGTAGGCAAACAATCATAAAAAGGGCATTTCTAACGTCCAGCGTGTGCATTCACTTGCGATTTACAGAGAGCTATTGTTGATACTGCCTTAAAGCATTTTTATACTTAAATTCTACATAATTTACTTAACGTAATCCATCGAAACTTACGGCGCAAGAGTTTCAAAGTGAAACATTTCCAATATAAGTCTCCGAAAAGCCTTAACCTCGTGTCCTTTCAACCATTTTCCACAGTACAGTTGTTTGTTTTCTGTTTTATACACGTAAGGATCAAACAATTGTGCCAAAAGGGAGTAAAAGCGCCAACACGCACAGCAAAGTGAATAACACATGTACCTTAACCTAACACGCTGGGCTGATGTGCAAAACAAAGATCTAATGCTTTCTGAACGTCTGTCTAACCGAGGCATGCGGGTGTGTACGGCTTCACTGGTTTTGGGGAAAATTTATTTTTCTCTCCCCTCTTTTTCTCTTTCTCTCACCTACTCTGAACCATTCTTCCCCTTGTCTGTGCCCTCTGTGTAACGGGCGCGCTGTCACCAAAAGGCCTGCCGAAGGCTTTACCAAAAGGGTAACGGAGACTTTCGAAAGCCTTTCGGAAAATGGTTTTTCGTGCCATAAATTTCTGAGAGCGTTGAAATATTAAAATGGGTTCGCCTACAAGCAATCTACACCGGGTCTCTCGGTGGTAAGTTCCCTTACCTAGGATGGGATCTGGGAAGCATTTGCTGTAACTTACCAGTCGGTCAACTTGATCCCCCTGGCCGCTTAAGCGCAAAGGGTAAACATGGGCTACTGTAACCGTTCCTGGCTCTTCCTCGGAACGGTCGAAGATTTTTGTACCTTCACACACGACCCAACGTGTGGCGCGGCGTTTGATCCGGGAAACTAGTTTCCATTTTCTAGAACAACAAACATTCATAGTTTCCAACTTCCTGCCGGGGAAAAGAGATCGAGCGTGAGTGTATAACGGAAGAATGTGTTAGAGTTGGGATTGTTTGATAAGGTTTGTGTTTTCACTAGTTTATGGATGTGTTCGGAGGGGAAAACCCCCCAGTACAGCATTCATTTTACGCTCAGGAAAGTATTAACAATGAAAAAGATGCCAAGCGACGAATCATTTGTACGTGACAATTGGGTTCATTGTTATATTTCAATTGAAATTGATTGCGAATACGCAAAAGTCAAGTTTTACCGTAATCAGCAAGTGGAACGCAAATTAATGTTTTTTTTTTATTTTAAATTTGGTAGCAACCTCTTTGCATGTCAGATTTGAATTATATCAAAATGCGTTTGCTTTGCTTAAAATATTTAATTCAAAAATTACATTTCAACTTCAAATTAGACACAAACACAATATATTGGCTGAAATTTTACTACAATTTTAACGTAGATTATTAACAGCTTCCAAGCTTTGAGTAATACGACCAGGCGATGATTTAAATCTTTGATATAGTAAAATACTTTTTTATTCCGAGAACCAAGGAAATTCCAGTGCAGCATCATAATCAATGTTCTTCTTTACTTTCACACCTGTTAAACTGGTTTCAGCATTCATCTTCACTATGATTGGCTTGTAAAGCTAGCGTTTCTAGCAGATGAAACAGTTTTAAATTTTGTTCATATTTATTTGAACATTAACAATTGGTAAATGTAAATGTAAATGTGATTATTAACTGATGCGTTTCCATTTGATGAGTGAACCGTTGGGAATGTTTCGATTGATTCATATTATTCTTTTATTAAATCAATCAAACTGAAAGTAAGTTTCAAAATTGGTAAACATAATTTATTTTAAAGGTTTTTGGAACGTAAGTGACACGCTTGTAGAAGAAATGTTTTCCAGCACTCATCGTGAGAAACATCACTGACCATCAAAAATGAAAATGTTAGTCAACGTATACAGGAATATCTAATTATAATTAGTTTCGATGAGGATGCCTGGATATTCGACGATGGAGGCGCCTCATTATTTTCGGTGGAGACGCCTGGTTGTTTTCAACGCAAAAACCTTGTCCACGTTTTCAGGGTTTTCTATTACACAGCCATGCAAGTAGATGTAATAATCAACCTCATGGAGAAATTAAACATGTTCACAACAGACTAACAGAACAAATTTTGATGTATCTTTCACATATCCCAAGCACATTAACCGACAAACGGTCTCTTGTCGAAATGCCCTACAATAGTTCACTCCATTGCTGAAACCGCACAATTTAAACAACAAACAAATTGGTACAGCACTAGCTAATGTAAAGCAAAGTGTGTCTACAGATGTTTACCCTTGGCACAAGCTTTTGGAAACAGCGAGAGCTTTTTCTTCTTCGCGATGTTTACCCATCGATTCACGCCTGCTGTTTGAAGTAAACGTTAGAACCAAACCCAACGACCAACCGATATAAATAGCTTTAATCCATCGTTAGAATGATGTTGTGCAAAGTTCAACAACGGAAAGCGCAATGAATGGTAAAAGTGCGAAAAAGAGAAAGTGCGAAACAGAGAGAGCATCAGGTTGTTTTGTACGTAGCAAAATCTTATGCAAAAAAAACAACATGTTGTTTACGTGTCGAGATTATATTTCTTACTGGCAAAGGCATTTGCTTTGATGTCAGTTTAAATATTTCACTAGACGATATTGGTAGATTGTTGTTTATGTACCGTACGTACGTTCGATGCGCGGTTAGCATAAAATTTGTTTATTTTTGTAGTGTAAAATTTGATTCTTGAGCTTTTGAAAAAATGAAAAACAGTTAAGAAGCTTAAAATCACAAACAAAAAAAACAACCACTCTGACGAACTGGCAGTGGCAATTGGATACTTTAAATGACTTTAAAACGGGAAAACTTACAAGCCGAATAAAAAATAACTGCAGCCACATCGAAGAGACAATGAGACCCATTCGCAACACAAACACAATTCTCGATCGATCGTGGTTCGTTGCGGATGTAACGTATGACCCGGTCAGTAGTGTGAATGTCATATCAATTTAAATGACAAATCAAGCATCCCTGTTTAGCATACCAATCATACCACGTGCGTATGACGCACCAACTGTGTCAATCATGCTCCGTTTGCCGAAGCTTTCCACCCATCCTCAGGAAAACGGGGAGCCTTCGCCAAGAATATAAAGGAAATTGTCAATTCCATCCAAATCAACCCGAAAAAAAAAACTCGAAACTCCTTAAACCAGGCTCTCCAATATTTTGTTCCATTTTTTCACTTTTTTGGGGACAATTTCCGTTCCCGTTCCGCCTGCACCAAGGTTGCCACGTGCTAACCGGCATCAGGTGCGTTTGGTTGGAAAAGTTCAATTGAAAAAAATTGCCACTGTGAATAATTTATCATTTTTCCTATCATTACGAATGTCACAGTTTGTTCACATGTACCGCAAAACTGTATGCTGCTGCATGACTGTGGTGGAAGGGCGGCTAGGTTGGCTGGTGGATGAGGGCAGGACGAAAGTTAACGAAACGAAAACACCCATTTCTTCGCCCATCACTGTACTGTACGCTTTTTCCTTGCAGCATTTTGCCAGATGAGAGAAGGCAAAGTGGCAAAGCAACAGCACACGACGGTATGTTGGATGTGTGGAAAAGTTTTGCGAATGATTTTCCATTTCCATCACTCTTTTTTTCTCTTCCATCGAAAACACGCACACCTGAGATCGGCCACAGCGCGTACGGATTCGACACGAACGAAGCGAGAGCTTTGTGAGGGAAAAAAGATTGAGAAATGTCACGGTTTGAATTTGAAAGCCGCTGGGTGACATGTGCCGAACGCAAACAATTACACTTATGCATGGGAAGTGTGTAACGGGCCCGACTTACCCATCTGCGTTCAACGATTATGGGCGTTTGGGAAGCAGGAAAGGGAATGATCTACAAAAGATGGCACTTGTGTGTTGCTCAGCGTGAAGTGAGCACGGCGTTGGTCCGGGTATTGTGCGCAGATCGAAGTGCGATACTCCTATCAATGGCATATTGTGCGTACGAAAAGCTTCTTATAATAACTTTTATTCATGAGTTAGACTAATTCCTGGTACGGCATAACGAATCTAGATATTCCGGCTGTACGCTTGAACAGCTGAGGAATCCACTTATAGCTGTTTATCCTGGATCGTCTCTATCCGCACCACAATGTAATATGCAGCTCGTTTTCAACAGTCATTAGATGGGAGGGGACTAATTCTCGGAGAAAAAAAAACCAAATGAAGCCTCCACGACGCCCCCAATATCACTGTCACTGAGCGCTTGGTCAACCACCCCAAAGGGCATCAATTTATTTTAATTTCAACCAGAAAATTAGATCCGTCAATCTCGATTCCGCTGCGGCCGGCAATCGGATCGACGCCGGCAATAGACCGTCCAGGATGGCAACGAGTGTGCGAACTTTGGCTTTGCTTTTGTCACTTCCAGGCGTGATGTGACAAACAAAAGTAATCACCACTGACAGTGAAGGTTGACGGCATTCTGGGCCGTCCGGTGCAGGCGAATCCAGCGGATCCATTGCTGACCCCAAAAAGTTCCGAGATGAATAGCTTCTTCGATCATGGTTTCGTTTTTTTTTACTTTCGTTCTCTGCTCGTTAGCGTGATGGGAAATACACGAGACGCCATTTGTGCCAGCAGTGCGTTGCAGCACTATCCGGTTTCGGATTCCTTCACCGACTGGCCATTCCGTCTTCGCCGGTATAGCTCGTCCGACAAAAAAAAGGAACAGAAATTAGGCAATGTAAATCCGTCGCACGGTATCGCTGGGTACACCCCCAGGGACGCTCCGGAAGTTCCGGATCCGGGCATCGTGGGGCTTGTTGTTAAACCCAGTCTGCGCTCCCACTTGACTCGGCTTCGTTAAAGGCTCATTTATTTGCAATGGTCGTTGTACTAATTGTCTTCCACTCTGGCGGAACGAACACTCTCCGGTCGGTTCGTGCGCAGTGCTGACCAGTTACTGTCCACACCCGGACCTTCGTGATGCTGACACCCCTGCCGACATCGTTCACGAAGTTTTACTATTACGCTGATACTGACAGACACTTGCCAGCTGGATGCTGCCAGTACAGCTGATGATGAGATGGAGAGAATCGTGGGTATTTGGGTTGTGAACCAAAAACGCTAAGATATCCTACAGCGGCTAATCATCATGGTGACGCCGAGTACCGGGTACCGAGTGCCGTTTTCGTGCGAATGGTCAGTTTTTGGGTGAGGAAAACCGTTTTCTCAACATCGTTAGGCGAGCCGTGCGAACGTGTGTGAACGGCCCCAAAAGTGACCGGAAACGTCTGTCGAAACCCATACCCTGGAGGTCCTCGTAACAGCTCGGCAAAGCGGTAGACTAAACCGAACCCTTCGGTGGGAAAGTTTCCGTCCCGAGAATGTCCCGTGGGTTTGCAGGATGTGTACGGAATGTCAAAGACTCTGGTAAAGAATCATTTTGGGTACTATGTGTGAATTGGCACGATGAGATTCCTCTCCCGGCACAACCGTCGTGGCATCAAATTTGTTTCAAGCCGTACCACGGTGGAGTAGTGGCGAAAACTTAACCCTGTCACAGTGAACGTGTGCCTCGGTGTCCTCTTACCATTGTATAGGCATCGGGCTTTTATGTGTATTATGTAAAAAATGTCGTACGTTCAAGGACGACAGCCAAAAATAGAGCTAAACGACCGATCTTTGCGTGAAACAGTCATTACTTTCCGGTTACTTTCGGCTTCTTTTGCTGTGGCCTTTGTTTATTGCTTGTCTTTGGTAGTTCATCATGCTCCTGGGAAATGTTTGTCGGGCCTGTATTGTGTAAGCGTTGTCTACTCTCGAAAAATGTCCTGAAAGTCCTCTGATACTCAGCAACTAAACTCGCCCATCCTCGGGAGCATTCTTTCATCGGTCAATTAATATCGTTAAGGTAATTCATTAGTGTTACAAAGTTTTGCTGAATAATGAAGTGCTGCATACCATTCAACTGCTGACGTAAAGAATTGTGTATAAAAGGATAAAGTAAACAGAAAACATGGTTATTGGGCCAAGGCTTTACCTGATCTTTACACAAGCTCTGTTCTGGTTATCTTGAGAATTCCCTAATTTAAGAAGCATCTTAATCGTTCCAATACATATTTTTTTAAAATAATTGTAGCACAATAAGTATAAGGTTCATAGATAGCTAAAAAAACCTAAAAAGGAGTCTATAATTAATGATGATAATTGTAAAGCTCGAATCGCAAACAACTGACGAATGATTAATAATAATAATAATTAATTTTGTTTCATTTTTGATGATTTTATAGGGAATTTATCTGTTTCAAGTGATGTTAATGGCTTCATGAGCAAAACTACGAAAAAAGCAAAACGGTTTCAATTTGCTTTAGTAAAAAACAATTTATTATAATACAGTTTGATAGATTCATAATATCATATTCAATGAGGTTATCGTGGAAAAATATTGATTTTAAAAATGTTCATTCGCTTATTGTCTTAAATTTATAAACATACTATTTAATTTAGTCTTTTTTTAACAGTAAACTGTGATCATCGTTAATATCTTTTTCTTTACAAAAAGTACCGTTTCGGTAATTAGCGAATCGGTTTGTAAGAAACTTTTTACATAGGACAGTGTTTCTTCGCAGGTTCTGAAGCCAGCATGGATTTTTAGAATAAAAAGAGAATACCTCAGCTCAACACAAGTAGCTAAACATTTGTGTTTTAAGGCGAAGAATTTAAAGAGAATATTGTACCATCTTCTACAGACATTGTTGCCTGACATAAAGGGAACGGTGGAGGCTGTGCAACCGGCAAGGGGTAAAGTAACATCTCGACCATACATATCATCATGAAGACGAGATGAATAAGTTGACTTGAAGCGTGAAATGAAATTTTCAACAGAAGCATAACACAAACACACACAAACTCACCCACGTAGCATTCATCGTTTGGCGCTGGGTAGCTCAGTTGCTCTGCGTGCCGACTTGCCCATAACACTCGTCAGCGGAATGTATGTGCAGGGTAATGTTTATTTTTTGCCAATTCACTTCCCACTGCCACCACCGCCAGCATTCCATGTGTTGTGTCTGGTGGCATGACTGTGGCGTCTATATCACAACCAAAGTACACGAACGTTCGAAGACGGAACGGACAGCAACAGGACAGCCCAGGTCGAACCATTGAAAGCACATTTTTGATTCGGTTTTGCTGCGTGTGGCTTCATGTGGCTACCAGATGGCAGCCGTGGCAGATCGATTGCTGGTGAGTTTGGGAGCTTTGCATAACAGACGGACATGTATATTGTGGTACAATAGGGGAAACAAGTAAATGTTATGGAAAAGAAATGATGAATTGATAGCAAGCTGACAATTATTTCGAAAATCACCCAAAACAGATCGAGAAGGGACCAAGTTTGAGTTGTAAGATGTATGGATTTAAAAATAGATTAAGATTTAGCATACTTCTGTGTAATAAATCCAAGCAGTGCTTAAGGTATTGAATTATCAAAAGTAATACTACTCTTGTCAGACTCATCAAATACTTTACGGTTTGATATTTGATTGTTTTATTTATAAAACAATACCTTAACAATTCCATCGTCTACGCATCATTTTTCACATCACTTCAAAATTTCGCCTGTCATGACGCAATTGCACTGTTGTCTGAAATTCGACTCATAAAATTACTACAACATGAGCCTTTTATTGATAGAAAATCCAATCGCTCTTTCGCTCACAAAATAAGGAACGAAGCAAAACGATAGCAAAATGGGTAAAACCTTCGACAACTGGCTCACGTTTCAGCGTAACGTGCATTGGGGCTGGTGGGATAATGAATAGCATAAAGCAACGGTAAAACTGGTGATTTTCGTCGTTCAGCTGTCACATTTGCATCGAGATGAATTGAGTCTATCAGTCACACCAAGCTGCTGGACCGAAATGCTCGGGGCATGAAATTTTTCTGTTGTTCACGTTGGGAGGCTTTTTTGCTCCTACTGATCCCCTGTGAAACACACAAAACAATACACCATTAGAGAGTCTCCTACCCAAGCCCGGGTGGAAGAGCGTCGTAATGAAACACGCGGCAACCAAAAAAACAAAAGGTTTTCATTTCGTAACAAAACCCACAAACAGCTACGTGACGTAGACCCTTGGTCAAGCCGTTCCTCGTGGAGCAAGAGTGAAATGCTGATCGGATGCCTTACCAGTATGGGCACAATGGATGAAAAAAAAAACACTATAACCGCACACCAACTCACAACGGAACGATCCCATCTCAACGGCCGTGGGTAATGACGTACAGCATCTTTTGCCGAGGTTCGTGACCGACATTCTCTCCAAAGGTTTCTTCCATTTTGTTGATCACACCTTCGGCGCGGTTCGTTCCTTTGCTCAGCCTTTGGTTCCTTTGGTTGTTATTTGGCAGAAGAATAAAAAAGGAAAGGATCGAGTTGATAGGTTCGGTGACTGGTGGTGGAAAGAAAATTAATAAAACGTTATTTTGCGGCCGTCATTTGTCATCTGTGTGAAGTGCGAATGCACGGCCAAAGAACGCATCTATCAACACGAAGGAGAAGTTTCGTCCCCATGGTGGGGTGTGGGCGAAAGTGGAGATAATTGTTGTGACAACATGCGAAAGCAAATGAAAAGAGCTGGCTGGAAGAACATGAAAGCGGTACAGAGAATGGTAAGAAAAGAGTATGTCCGTGTTTATATTGGTATCAATGCAGCCCTTCCGGGAATATCTGTTCGTTCGCCCCTTTGATAGCAGCGGGAGTTCCTGCTTCCATTGGGGACCGAGATGGGTGGTGGACGGATGTCAGGAGAAGAAGAGGAAAGAAAACAAACACCCCAAACCCCGGTTGACTCACTGTGCTGTGATGCCCTTTTCATTACGGACGTCCTGGTGTTTTTCGTGGGAAAAGCCGGTCGAAAGCATGTACATAAAACCGGAAGTGTATGGTCATGGTTAAAGATCGATCCACACACCGTGTTGTACACCTCTCCCAGCTAGGGTAAGGTAAGCGAAGAATGCCGGCAGAGTAATGAGTACCAAACGAACTTATGGTCGGTCTGGGATCAAAAACAGTGCTTGGAAACCATGAAACTTTTAATTAGGAATATAGTATCCCACTGTGTAAGCGGTACAACCGTGAATGACGTGTAGATACATTGAACGTGGCAGAAAGGAATGGAAAAAGGGTACCTCACTCGGCTCATCTTTATTAATTATTGTCTTGAAATAGCACGACAAGTATAAATGAACGCGTCACGAATGTTGAACTTTTCTGTTTAATTTGTGCAAATGTGAATTCGGGTTTTAGTTACATGATATATTCAGATTCAGTAGATTAATCAAAATATTCAGTTGATTTTCACTTTTTATGATACTAAATTTTACTTTGTTTTCTTTTCATTAATGAATATTAGTCTGTTTATGTTTTGCCTCTTTAAAGCTATGCAAGAAATAAATAAATATAATTTGTTTACACATTTTTTTAAAGCAGTTATTTCAATTAGACTAATGCTAATCGAAATTATTGGTCACTTTACTAATTTTAAGCGCAAGTTTTGAAAGATCACTTCTATAGTTTAACTTTAAACGATGGTAAAATAGAAAAATGGGTTAGTGGAACAATTCATTAGTGTTCCAATTGGAACGATTGGGCTTTGACAAAATGGACATTTCAATGATAATCCACATATAATATCCTACTTGTCGCACGCGCCAGAGCTCAAACGATCCCTTTCTATCTTTTGCCTTCGTCATTCCAATGTCTATTCTTACCTTCTTCTTGTAATGGAATGTTTTTTCATTTTTTTCATTGTTTACCTCAACGGGTTATACAAAAGACCTGAAAATTGCAAAGAATCTTACAAAACCTCGATACAAGATTGGATTGAGTTTGAAGCACTTGTTTATATGCAGGGCTTGATTTGGGCATAATAATTCAAATACGTAACCCAATACATGTTTTATAAATCTTCTCATAATTTATTAAACATATTGTATACAAAAATATCAAGTAGCTTGAAAACAAACAATATTGCATGTATACAAGTGTTTTAAACTTAAACTAATCATTCACATGGGGGATTATAAACATACGGCCGAAAAGCTGTCAAGAATCGGACTGATAAAATTAAATGCTCCCGTTCAAAAATCCGGTGCTTGCAATCAAAAATGTGCGCCGGCGACAAGAAATCGAGTGCGGCGCGTCAAAAACTGTGTGCTGCCAGTCAAAACTAATGTGTAAAACCCTGTATCAACACTATCCTTTTCAAACATCTAGAGTCGTCTTACGAACTTTATTTTTTTTGTTAATTTTTTACACTGCAATGTATGCGAAAGATTAATTACATCTCAAATATAATGAAAAGCATTTTACTGTACTTAAGTCATGCTTAGTGTACAACATCCATCGGAGGGTATCAGCAGAATCATCCGTACACTAAACTATGGTCGAAATCGGTAGACGAACTTCATCAGTAGACGAATCAGTCAAATATTTAATCAAACGCTGCTTTGTGCTGTTGCCTTATAATGAATGCTGTGAAGGGATTACACTTTAGCTAATATTGAATTTTCCCCAAAACTTTGCAACCAATAGAAGCGTCTCTACGGCTTACGAACAGGATGCAAGATGGACTCTGCGGCTAGTAACAGATAGTTTAGTTTCATTACTCATTACTCGCATATTTTCCAATTAAAGCCTAGACCGACAAAAAACTGTTTCGTCTCGGTTAGTAGCTTAACTAGGTAAATATCTGTTATTCAATACCTTCTTTGCTGCTGAATCTTTACTGACACTTTAAGATAGTATAGTAACTTTGAATTTCTAATTATTCGACGTTGCTTTTTCCGTCATGCAAGTTAGTTTTTTAAATTTGATTTGTCTTTTACATCATAATTAATTTCTCGTTCAGTCTCTTATTCTTTCGCTCTCGGAAACAGTGTTGACAAATATATTGATAGCACACTTCATGTACACTACCGACACAGTTTTGGAATGGAATGTTTATAGGCTTTAAACATGGCAACGTATTTTTATGAAGCAATTATTCAAATAATGCCATCCACACACAGCCATACTGATGTGCCAAACCTGTATGGTTAACCTACTTCCTTCGCCAAAGGGACGCCAACCGAAAGGTGTTTTGTGTTTTTTTCTTTCTGTAGTTCTAGGTGCAAACCACAACCAAGGAATGGAACACGGATACGGAAACAAAACTGCCGGTTATATCAAAGCGTATGCAGTTGCATGTTTACTTGCCATTAAATGTTCATAAATAAGCGTGAACTACCCCGCAACTCTAGTTAGCTCTAGCGCTACCTCGTTTGCTGAACAATTGTACCTATATCCCCGAGGCACACATATGGACCGACGAAACACCTCGTAACAATATCAAACAGGGCTGCACCAAATCACGATCCCACAAGGAATTTTGTGCATGAAAGAGTTTAGCAAAGGGAATATTTATATACCGTCTGGGCGTATTTTTAATTCCGTACAGAGTGTAATGGTAAAAATAGTTAAATATTCCTTGCATGCCTCCATTACAGTTTGTCTACGTTGGAAGGAACCGAATAAGGAATTTCGTGACGTTACTTTCAAAGTATCCTTCGACACATTCGCCGAGCGTGAATATTTGTGTTGTATCGGTCTGTTATGTTTAAGTTTTCGATAAATGCAACGATGTCGGCTCGTGACTTCATAAAACGTATAATAAATGGTAATAATGGATGATAATGACGATCGAGTACTCCCGAGATAAAGTACTATTTCACTGTTCGGTGAAGAAAATGTCTCCAAACCAATATGAACAGTACTTAAGATTGAGATTTCAATAGATTTAAACATTAAGGTCGGGCTATTCTTCATGAAAAAATTGTGATATTGTTGAAAATTAAAACAAGAAGAAAATGTTACTCATCTTATCTCAACCATTTTAACACATATTTTTCAAATATCTGTGACGTTTATATCACAGCCTGGAAAGTTATTTTAAATGTAAATACAGTCAACCCACTAGTGAATGTTGTAACGTTGATGAAACTTTTGTCTGGAATGGAATATTCAAGAGCTGAGATCAATCCAATCAAATAATCAAATCGTTAATGGATTAGATTACGCTACGACGTTGGCCACTAGCACAGAAACAGAAATAAAAGACAATCATTTCGGTGAGCTTCTAATCGAACATAAGAATTTCCTGAAAGTTCCGCCAAAACTCACGTTAGTTTCGGATCTTCGATTCCAAATGGCTGGTGAACTGATAGTTTAGCTTGGAATATTTTAATATATACAGATAACTTTTCCAGCTGAACTCAATGAAGGGGTTATTGGTGAGCTTTATCTCTAGAGAAACTCTCGTTGGCATAAAAAAGGTGTTCCTCATATGTTAGCAAACATCAGCCTGATGATGCCGGGGCGCTACGAATGAGTAATTTTTAAGAGGCAAATGTTGCTTCTCATATTTCTGTAATATGAAACTATTGACCATTGTGAAAATAATTTTAATAAAAAGGAAAAATTTCCAGAACTTCGGTTACCCGAGTAAATGAAAACCAAACCAAAAACAAAAGTAGATTACGAATTGAATATAATTCCGGTTTGGAAAAGATTATTTCACACGAATTGTATGGAAAATAAAATTTCACATAACGAACTTTTTTACACATTACGAACTTCAATTTTGAATTGTTGAAAAGAACAATACTTTTAGATGTTTTTTCGTGTGCTAAAATTGTTTTTCAAAGAATTATTCTTTTCAATGTTACGAAAATAAGAGAATTTTTCCACGAAATACCCATCCCCCCGCTGTTGGAATCTGTACCAATGTTTCACATTCGCACCGCAAGGAATAATTCACAGTAAAACCCTCCATGACAATGATAGGAACATGATCTCACAGTTCTTTAAACTCATCATTCTCACAATTTCGTGTCCACAACATCATACAAAAACAGATAGCGTAGTTGCAAAAACTGTTAAATTTCACAACATTTCCTAAATAATCACCCATTACAACTGTGCAGGCCAAAAACCAACCAGTTTGGCTAGAAGAAATTCAAAAACCTAGTTCAGGGGAAAACTCCTTCAAAACCAATTGCGGAATGCGAAATTGGCAACATGAAAGGAGCGAAGCTACTACCATAAAATGAGCATTCTTGCCTCGTACCAAAGATACAGTTACGGGAAATTTGCCCCTCAGCAAAAAAAACTCCACCTGCTGACGGTTCAACCTACGACCTGGGCCGCATTCTGGGACGGACTGGTGAAACAAAACAATAGAAACATTAAAAATAAAAAAAAAACATCGGTAAAGATTCATAAAAATGGCATGTCTGCGGTTTTTTTCTTGTGTTGTTGCGGATAAAAAGACGATAAAACCCATCAGCGCAGCAGAATTAGTATTGCCGGGGATCGCAAGATTGTGCACGGCCAGTTCACCTCTGCCGGTCGTCCAGCTTGGCTATTCCGACCATCGGCCAAAGGTCTGAAGAACGTTTCGGAAATTAAGTTAAACTGGCAAAGAATCTTAAAAAAGAATCACATCGTTACGAACATCGTCTTGGTGAATGATTGCAATTGAGTAATTTTCGGTGAGGTTTTTTTTTTCCTGCACTTAACATTCGCTGGGAAATTAAGTGGGGTGAAATGTTATTACAATTCTATGCAAATGGTATTATTGGTAGACAATCGAACGCAGCGTACGGTGCGAAGTGCTTTTAAATGGTGTTGGTGCTCACAATTATCAGTCTCAATTAATTAACTGGAAGATCCATTAACATTACATCGGGACAGTTGTACCATTGATGAATGATTGTTACAATTGTTCTTAGCAAACAAAGCGGCACATTGATTGGCACGACGAGGCATACCATCTAAAAGTAACAGAACTTAACCGTACCATTACTATAAACATTTCACCGAATAATTTATCACACTCGACACAGATCGGCCGAGGACGTAACTGTATTTCTAATTCTTTATCAAACGCCTTCACGGTGGATATGCGAAAACATTAGACAAACCTTTTATACTTACGACCATTACCGAACAAAGATGCTTTTATATGCGCACACAGTATGTATGTATACGGTACGGTACGCTTCGCCATCGTCGCCATTCGGATGTTTCGGGCGTTTTTGGACCATCTCAGACGCCCACACGCCCATAAACTGCTGTAAATTTGTTGCTTTCTCTCGCAAATGGGCTTCGCAACGGGTTAGCAAATTATCAACTCGATGGGACCCCTGTTTGGCTGCTCGTTTTGCTGCCGATTGCTTGCCCCGCTTATGACAAACCTATTGTCCCTGTTCCGAGGACACACCGTCCCGAACGATGGTTACAGCAGCAGGTCGTTGTTGTGCCTCAATAAAGCCGGAGTGACACTCGCGAGTGGTAAGGCGGAGTACTGCTGACAAACTAGGCAAGACATTGTTTTTGTGATTGCCGTGGAATGGGCCTTCTTGGAGGCGGCAATGAGCAAAACAACAAAAAAAAAAGATAAACAGAAAACCAACCAGTCCACCCGCCCCCCAAAATGGGCGAAACATCAAAATGAGGGTTTTTGGGTAAGGGTCGCATTACACCGCTAACCAATAGAATGCTTCACAGCGTAAAGAGCGCACCGGAAATGGGATGCCGGCATGTGCTTTGTCACCGCATCAAGATGAGCCCGGTTGGCCAAACGAGTGGAACCATACTTCCCGGTAGAAAGCTCTTAGATTTGCTGGCACGGGTGTTAGATGATGGCGAATGGTCGTGATACGCTTCGAAATATAACCGGCAACGGCACGGCGCAGGTGATCATCATGCACGATGAGACAAGCGGAAAAACACAACATCACAGTTAAAAGAACTCTCCGGCTATGGGAGAATTGAGGGGGGGGGAGGAGACAGAGACCGGGACTTGCTTTCATTTGATGATTAGTTTTCGTCAGATCCTTTGACATCGTGCAACTCCTCTAGGAGGGTTTTGTCGGTCGCTGTGGTTTTCTTTCATGCCGCTTGGATTTGAGCCTCCGCCCGACGCGATGCTGGGTTGGAAGGTGACAATGAAGAGACGGTTGACGTACCGCTACGCTACGACATTCTGCGACACGATCCTCTTTGATAACGGATATTGCAGAAGATTGTTCGAAAAATAATTCACTTTAATGACGAGCCCAATGTTACACGCGAAGGTCCCTACAGTTCGTTGGCAGAAACCTTCAATGTCACTGCTTTTGTGAAACAGTAATTCGATTCAGTGAACAACAGGTTAATGAAAACGGATTGTCAAATGTCGAATGAAATATTTTTTTCTGGTAATATTTTTAACCTGACGGTGTGATCTAACTACAGTTGATGTAAATTAGCGATTATAAGAAATGATTGAACTGAAATTGTTAAATTTTCTTTAAGGTAACGTTTGTACCAAAGAAAACATTTATTTTTTAAGATACAATCAAAAGAAAACCTCATTAAACTCATAGTTTATATTACTATTACTATAATTTATTGATTTTTTCGTTTGGAATTTACACCAATATAAAATAGTGTAATATCTTTTATTTGAAAAGTTCTGACCTATAAGAAACATAAAAGAAATCAGAAATTTTTTTTTTAAAAAATCGAAGTGAAATGTAGAAAACTAAAAATAACTAAAAAGAAAAAATATAGTCAGAAAGACAAAAAAATGATGCAAACGTTTAAAAAGAAACAAAACATAAATGCAAAAGATTCGAAAAAGCACAACAATGAACTTAAACAAAAAAGGAAACAGTTTTTAAAATACACAACGGAAAAAAGACCTGAAAAGGAATGTAATAAAGCGAACAAGAGCAGAAAACTGAAAGGGAATAAAATAAAACAAAGCAGAAAGAGAGTAACTTTTTTTTCGTTATTTACAGCTACTTGAGCTATTTTTTACTATATTTCGTAATCTTTTAAAGATAGGCACGTTCAATCCCATTTTGTCTGAACCACTCTGCACTACTTGATAGCATTTACCACTACAGATTTTTTTTCATATTTTGTATTCTTTCCCGTGACAAAACACTGTGCAAAACTAGTGTTTTCTCACTGAAAAAGGCTTCACCGATACACGTACCGGGTATTTTCTGAGTAAACCCCTGTTGAGATTGTAACATCAAATTCGAACGAACGATGAGGCTCTCGTACCTCGACTGACTTGTACACAGTAGGATCTTCCGTGTATTACAAGTATCTGTACATGTGCAATGATTTCCATCCGATATTGAACGTTACTCGAAATATCGTTTAGATTTGATTTTATCGGGTACATAACTTATGACAAAGCTTTCAATATCAACAACGCCCATTAGGACGCACTGTAATGGCGCGTGCTACAATGCAGCTGTACTACAACGTTGAAGTACCAGCGTCAGCGTCGAAGTCGTGCTTGAGAGGGATCGTAAACGACTTCTGTTTCGTTGTGCGTTACGCTGGCATAAAGTATCATCGGGAATCATCTGACGTTACGATGCGACGTACTCGACCGGATCGCTTTAGACCACCAAGGTCTACACTGCTGCATACTGGACCGAACGAAATCCGTCGGTTTGTTTGCTTGGGTTTAATTTATTAAAATTAGTTTCATTTTGTTTGCGATTGCCGCAAAGCAGGGCGGGGGATTTCTGCTAATTATTCTCTGGCACTTCTCACGATGCGCAACGGCGACAAACAAACACACGCACACATAAGCGAGGGTTGAGAGGGCTGCGAGGACGGTGGGCTACGGCATTTTAAGTTCCCTTCAAGAATGTACAGTGACTGTTGTAAAGCCACCCGAAAGCCATTACGCGCGTGCAGTGTGTTGGGCGGACTTGTGACTGCCCAAACAGGCATTGAGCGAGGTACGGGTAAAGTTTGTGGCAACAGTGAGCATCAGCCCGTGAAGGACTATTTACTCTCCCAGTGCACTTGCAAGTTAATGCAGGCTTAGCCGTCTGCGATGTTATGTCGGCAATGCAACACATTGCATATGGGTTGCGCTTGTTTCGAAAACCAGACAACGGTCGCGTCCGTGCAACAAAAACAACTCTCGATGTTTATTCGAGAAAATGATCAGCCTCGTCTCGTCTAACCGGTGGAAGGACTTTCACGAATAACGCATAGCTGTATGCTGGGCCGAATGATGGAAGAAAGCGTTTAGAATTTGCCAGTCGCCAAAGTTATCAGGAAAACACCGACATCCATTTCTAAGTAATGCTGTGCTCTGTAATCCCTCTCCGAAGAAGTGGGAGTCTTGCCAAGCGGAAAATGAACCACACCGAAGCAACCGAACCATGCGAATAAGCATAATGCTACAGCATTCATTCTGTCTCTCTCCCTGGGAACGGGAAATCTTGTAAAACCCGGAAGGCTATGTAAGGACAGACGCATGCACATGTATGTGAGTTTTGTATGTGCTGTTTTTCAATCGGTCCTTCACCGGAAGAGGCCACCTGCACGTCTACTGTGCCACCTGCTTTCGAAGATGTCACGAAAGATGCCCGCAAGCTGATCCGGTCCTTATCCGAGCGGCCGATCTTGGCGTGCGCAAGAGGGAAATTAATTTTCTCCGACAATACACACACACACGTTCTCATCAACACACCCGCAACCGAAGCGTTGTGTGTTGTGGGAGCGTTCTACCTAGCAACGTCACTGAGAACCCCTTTTACCGGTGGGAGATTTCAGCGTTACCTTCCGTTTACCGTTGCGTACTCATACTAAATTCCTTCTCACATTCTGGTGCTCCGCCACCCTCGCAAAGGAAATGGACACTCACCGAGGATATGGGGCAGGGGTTGGTGAGCTAGAGCCACATTCTAACGGGCCAACTTAGCCGGCAGCTTAAGATGAAGAGTTGAAACGCCTTTTCTTTCCCATTGTAAAGCGCGCCAATGCCGGAAGCACCAACGTACAGAAGCGGATAAGAGCAATGGCAAACAAAGTGAAAATTTATACATATTTTACGACGTGAGTGAGCGCATGTCCTTTCGCTTTCTCCCTTTATTCCAATCCCCTTTTAGTTCCCCCTCCCTAGGGGGTCTACGGTGCGTCCGTAGAACAACCGGACTCTGGAGTTTCGGTCTTCGGAAAGGTTATGTTTTCTTCGTGTTCACCCATCGCATCAACCGTGTGTTCACCGTTCGAGGCCGAGGTTCGAGATGGATTGTATCACAAGATCTGTGTGTGTGTGTGGAGTGGGCACTTTTAACTACCACTCGGAAAATGGGTTTATCGCGCTTCGAAGGTTTCTACCGGCTTTAAAGAAGTCCAAGTTTCGTAAGTGTATGCAATCTGCCGTTCGTTCTGCAGGGTGAAGCTGATTAAAGGAAACGGTTGATGCGGCTGCTGCAGAGAAACGACACGGCACAACGCAACGCATCGCAACCAAACGCCAACGTCTATCAGACACTGCAGTGGGTCGTTTGCCGAGTAGCACCAGGACGCAAAAGCGGCGGGGACGAGTTTTCGGAGCGGTGCGCAATCCATAAAATTTGCCATCACGATGACCTCTGGCCATTCCCGGACCGGGGCCCCCTGCAGTGCTGCAGCAGCACGGAGACGCGTAGCGAGTGTTTTTGTGCTTGCCTTGTTTTGTTTGCGTACTGCTGCTCACCCGCTCAGACCTTAAGACTTTCGGGCCGCAACGTACCGTGGGGGGATGGGGGTTTTTGCGTTGCTTTGCATTTAGTTCCGTACCATTACCTTGCGGTGTTTCCTTTCGACGCGCTAGACGCGTAGACACTGGTGACCGTTTAAAAGTGAACCGGCAGTAAATGACTTTAGCGCCGGGAGTCTCCGGGTGAACTTCGTACAGCCACTCCGATCTTGTGGCAGTTTATATCGAGTGGAACATAATTTTCGTGCGGACTACCTGATAGGAATCAAAAATAATTTACAACTGCTGCAATAAAATATCATGCATTATGTTTGTGTCGTTCCCCGGCCAGGCAACTACCGCAAGATACGGGACAGGTTTTGCGAAAAATGGTTTGCGAGAGATACGAGATACCGAGGGTTTGCGTGTGTCCTCGGGAAAAACTGGCGTTTCCATTCGGATCACGAGGTGTATGTGCACGGGTGGCTGCGTGTGTGTATCGCTCTGTTGCGGTATGGTTTGTGCAGTACTGCTGGAGGCTGTAATCAATGCGGTATTTATTGACCAAAAGCTGTACCGATCTGGTATGGCTTGCTTGCGCCAGCTCTTCGGATGGAACATTGTATGGTTGAAGGGTGTATGGGTTGTGCTGCGTGTGCACTAAACAAAACAAAAAACTGTCCTTCACACGATTCACCCGCTCACCGTTTGACCGTTAACAATGATTAAGGTAGTGTTCCACTAGGAGATGGCAGATTATGGATTAAATGGGTTGTAAAATGGTGCTGTGTTTTTTTTTTTGGTATTCTTCCTACAAAATTTAACGATTAATCAAAGTGCAGTAAACGCCATTGATCGTTATTATTTCGACCTGTACGAAACAATTTGACCGGTGGAATAATAACCCAACGCCAACCCACCCGACTGGTTATTTATTATGCTATGGCTTTTTGGAATAGATCATAAATTTTTGCGATATTAGTCACGTGCCGGCGGAGCAGATACAACTTATGAATGGTTGATTTATGGTTTTATGGCTATGAGTGTTTTGGTACTTCGTGGAACAATTTAGCAATGCTTCACCATTTTCTCGCTGTGAATTCTCATTTAGGTAGGGACACGCAGTTATTTGACGAGTAACTTGAGCACTTCCGTTTACCCACTCTTAGTTCCATCGGTGGAAGTGCATGTACTTATGATGTTTGATTGGTAAATACCACTGTTTAACCACTCATTAGAATGCAAAAACTACAGGCAAGACAGTATCATGAAACAATGTAAGCGTTACAGCATGCAACTTGGTTACTTTACTTTTTCTACCACAACTATTTGGTCACGTTCTGGAAATGCAAATTTTGAAGAACAAATGTAATTTCCCAGAACAAAATTACAGATAATTTGATATAAAAATACGGTTCAATAGAGAGAAAAGGTTTTTTTAAAACACTTTAAAACATAAAAAGATGCACATCGTCCATGTACTCTAGGTAACTCTTGGACCCTTGTTTTTTTCGGGTATTTCGGCGATTTGGGTAATATTACAATATTACAACTGTTTAGTACATGGTGCGAAAGATTGCTCCATTTATAGCATAAAATTATAGTTTTGCATTTTCAATGTTTAAGAAGCACAATAAGTATTGTCGAATTTTCGGACGATTTTTAGGTAGCACAATTTTAACTATTACGGTTTACTTGCACTGTTGTTCATATTTTTTGCCGCTAAATCTCATCAGTCCAAATAAAAAAGGCTCTTAGGCACGAAACTACTGGTATATATAGATCGCGATCGCTATTGCAATCTGTTGGAACCAATCGCTGGAACCCTGGCGTTCAGGAGTATCAAACTGCTTTGACAAGTATATTTAATTAGCTGTCAATTAGAAAACCATGCAAAATATAAGTTGTACCTTGTAACTAAAAGCACTAAAAAACCGATCATTATTTAAATTAAGAAGCTCGTTAATAACGCCTGAATAAAGTACCTTACTAGACCACACTATTACCACCATTCCTGGAAAAGGCCAGGTTTCGATTAGATTCAACCTATGACGTTCGGTGTACAAGTCCCCCCCCCCCCCCCCTCCCCCCTCCGGCAATACGTATCCATGGAAACGCCACATATTTCCCCATCATCGCATATCATTTCAATTTGATTAAATCGTTTACTTTTGGAATTAAATATTTCGTTTCTCCTCGCATGCAATTCGCTGCTAATCCCATTCGACTAAGAATTGAGCCTTTTAATCATGCAATGCATCATGTGCGTGTGCACAGCGCTCCAATCCTACGATCGTGGATGTACACACGTTTGTTAGCTAATTCCGAATCAAATCCGTTATCGCTCGTAAATGTCATTAAAAGGACATTTTCTCCACGGCGCCGCAGCCGTCGCGTGCGTGTGCCGGTTGGTGTCGAAATAAAGTGATGTCGCTGGGCTAATGATTGGTTGGCTGGTTGGCTGGTGAACGTTTTCGATGCATGCTATTGTGCCCGTGTTCGCGTTTTCATTCTTCCTTCCAGCTGCTTTCTCCCACCCGACAGTGAACCAGTTACAACGCCGGGAATGGTAAAGCTCACATGCTTTCCGCAGTCAAATCACGTAGCCGTTCGCCATAATCTAGTCATTAAGGGACATCGACTGTGAACGATCCTTCAGCGTTGCTCCAAGCGTGCGCACGCTTCCACATGTTACGCGTACCGCCGAAATGGGCGCTAGTGTGTGGGGTGGGCTGTGAAAAGAGTTAAAATTAAATCGCGTGATGCTATAAAAACCATCCTGCCAAAATAGATAACAGATGGAAGGCCTGGCCCCGGACACCGTCAGACAAACGGCGCACGCCAACGGCTGTGTAACGAACGTCTCTCAGGCATGGATGATACTGAGCGGGGCGGAGAGGAAAATTCGAGGAGGTGATGTAGAAGAACCGTGCAACAAAGACGACTTTTGTAATTATTCAAATTTACGGTTGAAAATATATCCCAACAGACATAATCATAAAAATTTATAATGAAGCACATTATTTTAAATTTGAATATATTAGCATCCAAGGAGCGCCAGTATCGTCAGTTAGCAACGACGAAGCCCCGTTCTGGGCAAAGATAAAAAAAACAGGAGAAAGAGCTCTGGTATCATGTGGTGAGAATGTAACGAAACTCTGCTGCTGCCCGACGTGGGCGCTCCACGTCTTCACGTCTCCACGTCTTGTGATGTTAACGGTGGGTGCTTAAAATGTTTGTCCGCCCAGCCGAAAACGGAAGACGAACCATTTTGTGGGAGAACACGTTGCATTTTTATGTCAGCGTTCGCTAGCCGCATGCATGGGTAAGCTTTTTTGGCTCGGAGATTAAGTGAATCCCGGCGTGTGTATTATGCAAGCAGCACTTATCTATGATACAAAGATACAGCGGATACCTGCCGAGTAGAGATGGGATGTACGCTTTATTGATTGTAGGATACACGAAATGTTATATAACCAGGCAACCAAACAGGTGAGTACAGCGCTGAAAAGAACAACAGTGTCGCAAACTTTCGGTTTGGGTGTTGTAATAGTTCTAACTACTCTTAATTATACTGAGCGCTAGAAATTTATTACTGTCGTTTGTATGGTTTGCACCAGGAAAGTGATCCCCGATCGTTGAATGCAGCCCTTTTTACCCGGGTTGATGGTGGCGCCCTCTTCCGTCAAAACGATCGAAGCTCCGTTTCTGAATGAGCGGCAGATTGTGTCAAATGCTTTCACAATTTGTCTTCTGCCATTTAGGCAACTGACTTAATAAAGTTAAAGAGTTTTTAGAGATACTAGTAGTCACTATAACTGTCTCGAGCAACTCTACATAAAATACGTTTGTGGTCGCAAATCAAATTTCAGGGCCTTTCCGGTGGCGATTAGAGACACTTTTTAGGTGAGTCTGTAGCTCTGAAAAATTTGCGCTTTCTTTTGTGTGTGAGTATTGACTTAAGATTGAAGGGCTGTTTCAGATAAAATATTCTGGGATTCCTGTTTGGCAAACATATTTTTCAAACACAGCCCTTTGCCGCATCTTTGAGTTCTTAGTTAGAAAGAAAATGAGTAAAGGATGTCCCTTGCATCAGTGTCCTTTAATTGTACCATTGGTACACAAATAACAAACCTCGCTCCAGCTTTCGTACACATATTTTCTTCAATATCTGAAGTATACCTTGCCATAGCTTTCTTACGTTACCGCTCTGATTGTGCATTTTTCATCTACAGGTTCTTGTGTCTTGTGCGTACATGTAGTTTCTTGGAAACGGTAGCCGTATCCACTCGCCCTCGCAAGCTTTCCCTGTGTCGGTTGCTGTAGTTCATCAGTCTTCCTTCAGATTACATCTCTGGTAAGATTCCCGGTGCGCCATTGTGTTTGTCGGGTCACGATGATGTGCCTCTTTTTCGACCACCCTTTTCCGGGCCGGGCCACATCGCAAGCATATGATGAAGTAGCTCACTGTTGAATGAAAGGCTATATATACACCAGCCAGATGGATGGTAAGCTGTATGTGTTGTGCAGCTCGTTTGCTTATTGTCTCTTCAAGACAAGCAAATTGTACACCCCTTTATATGTGGGGTTGAGATCCGGAACCGTCACCCACTGTGGCCTTCTTGCCACCTAAGCAACTCGCCTATTGTGATGAACCCCTTAAAAGGGTATGCAGAAAGGTCGTCAGGATATAACAGAGCAGCGGTCGCTGCTGGCAGCTGGATTGGGATTGAGGTATGCTCTGGCGGAAAGAATGCTACCGAAGGCGAAAGTAACCAGCGCAAGGAGGGCATGGTTTGTGTGTAGGGAGCACCGCTATCAACCGTGCGAATAGTTCCGATAGGACAGTGCGGATAAGCGTGTTGGTGGCTGCCTGCCGTTGCCAGCGATGCAGGCTACCTAGTGACGATAGTTGGTTCCGTGAGAGCGCCCTCCACCGGTAACCGTTGGGTTTTGAGTAAATTTCCGTCCCGTATTTACCTTTTTGCGCAGGTAATGGAAACTGTAAAAGGAAACCATCGGAGCGAAGAATTTGCTTGCCTTCTTACGGTGCCTTGGTATGGTGACGCTGTCAGGTGGAAGGCAGTGTGCGAAAGAGGATGTCAGTCAAGAAGTGGAAGTGGGTATTTGTAAAACTAGCAAATTCCATAACCCACATCAGAGTACGTTAAGCCGAAACGTACGTATGTAGCTCAGACATTGCTAAAGGTCAAAGTGAAACTGTCTGAAGCAATGTTAAATGTGTGTTGTACGACGATGTAGATAGAAGTGTACCATAAGCCATCCACACAAGCGATGGATTCGATGGTTGCTGTCGACAGATCTCCCCCCCCACCCCTCCTCACACCCCCTCCCACCCATTCACAAATACATTCTTTTCTGGCTGACAAGCGTTGGATTTGTTTCTGCAGTTGATTTTGTCGCTGAGAGTTTCTAGCAAGAAACTGCTGAGTTGATTCGGTACTTCAATTGATTCAATATGTGAAACATACTTTTATGTTCAAAGCATTACATACCGTTAAAGTTTTTAGAAAGATAGATTGGATAAATGTATTGCTGTTGATGAGATAAAAGTACATCCATGGCAATAGCTAAGAAATACATTTAATACTGTCTTCAATTCAAACATATTTCCCCTTCAAAGCAAATGTGTTGCTTTGAACACTCGGCAGCCAATATTTTTCCCGGTAGACAATAAATGGTTGGTTGTTTGTTTTGTGTCTTTCATTATCTAAAGCACGTTAAGGGTGGTGTTTTCCGCATTGCCATTTCGGCGCTTGCTCACCATGTCGGCAGCAAAAAGTTCGCACGGGTGTATAAATGTTCCACGAAAAAGCAACGTACGAACAAACTGGGTGCAAACAAGCCAAACAAAATGGAAGAAATAAACCTCGCTCGTATATATATTCACCACACTGGCAACTTCAATCTATCCGTTTTTCCAAACACTTTATCTTCTTTAGCCGTGGCGCACATGCACTTGGCATCATTTGCATTCGCGCTTCGGTTGGGAATAATTTCGGAATTTTTCCCGCGAAGGAACGGTGGCTCCCACTTGTGGCCCACATTGGGTGGGTTTCGCAGTACGTAAGCACATCCACCGATAAGCACACGTTTGCCATTCGTACCGGAATCCGTCGTCCACACCAAAATACGTTGCCCGCGGTAACAGCTAGCGTATGCATCACGCGAGACAACAGGAACTTAGCGATCCACGCGATCCCCTCAAGCCGAACGAATGTCCGACCTGGCTATGGATGCTACTTTGAAAAAAGTAGTAAAAAAACCTCACGCTTCTACAATTCTATGACTGTAGACAAGTGGGTGGGAAAAAAATCACAGGGACGTGCAAAAGCGACACCTACCAACAAACACGGATTGCCCACTCACAAACACACCGGCCGCGAATGGCGGATGGATGCGACCTTGCCCGAGTGCCTGCAAGTTCCTTGCGCCGGGTCGGCAGTCAACGTAACTGTGGCAAATGCACGCGGTTATGACGGAAACCCCGGATACACTCCACTTTTCAGGGCAGATTTCATCCACGCTCTGGGGGTGTGTGTGGGTTTTTTTGTTCACACTTTCCAAAAAACACTTTCCTCCCATCGGCACGATGTATATCTAATTTCACACATTCTTAATCTCGCTGAAGCAATTTATCATTTTGAGCTACAGGCTCCAAGCTTAACGCGTCCTTCACGATCGTTCCGAGTCTACGCTGCTGCTGGTGACGGGATATTCTACCAGCACTACTGCTACTGCTAGCAGGGAGTCCGATACTGATTCCATTCTACCATCATACGGGCACTGTTAGTGCGGGTTTAGAATTTACTGCACACTCAGTGACGTATCGGTGAAAGCTGTCACTGCCACACTCGCGTACTCGCGAAGTAATGCTTCCTGCTGCTGCTGTTACTTCATACGGCTGGAGAATACTGGGAAAATTGTATGCTTTTTCGAAGAAGCATTCAAAACAGACTAGTTGTTCTTCCCCTAAATGACTTCATCAAGGTGCTTTAAATAAAGTAATTGCATTTACAATTTTTTCTATGATTCTATGCTAATTAAAGATTGATCTTTTTGTACAATAGTTTAATAATAACCCGAACGATGAAGAGGTCTCTTGAAGTGTTTCCCCAATTTAATTTGTTGAAATAACGAGGCACAAAAAATATGACAGGTAACATCAAGTATAGGCCTTCTTGTGTTCTCCGTACCTGCTCCAACACGAACACTTTAAGGTATTTAATCATACTTGAGTAATGATCCATTACGTATGTTTATGTGCTTAAAAAACACTTTTTCTAGACCATAAATTACACACCGCCCATTTAGAAAAATTGCAATTACTATCATGGTTATGCTTTGGCAGCTTGTTTAGCAGCAAAGTAGCTCTTTTAGGCGATATTGTGCACCGAAGACAAATTAAATGTTTACTGAAATCCAATAAAAATTGTAACAAACCGACTCAATGTCATCAACCCATGAACATTCTTCTTAGCAAAAACATGGATATGCTAATAATACTAAGGCATCATGTAGAAAAAAATAATCTTAACAGTGTTTTTGCTCTAATTGAATGATGCAAATGAGAATTGCTCTGATGCCTCTGAGTGTATTGGGAACTTAACAGAGTGCAGTTTGGTTTTTCTTATCTACCTTGTTTTTGTCATAACACGTTGCTCTAAACAATACCACGAGCTATCTCGTTGGAAATACGAATGAACTCGATTATTCCAAATCGATGGTTGGTTTTGTGGTTCTAAGTAAATACATCATGCATATTTATTGTAGAGTTCTAAAAACTGAATGCCCCGACACGCGCTGTAAGATTGCGTCAAGATTTATCCTACACAGTACTTAATTAATTAGTGGAGTTTAATATTTACATCCAACAAATGCTTCTCCTTCACGTGGGAAAACTTCAAACAGCATTAGTGCATGGTGAATGATTCGTTAAAGAAATGAGGTTGGCACAATACTTCCACCGCTGCCAACGTGGCAAGCCTTTCTGCTAGGTAGAAAATATACCCGTTGTACCTGGTTGAGCTGGGAAAGCTGCGGGAAGTAAAGCACCATGCACCATGACTCTTGCCATCTCTTGCCATCGCAGCACCCTGTTCATACCACGGGTTTGACCTGTAAGCGGAAAAATATTGAAATGAGAAATGAAAGGTAGTGTTAATTAAATTCACTTCCGCCTCGCAACAACCTCACCGCCGTGGATGCGTGCTGTCCAACGAGCGAATATCGTTTTGCCACCATACCGATAACCGTTCGGTGCACGGGGAACAAGCATACCCACAAAGCATTCGCTACGTTTTTTTTACGGTGGCAGCACGTTAAAGTCAGTACCGCGTCCTTCCATTTACTGCTGGTTGGTGGATGATTTTGCGCGTTTCCCAATACCATCCACCGGTCCGGACCGGGGCGACGGAAACTCATGGCCGCGTTGAACCGGCGTACAATACAATTTATGCAATCAGCATCAATCCTTTGCCGCGAGTCCTAGCGCCGAGCGGCCCTTTCATCTTTGAAAGGCGCGAACACCGGTTAAGCGTTCGGATGGCCCACCACCATCTCGCAAGTGTTACGCCAAAGAAGTGAGAGAAAGTCGTAAAGAAAAAAACTGTTTGCTGACCGTAGGCACCGGTGCGGTGTAGTAATCGGACAACGGGAGGTTTCCTTCTGTGTTGATGCTAAACTTGCTCCGGTATTGCGCGCACCGTGTTTATGCTGTGACTGTGGCCAGACTCCTGAACTTACCGGAGGTTGCGGCTGATACACTCAAGCTATTGGGCAGCAAGGTGTTGGTGGAGGGGTTGAAAGTGGAGTAAACAAATGGGAAATAAAGTAAGGACTTGGAGCACCGACTGGTGCTGCGTAAATCTTTGCACAAACGCACCCTCAAATGCAGCTCGCGGTAAGGCGTAAAGGGTTGCGTGCGTGTGCTGAAAGGAAGGGAATGCAATTTTCTAGCTAAATTAATTACGTAGCTTTCTTTCAAATTGTTTTCCACCAGTACAATGGAATCAAACCTGTGCCAAAGGCAAACGGCAAATATGTTGTGCTTTGTTGCGGATGGAATGCAGCAATATTTCCCAATGGCTTCCCGGTTCCATCTCACGAATGCGGCTCGGCCGGAATGCATAACTGCGTCGACTTTTAAACTGAACGTTTGAGCTACTCCCGAAAGGGGCGTGGGTTATTGAGGTACCAGAGTGGAATGAGGTAGAGTTTTAAGAACGCTTATCAGGGATCGCACTGTTGGGAGAAAATAAATCCATCCTGCGAATCAGACCTCACGGCAGCTTTCGTGGAAGCATTGTAGTTAATTAGAACGGCTAGCTCCATTTGCAATGTTAATATTAAAACAGTAGTTTTGATTGCCTTGGCTTTTTGTCGAAAACGGTGAGCTAGTTAATTAATGTTAAATAAGATATTTTTTTTATTAATGTGTATAAGACTTATTTACCTATCTGGCGCTACAGTCGCTTCGCGGTCTTGAGCTGCTGCAGGAGTCCTCTGAACCGTTCAAGGTCGGGCGGTGTTAATAATGAAGGTGGGTATTTATCATCTTAATGCTGTTTCTTTTATCAGGCTGGGGCATCCGGTGTCACGCTAGTAACATGACCAGTGCACTGAAGCATAGCGAATCTAATATCTAATCTAATGATTAACATAGCTTCTATTATATGAAGTTCTGGAAAAGATGCATCAACGTCATTTAACGATTTAAACTCTGTTTTATAATGGCTCATAAAACGGTGCTTCAGCAACAACGCCAAGCAGCGTAATGGATCACCTGATGCTACCACCTTCAGGAAGTAATGATTCCATTGAAGGAAAACTTTACACCAACATTTGCATTTCTTCTCCTAATTAAACTTCTGCACTTCAGCAGAAGATTCTTCTGCTAACGGTGAGGATGACCCATTTTGTTCGGGTAAAGTACAGAATTGCATCCTATTCAGCGAACCCTTATATCAAACTAACGAAAGCAAAAACGTGGTTGTAAGAGCTATAACTCACCCTCCGGCTTTGCAATAAATGCATCTCTGAAGGTGTTGATTGGATGGGAATAAAAACGGAGAATAATGAACGCAAAATTAATTCAATGTTGCAACTATTCCCCATTTGACAAGAACGCCTTACGTTGCGAAGCACCAAAAAAAAAAAAAACTTTGTGAAAATAAAAACAAATAAATGGTTCGATTACTGCAACAAACAGCATGATGTGGTAAGGCGAGAGGATTTTTCACACGTTCGCGTCCGAACCGAAAGCATCACCCCGGCGCGGGTTCTTAATTATACCGAATTAAGCGTGCAAACACGAAAACGTTAATATGCTGGCGGTTGTTGCACAGTTTGTTAATTACATTTTAATGAATTTGAGAATTAATTTAAGCTAGCAAAACGGCAGGCCAAAAAAAAAAGCCCAACAAGCGGCGTGTTTGCGTTTGCCGATGCACTTTGGGAAACAGATCGTATGGTTAAAAAAATGGTTCATTAAGTAAAATTTTAGTTAAGAGAGCAAAAACGTACAAACAATCCTGAAGTACTCCAGCAGATATAACGGAGGATTGAAGAATAGAAAAAAAAGTCCTATTTCTTTTCGATTTCTTGGTGTCTCTGTAGGTGAAATAATCAAGCAGCAAACAGCGTACAGGGGTTTCGTCTTCAACTAGAGAATTTGGTGTTATTTCTGGATACTGTTGCAGTTGAACTGGAATATTTAGAAGTCGGTTTGATTTTTTTCAAGTCTTGTTTTTTTCTGGAAGATTTACAAGTTATAATCGATTGTCTCCAAAATTCCCTAAAATAATGAACTGGATTGATGATGATACAAATCCCGGAAAATGATCTCCATACCTTCATCGACATATTTTCGAACAACGTGAAAGTACTTACCAATCATTCCAATTTTTTACTGATCATTCCAATTCCTGTAGGATTAACTCTGTACAGTACTAGCTATCATTCATTAATTTAATTGAGCTAGTAAATGATTATCATAGTATTTGGAAATAATATTTTCTCAGTTATGGGTACATTTCTCATCCGTAACATTATACAACTGATTTTTCACCTCTTCCAGAAAGACTATAACAATCGATTACAGCAGCTTTTGGTTTGCTTTCGTCGTACAGGAGCAAAAAGTTTGTACATGAGCCCCACAAAGCATTTTTGTTCTCCTGTTGTTGTCTTTACCCAAGCGATCTCAATGCAGTAACGATACTTAATCCTATTTTTATGACCATAGATAGCACATCCAAGGGTAGACACTATTGCGCTATTGTTCCCTAGGAACGGCATTATCCTAAAAGCGCAACTCCTATCGCGCTACAAAACGGGCAAATGAAGGGAAGACAAACAAAAAACAAATGCTAAAGAAACCAACAAACCACCCCTAGAATGGGCTGGCTTGAGGAACGGCAGCCAAGAATGGTAATGAAACGGTAGAAATAAAACGCTGCTTCAAACCAAACAAACCGCTCGGAACGGCCACATCCGGATGGTTCGCTGTTTATTTGCTCATTTACTCGCGTATTTTCTTCGCTGTTCCATTTTCTTGCCATTTTTTTGGTGGGGTTGGCGCTAGTAGCTATCCTATCGCCCAGCGTTCATTTCCTCACCAATTTGGTGCCGTTTTCGCGCGCAGAAACCAATTAAGAAACGCAAATAAATGTTTTTTTTTGTGTGTCTATGTGTGTTCCCCCATTGAAGAAACTTTGAATATTTATGTTCCGTACGAGAAATGTGTGTGAATCAACGAGCAAGACAACAACAAAATCCCCCCTCCAACGCCAAAGCAACGTAACCCACAGCACATGGCGACGATTGCTCAATCTTTCTGAGGCTATGTTGGTGAAGCTCTTTTTTGCGATAGGGATAAACATCGTAACATCGTACCTACGGAACATACCAACATTTTCGGCTTCCGATTGGGCACGATATGGGTAGGGCAATGCGTATCTCTCCTCATGGCTGTAAACGACCCATCAACCCAAAACTTGGCTGGAGGCGCAAGACAGCGGAACCTCACGGACGCGATGCGGCAGTGTAGCGGCAAGTGCAAATCCTGACCGCCCCGTTTTCGTGAGCCCCTACATCGTTAGCGGCATTTTATCAGTACCCGAACTGTCAGTGGTTATTAACGAACTTTATGATGACATCGATAAAGTTCATCTTCCATCCGCTTATCGAAACCATCGGGTGCTGCCTGATAAGCGGAATGTGTCGTCGGGAGCCTTGTCGAAATATGAGGAACTACTGCGGAAATGCCTTTTATGATGCTCGTTGGCGTAGATTAATGTAGCGGTTGCTATATGCGGCAATCGATGGCCGTAGCGGGATGGCACTTGTGTTGCATCGCTCGATACCACATCCTGACTGGTTATTGCTTGTCAAGGTTTCATTTTTCATGTAATGAAACCTTGGTGAAGTAGTGCAAAAAAAAGGCTGTTGCGGTTGCAAATTAGCCCATTGAAGTAGTTCTTGAAGTAGTAGGAGGAATCGATCGTATTCGGAGAATTATTCTGCAATATAAAAGAAAGAGAACGGTGAAAATCATTCACAGTAAAATCCAAACCAAATTAAAAATTAAACCCTTAATGGGTTCATTCTTCCCATGTAGCGCCACTCTCGATTAAAACTCGTATCGTTATTCTAACACCAGAATCGAGCGTACATTCGTCCATTCCCAAGTGAGTTCCCAGTATCATTTCAACTTTGCATCAATCCAATATCTCCCGGCGATTGGAGACTGTGCGCTCGACTGTTACGTTTGCGTATAGCCAATTGCACGATTAGAGGACAGGGAACTCATTCTTGGATATGCGCTTGGTTGCACTCATCGCTATATGACGCTTAATTTCCTGGAATTTTTCATCAATCCTCGATCTTGACGGTGCATATCCTCATCGACGCTTACGCCGTTCAGCTATAGCGAACGGCGAGGAAACCATCGACTGTGTTTCCCACGTGCAATCCCTTCACGGTGCTGCCCACGTACTACATGTGACCCGATTTCATCACGCTGCTTCCACCAATGCAACGTCAAATTACGCATGATTTACATATCGCCTGGGACATCAATATAATAAAGTTCGATTGGATATATCGAAGATTGAGGGAGAAAATTGAAAAAGTTTTCCCACTCAGCTCGTTGCATCCTTCACCATCCGTTCTGTAAGCGGGTTGTACATGGTTTTGCTTGCAGCGCTACTAACGACTGTCGAGTAGCTGTTTGGTGCGCTCGACCATGGCACAATGGCTGCTGGTGGCAGTTGGGTGAGCGTATTGCCGGGCATGGCCTGGTACACTTCGAAACGTTCGCAGCACCCCGAGGTGCATAACTTTTCAGCTTCCGTCGCATTGCCCGATGCAAATTTATGTGTGCTCCAGTTGCTGTTCCGACCGTGTATGCGGTCATCATGCGCATGTGGACACATGACGATACACTGCCTGCCTGCCTAGCAGCCATCCAGGTGGACAGCAGTGAAAAGCTGTGCAAAGTGATAGAGAAGCTTATCTGGAAAGCATTTTCACATTCGGGAATGGTTGATGCCGTCTCCTGAGAACGTAGCTATGGTTGATTCGTCTGTTAAGTCCCATCAGTTCTTATGCTCAGGCGTAGATTTTTTATCGGGCAAAAAGTAAACACAACTGAATATTCGCTGAAATAATTAAAAATCTTCATGAGAGTTAAAAACGTATTAGCAACTTTGCATATGTCTGCCAAATGCAATATAATCTTCTTCAACAATCCATTAGCTTTACGTTCATAAGCATTATCAGCATTGTAGATTCTTTCATTTCCCATCATGTTACTAAGCATCTTACGTATTGCTTCCATTATGCTCCGTGCCACAGTTGCATCTCGAACTGTTTCAGTCTCTTGTGATTAATATCTGTTCATCATACTCGTAACATGTTCCTTACCATCTCGTCCATTAGGTGCGAGTATCTCACGAGGCTTACGGGCACGTTCAATGTTGCATTACAGATAAACCATCGTCCATGGAGGCTTCTCAAGTGATTCCTTCTATAGCTAATGTGAAAAAAACTTTCTTGTACATTACAAACGCTCTTTGTGTATTATGCTGCCTTTATTAAGAATGCATTTTAATAAATATTGTAACTTTGCATAATTGTTTTTAATCAATCCCTGGATGGTTTGATGTCGGATGTGAAAGTAATAGTAATGACAATCGTTTTAGTGAGTTTGTTGAAGCAGTGAAAACTTTCACGTGTAAACTGAGCATCTCGGCATTTCCTAACGACGTTTGATGATTCTTACACATTGTAAGTAGAAACGTTGACCACAAAAACACCAAAACGTTTTGCCATGAATCGGTGTCTACGGCATGCTGAACATCTTTTTCTCTCTACACACATACACACCTTTCTACACAGACCGCTTCCAAACTCCCCGGGCCGTAAAGCGTACATGGTGGTAATGAGAACAGACAGTACCGGCTTGTGAGGTCTTCGCTGCTGAGCAGCACGTAAGATTAAGCCATAAAGTTTAAACCACCATTCGCCTACAGTGCCGACAAACCCTCCCACCCCAAACCATATGACACGAGCCCGATTGTGGTCGGCAATGGCAAACCTTGGCGCCAATCCACACATCTTAGCCACAACGCACCGAACGGCGGTGGGGAAGAATGGTACAAAATCAAGGAACAGGCAGAAGAAAATGGAAGCGAACAGGATCATGGCTTTTTTTGCGGCCTCGTGTCTCAAGGACGCAACGCAAATATGGAGTGTTGGGGACCGTGGAGCTCAAAATGGATAATTCGAAATTCCCAGCAAGCTTTGAAGGGGCAAAGTCAGGAGATACGGTCAGGAGGCCCGGGAAAGTGAATCCGGCCGCTATAAGCCCGGTCGAAGGATACAACAACCGGTGGGAAGAAAATTGAAAAGATAAAACACCACACTGAAGTGCGAAAAGACTCGTGCGCCGGATACGCCGCCCCGGGACCTGATGGAAGGATTTACCTGGGTTATGGGGCAGCGGTGAAGTTGCACTGGCGGCGCAGGAGATGAAAGCGAATCTTGACTGTATGCAGGATTTTTCTGTATATGGCAGACTGTGCAAAGCGACCACCCACCCAACACGCCGTTGGAGTGAGAATAAGCCGTGCTTCTTGAGGCTTATGTGCCGTCTCCTCTCAGATGTGTGCTGACACCCGATGCGATCTCTCCCGGGGAAGCACTGGAAAAGCTGGAAAGCCACGAAAGACACAACGAGTCAGATGGTTTCCAACGAAGGAATAATGGTTGGTTTTGCCCTGCCCCAACCACCGTCGGGCCGTGCACGCGAAGGCGCTGGTGTCAAGGATCGGACGCACCGCAACGACCACCGCCAGTGATCCGTAGCATTTGCCGTACGGCCATGGAAGCAAACGCCACACCGAAGCAAGTCCTACAAAACGCAAAACTCGGGCATCGAGTACAATCGGCATTATAAGAAGTCACAGCTCGAGCCACCCTGTGCACGGCAACAAAAAAATTGAACTGCTGGTGAGGCTGTTCGGCGCCAACATATCGCCTTCAAGGATGATCGAGACCATGGAGCACTGCCACTGGGCTACGATGAAAGAGCAAACCGAAGGTGACATTTTTAGTTTTCGTAATCCTCCGTCGTTAGGGGGTTTTTGTCCGGTGGCTTCGCTCCGTTGTCTCTTCGAAGGGGGGGAAAAAACCCCACCGTTGAGTTCGTTTCAACGGGCATTTTTTTCTGTGTCCCTTACTTTTCATTTGTTTCGGTGTAGCTTTCGCGGTGAGTTGGAAGAGTGTTTTCGAGTGAAGCACTGTGAAGCACTCCGCACACACCGTGCACCATCTATCGAGTGGATTTCGTCCACTTCTTTAGTGCGCGGCAGCACGAACAATCTCTCGGCTGTCTTGTTTCTACGCCACGTTTTTACGATCTCGCTGTCCTTTTTTCCGGTTTCAAGTTCACAGCCACCATCGACCACGACCACCATCTTGACGTCAGTACAGATTAGACGAGTTTTCCTTGCGCTGTGGTTCATTTCGAGGTTGTTTATGCAATTCTTCTCGTGCCATTATCCCGTTCAAGCATTGTCGCCCACCCGGCTGACCACCCGGCACGGGTGCGGTCCGCAAACAGCAACAAAACAACACCTTGAAAAAGAGAGACACTTTAACCAAGGTTGCTAGATTTTATTGTTGTGCATGGACTCGCTCGAAGGGGATGCTATTTTGCTGCAGATGGTACATATAAAAAAGGAGTTACATAAACAACGTTTTTGCTGCAAACGTAACTGATCTGTTAACAACGATTTAACGTTTCATAAATAGTTAACGAGCAAAGCATACAATCAGCCGTTTTGGTAATGTAACCAACCACGTTGTTAGTTTGTTTCTGACTGATGTTATAAGCAGTATAATTGTCAGTAGCTATTTCATCATTAAGGTTTTTTTTTACTGTCAACCTTAGTTCTTTGAACTATTGACCCTGTTGGAACGTGCAACATGAGCAGCAGACGGATTTTTATGTCAGAAATCTATTTCAAAAGCAACAGTTAATTAACATCAAAGCAAACAAAATGTCACTTCTAGAATTATTTGCAAATGTACACCAACCACAGAATACCAGTTGTAGTTGACTGAAAAATGTATTCAGTGAAACTCAGATTTGAAACGGAATCAATTTTCAGATCCTGTGCAAACATTACATATCCAATTGTTATACTTTGCAGCTTTTCAAAATGTATACTTCATGTAGAGTAAAGTTGCCAAATGCCCAAAAAAATCGACTGCTTAATCATTTGGTTCCTCTGCGCATAGATAAAGATCTCCTAAGTACCGGGCTCATTTTTCACGGGTACAATAAAATCACATTTTATAGCATCCAGGGTATCGTTTTGTTTGTCTTTTTTTGTCCCTCTCTCCTATCCGTATTGATTTTGTTACGTTTTGTTTCTATAATAGTTTTCATCAATGTCCATTTTCATCGGCCCTTCGTTTGTCATTCGTACTGCGTTACACGGGACGGGATGTGCCGGGCAATAAATCAATCAGGTGTGACAGATTTATTGAACCATACGAACGGGGACGAATTGGTCCGGGAAAATTAAACAAACGCACCCGAGAAAACCCGGTGTCCCAGGGAAGCGGAACAACAAACGCTCCCGAATTCTGATTCTACTGTGTTTGGAGCTGATGCGGTGCTTAGCGTAGGGCAGGGAAAGCCAAAGAATTGGTCTGGTGTGCTGGAAACAACGAAAGGAGATGAAACGCAACGAAAATTTTCACGTGCTTTTTTGTGTCCAAGCAACCCAACGGACATGACGTACGGTGGATGATGATGATCGAATAATGAAATTTACGAAATGGAGGCGCATGGTGTGTTTCAGTTCGCAGCACATGAAACATTGCTCACGGTAACAAAGCGAACCGAACCCTAACAGAGCAGGTTGGAACAAAAAGTAATCCATCTAATGGTCACAATTGAGCAGCCCAATCTGCAAACCTCTGCTTTTGTTGCTAATTCCGTTTAGGTTTATATAATTCGTCCAATCCATGGTCCGGATTTCCGCCCCGCCGTTTTACCACGGTTGTCGCATGATGGTAAAGTCTTCATTAAAAACTGTGATGGTTGCTTATGTTTGGGATGATGTTTGTTTCTCAGCTCCCAAAGTCTCGAAACAAAGAAATGTCCCATTCCTGTGATAAGCATCGTGTAGCAACATTGTGCCAGGTGAGTGAGGAAAATCACCGATATTGGAAACACAGCGAGACACACCGGAACCGGAACGAAATCCGCAAGCTGTGACAAAGAGAAAGGTTGCCGTAATTTGATGGCAAGAAGTTTGGGTTGTGAAAACAAAAAAATGAACGAAACAGAAACGGACATGGGCACATAATCAAAGTGAAAAGTTCATTCGCGATGACAAAGACACCCCGAACCCAACGTCGTTTCGCTGTGACCTGCATTTTAATTTTCAATTTCAACCTGTACTAGACAAATGAAAGCAAAAGCGTTTCGGGATGATTTGACTTAAAGTCAAGCAGCAAGATGTTGTTCAACATTTTACTTACAAAAATTAAAGCAGCATTTTAAATTTTATTCCAACTTAGGCATTCATTCGATTATTCGGATTACAAACAAAGACTTAAATTCCTATTTAACGATGGGCTTCGAAAAACTCTGTTCTATTTCGGTTGGTAGTTAAGACAAACACAGTCAAATTTGGTACCTTTCGACCATAACACATTCATATATTATTCCTTTGTTTCCGTTCCAACCATTCATGACACATTCATGCACCGATTCCGCATTCCTGCACATTTATGCATAGTTTATTAATGAATATTTTACCCAACTCACTGGGGAATACCCTCGATTTTATGGGACAAAATTGTAAAGCTGCTTTCAAGTCGCTTTTTTTAGGCTTGCGTTGCTTGTTATAAAATTGTACTAATTTTAAAAGTCAAACAACAAGATTATTTGATTGATTGTCAAGTTTTTCGAACACAATACGTTTGAAAAGTATCGGATAAATATTGTGATTTAAAATAAAAGGATAAATATCTAAAGGTCCGTATTTTTTAAAAATATTTGTACTCTTTACCTTGCAGGTGTTTGACCAAAAACATTTAACACGTTAACTTAACTTTGTTGACTTTGTCATCTGGATTATAAAAAAACCCCCAATAAACCTTTTTGCGTATGATCACCTTGGACCGGTGGTATACCGAATGCCTCTAGTGCAACCAACTACAATATTTTTATTTTTTCAATCTCTGACAAAAACTATAACAAAGTTGTAAATGACTACTGAAGCGAATAAATTGTAATGGAAAACCGGAAAGTAAAGGTGATTTTTTACACCGTTCATCGTTTTTTTTGTTTGTCTTGCTACCGTGCATTAACCATTTCGAACGCTATTTATCTATCCTGTAGCAGTTTTCACCAATCTTCTCGAGGACCGCTTGCTTTCATTACGCTTTCTTTACGTTACTTTGTTTGCTGGAACCTTTCGCACATGCGACCCCTTTTTTAACGACCGTCTGCCGTAACCGTACCGGGGACCAAAAATACGTGTCGTAAATACGGCTAATTAAATGAAATTCGATTTTTCACGTTTCATTTTACGTTCCGCCAGTTTTCATTTCGACCGCGGCGGTACGATTGGCTCGCGAGACCTTTTGAATTAATGTGTCATTAACGTTTCGAAGTTGGTCCGCCCCGGGGAGAAAATTGAAAGCCTACTATGAAAGCTGGCCTTAACAAAAACAACAAAACATCAATTCAGTACCGGCGGCGTGTAACTCACCGTACAGGTGATGGAAACGCATTCCCATCCGTGTTCGAAACGGAAAGCAACATGGAACAAGTCGACAAAAAAGCGATAAACAATATTGCGTGCGAAGGCAAAACAGAAGCCTAAATGAATGGCATTCTGTTCAGCTGATATTAATGTAAAATTTCATTTTAATATGTGTCGCGGCAGGATGCGATGGGGAACGTATTGAAACATTGTGCACAAAAGGCGTCCATGTGAGTAAGAAATGGAATGGATTTATGTTGGCCCAAAAGGAAAGCAACATAAATGTTTCACTGTGCCAATGACAATCAATGGGATGGAAATGAATGTGTGATTGATTTGAGCACAAACCGTATCCTAATTGCAATTAAGGGAAGAACAGAATCAGCAATCCGAAAGAATCATTCCATGGATTGAGCTTTTTTTTTTTGCTGGAATGGAGTTGGCGGAAAAATCATATCATGTACGTGTACCCAAATCCTTTAAAAGCCTTTCTACCTGAAAGGATTGTTATTATCGCTTGGAATTACCAGTGTTATAAAAATCTACTAGATAGGGAATACTCAACTAAACCCGCTCTATTATTCCAAACCGTCCATTTCTGGGGATTTTCAAAGAATTTTAGTTTAATACCTAATATTAATCTGCTTTTTTCATTTTAAATGCACTCTTGCTAGCGATGAAAATGTTTCCTTTTCTGTTACTAATCAAATTCATGCGTACAAAGCCGAAATTCATACAAAAGTACACGGCAACACATAATGCGCATTATGTATTGAACGTGTGCAAGTTGTTACAATTTCCCGAATGTTTCTGCTGTGTTTCGGAAAAAATATGCCACTTCAAATCTGTTTTGTCTTCGCTGTCCATTCAATCAATGACAATGAAAGGCCAGCAGCCTGAACCGCTTTGATGTGGTTATGCACACGTTGCATGAAGTGAATTTAATTGAATACTTTATCTATTGTTGAACGGAACTCGATTTGACTCATTTGGCTCATTCCAGGTCATACTCGTTAGCTCGTTTCTCTTCGTTTTCGCTTGCTTTATAGCCAACACTTGGTGGAGATTGTTGTTGTTTGTTTATTTTATTTCTGCTGTGCTGTTCTCCTTCCAATTGCACGCTAATAATGCTCACCTTTCAGTCGTGGTTACGATCGCCAAGCCGGGGCCGGGACATTGTTTTGCGTCGGTTTTGGGTTGCGAATTTCCGCTTTCCTGTTAACGCTTGGCATCCTGTCCGAATCCACCTGTGTGCCTGTCCGATTCCCTCTGTCCAGCGAAGAAACGCTGCAAATAAATAAATCATTCATGTGTGCGGAAACACACGCACACCACCATCACCCGCGCGCACATTGAACGGTATCGCACACCAGCGCGGCATAACGTGTGATTTTATCCATTTATTCAAATTAATTTATTTAATTTACGGTTTTTAAACAGTTTTGTTCGAGCTTCGGATGTAGTTTTTGTTTGCCAAGCGTACGGAACGTTCTGGACAGGCAATAAGTGGATTATCTGATATGTTTTCTCTGCCTTTACCGGGTTATAGTTGTGTGTGTGCTTTCCACTTCCGGAAATGCACATTTCGCCACACAGTGAGTGTCATCGTGGATAAAAAGTGCTATGACCGCTCGGAGATTAATAAAGTAAAATGAATGAGTACTCATGGGTGAAGCAAACATATCGCAACTGTCATCACAAACTGGTCAAAACGCAACGAACCGCAAAACAATTCACTGCTTCATGTTTTATAAATTTATCTATTTTATTTACAACTGCAATTTATAATCATATGTTTGCACACACTGTACTGTGCTTAAGATTCATTTTCCTGCCCGACTTTGAAAACAGTGTCCCCGAAACGGCCTCGATTGCACCAATTTACACCGCTCAACCATAACATGCTGCATTGTTTCTGTAACTAATCGGTCGATATTACCTATGGTAGGACTTTTCATACTCTAACCCCCGTTTCTTTCCCCGTTTTGGCCCTTCCGTAGACGTCATTGTGACTGTCGGGCCGGGTCCTACAATTTAAATTGTGTAGCGCACTTTAGACCTCATGTATTGATATATTAATATCTAGGTAATAAAGAATCCAACTTTTGATTTTGTGGTTTTTACTTTTTCTCCTTCCGGGTCGCATTTTTATTCCACCCACGGTAGTGATTTCCTTTTCTATCGTTCATTCGGCTAATTTGTGAGATTTTGTATCGTTTGGTACGTAATATTACATATTTACAGCTTAACGGCGCCTGGAACTGGTTTGACAGATTGTGTAGGTTTAGCAAGACATGCACACGTATGTTAGCCTTGGTTAGAAGACCGTATAATATGAATGGCCGCTAACCACCAGCCGTCGATCTCACGGCGCAAACGTTCAAGGCAATTGACCTAATTGAAAGGATTGAGCTGCTTTTGATTTTAACTTTGATTTTGCATGCTGTGTGTGCTCGCTGCTTACCGTGATTTGCCAGAATCATAACGTAGTGATAATCTTCCAGAAAAGCTATCTTTTAGAAGAAGTCTTTTAAACTTGCCAATGCTGAGCGCCATTCATGTCCCAATGGAAGAAGAGAGAAAATCATGAAGAGATTCGTGGAGATTTGTGCAGCATGTTGCTTTTATTGCTGGCATACTTTAAGTGACCCTGATATGGAAATCCATTTTAATGTGCCACGCCTTGTTAAGACAAAAGCTTTAAATGAGCTATGCTCATGCTGTACTTGTTTAACAATGAAGAGCCCTTAGTCACATGAATAACTGTACATGTCCTTGAAAAACACTGTGGGAAGATTTGCAAACACCGAAAATCGCATTCAGTTATTGAAACAGATCGGAAAGGGTTTAATGCAAGTTGTCAAAAATTCCAATATGTTTGTATGAAACTGTTTCACTCCAGAAAGGAAAATTAAAATAATAACACAGGGTATTCTAACTCAAGTTTTAAAGTTGAAGGCATTGCTAGGTTGCGTACAAGTGCATCAAGAATATGATGGGGAAGTTCCGAAAGCGTTGCCACTTTCGGAAACTTTTAGAAACTGATATCGATTATGTTCTCAGTCTGATCTAATAAAACACTGAAAGCTTTATACATAATCATTTTTTTCTTGTTAAAAAGTTTGACGAAGAGGGATAGAATTTCACATCTACATCAACATTGTTCACTTCACCTTAAAAATAATCTGAAAATCGCTCTGACTTTGGCACTTGAAGTCGAAACGGCGTCTTGAAAGTCTTGAAATTGATTAATAACTAACCGTGCTGTTTCATTAATTATTATGCTAAACAATCATTCCATCGCCACTTTATTGAGTGACGTGAAATGAGTGTAAATTTGCATCTAAAACCAATGCTTAAAATGAAATTGAACCCAGCACTATGCATAATACAAAAATAATTAAAAATGTACATCGAACATATTTCATAACGTGAATAATTTGATTCCAAATGATATTGAAAGGGAATAAAAAGTAAGTAAAAATAAAAGAAATTAAGCAAGAAAGAGTGCAGATTTAAAAATGAAGTATGAAAAAGCTTTAAAATAAATAATGTAACACAAAACCAACAAACAACTACAACATCAACTCAGTTTAGCACGTTACAAATAAAAGTAAGCAAAAATAAAGCATACTGGCGAGAAACAGTTTTCCGTACGTGAAAATCCAATTTCCTTCACCCAAGGGTACGTACGGTTACGTACAACGAGCGGGAAAAGAGAGAGCGAGAGACAAAGAAAGAAAACATCTATCATCGATTGTGTTGACAGCTGTAACGGGCAAGAAGCTCACACGAAGCGAGCTTCATATCATACACCCACAAGATAGTGGCTTCCTGCGACACTGCGCGAAACGTTTTCCAATACGGAAACAACAACAGCACAACAGCAAAAAAGCGACACAAATATTTCGCCATTTTTAACGTCATCAATCACTGTCGTGGCGCACCGGTATGCACTGGTGTGTTACCGCGTCGTTATGCAACCGGAAAGGCTTCCCAGGGAGAGAAAGAGAACGAGAGAGAGTGAGAGTGTGTGTGTGTCATGGGAAATGGACGACACATCGCTGGATGGAAAGATAGCACAACTACTGGCGATAAGGCGCAATTCCTAAGGTGCTCGTGTCCTAGGAAAAGAAAAACGGTAACACGAGAATCACCTCTGAGACGCGCTTATCCAATTCATCGAAAACGGAGCAAGGGTGGCCCCGGGCGGGACAGAAACCAACATGGGAACAGGAGCGGCGCACATACAGGCGACGTTCGTTGCAACTCGGTCACATTGCTTTTCACACTGCCTCAGTGTGGTTGTCTCACTAGAAACATCCCCATATCGCGTTTGGCAATCGTTTTCCTTCCCAGTCAGTTCTCATTTCACTTGTTTACTGGGTTTTATTATTCGCTAGCTAGTGTGTTGCGGGAACTAATACCTCTTAATTGCATGTGGAATTGGTTTCTTATGTATTTGCGTGTGTGTGTTTTGGTTGTGCCGCGTGTTTGTTTACAGGTGTAATTTTGCTTTCTTTTCCGTCTCTAAATTTAGTTTTTCAAAGTTTGTTTTGTTTAATGATCATCTTTCGCTTATGTTTTATAGATCCCTAATGCATCCTTTACTTTGCCAAACCCGAATGAATGAAGTATTTTTTGGCTATTTTTGATGGATCTCTGTGTTTGTGTATGTGTGATGTGGGGAGAGTTGGAACTGACACCAAAGTTTTCCTACGGTCACTTGAGCCAGTTTGTCTTTGTACACTATTTACAGGCCGAATCCGTCGTAAGGATAGGGTCGATTGCATTAAGTTGCATTTGAAAAAAGCTCACTAGTGTGTGTGTGGGTGTCTGTGGATTTGTGTTTCTTTTGTTGTGTCCCCCATTTTGTCCATCCCCATGCTGCTGCCAGGACGCACTACGTCCGAGCGTCCGTTTTGTACGACTTTGCCAGCTGGTTCTGTTCACTCGTTCGATTCCACACTACAGCGCCCCACGGTACCTACCTTCTCACAACACGAACTCGACTACTATTCACAGCGTACTCATATCACAAAATGATACAACGGTTCTAGCAAACGAAAATGCACCCACGCCATCTGTGTGCTGCAGCCTGCAGTCGACTGTTTGGTCTTCGCTCCAGCGGTAATGGTGACTTCCATTGGAAGCAAACCCTCTGGACTTAATTAGGTTGACAATGCACCGCCGCTGGCTGTTTCGTCTGCCAGCGGTGCTAGTGGCATCGCCTGTCGAACGTTACCCTTTCGCGTGAGAAACGGAGCCGCGGCACATTCTCACAGGGCCGTATCACCGACCCTGTGAGACTCCTATAGTCATACGGTGCTTTCGCGTTTCATCATGAGGGGCGTATCGGCGGACACTTCGTCCTCGGGCAGCCCGATGCACACCCGTGTCCGGGCCGTCGGTCCGAGATGCTGCATTGCGATGGCCGACGGTGGCGGTGGGGCCGGCGAGCCCTGGTTGCTGGTGACGGAGATGGCCGTTATGTTGCGGACACCCGCGATCGTACCACCGTACGATGGCCAGTGGTGCGCGTTGGGTGGCATCGCAATGCCCGGGCCGGGCCCGCTGACGGCCGTCACCGGATGCCGCGGCAGCGTGCAGGTCGTGTGGGATGCCGTCGTGAAGGTCGACGGCATGTGGCACATCGACACGTTCGTGATGGAGTTGGAGGCCTGCGGTGCACCGTTACGGAGCGTGCAGTAACCAAGGGTGGAGGAATGGTTGGCATGCAGTGCGGCCGCCATTGACGAACCGATGAAGTTTTGATTCGGTGCGGTGGTCGTCAGTAGCAACCTGCTCGGACTGCTTGTGTCAATGGTCGATATGTGTTGTCTTCGTTTGATGAACTCCATCTAGGGATGGGAATGTTAACATTAGAACGTATTTTTGAAAAGTTTTATGATAATTGTTTAAACAATATTGAATTTTTAAAACAGTATTTAAATTTAAACGAGCCCAGCATTGCCTTCAACTCTTCTATTTTATCGCAAGAACTCTGTAAGCGGTATTTTAAGAGTAATTTATTTGCCGTTGAAACCTTATACTGAATCCATGTGTGCAAAGAAGAGCCACAAAAATAAAAAAACGTTTTTATTTTAGTCTCATAATTTGATAATTTGCGTTGCCTTTGAGTGCATGTGGTAAAGAAATGGTTCCGACTTTGCTAGCTGAAATAAAAAATCCTGCATTATGTCCTACTTTACCACTTAAATCTGATAAAACAACTTTTGGTTGTTCGGATAGAAGACTTTTCCCGAGTCAAAAGCCAAAATACGGGTCCGAAATATACAAAATGTCATTCAGTAGCGGTTTTGTCCTGTATCTCGATCTCTATTTTACGACTTTGCACACGATCCAATGACGATCATACGATCTAGTTCGTTTCATCCCTAGCAACGTTATACTAAAGAAGGGTTCTCGCTTTGATGTGATTTCAATTTATGCACCGGTCCAACATTGAAAACAATCACATGCATCTCAAGCACACACTAACCTGATCATCTGAATCGATTGTGTCCGGAATAACGTCCGGGTTTTTCTCGTCACTCTCGTTACCATCGTACTCCTTGCTGGCGACGCTTTTATCGCTCGGTCCGGGCGATGATGTCCGCACGGTCGTACTCTGGGCCGTCTCCTTGTTCCGTCGGCCACCCGCCCCGCACGGGAACTTCAGTGCCAGCACGATGGCACAGCTGCCAATAAGTACGGCCGCCGCCAACCCGATAGCAATCGACAGGGTAGGCGTGAGCGGTAGCGGCGATCGGGGACGCTCCACTGCAACGAGATGGGAACACGAGAGCGAGACAAAATGAGTGTAATCCTACAGGTTCGCCGTGAACGGTCGTCCCAGGAACCGTACCCTTCTCCGAGTCCTTCATCTGCTTCTCCGGCAGTCGCTGGGTGGCGGCACTCATGACGTACGGTTCCGAGCGGCCCTTCGAGTTGAACGCGTACACGGCCAGCTGGTAGATGGCGCTCGGGTGTAGATTTGGCACCGTGAACCGTGGCACGGGCGAGGTGTTGTTGAAGCGCATCTCTTGCGAGTGGCTGTCGCGCAGCTCGAGAAAGAAGGATTGCGCTAACCCACCATTGAATCCTTCATAGCAACGAACCGCCAACGACGTCATGGACACGTTCGCCACCGTACAGTTGTGTACTTGATCCGGCCGACCTAAGGATGTGAGAATGGAACGCGTGTGAGAGAGAGAAAGAGAAGAAAAAAAAAGGAAGGAAAGGGAAACAATGTAAGCGTTGCAATAGAAAAGGTATCATCCGTGTATTGTGCACCGAACGGTGAACCCAATTCCGAACTTCAATGGCCTAGCGTGCTGTGGCGAACGAGTTGTGCTTCCACGTGGCAGATAGGAACTTATTGCTTGTCCGGTGCACATGAGAAGCTCAGCTGGGTGAATAAAAATGGACGCTTCGTATCTATCCGTCCACGACCGTGGTAATAAAAAAGTGCACTTCCAATTAGGACCCTTCGGTCCTTTCGACTGCTGCACAGCTGACGATCAGCGTTCGATAAACCAGCCAGGTGATGAAATGATTTTTCTTTGTGTGTGGACAAGAATGGAAGGCAAAGATATATGGCACAATAAAAAAAGCTGGAGAAAACATTCTTTTATTCCCGAGATTCGGGCAAAGGGTAGGATACACCACTCGTCCATAGGAGTGGTAGAGAGTAATTGGTTGTTTGTTGGCTCCGCAAACAGCTTTCCGAAGACGGATGGGAAGGTACGGGTCGCGAACATACGTGATGGTCCACTGTACGTGCACTTTTTTATATGCTCGCGTCGCACCAAAGTAAGAAAAATAAGATTTACTTTCCAACAGCACCGCTGCATCTCAGTGTTGTGCCACTGAGCTGCAGTTTCGTTCTTTCTTCCAGCTAATGCTGCAGCTGTCCGCACTTCCACGACCTCGGTCGATGTTGATGAAAAGTGATTCCTAAATAGCTGCCAATGGTACTCGACACTTACTCGGCCCGGGCGTTGTGGAATTGTGTGCGCTTAGAGGTTTTTTTCTCATCCCCCTTTTCTTTTTCTCTCTCTTGTTGTTATTCCGTGCCTCAAACCAGTTTTGAAGGAGCACTGAAAAGTTGCACTTGCACTTACGACATACGGTGGCGCTGGTCGCTTACACCCCAATTCCGCAACTCTCAAAGGGAAAGACGAAAATTCGGAAAACGTCCTTCCGCAGAGAATTTTCCCCCAAAAACGTGGTGCCAAACAACAACTTCCAGCGCAAACAAACTAACATCAAACTTCAGTAAACTTGCGACAAAAAAAAAAGAAAGGTGGCACACTCCACTGCGCCACCTCAGGAGGGTAAATTCGGAGAACTCCTCCACTATTCCCATTTACTCGTTTAAACCTTGCTTTGTGTGTATGTGTGTGTGTGTGGGTTATTTTTTGCGTCGTTCTTTTGCTCCTCTTCACCTACTAAAAGACCACAAACAAACCTCGAAATGAACCTCTCGTTGAAAATTTGCCAAAGTCACCACAAAAACATAATAGTGCTGACGATGCTGCCGCTTATTCGCAGGTTATGCCAAGATTGGGTTGCTTCTGCTTCGCGTTACCGAATTAAACTTCCAGCACCGGAGCGGGTCCTTGCTGGATGGGAAACTGGGACCGGATTGGGCGGTGGCTGTGCTGAAATGTTTGTTTGTGCCCGAATGCACAGCTGCTCTGGTGCAGGTGGTAGCGTTTACAGTGACGTTGGCGCTACTTTACCAGATCCATTTAAATGCGGTATTTAGCCAAGGTAATCACAGTACTACGGTGGCCGTAAGGTTCACCGCCATTAGGTTGGATTGAACGGGCCATAGAAAGCGTGCCGGAAAGAAACGTTGGTGATGATAACATAATGATGTGCTGCATTCTTACGTGAGCTACTGGGCACATCATTTGCAGCTAGTTGTGTGAATTTTGTGGCAATTGTGTACTTCAACGTGTTTGCAAGAAGCTTTAAAGATTCATTACAAAACTTATGCAGTGACGGCTAAGAATTGAAGAGAATTTTTAAATTTTTAGCTCCGAAATGACATTCTAAGGGGCAAGTCGAGTTTCAAGAATATTCTACATTACTCAAATTACTTATCTTAAAACGTAAGCCTTAGTCATAAAGGCTTCATAGTCATATTATCTATGAATAATAAATATTAAGACATAATTACTTACGATTTTCAACTGCAAATTAGTAATGTGCAAATTAGGTACGATATTATCCCAACTATCTACCCCTAATTCCATCGCACAGTGCTTCCTTTCTGCTATCTTCCTGTTGATTGTTTTACCTTTATCCTACTATTTTTCAACAAAATCCGAACAATTATAAACTAGTGTATTCACAACACATTAACCAGCGCTTCTTATTGTGCTATCCCTCAGAAACAGCATCCTGACGTGAGCTATGTTCCGGACAACGGTACCCAACTGTAGACTTTCCGGTCAACTTCCCGGAGGAGGACCTTTGCTACTGCTACTTCACAGGACGATGATTCTTTTGTTTTGAGCTACGCAACCCAATACAAAAGATTACCCTGGATCGGTTGGGCCGACTAGTTAACAGTGCGCACCGTTTGATCATCTACATCAACAACGTTGGGTCTGAACCGGACGTTCGACACGGCGATGATGTTCGAAGCTTTCATCAGTCAACTATCATGTGGCTTCTACCCTTACTGTCCAGCAAACGGTCTTCCCTTCTTTTCGGTTCGTAGTTGCTATCCCCTTACTAGTAAAAGCTTCAAGATGCGGGCAAAGTGGCGTTCCGAAAAGGTAGTTAAATTTTCAAAACAGAAAACTTCGTTTCCATCTTCCGAGATCTGGTTTCGCGTTCGCTGTAAGGTATGTGTACTGCCTCATTCATTTTGCAATACTTTTCCCTTTCAGGTGTGGCACTATGCTCAAAAGCTTGTCTTTTTTGTTCTCAACGGCACAGGCACACAACAGGACACTCCTTTAACTGCGCTTTTTCTACAGCAATAAAACATTTCGTTTAGAACTCCAGGAAAAGGTAGTAGAAAAGAAGGATAATGGATTTTCTTTTTGGTTTGTTCATTTCGGCCACATTGGGTGTTGTTTCTTGGGTGTATTATTTAATATTTAATCTGTTCTTCAGTTTCACTCTCACGGAATACTATCTCCATTTCCTGTACAGCTACCCTGTGACCTTTTTCTGCGAAATGGAACTATACCACTCTCGGGGAATGTTTCCTCGTGGGGTCGTTCTCACCTCACAAAAAACCGGTGCACCCACGTAAAGGCAAAACAATTTGCCTGACAAAAGATCAGCCAGGATTATGCTCGTTAATTTAGTCCGGCTCTTGTGTGCGACGAAACATTTGAACGGAAAGCTTAAGTGGATTGGTACGGGCATTTAATACCCTTATATTCTTCGCACTATTGTTTAAGGTACTTTCTTTCGCTATTGAAATATTTTTATGGGTAAGATAATCTGTTTGTTTTTTATAAGTACAACGCAAACCATCTTTCAGCTTGTGTTTAATTAGACATGAGCGCAAGACATGGTGAAAGATGAGGTGCACTATTAGTGGGCATAGTTGCTACATCTATTGCTTTTAAATACGTTAAGGACTGTACTCTTCGCTCACTATGCTCTAGTGCGCCCACTCATAATAATCTGCCGAAATCGAGTCTTGTTAAAAGGTATCGGTGTTCGATCCTAAACCAAAGGATTAAAAATGTTGTTCCTATTATAAAATTTTACATTTCGCCCAGGATCGTCAATGAAACGCGACCATACGGCATATGGTATGGTATCTTTGGTATCTTTAATGGTATCTTTAATGTTTGATGTTTTAGAGTTTTTCGAGGACTGCCTGTACAGAGCTTCCTTTTCTCGTTACGAAATAGTCAATAGGCCTAGCTGTGCTCCTGGGCATGGTCTGGAACAGGTTTGATATTGGTCCAGTCGTACGGAAGCCCAGCTATGCCACCACGCTACTGAATCGCTGCAGCGTCCCATATGCTTTGTTTCATATGTAGAAAATGAACGTTACTATAAACGAAACATCTATCCAGTTTGGATAAAACAGCTTTGTTTTTGACCATCTTATATGAGACATTTGTGCATTTGTGCTACGAGTCAGGTAAACAATTTAATTACTCGTAATGTAGTAGAATATTTGTTAACGTAAAAAACTAACTAAAAATGCAGCAGTATAATTTTTAAACATTTGCTCACATAATTTATCTCAAAAAAACCCACCTCCACAGTTAATTGCAAAATGATTTTCAATTTTTACTAACTAAGGACCGTAATCAAAACATTGCCAAGCAAAAGAAAAAGATCACTCATCAACGAGCAAATCCAATAGCATCCAATCAGGTACGGCTAGAGCCCCGTAGAACGTACTGATAAGTGAAATAGATATTCGTTGTGCTTGCTTGGGCCCGCACCGGGCCAACAGATGGGACGGATGGTGTGGAAAGAAATTTATGCCACGAAAACTCCTAATGAAATCCCTCCAGGAAGGTTTCATTTAAACGTTTGCACAACTACCAGCTACCAAACCAATACCACCGACGTAGGGTTCTCGAAAGGTACCAAATTGATTGGCGAGAGTTTCGTCAGCTAGCAACGCTTGATTTAGCAAAACATATCTTTGTGTGTGTGTGTGTGTGTGTGTGGATGTTAGTACATATAATTAGATTCTACATCTTCTTCGCTGGTCGCTCTTTGATGTGACCATTAGATTTTCAAACGGTTGATTAATGCAATATACGGTGAAGTAGAACGTACAGCAATAAATATGCTAATCTCACGTCTGCTGTTTCCCAGCGAAAATAATGTTATTGGCCTGGCCGGGCAAGCGACAAGGAACAAGATATTTAGTTATCGAAAAGTTAAAGATATTTAAAGGGTTCCGGATTAGGAGTGATTTCATTGTATTTGCTTACAGTGAAACCGATTAGCTAGCAAAGAAAGATTTGTTTAAAAGCATTCTTTTTTGAAATTAATTTTCCACTAATCAATGTAAAGGTATTGTTAGCGTGTGCTGTTTTATGCATCCTCACTATTTGGATTAATTTACCGGTACCGGATTATATTTCCATTTTTTGTGCTTTTTATCTACAGCACCAGTAGAAGAGAGAGCAATACATTAGTACCAGTTGGTACAAAAGAGAGCAAGAAGACTGCTGCCCTGGAAGAACAACAACACTCGCTTTACTAATCAAGTTGATTAGATGAAACTTCCCTCTGCCCTGGATTTAATTTCGTGCGGTACTCAACTCATCCTATCAGTCCGTCTTTGCCTTGGAATGAAGTGATCGACAGGCGAGATGAAACGCTGCCTGGCAGGAAATACTAAAACCAGCTAATGGATCTCTCGTTCCCAGCAAATGCCTTGGCAAAAGATCGTAACGGGATGGAGCTTTTTTCCCTTGGTTTTACTTCACTTTTTTACACATCACCCAACACAGCAGAAGCTGCTCTGCATCCGTAGATAAAGTCGGTGCTTAGATGCTGTTTTATGCGGTCTCGTATCTAGCAGATAGGCACCGACATTCTATCTCCGTTCCGTTCAGCGCCATTCCCTCACTCAGCTCTGATTCATCGAATCGAAGTTTGGAAGGCGATCGGTTGATGTCAAAATGTTACTTCACGATTACGGAACCGATTGGATTATCTTGCCGCATTCGGTACGGCTAGCAGAGCGTCCAGCAAAACGGAGCTTCTGTTTCGGTGCGGCCCAACGGACCGAATAAATTGATGTCTGGTAAGGTTGTTAAGGATATGAAATTTTGCTTAAAATTCTTCATTGAGTAAGTGTCGTTTAGTAGCCCATTGGTGCGCAATCACCGAAGCTTGGTGCTTGGGAGGTTCGCATATTGCCGCAACAAATAAGTGAACGAAACACTCACGTCCCAACGGTCCCAAAAAAGCTACATCGTTTCGTTGTTTATCAAAATTAATTCCAGTTTGTTTAACAAGAATAATCAGTTTCAAACAACGTAACAATGCAGTAAAAACTTTGCTTAGTTAAAACTAGCGCCGAATATTATCACAAACACGCATCTAAAACAGCACCAGTGTGATAAAATCAATATCTAACATCGTCCCGTCGGACGTACAGCGAATAGGTATCATGTGCCGCATGATGCAAATCTTTCATCTTCAGCAAAAACAACCACTCCCCAACCCCCTCCCACACACACACACATACACTTTCATCATGCTAGCATCTAACCAGGGCCCGAAAAAAAAAGTTGGCAAACAAGTGAAAGTTATTGCAGTCCGGGGTGCAAAAGCTCGCCCAAGCATCACCTAGAAGTAATCTCAAATACGGCTACGGGGTTCATCGTCTTGCCGGGTTACCGTTGACTTGGAATTTACCTGCAGCGATGATGTGGAAAACGCACGGTTGCCGTTGCTTGCCGATCTTGTTGGTCGCCGAACAGAGCAGCGTACCGTAGTCGAGCTCGGTCATTGGCGTGTACGATACGATCGATGACGTGCCTGCTGTACGGTGGCGACACACACCCCGAGGTTCATCATTTATTCGGGCAGCACGACAAGTACGAAAACGGAGCGAAACGATATTGCCCGCCAGGAGCAGCATGGTAGCAGGAAAAAGAAAAAAAGAAACAGCAACACAAAATGCGGAGAGTTAGTGGAAGTTATGCAGCTAACTGGAATTAAAATGAACCGGTAACATCGTAACGAACTTGTAAGCAGAATGGATGGGTTTACGTTCGCCCCGTTGTACGATATTACCTTTTACCAACTGCTCTAAACCTCCTACTTCGCAACAGTACTGTGACAAAATTCAACCGTACTGACAATTTAAAAAATCAAAAACCATCGAAGGAAGTCAATGAAAATGGCAATACATTACCCAGTCTTGAAATGTGGCTCGCCTGCACATCGATGCTTTCGGCTGAATTATTAAACGTCCACTTGAACTCCACGTCCGGTGGATTAGCGTCGACGACACAGCGTATCTCGGCATTTTCCTGCTTGGCCACACCGTACACCCGCGGTTGGTTCGGGGCACAGGTCGGTGCATCTGCAAATGGGAAAGAACGGGCGGCACATGACACGACAAAACCATTGCTAACCAATTGTCCCGCTACGCTACACCGAATCGATGGCCGAGTCCTTGTAACACGGAACCCCGACAGTGCAAGCGTACCGGTGTGACATGCTCCGGGCATGACGGCGTGGGTCGGTAGACGAAATGAAAAATTCAATTATTCACTTACACATCACATTCAGCTCGAACGTAGGGCTGCTACCTTCACCCTCGGCATTGAAGCCGACGCAGGTGTAGTTGCCGGCGGTGGTACGTGAGACGCCCTGCAGCACTAGCGAGTGCTTGCTAACGATGACACCCTGCGATATGTTGCGTGTTAGCGTTTTGTTCTGCACAACCCGATGGTAGGATCGTGTTGTCGTCGGTATTTGGAGCAGTGTTTTTTTATCCGCATAGCAAGGAAATAGGAAATTTAGAGAATTGAAAGAAAAAGTTGAGTCAGACTAAAAAAAAAAGGCACACAACGAGGAGTTCTTGCCGGTTCCGGCCGACGATCCACTCACATTGTGCTTCCATTCGACCTTATAAACGGCCGGATGCGCTTTGACGATACAGTCGAAGTAAACGTCCGTGCCTTCACGGATTGCGTTCGGGTCCAGGGAGCTCCCTAGCCTGACGGTCGCATCTGGTACGTCTGCAAATGACAAGCCAATGCGAATAAGGTAACGCGTGCGGTTATTTCCACTGCTTGGCACTACTTACACTGAATGTCCAGCTGCCAACCGTCCTCGAGGGCGTCCGATTGCACGTAGGAATTGTACGCCTTGCAGGACAAATATTTGCCCGCATCGGTTCGGTTCAACACGATGGATAGTGTGCTTGTGGTTTGGTTGCCGTCGGCCGATGTCTGCGTTTGTGATGGCGCCGGTCGCCGAGATCCCCGTTGGCGTGGTGACAGCGGATTGCAATACCAAGAATGTGTAAGTGTGATGCTGGCGCGTGGTCAACCGCCAAAACGATTCCAACGCTAAACATGGTCGACTTACCGTTTCCTTGCTTTTGTCGAGCCGCACACCGTCCAGGAACCAGGTGATGGAAGCGGCTGGCCGTGAACCAGCACTTTGGCACAGAAGGTCATATCTTCGGCCGGCCGACAACGGTTGATGGGCGCCGATCAGTCTTATGTTAAGTGGAGCAACTAGTGGTGTGTATCCGAGAACCAGACGGAAAACAGTGCCGATGAGTATAGTGTAATACTGCTGATCAACATTGCTCAATCACTTACAGTTCATATCGATCTGGACGGACTGCTCCACTGGATTGGCCCGGGCATGGTTGGTCGCCCGGCAGACGAGCTTGGTGTGCAGGTCCTGGCGGGTCAGCGGACCGAGCGCAATCTCACTCCGCAAATGCTTCCCGAGCGGCATGTACTTGGTGTCGGCTGCCATTGGCACACCGTCCCGGTACCATGTAACGGTCGGCGTTGGCCGACCACCGTACACGTCACAGCGCAGCTTGATGTTGTCCCCTTCGCTGTACGGTCCGGCCACCGTCGTGCGCTCCATGCCGAGCTGATCACGTATCACCATCCGCTCCGGCGGGACTGCAAGTAATCAACCGGTCCATGGGGTGCAGACAAGACGAGCGAAAACGAAAGTACAACAGCAATACGGAAAAAGAAAGTTAGCGTCAGAAAAGTAATAAAATTACTGATATAATAAAACTTTTCCCTGTACACGCGCAAAAAAACCCCGAATCATTTTCTGAACCGTACTGGAAATTCACGCTTTCAACTATCACTGTTGTAAAAGTAACGGCGAAAAAAGGTTTTGTCGGTTGTGCTAATCGTTAGCAACCACAAATTGGTCTTTATTGCCGCTTAGTTTGGAAAAGAACGAAATCGTCCCTTTCACCCCCTATTTATACAATTTTCCGCTCTCCTAACGGCCATCATCTTTCTCCAATGTCGACTCGCACACTGTTTCGTCATGATCCTATCTCGCTTGACATTTCATCAAACGGTGAACTTATTACTGCAGTAACCTTCGCTGTCACCGCGTGCGCACCACTACATTGACGCGTTGTTTTCACAACATTCTCCCCTCCAGTGTTGCAACTCGGTTCTTCACTTAACGAAACGTCACTGTAAACCACGCGGTTCCTAGTTTTGTATGTTCTGATCGTTTGATAAGTCCTTATTCCTTCCGCGGTTTTACATCTAATACTGCTATTTTAGTTGCGGGTCGCTCGATCGTACCGGTATTGGTTTGTATTGTCGCACGCCTAACCTGACCGTCACTAGCCCTAACCGCTGCAATCACACGTCCCTTCGGCCAACTGTTGCGAGGCAGGTTCCCATCCACGATCAACACGATATCGCCGACCGCGATCGGCTTTACAGGCTCGAACCACTTAGTTCGACGGGTTAGCGTGGGCAAGTAGTCTTGGATCCACCTCTTCCAAAATAGCTGCGCATTGCGTTGAGCCGCGCTCCATATCGCTCTCACTGCTGCCGGTGAATCGTCAAGGAAGGCTTGTGGTTTAGCTCCGTCCGAGCTACCCAACAGAAGGTGGTTTGGCGTTATTGGGGAGTCCATTTCGTCTTCTAACGGTAGGTACGTTAACGGCCTGCAATTAATAATAAGTTCTATTTCCGTTAGTGTTGACAGCAGCTGCTCCTCGCTCGGAGTCTTTGGTAGATCCAGGCTACTTAGTGCCCTCTTAACGGACTGCACCAGACGCTCCCAACAACCACCAAAATGAGGTGCAGCTGGTGGGTTGAAGCTCCATTTCGTTGTCGGGCTCGAAAAACTTTCCATCAACGATTTAGCGTCGACGTCCTTCATAGCTGCTCGTAACTCTCGCGCTGCGCCGACGAAGTTGGTGCCCTGGTCACTGATGATTTCGCGCGGTGATCCGCGCCTCGCCATAAATCGTCGAATCGCCAAAATGCACGAGGCCGTCGTTAGTGAGTGGGCCACCTCCAAATGAATTGCTCGCGTGGTCAAACAGGTGAAGATCACCCCCCATCGTTTCTCGTGGCGACGTCCAACGGCTACATGTATCGGACCGAAATAGTCCACTCCGGTGTAAGTGAAGGGTCTCTGTGAAACCGCAAGCCTCTGATCGGGAATCTTCCCCATTAACGGGGGGTTTGGCACAGCATCACGAACCTTGCACCATTGACACAGTCGCCGCACACGGTTGAACTCCATTAGCACCTTCGGTATGTGAAACTTGGCCCTCAGTTGGTTTACTACTGTCCTATGGTTGCGGTGACAGTATCTTTCATGGAAATCCTGAATTATCAGTGTTGTGACATGGTGTCGTCTCGGGAGGATGACCGATCTCTGAAGCGACTCATCGAAAAGGTAATTATTAATACGCCCGTGTGTCCTAAGCACGCCATGTTCATCTAAAATGGGACAGAGTTTATATAGTTTACTATCCTTTTTTAGGGGTTTCGTCCAAAGATACTTTCTGTCAGCGGTGTTCGTCATGCGTTTGATCTCGCAACCAAACTCTTCCCTTTGAATCGTGATGAATATGATTCGTTCCGCCGTTGATAGCTCCTCTTGAGTGAGTGGTCCCCTCGGTGTTTCCAACTGTCGAACCTTGTGCCGTAAAGTTTTTACATACCGAATAACGTATCCGACTGATCTCAGGAGCGTTTTCCATCGAGAAAACCGTGTGAAGTTAACGAAGTGATCTTCCATTGTGTGGTGCAGGATCACTTGCCGGGCTTCCTCGGTCGTTTCTCCGGCGTCTGTGTTGTTAATCGGCCATTCTCCTTCTGGTTGCCAGATAAACTCCGGTCCACGGAACCATCGTCCTGACGGCCCCATCTCTGGTATTGTCTGCCACTTAGTCGCGTCGTCCGCGACGTTTAGCTTAGTTGAAAGCCATTGCCATTCTTCCGCCTTAGTAGATTCGACCAGTTCGCTTACCCGCACAGCCACAAATGGTGAGTATCGCCTGTGATCGGACCTGATCCAGCTAATGACGTTCTTCGAGTCGGTCCAGAATACCCTTCTAGCAATACTCAATCGATGTTCTTCTTCTATGTGCTTGGCAAAACGGGTTCCTATTAGCGCCGCTTGCAGCTCGAGTCTCGGGATGGATAGGTACTTGATCGGCGCCACTCGCGTCTTCGAGCCGACTAGCACACACTCTATTACACCATTTTCTTCGAAACGCAGGTAAGCCACCGCTGCCATACCATTTTGACTGGCGTCGCAGAATATGTGCAGCTGTATGTTCTTGGTGTGGTACGATGATAGTTTTCGATAACATCTTCTGATGGTTGTTTTTTGCAGGTCGGGCAGCACGGCGACCCATTTCAACCATTTCTTCGCGACGTCACCCTCCAGTGTATCGTCCCATCCCAGTCGGGATCGCCACAGTTCTTGCAGTAAGACCTTTAAAAACATCAGGAAATGGCCAATCAGGCCTAATGGGTCATATATGACCATCAATGTTCGAAGTACCTCGCGTTTCGTGGGCATCCGGATTCCAGCTAATAGTTCCTGGTCATTCTTCGGGCTGAGTCGGAATGTGAACGTGTCGTCTTCCGTGTTCCACCACATTCCCAACACCTTCTCAGTACCTTGCTCGGGGCACATCTCGATGCTTGCTTGGTTGCATGCTCCCCCCCGCAAGCGCTCAACGACCTCCCTGGAATTGGATAGCCAGTTACGGATTTCGAACCCACCTTGTGCATGTACGTGTCGAACGTCTTCTGCTAGCGTCACCGCCTCCTGGACCGTCTCAACGCTGGACAGCATGTCGTCTACGTAGTGCTCAAGCTTTATACACTCCGAAGCTCGAGGAAATCTGTCTGCGAATCTATCCGCGTTGATGTTCTTCACATAGTGGGCACTACCTGGGGAACATGCCGCACCAAAGGTCATGACGGAGACTGCGTAAATCTTTGGCGATCCATTTGGGGTTGTATCGCTGTTCCAGAAGAACATTTGGCTCCGCTGGTCGGCTGGCTTCATACGGACTTGGAAAAACATCTCGCGAATGTCTCCCGTTACCGCAACCCGGAACTCGCGAAATTTGTAGAGTACTGCAACCAATCCTACCAATTGGTCTGGTCCTGTGAGGAGAAAACTGTTTAAACTAACTCCCTGGACCTGCGCGGCAGCATCGAACACCATTCGAAGCTTTCCAGGCTTATTTGGATTAAAGACTGGGAAGATCGGCAAAAACCAGTCTCTGGGTCCCCGTTCGGCAATCTCGCTCTCCGTCACTCGACGGATGTAGCCCTTCTCCTCGTAGTCCTTCATCTTTTGGATAATGGCATTCGCTAACGTAGGATCCTTCTCCATTTTCTTCCGTAGGCCCAAGTATCTCCTCAACGCCATGCTCCTGTTACACGGTAACCGCACATCGTCGTATTTCCATAGCAAGGCGGTTTGGTAGCGATTATCCAGCAGCCGGGTTTCTGAGGCCAGTATTGCATTGGCCCTTTCACTCTCCCTCGGAACGAGATGGTTTACGTTGCTAATTCCCAGCGATTCAATAGCGTAGTGTGTCTTCAACGTATTGTGTAGAAGCTCGTTCGAGGCGTCGTCACATATGCAGACATGGTAGCAGCTGCGGACTTCATCTTCATGCATCGACCCGCCGCGTGCCCCGAACACTGTCCAGCCAAGCTTCGTCTTTGTGGCGATCGGTTCACTACTTCGTCCTTCTGCATACTTGAGGGGCCTTCCTAGACTCCAGTTGTCCACTCCAATCAGTATGCGTGGTCTCGCCTTACTATACGAGGCAATGGGCAGTCCCTTCAGATGAGTATACCTCTCACCTAGCTCTTCCATGTTTAGCGATTGTTCTGGAAGAGACAAGTCATTAATAGAATGCACTATTTTTAGGTGAAATGATCTTGACCCATCGCGCACGCCTGCGATGCGAAGTGCCGCACGGACTGAGCCAACTTCCTGCCGAGTTGTGCCTCCCGTCCACCTCAAGCTCAATGGATCCGGCCTGCTTTCAACACCTAACTCGCCAATCAAACTATGTTCAATGAAGGTCGCCGTTGACCCTTCGTCGAGGAGGGCGTATGTCCTCACCTCCTTGTCGTTGCCGTAGAGGATCACCGGTACATAGCGTAGTAGGATGTTTGCATCTGTGCTTGAGTGTGTGTTACATTGTTTACCGTTACGTGTGGCGCCTTGTTTAGTGTTGTGTTCAGTGCCGGTTTTACGCGTAGTGTCATTTCTCTCGTGCAACAGTGTGTGGTGTCTTAGTTTGCACCCGTCGATGTTACACACCGTTTTTATGAAGCACACACCTCGATGCGCTGCCAAACATCGTACGCATAAGCCTTCGTTTTGTACGTGTGCACGTCGTTCCGATAACGGTAGTTCTCGAAATAGTTCGCAGTCCACCAGTTTGTGCCACGAGTCATGACACAACTTGCACTCGCGGCTGGTGGATGGTTCAGATGTGTGTACGGATACGTGAGCGTTTCGAGTTTTCGGCGGCCAGTTCGATTCACGACGGTCAATAATCGGCCCCCGTTTCGATGGTTTCGCCATTAATCTGGCCGCAGTTGCGATCTCTCCTATCCAAGTGCCAAACTCACTGACTGTAGCCTCCGACAATTGTAGCTTGTATCGGGCCCACTCTAGTAGACGCTCCGGGGGTAGCTTTGCCTCCAGCTCTTCGAGTAGTGCGACGTCGCAGTTGTATTGCCGCATCCCCGATATCTGGATCGTTGCGCACATCTTCTGTACGCTCTTCCCGAAGGCTGCTATGGTCTCCAAACTTTCCGCCCTAGGTGCGGGCATTTTCCTCACCTTCTGTATTAGACTCTCCACAATGAGCCCCGGCCTACCGTATTCGGATTTGAGGATGTCCAGTGCCTTTTTCAGTCCCGACGGCATTAGCAGAATGTGGTCGACCGAATCCAAGGCTTGACCCCGCAAGGCTCGTTGTAGCCGTAGTAGGTTTTCTTCCTCGTTAAAACCACAAGCTGCAGACGATCGCTCGTAGCTGGAGTAAAACATCGGCCATTGTTCTGGTACCCCGGAAAAGGTAGGCAGCTCTCTGCTTACAATCTTTCGTGCCGCCTTTTGACGAGCTGTTAACGTGTCATCCTCTGGGGTAACATCCAACGGCTTTGCTACCTGGAAAGACACACCACGCTCACCTGCTGTCGTGTTTCCGGGTTTCTCTTGTTGTCCGTCCTGCGTCTCACGGTGCGTTGCAAGGGATTCATCGACCGCGCGACGCCATTCCGCGTATTCCTGATCTGCTGCTGCGGCTTCATCGATGACCAACGTTTGGTCGTAGCATGGCGGTGATGCGGCCATCGCGCCCTCGAATGGACGCCAGCGACGTTGGTTGACCGCCATCCTGCTGCTGTTTGGTTGCGCCATTCGTGCTCCGTATCCATCCGGGGACGATACTGGGGTCAAGGGGTGATGAACTCGCCGGTCAAGCTGCGCTATTGTGGCTGCGACCCGATCTGTCGGCGTCGCTCCCAGCCTCTCTGTGTCTCGCACCCAGCCCTCTAATCCTTCCACTTTTCCGCTCGGTATTCCGTCCGAAACGGCTCTTTCGCGTTCTCGTGCGAATTCGCGACGCTCTAGTTCCAGCTCTCGACGTTCCAACTCCAGCTGCTTTCGCGCCAGATTGAGCTCTCTGGCTTCCAGGTCGGATCTATTCGTCCTTCTTGAGCAGATGGACTCTTCATCAGCGGATGGCGCATGTGTATCAGTACGCCTCCCTGAAGTATATTGAAGTGGCTCCGGCTGAAGCTCCCGGTCCACACTCGCACTTCCTGAACTTTTTGCTTCTTCCATGTCCCTTACAACAAACGCTTCACCTCGTATGAGTGCACTAAAATCCACTGTCGATTGACGGTTTCACTTTCGTAGTTTTCGCGCGCGTACCGTAACACTACTTGGTGATCGAACGATTTGCACTTTACCCGCGAGTGACTTAACTACGTGAAATTGTGAACAAAAAAACGAACTCGGGTGAATCGCGTTACACGATTAACAATTTGTGGAATGTTGTAAAAGTAACGGCGAAAAAAGGTTTTGTCGGTTGTGCTAATCGTTAGCAACCACAAATTGGTCTTTATTGCCGCTTAGTTTGGAAAAGAACGAAATCGTCCCTTTCACCCCCTATTTATACAATTTTCCGCTCTCCTAACGGCCATCATCTTTCTCCAATGTCGACTCGCACACTGTTTCGTCATGATCCTATCTCGCTTGACATTTCATCAAACGGTGAACTTATTACTGCAGTAACCTTCGCTGTCACCGCGTGCGCACCACTACATTGACGCGTTGTTTTCACAACAATCACCTCGAGGGTTGCTCCGGCTTGCCCGGCTTACTTTCCCAACGCCGAGTCCCCCTTTCGATCGTGCGAACTAGAACAGGATGTGTACTTAATGGAAAATCTTGGCAAAAGTTCTTTCCCCGCCTTGCTAACCGAGCGGTTCGGTTCGTTTTTCCACGCGCAATATCTGCGGCAGCCTCTCCACGACTTCCTCCTCCTAGACCACGGTTGCTGTAGGATTGACCAAAAACTTTGCCAAACGCTTGTCGTCTGCACGGGGGCCACCAGTGCAGTGCTCATTTTCTTGTGCACTAATTTTAATGATCTGCAGTTTAATTACGTTTCCACAAGCGCACCTTCCAATCCACACTGTCCATGGTGGCAACGACGGGAAGTTTTGCTGGGTTTTACTGGCTTGCGGCAACTTGGTGGTTACCTTACCTGGATGGGGGTGAAGAGTGCGCACAAAAAAAACCCATACTCACACACACCAGAACTGCATCTCTTTCTCTGAACTCTTGACCCAATACTGGTACTTGGCAACCAACGTAAGCGATAACGAAGGGAATGATGATGATGGTTGTAACGGTGCTGCTTCTCACCATATTGGAGCGAAGAGCATCGATGGGAAGAACATTAAAACACGAAATTGACACTCACGGATGAGTCCTTTGACTACAGCTAAGTAGCAGACAGCATGGTGGCAGTGGTGTAATGGTGTTGCTGCAAGTATTTCTGTCGCTTAATTATGCACTGCAGTGAATCTTCCAGACAGCATATTTAAGCAGTCAGCCAAAAGGGAGGTGCAATTGTAGGTGTACTCGAAACGGTTTGCTTTAGCTTTTGGTGGAAGCTTAGAAGGGGAGGGGATTGGATGCTTGGATGTTGGAATGCTTTATTGAAATTACACTATTTCCATTTCCGGAATGAAAGTCATCAGAGGGTTTTAAAAGTTCTTCATCCAGGGATTGTTAAATACAGTGGTTCAAACGTGCCAATACTGGAACTCCGATCTTTGGAGCTCAAAAGGCAATTTTGACAGGTAGAGTGTCCATTGATTTCATTGAAATTCTCTTAGAGGATTCGATTCTCAACCGTGACGTTAATTATCACGCTTATGATGTTTTAAATAATTCGTCTTTGAGACAATCATCTTCACAGTCATCTTCTTGTTCGTGGCGTAGTGTCTGAGTTATGCGACCCTCCGTGGGTATGCCTATAATTTCTGGTGTGAAAGACTTTTGTCTAGCGATCAAGAGATCTACTGATGTAGAGATCTTTTAGACGATTTCTGTTAAATACCAATGATAAAAATATTATGTTGTATTACTAAAATTTAAAAAAAAAGTTGTAACAGCTCAGAAACTGAAACCGACAGATACTAATTTTCATTTCGAAGCACAAGAAAACAACATGGTCGTATCTAACTACGGAAACAACAAACGAATTACGAATCAAGAGCAGTGAGATGGCATTTAGAATAGTTAAATCTATGCTATTTTAAGCTGTAAAAAAGTAGGTGTTTCTAGTAAAAGTAACGAGAAGCTTCCCATGTTTTGTTTTTTTTTTAAAAAAGTGTAATTGCTTCACGAAATAAGGATTTTCAGCTTTACAAAGGACCAGGCTGCTCCATTTTTAGTGTGAGACCCCTCTAGTACGGATTCACTGTTTAAAAATGTGCCCAGCATATCTTCAAACTGTTAATCAAGAGGGAAGTACAAATAGTTACATTCCGGATATGTGTTAAACAAATCACCAAACAGTTCAAAGTTACAGAAAATGAATTTGCTTAATGCTAAAACGTTAATTTCGTCCAAAACCACTAACCAATTACTAGATGCTCATAGCTTTCACTGGAAATAAATGGTTTATTTCAGAGATTCGAAAAAAAAACGTGTTCAGTTTCTATTATGTTATACGTCATTTTGCCGTCGAAGGAATTGTTTTTATGAAAATGTAATTCCAAGTTGATAACAAGTAGCTATTATAAAATTGTATATTAAACAAACCAATTATAGTTGGTTCGTATGCTCAGCTTACAGAGAAGTTAATATTGCAGAAAGCGATAAAATAATATCAAACACATCAGCCAGCTAATTACGCCAGCCGCTTAGCTTGTTAACTTAACGAGCTTGAGCAGCGGTACGAGACAATGGCAAAACTGTCGTACGCTCATAAATGAAGCGCAAAGCATAAATGTACCGAACGATGGTTTGTCATTCGCATCCATCCCCACGTACGATGTATGCACGCTATACGTCAGATTATGCTCAAAACTTAACTGAACTGGTGCTTGGCGGGCACAACGCACATAACGCGACCAACTCGCTTCGTGATGTGAACCACACAGTGACAAATAAAAAAAACCATACACACACACATACAGTAAAATTGCCAATAAAAAATGGCAAAATATAACACATAAATGAGAAAAATGTCCATCAAGGGAATGAAGCTTCCTGAAGGGTGTATACCATTGGCTGCAATCATGTGCATGGGAAAAAAGACAGTTTTCACAAACCGCACCCCCCTCCACCCCCCAAAAAAACCGGGAATGTGCCGGGTACCATTGAGTTGTGTTTTCAACGAGTTAGCACAATTCTTTCCGGCCAGTTTAGCTCGTTGGGGCTGTTTGGGATGTAGACTGGCGTGTGTATGTGTCTGTGGCACAGTATGAAAAGAGAGCGGAGGGACAAAACGACGGCTCAATTTCACATGCACTCACACCCACACACACACACACGCTCATGTTTGTACGCACATGTACGCTCACCCAGCCACGCATAATGCATGAGCCATCCATATTTTGGCCCCAGCTCTTGATAGCTCCCGTTTCGAGTTTGCGGAATTTGGAATGCGCAGAAACAGAATCCGACTATTGTTCTACATATTTCATATTTTATTCGCGTGAAGCGTACCACATTGTGGAGTGGATCCGACCGACCGTGTGGTGGTGGGAGGCCCCGAGGTATGGTTGGGACCGGGTCGCGAGCGACTCGTTGAATATCAAAGCACTCCCTCGTGGCTAATTTTCACCGTAAAAAGTAAAGCCAAGGACCGGTGTGGTTGGTAGGTGGGGGGAGATGACCGGGCAGGAAGGATGAAGTGGGAGCGGCGAGTGCATGTGATGTGGATGAAATATGGACACATGGAGATCCCATACTGCGCAAACCCGGGGAAACATGGTTGGGTAGAATTCAAGCAAAAGTAAAACAAATACAGTTTAATGCTCGTGCTTTTTCCGTTGGCTTCCACCCCGAACTGGAAACACGGGCCCTGCTGTGACTGCTGCGGTGTACACTCTGCCATCGGTCGGTAACGGAGGCAATTGCGAAACGTCCGCTACCGAAGGAAGGTGCACATGCAGTTTTGGAAAATTGTTTGGAAAGAAGCATACTAGTCAAACAGAAGAACGAAACAGCACGGATGACGGGGATCAAGGCACACAAAAAACTATCTATTACAAACCGCTCATCATCCAGCAAACCAACTCGTTGGAAGCTGCAGGAGACGAGGAGAAGAGAACCCCGCGCTTGGGGACAACGGAAGCGAAAGATGTGCTAATGTACTGGCATTGTTGGTGCTACATAGCGTAGGAAACGAACCCTACCGCAGAGGGAAATTCTATTCTCCCTTTGGTGTAAACAAAAGTAAAACTCCAACCTGGGACACATATAGTAGCGTTGCGCACTCTATAAAATTCTCGGTACCAACTACCCACAAGCGGATTATCGGTTTTGGTTGCTATGTACAAAATGTAACCACTCCAGTTCATGATTTGTTCATGCCTGTAAGACATGAGTGCACGAGAGGTGGAAATTTGGTGGAAGCAAAGCTGAAGCTATCCATAAAGTTGAGAGTTTATGCTAATGATGTGCATTTAGTTCTTTGTTCAATTTGAGGCCAATTAAAAATAGTGTAACATCAAACTGCTCAAACATCAATGAGCATCATCAGTTTAGTGCTCTAGAGATTCCAAGAGGGCTCTTTACATCTTTTAAGCTTCAGCACTTATTATCCTTCAACAACTATCGACACTCGACGGGCACAAGCTATTGATTTTCTATTGTTAGACCACACACAGACAACGAAACCATTAATGGGCGCTTAGTTACGCTAAGGATTAATCTTCTTAGAAAAATAAATTAATGCCGTAACAAAAAACTGAATGAAGTTTTTCTGCCCCAAAATTAGAAACACCGACATCCTATTCCACCAACTCTACCACCAAACTCCCAACGTCCTGCCGGTATGACGAAGGATTATACTTTCGATTGTTAAATAACTTATTTCATCTCTGGCGAACGTTCGCAAGCTTTCCTTTCCTCCCGGGTGGCGTGATCCCAGCCTCCTCGATGCCTAATGTCCTGAACTCATCAGTCATCAGTTCTCGCATTGACAAAGGGACGCACCTCCGAAAGCAATTATGCCCAACCATCGCTGGCCGGGATGAGCCCCGTAGGCCTTTCCGCTATGCTTTGTATATGCCCGCCTTCCTTTTTTTTTTGGTTTTGCTGTGAAGCTCTCCTTCATTACTTACAATTCCATACCAATGAAACGCACAGGACAAAACAAAAAAGAACACACACAAACTCCCAACAAAAACGCTGCTAAGTAGAGCAAAAAAAAAAACAGGGGGGCAGCTGGGTGTAAAAACGATCCATCCCGCACGCTGGACAATCCGTTGCCGGTCAACGACGGCCTAATGGTTGCGTTGTTTGTCCAAATCTCCCATCATTATTCCCTGCTTAAACCATTTAAACATAATTAATTTACAGCTTTCTGGTGGAGTTTGATGGAAAACGGTTGAGGCGGTGAAAAAGGGAAAAGCCTGCCCGGGCCAGGGTCCTGTGTTTGGGAAAGCTTACCATCAGCGTTTTTTTTTTTTTGGTATGCGTGTGTCTCCCCTTTTGCCGCAAACCGTAGACTAGACACTGGGCATACACCAGCGGCGGTATACTAACGAACGGATTAGTGACAGCGACAAAATCGACCAAAGGCTCCAGAAAGAGCGTTCGTTGTGGGCAACAGCATCCCTGTCAGTGGGTGGATGGTTAATGTTCCCCACCATACCGAAACCAAATGCTCCAAAAAGGCGGTGAGGATGGGCTTTGTGCGACGGATGGTGGGTGGGAAGCGGGGGTTCATCTTGTGGCTTCAACTTTGGTGCGATTCACACCGACAGTCAGACACTGACGATGATGATGATCCTTTTCCGCTAACAAAAGCGGTATATTTGACGTTAAAGAGTGATTTATTTCGTTCGCTGCCATGACAAACCTGAGGGGACGTCCAGCAGGGTAGTTGGCGGAAGGTTGTATCGTCGATGGGATTATTGAAAGAAGTAAATCGATTGTCTAGCATTTGGGAAACTGGCGTTGGGAAACACATTACCTTAAGCAGATGCTAATGATTTGTTAGGAGACTTACCCTAAAAACACTATTTCTTATTAGTGTTGCCAAAAGAGACGGGAAAATTGTTTTTGTTCCACAGAGAACAATCTCAAAGGACATACACAACTTACACGAAACTCTTCTACCCGTAAATCATTTCGCTTGGGCGCAATAGCTGCCCCTCAGAAATGGAAGGTTCCGAAGAGAAAAGAACGAAGATTACGGTCGAGAGCCGAAAGCATGGGGAGGTGTGCGTCATAGCACATCCTCCAGATGGAAGAGCACAGCGACAGCAGCGTCTGGTCCAGCAGCGGGCATTAAACACACATTAGAGGAAAGTGAATAAATCTCTTGTGCAAAAATAAACCTTTCTTCTAGAACGCTCCGTCCCGTCTCGATGGTTTTTACTTAACGTCCCTTCCCAACCTCCAGCCGTGAGCCTGTAGACGAGACGAGCGCTTGTAAGACCGGTGAGTTTTCCAGCCCGTTTTTTCCCACCAGCCATCCCCCACCACCTCGATCGGTTTCAGCTTCCGCGAGCCACGCTTGCATGGTTTGCTGCTTTACTTTTTATCTGCTTTGCTATTCTTGCCTACCCGCACACTCCCGTAGGCGGTTCTTGTGGGTTTCTCACACGAACCTAAGAAGAAAACATTGATTGTTCGGTTTGGCTAAGCTGAATGGCCACCCTGCCACCGTTGTGAAGGGACTGGGCCAACAAAAAAAAACCTTAGGACGGAGATCCTTTCAATGGTACGGTTTTGCTGCTTACAGGGAGGCTTGAAGTCTCACCCGGCTGAACAGCACCGAAAGCATTAACGGCCATCCGAGAGTAAAGTGAAGCTAACGCAGAAGATTTGCCCACAAGGCATTGGCCATGTGGGGTGGGGGTGGAATCTGGAGACGAAAAGGCAAGTTGCTGGGAGATTCCACTTAACGGTGTAGCCAACAGTCAGCCATGCGAAACGTGAAAGGCGTACACTGGGACCGGGGACCTCTCTGCAACTGAGAACACTCGATACAGGCTACCGGGGTGGTTTTCCACCCCGCAAAAAAAAGGTAAGGGTAAAGACATGGAGCATGAATAACATGTCTGAAGGGAAAGAATTAGCGCCAAGATTTCGCAGAATCCAACGCGCGCGCTGATGCTTGAATTCGCAAACAAAGAAAAAGTGAGTCAAGTCAGTAACCGGGGGTGGCAAAGCAGATGTTCTCCCGAATGCCCGAATGAAAGGGAGCTGCGTTGTTGGACTCTATTTCTTTTTCCTCCTATTCATCTTCTACTTTTTTCTTTTTCATCAAGCATATCATGCCGCGCCGCGTATCCTAATTGCCGATTCAGTTTTACCAGATCTTCAGCGCCGAAACCCCGACGTGGGAGCTGCAGTCGGCTTACATGATACGGAACCCGAGAAAAACCACACTGGTTACTTGGTGCACTGAACCGAAAATAATACCGGACCATTCTAGCCGTTCGCTACTCGCTTCCCGAACTCTCGCAACAGGACGCCGGAGTTCTATAGCAAGTTTGTCGAGCAATAACTCTTGCATCGTTCTCCTTCGCAACCCGCTTCTTCGCAGTGGAGTAGGTCCCAATTCTTAAAGTGCAAAACCTTCACCAATTCCTTGATGTCCATGGTCTGGCTGGATCCCATTCGTTAGCTTTCAGTTTGGTGGCGGCCAACCGTATCGTTCGAACGGCAATTGCAGTCGCTTAATATTTGCTACCGATAATTTAACACAGCTGCAAATAGAACGCGAACCTCCTGTCCAGAGCTCCGGCACCGGCTCTTCATTGGGTAAATTTAGTGCCTCATGAAGCACAGGTATTGGGAGGTGTTTTTTTTTACGTTGTTTTGCTTCTTTTGGGCAAAGTGAACCCAGAAATTAACCTCTACCAGCTGTTCCTTGGTCTCTGTGCAGTCGCACGGTTTCGGTAGAGTGCGACCTGCGCACACGCGGTCAAGATTGATGTACTTCCACCGGTTTCCGGTGAACGAATTCGAAGCAGAAGAGTGCTCGTACTTTTACACAGCATTTTAACGTTCCTTTCTGTTCGATTGCTGCCTTGCACTAAAGAGATGCAATTTATCTAAAATGGTTTGGCGGAATTATTGCAACCAGATGTACGACCGGTCGTACCGGTACGCCGCAGCATAGAATGTTGCGCAAAGGGCAAAAATTTTCCCACGAACAGAGTAAATTGGAAGAATTAAGTTTAAACATTTGCAATTCAACTACCACTGAGGAATTAAACATTCAACACCTCCACACAAAGGCTGAAAGCATTTCGCCCCAGCAAATGAACTGAACCCATCGCCGCCCAGTGTGTTAACTTTATTGGGTTAGTACTTTAAAAGCAAACACACAGCACACATATATTTTTCATCCGCTTCATGGAACGATTCACGTTTGAAGTGCTACACACAAATCATCTCTCAATGATGTTACCATGCTATGGTTCCCGGTTCCCGTCGCGCACTGGGTAACCGTTGGCAGCGCCAGGCCGCCAGGCTCGCGTTCGAAGGATTTTATCTTTCTTTCTTTCGCTTTTTTTGCGTTTCCGCCATTTTTGATAGCACTTTACGACACCATTGCACGCGCCTTATCAAATCCCGGAAATGAGAACGATGAATGACAAACGGTAACCATAAGGAAGGGATCAAACAGCTTTTTTCCATCACAGGCGGTGATTTCTCTTTTTCGCTGCACCATGTTCGCCTGTATCATCGATGCCCCGGTTTGACGAGGTTTCCCTATGGTCAGCAATATTTCCGGCTACTTTCACTCGCCGGTTCTGTGGTCCGGATGTGTGTGTGTGTGTGTGTGTGAGTGCCACTTGAATGCGGATGAGCGTGTTTTGCAGTCAATCCAAATGGAAAAGCTTTACAGTATGGCTATCTTGCTCTGTGTATCTCACTCTCCGAATGAAAATGGCAAGCACTGATGAGCAGGTTGAATTTGAATACTGTCTAGCATTGACGACGATGAAGCGGGTGAGCTGGATATTGCTGTTTGGTTTGCTTTTTTCGATGGTTCTTCAATTTTATTCCTCCATCTCCATTTGGATTCCCGAACCGGGAACGGACCATCCTATCGTGTTTTATGTTTATTTCGTTCCATTTCATTTGACGCCCTTTTTTGTGGAGACCGATGTGTTTTTTTTGTTTGTTTGTTAGTTATTTGCCATTGCTGTTCGTCGTTGTTCGGTGCGGGTCATTATTCGCTTCACCGGTATAGACCATTTAGATTTTAACGGTTACTTTTATGCAGGGTAGCATCAAAGCGCTTTAGGAGCGTAGTCGCGTTAGGGACAAACGCGTCCTATCAAAACATCCGTCATCGTCCATTCCGGTTGAAAGGTGAGTGGTAATCGATGGGATGAAAACGGTTCGGGATAAGTTTACGTGACGCTGTACACTTGTGGTAGGAGGCGGAAAAGTACTTCACCGGCAGAAGGATGCCATTCCGCTGGCAGTTCATTCATTTCAGACTTTAACGCTTTAGCTTTTGCTTCAATTAATGCGACTGCATATAGCTTAAGTGGATCATTGGCACGTGCCTGGAGTTTATTGGGGTGAAAGTCACTTTTGCTAGTCCTTAGCTTGATTCATGTGAGTCATTACACGATTAAAAAAAATAAATACGAGTTCAGGAGCTCTTTTACTAAACCTTTAAACGTGTGTAAAGAAACTCACCCGTTATGGGCTGGTAATAAGTTCATAAGCTGTTATTATAAGCTTGAAGAGTATTTCAACACTCCTGAAAACAAACTATCGGTAGAGCTCGAGTCAATATCGACATTAAAAAATCAATAATAAAGGGATGAAATAATGCTAGACATACGAGGCATGTAGTTTTTTCCGATCTGCACATGTCCGATATGCAACCGTTAACAAAAATACAAACAATGTTAATGATCATCATGGCAGCACCTGAGCGAGTCGAATGGTAATTCGTGTGAAGTGTATTTTTAAGGTTGCATAACCTTCCAACAACACTTATTTACTTAGAGTGCGATGCATTGAGTTCAAATTAAACTTTGAATTTTCCTGTTATCCTACTTGTGTGAAGAAAAACAATTAATTCTCATTTTAAGTGCTAAATATTGCACTTTTTAATACAAAAAAAAGTTCACTCTCGGTGGCGCGCTGATCTCGAGTATCTGCACTCGAGCAAACTACCCAACAAAAGAGGTGTCCCTTTCATCATCGGTTTTCATAACGAAATTAAAATTCCTCGTCAACCTTTCCAATATAGCGCACATCGTGCTCGAAGGTCTTCATCGACTGATAATATTGCGATGACATGGCGTTCGATAACGCTTCCCATCGATTACATCGCCCGGGTATGGGTTGAGCTCATAAAAATGGCATCGTTATTGTCACTTTCACTCAGCTGGGAAACGAGCCACATCCAGCTTTGCTCGACACATCTTCAGGAGGGCTTCAGGAGCCATCACTTCAACGTCCGCGAGGCAGCTCTAATCTTCGCTCCCCGCCCCAGGGTCTTACGGCCGGGAACCGCTAGGACCGTTTCACATTTACACTTGACTAGCAGCAACATTATAAAAGGTCATCGGTAAGATCATAAATGCGTCATCGTGAGAAGAAATCGAACACAAAAAAGCTGCTGCCGTCTCTTTCCGCCTCTTGCCGCCTCTTTCCGTCTTTTCCGTTCCCGGTTAACCGACGAACCACTCGATTCGCGACCAGCTCAGTGCAGGAACGCCGGGTTTTTGGCGTGGTGAAGTACGGCTGAAGATGGAGAAATAATGGCCCTCGTGGAAAGGCATAAAAGTTCGATTTCATTTCCCGTCCGATACGGGCACGTCCACATAGTACGTCTCCACAAAACGCGACCGCATCCGGATCAAGCAAAAACTTCGTTTCAAACGCTGAATCGATGCGTTTTTTCAATACACCAAAGTTATGCGCCATAAAAGTTATACATTTCTATCGGTGATCGCGCATCCGTTTCTTTACGCTTTACGCGGTGGGAAATGTTTTTACTTCTCCAACCTCCCTCCAGCCCCTTCATTCGCCCAACCTTCCTGTACCTCTCCCCCGCCTCCCTCCACCATACAATGGGCGCCAGGATGAAGGCATTTTCAGAGCAAACCGAGCATACGCGTCCAAGATCGTGCCAAGGACGTCGTCGTCAGAGCGTCGCAACGGTAGCGGCACCATTATACCCGAGACACTTCAACTTTCGAGATATTTATTGTGGTTTGCAAGACCCGCCCAGTCTTGCAGGACTCAGTCGCCCAGGCGAACGAGTTGGCTCGCGGGTTCGAGTGGAAAATTCCGGAGGCAAAACGGGGTTTCGCGCTTCAGCCATGAACCAGCCTGAATAGGATATTGAAAATTATGCAACAAGAGGAAAAAACTTTTCCATAACTTTCATGTCTACCAAGCGCGCGCGCAAGCGGCATCCAACGACTTGCCACTACGGCGAAAGCATTCCGATAGCAGGGGCCAGCTGCTGTACATGCAGGAAAAAGCGATTTTCCAATAGAAAAATTCGAACGACCATCTTTCCGATCCGTCGCTGTCGCAAGTGTTCGATTCCGGTTGCGCTTCATGGGTACATTCGCACGGAAGTTGCCGTGCGTTAAGGTTGACAAATTCAAGAATATGGTAACAGCTTTGGAAAAGTTTTTGAACATGTTTTTTTTCTTCCTTCTTCGTTTGATAAAGAAAGAGAATGGACAGTTGTTGTGAATTATGTAGTGAAAGTTTTCTCTTTTTGCTGATGTTTGATAGTGGAGTTGGTAAACACGTATCCATACTTTTACGCTATGTCTTTTGAATCATTTGATTACTAGTACTTTTACAAATTTTTGATGGCATTAGTTTTCATATTTAACTTTTAAAAAGAGAATGTGTTATGATTAGGCACACACTCTATAGACACTCTGCGTGAAATAAAACGATAAAATTTACATACGGAGTAGGAAAAGATTTAGATATTTGTCAAACATCGGATCTAATCTAACAGATGTGTTATGATTAGAATATAACTTGGATTTTTAATCTATCAGCTACACAGACAACTGTGGTTTCATTAGGGCTTCATCTATTATGCAAGTTTACTCTCTTTAACTTCAATAATAAGTAAGTTTCTTGTAGTAACGCTATGTATATAAATCTAGTGATATCATTAAAAAAGAGCTAGATACATGAATTACGAATCATCGCTTTGTTTGTATAATATATCCTGACAAAGTTGGCGCAGAATAGCTACTACAAATAATAAGTTCTTCGGATATTCAGATTTTGCCACTTTTCGGCCCGGTTGTTTACGAGTCCTTAATATTAAAGGCGAATAGTTCTTGGTTTTCAAGTAAACTTCGAAAAACCATATGTGTCGTAAAGGACTATTAAGTGATAAGCATAAAACAAAATTATGTTTCCTTTTATAAATAATCATGGTTGAACCTTTCCACTTAGATCTTCCTCGTTTCATATTATTAACGATTTAAAGTGTCACGAAAAGGTACAAACAAACTTGCCTTTTCCCTGCTTCCCATCTCACATTGATTTCAAACGATCAGCAAATACATCGACTTAACCCTGTTTCCTCCACAGGAAAGTCTTTCAAAAGACTCGACCAGAACAATTGTAGATAACACATTTATCACGTCCAAACTGTTGCCGGAATCTATTTCAAAGTGCTTTTGCCAAAAAAAAAGGCAAAAGCAAACTCCCGATTTGATAGCAAAACATACACACACACACACACACACACACACACATGGAAAAACATGCGTTTGACCTCTGATCCCGAAACGGTTTCCGTACACGTACACGTTTGCCCATTTCACGTGACGCGTGTTGGACGAAACCCTCCCACGAGATTGTTTTCGCTCGATTTTTGGTCGCCCTTGTTCGATCGACACGAGTCATCATCAGTTAGCTTGTCAGAAACTCGACTGGAGTGTGGCGCAGTGTGAACAACCGTATTCGGGCGACATGCTTTCCATTTCCACAGTTCCTACGGTTGGCTCAACCCACTAATGGCGACCCTGGGTTCTGGGCATGGGGTCAACCGATGGAATGACGTCGGAATGGAATGCCCTGCCTTTGCCTTTCCCTACAGACGTCGGTGGTAAATGGTTGGGTGTGTGTGTGTTTTTTTTTATTCTCTTTGTCTCCGTGAACCCTTCTCTGCAAACTCTGGAGTGGAGTTCGCTGTGAAATGAGAAGTCAAGAAGGGGTGCAATCGTTGACAAACAATCGTTCGAGACATGCTGCTGCCTTGCGTTCAATCAACCGGAAAGAGGTGATCTTAACATTGCCTGCTCCTAATGTCTGGGAGTTTGTTTGTTGGTTAGATGGCAAGCGAGAAGAGGTGGATGTGGAGGAACAGGCAGGGTTACAACAACGGCTCGAAAGAAAACCTTTCCCAGTACAGGATCAATCAATCCTGCCGACGGTTCAATGTTTTCCTTCCATTAAGCTTTCCCACTACCACTACCAGCATCACGACTCCATGCCAAAACGGGTGTAAAAGAAGCACAAACAGCACGACGACGGCGAAGAAAAACAAATCGTTTTCTCAATGGAAGTCACCCTCGGCCCTCGTCTCGTTGGCTGTAACCTTCACGTCTCGCAGTCCCCGTTTGTCCGATTGTTCACTCGGGAGATGATGGTCTATGTGGCGATTCCGTGTTCCATTACTATCCTTTTGCTGCAATCGTATTTCATGGCCGGCCCGAATGCACGACCAAACCGAGATAAAGAGAGAGAGGACGTGACAAGTGTCCGGAGAACGTCGGAACGGATGGGGGAAAATAATCAATTTAACATAAATCGATCTGTTGAATGAGATGATTATTTGCAGCGCGCTCTGTTCCCAATCACCTTACGGGATGATTGTAGATGATGGCTGTTCAATGGGTTTGCAACAGAAGAGAGTAAAAAGCAAGTGCAAAAGAAGGAAACAGCGTGCCGAGCGGCGGTGGCAAATGCAACAAACGGAAATTAATCGGTCCGATCTCGTTAGTGGAAAAGTTTGAGGTCAGGACGATTAGTGCACCCGGGCAAATGCTCCCATTCCCATTCTGTGCGAGAGTTGTGACAAACAGCTTGACACTGGGCTGACGACCGAGGATAATGCGACGGCAATGGCAAACAGCCATCCGCACCACCGTTGTTTGTTACTGTCGCCTTTACTGTTCGCTTCTTCGCAACGGGGATGGGTCGTTGCAACCGGTCCACTAGGATTTGTTTTCCCGACCAGCCATTTCCACTGCCAGGCGCCTTCATATTTACGTTGCTTTGGCGAAAACCCGCTCCGTACCGGTGGAATCGTTCGACAGAATTATTCCACCAGGAGCAATACCGGCAGCTGGGGTTGATTGTATAGAAAGTTTTCTGCTGCCAGGCCGGTCACTGATTACGTGCTGTGTAGTTTGGCTTTACAGTCACGGTTCGACTGGTTGCGGCTGGTCCGAAGGGAAATGTCAGCATAATGAAGGAGCAAATTTTCAGCACAAAATGGTTTCTTTTAGCAGTGTGAAAATACACTTAGCGGCACAATTTCGTTATTAAACAGGGCACTAAAAGGAGTAGCTTGAAATGATTAGCTGAGTTTCTTTGGCGTTTAAAGGTATCGTTTGAGGAACTGATACTGTGGGGCGATAATGTGATAAACGACACATCATAAGTTTATGCAAGGTGAAATTAAATGTGAGTTCTTTACGGTATGAAGTTGAAACTACAAAGTTCTCATTTCGCCTGAGACAACGGCTCCTCTGTGCATACAACCGATCGTTATCTTATCCCCAAGCATTACAAAACAAACGCCCCCGAATTGAGCGATAAAAAAGTCGTCGGTCAAATCTCATAAGAACAGCATCTTCAGGGTTCCGTTTTTAAAGATAGTAAAAAGGAGTGAATAAAACTCACTACTTTATGGTACATAGATTGTTACGTCGAGGACGGCTACACTTGATGACTTCTTGTGGCCGTATGTAGTGGCCACAGTGTACCGGGCTTAAAAGCTCAATGACAAAGCATCGTTCGAGGGGCCGGGTGCTTCGTTTAATAAAATCAAACCCCGAGCAAGTAGCTCCGAAGCAGAAGCAAGCACGAGGTACGAACCGCTCGTGTCATATTCCAGCACCACGGTGAGCTTTGCTTTGGTGCGCAAAAGGCCACCGCCATAACGCAACGACACCGGCCAAGAGTGGAAAATAACAAAACTCACATTATTACGTTATAAATTTCCACTTTAAAAGGTTATCTAAGGCCACCTCAGATCGCAAGTATCCGGCGGCCCGCCTACAGTGCCCAACATTGACACTCGTCTATGTTGCAGGGTGCTCAGGGTTTGGGACACACCTACGACATCTCACGGTGCGCTCTCAACTCTAACGGATGCAAGGCAGCAGCTTGGTGGTTAAACCACTTCTTCGAGAACTCTTTGCAGCCATATGGATCGGCGCTCGGTGTGTGGGAGGGCCGGTCGTTCGTACTCGGAACGGTATGTTTGTAAACGGTTTAGGTTATTTTTATTCCATCAACTTTTCACTCACAGCAGGGCACGCGCTCATACGCCTTACCAGGCACCTGGGGTGTATGGACGGTTCACTGCCTGCCTTCAGTTCAGATGGTGAGCAAATGTCGCAAAATGCTTCCCCAGATAAATATGCCATTTTATGTTTTGCGCTTGGAGTACCGGCCCGTTCCGGAATCGATTTTGAGCGGTTTAATGCTTGTAAAAGAGTAAGTGCAACTTGGTATCATTTTGTTTGTCTTTCATGATTTCCTGGGCCTCATTTTTTTTCGTCTAAAGTGTGCTGTGCGAATTGGATTACTTAAGTAATTGGTCTCTAGTGAGCTGATGGTGATTTGAAACTCCAATCTTAATATCCTCCGACAGAATGCAGACATCTCAGATTGGCAATCGGAGCCATCTTATTGTAGTATGATAGAGAGTAATAGAAACACACCAACTCATTAATATTATTGTGCATTTCTGATGATTTTATTGAAACAATAATGCGGCTAAGCTGCAGCTCTTAGTGTAACCAGTACTCTATGGTAAAGGGTTTTAATCAAACAAAAGCCAGAAATTGCAGGTCTGGACCTCTTGAGGTATTAGTGTCATTAAAGGAGAAGAGAGAAGTCTCTGCTTTATTTTCCACCTCATACTCAGTAATAACAACCTTCCACAATAGGTGTAAGTAATTCATTTCGCAGATAGTCTACTATTGTGATTGGCAGGTCAACAAACGTTATTAGAGTAAAATGAATACATGAAAGCAAGCAAAAGCAATGAAATGGAAATCATTGTGAAGCAAAAACCTTCATTCTACTGCAGAGATAATTCTTTCAAACGTTATTAATAAGTTGCCCATTGATTAACTTTTCGTTACCGTGTAGGAATGTTGCCCTTATTTCGTATCGGAGAACATCATTTCACCTACACTCTAGTCCCGCGTGTCAATAGAAACTCTTGAAGCACTCATGTCATACGTGTAATATTTATTTATTTACCCACCGTTCAGGACAAAAAAAATCAGTTCCCTGTCACAGTATCGTCAACGAGTAAGGTGCAGCAAGGTTTGTACACAAATATCAATTTATTATCCCACTAGAACGGATGGTGAGCATAACGAGTAGATGTCCGTATTATCCACTCTCCATTCCACTCTTCACCCACGGTGGGAGGACAAAAAATATGTCCTCATGGGAATTTCACAAAGCTGCTCCTTTGCCGTTACCGGTAACTAGCCTACCCGTCAAATCAAACATGTATGGTACCACCGCTTCACCAGGGAACAGTGCCACGGTTTCCAGTGGATCTGTATTCTTCCCTTTTGTTGGCCTTTACCATCGATACTACTCAACTTAAACAAGCCCAAACAAGGTCGGGCAAGTGATCGAACTGACGGAATGACATAACGGTCCACCGCTACTGCTTACGAGCAATCTTGACGACACTAATCCATCTGGAGCAGCGCATCGAGTGGCAGTCGGTCGTCAAGATGTCAATTTGGGAAGTTTTGTGACCTGCCATGTGCCATGTCGTGTATGCTTGGCCCTGGTACCGTGCGCGCGAACTCCCGATTATGATTGCTCTATCATAATACTCTATCATCACGGGTACAGCCCGAGTTTTTCGATAACGACCATCCCACCCTACACACCGGACGGTCGTAAAGATATGTCACCAGCATTTGCCAGAGCATTACGATTGTGTGGTGCTTTATGATTCGATGGTGGCTCTTTAACATCGCGCTGGAAGTACTTTTAAAGCGATGTTGGTTTCATCTTTTTCCCTCACATCTTCCCGCACATCACATCCGGGCACTATATTTCCATTGCACAGAAACACACATTTCGATGTTTCATATCCGAACGGAAAGATGTAAGTACCGGAGCAGGAATCATGATACTGGCGCGAACGCAATCGGACAGACCGCCGGCAAACCAAATTGGTCCCCGGTGGAGCGTAAAAGAGAATCGGGCACTGGGTTTTAATACCACGCAGTTACAAGCAACGCTATTGATTCTGATTTATATTTAATCATTACAACGTTCACTGAAATCAACGATACAGCCGGCTGCCGGTGGGAAACCATTTCCCCAAACGATCGTACTCGGGATAAGGTTCCGGCGGCCGTCCTGATAATAGCGATGATGAGTGACACGAAAGGGGTTCAGATCGACACGATAGGAAATGGTTTAACTGTCGAGGGAATACTTTTTCGCGGCAAGTGATTTACAATTGTTTGATGGAAAACCATTGAAGTGTAAGCGGTAAGTGCTTTAAGCCGAAAAATTGTAACACTGCCGCAAATAGTCGTTTGCCATTCCACCATATCGCTTTGTGGAATTAACCCATCTTGAGATGAAATCTTATTCAAGTATCCAAACCGACAAAGTTCTGATCTGTAAGCGCACGAGCTTTTGGAATTATCACCATCTGACGTAATTTGTTTTATTATCATTATGCGTTAAGTTAAGTAAAACCTAATGTTGGAACATCATTAAAACGGAAACTCTCTCCGTAAAGACTTCAAGAGAGTTTTGTCGTGAAGAAGTTACCTGCAAGTGAATTTATTTTCAAGACATTTTAACTTTTTGTATTTTGGAATAGTTTAACAAATACCACATCCAGTCACAACCGCGCAAATCAATTATCGTTTGCAGTTAACCAAACCAACCGTTACTTACCGATTATTGTAAGATTTACGACACTATTTCTAGTTTGTGCTACGATGAAGTCCACCCGACACCGGTACATGCCACTGTCGGTTTCGCGAACATTCTGTACCGCCAGTTCGCCCGGTTCCTTCTCGAACTGGAAGTACGCCCGATCGCCGAACATGGCATCATCGGACCAGCGCTTGGCCGATCCGATCTCACGCCCTCGAGTATCAGCACTGTGAAGAGAAAGAGACATTAAGCAATGAGAAGCAGGTACCTTCAAAACCCCAAACGAAGCCAACCGAGTAACGAGAGGTGTCCTGTATGAAATGAAGCCATTCGCATGTTGGTGAAGTTGGGAAATCTTACATTTAATTTATTCCAGCAATATAACTTAATACAGTATTCCTATCATGCGGCACAGTTTGCTCAAGTTTCGGACGAATTCGCCAAATCTCAATCTTCACAATTTGTGCATTTGTTGTTTGCCTGCGTAGCCGTGTCCTTTGTCGTCCATCACTAATCCACTCACCGCACCAAAGTACGGTTCTCGTGGGACTGGAACATTTCTTAAGGTATTTGGGGCGTTGGACCAAGTCTCGTACAAGAACATAAAAAAAGTGAAAAAAGTACGACTAAAGATGAATTATTTATTCACACCTTCAAACGGGGAGGCCTTCACGCGGCCAAAGCAACTGAAATCGTCGTTGCATAGCGTCACGAAGCCTTTGCCCCGTACCCGCACCCAAGACGTTGAGATTGGGTGAGGGCCGCGAAGGACACGCAGTACGCAAAGGAAACATGATCTACATAATTGATGAAGAATTGATTGAAGTGTTGCGAAATTGAGGCCTGAGAGCGAGAAACTTTTGTCGACGACACCCGCACACCCGATGATGTGGAATGTCGGCTTTTTGCCGTCGTCGTTATTTCGATCAGCTTATTCGGGTGGCAAGGGATTTTTATTTGGACATTTCCAGATTGTGCAAGCTCGGAACGCAGTGGAAAACAGTGCGTATTGGCGTTTGTTTCGCGCTGATTGGCGTTGATTGATCTTTTCTGTTGTGTCATGTAAAAGGTTAAGGATAAATCAAACAGAGTCCTTTCTTTAATTGAAAGCTGAAAACAGGTTGTACGTAATTTGTTTAGCTCAAATATTAAAAAGGGAAGTTGTTGAAAAAAGGCCGTATGAAAAGAAGTCATTTGGTTGACTTTATCATTGATTGATTGAATCATGCTTCTTCATCGTCTTCTTTGGCATTACATCCCCAAATCTGAAGGCCTGCCTTTTACGTCTTACTTTGACTTTACTTATCATGAACTGCCTTCTGTCACAGTCTGTCCTCTGTGTCCAGGGAGGTATCCCCGATGAGATTTGGTTCCGCTTCAGTCGTGTAAAGACCGGCGATATTACCACCCATGCTTGCAACGTTTCTCGCAACAGCTCTCTAATGTTTCTTCCAACACAACGATGTGAGATTTAGTATCTTCGTACGAATGCAAACGCACTGTTCGTCATGAGATATGTTTTGGGTCCTTACACCAAAATCCTCACCGTATCCGTGGCCAACTAATCAAATTAGCCGTTGCAATAGAAACACTGCACTGCTTGCTAATTAGAATAATACAACCCGCAACTCTAACTACCAGAACCAGTACGCTCTGTTCCTGCGAGTGCAATCTCAATAATTGGTTGTATAATCAAATGAGATCCTTTCGTCAGCAGCACTGTCCGGTCGGAAGAGGTTCGTATGCTAGCATGTGTTTGGTACGGGTCTGGTGGTGCAAACAGAAGACTCGCTGTTGCCCATAAATCAGTCATTCGTGGAGCTTTGTAACTAGGCGCTGGTTTTCGTTCAACCAGGATTGAGCCGGTGCCGATCGCGAAACTTTCGGCTAGACACTCTTCCATTTCTGTTTTGTTTTTAACTCGATCCACACACACACTCCCCTTCCGTGGGTCAGTTTTCATTTTGTTGCCGCGTAATCGGCTTACCTGTATATGGGCGATCCTTTATCTTCCCGGTACCATAGCACCAGCACGACATTGTCACCCGGTTCGTGTGTGCTGACGTTGCACGGCAGATAGATTGTCTCGCCAACGAGCGCCTCCATCGTAACGACAGGAACTGTGGAAGAAACGAATACGAACGTTAGAATGGGAGTGAAACATGTCAATCCTGCCTGCCAGCCGTTCTGTTCTGCCGTTCGCGGGTGGACGGCACGGAGCGCGAGATCGTGTCCGGGATTTATGTCAATATTTTTGTCAACTGTTTGCCAATATATCCGCCTGGGATGCCTGTCGGAAATGAACGCCACCATCAGCACCATTGGCGACGAGCATGAAATGTTCCTTTTTTTTTGTTTCCCATCCTTTTTTGTGCATGTATGTATGTCTGTCAGAGTGTGTTTGTTCCTGTGCGTCACTGCCCCCAAACCGTGGGCGTACTCTTATGCATATTACATTCGATTGTTGTTCCAGCTTGAAGTCGCCCCTATTTTTACGGGCGCTGTTTTGTGTTTTTGTTGAATTCCCGGAGTCGTATGCGAGCGTGTGATATGTTTCTGGTCGTTTTTGCTTCCCGTTCTACAGTATCGACGATTGGATGCCCAATCATGCTTTTGCAGGTCATCCAGGAAGTGGGTGGAGGGCACGAGGATGTGAATGGGGAGGGGGGAGATAAAAGATTCATACAACAAAACTCAAATGAATATTCAGAATACAGCATCCAAACGAGGAGTTGTCGAACGTCCGCATAGGGATATGGGAAAAGTGGCACTAACGAAAAAAAAAAAAACCACTCATACCCCAATGCGCACACCAACACACACTGATGAACTCCAGTTTAGTCCCGGTCATCGTTTACTGCCACAAATCGTCCACGGGCGCTTCTGCAAACGTTGCGGAATCTGTTTCCGGTTGCCAGACCACGTCTCGAATACACGTCGTTGGGTGTTTGAAATCATGAAAATGGACCCAGAGACCGTAGCATGTACCCATCAATGAGACGCGGCACAGCTTCTCCAACAATAACAGCAAAAAAGGTTCATTGGGTGCCGAATGAAGATACAAGAATTCGGAAACCTTGATGGTAAAATGAAGCTAACGCAACGGACTGCGGATCAAATGAAAAAAAAAAAACCCCGGGCCCTCCATCACGGAACCCAACAAGAACGTGATCCTTGTTACACGGCTTATCCCGTGCTAGCACGGTGTTGGATGTGAGCTAACCAATGGCCCCGAATTGGACCGGATGAGAACAGGCAGAAGAAAAAAAAACACACTACACTCACCCAACCCGGATTGTAACGGTGATCCTGCGCTGCGTCACGTTGAAGTAACCGGGATAACATCAGCTTGAATTCAGCCCAACATCGCACGGTCCCATCAGTGAACCTGGCCCATCGTGGTCAAATTTCGAATTTTGAGCGTGTTACCTTCATTTTTTTCCGCTTCTCAAGTTTCGTTTGTAACACGGAACCGCTCGTGCCGTTTCGAAAGTGTGGAATGCTTTTTAGGATTTTTATCATAACGATGGAAAGGAGTAAATGACTGTATTTCACCCTTTCGTGTCGGGCTTGAACCTATGGCCCAACCCGTCGGAAGTCGCTATTGTATGCGTACCGGTTCTGCTGCCGAAACTGTTTGAGATTAAATGGGGGGCTAATTTGGTGTCTGGGCTTGCCGGCATGGTTTACGGTGCGATGAGCGCTTAACGATTCTCCGGTTGGATGCACGGTTTGGATTTGCAGATGTTGTTTTCTTTTCTTGTATTTTCTCCCAAACGTAACCAATACGAGCGGATAAGGTATCGTGTATCTTTTGAACTATTATTTTTATGTGTCATAAAAGTTCATTAGGGTAACAGTTTGATCACTAAAAGGAACTAGTAGTTCAAATCATTTTTACCTTTCATGGTCAACAATAAAGCCTGCAAGATTTTTTTTAGTAGATTAATGATGGTCTATAGCAATACATTCCAAACCTTTAGAGTGCTCCGATTTTCTCTATTCTGGTTTTGTTTGGTGAAATTTAAGTTTTGTATTATTCTTCTACAGGATATGCTTAACAACTGCTTAGATACTTAGATCAAATCATCCACGATCTAAATCGGTACATGGAAGAGCCGTTGGAAGAGACGGGAAGAACAGAAAATTTTATCGATACCGCTACCGAAACAACCTTGATTTCCAAATGACATCCTGCAAAGTGTGTTGTCAAAAACTCTTTTTTTGGTTTTATTTGGTCCCTATATCGCAAATATCATATCCATAGACATAGAACATGTCAATAAAGATGTCATCGTTGATCAAGGTTTAGATGAACGTTTATTTTTGACTGAAAACCACAGCATAAAGCGTACCAAATTATTGCGCATTACTGAAACTATAAATTCAAACAATGCGAAGCTATATAAACTACATGATTTGATTTGTTTTCGAAAACAAATGCTACTGGTCCGACTGGACGGCAAATCAAATTATCGTAACAGCGTCATTTCAGCTTTCAACAGAAAACCACGAAAAACCAACCATAAACAGTTATGCGCAAGCTTACTTAAAAAGGAAACAAAACCAATCATCTATCGCGCGGTGCTGCATTGTTTCCATCAGCAATCATTTGTGTTTGCGACGCCACGGCTTCAATTTCATTCCATCATGAGACTTCAGCCACATTTTGCCATCACATTGCCATTGTCACCAATAAGGTATTGTGTTATTGTTTTCCACTAGTAGCAAAAAAGCCTTTTTCTCTGTTTGTCATATCGAAATTTTCACCAATAGGCCAGCGTTCCATAGCACCGGTCGCGATTTGAATGTCGATATGAAACCGTTTCCCGAACTGGCCATTTCTCCAGCCGAGTGAATCGGACGCAATTTCCGGGGTTTGCTATTTTCGACCGGTCGATCTGTTTGATGGCTTCATGAAGCAGGTCAGTGAATGGTAGGGTGGGAAGTGGTTTTTTTCCACCAAATTGCCCCACAGCGTAAAAGATACTTTCCATCGCAAATGATTGAGTTCCAACGATTGGTGTGCGGTCATGGTGCGGAACAAGAGCAAAATGCTACGGGCCAGAATCTAGCCGATAGGAGACGAGTAAATGTACGTCGCGTTTGGAAATGGAAATGTGAAACTAAGCGACGATAAAACAAACCCGCGTTACGTGAGCAGGGGGAATAACAAATTTATTCCAACGTGTGCCCCCAAATGGCAGCAACCGGATAGGTCAACAGGACCGCATGTATTACCCTGCTTCAAGCTGCAAATATCACTCCGACCCACGCATGATGGATTGAGTGGTGGGTTGGAGTGTAAGACTTTCCCAAACTCGTGGTGTAACCGGAATAAAAACGGATGGCCAACAGAGAAAGAAAAGCAAAACATAAAGCTTCCGACCAAAGCGGACAGTTTGGATGGATAAATGCACAAACGGATGGACGGTTTTGTGGAATCATATGTTTAGTTATGCTGACGTCATCGGTACAATAAAAGAAGGCTTTCGGTTCGGTTTGCTTCATCAACTTTTACGCTGGCCACTCTGGGGGTGGGATCTATACTCAACACACACACCCAAAAATCCCCACCAACAAGGGACAAATTTTGACCGTACCGAAAACCGAACGGCAATCCATCTGGCACGGTAAGTTGATGGTTTACGATGGGATGAAACAAAAAAATTCTGCCTGCACAATCAAAGGATATTACACAAATTACAGTGATTTTTACGACGCCTGCTAACCCTGGACAGATGACGGAGCATATTACTCGCACACATGGGCAGGAGTAAGCTTACTGAACAACAGCAACAAGGATGAAAGCTTGCATTTTAGTCCATTTTGTAGCATGTTTTTCCAGGGAGTGTCGGTGGTATCTCGTGCCCGCATAACAGGCTGCTACCGTGAACACGGTGTAAAAATGATTTGCTCTTCTAACCTAACCCTGTAATAAAGTCAGCATAAATAACAAAAAAAAATGTTCAGATGCTGATGTGTAGTATATTTATTGCTGAAATTACAATGACAGCCAAAATGATCATGCTGACTGGATCAAAGCTAAGAGAACGTTAAACAAATGGAATTACTTCTTTATATTGAAGCAATGTCCCAAATCTGAACGTTACGCTTCTGATTGTAGCTTGGAATTAGAGTTTCACGACGAAAAGTACATAATGGTTGAACTTTAGAAGTTTAATGCGTTACCTTTCATTGGTCTAAAGTTACCACTCATAATACAGTGTACAATCAGATATGTTACATGCGTACACAAAAAAATAAACACACAAAAAAGTTTGATAAGGATAAGTTGATAATGGATTAAACAATCATAACCAATAATTAAAAGTGACCTGGATGAAACAAAGAGGAATCGCGGGACACAACTTAGACGTGCAAACAACCAGATGATCAAACCAGAGGTTGTGAGCTGATATTCACATGACCATTAACTAAACTAAATCTAATTGTTCCCCCAACTGATCACATTACTCAGAATTGCATTCAAGATGTAAAATATGATACAAAAATTTAACATATTTTTTCCACGATCGAACATCATGTCAATTTATGGTAGAAGATGAAAAGATGTATAGTATTTCAAATCTAATGAACAGGTCATGCCATTCGAATAACATTAGATCATCCTGCTCGTAAACGCTTAACGAGTCATCCGTATGGATAGAGAAGTTCTGACTGGATTAAATTGACATGCTACGATGATGTAGATGAGTTAACTCCATATGTTAAGATGAATAGAAGATCAGTTCACAGAAGAACTTCTGCAGTAGGCCAAGGTTACTAAACCTGTGCAAGTAAGTTCGTCAAAATAACCTTTCACTATTTTTTTTAAATTTCCACTTCAGCTCAAATCCACAAAAAAAAACAGTGACAATAACACACTTCTCATCATCACCACATTTTTATGTACCGAATGGCACTAGAGGAATCGTACAGCTAACCAACAACAAAAAAAGACATCCTACCGGCGGTAACTCAACGAACAATGGACAAAAATGATTTGCATTTAAAATGTCAAATAAATGGCGATAATACCGAAATCATGCCACGGAGACAAATCTAATTTATATCATTACGCGCCCTGCCTGACAAGGGAAACTTGAAAGCATTCCTGAACAGGATCGATATGTGTGAACTTGGGGCCCTCGCTCGATTTCCTCCATCTTCTCTCTGTTGCGTACACATAGACACAAATTGATGCTCAATTTGGATTTTCAATTTGCTTTGCACGTTTCAATATCTTTGCACCATAACATTATACCTGACACGTGTGAAACGTCGATTTGGAGCCATGGCTTTTTGGTGGCTGTCGCTAATGAAAATTATCACCACCGCAAACCGATCGATTATTAACAACGGGCCCCAAATTTAAACCCGGCGTAGGGTAGCACACACATATTCGACGTTCGCCCGATTTGGATTGACCCGAAATGATCGATGTTCGATGGGTTGAGGGAACTGTGTCGCAAACTGTCTTTCACGGTTTGAGCGGCGCGTTGAATTCTAGCACCCTTCCCATTCGTGCTAGCTTATTGTGCTGAGGATGGCGTTCCATTCCATTCCATTACCCAGCGTTCGAAGGAAGGAGAGAAATTTTTCACTACACACAATTTAAGTGAAAGCAATCCTTGCTAAGTTGCCAACATCAGCCCAAAATGGTAATGAACGGAAATATGTTTCTTTATGCGCCACGCCAGTGACAAGCGCTCCAATGGATCGCTTATCTCTTTCGTCAATACTATTACCCATAACAACAAGCTGCTGGTACAACGGTTGAGTGGTAAGAAGAATGGAAAACATCTCCGGGAAAAGCGTGAAGCAAAGATGGTTTCCGGCACCTCGGAACATACACCACCAGACAAACCGTGATGGAGGGATATTTTCCCTTCATTCAACTTATTTTGTTGCGTTTCTGCTCGCTGCTACGTTCATAGCGTCGACACGTTTCGACTTGTCGGGTTTTGACTTGAGTCGGTAGACAAATTACAAATAAGATTACGATTATTATTTCCCAAACGTCGATTCCATTGCTTCCAGTGCTTGCAAAACGAATTTGTGTTTTTTTTTTTGTGTTTCATGTTTGTTTCTATCAAGCAACCCAACGTGGATCCGATGAAGCACGACATTGTGGCGCATTTGCTGTGTTCTTCGATTTTTTTTTTAAACGATGGTATTCTTTTTCTTTTCACCCACTTTTGACTTCCCAACAACTCTGGGCCACCTCGTATCGAAACGAAGCGCTCCTGTCGGGAACCGGATCGGGAGAGATGTTATTGATTTAGCGAACGATGGCGACAGGTGGAATGTGGCGTCAGCCGCATTGTCGACAATCTACAGCATCCCCCTGGCAAAGCATCTATAGCTCATCGAGCGGCGAAATCAACCACCACCACCATTGAAAGACAATCCGAAACGTTCGTTAATGGTGAACAATAGAGCGAACCTTCCACATGTTCACTCACTCGTGAGCACATTGCGTTGTGAGGCGAAACGTTTGATGATCGTTGCGCGCAAATCTAATGGAACGAAATGATAATCTGGTTCCCCGCGAACGGTGAACGAAAGAATCACCGACCAAACCGAACATCCCGGTTCACAGCCACCCGGATTACGTTCTAGAGCAAGGGGACCGTTTGCTCTTACTCGTGTTGGTGGTGATGGTGTACAAGCTTTTTCCGTTTTTCCTGTTGTGGCGAACAGTTCAGCACTCAGCTTCCGTCGAGGCCTATCGAGAAGAAGGAACAGTAGAGAGTTGTTTTTCGTTGCACGCCAACGGGAACTAATCGAGTATTGCTGTGATTTTCCGAGCCCTGGCAAACATTTTTCCCTCCGGTTATGTGTTTTGTTTTCAGGCTCCTCTTGTAAGCTGGTTACAATATGGGTTCAGTTCTGGTAGGAATTTCATTGGAGTATCGTTTTGTCGGTTCACTGGACCGGATGCTTTGCTCTCTTACGGCGCGTGACACAGATTAGTTAATGATATGTTAGAACTGTGAACGCAAAACTCGGAAAACTTCTAATGTATTCGCGTTCGGCTGGTAAAAAATTGCATAAATTATGGATCAGAATACAACACGTACAATGTATGTTGGACAGGATTGAAATCATCATAAGTCTCAAAGTCTCTGTGGAAGCTCACACAACCAACATTTATACAAATCAGGCTCATTACACAACTAGAACTTCATACTTTTGCTGTACTTTGATAAATACTCCTCTAAAGACTGAAATAATGATGTTGTTATTTTAACACACAAAACCACAGGTCCTCGAGGAGACCAATATTTCACTATTTTAGAGGTACGCTGTGATTTATGTATCTCTAATGTTATAGTTATAGCATCGGAGGTACTTGGATGTAGACGTATTGTAAACCTCATTGAGCTAAAAATTACTCACTGTCGAATATTGTCTGCTTCTTTTCAGTAACCCCTTTAAATTGGATGAAGTATATCTCACAGGGTACCTGTATTAAATCAGCAAACTTCACCAATCGACCTAACGTTATTAAGCATCCAAACACATTAAGCCAACGGAATCCGACTAATCAGTGATGAAAACCAATCGTAAAACACTAGCAATTGACCAGCTGACCTTAATCAAAAGATCTCACTATATCAAAAGATTATAGAACACCTACGGTGCTGTTACAGTTGCATTTCAGCTTAATCAAACCGAAAAGCTTTAGAGCAAATCGGACCTTTTCCGAAGGTTTTCGTTTGAAGTTCATCTATCCGTTTAACCGTTTGACTTGGTTTTACCTCATCCAAAGCTTCAGGTTCGATTGTCGAGAATTATTCCTCACCCGAATGTTCCAAGGAATAGAAAGGGTTACATCGGCCGTTTTCCAAACCATCCCATGTTTTCCGGGCTGTGGCCATATTTCAATCGATTTCCTGTGGAACGATTGGGTGATCGGAAGGTCGAATGAGGGAGGGGGATGGTGCCAGAGTTAAGATGCTGTGAAATTGAGGACACAAATCGTTTGAAGCGAACCACAGCACCCGGTACATTCGGCCCTGGATTAATGCCGAACCCCACGCAGTCAGTAAAGGTCAATTAAACTTGTATTCCTCGATTTGATTGGTTCTTTGATTTCCTGCCATTTGGGTCAGAGTTTTTTGTTGTTGCTTGTTTTTTTTTTTTTAATGTTGATGCTGCGTGCGATCAGGAATGTAATGTCTCTTCCGTTTTCATTTCATCTCACCTTGCCCGTACCTGGCCAGTACCAGCAGTGCTAGAAGTCATGAAGGGCCCGTAACCGTTAAGGTTGGTGGTCAGAGTGGCTTTTTTTCAATTTTTTGGTTGATTTGCCAACCATCGTCCGGTTTCGCATTGGCAAACCGCATCGAATTCGCACAGGTTGTCATCGTTTTTACACAGCATTGATGAAACTTTTCAACTGGAATCGAACCGACAACAACAAAAAAAAGTCCCCCCAGAGAAGCTCGAGAAACTTTGCAACCGAAAAATAATACGATCCAATTAAAATATAATTAGGCTAATTTTAAAAGGATCCCCAGAGACGCACATAAAGCAAAAACAGGGAGCCCGAAAAGGAATCGCTTCGGTCCCTTGGGATGGGAAATAATATTAAACTGCTGAGCCACCATCACCACCGCCAGGGGTTTGCAATCGGTGCGAGCAGGTGAAATATTCGAACCTGGAACGGTAGCTAACGAAGCATATCTGTGCCAGAACGTTGGTCCGTTTGACGTCAGAATATCAATCAGAGTGGTCAATGCGGAGGTTATACGGCAGTGGGTTGCCTCATGCCTTATTTAAACGATAAAAAATGGAAGGCTCTCCGTTCGAAAATACGAACGTCTCATTGTTGATGGCTCCGAGGGAAATCGGAGTCGGAACACAGGTGATCCCCAAAAATTGTGTTTTTTTCCTGGAAAAGGGAAAAAGCCTTGCCTGATTGTTGCGCACAAATATTTTATTTTCTTACAGCATATTACATTTCACCGAAATCTGCACATTTGATAGCTGTTCAAGCATTGGGCCCAGTACAGAATGTTTGAAGTCTTAGCGAAAAATAAGCCAAATACATGGTTTTCCACTTGCTAAAGCTCTGTTTCTTCCAAGCTTAACCGAATTTGAAGCGCAATGTTGTTCTTCTCAGTCAGACATTTAATCCAACAGGATTTCTTTGTTATTTACGTTCCGCTAGAGAAAGTCTAAAAAAAAACGATTGAGTTTTCTTTCCAAAATTACACAAAGGGTGACGTTCCGTGCCTTTCACAGATACAAACGATTCACAACATCTTAAAGCCAGAAGTTTTGGAAGGGAGAGGTTTTGCTTGGCTTCAGTGTTTTATGCCCATTTTGTGAATTGAAACTGTATTAAACAGAATGGTTATTATATTCAAACACCTACGAGGAGAAATGATAAAAATAGATAGAATACGTTCAAAAATGACATGATTGCGACACGTTTCGGCTTTCGGAATCCTCACACGGCAAGCAAAAACAAAGGAAAACAAAACAAAAACAGTCATTGAAACTTGCCAGCTTGCATAAAACAGCAACAAAACAAAAAGCTCCAAATAACAACAGCATCTGACTTCTCTATAGCGCTACGGAGAAATGATGCCAACAAAGTACACGTTCACACGAATCCTCAATGGAACGTGATCTCGTGAAATGTTGCTGTGGATACAAAACATCGGCTCGATTGCATATCGGCAACATAGGCGATACCTCGTTAAAATAAGATTTGTTTTCAAGAGCTCTGTTTATGTTTCAAAGTCAAAATAATTTTCCCTCAGCAGGGGGTATGGCAGCGGGTATGGCGCTGTAATGCATATTGGTATGCGGGCGGATGGTTTCATCTAGCGGCTTGATGCTATAAAGCAGTTTTTGAGAATATTGTCCGTGAAGGAAACAGTGCAAATCATTTATACAAATATTGATCAAATTTCGTACCAGTCTCCGTTTAACATCATACAGCTTTGCTATTATTGTTCAAGGCTATCTAATGATTATAATGAAGAGTTCACTTCCCTAAAACTCTTACAGAAGTGTTGCATAACTCTACAATGCACCGTATATATTCAACACCCACCATCTACAAGCACATGGCAATGAGGTTTACCATCTTTTGTTAACCGCGCTATTGATGCGGAACGCCAGCAATATACCGTCAAAGATCAAACTCAAAATTAATTAAATCAAAAACATCTTCTTTGTGAAATATCCGGCCATTATTCAGACGTATGCATTATTTAGCCTAATGTTGCTACCATCGTTAATAGCAATACTGGTCGGCAGTGCCTTGCGCCGGCCGTGGTACAGTGTTTTTTAGCTGAAATGGTTCGATACAGCGAACGCGTTTCTGGCTGCACAAAATGGAGGGGATGAACTAATTTAATTAATTAGCGCTTCATTCAAAGGATCAATGAAAGGTATGTGGATGCATAAAATGCATCTCAAATGTAGGCCAGGCTGAGGGCTTATTTGCATTTCGATGATTGGGTAAGCCAATTTTTGCTTTCACCTCGCGATTGTATTATAACTTTTCTATATCTACCAAAGAATAATATAAAAAAAAACTTGGTTTGCAAATGTCAAACATAGGATATTATAACATATCCCCATTTGTGTCTATTTTTACTCATTGATGACAGTGCAATGCAATAACACCACCGTATTGTTTTGTTTTAAATTGTTTCGATCGTTTTAGTTACATTGTACTCGTTTTTCATCAACCGTTACTAGCTTCTGTTGTTGATGCGAAACCTTATTTGTGTGTAAATTGTTTCACCAATATGTAAATTATGTGTATTTCAGCCGCAAATGATTACTTACTACACGAGCCTACACACCTCATGCAGATGTGATGAATTGCGGTTTAATGCCTACACCTACCTATACATTTGATATTTGCATAAGATACATTGTGTTTAACGAATATGAAATCCATACCATCAATTCCACTTAACTAGCACAACAGTTACAATAAACCCACTTGTAGATGATCATCAAATTTGTATCATATTTATGGATTATTTAGCTAAATGTAGCTTTCCCGATTGTCTAATCACGAACCATCACTTGAGCCGTCAGCTTGAGTGTGGCACCGTGTGTCACGGAAGGAAATTAAAACCAATAGCTGGCAGTGCTGGCAATTGGTACACACCTGAAACTTATGCCTAACGTTATTGTTTTGGAAGGACTTCTTGGCTAAACAAAATCTTGTCGAGAAAATGATATAGAAGCAAAACTTCAAAGACAGCTTTTCGAGATGGCCCCGTGATACCCAGTCTTAGGGTTTATTGATTTATGTTGGCCGATGTGAACGAATGTGCTACGTTTTTATGGCCTGTTGAGTCTCCAAGACGTTCAGCTAAAGTTTCCATAAAGCTCTCGTTTCCGGAAAGACAAGTAACAGTGATTTATTGCAATTATTTCCGTTATTGGAACGCAAACCCACAGCAAAAAACGTTATTTGTAACACGCAAATTAAAGAAGAAAATCCGATTTTGGAGAAAATTCATTACTTACAACGAAGAGAATGCAAAACTTAAATGCAAACCGGGCAAATTAGCTTTGACGTTAAGTAAGAGCAATAAAATGAGAATTAATTACTTAACTGTACTAAAGCATCGTACGATACACGCTACTTCATTCACGACCATGACACATGTTTGAATCACTCTATTAAGAGAGCCATCACCTTTTCCCTTTCGGGAAAGTGAATGAAACCATTAATTTTGTTCAACATTTTGTCAAATTTTTCGCCCTTGTAACAGGCTTGTCAGTCATGCGTAATTTGAAGTGTGCCGCCTACATGCCAACCATTGCCGGACGAGCATGAGATGTTATCGAAAACGTCAGCAGAACTCTTGTTCCGTTGAGTGACAAAGTTCGGCACAAAACGGGCGATGAGCGTGTGTCCGTATAGGTGGACCCTGCCACCTTCTTCGAGCCCTGACATGCTTCACCCCGGGATAGTGATGAGTGTTACTGATTGGTCCCTTTGGCTCGTGAAACTTGGACTGCCAATAGGAAAAAAAGAAACGAAAGCCTCTACCATGGGACCAAAAGTAGAAGCAAAACACCGGACAAAAAAGGGGCCAGAACCAAGTATGACATTGTAGGGTGTTATAGCGATGGGAAAAGTTTCCAGCTTCATGCCTCATCGGAACAGTGATTAGAAGTGTCATTTCTGTGTTTAGGGAAAGTTTTTTTCTCTCGTCTTTATCTTGTGTATGTGGCGCTTACTCCGGTTTCAAGCTTTTGTGGTTTGAGATCTGATAATAAGAGCGAAATAGCCGATCGTTTAGTAATTGCCATGTTGCCCGATAGCTAACGATAAACCCTTTGTGCCTGTCTGTTAACCACTTCAACGCAACTGAGCATGATGATTTCTCCAAAATAGGAGGATACTCTCTCAATGTTAAGTTTATTTTATTCATTTTATTATTGAAAAGTTACTTTCTTTACCGACTAATTTTAGTAATAGCTCTATAAATCGTATTCTTCATAAACATTGTGTGCAAAAGAGGCTAAACAAAATCACCTTAACTAGAGAGGAAGAAAGAGAGACAGAGAGAGAGATTTTCACTTCAATCAAAACAACCAATCTTCGTCATACATAAAGACACGTTTTATACTTTTCCACACTCACATAAAACAGTCTCAAGCAGCAAAAGCAAAAATCAAACGCTAAGAAGAGGCTTCTTCTGTTGGCCCATTAAGATTGCTCCCATCTTCCGATGTTCTGCAATCCAGTGCCAGTGCTCCCAACCAGTGTACTGCCCTCTTCCGGGCACACTTTTGCACCCGCAAATATGACAAAATCCGAACGACGAGCAGACGGTGGAAAATTGTGATGAAAATGCCAGCGCTACTGCTGCCGTTCTTCGGCTGGCACAGGAACTGAATGACACAATCACGCACATAAAAGGCTTGACGCTCGTAATAAAAAACCAACGAAGAAAAAAAAAACATACACACAAGCGGTCGAGGATACGGTTCCGCGTGCCAAACGGGATATACACATAGTTCGTTCCCCCTTTGGTGTTACGCCCATCGTGGTTTGGGGACGAAGTTCGCTGGAAGTCTTGCTCCATTTGCAACCCGCTGCCCGTCGCGCACCGTCACATCCGTTGAACCAGAAATAGAAGAGACACCCGATAACCGACCGAACCGGCACGACCTCCGTACCACAATGAACCGCTGCTACGAAGGACGGAAAGCGAAAAACAAGCCTTCGCTTGATGGAAAAGCCCTTACGGAACACATAATATGATGAAGATTAAGATATTACGTATTCATCTTGCGTGGATAATTTATTTGTGCTTTGGCTTTACGTTTATGTTCCCGACGCCCTCGAGGCATCGATCGTTTCGAGACGGGGTGGGGCTTTTTTCTGGTAGGGCTTATGTACTTCTTGATCCTTCCACGGCCCCGGGCGCATCACCGGGCGGCCAGGGAAGCGGTACCGAACCGAACCGGGCATAAAGCTTTACTCCGGTCCGAACATTGTTGAGTGCTGTTGAGGTAGACCACACTTTTGCCACATGCACGTGAAGCCATTGCGCCGTGGCGAAACGATTCGGGTGTGCGAAGGTTTTTATGCTTCATTCCGGGGCACAAATTTGCCCATCTTCCCGGGCGGATGACGCTTTCACTGGATGAAACGATGCATAAAAGCTTTAAGGAGTAGCGCGAAGACAAAAACGCACGGAATATGCACACCGCATACAAAGCCACCAACATCGCAGCATCGAAGCAGAGGTGCGCTAGCGTAGTTAGGCAGGCTCGGACCGTACCAACCACACCAACCGACACCCGGCAGGTTGGGCCGGTGGTAGATCGTTATCAGTCGCCACACAATCACAATCACCGGTAAGCAAATGGCCGCACGCCCCCGGGACGACGGACGACGTCGCCTCAAGTGTTTCTTTTCTCATTAAAGGATGGATAAAACCGCGACTCCTTTTGTGTGCCGGTACGCTCAGGGCGGGGGACTGATGTTATCGTTTTTGCTTTGCGTTGTGCCACTTGCGAATATCCTTCCAAGGTACACTTGACAGCACACTCATTGGACAGCGCACTGCATGGTGCGCATGGTGGTCGTTAAGTTATTGAAAAGAAATATGTTCCGTGAGGGGGGTGGGTTGGGAAGCGAATCCACTGCCAGGTGCCGCAGTGTGTCATGATTGTGCTATCATTCTAAAGTGTCTGCGGCCAGTGCGGGATATTGGACGGGAGTGTACGCTTCAGAACTACGCCATTGCGCTCAAATCACCAGTGTGATGTGACGGTCATGATGACATGGTGATGCTACTGCATCTCGTCGAAGCGGTTCCTTTATGCGAAACGTGAAACATCACGATAGTGTAGCGTAGACACTTTACCACCATGGTACGAAAACGCTCAAATACAGCATTCCATACCGGACATGCTCACCACCGCAAGGTGATGAAAGCAATCGATTTTATCAACATGCTTATGTGCTGGGAAAATATTTTCTCAATCCTTTCACACGCACACACACGCTTATGAATGCCGCTCCCGCTTGCTGGTCGCCATTTTGCCCATCCACCACGAGGCCCAAACTGTTCGGGATGCTGCCCGAACATATGTGTTGTTCATGTTTTCTTGCTGCAGAGCCGCAACCGGTTCGCTGATTACGGTACATTTTGGTGCACGCGGCTCTATTTACCCTGCACCCTGGTTGATTTTTATCAAACAAACGAAAACACATAAAATGTGCCTGTTGATGTTGTGGCAGAAGGAAGGGTGCGGCTGTGCTGTGCGGGCGGTGTGTGCATACCATGTGAGATATCGTGCCATTTCTATGGTCGGGTCTCTCCGGAGGCTTTCAGAACATAACCGATTCAATAAGCAAAGCCTTTGGGGGGGACGAAAAACCCTCACAGCATCCCATACAAACACATACGCAGAATGTTCCAACATTTTCATTTAAAAAAAAACCCCGATGTCGAGCAATGTGCAGACATTCAGGTTTTTTTTTTCTTCCTCACTTTCCAGCGACGCACCAATGTTTCCTTCTGCCGCCATCCCATAACACACACACACACACATACCTTCCGCAAGGTGTCATAAAACGTGCCACATTTCGTTGGGTGCCTTCAGAAGCGTGCAATGTTTGCCCTGTGTTTCGTCAGTGTACAAACACCGAATGCCGGGCGAGATGGTATCAGTAGCGATAAGCAGGTGGCACAGAAAAGCCACTACCTTCGATTCGGATTCATCAGTGGCTTTGGCGATGAGCACATATGCACGTGTGAAGGATTTTTGTTTCGTTGCTTCTTCTTCTTCTGCTCTTCTGCTGCTATTTGACAACCCTAACCGATGGACATTTTGAGGGGATGGTTTGTTGTTGGTTTAAGTTTGCTCCATTTTGGTCTGCCGGTGTGCAGGAATGTGATTAACCGTTTGCCTAGAAACCATGATCCGCTGGGCAAACACCAACCAACGGTGCGTTGATTTATTTGCTGATAATTTCTTTGTTTTCCTTGCGCGTGGGAACTCCTATCAATTCATCAGGTCAAAATGCTCTATCGTGTGTACAGAGATGGTTGTTATCGGATATTCTCAAATGCGTCTTAAGGATTTTTCTTGGGGATTTCTTGTGGGGGGATATATTAAAAGAACTGTCATCCTGGATATATATTAAAAATTAAAGCAGAAAACGATGTTATGATAATACAGCAACAGAAGTCATACTGGTAATTAAGTAAATAAATAAATAAACAACGATACTCCATCAAAAGAGTTTTTGCTTTCCTTCATCAAACTAGTAAATAGGTATGAAATATTAAATCGATCCCTTGTGGTTGGATCCTTAAATGATGTTGCATATCGCCTGCCAGATATTCTCCATAGTACTATACAATACACTAATCTCATTCGTAGTACAAAGTAAAAAACTATGATTGAGGGTTTAGAAACGAAAAACCACTGATCAGATTCCTGGCAAAAATATTGAAGCAACAGGAAGGAGTGGAGGAGTCTACCATCTTCTCTTAGACATCAACCTTACACTCCTAGACTTTAGGTTTGGAGTCAAACTTAACCAACGTGTTTGAAATACACACTGTCAAGGTCACAATCCAGGTTATTAAGGATATATAACTCGCAGGACCCTGGAGAGCTCAAAAGAGCCTCTGTACGATCCGAGACGATCTCCGTAAAGGTTCATTTGCAACTCACTGGAACTTCGAGAACCATCTTCTGTAAGTTATCCCTGTTCCTGGTACACCCTGAAGACTCAGGTATTATTGGTTTACGGATCCCATAAGTAGTATCGCGATCTGCACTCAGCAATACCCTGTACTCAGCAATAGCAATAAACCGAGTCAATACCCAGGTCAATATTATGATTGTAGTATTATTATAATAAAAATAAAATTATTAAATTATTACAATTAAAATAGTCACTGCATCTTCTTCGGATACACTAAATAATTTTCTGCTTTTCTATTTCAATTAACTATATCCATGTATAATTTCAATTACGTAAGGTTATTACGGAATAATACCCATAAGCTTTCCACGATGAGGTGACAAAAAAATGGAATAATTTTCTCTTTATGTTTTAAACGTCAGTGATGTAAAAAAACATTAATTATTATTAATTGGAAATCGATTTTCATTACTGATTGAACGCTTTCTACCAATTGCTTAAAATTTTACAATCATATGACTTCAATCATATTAAGAGCGACACGGGCAAATCAATTGGATTGCAATAAACCACATAATTAATATATCGTATACTAATGTGTAGATGATATCAAGGTAACGAGTCAATCATACATTTCTGTTACATTTTGATTGAAGTTTATTGAGTCTTTTCCCATCCCTATTCAATTACACCTTGGCTATGAATTATTGATAATGATGCAACCAATTTACCGTATGTTTCATCCGTTCATAGTGCCATAAATCAATCCCCACGCGGATCACATTCAGCACGTGAAGTTTGTCACCCAAAACAACTTGTTTACATTGTGTCACTTGTGTCGTCCCATATTGCTGTTAACGTGTACGATCACTCACCTGCGATAACAAACATACGTCCGCGAGGGAACATACAAACGAAAACAAAACAAAAAATACGGCTATACCATAATTCATCAATCCAACTCTAGCAATTTTATCACTCAATCGACATATACGCTCACACGGCGAACGGCTACCGATATGTCAAAATAATCGCATACGTAAACAACCATCCGTCTCCATCGTTGATCAATTATGAGCACCCTGTGGGCGTTGTCAGGGGGTGTGGGGCGAGGGTGTGGTGTGGTCGTGTGCCGCCTTATCCGTCATGCAAGCTGTCACGACCTGGTCACATACGTTCTTTTGCTGCCATTTCCCATGCGACGTGCATTGATCCAAATTTCGGCTGACACAAGCACTCCCAAAAGCTAGCTCATCTGTCAGAAGCAGTCGCATGTCGTGCCAAATATTCGTACGAAAAGCATAATCAATCGCAAAGTTTCTATGTATGTTTCTCGATGTGTTTGTGTGTGTGCGCGAGCGCGAGCGCGTATGTTTCCATCTGTTTCGTCCAGAAGGATGGGAAAATATAGCGAAACCCATGCCAATCATGGCAAAAGCTTTGATCGAACCAGAAAAGCTTCCTTTCCGCTACATACTTTGTACGACAAGCAACACTCAAATATCGCAGTAGATATCGATCGGCTGTTGGACGCGTTTCTTACACCCAAGAAACGATGGGTTGCATGAAGCTTTTTCTGTCAGCTTTTCCTTGTACAGTTCCAGTACAGTTTACTGGCGGGGTATGGGCGAACGCTTTTTTGGCCACGCTTCACAATCGCTTTTCGATGGATGAGATATGGAAACCATTTGTGTAACCTACATAGTGTTGCATAATTTATGGATGGCGGATGTGCTTTCCTATCAACCATTTCACTATCAATCGAAACGATTTCGCCATTTGCAAAAGGACAGTGACATTGCGACGCAGGATATGCAACGTGACACAACAAACGTTTAGATTTTGAGTTTCTTTTATTTCATTCGCTTTCCCTGCATCGCTTTCAACATAGCAGCTGTTGACTGGATGGATGTTATTTTGAAGCGACAGCAAATCAAAACACACTCCATATTGCGAACAGCGCAATCCAATCCCTTGGCGCCTTAAAGCATTTGCTGGGCAATCAGATTTGCTTCAAACGTTGCCTGTTTATATTCCAATCTCCGTTTGCATCCCTTTATTTCGTTGGTATTATGGACGGGGCTTACGGATGATGGACTAGCCGTTCAAAACTCGACCGTCCATAACGAAACGATACGACGATCTTACCTCGTGCAATTGCGATGAGGGATATGGTGGTCGTGTGTGCAATCAATCTAAGTGTATCTTTGCGATAAATCATTTCTACTCAAGTGTAACACAAGCTTCTGTTGTCGCTGTGAATATTTGTTGGGCTGATCCAGGTTGAAATTATACCCCAATCATCGTAACTTTCTTCATCGCAATCGCGTTCATCGCAAACAGATTTTAATAATATTGCCCTGATGAAAACAGCTTTAATTATTTCACTATATTTCCTGGTAGAGCTTTCACTTGGATCGCTTTAATTCCACCAAAACCATAGGTAGGCGTAAATGCGTTTACAATCTCTGTTACATCGTCTACGCCATCATGCGCTCTGTAGTGATTACCAGGAAAAATATCTCATTTCTCACATTCATTATCCGGCAATTGAAACCTTCCTTACGTGCCCGTACATTCTGTCTTCGTCCCCAACTCCGACGTCGCTCAACGTCGTTCCTATCACTCCCGAGGTTCTGCGCTATCGTTAGCTATTCGGAAAACTTTCTCCCACTACAGCAAGTACGGCAGCTTAACTACACCATATTTCATCTCGCACGTCCACCCGAACGATGATAAAGCTCACTACCGGCAACGATAGCACCGAAGAGCAGACACAATCTTCGCGCTTAACATTGCGGTAACGGATAGTTTTCCCTTACACATTCAAAAAGACTTTCCCAAAGCCTCCATCAAAGAGCTCACAAGGTCTCGGAGCTGTCTCCACCCTGGAAGCACTAACCGCATGGCAAAGTTTTTCCTTCGGCCAAACAACCCCTTCTGCTGTGCGCTGTCGGAAGTATTAACCTGCTTCTTACGGGTATCACGCTGACGGGAAGGATCCCCGAAATAAGCGCACTTCAGTAGAAACTGTGTGCTCCGGAAATCAGTACGATTTGTATCGGTTGGCGGTAAAATATGCAACTCCATCATCCCCAACCGGAGTCCCGTGTCCCATGACCTCGTCGGTGCACAAAGCGATGTACAAAGCGATTGGGCAAGTGTTTGCGAATCTCGGTTGCATAAAAGGCACCTTGGTTTCCTTGCCGGGTTTTGTGGGCACTAAATGTCATTCTATCCTTCGAAAAGCATCTTGCAAATGACGGTGGCATGGGAAATGAGGAATAAACAATCCAACTCTTAGAAGGTTCGTACCTCCGGCGAACATGAAACCGAATGAGAGTTTTTCGAAAACCGCAAACAATACAGCGGGAGCGATAAAGACAGCAACTTTCTACGCACAGATCCGGTTGCCAAAATTTTCATGTTGTTAAGCTAAGCGAGAACGAGTAGATTGAATCGGTTGACTGTTTGCATAAGAACAGATAATCGTGCATCTGCTCGAAGCAATCTCAAACTTTGTAGAATGCTTTTTCACAAAACAAATCATGAATAGAGTGCATCGAATGGAAGAAATCGTCTATTTCAAAAGAAAACTAATTTAAGTATAAACCCAAGTATTGATCGATTGATTGATTGACAATAGGGACTTTTCAGAAGAGGCAGCAAGTCATCGGTTATTCTCACAATACTGTAAAGACTTCCTAGAGACCAATAAGGGCTGACTAATCGGCACACGCTGCAAAAATAAGTCTTCTTTTCTGAGAACAAAGTTACTTCTGACCTTTCTTTCTAAAAGTTTATTTCTTGGAAGAGGTTGATGATAGCGATAGAGGTACGTATCCATGACTTTAAATAGCGCAAAGTGTCGCACATTCCCCGTAAATCGCTTTAACTTCATTAAAGTCAAGAATCGATTTCAATCTAACATTAACAAAAATCTGCATGCAAAGTGCTTTTAGGCAGATATACCATGCCTACCATTTGGAAAGTGTTTGCAACGGTGACACCGTACCTTAAATGCTGAGTGATCGGATTTCGTGTCCATAGTGTTCATCATAACGCTCTTGTATTTTGCGACAATCAGCTACCGTTCACTGGTACGAGAGTTCAACAGTGCTACTCTGCCACCATTCACTTAGCGACACTTATCTGCCATCTTATCATCTCACCACTCACGCGTTTTCTTCTCTTGTACACGGTGTGGAGACCAAATTGTTCGCACGACTGCTAGTAGCTGACAGAAACATTGGCGAATGAACGAGCCGCGACATGACAGCGGAACAGCGTAACAAACTCCTCGATTGTCCTGTGTAAATGTCTCATAATTTACGTACCGAGCAGAAAAGGCGTTTTCCGTTACCCTTCGTGCCTACCTTCCTTACCTTCCCGATTTAACTCCTTTCACGCTGTCTAAATCCATTTTCGATGCGAAAGCGTATGAACAAAACGTGGAAAAGCTTGCGCGAAACATTCTCCCCCGCACCAGTACATGTTGATGAATAAATTTAGATAAAAGATTAATTAAAGGCAAGGAAATTTACTTCATCCAGATGACGCGTAAAAGTACGGACTCCGGCCCAGAATCGCCGTCCCGTGCTATGTACCATCGCCCACCGCAGCAGCGACAGGGTTTGGCTCGAGTTTCTGTACCGTTCCCATCCGTCTCCGGTATCGCAGCATGTCTAAACAATTCTTGCGCTCAGTTGGCCGGCTTCATTTCAACAGGGAAAATCTCCGAGTGTCTCTGACGTCACTCTCGAGAAGGCCTGATGAACCTGAATGATGATTATGATGATGCTGAACCACGGTGACGTACAAGCCACACACACACAAAACCCGACTCGCTCTGGCACAGCACCCCCTGGCTGGAATGATGGATGTTTCCAGCCCGTGCAACATCAACTAGAGCCTGTCTGTGGTGAAGCTGAGGATGTTCCCGATGGGCCTCCGAAGAAACCATATATCTTCTTATCAAATACCTTCCCTACCTTCCTTGCGTGCCGAACACGGACGACAACATCATTGCCCTGGTGCGGCCGTGACAGCGCAAAGCGAAGCTTCACTTCAGCGACTTACCCTTACCCGGGTGTTAGCTTCCAGGCCGAAACGAACAAGAAACTTCAAAATGATGAACTGTGGCACAGGATGCCGCCAAGGTAGGGGCAGTGGGTAGGCGTCGTATTAAATGTTAAATTCTGTACATTTCGCACCCTCCACCCATCACACCAGCTCGTTCCCATCCGTGTACAAGCTGAAACGATTCCGGATTGCTACATTCTACAGCGAAAGTTACCGCGCTAGGTACTGCCTGCTGGTGTCCTCGGCAAAGTGAGTGATAGCACATTTAGCACAGTTGGCCGTGTTCATTTCCACCACTGGTGCAACCCAGCGGCGACCGTTCGACTCTCCGATCTCAACAAGCACACAATTCCCACAGCCTAACCGTATTAAAGGGCATGTGACCCGCTGCTGTTCGGTCACCGTTCAATGTAGATCGCATTCGCGCCTAACCTATAGCACGGGAATCCCCGAAGCCCAGCCGGGACGGTTTGAGCAAAGGGCTAAATAATAAATTGATTCAAACCCGATGACAAATATCACACCTGTCTGTTGGTTTTGCTAACGTCCTACAATGTACGACGGGCCTCCTCCACCCGTAGCTGGCACTCGAAGGTGAGCCCACGTACACAGTCGAGCCTCAATGTCGAAGCGCGTTGGTTACGGTTGCTGTTTTTTTTGTCGCTCTCCCCTTTTTGGCTTCCGTTTCGTGCGAAAGGTTTGATGAATGATGTTTGGTGTCAGAAATTGGTTTATTGCTCGTTAATATTCAGTTTTTCTTCTCGCGTTAGTTGCTGCATGATGAACAGTTTGCCATTTGCACTCGATAGGGTAACAGGACGTGCACTCCCTAGAGTTTGCTGATGAAATTCTTTTAACATAGTATTTTTTTTCTCCTGACGAACACCACGTTAGTGTGTGCGTTTGTGCGTGTGAGGTGTATGTGCTTTTGTTATGCATTCCGATTGCCGGTTGAATAAGATTAGCTTAACGAATATTTATCAAACGCCACACCAGGAAACCATACGAACGCCAGGATCAAGTGGTGTTTGCGGGAAATTATAGTTAGGCCTATCATGCAGCAAATTGTATAACAATCGTATGGGATTGAGATGAAGACTTGAATTACGTGAAATAATCGATTTAGCATGTTAAAAGCAGTCCACCAAAATGAACCATTCATAAAAAATGTTTTGCATGAAATACACATAATATTTTTAAAAATAGTGACACCATTCCCCTTAAAAATTGTAAATTTTAATCATATACCCTAAAACCTTTTTCATGTTTAACCACCTTCAAATAAGCAAAAATCAATTGCAAAACCGTTATCATTGGATATAGCTGTCATTTCATTTATTAATTTATGTATCTAGTAATCAATTTATGGGGTCAATAATAAAAATAAGAATTAAATAATTTTTAATATTGTTTTATTTATTACCTTCTCGGTTTTGATATCACCACACTCCATTCAAGCCTATTCCTCCATCTGAATGTAGCATTAAATAGCCATAATTTACTGTTGCTGAAGATTGGAATCTTAAATTAAAACGTCTCATCATCGTTAACAGGAGCGGCTTATGGCAAGACATAAATATTGTACAATATTCCAGCACATCTGTTCAATTTAACCCACTAATCAGGTACTTCAATCTCTTCGGTTGCAAACCTACCAATTGAACTACGTCTATGGGCAAGAAATAGTTAATTTTGGTAATTGGAGGACAGACATCAAATGATACTATTATGCTGATCAAATGATACCTTTAAGTACCAATTTTAATACTTTATCTTTCATCCTAAAAACACCTAATATCCAATGTCCTTACTCACAAAAGAGCCAGTAAACTATTGAACTAACTAGCAAATGAACTCTAACATTGACGTTGAATTTTTCTCTCAACAGTTTTTAAGTGAGCATCAAACGTCAACTTAATATCTAGGACAGTTTCGAAAACGCGGATCACATTTACGCAGGTCACATCTTCATCCAAAATTAGAAGCTATCACCGAACGTCGAACGAAATGGCAGAACGTAAGAATTTTCCTACCCATAAATACTTATGCAGACTGTCTGATCCCCGTAAATCATATTACTGTGCCGTGCATGTGCAGAGTTCGTTGGTACAGGCAAAGTTGAATCATCGTTAACAGCCTCCATAATCGGGACCGAATTCCAATTGCATTTGACAGAGAATTATGACTTTTTTTAAGGCTAACCAAAGAAAATCAACGTCACATACACACACACACACGCACACGGGACTTCAAAATGGAATTTCCTAAAGTTTATTCTACCATCATAACTCACCGCGTAGATAAAAATGGTACCACGTGAAATACGCGATAAAAACTGAACGCGCGCAAACGATACACACTCAATTTTTCAGACAATTTGGCAGCAAGATTATGAACACCTCGTTACACTTATGGCAATATCGATACAGTGTGCGTGTGTGCTTGTACGTGAAACGAAACAAAAAAATGCTCCATTCATCTATTGCCAAGCCTCATACATCATACCCAAATCAACGAGTACTGAAAATGGGTTCCACCATTATAAATGTACGCGCACCCATTTGTACTGTACGCCCCACGTGTATCACGTGATCAATTCCAGTGAGTCCTTTCGAGCAAGCATAAAAGGTTTATCAAAGTCGTACCAAATTCTAGCGTACTGTGCTCGGTTTCGGTTTTGGCCATAATGCCACGGTGAATGCCGCGGACAGGAGCAGGAAACCCGGAAGCACATCGCGGGCCGGACCTGCTTGCAACACACCGCCATCACCACCGAGGTCACCGAGTGCACGGACGCGGTACGGGAATCGGTGCGATCACTGCCAATAAATAACCTTTTATTGTTGCCCCAGATCAATATATTCTCATTTGTGCGAATTTGCTACTGACCCAATTGCCTGAACGGAGGGCCCGGAAGCGCACACACTACGGCAGGAGACGGATGGATTCCGACTTTGAAGTGGTGCGGTACGATCGTTTGGGTGGTGTTTAGGTGTATGCCACTTTTCATTAATAACACAAGCGCGAAAAAAACAGAAGCGTAGCATTAAAAAAATCGAAACTCTACGTAGGAGATGAATTTGAAAGTGTTCCACCAACCAAACAGACGTTAAACGTGGGGAGGGGCTGGTTGGTTAGGTAGGGAACAAAATATTGAACACCAGCTCACCCCACCGAACCCTGTTTTATTTGCACATAAGCTACCCGCCAATCTTGGTAAAATGGAAAACGCGAGAATGCAGCAACAAAACGGTAACAAATTGAAACACAAACTTCACCGAGCGAATCGGACGACTGCCGATGGTAAAGGCGTGAAACGTGCACGGGACAGAAGCATAAAATCGACAAATGCCTTTTCTTTGGCGGAAAGCGAGGGCGGTCCAATCGGACGGGGTGGAATGGGCGTAACGGGTGGTGCCTTGTGTACAATTTATTGCCCGAACCGTCTGGGCATAAATATTTCGAAATCAGTTTTCCCATACAGGTTTTCTTTGTGTGTGCGTGTTTCCTTTCCCCCCGTCTTGCCCTGACGTGCCACCTTCTTATGCTGTGTTGCCCTTCCCAAAATGTGTTTTACATTCCATCGTCACTCTATAAACACGCGAGCACTTGGTACACGAAAAGTAAGAAGTTATGGTACGTTCTGTCCCGACGAAGGATTATCGTTTATTACGCACACACACACACACACGCGTGTAAGCAAACAACGCCCTCGAACAATCTTCCCATGCTCGTCTGGGTGGGACATTTCGTGAACCGGAAAATGGCTGACGCAACAGGCCCTCGCCCAAACCTTTCGGGAAACTGCCAGGACAATGCCATAACGTCAACGGCAGAACACCCTTACGGGCTCGCTTTTTTCTACTCTCTCTCTCTCTCTCTCTCTCTCTCTCTCTCTCTTTCTCTTAATCGCTGCCCATGTGTCCACCTCTTTTGTCCTGCGGGGAGTGATCTGGACCGATTCTATGACGTCGTTTCCGTTCACACCAACGGTCCGCCGGACGCGCGCCTCCTAATAGCTGGTGGTTTTGCTTTCCATGGCGCTTATCTTACGCTTTCTGGATGGTCAACTGGGCAATAGACCACGACCACGAAAGCCCCGGGAACATCACGTTCACAGCGGGCATAAACATACATCTTTACGTCTTAATGGCGTCACCTCCTGCGTGTCCTTACCACCATGGCGTTGGGTGGTTAAGAGAGCACAGAACAAAAAAAAAACCCTATACCACCCGCCGTGCCGCAGTTTCCAAGGTTCCGTTTTTTCCCCTTTCTACGCCATGCTCCATCTGCTGCTGCCGTGCAGTGCAGGGAATTCTGCGTACTGATTAGGGCGGTTCATCGATTTTCCCCAAAAGTTTTCCAACCGAGTTGATAATAATTTGCTACGACCTGTTCCCTTCCAGCGTTCGGCAAGCAATGCTCGATGGCTGCCTCGTTGAATGGTGGCCACGGATTTACGCTCGAAGCCAGCATCTTTTGCTTCCGGAACTTGTCGGAACAAATGAGTAGCAAAATCATCGTTATGGTGGAGAGTTTTCATTTCGGTTCAATTTCCCGTTCAGTAAGGTTTTAATCGCTACGAAAAGGGAAAAGCTTCAATCAGATAGCTTTTACCACCGATTCATTGATTGTAGCAACAGAAAGGGAAAACGCTGTCTTGTTTGATTGGAAAACTTTATTTTTTTTGTTTGGACCTCGTTGCCTATGCCAAATGCTTCTGTCTGTTCAAACTCTTTGGAATAAATAGGAAAATTGTGGCAGAAATATAGTAGAGAAATTATTTTTTTATGAAAGACAGCATTGCTTTTTTCTTTTTGTAATATGAATAGCATCAGTTTTACATAATTTATTATTATGTATTTCAGCCATATTGGACAGTATCGTGGCCTACTTTTTGGTAGATTTCTCTAGGGACAATAATGTGATGATTTTTGGGCCCTTCCATCCAACATTTCCCTTATTAAATTTTATTTTCACTTATTGAATATTAAATATTTGTATTTAAATTATGTAATTGTCGGAAAAACTGCCGGGAAATTTCTACATCACTTCCATTACCAAAAATCTCATACGGTAAGAGAACATTCAGACGAGCGAGAGAAAGCCTTCAGCTCATCATGATCCACTCCCCCGAAGCTCATTCATTTGCGAGCGGTCCCGAAAACAAAAGCTCACCGGTGAATGTTGTGCCGAAAAGTACAATTTTCATCACAACATTTACGGTGAACCGATCTCAGCTACGGGTTGCAATTTTCATCTTCAACATCTCCGGGAGCACCATACCGGTGGTTTGCTGGCTGACTCAGCTGCTTTCGGTATCGATTGTTTATACAATCACTTCGAGGCGGAAGTCAGAACTCTTGTTTCCGCTCCATTAGCATGACCCGGAACTGATGCGTTGCCGGTATTGGTGATGGCCGCGTATGCGTGTGTACGTGTGATGCCACCTTTGATCGCTGCTGTACGAAAGAGACCCGAACAAGAGTTTCAAGGGAACACGGGACGATATTTTCATTCTCTCGCTCTCTCCTTCCACATTAGCATACGGTTTGTACGGTGGAGTGTCCGCATCCCACAACTACCCCCGCATTGACAAGAAGCCGGTCGGTGAAGACAGGAAGGGTCCATTTTGCCAAATATTCCGATGGAAATTAGGTGCTAAAGCCGAAATCATCATCATTTGTCGAACCATTCAAGCGCACCGACTAAATGAGGTATGCGCCCCACTAGACGGTAGCTGACCGGGCGGACAAAGGAGAAAATATGCGGCGGTGCAGGGGGTACGAAGCTTCGGAAAACATTGTCAGGTCAACCGGAACGTGAAGCATTTCGGTAAGCAGCATGATTGCAAAACCATTCAGCCCCTTACGGTCCCGATTGGTGGGCCTTGTTGTCCGGCAACTTTTGACTTATTGCGTACTGCTTGTTTACATACGAACTGCCTCGGATTGGGTATTGGCTGTCGACGGTTGACATTTCCGGTAGAGCGAATCATCCACAATGCATTTGAAACAGGGGACCAGGTGCTGCATGATGCACGGAAGCCGAAGAATGCGCTTTTCTACTTATTCACCGGTGACCGGATTGGGGCAACACAATCCGAGTTCAATCCATTTTCAAGAGAATGGAGCAATAAATTATGAAATAATGCACGCATAATAAACTGCTCATGCATAACGCTGGCAGTGGGCAGTTGCATCGAGATGCATTCGATTGAAGGACGGGACGACATTTGTTTTGTTGATTTTCTCTGCAGTACTAAGTAAAGCAGGATGTTCTTAGGCAAAGAAAAACATTCACTGCAGGGTACTGGTTCGAACTAAATCGGAAAACCCATTTTACGCAAAAGGTTTGATTCGAGAAATAAATTAGAAAAAACTTATTTCAATAACACTGCTGACATCTATTAATGCAGCAGCGTATCAAAAAACTACACTAAAGTGTAGTAAACTATTTATTATCTATAACTATTTATACAGCAAACTCTATTAAAGCCGTCATGATCAGCAACAAACAATGAATTTAAACAGCTTTGCTCGTTTAAGTCCAAGGTATGGCTATGACTGGCAACCTACACGTATTTGCTTGACTCGCTTCAAAATACTCCCCGAGGCGTAACATTTGCGATGAAATGTAAAATCAACTGAAGCGTTCGTTCTGGTCGACAGAATCGCACATATTACGCCAACGATCGATCCCAAACGGTGCAGAAATCTCGAGGATCTTGCCGACCATTGTCGATATGGTTGGTGTGCTGAAATATGGCTGCAGGCTATACGCTCCATTTGTGCTTGTGTTCGAGCAAAATCTACGCACCGAATCGAACAACGGAACGGAACGCTTGGAACAAAAATTACCTGTAAACGAAGTTTCACTTCGATCGCGGTACGCTACCGAGCCCGTGAAAGTGATGACGAATATGCTGAATTCCCCCTAAGCACACACACACACACGCACTCCAGCGCGTACCCATCAGAATTCAGAACTAGAAATGCCAGACCGTGCCAACAACAGCATCGAACTGTCCACAGTGAATTCCGCTTGCCGTAGTGGGCAATTTCTCGGTTTCCCGGCCAACATGCGCCTATGCGTTGTATTGTTTTATGTGGAGCATAAAATAACTTAAAAACATATTTCTTCCCTTCCCCTTGTGCACCATACCCTCTCCGGTGCCGGCTTTCCCTCCCATTCGCTAGGCACTGCTGCACAGCACGTTACCATGGCCATGGAAGCGTGGCACTGTGAAAACGCCACCAGTGCCAGAGGGCCGGAACGGGACCCGAAAGCTGACCCAAACAGAATCGGACATAATTCGGTACAGTATTAGAATTTATAAGTGCGGCTGTTCGATGTTGTGTTTTGCAAGTTGGTTTTTTTTCATTCTTTTTCCCCACGCGCGCCCGTTGCTGTTTTTTGTTTGTGTCGTATTCCGTGCCTTCCCGTTCCCTTTTCCTCTCGTTTTCCCAACCCTCCTCTTTGGCGTGGTGGCCAACCACGATTTTTACTGTACACGCTTCCGTTCCATTGCACTCTGTTCCAGTTCTAGGCGCCCATTATTATCGCAAAACATGCCCGTACCGACCGTCATCCCCTGGCAGACGAACGCTTGCCAGCCCTGTTCCCGTTTTACATGTTCGGCCGATGGAATCGCTAGCTTATGGGCTATGTATTTGCATTGTTTTATGTGCTGCTGAGTTTTCCATTGTAGACAGTAAAGCTGGCCGGGTTTGCACGGCTTGGCAGCATGAGCAGGCGAGCCCGTTTTCGTGTCTTTATTAGTGGTACAATATTTGGGACATTCAACTCCGCATCTGTAGGCCTTTAAAAGGGTGCGAGGCGGTATGTTTAATCCAACCGTTTGTTATTTTTGGGTAAATTTGGTACGGTTTGTTTTGTTTTGCAAAACCTTCACCAGAGTGATGTAAACCGACGCACGATGTTCCATTTCAGTTTTGCTGATTCAGTAAAGTTTTTAGTGTTTCACTATCAAACTATCCATTTACCTTATTCATTTGAACGATGCAGAAAGTTACGGTCGACATATCCTTTCATTTGCGAACCTGGTAATATAAAATACGCAATACACACACTCCAGGTACGAGGCAGAGGAGTAGAAAGATCATTTAATTTTTTTTATCAATTTCATAAGGACACATTTACTTACAAGTTTAAATTATGCTTCCCGTTTGCAATAACATTTTCCCCATTACCGGCATGGTACGGGCAGCATTAAATGTAATTCCATCATTTAGTAATCTTTCGACAAATATGTACCGAACATAAACGAACTCATGCCCCCACTTGCAGTGCAAAAACACTTGGCTAGCACTCAAAAACCGAGTTTCGGATCACGATGACCGCAAATGTTTGCACCGACATTGTATGCATACGAACTAATGCACTTCGGGGCGAGCGTACCGATAGACAGACGGAAAGCAGCCAAAGATGGACGATCGATGAGACGGAAGCAGTTCCGATATGCAAAAAGAGGACACCATAGGAAAGAAAAGAAAAGTAAAAACCATGTCACACTTAGTTACTGCAGTTCCATTTGGCGTTATTGGCGACCTCCGTCGAGCCAAGGCGATCGAAACATCGCCAATATTGCTTCCCTTCCTAGCGTATATCCTGGCCGCCCGGACGGGAAAACCAGGCCAGCCCAGAACATTCCACCGGGTTCTAGGATCGTGTGAGAAAAATATGCTAATGTGTAAGCATTCGCCTCTCTGCACACTTGTGCACGGTCGATAACGGCGGAAGTAGATGACGATGGGCAAACGGCAAATTTTCATCGGCACCAGGCGAACGAGGCCAATGCAAACCTAATGGAAAGATGAGCACGTTCGGAGGGTGTTGAAGTTATGGTGGGGTGTGGTGAAGCGGAGATGAGCTGGGAAGTAGCAGTAAGAAAAAGATATAAAATATTTGAATAATTTCATCTCCTTTCTTGGGCTGGCTGGGTTCAGTACTCCTCCTCCTCCTACTGCTTCATTTCCATCCGAACTGGTCGGACATGTCGGTATCGGGAAAAGTTAGTTCGTGCTCGAGTTCTCGTTTCGCGAAAGTCACGAACAGCAGCAATTCCAGCACTCTCATACCGCTGACGCTTCCTGGGGCGATACTTTCAAATACTACCAATCGAATGCTTCGACAGGCTCATACCACCAGTACGTTGTACGGTGGCCATGTAAAACCGTTCACCTTGTACACGGTACCCGGCGGCTGTCTGCAATCGATAGCCGACAACGTGCCCGATGATGGATTCGTCGGCTAAGCAGGCTGGAGAACCGATGGCCCAAGTGGTAATTTCCACCTTTTCTGTGTGGCATTTTATGCAACTTCCCCATTGCTCACTGCGGCATGCCATTTGGAGCAGCTCTTTGGTTTTTTTTTTCTTCATCTGTTCCTGCAACCACAAGCTCGAGTCGTAGAGTCGAGAACACTGACAGTGTGGGACAACAACGTTGCATCGATTCTCGGTTGCAAAGTGCATCCAACACCCCGGTGTGAAGTTCTCCCTTGCCAATGATGGTGCTAATATGGAATATTGAGACTGTGTCGGTGGCTGCATTTTTTGCTGCTTTCTTTCGTAATATCCTGGAGTTTCCAACCCCGTAGCGGAAGTGGATTGAAAGAACTGCTGAAAATAAGGCTCCTGCAGGACGTCAAACCAAGCCCGGTGCAGGAAATGAGACACCTCGTGCCGCTGCTTCTGGTCGTCCGAGTTTTGCCCTATTTCGTCGGATTAGCTGGCGCCGCACGGTCACCCATCGAAGCGTCGCGAATAGGGAAGAAACCATGGCGGAGCGTGGAAACCCGAAACGAAACTTCTGTTTTTGAGATTTTTATTGTTCATCACATCTCATAAATATGTTAAAAGCAGCCCTGCACCATTCGCTAGCTATACGCTTACCGGTCCCCATGCCCAGACTTTCTCTCTCTTCTGGTGCTCGGAGCATTGGGCGTTAGGAGCTTCTGCTGCAAATGGGAATATACGAAACTTTGATGCGAGATCACCGTCGTCGCCGATTTTACTCCCGGGGTTAGCATTTCGGGAAGGTCAAACTCGTAAAGTACGCTGTTGGGTCAGGCACGGTAAAAGTTGCAGAATGTTGCTCTGTCCGACTGTTGCCCTAACTTTGCATGAGTTTATCATCCGGGTGAAGCGAATGAACGGCCAGCGCTGGGGAGGGAGAATTTTCTTTTTTGTTACTTGTTTCACCACGGACAACAGCAACAACCGTACCAGCATGGGTCGGAAACATTCTTCTCAAACAGGGCCCTGGACGGGACACTGGACCAATGGAGCTGACCTTAGATGAGAAAAGTTACGAGCGAAACCTGCCGCGGACGTGTGCGTATGGACAAGTATCCTCCAGCATCGTTTTCTAACATCCAAGAGGAAGGTTAATGAACTTTTCTACGTGTACAGACTTTTTCCAAACCAAATCAACCGCAATCAATTGATAAACTTTGATTTATACGAAGAAACACATGTTTGTTATGAGCCCCCGCAAGGTGACGCAGGCGAAGTAACTTTATTTTCTTTTAATATTCGATTTTTTCTACTTGCTTTGTTCAACGCTCACAGAACGCTATTTGTCTTAATAAATCATTTTAAATACATATTCCAACAAACCGAGCATTCTGTCAACGCATTTATACGCGCTAATTGAGATGAATTGATTTTTGGCGAGCAAAAGAGTGCAGTTTCATCAAACAATACCAAGCGAAAGTCGGAACCTTTTCCAACCAAAGTGAACGATTGTTCTGGTACAACTTCGTCAGCTTTAACTGTGTTTTGTAAATTAACCATTTTGCTAATTGACAGCTCGACACACATCGGTCTTTTATCATGGTGAGTGACAGCGTTGCGTTGGTTCGGTTCGGTTCCCTGTGCTACCCCCGTCCGGATCTTGACTAATTAATTCAACGGTGTGCAAGTCACACACACATACCATGTACACCTTTCGCAAAGAAGCGTCTTCTACGGTTATTGTATCGATTTTCCCAATTTCTCGTGCACAAGAAGCACGAGTTCCAGCGAGCTGTAGCTAGTTATCTGGTAATTAATCTTTGTAAAACTGATTACCCCAAGCGCAACAAAATGGGGCCGCATCCCTGTCCGGAAAAACACGCTCTAAGCGAGAATACAGAATATGTAATAACGAGAAAGAAAATTCTTTCTTCCTTTACACAATGAGGGGGGACATTGTTGGCGGCCAATTCAAAAGAAATTCAATTACAACAAATCGATTTCAACAATGGTCATAGACACACGGAGGAAAGATGGTTGCACGGGCAGCAACACAACAAATGGATCACCGACAGACCATGGCACGATGTACGTTGGTACGGTGGAATTTGTAAACGCAGGTGGAACAACATTCCAACAATCGTGTCGTTCGTCTAGGTTTGTCGAATTTCGACTACATCCCTAGCGGGCTTCCCCGAGACATAACCTCTTTAATCCACGAAACAAAACCTGGGGAGAAAATTCAATTTTGTCCCGCCCCCTGTTTTCGCCCCGGTAAATCCGCACGGGATTATGTTTCTTTATGATTTTTATTAGTTTTATGCTTGTTGATTGCTATCGTGTTTCCGATTCGATTGTGTGACCGTTTTGGTGGTTATGTGGAACATACATTCCACGTTTATGATCTTTATCGGCAGGCGGGCAGCTGCAGGAATTCCAACCCTGCCGCCACCTTGCGAATTTCGGGCAAGCCGAGTGGGCCAACGTACCGGAAGGTGGAGGTCATTACACATCGTTTACCGACAATCCTGACAGGGTGTGCTCGAGCCGTATAGCTTTCACTTTTCGAGTGGATCGCCCGGCGAGTGTAAGTGAGCGTGGAAGTAAATTCAATTTCGCAACGGAACCCATAAATCAACACAGCCCAAATCCATGCTCATGCCTTGTTGCTGTTTTATTTTTTTTATTCGAGCGCTATTTCCGCCAGTCACTCGACGATGGGCCGGTTCGCTTCACGTGTTGATGAGAGCGCCAGCAAGTGAAAATAAGAAGCCGTGTGCACAAAAATAAAACGCTTTGCGCCCCACAAAGCTTTACGGAGCGAAGGAAGCGGAATCGGGCGAAGAATGTTCGGCACACCGTGTGGCCGTGTGAGAGATGTTATCAAATTTGATTCAATTATATTGCTGTTCTTTCCGCTAACAAGCGACCATATTTAACAATGAACCATGCTCAGGTCAGACATAGGCAATCCGGCTCTCGTCCCTCCGCAACATGGCCCACAGTAGTCCCGTGATTTGCTCGGCTCGGAAACGGAAGCTCGCCCGCAACTGGACCGGAATACCGGAAGTGCTCGAGCGGTTGGTTGCGGCTTCCGAAGTGGAGATAGAAGTTTTGCACTCGCTTCACCATTCGCGGGTAGAAACAAGCTCGTAAACCTTACGCTCGTTGTGCCGGTCAGAGCGAGAGACTGTTTCCGGTTCGTAACGAAATAAAATCCTTCCCCTTCGTTCTAGCGGACCGACCGACCTCGCCCGTCGCAAGAAGTTACCCATCCATTCCTCACACGATGCTCCGAAAACCTCGAACGACTGGAAGTGGATTATTTTTATGTGTTTACAGCCACCATTCGTCGGCAGCGCTCGAAAGCTCGTATATTCTGCGCTCGGGTGGTCCCCAGCTGCCCCTGGGCCCTGCCTCGTGTTTGCCGACAATACAATGTGTGTCAAACGAAACGGTTCCAGAGTTCTACCGCGCTACACGCTCGGATGATGCTCCGAGGACTTCCTTGTGCTTGTGATTTTTATTCCCATCCGTTGGCTCGTGACCCGCACCGCGCTGAGCGATACGGACGATGGATGGTTTGAAATTCGATTTCCAAACCGGAACCGGAGCGTCCCTAACCGTCCAGCTGTCTGTTCTCGCCCATTGCTTCGATCTGTCTCGGGAATAAATTGTATTTGCAGTGCAGAGCGGCAGGCAACTTGCTACGGGTGATCCGCCTACACGAACGGGCCAGCACGCCTCGGAACGAATCCGAGGACAACTGTCAATTATAGAAAGCTGAAGTATGACGCAGTTGCTACGTTACAATTCGTTAATAAAATTCAATTTCGCCACCGTAAGCTTATCGTTTTTGGGTGTGAATGGTTGCAAAACAAATTTAAATATATTTTAAACAGGTTAGTTTATGGCGGAACACTTGAATGGTCTGATTATGGGTGTACATTATGCGTGTCATAAATTTAATGGGGGAAAAAGCATTTTCCCTCTCTAATGGACCACATCATTGTGCTGTCAATCATCGCGCGTGCGTGTTGGTGTGTGCCCGTTCGAACACTCACGGCACACAAAATGATCAATTGAATATGAGGATCACTTGCCCGCACGTTGATGCTTCGCAATAAAAGAAGCCGTAAAACAGGTTAATGATTCGCTTCACCATAACATCTTCTCTGTATCGTAAACAATCACTCACACACTTCCCGAGCATCGCCGCAAGCGTTCGGAATTATGTAGCCCATTTTTCGAAAGCCCATTTTAACTTTGTTACAGCATCACATCGGAGAAATGTACCACTTTCACTCACGCGTCGCAGTAAATTGAGGGCACGAACGAACGAGTTGCAGCAATTCGAGACCGCGTTGATAATGTCTCCTCCAGAATGATATGCACTAATACGCGCGAGCATATTTCATGCCCACCCCGGGTGGCCACGACAGCCTCCCGCACAATAATGGCCTATGATACACCATAAATCATTACCTTGCATAGCACAGGATCCTCATCGTGCGCAGGATCTCAAGACCGCCTGGAGCGTCCCGCCTTGCGTGGTAACATAAACAGGCGCAAAAAATGTATAACTCACATACACAAATCTTCCACGGTCGCATGCATTGTTCACAGACACAAACAAAAAATAAAACAGAAAACATTAACCACTTGCCGGTTGTCGTTTCGTGTGATGAAGATGAGCAAAAATAGACATAAATTAATTGCCGCCCTACAGTTGAGCTTCTTAACACGCACGCAACACACGCATGTGTGTGTGTGTACATGCGTGAACTTCCGGGGGCTCTTTTTATCGTTATTGTAAGCCCCCGGAATGACTTTTCGATCAACCCGTACCACCGCCCAACGATGCACAGTTTGATACCCCGGAATGCCCCACAAAACAGGGGCTGATATATTGGCCACGGTCTAATAAAACTCATAAATAACGTACTTGAACATTATCGAAAAGACTGCAAAATTTATTGGTCGCTTGATTTCGCCGGCCGTGTAAAAAAGTACAACTTGTATGGGAAAACCGGAGGAGTTTTGGGAAGCACGTTTCTCCCGAGTACCCGGGTCACTACGGTTCGCTTTCTTATCGTGCGAAGCACAAATTTGGACCAACTTCGCAAAACCGGTAACACACAGGCACATGGTCACGCCCCGACAATGGCATGCTGTTCTGCAAAGATGTTTACATGTGTGACATGTTGGTTTTGCTGTCCTGTCGAAGGATTCACGAGTATGGCAGCATTGTTGACCAGTGTATTTGCAGTTGGAGGCCCGATCTTTGACCGTATTTTGTACAGAAGTTCTTCATTTGAATAATCATTTAAACATAATGATAAATGACAGAATGGAAAACAACAAAAATAACTTCTAATTTATTTTCCGATAAAAAAGAAAGTTGATCTTTTTTATGGCTCATGACGACAAAGTCCCGCTTAGCTTCGAAATATTTCCAATGGTTTTCAGTACATCTTTAAATTTTATTGATATACGTTTTATAACTGTGTTTCATATAACATTCACACATATAGCAATTTAAAAATTATTCTTTGCTTTGACAGGCGAACAGCAAAACGTGAAAAAAGTCTAATGCATTGTCTCTACGGACATCAGCGTATATTGCGCGTTCTCTGTGCCCATTGCGAAAGGTTAAATCCTCTCTAGATCGCCCATGATTGACCGCTTAGACTTTTCTTTCGCTGCTTCTATTTTTATCTGCTGTTTTTTGTCACCCTAGTGCAACATCCGTCAGAAAGCCGGGATGGTCGTTATAAAGCAATTTTCTCAATTTTTGCCGAAGAAAAAGTACCACCGTACCGTACTCCTGGGTGGTTAGGATTTCCTTCGGCGAATTCGTCGTTTGTACTTTTGTCACCATCGTTTTTTTTTTTTGGGTTGCTTCATTTTATTCCTTTTGCTCACGTAGCCATAATTAAATCTGACTTGCCCGTGCACGACGACCGGCAGGCAGGTCGTTAATTTAAACTCGATTAGAGTAATCCAATTATGATGAATTTCAGAGTGCGCCCGGCGGCGGGCCACCAACTTTCGGGGGCCACCCATCGTTTGGCCGTGACGCGTGGACTTAGAAATGGATTCGGTTCAAAGGTTGCCATGCGGCAAGGCGGGCGCGACACTCGGTCCGGGGTTACCGCAGATTCGGTCTGATAGGGCTGTGCAAATGGCAGTGCGCTAAGTATGATAATAGTATAAACCAACTCGAGCGATTTGTTTCATTGGAACCGTCGGCTAAGCCTCAGTTATGCTAATCCATTTTGGGGTAAGTTAGAAATTGAAGCGCACTGCACAACTACTATTACCGGGACACCAACTTACGTAGAAGGTTTAGGAAACTGAGACGACTGTGACTGTAGCATGCTATTGTTGGTTACTCTACTATTATTCCATTTAAATATCGATACATATTTATATAAATGCACATCAAAACCATTTTGACATCAAAACCAACTCTTAAAAAGCTATAAAAAAACACAGTATTCCATCGTTTTAGAACCTCTTCAATCACCAATCCCTCAAACAACAGCTATAACGCTCAATTTGCAAGTGATATAGTTGATGATATCAATCAATTTGGCAAATGCCATCATTTCTGCATGATTTACAAATGTTTTCCGCTTGTAGTCTTCCGCTATGACAATGATGGTATTAGTAACGATCCAATTCTCAATCGATTATAACCACTCCTTTGATCGTGAAACTGTGTATGCATTGTGTTAACTCCAAGCGGGAAATTTTATTTTTGGTAAAGTGACACAGAAACCGGAGCAAACAAGCAGTGTTCTAAATGTACACCAGCATATCAAAAGATCGGTCTCTGTGCACAACGTTTCGGTAAACATGGCGGTGATTGATGTACGATGTACGCTCTGCCTAACAAAATTTTACTTTTCATTGTATTTTCCTCATACCATTTGCCATTCTGTTGTCTCTTTCATTCAAAAGCATCGATTCTACAGTGATTACCATTCTTCGAATTTTTACCTTTTCCTGTCGATTATGTTTATTTTGCGGCGTTCTGTCAAATCATATTCCAGGAAAGCCTATAGTCTTCAAAACCATCACTGGTAGATCCGAGGGCAAAACACACATTTTATTTGCACTCTTCAAGCATTGATGTCGTTAAAGGCAATCTTCATTGCTTGCTAGATCCGTCACTTTCTCTCTTTCTCTTCCTCGCTAATGTAATGTTCTCTTTTTTCATCATTTTATTACCTTTTCTTTCTTACACACACACACACCTTCCTCGTGTGATCTCAATCATTTTCCACGGAGGCCTGAAATTCGAGACCCAATTTCCCGCCGAAAATATGCTCGATGCTGCTCTTGTTTTCCGCCAGTTAATGGCGACGCATTTTCATCTCCTCACCACTTTTGGCAGCCTTTTTGAGAAACTCTTTCTACGTTGGCTTTCACGGGGGTTGGCAACGAGCTCATTTGGTACCCATAGCTCGGTCAGATCTTCATGTTTCCCAAACTTTTGTTCACGGGCTACCGGGCGTCTCCATCGTCGTGGGTTATCAAAGTGTTCCGAACGACCTACCGGGCGCATGGAAGATTTCCCCCGTAAGACACCCTGCTACCCTGTTCCACCAACGTTAACATCTTGGCAGAATGTACGCCTTTCTTTTTGTCTTCGTCAAACCACATCCTTCGCCATCTGGAACCATTATGCCTTGGCAACACATTCTACGACGCTTCTCTGCTCTGCGGGTTCGCTTCGGTGCCAAACAAACGGCAGGCAGTGGAAAAGATTGTCCCAACGGTATGGTCGGTTGCCTCGAAAGAGCAGCATAATGGAAGAACAAAGTAAAGACCATCGATGTGTATAATGTTACCTCACAAGCTGCCCTGGGAAGGATGCTAGCGGTAGCGGGAAGTTCGTGGAACACCCTGACTGTACCGCTTCTCTGGTCCGTTTTTCTTGCAGGCGCACTGTCCCGTACCAACATGGCCCGATGGTGATGAGACGGCAAGAGAAGAGTGCAAGTAGTATGCGGTTTGTTTATTTGATGAGTACGGGAACGGGTGGGATGAAAAAGAAACGGACACTTCAACCGTGCAAACCGTTATCTGCCTAAACGTTGTTTTTTGTACGTCACCGAGTAATAGGGAATGGAAATTCTTCATTTGACTTTTCCTGCGCTACTCTGTCCCACGAACCCGTTCCTATGCGTTATCAGTTAAGGAAATTTGAAGCACCAGCGGAGGGATAGGGTGACGGCGCTTCCGCTCGGTCGAGTAAAACGAACCCGTGTTTTCATTTTCATCTAATGGTAAGTCATCTTCACCGTTTCGTCACACTGAAGCTTTATCGTCCAAGTCTTTATCCAAGTCTTTATCGTCAAGGCATTAACGCATCTTTCTTCGCAGCTGTTTCCGCTACTGATTGCCTGGTGAAAAGTGTTGTGGTGTGTCATTATTTCATCAGTTTCGGTAATTGATCAAACATTATGCCATAGTTGGCGATTTAAAGTAGTGTAGTGCTTGCTGAATCTTTTGCAAAGTTTCGTTAATATTAATCATGGTTTACTTCTTTTACAGTTTGTAAAACTCTAGAGATTTGTTCAAAGCTTTCTGAAGCTTTGCTAATATAGAATCTTTTAAGAATCATAAGATTCGAATCAAGATTATCGCTAAACTAAACAAATCTGTGATGATTTTTCAAATCTTAAAATATTAATAAAGTTATGCAAGGTCGTATTTCAAAATGTCAAACAAATTGTAACTAATTCCCAGTTGAAACGCATCATGCATCGATGCTATACCTTCTAGGAAATTTATTATTAGAACAATGTTAATTATGCACACCATTATTATCATTTTACTCTCCACACTGTTTAGTTTCTCATCCACATGATATGATTATATTGAACTCTATGTGAATGAAACAACACAGCTTCAACGATTCGTACTGTTGGCATTACAACTAATAATTAGCATTCTGACATGCCTGGTCTAAATCATCGCTCCAAGGATCCTTCCTGAGGTGTTTCCCTAGTACGAGGTACATGCTTTTCAAGAATAGTCGGCTTTATTCCAACATAACGAGCATCGGTTGGGAATGGTTGTGAAAATATTTTGTCTCTTTCAAAGGACGTTATTTACCAAATGCACCGATGTGTACATGGATTTTACAAGCCAATAATGGCGAAGGACAGTAATTGTGCCATGTTTTATTGATGTACGCATCAACAGGCAAGCCAAATACCAAGCATACTACTCATTCTACAAATAATTGGAACGAATGTACATTCGTCGTATTTGTTTTTGCCATAAATTGGTATTTCAAGTTAAACTTCATGAAAGCCTGCAATAAAGCAGGGCAGGAAATATAAATGGGCTCCCACAAAACTTCACTCAAAAATCTAGGTAAACTTCTTTACGGGCTCGATGGTTATACATGTGTGGGTGTGCATGCTCAGTATTAGCTCAAATCAATACATCCGGCCGAAAACATCGTTCCAAACGCATGCGAACGAGAACAGGGTCAGTTTTGGAATTGCTCCCGGTCGTACACTTACGATCGTATGGAAATTGAAACTAAACTATTGCTTTCACAATGCGGTCGGAACCGGGTAACCGGTAAGCGAGCGGCCACCCATTCCACTTCGCTAAGTTGCAGCACAACGTTTGCTGTCTCGCTTCAACCGTCGGCATCCAATGCAAAACACTGGTCCGGCAGAAGCAGTTCTGCCCCTGCCGGAAATGGGAAATTGTCAGGAAGTTGACAGGATTGGTTGCAGGCGTATCTTCCGGCGTTCGCCACCAAGTCGCTGCCAGTGCGAATGTGCGACGATGTTTTCGTAAACCGTTCCCAGAACAACAAGAACACCCCAAAACGCCTAGCGCCCGGCAAGACAGCAGTACGTCTTTCCCGCTGCACCAGGATTATGCATGCACCTACCGCTGCACCAGCCGAGACCGCAGGGCGTTGTCGTGCTGTCGGCACAAAACTACGAACCTGCAGTCCAAGTGCACCGCGCTCAAAAAAACATTGGACGCCACAAACTGGGCCATGCGGGACGCTAGGAGCCGAACATTTTCCGCCCTGAATACGAATACATTATTACTATTTTCGGATACAACGGTTCGCCCAACCTCCGTCTCCCAGCACTGGCTCTCCGGCACAGTGTCTGGCGTGTCGAAAAGTGAGTCGTCGGTTCGCTTTTGCATTGCGAATGCATTTCTAGGCGCATTTGCACGAGGTTCGGTCGGCGGATGGTAGCGGATCGCAGTGACATTCGAATGGCTGCGTGCTTCTAAAGCTTGCATGAACGCCGCCGCCATTTCACAAGTCACGAGTGAGTGGAGCATAAAGGAGAGCCGTACTGACCCCGGGCCCCTCCGATCCAATCTAGCTGGAAACAAATTTAGGAAGCTTAATATCTTCCACCCCAAACCCAACCAGCCAGTGTCCCTCGTGAGAAACGATCGGGGCCAGTGTTCATGTTCGATGGTGCAAACGTTTGTGTATTCAAATGTTATGCTAAAATATTTAAATCTTTTTTTGTTCCTGCTCGTGCGACTGGAGCCAGAGATCGAGTTTGGACTGCAAGCGCTCGGAGAGGCTACCGTATCGAGCCGGGAAGCCTCACTGTTGATGGGAAATGTACGAGACACTTCATCTTTCAGCAAGCACTCGGTACGGGCGCAACGATGTCTCTTGGCAACTTTTGGCTCCCGGTTTGATTTGGAGAGTGTGGCTGCTCGACGGTGTACGTACAGCCACTTTCCCTGTGACTGTCCAACTTGAAGTGTTCAACTCCCTTCGTCACTCAATCGGACACACTTGGTCTCTCACTCTCGCTGTGCACATCATAGCCCTCACCCCGTGCATTATGAAGCCGTTGTTTTAATTGAATTTGTAGAAATTTGCATACCATTGTTTAGTTTATTATGCCGTATAATTGTGCGCCCCTTGGCAAATGGCACTCGGGAAAGAAAGCGGAAGCGGACCGGTCAGCTGCTGGGTGGCTCGTTAAAAAAGGTATGCCAATTGTGAGTGTGTGTGAGCGAGGGTACGGGGACGAATTTTTAAAATTTTGCCTCACTTCCAAGCATGGTCACAACGGGAGTGCATAAATTTGCCGCCATCCTTAAAACTGTGCCGCTGGAGAGTTTTCCTGATAAGGCCTGGTTTTATTTAAAACGTGTTTACGGATGCTTTATGTGGCGCACTAGACCCTGCTCGGCTTGATAGTTGATGAGCCTCTTCTTTCGACCACTTGTGCCTATGTTTTATGGGTTGGGATCGTTTCAGAAGGAAAAGGAAAAAAGGCACCCGGGGAGTTGCTACTTTTGCTCACATCTCGGACAGAGTAAAAATCATGCCAAATGCTTGCGATTGTGTCCGGTTTCAACAGAGTTCCCGGCCACAACCCCGGTGAACAATTTGGTAAAAAAAGAAAACATTCGCAACAAACTTTCTCTCGATGCAAATTCTGCCTTATCCAGTGAACCACCTGCAGCGTGGTGGTCGCTATCATTTCGATCTCGAAAAAAACCCCCGTAGATGATAATGTCGGATGACTTTTGACGAAGGTTTCTCGGCCAATCCTCAGCAAGCACGTCAGGGCTGGTGGGATTTCGGTTTTGACATGTCCTGTGTAGTGTTTTCTTCTCTCGCTCCTGCACTCGCTAGTCACTATTGGTGTCCGAACAGGCCGAAGCAACAGGCGATCGTGGCAAACCGGAAGGCACAGTGTGTCACCATTGTGCACCATTGTGGGCTCCGGGGTGTTGGAGCTTTTGACAGAATAACGAAATATGATTGATGGTGATGAACATTTCAACGTTCCCGTGTCTGGTGCGTTGGAATTGTTGGACCGAACCGTCCGGTCTCGTTCTACGGGTGTAATTAACGTAATGAGGTTCGCTACCGAGGCTGAACGGTGAGATTGGGTGTCCGTCAACGCAACGTTTGACACACCGCACCGTACGGTCCCCCGAGTAACCGGGTAGCTCCATGATGGATTACAGCGAGTGCCCGGACAGCGAAACTGTGGTCGGAGTTGTTCGGGGGCAAAGATGAATGATCTTACCCGGACACGGTGCTAAGGTATTGCGACAAAAGTTTACCCTAATTGCCTGTGGTTTAATACCCGGCCGAGGCGGAAGCATCGGCACGAGACGGTGACGCGTGCGTGGTGAAAAGTCTGATAGGATCAAGCTTTGTTCGGTTCGGTGCGAAACGGGATTGGCTCTAATTAAATCAACCTCGGCGAAACTATACCTACGGCGACAGTATTTGTAGAAGCTTCCGGAGGACAAATTTAGCGCCATTCATTAGTTACGGTCAATTTTAGCGCACGCTTGCTTTAAACCCCGTCCCATTGACTTTGACTTTGATTGAGTGAAAATGTTGTAGCATTCCCGAAACAAACGCTCAAAGTTCATTGGTGTAATCAATGGAACGATATTCACGGTTTGGTGGGTCAGATGTAAATGATTACCATTTAAAACGCAGTACAACTTGCCTATTATATTTAACCGATGAAAAATACGTTGGGGGAGTCAGTTCCCTAAAGCTGAAAATGTCATTTTTGGAGGTCTGCTCGAACAGGGTACTTATTCATGTACCTACTCGGAAGTCTAAGCAATTGAACTTAACATTTTATTATATTGAATGCAAGTATTTTACATTCCTTTAATTCAAACAAATTGATTCTAAATAACTATCACTCAACGTAACATGTGCTGAATGTTGGCTTGAATGTTCCTACATCAAAGTCACTGTATGATTTCATTTGGGTATCTCGTCCGAGACAATTTCTCCTAATTTTTTCTGCCTTTTGGTACCAGTTTCGGCTTCTAAAGTGATGAATCGTTTGCTTATTTCTCATTCCAAAAACCCATTCCTCCATTGTGGATGGGTTTATGCGAGATGCAAAGTTTCCCAACGGAAACCAAGGGCTTCCGATTTCGCTTCCTGTGCCGCTTCTTAACAAACATGAAACGCTCGATCCCCGCACTCTTACATCCAGTCGACTGCCGAAAGTGAAGCTAATTGCAGATTAAAATGAATGTTTGACTAAACCAACTGCTACCGAACCGGTAAGGACGCGCCTAGACATGGCACGGTTGGAATGGAATAGAGCCTCACCAAAATCGAGACAGGAAAGATCCACCGCAATGGTTTCGGAAACCGCTTGCCAGCGTCTTTCGCACCAGCTACGCCCGGCCAATCGGGACCGAGACGACTGATTGAAAACCGTCCTCCGGCAGAAAACGGTCCGGCCCACGGACGGTTTCATGCGCGGGGCACGCTGTTTTGACGGGGTCGGCGAAAAGTTTTCCTTTTGCCGTTCATTAAGCTCCAACACTAAATCACATATCTTTTGGCATGAAAACCGGAACGGTGCTGCGAAAGTTCGGCACAAAACGAGCACAATCAAATCAGAAACAGCATAAACTGCATAACTAAGCGTATAACTTTCCCCGGGGCGGGTACGTTTCCGTGCGGCGATCAGCTTGGGCTTGGACAGGCGAGCAGCAATTTAGGACAAGATTGACTAACGAATATGCTACTGCACTGCTCGGAATGTGGACAGTTTTCTGGTACAATTGTGTGAACATTTTATTACTAGCGTCAATCGTAAAACGCGCTAAATAATGCAATTAAGCGAACTAGTTTGAAGTATTTCCGGGCGAAAATTTTGTTTCGGCCGATACTGTTGCTGGTCGCGTCTGTCAGTTGCAGTAGATTTGATCCGGTTATTTTCACATTTTGGGTGGCGTCAATCCGGTCAGTTGAGTTGGTAACTCAATGATATAAAATTTCACACAGTGTATGTGAAACCTGAGACGAATCAGAATTAGCGGATGGTATCACGTTAATTTCGATGAGGATTAAATAATTGATTTAGAAAACTTGCTAATTGGATTGTATTTGTGATTTGTTTTACAAAGGCGTACTATGCATCAAGGCTGTTTAAACCATTTTCATCATAGCAAAGCATAACAAACTACAATACTGCGTTCCCACCATAGAAGCCATCATCATCCAACCACCAGACTGGTACAAAAGAATTACAGCCGTCATTATTTCGATGCGAGCGATACCAACACATCGAACTAAATGGAACAAGTGCTAGTGATGGGGCCAGCGACTGCCCGGACAAAAGTATTCAAATTGAACGTAAATGAGTTTTGTGTAATCAATATGCGTCTGGCAGGAATATGAATTGCATACATCACGGTGCAACGAACACATGGATCCACTTTCAATTACGGGATTTACGGAAACATACATAACGTTCGACCGACGTGTAGCAACGCGGGTTAGTGTGTTGTGGAACCGCAGTATTGAATTACGTTTGATGGAATTGTTTTGGCCGAAGGCACCGCAAATATAGCAACACACTTTCTTTCTGAAACGATCGAACCATTGAAAGATCAAATTGTTGGATTGTATATGTAGCCGAATAGTCAGTCCTTGCTAAGGGGGATTGGTCCGGACGGGATTTTGGCCCGGTCCGTTTGTGTGAAGACCGGCGACGCTATTTTCATGTCACCGGGCCGCGCGGTAATTAGTTTTAATTACTTTATTTAACAAAAAGGAAACTAAATCATGGCAATGGTGGAATTGAAAAGAATTCACTCAGCTGTATTTTTCACTTGCATGTAAGATACGATTAACAGCATATGGAGGATAAGTAGAAGTACTATAAATTGAATGTTTAATATTTTTGAAATTTTGTTAGCCAACCCTTCGTTTGGCAGGCAACAGTTTAGAAAACGAATAAGTCACCTAGTTTTCCGATTTGAAGAAAAAAGATACACTTTATTGACGATTCTATTTTTAATCAAAACTCTTTAAACATGTTTCATTTCCACAACGATCATGACAAAAAAGGAAAAAAAACATTTCTAATTCCTAGTTAAGCTAGTTCATCCTCATCCAAGTGCTCAAAGAACGTTATCAATTACCTACCCTACCGATCCAACTTTCTGTTCACATGCATCCTAAAAATGACTCTTCTGTAATTCTTTGTTTGCTGGTGTCCAACGCATTTCAGCACGTTAGTCATGGAGGAACGTTTTCATTACTTAACAAAAGTGCATTTAATAAACTCACTGCTATTGTGCCCTTTGCTCCAGCACTTCGGAAGGGACGGACTATCTCTATTCATTTGAAATATCTCTCTAACAGAACCACCGGAATAGGTGGGTTTATCAAATATCAAAGCATGCCATTACACCATCATCTATTTTAAATGAATTTGACACCTTCTAGAATTGCATGTTAGTCCCGTCCTTGCAAACAACCTGCTGCTGGAAAGCTAACACTACAAAAAAAACACTGGACCCAATGGTATACTAGAAGGAAATAGTAAATCCTACCGCACGGATGTCAGTTCAGCAGTGGCAACTAACTCGCACCATCCCGGACGTGTGATCCTAGCCAGTTGCTCTCGCTCACAAAATCTATTGGATAACAAGCTCAGGCGTATCTGCTTTGCTGGTTGTGTGCTTGGAAAATAGTTTGTCCTTTGTTGCGGTTCCGTTCCCCACTTTGAGGGATGTTTGGCTTCGATGTAATATTTCAAAAACCCGGTCCCCGTTATGCACAGGGACCCCGTGTGAGCCTGTTTCCAAGCGAAGCGGCAGCAACACGAACGCGTGGTTGGCTGCCGGGCAAACGGGGCATAGCCAGTGATCAGGAGGAAACCACTTAGTCTGCTTGGAAATGCATCAATAATCTTGCCTCTTTTACCAGTAACTTGCAAACCCGGATCGGTTCGGAATGTCTCTGCACACAACTAGCGCACAACTATACGAGCACTGAACAGGACTAACTCCATCCATCATCAGATTATGAGATTAAAACTTTTCATACAAATAAATTGATTTATGATAAAACATGCACGTATGTGTGTGAGAGTGGCAAAACGATTTTCCTTCCATCATCGAGGCCATTCGTTCCCGGAACGCATTACGCCTGGCTGGTTGGCGCTCGCACCGTGAAGGGCATTGCAATTTGACATTTTCTAGAACGGTCTCAATTAAGCAAGAGCGATTCATAGGAAAATTAAATCGAAATTGCTGGAACTTTTATTCACATGAAAGCAACAAGGCTGTGAAATTATGAATTTAAAAATTTGAAGGCTATTATAATATTCATTCGGACGAATTGCGCTGCTAAAGAAATAACGCTGTCAGTCTTGTTTTACTTTACAGCGGCTACCAACTTACGTATAACTAATCGTTCACAGTTGATTTGGACAAATTCGCAATACTTATCCTTCACTTAGTTCATTTTCGTTTTTCTCATTTTCACTACTTGTTTTGCACATAAATAAAACATTATTCAACAAATAATTAAAACAGCGATTCACCATCTTGTTTATACAAGGAAAATAATAACAAAGCTGTTTTGAAAATGATTCAAAGTTAGATCATTTGTATCCAATTAGATTTTGGAAAAGTTTCGAACACGTCTTTTGCCGGATACATCTTTTTTACATCTATTCGTAAAGAGTACTGAATAAAATGGAATTATATACACTTTCTGACTCTGTTACTCATGCTCTAGAAACCAGCGAAAGCCTCAGGCACGTTTTCAAATTTCATCCAGCTTGATGTACTATAAACCACGAAATGTTGCCAAATTTGCGACAACCATTCGTTGCACTGCTTCGTTCCCCAATTTCAAGCGCCCCATCCAAATGGACCCAGTAACAACTGCTTGCTTGGAATTTAACGAGCAACGAGCCATTTGATTTTCCATCATCACCCGCCACACAACGCTTGCCGAAAATCACGCCACCGACGAGAGGTCGTGATCCGCATCCTCCCACCCAACAGCTTTGGCCACAGTAACTCCTGCTCAACGATGGTCTATAATCGAAATACAGCACCGAAAGCCGACCCAAATTGTTATCGTTACAATTTTATGTACCCCACGGACTGTATTTTCGAGGGTGCTTCATTTAGTCATTCTTTCGGTCGATCGATTTCATTCGGCGCGTAGAAGACAGCCGCTCGAGTAACATCTTTCGCTTCATTTTCTGTCACCATTCGGCGCACATTCAAACTAACACACACACTGACACACCACCCGTTAAATCCACGAAATTATAGCTTTCTGATGCCGTTGTGTCGATTCATGGTTTTGGGCTCGGGGGGGTGGAGCGGTTCTGTCTCGTTCCTTGACCGGCTACGAAAGTTCAGCCACCGTGGCCATAAATTAATAAAGCAATGGACCAAAACGGAAGCCATTTTCATAAAGGCTCTTCGTCATAATTCACCATTCACTTTGGCGCTGTACGCCCTGTTTCTTACTGCCGAGCAGTGCGGCTGGCGTCCAATCTCAGCTCTCATCATGACATATTGAGAGTAACTTATTTATCGCTCCCCAGATCGCTACGCCTGTATTAAACGAAGCAAGATTTTGCTGATAAATTATATTACACTTTTGCGCATGTAGTTTTTTAAATTTTACGCAATGAATTACACCGCGATGTTATCAAACTTTCTGTTAAATAATGATATAATCGACAGAATGATTTGTAACTATCTCTTTTAAAATATAAATTACGAAACTACATTAAAGTTTTAATACACGATACAACAATAATAAATGACAATAAACTATTCACAACCCCAGTGATTTGTTTTTGAAAACATAGTTTAAAGTTATACACTCGAACAGTTACATACATTAACCAACATTTGAAATGGAGACGCCTTGTCTGTAGTAAACTGTTCCAGAGATTTTGTATGACACGAAAAAAATAAAAATTTGTACATTATATGTACGAGTGCGAATCTTTACTTTATACAAAATCTGCTACCCTTTCGTTCTTTACGTGTGTTTTTATCCATAAAACAATAAAATCAAACAACGCAAAAGCTAATGGAGGCGCGTGGTTGTTTATAAGCTTGTACAAACCAAAACCTGATGGAGACGCATGGCTACTTACATAAAACATTTTGATCAATCAAATTTTCAAAGAAGGTTGATACTGTCAAACATTAATGAAACTTTCAATAATATTATTTCATCTGTTCTTAGATACTTTCTCGCAATTTTGTGTACTTACCATCTTTCACACTTGCAGTGTACTGAACTATGAACAACAGCAACAGACCGCCCAGCTGAAGCAGCATTGTAGACTCCATAGTGACTGCCGAGTAAGTTTATTTTCACTTTTCCTATACCTCAACTATGTCTCTCACTTTCCCCGTAGCAAACGCTTATCATGCCTTGTGTGTTTTGGGGCAGAAATACTTTTTATGCTTATCTATGCCAGATGCCGCCGTCACGTCACAGCTGCTAGCACTCGATACCTGACGCGCTGAAAGTTGTACCTTAAAATGCTTTTAGGAAAGGTTTTTTTTCTCTGCATTCACTGCCACTGTAGCTCGCTTACACTCCCACACACTGTTTGCACATGTAACGTAATTTTGATACTCCAGCTGTTGGCACCGAAAGCTCTCCGCCCCCCAACAGGCCGTGCGACTGTGTAGCACCTCCGCTATGCCACAAATTCATCGATCAACTTCTCTCGATGGAAGCTAATTTATAACTTTGAACCCAAGCGGCGTCACCGGCTCATCTTTCCACAGCTTATTTCCTGTACACTGATTCAACACCCATGTGTACGCACACTTCCACAAACAAACACACACTTCAAACGAAAGGCAAACTTATAGGAAAACGGAACCAAAATACGCAAGCCGCACCACAACCAAGAAAACAAAAAAGAACCAACACACTTCAATACACCAGCGCAACGACTATTGAGCAACCCGGAAGCAGCCACATCGTGCTGCAAGATACTTGTTTCCCGTAGCGAAAGTTTTCATGGAAAAAAATAACTTTCTCTCCCATCCTGCATGCCGCTACACTGCATCGAAACTTTTTGGAAAACCCACCGAATCGAACCGTACCTGCTGCCGGTTTGCTGCCAAATTTGAGCCGATATTCACACGATTTCCATATCAAATTCAGCCATCTTTGTTAGCTCCCGGTGCACGGGCGTAATACACCTCGTTTATCATCACCATGTTTGGTGTCTGGACGAAGCTGCTTTTTTAAAGCTTATTTGTCTCTGAACGATCCCGGTGGTACAACAAGCGGTATGGCGGTGTTTAATGCATTCGATCGCAGGAAAGATAATTCAACAACCAGTGACAGCTCATTTGTGGCGGTTATTTCGTGACTGTTTAATCCTCACTCCTATTTCCGAGCCATTTTGTTAATGGTCTTTGTGAAAGCTCACACTGCGACATTTTAAACGTTGTTACTCGTGCAGTGCGAGGCATGATTCTTGTATGATGTTAGGCATCTTAGCAGCATCTGAAAATAGAAAAAATAATGAAGTTTTTTATAACCATTTGACCATTCAGAAACATGTAAACATGCCAGAATTAAACATTCAACCAAAACACCCATGCTATAGAAATGTTAACATAAAATATGTGTTCAATTCAAAGCGTGACCTAAACCACTGGGCGCCCCCATAAATATACGATATGTTAAATGAATTGAGTATGACGAATGAAAAATTCTTTACCAATGCTAACATAACATTAATTGGCTACAAAACAACAAAGGGAAACTTCCGCATAACACAACTGTCATTTGCAATTTCCATACATTTAGCTTCACGCTTTCAAATACATTTAAACTATGTCCTTAATCTAAATCGTTTGTACAATGTGAAACATTATTTGCTGCCACACGCAAACCATGCTGCTGGTACCACTCGGCTTCAAAATAAAACATCACGCTCAGCACAAACTGTTCAATTCCTTTGTGTTGTTCTGTTTTTTTTCGCACCCGAAAGGACCAAACACTAAACCCGCAGCAGTACAAACAGAGATAAAAAAGCAGACCGTTTTCACGATTAGGTAAACCATGTTTCGGCGGATAAATAACTATCGTGGCAAAACCGTCACAAAAGGTACATTTCCGCAATCGGTAATAATGGTAATGATTACAAATCGAGCTGCACACCGGCCGAACACACCGGCCTGGCCAGTGTTTGACGTGAAAAATGTAACGCCACAGCCAAACGGGCCCTCTCCATTTGTGGTTCCGAACGGTGCAAAAATTACAGTTCATCCGCCCACCTCATTCTCAAATCCGGCAGAGGCCCCTTTCACTCGTGCCACGCAGGATACGGTACTTCGTGGGCGAATAACAATAAACACCAACTCAATCACAAACGAAATACCATCCTAAAGCGCGCCGTCCAGCGATTCCCGCGGCAGCACGCGATTAGCAAGCAGTGCTAGAGCGGAATTTGTTTCCTTTCTTTTTTTATTCGCGTTTCACGCTTGTTTGCCACAGTTGCCCTCATTTGCCACCATTTTTGCTATTGTTCGGGCAGCAACATCGACAAACAGTGGTGAGTAAGCTTACAATGGGCCTCACGTACCGGGGCACCGTAGCGCGCGTTTCGGGAGCATTTTGTTTGCTTTGCGTTCCGAAACCCATCCAACCCTCCGTCAGATGATATTTGCGTACATTCAACGCCGTATCTGTGTGGTTTTTATAGCATTTCAGTTTTCGAGCAAAATGTTCTTCACCAGCCAAACTTCATTATTTGGAAGTTATTTTCCAAGTGTTTTTGACTCACCGCATTGTTTAATATACAAATAAAATACATATTATTGTAGAATCATATAAACATAGTATAAAAAAGCCAATTTAGGTATATTTCGGGGAGTACAAATGATTTGTTTTATTTTTGCAGTTCCAAAAGTAATTCTTGATAATTTTCATATGGAAAATTATACATTTTATTATAATTGTATTCTACTTTGTCTTAAACAATCGTTTACGTGTAAAAAAAAAAAAATTATCTACACACATGTATCACATCTATGATTCAAACTTATTGCAAACCTATATTAATACATGCTAGTATTTATACGTCAATTATGCTGCTGTTTTCAAAATGTATGGTATTCCGAGCTCGAAAATAAAATTTAATGAAATTTAAACTTGGTTTGTGAAGATGAAGTAGGCAATAAAAACAATTAACAATTATAAACATTATCAATTTCTTGATTATTTTGATTTTTTAGATTTTACCAAAAGCTACTTTATCCATCGCAGCCTAATGTTGTACAAGAAAATATTTCAAAAATATTTTTTTCAATTTGTACAGATTAGTAATATGAAACGATATTACCACCAACATGTCATTTGATCGACCCAAACCTCTACATTCATTTGAGAAAAACATTGTATCCTGCGGTAGAATCAAACATCTCAATCCGCTAGCACTCGAAGCACCACAAACTGTCATAAATGATTAGATTCAATTACGAACAACCACAATCACCAACTGGTAATGGTTATTGAAACGGACCTGAAGAGAGAGAGAGCGAGAGAAAAAAATAGCATCTCCTCGCACTGCCAGAATCTCCACTGAATCTAAAGGATTTGTGGTTTTCGATTCCAGCTTTGGATTTCAATCACACAAATTTTGGGCTGCCCGCGGGACAATACCGAGCTCGAGCATTCGACGAGTTTTGCGTTTTGCGACCGAAACATGCTGACCGGAAAACACGGCAAACATCGAAACTGAAATCGAAATCAGCAAAGCATGTGTCCCTAGCGGGAGTGATGTCGCGCGCGCATTCAGCAAAATCAAAATGCATGATCGGAAAAACGGTCCTCCTTTGCCGCGTGCGTCGGTGAGACGCCATGCCCTAATGGTTCGGTCTGGTTCTGGTGGACCCGGGTACAGCTGGAGCAAAAAGTCGTTTCCAGCAACTGGAAGCATTTTGAAGCAAATCGTTGATTAAAACGCAACTCAACTCAACGGTGGTTGCCGTTTCATTGCAAACCATCAAAGCTGGTGGCTGTGGGATATTGGTTGGCTACCCACCCTAGTTCTTTGCGTGTGCGGTCCTGGTGAGCTGCAAGAAAGCCAACCGGCTTTGACCAACGCCAACTACCGCTGACTCTACCAACCCGAGCGTAAACGCGTAGGTCGAATTGCAGCGAGTACGCAGCTGTACGGTGACGGCGAAGAATTCTGCCTCTTCCTTCTGAAGCATGACTTAGAACCGTAGCAAAAAACGATCACGATGGATGAATGTTGCAGAATTTGATGCAATGGGATGTGTTCGCTCTTTTTTCCATGTGTACATCAGAGTGTGTGTATGTGTGTCATCCGCAGGAAAGCTTCTCAAAGCATCGTTTTGTCATCGTCGATGTCGAATAAAAGCGAGCTCACACGGTCGCATGCATACTTGCTGTACACGCTCGACGATGATGCAGGTGTTCCCTCTTTTGCTTGTCTCTACCATCAACCATTTGAAAGGCTTAACGTGATAACAAGACCGCCGTTCTACCATCTTCCCAAAAGCATCATCATCCGGTGCACCGATTGCGAAAAACGGAGGTTTAATGAAACATCCCATCCTATTGAAAGCACGGCAAGCAGATTCACATGCCAGCCCGGGCTGCTGGGGACAGAATTCCGCGGTTTTGCCTTGCGGCCACTCGACGCCCGACGAGCACGGAACAAAAAAACACAAAAATGAGCACAATAGCGATGCTCGATGCCGTGCTAACAGTGTACCATCAAAATAAAAACAAATAGAAGGAACATGCACCCGTCGGGTACGGAGGTTTCTGTGGTTGGCAAATGCTGCACCATCTCACCATCGCACCACTAACCGGTGACCAACTGCAACACGACCCGTGTGAGGGTGGACGAAACGGGAAAAAGAATGAAAGGATGGCACACACAACAACAAAAAAACTCCCGAGCACCCCAAGTGCCACAACGGACGGATACGCCAAAGATTTATGTCAGAATTCGTGCTTCCATTGAGCGGATCGCATTGTACCGGCGAGTCTTGCGCTGTGCTACGGGGGTTGATCAAGGAGCAGCGCTTTACCGAGATTTGCTAGATGTTGCAACCTGCTTTTATATCACATACGCGTCTGTGGCTATGTGTGTTGATGCATATGGCGCTTCAATAGAGCTGCTGGATATTATTTCTTTTCAGCTCTTCGTACCAACCTATATCCTGCTCGTGCATATGAGTTGCGACCTATCCACATAGCGTTGCGTTTAAAAAAAATGGAGAAAAAATGGAACAACTTTTCTAGCGAAGGAGACGAAAAATACAGATGGAATAAAACATGCCATGTTTCTGTCGTTTAACAGAGGCAGTATGACAAAATATCGGCAAGCATTAATGAAACAAGGTGAATTCTGAGATTTTGGTTTTTCCGGAAATGATTTTAATAATGTAATTCTGTCCCGAATATGAGCACTAGATTGAAAAAAGTATTTCTGTGAGTAAGTAGTAAGTAGGTTCGAGAAGACATTGAACATCTCCATTATACCTTTCACCATTACGAGCAAAAGAGCTACTAGATCAGACGTTTTGTCTCGTACGCGATCTTCAAACCACATTAAACAACGATAATTCTGCGTTCTGCTATTCTACTCTCAAACCTACTCTTTATTACGCACTGCAACAAATTAGTGTAATTACATGAATCCAACACTCGTACCAAAAGATCAGAAAGTTCTAGTCCTATTTGCGATTGTTGGGTTCGTCAAAACGGAAGCAAAGATGTTGCATTGTTGTAAAAATGTTGCATTGTTTTCCACTTCCGATATGATATGTCTCTACAAACTACTAAATTTAACTGAAACTAAACAAAAAGCAATGTGATTCTCAAAAAATAAATACCCAAACATAAATAAATCGAACGTAACAATACGTAAAAGTTTTGAAATTTAAAAACAGATACCACATTAAAATATCCTCTTTGAATACCAAAAAGGGGTTTTTCTCTACATCTGAAACTGCAATAGAAACATGGTTAAAAATGTTTCTTCATGTTTCTGTTTCTTCAATGGATTGAAAAGAGTTTAATTCGTTCAATAATGTTGATACACAAACTGTGTTTTCTGTAAAATCACATGTCTTGTTGCCAAAAAACTTAAACTGAAATAAATAAATAAAAAATGAGCAATTATTGTATTAGGACGCATTTGGTGTTTGGGGACATTACACACGCTATATTGACAAATGTAGGGAGTATTCCTTCCTTTGAACCACAGAAGCGTCTTTAAATATTGAGCCTAGGTCTATGCTATTTTTAAAGACCTACTCCAAATCTTCAACCAAGAAAGGTCTTCTGAGGCAAAAACGAGTGAACATTTTATTTCCACCATGATTGATGGAAAGATGGAAGTCCCCCACTTTATCGCCCGCCACCAAACCGCCACCCACCAAAACCTTGATGGAATCGGATTGGTTTTTTCTGTCCTTAAAATGTTTGTTTAGTTTTCTCCTCACTTCTCTTTATTACTTCTTTGGTTACTTGTTTACTTACACTCGTTCGGTGTCCTTTTCTAGCGATGGTCCGGACCGGATTTTGAGTAGTTTGACCCATTTTCGACCCACTCGGAGCTACTACTTCTAAAGCCATGCCCGAAAAGATCCATCGTCCCATTCAGCCAAACAGGATTATTCATACGAAAGCAGCTAGCAGTCGGCTCGAGATGAACAGGATGGTTACGGCTGACGGGGTACACGGTTACCCGAGTTACGTTGCTGAGTTGACATCACTAGCCAAATCATCTCATGAACGACCGACCGGTACCAGTGCCCGGGAAGGGCAACGTCAAAATATAGTGCTAAATTCTGGCTGTCAATTTCATCGTAAAGATTTTTTTCTCTCTTAAGCTAGGCTTAAATTTAAATCCCAGTGATGCGTTTTTTTTCATTCCTAGCTCTATCTTACTACTCTTCGTCGTATTGTTGCTAGCCGTTGTCATGATAGTAGAAATTTGACGAAGGCCAACATGCCAATGGGTTTTCCAATGGAAACGAAGGTCGTCAGCAAACACGTTCGCAGCATCGATGGGCATAGCTATGGATGCGTGGAAACAGACCGGAGTGGAAAAATAAAAACATTACACAACACACAACAAAACAAAACAAGAAAAGGCTCACCAGAAACTGAAAGAAATATGTTGACTCACTCAATCCTCGCCTTGAGCGACAGAAACGCCCAAAACCGGCGGGGCATCTGCATGTCATCTGCCTGTTTTGACTGCCGACTGGTGACAGGCCGACTTGAAACTCATTTCGCCTCACCGTACCGCTGGGTGATGGGTTTTTTAACCTGTTTTTGGTGTCTTTGTTTTCTGCTGGCCTGTTTTGGCCAACAATTTACCATAAAACCATCCATCTTTTTGCGGCTTGTAAAATACGGGCGGTTCTTTTTGTTGAGAGTCGTAAGCATTGTGATTAGAAGGCAATGGTTGTTGTGTGATTCGGTTCTGTTTTTTTTTTTATGGAATAATAGAGTCGGAAACGGTGGCGATGAGAGAACAGCATCCGGAAACACCGACACCCGGCGACATCATAGCTGGTAAATTCGATTGTTTGTAATCCATTTTACTGTTTGTTTCGTTCATCTTCATTTTTTTATTTTTTAATGGCGAATTCAGCCTGTCTGTTTCCGTTTCCAGTATTGACTGTGCGCTACAGCACTCAGCACGAACTTGTATTGTAATGTTTTGCTTATGGTTGTTTTATTTCGCTCGATAACAAAGCGAAACACATTCTCCAAATCTGAAAAGTGCAGAAATCTAACCCACACACAAAAAAATAAATTCACCAAAGTTGTCTTGATGAAAGATTTTAAGCCCACAGCCGTGATGACGAAAGTGTATTTTAACATCTAACACAGACCACACGACAACAAAAAGAAACATGAATCCGAAACAATGCCCTTAATCTTAATTAATTAAAAAAGGATCTACCATTAGTGCCTAGTGCCGTTACATCAGTGTTACATTTTTTATCATTAAAAAGCACTCCGTGGGAGGTTCCATTGTTACGGGGTTGTATAACGTGGGGACAAAAACTATACACCAGCAAATAGGTGCACAGTGAGTGGAACATGATTTCATTACACAACAGAAATGTTCAAATTTTTTCCTATTCCCATGTCTTGCTTTGTATCGGACAAAAAAAAACAGCTCCTTAATTGTTTTCTATTTCAAAGCTACGTGAATTGTAATCGAATTGATAGTATTTTTTTCTTTTCATTTGATTACTAGCACAGATTTAGATTTTTATTCGCTAGTGGTTCTACGTTATGCAACCATTCGAATTGGCCGTTGTTACCACATCATAATTTCACTTTTAGGATGTCTTTGGAACCGATTAGCGAAATCTCAACAGAAAATTACATTTCATCGTTTATGTTGATAGAGATCTGATCTCCAAACTCATCTCCAGACACGTTAGCTGAATATTATTATTAGCTGAATATTGTTAGTTTCATATTAAAATACAATGTGAGCAACTCTGCTGTAGAAAAAGCCTTGGGCTAGCATTACTATGTGGTGAAAAAAAAAGAAAAGTTGATTTGTAGTCTAAAGTCAGTTCCAAGTGCAAGAATTACAGTTATACTGTAGGATTGAAATAATATCACCATATTGAGTCTGTGAGCTTTTCGAAGTTCAAATTGCAGACGTAACCTCTGAATACCGCTTCATAATAAACCATTGCATACTTATCACACGAATCTTAAACGAAAAACGTAATCACCATCCAGGACATCGTCGATGGCAATCGAAGGCTCCGGTACACCCACACTACCGTGTACCGGCGGCGCTTTGATCCGGGTCGGAAAAGCGTTAATTTGCCGCAGTAAGCTTATAGCCCCAGTACCCATTCGCCTCATGCATTTCTCCTCCCATCAAGACTATTTCTCCGTTGACTTTCTTAATTCAGCACCAACGCCCAGCATCATTAAACAACTTTCTCCCAAGAATTGGGCGAACGAAACTGGGCCCCATGGTCCCATTTCCCACAGCAGCGTGGTCGTGGTCCCGTTCGGTATAAATCAATTTGACACCGCAGAAGGTTCCGAGGCCACCGTCTGCCCCGTGTTGCGATAGTTTTTCGGTGGACCGAAATTTCACCACAAATATTTATCTTGATCAACAGTTTTGGAACAGGTTCTGCTGGGTGGGTGAAGGCTGGAGGGGGCCTGCTGATACCGCTGCCCAGCCAGCAACCAGTCCGATGCTGACTCGCTGAAGGAAAATTTCAAAAACAGTGTCGTTCTTTTAATGAGTTCAAATCGACCTGAGGCGCCGGAAGCTGTAACGTTACAATTTGCCACGGCGGTAGGCAAAACTGGAAAATGGAGCTCATACTCACACACACACACTCAGACACACACACATTCGTATATTCGCTGGTTTCCTTGACTGGTTTTGTGTCAACAGTCTTGCCCCACTTTTACTCGCCGTTCCCTTCTGCAAGCTCCACTGGGAACTGTAGCGGCCCCGGCATGTGCCTCGTGTACGTGTGTACGCATTCAAGCAGTAGCAGCAGCAGCAGCAGAATGAACGGCATAGCGGCCGGATAAATATAAATTATAACTTTGTATGTTTGTTTGCACAGCCCTGGGACAGCGACGCATAAGCCCTGGAAAATTGGAAAATGGATTCCTTCGTATTGCGACGATCGCCGGGGAAATGGGAAAAAGCACCGGAACCGGGCGAACACCCAGGTGGTGATGGTGGTGCGGTATATCGGTTCCGTTGAAGACCGGTTAGGGCTTTTCCCTTACCCGACGATTTCCTCGAGCGGAACGGTGCGTATGTTGGCTTTTTCCCAATCCGGAACCATGCGTATTCAGCGCGTGCTCAAGAAAAGTCACATCTTTTGCCAAGGATTTCGGGACGCCGGGATCCATTTCGGCAAAGATGGCCCCAGTGAAAGTGGGGACGATGGTAATTCGGGGGGTACAGCTCAATGGTGCTTCTTTATATTTCTATAATCGCATTTTGCACAGCCATATACCCATGGCGCTTGGGAATATGGGCAGATGTGTTACCGTTTAGAGCACTGGAATGTGACCAACAGCTTCATGGCACGAAACGTAGCAAAACGATTGACTTGAGAAAAATACATACCCCCACCATACGCACGTACCGCCAGAACTTTTCCAATCAGTTAAACTCCCCGCCTGCTTAGAAAAGGTGTAATTGTTAGGTTTCTTTGCAGTGTCCTTTGTATCGTGTGTCGCTCTTAAAGCAGAATTTGACATAATTAAGGTACGTCACTTTCATTAGACCCCGGTCCGCTCGTTTCATACCGTTGGTGCTTCCGCTGACACACGATAAGCCACCGTATAGCACATTCACGTAGCGGTGTAAGATTAAACACGCTCAACTTCACACCTCATTGAAGCTTAGCACACGATTGAAGCGCTAATAGCCAAACGAAACCCTGCGAAGGAAATGTTAGCCGATAGCTGGTGCGACGTACGTTAATTTTTGATGTTGTGCGGTGATATAAAGGTTTCCCACTTTTCAAACGGAAAACCCATTGTCGGTGGATTACTTAGCATTTCGTCTGGATCCTTACGAATTCGGGTGAAACTTTCACTCCGGAATGGAGAACCATTAGCGGGAGTACTAGAGTTTCCACATCCATCGTTTCCGTGTGCGTGTGTGCTTTACGGAACAAATTGAACATACAAATTTTCTCAAGACGTACACTACCTGCGACGTACATTCCTGCTAACATTGCTGCTTGCGAGCATATACACCAATACCGTTCCATGTTAGAACTGTTTGTGCTGTGTGCGTTCGCCCGGGTTGGCCTGCAACGACGAGGTCCACTAATTAAATGAAAAGCAATTGACTGGAATTAAACGGTTTGTACTCTCATTAGAAAACAACAGTTGTTTGTTGAAAAATTGAGCGTGAATAATACTTCCCTATTGCACAGCATCACAACGGGAGCGTTGTGCGCGGGTTGCTGAAAACGACCAAAACTTTCTGTTTGACGTTCAACCTCCACATCGTGTTACAGCGAACCCCTGGCATGACCTACCAATTTAACAGCCATTTATTCAGAGAGTTTTTCCCCGGTGAAACTTTACACACATTCAGCAAAAACATTCAACACAAACACGTGCATTTGAGGAATGCTTTTTTTATGTAATCGAATTTCATAAGATGAATCGTTGATGGCGGTGCGATGATGTTGGGCGTTGGTGAAATGGTTCGTTTGCTAACGCCACTCGAAAATTATGCAGCAGGGCTTTGATGGCGCCGGAAAACACCCCTCGACCCCGGAGAATCAATTAGGTTGGCCTAATTAGGCACTTATCTTATTATTTTTCTCCATCATGTTTGCTGCGACTGCTTTTGATGAGATTGTCTGTTTCCCAAGAGTGCTCTTAGAATCGGTGGTACGCTGTTGTATTTCAATTCATCCTACGATTCACCAAACGTATGATTCATGCGAAGTTTATCATAATGTTTATTTCATGGGGCCGAATCATGGCCCTTGAAAAATCTCGAAATCTCAATTCCAGGTGTTTACTTATAGTCCCATTTTACACAGGATTATTACTATTACTTGATGGTTTTAAATAATAAAAAGAATTCCAAACCCTACTAAAAAACCGAAGGTTTGCAATGCTTCGGAAATAGTATGTGTACACAAAGTGTATGATTGTTCACTCTCACCCAAACTCTGAAACTTTTGTATTCTAAAATTATTCTTAAAAGATAGCACTATTATTTATTGCTCCTAGTAGTGCTTTTGTCTAAACAACAACAAAGTAAACTTAAGCCCATGAATGCTAATGTGTTCATCCTCTGTACACTTAAAACATCGCCAAAAGCTGCTTACAAACACAAAATTACACCGGATTACGAAAGCATGACGCGGAATATTGATTGATTTTGGGAAAACAACAATTCCAGCCCCTTTCCTGACCAACGCAGACACACAAAACCTTCTTCCCTCGCGAAAGACTAAAGTACGAAAACGATCAACGAAAGTAGAATACGAATTAGTAATTTCATCAAGAGCCTTCTGGTGCCGGTTTAGAAGAAAGGACGATCGAAAGAAAATGTCAACGTATCAAGGCAGCACACAATAGCCGAGAGAACGAATCAGCTTCAGCAGCAGCGATTAATTCGATTTGTCGTGTCAACCGTCGCCCGTACATTGTGACCAAGTGCACTGCTGCTACATATTGAATCGAATGGATCATCCGATCGACAGATTCGTCCATTGCACATCCCAACACGGCTGCTGAGCGCAGCACAGCCCAGCGAGATGGTATCGTTTTGCATCGATTCTTCTACGGCGAGCAATCCTAAAATCTGGCACGGGCACGTTTTTTCGTACACCGCATAGACAGGACAGGAAGCAGGACATGAAGCGAAAGCATTTCCATTCCGATTCGTACCATTCGTACCAGACGTACCGGCACACCAGCTAAATTCACCGAACAAAAGAGCACGAAAGGATTGGTTGGCGTGTTTTTCCCACGGTACTCTAACATCCCAATGCGAGACGACGCTCTATTGCACAGTGTGCGTCTCCATTGTGCGGTTCTCCATTACGTGCTAAACGTGGCAGTGAACGAAGAAGCAAAATAAAACCAAAAAAAAAATCGACACAAAACAAGAACTCAACAAACCACTTCGTCACAGCGACACAGTCTGCTACAAAGAATCATCTTCACCCCAAATGCCAAAGCACAGCCCCCAAAAATAAACCACCCCGGTGCGGTGGCAGCATGCTCGGGATATTGGACGAACCCAGTCCGCCGTACGATTCGCCGAGAAATGGCTTGATTGAAATAAAAATGGCACTCTGCGGCAAAACATTACCCGAACACCACTCAGCACAATTAGATCCGGTTTGGCTGAAACTGGTGGCGGATGTAGCTTAACTTCTGTCCACTTCCTTCCGTTACACAACCAGCGAAGAAAACATCGCCCAAACGGCCTTTTTCCTTGGACGCTTGGAACCCAATTGGCTTCTTGGTAACGTATTCCAGCGCTCTCCCACAGTAAATGGTGCAACCTCATTCCATGCGACACGGTTGTCCGAACCCGGAACGCGTTCTGCTTTAATTAGGAATTTATTTGAATATTACTTGAATGTGTCACCGTGTTGGTTTTCGTTAATTTCCTGAGCCTCTGGGGCAGCCACGGGGCAACTACGGGTTCACTTCCGAGAAACACAAGGGAAGCCCTAACATTTCAGCACCCCATTCGTAAGCGACACGTTCTGAGGAAAAATAGAATCCCCGTCCCAGCATCGAAAGGTGACGCAAGGTAACGATGCTGAAGAAACTTTAGGCCATTACTACAAACACCGGGTTGCAAGGGTCCTGGGAAGCAGCGAGTCACAACTTACAACTACAGCCCACTCCTTTTCCTGGTGTTAAGCGACCCAGCTCGACAATGCCAGCCACCCGACTCGAGTGGCTGGGAAACGTGAGAAAATTGCCAAATACACGTGGCCCTCACCATGGTCTAGCGCAGGTTATGTACCGCGGTAATTCGTACCACCGACTGATGGCTTCGCTAGAAGGATGTATTTTTCTTTTCTCAGTTCCGGCATTCCCCCGGCAGCAATGGAATGAAACCGAAACGTAGGCACGCCAACGAAAAGAAAAGGGGTAAATTGAAATGAACTAATTACGGAGCACCCAAGAGGTTTTCCGGTTCGGGCTGGCGTGCACTAGTGCTAGTTATGAAAATGGCAGAGGAGGTGCAAATGAGTGTAGAAAATCAAATCAAATGAATGTTAACCACTCAAGGCGTCATTGTTGGCGTGGAGCAAGATACGGCCCGGATTGACAAGACGAGCACGTAGCAGCTGGTGCAGGTCCGGGGCAGACTTGAGCGTTTCAATTGAATTGCTGATTTTGTGGCAGCGCAGGTGTGCGGTACCACTTTGGATGGTCAGTGTTTGCGAGCGAAGAACTGTGTGATGGTTGAATTAACATTTCATTTTAACTGGTTAACGAACATATTTTTATTCAACCTTTCTTTCCAACTTCAACTTTACAACTCAGTGCTTTTATTTGAACAGGAGCTCAAATATTCTGGAAATCGAACTCGGAAGACATTTTTCTCCAGAAAGTAACAGGTCTTCGAAAGAATTTTTGACCGCAAATGGCTTGCTGTCGTAATGAGGAAATCTTATCAGCTACCAGTCCAAAATCCTCTCACGATTCGATCAGTGTTTTGATCAGTGTTTTGCTAAACGATCAGTTCCATTGGTTTTAATAATTTAATGCATTCATGCTGCAAGCATGTTATTTTAAGCGAGAGTCATTCAAGATGAACTGTTAATAACATTCCACTATTAAAACCGTACCACCGTACCAAAAACATTTATTCTAACGTTTCGAAAGTATGCAATGATGTGAACGATCCAGTAAAACATTAAAATGTACTTATCCATCCATAGTGCATTCAACGGACCGCAAGACTTCATCATCACCATCCGATGCCATCTTCATTGTCTTGCAATTGCAAAGGCGTGCCATACGCATCGCACCGAAATACCCACCGTGCCCATTCGTGAAACATATTCATTATCCGAACGAATTTGAACACCCTTTCCCTTACCCCATACAAACCTTGGGCCAAGTCACTTTCTATACAAACATAACCATTTAATCTGTTTTGATGTTGATATGCCAAAACTCGGTGTATCATTCTGTGTGTGTCTTCAGTGTTTCGCTTGTAGCTGTAGCTCCAATGGGAGGACATAATTAGAAAATATGCCAAAATGTAGACGCTTTCTGCTCCGTCTCGCATCACGAGAATGGGAAACAGTTCGCCACACCCGTTGGTATGGGTGGATGTAACAAAGTCGTCTTAACGCAAGGCGGTCTGCTTAATTTGAAGGCATCCGGAATTTTGTGACAACCAAGCATACAATCGGAAGAAAACTCTCGTTAAGATAAACCATTTCAGCCTTTCCTTTCCAGCAGCTCGTGAGTGTGTGGGTGTGTGGTTTCTTATTAGCAGCGACAACACCACTACGTGTCGTTTATGACACTGACATCACACAGAGTGTACCGTGCTGCCAAACGTGAGATGATTAACGGAAGTGCTGGATTATGCCTTCACGTCACAAGAGGAATAAAACGAGCTCATTGTGAAGGTTTTAAAAGCGCCAACAACTGGAAGGCCGAGCAAAACGGTTCAAGAAGATAACGATTTCTACGAAAGTGATGTGCTGGTAGCTGTGCGAGCAGCATCACCGGAGCAGCGTAATGGTTGAGGCGTACTGGGTACTGGAGGAGAAAAAAAAAACACATCATTACCAACAAAGAACGGGCCACAACACACAGAACAAAACTTTGTACCAACAGCTCAAGGCTACTTGGAAGAGTTTTTTTTTTTTGTTTCGGTCATACGCGGCACACTTTCTTACGCAGGATGAAAGCTCTATTTAATCAACGTATTGCAACCATTGCCCCAGAACACCTATTTAAGGTGTAGCCCGGTTCACGCGATCCTCGGTACAGACGTGATCGGTGCGTCTTGAACCTACCGCTAGGGATGGAAAGTGTCTCCATACCACGCACTCTCTAGGTATCGTGGGTATCATTTTCTTGTTTTGCATTTTTTACAATAAAACACACAAAAAATCGTGCCAATCAAATGGGAAAACATCAGGCCTGCACCCACCGACTGCTAAGCCACCAATAGGCAGAAGAACTTTGAAGCACACAGATCAGTAACCATACTGCTGCCGGAAGCGGAATGGATAAGATAGGAGATGGGAGGGGTTTAGAGGGATGGGAGGGATGGGAGGGTAAGCGTATCAACAGCCACCATTTTGCGCCATCTTACAACCACCCGTCACCCAGGTTTTCCGATTCAAGTTTGGGCCAGTTCATCGAGGGAAGGAAATTAAATGAAAACCGTCCCGCACGTCTAACGCGTGGCGTTATTTTCGCGAACAGACGGTTTTATGTAGGACCAACCGACAAGAAAGAAGTTTAGGCCCACCACCCAAAGTACACCTATAGTGAGGGCCCTCATTCCCCGCTTTACACCCTTCCCTCGGTTTTACGCACCCTCCACCCCACCAACAACAAAAAACATTCCTTGCGGGCCGGTGAAAATGGCAAACGCTTTTGATGATGCTTTTCCTTAACGAAATTCCTCACTAACAACTAAACCAAACAAAAAATCAACACACGCACACCATCATCTTGCGTGGGACTGCGCCTCGAAGTCTTTTCGCTCCATTCTTCAGCCCTTCAAGGACACCCTTAGCGCTATTGGTGGTGATGGCGCTAAACAGAAACAATCTCGTGAAAACACGCAACAAAACCCGACTCCGCTGTTTTGGGGAGAGTGGGGGCGAGTTTTTCTTTATGCCCGTGACAGAAGCCATCGAGCAGAAGGGATGGCTTCCCTTCTTGAGGGGGGAAGTCGATGGTGGGAGATGATGGGATGGGCAAAAGTGCACCGCCGAAAGTAATGATGGCGGTAAATTTTAAAAGCATCATTTTCTTGCCACGTTTTCTTTTGCGACGTCGACGACAACGCACATTTTCGCATCTTTGGCGTTTGGTTTACGGGGAGTTTTTCATTTTTTTTGTATTATTTTTTGTTTCATTTCATTCTACTTTCGCACCGGATGCCAACATTACTTTACTGAGGCCAACTGCTATGCATCGCCACAGTAAAACCAGGCGAACAAGCAGGTGAACCAGGAACGTTATTTGATGGAGACAAAGTTTTTATCACGTCTGGTGCGTTGTTGTACACCCCCCACACGTACGTTACAGCGAATGGTCGGTGCTTTGGACAGGACAACGCGAGTTTTTTCTTCCTCCACAACCTCAAACGGTACCTCTCGGCTGTTGTGTACGTGTGATTAGTTTTGCTTTGCTGAGATGGGCTCCATTTTTTATCGATTTCCGTCCAATCCGTGCTGAGTACATCCTGTTGCAATTAGGCTTTAAAAAAAAGCAAGGCTCCTGCGTCAGCAGCACTTTTCCGCACAATAGGGAAAACTTACACAGAATGGTACAAGCACCGTATGCAATGCATCATCAAAAAGCAGGACGCCCATTGCGCTGGGCGCCACCAGCACCAGCGCTATACCATTAAAAATTAATTAAACACTGTCATCGCGCCGTTGCAACATTTTTCATCGCACCACGTGCTCGTGGTCCACCCCAACCTCCGGCAGCATATGAATGTACACGGGGAGAGACTTTAATTTGGATGAAAGTTTCGTTTTTTTTGTTCGTTTGCTTTTGGTTTGCTTTTGGCCGCTGTTGAATTTTTCGCGGTTTTCTCCCAGTGGCAGCAATAATGGGGAGTTGCGGAAACCAGAAAACTGCACTCTAGCGAGATACAATTGATTGAGGGGCACAAAAATAAAACGGGTCCAAAATAAAGGTCGTGTTTCAAGTAACCCCATTTTTAAACTGGTACGCGTAAGTTACTTGACAATGGAGATTCCAATTCCAATTGTTGGTGTTTAATTTAATGTTGGAATATGTTTTGATGTTCTCTAAAATCTCATCTCTCATTCTCAAACATTTGAAAGAAATCTAACCCAGTCTAAATGGTTCGTCCGAAAGTTCTAGTGCTGTTATACAGTGGACATTCTTCACGTAACCTCTTATTCATAAAACAAACATCAACATACAAAGTAAACCCAGTAAGCAAGTACTACATACGAGTAATATAGTTTTGTCGGATTGTTACCTCTCTTCCGGGATGGGTTCTTTACGCCGTTAAACCTTTTTTCACACTTTCATTCCCGGCACCGAATCACCTACTGCACGTGCACACTAAATTTAATTTCGTTTCTATTGCTCGTTTCGAACTTTCACACTCACGAGAAACACCTTTTACATCCTCTTTGATCCTTTTGCTAGAAGTGTAGCACTTTTAACACCTCTTTTTTTCCTTTTCTCATTCACACACTTCCAACGGAGCACTAACACGAACACACACATTCACTGACGATAGCTGGAAAGGTGAAGGAAAAAAAACACAGCAATGAACAACAACATGGTTTATTTCGACATTCTTGCTTCGCATCCCCGTTGATAAACATTCCCCATAATAAAGTTATGATGGAAAGTGGAGTATTTTTCTTCCTTTTTTTTGTTTTGCTATCTCTATAACACTTTTATCCACTGTTAACCACTGGCCTACACTATCGTGTCTAACGATGGTTCTGTAAGCTAAACGATTGAAAACACACACAACCACACACACACAGAAAAGGACACACACACGCGCGCTAACCACCGTGGGTAGACTCGCGAAAGCGTTGGCAATGGCTTGCGAACTTTCGATACCGCCAAACGATGCCGAGCATGGGAACAGAACGGTGCTTAGCAAACAACAGAGCGCCAGCCTATCAGGGGGTTTGATTCGCTGGTATATTTCGAGGCGCCATCCTTCTAAGCGTTTCATGGTTGAATATTGCTGCAAACAAACTCAAACTGAAGAAAAAAAAAACAGTTCTGAAACTCACTGGCGATATTTGCGAGGAATGATCTTTTTTTTTCATTGGTGGTGTTCACTACTTCCCACACGACTAAAACGAACGAGTACCATTACGCACGATCGAACGAACACTTTCAATGCGTTTTTTGGGTGCGGGGGTGGTGAAACGATTTATCCTACCCCAACGCGGCCGGGCTTACGTAGCAGCTTTGGACCAATTATCCTTCGCCAACTATGGTTTGAAGTGATGCTACGAGTGGTGATAATAAATTAATGCTTTCAACATAATCCATCGCGCGGGTATTTTCCACTTCACTCTAAAGGGCTCTGAACCCCTTGTCAGTACCCCCGAACGTGTTGCCGAGGTTTCGAGGGTTCAGCGCTCGAGCACTGCAGTGTCCGGCATCCTTCCGCATTAGTTGCTTCAGTGTATCTTTCTGGTCCGGGGGGTTTCGATAGCATTCCACCTGACCCTATCATGACGCATCGATGCGAAGAGAAGCTGAAACCTGAACGATAGTTTCTAACGATCAAACTGCCAACAGTGGTGGGATGCCCTGTTAGATGCACCAGCTGTAATCCAGATGCACCGGCACGGGCTTATTGCGTGACCGTTTTCCTCACGGCAACGATGACTCTGCAAACAGTCTACGCAAGCTGAAAACACACAACGGTCAACACGATTTACGCGAGCTCCGTGCGGCACGTAAGACCAACCGAGCCTAGGAGCATCGTTCCGTTGACTACCCGTCCGGATGCTAAGTGGAATGACTGGCTGGAATCGGTTGCTTCCGTACTGGACATACACTTGACTGACAGCTTCTTCCCAACCAAACGGCACAGCATCCTGTGACCTGTGACGACGTAAGCGCCCTACTGGGAGGTTTCTTTCTCTCAAATACTACACTTTCGCTCATAACACAGTGTTGGAATTCCGCTTTGGAATGCTACGCACCAGCACACACACACACACAGCCCACACCCATCGAAACGCCCAATTTCACCCTTCTTACCCACAGTGCACAGCATCGGATGCTGGTGAGGGATTTTGTTGTGCGATCAAATCCCGCACCTGTCAACACTGACCCGCGGACGTATCGAACGGGTACGCGCACCATCATCATTTCGCGCGATAACCGTACCGCAATCCATCGCCCATTAATGCAGGGCGGTGGCAAAGGGTAACAACTTCCGGCAACTGCTATCACCAAGACTTTCTCCGAGCCGAACTTCGCCCTTTTGGACAATAAAAAAAAAACCAGCCAAGCAAGTATCTCGAACGCGCCGTTGGGTACCGTGTCAGTTTCCCGTAGGCCAACGCGTGCTCAACGTCTGTCGAACGAAGGCGTCACACCGAAACTAAGGTAATCGGGAAAACTTTACCTTCGGAGCGGCCAGGCTATAACCCGCCGTTCCGCCACGAGGGTGGAAAAAAACCGATGCAAAACCGGACACTCACGCTCCCAGGATATTCGAGCACCCTGTTCGGAGCGGTGAGTGGTGAAGCATTTTATCTTATTGCGCTCGCTACATTGCAATGTCCTTGCCCTTGCGTCACGGATAGCACAGCACCATGTCACACTTTGGAAATACCTATCCACATTCACGGAGCATGAGAGAGATCATGTTGGGAATGGTTTTTTCACGGTACTGGATTCAACGATTTTTAATGCTCAATTCTTTTCCACCATTCTGCCACTCACTTGGACCGGGCTGGTGGGAAATGGTTGGTCTCGGCTTTCTGCCGTGCCCTCGGTGAGTGTCGGGCATGCGCTGTTCCGCCAGATCAAAACCCGTCGGCTCACCGGCTGTCAATGGGTATCCGATGAGGCGCCAGACCACACATGCCAGAATTGTTGCACAATGCCCTCTGGCCGTCAAAATGTGTACTAAGAAACGTCTTGTTCGAACACATCTTCTAGGCAGAAACACTTACGTTTTCCACGCAAACGACTTCAACGTAAAAAGACTTCGTTGTGATCATTGTCCAACATTGACTTCCTTCTGATGGGAACTGCAGGATTTGTTTTGGTTTTTCTTTAAAACATTAAAAAAGAATCAACAATCCCCGACCAACGGAGAGGTATGTTGGTGGCAAACAGATTATTGGGTAACCCCTACATTCACCAGCCATTGTCCATCACAGAAAACTTCCCAACATTCCCAGGGACATTTCTCGCAAAGGTAGAAACCTTCTGACCAAATGCAAAACGTGCTAATTCAGTCCTATGTTCCCTTCATTATTCATCACTACCTGTTTACTCAACAGACTTGACAAAATGTTGAAAGCTCCACCCGTTCTCCCACCCTTTTTCGAAGCACCACCCGACACCCCTTAAGTGGCACTTTTCACTGCCACAATCTCGGGCAGCTTCTTAGAATGTGCGCTATACATCCTTTGATAGCGAACCATCTCACCCGCCTGTGGGAACCGGTGCGTGCCACGGGCCTCGAGTTGATGCTAGGTGAAAAGTTAAAACAAAGCTTTAAACATTAACGCCAATCCCGTAATGGCCCAGGTGTGACCCACGTCGAGTGGGTGGCAGCCCCCAGGACCGATTGTGCTGCCCGTCGTCCTTTCGCACGCGTGTAAACGGCGCACTGTGTTCTGTTGGTTTCGGTGAAATTTCATAAATCTTTAATGCTTGATTGCCCAACATTCTGCGCACCGCACCGGTAAGCCAATGCTACGGACTTTAAAAAATAATGCTTGATGTTCGCTGGATTAGTAACGAACAAAAAAAACCCTCCCAACACACACATACACACGTAGCAAGAAATTTCAAACCCAGGGGTAATTGTTTCGCCAACGGTTCTACTGTGAGGATGTGACAGAACACAGAAGACCATCTAGCCCGCAGCCTAAGACTTTTACTTTCACGGTCCGCTGGAGCTACTGTTTTGCATTAGTTCCCGTGGAACTTTTCGACCCTGAATTACTTCACCAATTTGCTGCACTTTAATTCCATTCGGTGATGGCAAACAAAAAGCACAAAAGTCGTCACGTTGCAGAGAGCAAAAGCGTCTGCGTGGTCCGCCATCGGGGAAGAAGTTCGTGACAATAGAAACACAACAACGTACGGTAACGTTGTGGTATCGCCAACCGGCGGCACGGATGGATGCGCGCGAAAATGGTGGGAGCCCGCTGCTGAAAAAAGGGAGGCACAAGAACACAGCAAATGAGGAAAAAATGAAACACATGGCCACACGGCCTTGCTGCCAGTAACATTCGACGGTACCGTAGCGAAAGATACGAGCAATAAATGGCAATATAATTGTTCCCAAAATAAACAGAATCCCGAGCGGTGGTTGTAACTGCTGTCCGCCGGCTCTCGTGCCCACCTGTATGCATGTACGCGCACGGAACATCCCGTTGATGAAGACATCGGGAGCTTGCTGTTAACGAGAAAAATTATATCGCTATCAACGGGTTGACTTTCTGGTGAATGCATTTTCTGCGTAATGTAACGCTTTTTAACCTTAAATGTGTATAGTGATATAATTTAGCTCAATGCATATGATCAGAAGTTGTTTTCTATTTTATCACGGAAATAGTTTGTAACTAAGATTATGGATATTAATCTCACATTCCACCAATTCTCAGTAAATTGCATTTCGACACAAATTCATAATGCTATTACCAGGTGATAATCTGTCTAGTGAATTGTTACACTGCAAAGCAAATAATTAATAACTTCATCGAAGGTTCGAAAGTCAGAGAATAATAAAGCATTAAAAGCAGTATGTTTAAACAGTAACTAATTTCATTTTGTACACACATCAGCTGTTTCTCGCTATCGATTAGCGAACAATATCGAAACACTTTAAAGATAAACACATTGATCGCATTAATTTACGGTGCATTAGTACTTAGAAACCCGTGATGTTGTTACAACGCAACAATGAACGTAATTATCTGAACAAACATCACGATTGTTGTTTGATTTTCCAATACTTTTTTAAAGTATCTGTTAACATAAACTCCTCAATTGATGGAGAATAGTTAACATTGCTACGGATATAAGTCGTGTTGCAGGAAAATGGCATGTGGTTCATGTGGGTGTAGCATATCTGCTATACAGTTGACTTTTCAAGTAGTACAATTTAGACCAGCTCACATCAAAGAAAAAACCATAGTGCAATTTCAATATTCAATATAGCAATCGATCGCACCCCGACTACAGGTGACACATTATATGCGTGCGTTGCAGCAAATGATAATGGAGAAATTATAACTATTGTTTTACTGTATGGAATATTTATAGATGCGTCAGCTTGCTCTGTAAGATCATTTCGAGGACTTTACGATCGTTTCACTTGATCTAGTTTCGTGCCACTACTCATTTTTCCTGGAGTGGTATGAAGCCCCCGAGATCCCTCCCAACGCACGGGAACTAGAGATCATCGAAAAATACTTAGGCACAACGGAAACATCGCGATGATGTCAAATCATAAGCCCACATGAGGAAAAGTTAAATTAAGTACAGAAAAAAACTGCAGACAGATGATGTACAGAACCTGAAGATTGGTGATAAACAAGGTACGTTCGTACAGTTATGGTAGAAAAGACAAATGAAATTAATTTGCTAAAAGCTCACCTAAAGAATGCATTTTATTGCCTGGAGATTTGAATATGATCAGTCAATTATTTAATTCTCTACAACGTTCCAAGCATGTTTCTATTTGATGTTGAATCACCTTTGTTGCAATAACAATAATGAGAAATATAAGGGTGTAAATTATTGAATCACACTGAATCAACCCTACAATTCACATAAGTAGTGTATGTTTTTTGTTTGCTGTCCGATCGTTTGTTTGCTTATGATTATGTTTGCTTAATAGTGACTGTTTGGTAAATTAATTTATTTTTAATGTAAAGTATTTAACATAAGCTGTCATTTACAATAATAAAAGCGAACGATAAAACAGTATTGTGATCTGCGGAAAAGAACGACAAATTACAGAACATTTTACGGAACAAATGACACATAACTTACCGTGTTGGATTTTTAATCTCTCAGCGATAAGGATCTATGACTGGGTAATAGGGATAAGGCGTTCTTTGTACTGCATTTCAAGCGGCGTTCCAATTAATTTGTTGAATCCTCTTAAAAGTGTTTTATATAATAACACCTTACGAATATACACAATTTACTCTATCACTTCTAAATGGTTTGAGGTGGGACTTATCATCATGCTCAAAAACTCAGAAGACAATATTGAAGAAGCGTTTAAAAATGTCCTTACCAAATTAAAAACAACGTATTACACGTTCGTCCATGGCATTTTTTGGTTATTTTTCATTTCAATTTACTTACCACGTATTATATATATATATTCGTGCACCAAAAAGCAAAAAAAAAACACTATTAATGTTTGCCAAGAGAGAGAGAATGATTAAATTCCATTCGAAGGGCATACCACGCGTGATTGGAATCAGTGCGTACCGTAAAACCTTTCCAGCGTCAAGCAACGTCGGATCCATGATTTTTAACAAATCCCATACCATCATAATCCCAACCCAAACATTGTCTGGCTGGAGCAAGTTGCTAGCGCAAGGTGACTTTTGAAATAAGTCGCTGCCACCAACGCCCATCGCAGATGAAGCGGCTTCATTAGCGGATGACGTATTAATGCTGCTGGGTTTTTCTGTTTTGTTTTTTATTTAATAAAGCTTCAAATTATACCACACAAAGGCAGAAGCGTTTCGGCGAGTGTGTACGTACATACACAATAAGAAAAATCGAAACAGACAACCCCCGAAAGAGAAAAACAAACATTACAGCGTGCCAATTCATCTCGACGCGAACCATATTGGCAGGGAACTGGTAGCTGTGCGAAAAAAATACCCCCGCAGAACAATATTTGCCTCTACTTACGTTGAGGCACCGTTTTTCATACCAAGGGGAAATTTCACTGTCATCGCGCGAATTTTCCCGCCAATTCCGGAAGGATGGATTAACGATTCCCTATCCAGCGCGGGCAGCATCCGGTGCCGACGTCGACCGTCGCCTAGCCTAGGTGTCTTATTTGCACAGAGAGAAAGAGAGAGAGAGCGAACACACACCTACTACAATGCCCGTGCGTTACGGTCGGGACCTTTTTTCCCATTTCCATGCCTGCGCTCAAGTGCATGTGATTCGTGTGATTAATGATGATTTATGATGGTAGTAATTATTGTATTTGTGATTAAGTGTTAATTATTTTTCATAAGCCTTTCGGGTGGCGTTAGCAGTAGCAGGAAAAATTCGTTTTTACCAGCACCGAAAGGATTGCTTTCCCTTTTCTGTTGTGGCTGGTTTTTGTATGCACTCAACCACAATGACTTATGTTTTCCGTTAGTCATTCGAAGGCGCTAATGACTCGACGAATGGATGAATCTTCTTTTTTACTCACAGGTTTGAACTTCGAAATAATAGAACCGTGCAGATAGATCGATGTTTAGCGAACGCAAGAAGTAACTTTCTTTTCGCTCATTAACTGTGCCGTGAGCTTGCGTTGGGCTTGTATAAAAAAAATATAAATTAAGCGTAAACAGCTGTATGAAACTAAGCAAATAAAATCATAAAATATATACACACTATTCCACATTACAAGGAAAGCTGTTAGCAAACATTAAATGAGTTTAAAGTTATACATCTGATAAGATTTAATATACCCAGCTTAATAATGCATATATCACCTAACCTCACACAACATCATCAGCATAATAACTGGCATTCGACTACATTCGATCACCAGCCATTCCACTCGAACCATCGTCCTCAATCGAATTCGGAGCAAAATTTAGCCATCACGACTTACGACTGATAAAAAAGGGTGTACGCGCACGGTGATGGACCTAATGAAGAGAAGAGAAACCACGAATGCTTATCAACAGGCAGCAACATGATCAACACCAAACACCACAGCCCCAGAACCGCAAAATCAAACATCGCCCCAATCACCACCAGGTGTCTGCAACCAACAAACAACCTCGTTCCCCGTCGGATGTCTGCCGACTACCACGACAAATGCAGGCCGTTCGAGCAAACTCAGGCGACCGACTAAAAAGAAGCAAAACCGACGGCAACCTAATATGGGAAGCGCTGGTACGACCAATCGCCTGCGATATCCTGAGTTGTAGAGCCAACTGGGCCAAAACCCACACACAGACACACACGAACGGAGTCTTACAGAACAACCCTGTAAAGAACTCGGGCAAAAATAACAAAATGCCCGGAAAACATTTCCAAGAAAGCGATAAGGATCTCCAATTTTCAGTTTTGGAGGAAGGGCTTTGGTTTTTTTTTTTGCCTGATTTTTTTGATTTTTTTCATCCTGGCGTTGTATCAAGCTCTTCAACACCGGTCCACCGTTGTATCCATCCCGTTCACTCCGGGGCTGATGCGTTGGCTGATTTCTTTTCGATGATCGTGCCGGGCCTTTTCCCATCAGTATCAAACGATGGGACTTGTTTACGCATTTCCCTGGCGGTGTCGTGCCTGAACTTTGCGCTGCTGCATGCTGCCGATGGAAGACTAACAAACAAACAGCAAGGCGAAAAAAAGTGTTGCCAATGTACTCGACAACTTGAAAGTTCTTTATACTCGTTACTTTTTTTCCTTCTCCTTTCCGCTTCTAGTTCGCTGTGCTGGCCCGTATCACTTGCAGCTTCGATACGATCCTTGGCAGAAGGCTTCCTTGAATCGCCTTGAACGGTTCCATGTTTTTCGAACGGTCGGGATATGTTTCCCTCAATTACAAAACGAAAAATTGCGAAAAACTGATTCCCGGTTTAAAACCATACAGATAGATCGAATACGCAAACTCGGCAAGGTTTAAGTTTATAGTTTGCTGCTGAAGCTACACAATTTTCCCATCTCCGGTAAGTTATGTAAGTTATGTGTACCCGAGAACCTAGAAGTGACAGGGAACAAAACAAGGAAAATGGCTTAACATTAGGGTCGATGGTCATGTTTTTAATCAACAACCTAACAACTCATTCCCCTGAGAGCGTCTGGAAGCAGACAGAATAGCATGTTTGAGTAAAACACAATGGAAAAACAAAACTTTAAAGATCATGCACCACTTACGTTTGACACGCGCGGTGTTCGAGCTCCGATGGTGTAACTTGTTGCGAAATGTTTGTTTGACCCGACCCGGTTGTGGGTGGTGGGACAAAATTCCCAGTGAACATGTTACCCAAATATTCAATATTCTGTTCAATATTGATTGGAGCTCAATAAAATTTATGGACATTAGAAAAAAAAATTCTAGTATTTTTGTGTGCTATAATTGTTTGCCCATCCAATTGTAGGTTAAATATAAAGGTTTGGGCAACTTTTACAACAAGAAATAATATTTTCATTGCTCATTAAGTGAATTTTGTGGAATTGGGATGAACTTCATTTTAATTCACTTCACTAAAACACTTTTGCTAAGATGGTTTTTATAACAATTTTGCAGAATTTTCCACATGTTGTTAACTAGTCCTGATGACTTGATCTGGTCCGAATGATTCCGATTATAACTCCAAACTGAGCTTGAGCCGATCATAGCCAATCAAGCGACAGCTATTGCTTGGAGATACTTTTTTAAGTTTTTAAGTTAAACAACCAGATGCTCAAGTATGGTCAAGAATACTGAAAATAAGTTCACCATTTTTTTTTCTTTCTTTTTCTGATATTACAGGAAAAGATCAATTAAATCAAAACACAAATTTAAGGATTTTTCAAACAGTGCAGTAAATATGAAATTGGAGTTATACTAAAAAATGAAACAGGTGATTCATTACACTTATCTCTATATCATATTATTTTCTACTTACTATCAAAATAAAATTTTAGGATTAGTGTAGTTCAAAAATTAATATTCAAATCATCATTCAAATTCATTCATCAGAAAGGAAGTTAATCAATAATAAGTATATTCCCGTTCAATCAGTAAAGTTCATTAATTTCCATACAAACCATGAAATGGTTAAAACAAATCGTGAAATTTTGTAATAACTCGTCGATTTTTGTCTAGAACAACGTCGTGACAAATAATGTTGTACAAAATGCACCGCACAATCTTCTCGTAATCAACACTTCAAAGAAATTTAGTTTTCGTGCTACAACCATAGTCATGAAACTTTCACTGTTTACACACTAATTAAACATTGTCATGGAGCCCGCCCGTAGTGTTTAATCTCAACCAAACCATCCTTACCTTCGGTCCCTTTTATTCCACAATTTCAGTAGCACGAAACAAACACTCGAAAAGCGATGCCTTTTCTGATGCGTTCCAAAGCTAAGTGGTTGCAGTTACGAGTAAAAGCTTTATAAAAAACAAAACCGAGAAGATTGTTCTCCCATTCCTTCACCTTGGCTAGCCACTACGCCGAAGTGGATGGACAAAATTGTTCCCTTTTCGTAATCGAATCGGTTCACAGAACGACAGTGAAAGAACCATCCACCCAAAACACCGGCAAAATCCACGCAACCGGGAAATTCAGTGACAGAAAATATGAAGTGAAAGGAAAAGTTCTTAATTATTTCTACTTCTCTTCATCATTATCCTATGAATCGAAGTAAAAGGCTTACCTTACCGGACACTAAGAACCGACCACGAACGGAGATGAATGACAATAGAAGGTAAGGGACGAATGGAGGGAAACAAGAATGAAAAAAAAAACTCCCAAAACCTCCTCGTTCCACTGGGAAAAGCCGAGAAGCAATGAAGCTTCACGGTTAGTTGCTCTGCCCGTTCCGGTGACGGTGGTGATCGTGGAACCTTGAGGACAATAGGTAGAGATATTGCTGGAGAAGACAAACCCTGCAAGAGCGAGAACAGGGACATATTCCTTACCCGGTGATGAGATGCGTATTCCCCGTGGAACGGACTGTGGCCACAGTCGGCAGGACGGTGGACGGCGTATCGAGTCGGGTTGCGTGTGCCTGCCGACAAGAGATAAGAAGGGACAAGTTTGTTGGAATTAATTACCGTCACTTATATCTTCATTTTTTCTCCCGCTTTTGGGCACTCACGCCATGTCCGTGATGCTTGTTTTTCTTTTCGGTGAGTTTTTTCTCTTTTTTCGCCGAGTTTATTCGTTTCCTTTTTCCTTCGCAATATTACAACTGCACGCAACAAAACCCAATGACCGGGACGAACGGACGATTGGAGGGTTTTTACCCCCTCTTATTCCCAGATTCACAACGGCAACAAGGACCTCAAAGGGGAAAAAAGGCTGTAGTGTATATGCTTCGCGAGTAACAACCATTTAAGAGACATTCGTTTGTATTTGGTGCTTGTCTTTTTTCCACTAGCATACTACTCTTCTTCTAAGTGTGTATCATCTATGTACCTTGTCTGAATCCTATTCTTTCCTCGTTAATCTCCTATTACGGGGCAATGTTTTTTCTTACTTTCTCGCTCATTTTTGCTTCATTTTTTATCTTCCTGTTCCGTTCGTCATGATTTCTAAAGATTACTCTAAGAAACCCCAGCACCATCTTGCACGACCATCCGCTGATGGGCAAATCAGACACCGAGCCCGGACCGGTGGCGTTTTAATTGAGATTCGCGTAAAAACGGAAACATTTACCTCGCCACCAACCAGCCCCAGATCCGAGCAATCAAAAACCGAATCACAGCGTGAAGCGAAACTCTGGTTCCTTCGGCCACCCAGTTGGCCCCGGTGTGTTTCGCATGATTTACGACGCCACAAGGATTACGGCTACGGTTGTCCCGGGCCATCGCTGCCAAGCGTTGGCCAATAAGTTTGGCAGAACCGGAAAGGATTTCGCAAAAGTTTGGTTTCGACCCCAGCCGAAACATTCCCCAAAAAGAGATTAGTTGCCGTTCGCACGTTCGCGCGAAAATGTTGCTTCATTATTTTTCACGTAATGAACAATTCGAACTGCCACGAGTAACCAAACAGTCCGCCACCGACCGGGAGCGAATTTATTTTACATAAACGTAACCATCCCACCACGGTATGGATGGCATCCCGGGAATGATAAGCTGAGCCCGGTTCTGCTCACCTCGCAAACCGACGCTTGCGACTTGGAACAGATGTGGCACTGGGAAACCGGAACGTCGAACCCGTGTCGTGACAGCTGCGGGGCGTCACCGGAAGCGAAAGATTAATCATTTTTTTGCAATAAGAGAAATTTGTTTGCAGAAAGTTTTGGACGCAACATTTGAGGAAAAATGATAATTAAACTGGAGAAATACATTTGTAACAAGTGTTTAGTGGCTGGGTTGTGATGGGGGAGATTTCTATTACACACGTAAGGTTATTAATACTGAACCGGCTGAACAAATGCTTGTGTTTATCTTATTCATTTTGAATTCCTGCTGGAAGAAGCATTTTGCAGCGCATCTATTCACTGCCTTGCCGATGTTAATTAGAACAGAAAATTACACTTCGAGGATACCTTTAACTATGTTATACTTTATATAAGCTGAAAAAGGATTGTTTTTCGCAATAATTGCAGTACAATCGTGAACTATCGTGGTTATACAACAATAATGCTTATCATTTGGGATTCATATGTGTGAATGTGCAGCAGTTAGATTAGCCATAGACTTACCAATCAAGCTTCAAATTACACCGAACCGCCCAGTCTGCAAACTATTTATGGCCGCTTGTTTCAGCTGAGAAATCCAAAGTTGGACCTTTCCTTATCAAATATACAGCTTAAGCTTTCAGCAAATGGAAGATATTTCCACAGCTATACAATAATTAAACATTCTTATTACCGTACCGCGTAGTTCGCGTTTAATCAACTGTGCTTTGGACGGTGTTTGCTGACGATCCCATTACTCCCGATGCTTAGGTCAGCTATTCGTCAGTACCATCTTCGCGTATGCAGAGTATACAGATTTGCCACCCTCTTTAAAGTACCCCAACAAATCTTCCCATCAAACACGCCAGCAAAACGTTTCATCCATCCAAGGATAATGATAGCTACGCGTTAAAATTCAACTACCTTTCACGACGGCAACCGATGGCAACCATGGCAGCTCCGTAAACTTAATTATCCTCGCCAGCATGTGCGAGACATCATGAAGCGGCGTCGATGTGCCGTCAGGCAGAGTCACCGAAAGTGACTCTAGCTATTGCCGGTTTTAAGTCCACGAGGAGGCCTGTAAAAGATAGAAAAAAATGCCTCAACGAACTGACGCTGACATTTCGTAGTCCTTGGTTTGGTTCGAGTGACCTAATATATTTTCCCTTTCAAGTATGTTGCCTTCCCGCGCGACCTAATCTTTGGAGACGAAACGAAAAGGTACCTTAACTTAAGTACACATTAAATACGAGTGAAGAATTCTCAACTCATTCATGGTGCTACACTCTTCTCCTTGTTATTTGAATTTGTATTCACCGTTTATGTTTCGTTGGTGTTGGCCTCTTTGACAAATATCTGTCATATTTTCGTACTGTTGCTTTTACAAGATCACGACCTTACCACCGTGCAAAAACATGGTGAGAATTTGCATCAGACATTCTCGTCAACGTCTTCGGCCGAATCGTGAAGTGTCGCTCATTAAGGCTTTACCTCGCGGAAAGCGCATGGACGCTGGAACTTCTTTGCAATACCGAATGGAAACGTTTACACCACCGTCCCGGAATCAACACTCACGCACGCATCGTCCCGTTTCACCCACTCGTCCCGGACCTTCATTCATTCCCAGTAATAACTCAGTTGTGGTCCCATCTTTAACCGAAGAAAAAAAAAACGGTGCAAAAGACGTTACGTCCTAATGCCGCTTACGGTATGAAAATGGAAAGTAATTCGGGAAGTTTTGCTGTGCGAAAACGATAACGATAATCTTTTGCGTTTGTGCGACCACCACCGCAGGACTGCTGTTCGTGCAAGGGGTCCCAAGTCGCAGTGAGACATGGTAGCGTCCTTTTGAACGGCGCAACCCGACCGGCATGACCAATTAGAGAGGATTTTCTTATGTCATCGGATTGGGCACCCACAATCCACACCGATGGTGCCGCACTCCGGACGACCTTAATCCCACAATCCCGCCAGCGCGAACGTTTCGGTGCCTGCTAAACGAATAATACGCAACATGAAACGTGCCTCGGTTGCAGGTTCCATCATTCAACCATGCAATGAGGTAAGCTTTTCAAGACCACTCGAAAAGCATCGAGCGAACGTCAACGCTGCAACTCTGAACCGACTCACGGAGGAAAGCTAATGCTTCCTTCCACGGGCTGTTTGCGAAGGATATAAATGTATTCCTCCACATCATGCCGCGTACGAAGTATGTCCGAAGGGATTGAACACCCTTCCCTGGTGGTGCAACTCCCCACGGATAACGGTACGCCCACGAGCCGGAAACCAGTCGTCGACACCTCGGCGGTGTCACCGCGAAATGTACACACGGAATTTTGTGCCGATATTTTGCACCACTCCACTACGGGCCTTCAGCTTTCACAGACGTTCGGGCACAGCACATTGCCACCCCGCCAATGCTATTCCCCGACCCGGCAAGGATACAACACCGAGCAGGCCAAGATACGGCTCGGGACCCGGATATTGAATGTCAGCAGAAGCTAAAAGCTAATGCACCACAAAATGCAACCGACGCTAACGAAGGACAATCGGATTCACTGGCTGATGATGGTCGGAAGCAACCAGTTGAGCACTTGCGGATTAGGGTCGTATCTCGCAACGGGATCACTCACGGGTGCGTCATGATGACGGAGGTTAGAAAACACCCTGTACTGTAAACCGCCCAAACCGGTACGTCAACGTTTCCATGCGGTTTTTACTGATGCTTGCTTTAATTTGCATTTTTGTCTATATCGCTCTGTGCAACAAAGATTTACCATTAAAAATACAGCAAGAAAATGCACTGCATGCAATGCAATGAAGCACTTTAGCTCTGTTTCAACGTTACCCTTCCAGATGAGAACAAAACATAGTTTAAGTCAGTTGAATTGCTATGACGAATTTTATTTTAATTCGATCCGTACAATACATGTTTAACAGCTGAAACGAGTAAATAGTTCTAAACTAAGTCTAGTTTTGCACTTTGTGAGTAATACTTAATTACAGCACAGTTTTCTTAAGCAAAAATTTGAAAAATCATACGCAAAGACTAATTTCTGGGATTATTCAAATAGCATTTTGTCGAAGCTGATTTGGTTCAACTGTGTCAATAACCACAAAGTACTTATTCAACAAATTCATGATTTTAAAAACATGTTCAATATTCAGGATCGTTAAAAAATCTTAAACTTTGAACTAATCTTTAAAATGTTTCAATTGAACGACGTTATTCTATATTCCACACACTGTTTTGCAGACCCTCAGCGGTTGTCACTACTGAGAACCGGAAATTATCGTACTATGTCCATGTTACTTCTCCTCAAAGTTGCATCATTAATTCTGCACCTAGTGTACAGATTCATTTTGTTCAACGGTTTGCTCTTCGTTTTTGCTTATCCCACTTCCTTGCTGCTCAACTTCTTGATCCAGGTATCTTATCCCTGTGTGCAGGGCAACTTCATGTCCTGTGGTCCATCGGCAAAGGACCTGATGGCCAATTGTGCAACATCTTTTTCGAACAACGTGCCCACGTCACTGCACGTGGGAGCAGTTTTAGAAAAATTCATTATCATAATCTTCTTAGGATCAAAACTTTTCCAATATCCGGTGCAAGCAAAATCCGATTATCACTTCTGCGTCCACGGCAAAGTGCAACCTCGGACAGGAATCGCGCTAGCTAGTGGGTAAAATGAGTCGAAAGAAAAATCATAACAAAAACTCTTCGTGGTGAAAGTTTATCTTCGATGGGAAATCAATTTAAGCCCAACTGTATGAATTATCGACAAGATCGGGAAAAGACGTGGACGCTCCATTTCCGCCATCATTCACTGGGCACTGGTGCAGATGATAGAACGATAGAGCCCAAAGGTAATGGACGTCACCAGTCAGTGTTCGGTCGGAAGAATGCAATCGAGTGCCAAATCGGGTGAGAAGTGGGTGGGAGTTTTGTTTTACTTTCAACTGCGCAAGTAACACAACTGTTTGTTCTTCACTGTGTCAAACTTTGCAGCACCATGTTTGCACCCCTTTTTTTTCATTAGCTTCCCATTAGCCGATGAGAATGTGATACTGATGTGTGCAATAAAGTTGCCAAAAACATCGAACAACTTTTTTCTCATTTGTATTAAGGCAAAATTTTTATTTCATTGCAACAGAAAATATTGCTTTCAATTACCAGATTTGGACACCTTTGGCAACATTATGCGCTATCAGCATCGCATGGTGGATCATCTATGTGCGTATTGTTATCATTGACATTATCAGCTTGTACAACATATTATTGTATTATTATTATTTATATAAAACATATGTGTAAATAATACAAAAACTCTAATAATAATACTACCTACCCTTCATTAGCGTATCTGGAAAATCTTTATTTAAAGGCATATTCAATCTCTAAACTATCCTACCAGGATTGTGAAAACGTCCTTTTTCAAAACTGTTTCAATATTCCAAAATATCATGCCTTTGTCTATTTTGTTGCATAAAAAAACACGTCGATATGTTGTTATCCTGAGGCACCTGTCTGAATTTCTATCGCACGCATGGAACGTTAGCAAACGCTCGGCCCGCCTTAAAATCAGCCGATCGCTCAAGCGCGTCGAGTTTGTTCGAAATAACGAGCAATTAATTTTCGACTAATCTATTTAGCCAAAGATTGCCGTTCCCTTAATCGAAATCAACATCGTTCGCCGCGAAGATTGAGCGCACCGTTCCGGTGGTTTCCCCAACGCAAGGATACGTCACACGCTGTTTCTACCGTGACTGTGGTACAATCTACCAGGAAAGCCTCTCATAGATGTTGCCTACAGGCATGTCCTGAGATGACGCTTAATTTCATCGGACTATACAAGTGGATCGTTTGCTTTCCCCCCGGGGTGGTGGCTTCGCTTACTCTCGACTCGAGAGAAATCTTCTTAACTCAATACCCAACGCAACTCTCACTCAGAGGGCGATGATAGCGTTGACTGCTCTAGTCGCATCTAGTCAGCTCCCTTGGTCCCCTGCGGGCCGGATACATCTGTCCGGCGCCATGGGACGGTCTATCTTTGCCTGCGGAAACAATGCTGCGCCAGGCAGTCGATTTCGGAAGAGCCCTTGTTAGCGTCGAATTCTAAACGCATCTGTTTATCACTACGTTCGGCTCGTTCACCTGTTGCGGGCATGTGATAGGTTTTGAACACCGACTCCGGTCGGTGTCCGAAATTAAACCTGGACGGGTGAATGTTAACAATTTCGAGAACAAGACCACAATCCTCTTGAACAGAGCTAAAATGAGAAAATAATATATAAACAATCTATTGCCATGGTGCATTGGCCTCTTACCGTCGTTTGAAGAAAGACATTTTGTGGACATTTTTGGCTATCCGCTGTAATATTTTCGTCCATCGTTGAGCAATATCATGCAATGAACACATTACTTGGACAGTTCGAGGCACTTAAGTATCGGTCTGATGGAGTTCTTTTCTTTCAAATACAAATTAAATTAAAATACTTTATTTAAATGAAATTTCAAATGTTTGAGAGTAACTTTTAATTTCCGCACAATTGTACCATTTTATTAAATTAAATGTTTCGCTTTGTCCTTAGAACACCAACACTAACAACTGGTGGCTAGCCATCTGCAAGTTGCACAAGCATAATAACGTATTACTCACAAAGCATAACAACTGAACTAACCGAATTAGATTCCGGAAATAGATGCTGATGCTGGTCATTCTCAAACATTCCGATGATGAATGTATCAATGCAATTATGATGACAATCGTGACACTGGCACAATGAAGCTACCCATTTATACGAGTGAAATGGATGATGCGGTTGGCTCTAGACTTTCACCCAGTGCCCACTCGACCCATTGATATCGAGACGCAGTGGAATGGCATCCATCTTACTTATGCGTCATCAGTCTCATGACTATTTCCTCCATTCAACTTGATCAGCTTGATTAGTTAGAAATAGACCGGCAGACCGGCCGAATCACCGGGAACGAAAGCATCGAGCACAACCGTACACACGTCCGATCGTTCTTCGGTTTCGGAGTCAATCGAATTAAACGTTAAATTCAGTTACCCGTTTGACTCTTGCTGACCCACAGCACAGTACCCATCCACTCAATTGACTGCGAAACCATCGGGGCCCACATAATTTAGCCTTACATACGGGCCGGACCGAAACCACACATTAGCCTTACGGGAATTCTCACAAGATCAATTGCTCGTGGCACTGGATCTCGGTTCGTGAAACCCGTCATCATTTAACGGAGTGTACGGATTTTTGTTTTCCTTTTCAACTAGCTGGTTAACAAAAAAAAATTCAACATGTAGCAAGCGTTCTTGGTACGCCGGTAGAATGTAGTTCAAGTATTTGCACTATTCAACACTTGCAACAGCTCCCCTCTTTTCATAACATTGACACACTTGACAACGTTTATTGCTGTTACAAAATTGCCATTTAACGTACCTCGTGTCATAAAGTCGAAACGATCTATTCACAAAAAAGCTCCTGGAAAACCAACCGTTAGTGAAAAGTAATGAGGTACCGTGGGGATCGGGTGCTCACACTTCACAACCAAGTGAATTAAATTAACGAGCATGATCTTGTTCGCACTGAAAGATGAAACCATTTTCCCTTCACTCTCTCCTTTTCTTTCTTTCTCTCCCTCCCCCCCCTCTCTCTCTCTCTCTCTCTCTATCTCTCTTTCTGTTTCTCTCTCTGCCTGGTGAATGGTGAATTACTCGACAAAGAAAAACCCGTCACAACCAATGTGTCCACCTTCATCTTGAAGGGCGAGGCACAATGGCTGCCGACGTTTCGAAGGACGGGGAAATCAACTGCCTGTACCAGGCGACACTTTTCTACCCTGCTGTTGCTCCAACCGGTAAGCTTCTGCTTACTTCCATGCCCAACCCACTGGGTGCACAAACCGGTGCTGCAATGAATGTCACTTTAAGGTGAATGAATCGAAAGCAGTCAACAGACGATTGTCCGAGAGCGCAACCCTGCCTAGAAGGACCCGTCAGGGTTCGGGATTTATCTAGTGCATTCAGTGTGTTTTTCGTTTGATCTATTGTCCATATTGTTGGAGGCGATGCTGTGAGTGTACTACGATGAAATGATGCACAATGCAATGAACGTCGGGCACAGAAACCACACGAGCACTGTGGAACCTTGATTAATACGGTGTGCACATCCTAAAGTGTGCATTGTCTGGTACGGCTGGTAAGAAAACAGTGCACGGTCCCGTATTGGTTAAAGGAAGCTGTAGAGTCATTGCACTATTGATTCGCTAAAAGAATTGTTGATACGAAAAGAAGGAGGAATGCATTATTGTATTTTAATTTGGAATTTTCTCCTCCGCAGCAGCCTAAATCTGCATTGATCTCGGTGGAACGAAAGCTCCTGGAACCATTAAAAAAAAACATTATGGATTTGTCCACTAACTCACTATGTAGCGTCGAGCATCATCGACCGGTTCAAAAAAGCAATTATGTTATCAGTTTCGATACTGTTTCCAGTCTTTGGCAGTTTCTCCATTCCATTTTGAAGCACACCTCCTACATTTGCCTCCTGTTCCCATCGCATCAATTTACGGCGTTCCCTCTCATAATAAAAAGAAAATTCAATTTAAAGTGGTAACTTTCGCCCCCGGTTAACGAAAAGGGAAGGCCACTCACATACAGACACACTCACGTACCAACCATTAGAGAGAGAACCGTGTGCGTGCAAGACGTAATTAGTGTCTACGGAAGGTGAAAGGTACTTTCACCAAATTTTCTCACTGCCACTGTTGCTGTCGTTGAAAGTTCTTCAGCAGAGCTGGTCCTTTTGTTTCGGGTTTTTTTTTCTTCTGTGTGCTACCAAAAACCTTGAACCATGATGACACAATTTGCGCAACATCAAACGGGTCCAGTTTGGGGTTCTAATTAAATTCCTGTTTCAATTTCACCACCACGAAGCCGGGTTTTTGTTTTGGGTCCACGACCGGGGTATGAGTTTGGTTGTTTTTTAAGCTATTGGGCCGAAATTTGAGAGTGCAAACAAAGGCAGTTCTTATGGGTGCGTATTTACCGTATGGAATGTACATGACGGGGTAAATTTCTTGCACGGAATACTCAGTAAAAATTATTGACTGTCGGAAAGCCTAGAAAGGGTTCGGTTTTATTTATTTACTTAATTATTCACACTGAAAGGGTGCTTGAGTTTTACTAAAATCATATCGTAAACATAGTTTTCATCAGATTTATTTACCATTACTAATTAGATGAATCTTGGACGCAGTGCAATAGTGATGGTCTCAATAAAATATGATTGCCCGGTAGATGATTCGCCAGTGGAAGGTGTGCGGTAAACTAATTTTGTAGTTCGAAAAACTTGTTCTTGTTTTTAAACAGGTTTTAGTTTCCCTTCAATGATTGTAGAAACTTATCTACTAAACATGAAATCCATTTGTTATATTAACTGTTTGATCAAATTTTAAAGCTTAATATGAAGCATAACGTTATAGAAATCTCTGATCACAGTCGAATCTGATGATTTTAGAGCTCGGAATGTTAAAAAAGGGATAAACGACCAGAATAATCTTCGAAAATCAAGTATTTTTGTTGTATGTTCTAGAAGCTTAAGAAATCAAGTATTTCGGGCATAAATATTCAAATCCTAACTCTGACTCCAAATAAAAGCGTCGCCCTAATGCGAAATATTCCACCAGATAAATGATCAAACGACTACATCACACGAGACTACATTTTCTCAAACAGTTTCCAATATAAATAATGCCTTGAGACCTGAATGCTTGGAAATATATATCCTGTGTACTTTTTAAAACTTGCAAGAGCTTATGTAGAACTTTTTTCTTGAAATTTATTTCCTTGTGCTGTAAAGTCAAGGTACTGACATTTTTTAGATAAAATTCGCTTGTTCAGTTGCGTTTACCAATGCAACAATTGACACAAATTTAAAAAGGTCACCTATCCTGGAGACGCGTTTTCATGGCCACGGATGCAATCATGACCCAAAAACCATTGTACAACCAGCAAGGTTTTAAGTTGTCTGCATTTTGCATTGCATCATGCGAAAGCAACAGTTCATTTATACTAGACGGCAAAGTCGTATTTCAACGCTTTTGAAAGCAATTTACAAAACCTTACAGTCTAGCAATGATCTTGCAGTCTACCAACCACCTAATCATTATGCGCGTATTGACCGTAAAGTCACATGTGTATGCTACAATTATGCATGCTAATATACGTTCTTTCTGTAATCGAATACTCGGACGCTTCTAGGTGGGCTATGATTTATTTCATCCAACTTAAATTATGACACAGAAAAGCTGGGTGGATAAATTAAATGCAAAGTGTTCAAGCGCCTGTAATGCTTTTGGCGTACTGCTGATGTCGATAGCGTGATTATTCACCGGTCCAAACATTCACCTCGCATGAGTTTGCATGAGTCAATACGGATGGTCACTGTTATTATAGTTGATATTATTTTCCAACACACCACCGAGCCGCAGTGTCATAGTTGGTTGTGAAGGCAGAGGTTGATTAATTCGTCTTTTGCGTGAGGAAGGACTCGGTCGCCTACATTCTATAAGGCCGAGACGCAAGTGACCGGCTCGAAGCCGGTGTACAAGAGCACAAGTGGCAGCATTTTTTCTGAATAACCTTCCGTGATCGAGCAGCTATCACGCGTTTCGTGCTCATTCGCACATACTTCCGACGTAAACTTCCGCTCGCTCTGCTAAGATACCGAAGCTTTAACGCTAGTTGAGATTGCTGGGGAAAATAGCCGGAAGCGGATGTGGGCATGTAATGTATCAGTCGGGATGGGGCGACGGTGAAGAAATAATAAAATCGTATACGGTGATTAAATAACAGTCAAAGTTGCTTAGAAAATTATCAACTTCCGTAGTTAGCATACGCCCCGGGACGTTTTCAACACACGCACCACCCTGTGCGGCTGCAGCAGCACGGCCGGCGACACAGACAGTTCTTCGAAATGGGTTGCCCGACTGGTAACGGTAAAGTTTTCCACGAGAGTCAACGACTCCGGCCCGGAAAGATTTCCGGAAGCCAGGCTAGGCAAACGAAACCGATGCTGGTTCCTCAAGGACCGGCTGAGCACGTGTGTATGTGCGTGAGTTGTGAGTTTCTACGTGAGTGTACTCTGGAGTCCTGATTTGCTTGCAGTTAGATTAGACTTCCTTTTGCGAGAAACCTCCGACACCGCCAGCCAGGTCCTCCTTATGATAATGTGCCGGCGGTTTCGCCTCGTACACCAAGCAAACGGCTCGGCCGGGTACCGTAATCGGAACGGAAAAAGTGTTTACGCTCAATTCCTCTTCCCCTGTACGTGCGTGCGCCAGGATGCGCGTGTGTGTGCGTGTGTACATGTTCATTAGTGCCCAGGCGCGAAGGTGTACATTAAACCGTCACGGATTTATGATTTAATTACATTTTTCGCCAAACCGAGGGTGTTGATTTTATGCGAAGGATGCAAGCCGGGCGAACTTTCTTGACGTTATGGCTGCCGGGGAAATTACAAACTGAACCTTTTTCTCTTCTTCTTTTACTCGTTGCGATACGGATGATTTTTTTTTCTTTCACACATTAAGAACCGACGCGTAAATTAAGTTGCGAAATTTTTTGACTTACAAATAAACCGGTTCTAACCGGTGTAAGGTCGTAAATGCGTGTGAGTGTGTATATTAGGCGTATTGCGAGTTGAGTTTATTCAAATGAATGGCAAAGCGCCCATTTTCGTTTCCTGATGAATATTCAAATCGATTACGTTTGAAACGTGATTGACGTTTGTAATCATGCCGCATATTATTTTATTTGCTGAAGATGTTTCTTGCACACTTTGAAGCGAATGATAAAGCAGCCACAGACAGAAAATTAATCATGCGCAGCAAAACATGGGAATTGTAAGCTAAAAAGCAGCAGAATGCCATAAATATCTGATAATGAAAATCGAACAACCTTCTCGCCAGCAAGATGCGAAAGTTCAGATATGTAACGTTTGAAAGACAAAATGTTAATGGATTCAAATTAACAGTATGTTGCTAAATAAACAGATGCTATTAAAAGGTTTAAAATAACCTATTTGAGATATATGCAGCGAATGCTTATTTAATTAAAATTTTTAGCTTCAAACAGAATGTTTAAGAGTGTAAAACTGATAACTTAATAAGATTTAGCAGATGGCGATGTCATATTTAAACACTAAAATTAACACCAAACTTTATCTGAAACATTCTCCAATTGGAATAGTTTAAGTATCCAGTTTCGGGAAATTCCAGATTGAAATATGGAACATTACTCCAGACAATCTAGAACAGAGAAAGTAAGCGTCTGAATATAGGCGTTGAGACCAAAGTAAAAAAAAAAAATAAAAATAGAAGAAGAATCTGAAAATCCTTTGCGATTATCGTGCCGTAACACAGTATATGCAGAAGTACGTTCCCCATGTTCTCATATTTTCACGTTCGATCAAATAATCTAAAAATAGTGGCTCAAATTTCACCAGTACTTGTTTAATAAGTCTAACGTTACTATCAAAATTACTTTTGATAGTTTGATAGCTACTAAACAATTGCTCACCACTCAAACTTCATGAGTTCATTGATTAAGTATTTTTTCATCAGTCCAAACATTAAAATGGCGTTAACTCTCCACAAGTCGTTAATGTACATTAGACCATTAAAACTGTGCGCTTTTGCGGAGATTTCACTATATTCCACCTCACTCACTCACTCACTGTCATAACTCGTTTCAAATTGCTGTAAGTACAACCTGAAATTTTATTCATAGTATTTCCATTCGTTGGTTTTTGCCTTCAGCAACTGAATTCGTATTTCCCTGGCACTGGTATTACTGTTCGGCACTGGTTTCCATGTTCCAACGCGTACACACTGGTCAGCGTTGGAGTTGAGCATGCCTCGCCTACGCTGCATCGTGTCGAAACCCGAAACGGATACGCTTGGATCCGTAAGATTTTCGGGCGTGAATTGCATCGCTATGAGCTGCTAAATTCTTTCACATTTTTCCCTTTTTTGCCCCTTTTTGCCCTTCCGCTTCAACTGACGTCTTTCCAACCCTGCCCAACACAGGTAATGGGTCAGATCGTAAAGATGGTTCCAGCGCGCTGGCAGCAGGTGGCAGCAGGCACACACCGACGGGTAGAAGGATAGGTCGTAAAACGGGTCGATGCAGTGGCAAAAACACCCATTGTCGGTGTCGTTAAGGTCAACGGCAAGGAAAACGACCGCGCAAACACGGGGACCAGCTGCCAGTTCGCGTTCGTTGGCAGTACGGTCGCAGGATGACATGTGGGATGTGGGTTTTGCGCTCCCTCCCGAGAGACCTACCGAAATGGGTTACAACGAACTAAAGCCAAAATATGACTCTATCAAAAAATACGTCCAATCACTGCAGCTCGATACTGTGGAAAGCGAGGCCGAGCGGGAGGGTTTTTCGGCACAAAAATTGGGGAGTCGTGTGCGGAGGGCAATATCTACCATTGAGGTAAAACATAATACTCCCGTAACCCTGGAAAAAGGATGCTGTTTTGTTTCAACGTTATCAATAAATGCCGGAGAATGGTAGCAAATTTCATCCGAATCCCTTACAGACAATAGTCGTACAGAATATGCAAATTCATATACGAAGTGAACTGTAACGATCTCGACATTGGAGAGGTTGTCCAGAGAATAAATTTCCACGGCAAGGTTTCTGCCCAATCCATGGTAAACAACTGCATAACTTACCTTTAGCGATGCACATTGCAGATTATCTCTTGATCAGTTACCAGTAAGGTAATAGATATTTAACTGGAATGCAATTTTATCCTTACGTCGGGTTCTCGCAGTTGCTGCAATAGGGGAAACATACTTTCCAATTAATTTTAATAGCATAATATACATATTTTGGCATACTTACACACTTTTCGCAACCAATCGAACAACTTAGCAACCAACCAAGACTAGAACTAAACCATCTCACAATATTCTGATAATCGATGAAAAACCGAATGTATGGACTCAAGTAGAAGAAAAAAGTCTAACAGACTATCCGTTATCAATTTGGAACCGAAATACAGCCATTCCAGAAAATCAAAATCTATGTAAATAGGATGAATGTAAAATAAGAAAACTCACACATTTTCAATAAAATCTTGTCACCCTTATCATCCCGGGTTTCGGACGATGCAAACGCAAACCGAATAGCGCAAACGGCATCCCAGCGCCTTGTCGTCGGTCCGTCGACGCTTATCAGTTCGCGCTCAGTACCCGCGTGCCTTCGCGTACCCAGCCCATGCACGGCTCTATCGGTTATAGCGTTTGCGTTTCTGTCCATCCCTGCTGCTGGAAGAGATTAAGTACGAATTCATGAATTCCGTTAGCCGCTGTTCGGTTTTCGTTCATTCAATTTGTTTTTGATTCCCCGTTGGAATACCCAACGGATGGATTGATTTTCAAGCGTGCTTTTGTATGGCGATGAAAAACCCATTTTATGTCCCGTCCTTTTGGGGTGGGAACAGTCGACGGATTCAGCTAAACTTACCATTGATGCAAAAAATAAATAAAATTCCCCAAGAGGAGTCTAATCTCGCAATGCTCACACAGCTGATTCACACCATTTTCAATCGATCGATCGATTACGATCGACTCAAGATCCTTTATAAGCTGGAAACATTCAACGTGCACTGTGCTGAGTATTCCCGTCGAGGGATATTTTTTTTCTCCCACCCTTAGTAATGCAGTATTTTTGTGCCTTTTCCTTTGCCTTCGGCCTTTCACGAACACCATTTGCGACTTCAGTTGACAGAGCGGAACTCTTCGATAAGCACTTGGGCAGCAGGGGTTAGAATCTCTCCTGCGGCACTAGTACTTAGTAAAGAATTCTTATCAGTTTCGGCAGTTACACATTCATGCGCCTTGTTCTCGGCGATGCTGGCAATCACTACTGGCCTTTGGCTTTCTGACCTAGTCGAGCGCCCCTCGGTGGGAGAAAAAAAACTCTCTGGGCGGTACCATTATCAGCCGGTTCACGACTACGGCAGCACGATAGTTCTTGTTTCCTCATTTTTCCACTCTCATCAACTGCTGAATGATGATTGCAGCTTCACCCTGTCCTATCGAATGGTCAACCGACGGAACGGGTATTATTTATCTTTGTTCAGTCATCGGCAAAACCATTAACTGTGTCTTTCATCCATTCCAGCTCGAATCTTCGACGATGATTATGACACCGGTGAGCGCTATAGCGTCTGGGACGCTCAAGAACGTATCGATTTCCCCTGGCTCGAAGAAATTTTCTCAAGGATACCACACACTTGCCACGCACACATACACACAACGCAACACGCACTGATTCAATTCGTAGCCGGATTAGTTTTTTTTTTTTGTGGAACAATGCTGTCCACCCGTGCACTTGTTACAGCTCGTACCATGTAAATTTCAAACACGTTTCAAACCACCATCCCAAGGGTACTCCGCATTGCATCACTCGTCCACGATCTGACCCGATCTGAACCATCCATCGTGAACCTGACGATGTTCGGGTGCGTCAGCACCCAACATCCTCCTAATTACCACGTCTCGAGCTGATAAAGCGACCCGAACACCCAGCGCTTCCTATCGCTTGCGTTCGTTGCCCATGTCTATCCGGGTAAACACGATCATTCCCTGCACTTTATCGCCGATCGTACGTACGTAGTGGTACGAAAAATGCCACGAGTAAATACGGTTGTCACTCTGCAGGATTGCCTTTTTCACAGCAAATATTTCCATTTGGTACGACTTCCTTCTTCCACACTATGTGCGATTAATATCTTTTAAAACTGCATGTTTTCACTACCAACCACCAATAGAGCTACACATGCAATCTACACCACGTTCAGCAGCACGACAACAATATCAAGATCAGTTCTGCCTGCATGATGCACTGTCCGGCAACGTAGTTCGTACTGTACTGTCTGGTAGATTTCATCTCAATTGGACTTTTATAGCGGGCATATCCAGCAACCAAACCAACCCGGTCAATCCCAAATTGCCCCGGAACAAAAACGGATGCATGACAGATGCACGATGCTGGCGGAATGTGGATGACACCCCGCTTCTGAACGATGACGACCACGGGTTGATGATGATGCACGACGAATATGCTGGATCTTGAACCCCATGGTAAACGTTCTTGGTGTGCGTGTTATTTATTTGCCCGCTTCACAGGGACTTTTAATTCTTTTCCACACGAACACTACGTACCGCACTGACAATTCACAGCTCACTGCTATGAATGAGTGATCGCGCTCGCTTGGTTCTTATCGTCGTCGAGTGAGACATAGAACGCACGAATGACAGGGTTGTCTGTATTCGTTTGATTTTGACAGTGTAGTTTTGTTGCCTTGATTTGATTTCACAGTAATTGGTAATAAAACCAAAATGTTAAAAGAAAAAAAGCGATGTAATTCTTGAATTCAAACAACCCACAAAATATCATAACGCAGCAGCATTTTATGTAACGCATGATTTTAATAATAATGATACAGAACCACGGGTATTTCGGAGTCTTCTGAGCACCTGAAATTATTACAGAGCTTATGTTACATAAAATAATAAGTAAAACAAATTTAAGTAAAGAACTACGTTAAAATTACAAAATAGTATAACAGTATAATTCGAATATTTGACGAATTAATACAACCACACGATCCACACGACTCACTTCAAATTATGGTTCCAATAAGCATCTTAAGAACAAATCTTGTACATGAATATATAAATCTTAATCGAAACACTAAAAAAACATCAAAATTCCAATTATAAATTTACAAATTTGACACTCTTTCAGCAACAAATTAAATAGCATAACATCAATAAATCTCAACATATTGAGTAATGTGGAGGTAAATTGAAACAAAAAGATTTACCTGAAAATTTACTTCACAAACAGAATTATAAAGAACTATTATTTTTTCATGTATGTCTAATGTTTGCCATGTTTGAAACTTGTTTGAAATCCGTTTGAATGCAATTGAATTTGGTGAGTTTGACACTAATTCTAATATCATATTTCAGAAAAATTGTTTAGTCATGCTCTCAAACGACAAACCAATCTTAAATGTTGCCACAAATAGGCATGCATTATTAGTTGAGCAAACACTTTATCTCTTTTCTCAGTATCACCATACAGTGCATAATGCTGCGGTACGGGACTAACCTCTTTCTAATATACGCCTGGAACACCACCGGTCACATTACTGCCTGCTACACCACCTAAAACTGTCCACCTCTCCCTGCGAAACGGTCAGCAGAATGAAGGCAAATTGAATGATTGTAGTAAACGATCCGATGAATTACGCAGATACTCGTTTGGACAAAATTGTCCTGTAATTGATGGTGGCTATAATGCATACACACCAGACACAACCATGCGCTAATTCACGCAATCTGTGACAGAAGTGTGAAGGAATGCGAACGGATTGGACGGATGGTAAATTGTCACACCGAGCGATGCATTTGAATGGTGAAATTGACGGTGAATCCAGAGCGTGGAATGGAAACCTTTTAGTTACGGCATGGTTAGTGGAGAGTGTGCCCGAATCGGTAGCATTCAAACTGACATCGAGTCCGGCTATTCAACGACCATATTTGATAAATCCATGTTGATGATGACAACAGTCAATGGGCATAATCCTAATGGATGCATTTGCAAAACGATACTCATTGCTGAACGTTTTGTTGAAGGTTGTGAGTCCTTTGAGGATGTTATTTTAGGACAACATTTAGCCCATTTCGAGAAACAACAATTTGAAACACACAAATTCACATAAACAATTCGTGTGTTTTACATATTATTAATAATATTTTAAAGACAAACTAATCTGTTTTGATAAATCATGTAATAGAACCACTAAGAAGAAATCGCAGCCTTGTTCTATTTGACCACTGTGACATCATTCATGTATCATTCATTTGGAAACGATTTACCAAATTCGAAATAATTCACTTTATTAGTGAACCCACAGCTGCACATGCGTTGCGGTCATAAATCTAAACATCCCACACAGCACCGTTGTGAAGCATCCCAGCCAGCGGGCAAAGACATCGAAGGCACAGGAAATAAGTCAATCGGATCAATTCGTGTGTCCGCCCGTGTCCGCCCGCACAGTCACAGCCCGTAAATCCAGCTTCCGGTCCATTTGGTCCACGCGGGACCACGCTCTCCTGTCGCGATGGCGTGCGTGCGCAGTAATTAAATCAAAGCTCAAGTAGCTTGTGATAAACCATGATAAAGTACACCGCGCTCCGACCGAAAGCCTCCAACGCTTCCATCTCGCCCCGCTAACCAGGAGTGCCGGCACCGCATAGGGGTGATGTGTTTGTGTGTCATACTGTCCTAACCATTAGTGTTTTTACCACCCCACGCATCGTGCCGCTTTACCAAGGCAACGCTTCCAGTTCATTCGATTCGAATTACTACTACTGTTCGCTGCTCGCAGTAGCCGTGAAATGGAAAACGGGGGAAGATGGTCGTTTCGAGAGGGTCGCGAGGTCGGGACCATTTGGCTCCTTTGACACATCGCGAGCGTGCACAGACTCACACACAAACACACACGATTCGTGTCGCACAGTGCGTCGCATGCACAATGAATGTAATTATTCAATTAAGCTTAATAAAATCATTCCATGAATGAGTGAATAAACGAGCACGAAACGACCGACACGCGGTCAAGTGGACAACAACCGCATGCGGGACGCATTCCCCCTACGCGTCCGATCCTTCCCGTACCCGTCTCGACTCGACTGTGGACACTTATGTGGCGCAGCCAGATGATGATGGGCTGACAGATGATCATGGTCGCAAAGGTCCATGACGACGACAACGACGGGAACGGTCAACAAGTGGCGAGTAAAACCGATGGCATTCCCTTACATTCTTGTCCACCCAGGGTGGCGTACATGGCGGTCCGCTCGCGCTTCCTTTTCTGCCAGCATCAAACTTTCGCATTCTGATGCTGAGTGCCTCGAGCGATCCGGTCCAGCATCCAGGATGATGGTATGCGAACAAAAGGTGCATTCGTGTGTCCTTAATCGCGGGCTCTTTCTTCTCCCATTTAGGGGCACTTTTGAAACGTTCCGAACACATTGGTTAATAGCATACCCAAAACACTCACGCCGAGCTCAGGTTGTGAAGAAGTGAACCGAACCGACGCAACAGTTCGAGTTCGAGTAGTCATTCAAAAAGTAGCCTAGCGTCAAAGCATGTTCAATCTGGCATGTCCGAAAGAGACCCTCAGCATTTTGCCCTTCTTACGCCGTGTGGCTTTCGCTGGACCAGTGGGAATTAGCAATTCATTAATATTTCCTGCCCTCATCCATTCGGTGCGGGAGAGGATACGGTTAAGATCAGCACGTCGGATGTCGCATCGGTCTGTCAGCGATGTCGCTGTAGCGCGCCCGACACCGCTCTTCGGCATTCGGAAGACTTAAATTGGATGTCGTTTATCACCGCCGTCGTCAGTGTCGTCCTCGTTTTGGGATCGTTTATTCATTTCCGACCCATTTCCAAGTGGATGCAGCGGTGCTAGGGAAGTCATCCAGCAATCCGTCAGTCGCGTCCAGCGATGCATTTAAAGCTAGCTCTTCCGTCGCGAAACATCATTCCAAACGCGACCACATTTGAAGCGTTTGAGCGTTTTCGTCTGTCTTGCCGGGTTGGCAGGGTGACCGCACCCTGCAAACCGATACCGACCATTCTCCATTGCTCGGGAGTCGCATTCAGATGGGGGAAAACTTTCCCACTCGCTATCCATCCTCGGGGAGGGATACACGCGCTGGCTGGCTAGGGGTTGGCGTGACTAGCACTCATTAATTCATTCACGCCCGCGCTAGACCACTTCCGGTGATTTTTCGTGGAAGGATGGCTAGGAAAAGAATCTAGCTTTTTCGTCCCCTTATTGTTACGCCCGGCACATTCTAAGCGCATTCTTCGTGATGCGTAGCAGCGTCTTGCTGTCCGAGTTCAGCAATCGTTTAACCGGCGTTGTGCGGGCAGCCGACCCACGACACAAACACGCCGTGACATGGACAAGCAGCAGCGATGCCCGTGCAGAAAACATCGGATTTGATTGCTCGTGTCATGTTTAATGAATGCGGGTCATAAATTATCCGTGTGCAGCGCACTGATTTTTTCCCCCTTTTTTGCGATAGACGACCGGTGACCCCAAGGCAGCGACCGGTGAAACGATGACGACGGAAAACCCGAAACGAGCGCGTACAATCGCGTGAACCGCACCGGTGGAACGAAAGTGATAAGTTGGCGCTTGTACAAAAACACTCGTACGATGGCGGATCCGGATCGTTTACGATTTGTTTTCCTTTTCTTCAGCTGCATTCGAATGGCTCATCTTAAAGAGGAATTTTCACATCGAGTGGTAGAACGAAAGATGGCGATTCTGATACACAAATTGGTGAAAATGGTGAAAAAGTGTTTTGGTAGAGCTTCTTTTACCGCATTGAAATGTCTTTATACAATATGGTGAATGCTTCATATTTAAAATTGTTCTAAATGCTATATATTTCATAAATGTTTCGAAAAACTCCCGGTCATTTCTATGCCCTGTAACGAGTTTTCTAACGCTAAGCTTCAAGGTGCAAGATGTAATGCACGTATTCTACGTTCACAAGTGTAAATTGGTCACGGTATAACGGTAGCACGTCTTCCTTACAATCCCGTACGAACCACAAGTACCGCCTCCTGTTGGCAAGTTGGAAGTCCAAACCTGAACGGGCGGATTCGCACATACATCCCACACGCACACATTCGCACACATGTGAACCGTTCATTTCTTCAATGCACCGGCGAAGGAAATGTGTAGTACTGCAGTTTTTAACTCGTACGTATATACCTGCTTATGAAACGTGATTGTTTCTAATCACAGCAATTTCGAACCGATCCATCTTATCCGGCGACACATGCATGCTGTTGAAGCCGTCCCGTGAAGTTCGTTTCTGTGAAGTTCGTTTTTAATGTCACTCATTTCTACGATTGATTTGTCACTGTCAGCAAAACGAGCTGACATCGAAATGAATACGGACCAAAAAAAAAATCAAAAAATATATTTTAAGACCCGTGTGCTGCTGTAAACGATTTGCTTTATACTTATGCGCAAACATAAATACATACTGTTGATATGCCGTATTTTATTATGGTTTTTTTCTAGCGAGTACGGATTAAATATTTGTTTTAGAATTTCGCAACAATCAACAACAAACATTTCACCGTTTCAATTGTACGAAATCATAAAAAAGTTGTTGTTCTTAGGTAACAACTTATAAAAAACTCAATTAAACCCTTCGGCTAGAGAAAGGTGCTGATATTCTGTGTTGAATAAAAAGAAAAGAATGAAATAATTAAAAATTCATGACAACTATTTAATGTGCTTAAAAAAAATACTAAAAATACTGTGATTGGAAGAAACCGGAACGATCGCCTATGTCTCACATAGCCTCCAGACGACCCGGATGATGTTAGCTGGCATACACATGGACGAATAAATAAGTTCGTTAAACGGGATTTTTTCAGGTGGCATGATTCTAAGCCGCACAACTTTGGCGTTCACGATGGGATTTTTGTATCCCAGAAAATTAATCTTGATATCCCAGGAAATGCTCTACATGCGCTAATGCACGTTCCGTTAAGCTCTTCAGGATACAAAATTTTTTAAAATAGTTATTCTTATGAAGCTTTTTACTAAGGTTTAGCTTGACGTTAAGATCTGTACAGTGACATGTTTGCGCGTATAAAATATTTAGCCGGATCTAATATTGATAGATGTACGGAGTTTTGAGACAAAGTTTTACGAATATGACATAAACAATAAACACCTGCACATTGCACATTGCACATTCTTCAGCACGAATAGATGTAGTTAATCTTACTAACTATTCACTCTTTTAACTCGCACAATTTTGCTTCATTCAAGATTCCCAAATCCGAAAGTCCAATTGCAACAATAAGTATGCAACCCAACCTTGTAGCAGCTGTAGCATTTATTTTGCATTTAAATAAGCATACTTTGTGCATTCTCTTCACTGCAAACTGTAACCCATTCTAATGGGAAAAGTTCTTTTTTTATAAATTATCATCCAAAATACAAAGTGTCACAAAGTCACGATCAACGACTGCTACCTGTGACCATTAACTCCGGAACACGGTAAGGAAGCAATTTTGTAACGGAATCATCCTCCAGTTGAGAAAACACCACTGGAAGCTGAGTAAGGGTACACTGGATGCATGATAAATTACACTTAATATGATCTCCCAAAAATCGGTTCCTTGTACCGCACGCTGCTTTCAGCAGCTCTGGCAAGGTACGGTACCCAGCAGCGCTACATATTCCTAGACACCAGTGGACTAATAACACTTTACACTTACAGCACCATGGATGCTTACATGGATGAAGCCAGCTTCGGGGTTGGGGCATATTCCGGAATTAAACGGACCAACGTCAGAACGGACACATACGACGAACAACCCTTGCCCACAGTGGCAAACCATATTGGCCCGGTGGTGGAATAGATTCAACCGAATGAATATGGCGACTGATTAGAAATATCCGGTACTACACGCTCATTCCCTTGGCCGATGGTCTCGTACGCTTTTAAGTGGACGAAATATGGTTGCCTCGTACGGTGCATGGATGGTGCAAAACCGTGAGCAAGTGAATGCGATGAAACGCCTCGGCATCGCCACCAACATATCGCTGGCGGGACGTTGCATGCTGTTATACCATCTGCAACAGCATCGTACATCCAAGTCCGTGGCAATTATCATACTATAAATCCGTGTAAGGCTCCCGCAACGCGACACATTCTTGATCGCGATACGTGTCGGTTGCCGGCTACGTCACAAATTACATTTCGTCCGACTTCGATCGGATCGGAAGTGCGATTACACCTACAAAAGCAGCCGCAGCGCCGCTTTGTCAGTGCCGCGCCCGCTATGCAATTTTAAGCGCTAACACGTCAAAGCCGAAGTCGTGTAACGCGCGCGGAATGTGGCTCCGTACCATGGCGTTGGGAATGTTCGGAAAGGATATTGTTGAGTCGCGGTTTTGCTAAAGTTTTGGGTACTGCATTAACAGCGATAATGCGACAGCTCGCCGTGGCACTATCGTGTAATCGTAAATCGGTCATGGAGAACCATGTTAAACAGTGCCACCACTCACGGGTTTTCGGTAAAATCGTTTCGATCATGGAACTGAATTTACACGGGTACGATAACCATTAAGAGCGGAATTTTCACACACATGCATGCAGAAATCCATTTCGGTAGAAAAACAACGGGGGTTTCCAATAATTTGCGCTTAATTAACAGTAAATGAAATCCTGTGTTCAATCAAGGAAATTTTGAAAAGAATGCTTTTATGTTGGGGCATTCATTATCCGCAACAATCGCATTAACTTTCCCATCTTATTCTGTTCAGCATTTCAAAGGATGCTTCAGAAAACCGCAATTCATTACAGCATCATGCCAAAACGCTGTCGTTGAATTATTTTTTTTGCCGTTTCTGGGAAAATATACATTCAAAAGCACAAATAGACATTAATTCGTGTGTATATTTGTAAATCACAGCTATTACAAACAATAAATTGGTGGTAATTTCAGGAAAAATGATACGTATTCAACAGTTTTTGAATAAGCACTCAAATTTTCATTCCAATTAAGACCTTTTTGGTGATTTATGAAACTCGGATTTGCAGAATCAACTGGCTTTTCATCAAACAATATTGACAACCCATGGACATGGAAATATTATAAAAGTAGATATTTTAAATTGAAAATGCGCTGTAGTTCCAGAATTTTGAATTCGGATCGAATTGGCGGAAGTACGAAATTCCGAAGTCGGTTTGGATATTCCAGTGAAGGTGGAAATGCAGTGTTCAGTAAATGAAGCAATTGAGACAAAACAGCACGTGCATGTACAAGCACATTTTGTTAAGCGTAACTGATAAGAATTTCAAAATTCGCTTTCGGAAGTTATTCGGTTGATAGCTTCTCAGGAAAAATATTTTAACATTGAATATTTTCCTCTTTATCGGCACATAAAACTCAAGAGGTTCCTGCCATTTATCAGTCAGTCCTGCATACGGAGGATTTTCGGATGAGATCGGTCCTGTAGTGTAATACTTCACCAAACCACCTCAAAAACATTGAACATAAAACTTTTTATTTTGGTTTGTGCTGTACATTTATATCATATGTTATCTGTATGTAAGATAATTTCCATTATTTATCTGAGGGCTATTAAATCTGTATGTTCGATAAATGTAACGTAATAAAATATCGATAGATCATCTAAGAGATTTTATCTAGCGGTTTCTCATTTATTACTGTGTTAATAAAATTTCCATTTATTAATGTGTTTATAATATATTTAATCAAAAGAAAAAAAAAACACAATGCTCTATAACATTTTTTATAGCCGAATAATTATTAACATTCACCAATACTTGGATATACTCATTTAGTACTCATTCATGAACAGCACGGTATAGTAACCAGCCATATCCATAGCATCCATTCTTCTCAGTTTATTGTCTCACAACGGTCGTAAATGCATCGTTCGGAAACATCAAATGAAGCTAAACCCCCATGCGACATCCAAAGGGGTTAATAGGGTTTAACGGTAATTTAATACGTGAGTAAAATGGTCAACAGTGTGACACGGATTTGTACCAACCGTAACACAATCTTCAGGCAGCAATATGTGTGTGTGTGTTAGCAGAGGGCAACAAAAAATAGCAGAAAACCAACCGTTTGCTTGAAAGCTCGCTCGGAAAAACGCGCTCGATGCAGCGCAAGGACGAAGTGTCAAAGCAAATGGTGCCCGTACCCTTAACCTTCCACCTACTAACTCCACACCCGTGCCAAGGGCATCAACTATAGGGACGGCATCGTAACTAGCGCTGGTGATCGTCAGACACCTGGAAGCTGACATTGCTGTCTAGTAAAATTACACAGAATGTCACGATTCCACTCAAAGCTAACATCGTACTTGCGACCCGTTTGCTAAGTGAATCAAACGGCGGTAGAAGGAAATGTGCAATAAGAAAGAAGCAACCACAAAAAAATGGTGCTTTATTCGGCGCTCAGGTGCCATTTGTTTGCAGGCGACCATGTGCAGGAAATTTAGCAGATTTAAATCGCCACTATTGCGATGCAGGTGTATGAATGCACAAGCAGGGTTCTTGAGATTTGTTTAACTCTTCACAAAGCAAAGTTTAGCTTACATCTAAAATGTTCTGCTAGAAGTTCATTTCAAATAATTATTTTAAACAAATCAATTACTTAATTTGCTGCCTGTAACTAGCAACATGGAAAAATTGGCTTTAAAGCATTTGTTAAACCGGGTAACTGTTTTCAGCTCAGCCTGAACGCTGGCATATTCTTGCCACACAAAGAAAAGTTTACACCGAACTACAAGCTCCTTCACTGGGTCGCTCTTTCCGGAGCGGACGAATCGGTCGACTTTGTTACCGCCCCGTGGGAGTAGGCCATCCCGTCGGCCTGTTGTAAGATATTCGCGCCCCAATAATTTATGGCCTGCCGATCTGCCGAGCCGTTTTGGGCACATAATTGAGAAAACTCCCTAATCTATTCCGATGATTTATATTTTAAAAGTTTGCCCCACGGGTGCGATGCTTTCGATATGATTCTACGTTTCACCGTTCGGCATCATCGACCACGCACGCAAGTGTGCGCAGTGCCTTACAGCGGCGTTACCATACCGGGTTGTTTCGGTGGCTTGGTCGGTGAAATGTCCCAGAGGGTTCCGATCGCGTAGAGCAGTCCGGATGCCTTAACGTTTCCAGCGTTCTTCCGGAACAGCAGACAGCATAAAGTGTGGCATCATAATTTTTACCTTTTGTGCAATTAATCGGCTCGGGCTTGGCACAACCATCTCATTCAACCCGCCTGTGATTGTTGCAAGTGGGTACACAAAGAAGCACACACATACACGGGGGAACTTGAAGCGATTCCATGCCGCTGTAGGCCGGATATTCCACTAAGAGAGGCTGTAAACTGTTCGACAAGGTGCTGTTTGCCATTATTTACGTTCATAATTACATTTGACTTGCACATATACCATCTTTTTAGACAGGACCAAAATTTCGGTACCACCAACGGGGAAGGGATTTTCATTCTGCTTTTGTTCATGAAACTGCAAATATTTGTATAAAATTATGGAACAATTGAACGAAGTATACAATTATGCGCAGAAAAACACACAAAGGACTTTTTTCTGCAATCCGTTTTATTAAAAAATTTCATCTTTTGTAGCTACCTTTTACTACGGACTAAAGTTTTTCAGCAATATAAGTTAAATTGTAACAGTTACTACGAAAACAGACAGGAAACTGCTGTAGTAGCCTTGTTCAAACGGCAGACATGGTAAGGTAGATGGTAAATTGTACACCGTATGGCACTTCGTACCGGTTAAATATATCCAAACTGGCTTCTATAATAGCTTTTCCATCCGGTGAAAGTTCAGAGTGCCAAACAGAAGTGTTGTGCTGGTTACCCGATAACAGACTTTACCTTAAAAGTTGCACCAGAATTCAAAGATGAAGTTCGTAAGCAAAATGATCTCTACGTTCCTTCTGGAGGTCGTAGTAATCGGTCAAACAGTGAAGAAGTCCACAGACCAGTTGGTGTCAGGCGAAATCAACCTTCCAGAAGGAGCTACTGAAAGATCTGGTGGAAAATTGCCTTACCAATGGTAATGTAGAACCAAACGAACGCAACGAAATTGAAATGCAATGAAAGAACCTGACTTTGGAAAAATGGATCGAATTAAAGTTTGAATTTGAAAACTTCAATCATGTATTATTACGTTATATAAAAAAATGGCAGGATGAGCTTAAGATATGTTCAGATATAAATTACAAGGATTCAGAAACTCAGATACATGCTAGTATTTTTAATTAAAATTGACTCCATTTACCCATTTACGAATGATAAAAAAAAAACCAAACTACCAAACGGCTCTACTGAATAATTTGACGCCTACCGAAAGGTGTTAACGTACTTACAAACTGGCGACGCTTTTCTCAGAGGTCCTTAATAATGCTAGCACTTGATGCTTTATCCATGATTGGCACCATCAATGGCAGTGCAAAGACTACGGCATTTCTCGCTAGCATGCTTCGCTCGCACTCGCTTTGGTCAAGCATCCGAATCCGTAGGGCGTCGGCGATTGCGTGCGGTGTCATAAATAGTCATTTATCGGTGCTAATCAGACGATTTAAGCAATGCCGCTATCAAGCCACATTGGTTTCACGCCATTGTAACGCGACGAGCTTTCGTCAGCATCCTGTGCGGAAGGAGATGAAAGACACAAAGCGAATAGAAGCGTCTGCAGATAGTTAGAGCAAGGGCACTTATTAAGTTATGTATGGTACACCGTACGGAAAGCTGTTTTTTTTCACTTCGCATATCCACTGTGCAGTATCTTTGGTCTAGTAATACATGAAAATGGTTGCAGGGAATTAAAGTCGTGCTGGGTTTTAGCCATTCCTCGCATGAAACATTGCCAGCAACGTTCGATTGCTGCATTATGAATATGGAAAGTGCCATTTTTCACCGTAAAACAATTATGAACAATAATTGTGATAGCACAAAAAAAACCCCTAAACAATCACCATTAAATTATGCAACATTCCCCTCAATTGTGGTCAATTAGCAGTACGGGTCCACCGGTGATGGGTGCCACTGCCATAAACGCGACCGATATGGCGACCCAACCACTAAAGCAAATAGTTAAAGCATCGCTAGGCTTTTTGTTTGCATGTGTTCATTTGTGTATGTGTGCATGTTTGTGTGTGGGAGAGTGAGAAAATTGATTTACTGTGACCCGCGTCAAACAACCCCAACCCGGCGTCGTGCGTAATTGAGAGGAATAAATCACTGTTTCGCAATTGTGTGGCTATTTGCGTGACCGGCATTTAGCTCACCGTGCGTGTCCGCTTATGAGGTGGGTACCAGCAGCGGCACAAAAACCCCACCCTACACTCAATGACACACAAACTAAAGATAACACTTTCTTCTGTGGGAAAGTGTGAAACCATGTTGTACTTCTTCATCCGGCCAATCTTGAAGAGCGGTGCATTATTCATTAACTGCGTCAGGTTAATTAATAAATGAGTGTGAATGTGCGCTCGTTGCCAGTGTAAACGACGGTTTACGTGCAGCCAATGGTTGGTGTTCAATCGATGATTGTTCACGTATTGCTTCCCTGCTGATACATTTGTCACGCCTCAGTGCTTCATCAAACGTTCCAGCGCGAGTGTACCCGGGCAAGCCCGAGACACTTCCGGGAAACCCGGGTGCTTGCAAGGGATGCTGCTAAATGCACCGGTAACGCGCACCCGTTTTAAACATGCATGGACGCTTCGGTACCCATCAACGGTGATGGTGCTGGTTGACTTCGCGGAATAGTATGAAGGGCCCCGGTTTTGGGATAACGGCATGATGGATGCAATGTTAGTGCACTCGTCGTGTCGACTGCTGCTGCTGCCACTTACATTCTGCACGACCCCCTCCCACTTCAACGCTTGCATGATGGTGCTGATGAACAGCGTAACGGCAGGCACGACACTTGAATATTTTTATCCAATTAAACTCAAGAGCACGTGACGTGCCGAGTGGTATGGAGAACATACACTCCTTCGCTAAAGCACCGCAGTCGCTGCGCTTGCCGTACGATCGTAACGAAGGACGTACATCCGCTCTAGAATTTTTTGCGTGTGGCCCTTTTTTTTCTTTTTTGGGCATACATTAACGCTTCGCAACAATTTAACAATTCCACTAAATGTGGCGTATTTTATGCGCTATCGAACCGAACAAACGATCCTTTAGGTATAGACTTTGTTATCGTTTAGCAAATTTGGTGGCAAATTACCACCTTTAAATACTCTAAAATGTATTTTCCATTTATTGGTTGCTGTTTAGTTCGTCAGTGCCCTTCAATTATTGGTTAATGAGTTCCAGTATTTTAGCGTGCTCCATTAATGCTTTTTCGGGATGTTGGGCAGGACCATTAACTCCATTTATTTATCTTCTCTGTTGCAGTAAAATGATTTTCACTGCTTTCATTCATGTTTATTTCTCGACAGAATATTATTAAATGAAGGTTCAACATTAACTTCATTCAACTGTCCCGCACATGACAGGCTATGCCAAGCTTCATTAATTGCTTTTAAACAAACGATTTTTTAATGCGTTGCATAAGAACAATTTACATCCTAGTTAACATAATGAAAGAGAAACATGAAAGGATGAGGTACATCAATCACAGCATTGTTGTTTCTAACAGTGTGGATGATGTAGTTTGCAAACAAACAGGATAAGAGTCCTCTTACTTGAACTAAAGCTAATTAAGCCAGGTAAGAGGAAGAAAGGGACGTTTAGGGAATAGTGACGATCAGGTAGTTCTAAAGTTGAAAACATTCATAACTGCCATTTAATTGCATCCAAAATAAGATTATTATAACCTTAGTTCTAAGATTAGTTTGAGATTTTGAATGTCGTCCAGTAATTACGAATAAGAACTCTAGTAGCGGCGTCGCTCTTCACACAACACAACCGGTCCAAAATCCCATCCGGGCCAATCCCCCGTACGCAGGATTGACTTTTCAGCTACGTGTAAATAATGCCAAAGAAAGCAAGAAATTACTGACCTATTAAAGTTGTAAAACCACTTAATAAATTTCTAAGATTCTTAGCAACTTACAGGTAAATAAAGTAACAAAAAGCTAGAAACGATAGGCCTAGAGCTCTTGAGGTTGTAGTGCCGATGAAGAAGAAGAGACATCAAGCATGCTGAAGATCGTAGCAAAAACAGAAGAAAGGAATGTAGTGAAATTGTAATTGGTGTAACGAAAAGGCCACGAGTTTGTTGTTGGACAAATTTCTTATTTTGATGGAGCAATGAAAAAAACTACCAGCAATATTATTTGTAGTGTCTACAAAACAAAAAAAGTCATAGGAAAAAGGAATAAAAATGTACTTTTTTTGTTTTCACTAATTATACGACTACACGTTAACAGCATTCGCTAATATGGTTGAAGCGCGATACGATATCATTTTTACAAATGCCACGTGGAACGACCAACCGTTCGTCGCACTGTGCTCCCAGTGAAAGGTACGAGCAGATGAGACAAAAGTGTACCTTTGACTGGCACGTCAGGTGAACATATCGCAAACGCCCTTATCCTCGCGCCGTGCCTAATTTCCAGCATAAGAAAAGATTTGTTTGTGCTTCCGCTTACAATGCGGCAAAGTTTCGCCCCTTGTTTTCCTTTTATTCTGCAAAAAACCCCGAACCAGAAAAGACAAACAAACGCTTTCGCCATCGAGTGCGTTGTTTTTATTTCATTAGACGCGATTTATTCATCATATGCGCGCGGATAACAGTGTTTCAGGAAACCGTGCCGCTTCGCACACCGTGCCCACCGTGCGTGGAGCGTCTGTGCATTGGCGGACGAAACATTTGCTGCGCGCGTTGTGTGCGATTTTGCGGAAGATCTTTTCACGTCAGCTCTTACACGTCCCTACATGGTTCCGTTGGTCGTACCGTGGTAAGGAGGGGACAAATTCAAGAGGATTTCCACATAACCAACCAGTCAATTTTATTCATGATATGTAAATTGGGCTTCGTTGGCGCACTGGAGAAGCACACAGCCGAGCAGAGCAGCAAAGCACAACATCGCGTCGGCCCAAGCGCTGGGCAAGTGCGCGTGCATCAACGTGGCTCGCGGGTAAACATTTATTCAATTTGTTCCATTAAACTTCATTTGAGTGAGAAAAGGCGTCATTGCGCACATGTTGAGAAATGGATGCTGAACTCACGGGTGTTAGGCGGAAGATATGTACACAAAAAAACCCTTCCGAACCGTTAACGGAAAGCTGAGCTGAGCTGCCGGCGGTGAATCGATAACGATATTTTGATTGCGAAGGTTAGCTGATGACCTTACTTTAGGAAAAATCTGGTATCAATTTCAATACAGCCGTATCCAAAAATATGGGTTTTACAGTTCTTGTAGTAAGATAATATGGCCAAAATGATAAGACATAAGGTACATTATTCCAACTAAATAAATGGAACAGGATGTACCCAAGACAACTTCCTGCTACACTACACTCAAGTGATTAATAATATTTAACTAAAAATTATTAACTTCGAATGCGAATCAATAATTCGACATACGAATGTCTTCAATGCACCGATAGTTCGATCTGTATTTATAGTGTCCCTCCAGTGAATATCTGTACTGCCCATTTTATCATCATACACACAATTTTTAAAGGTACTACCATACCTTTACACAACTATATTACCAACAAGTTTGTATTGTGAAAGGTTCATGGCTTTATTATTGTCCTGACATTTCCTTCTTTGCTTCAACGTTGTTCACTTGCAATGAATTCCAAACACTTTTCCAAATGCTCGCTGCTTAATACAACACTGCATATGCAACCATGAAACCATACGCTAGCTCGAACATCCCTTGCCTATGAATAATCAAGCACAATTAGCATCGAGTATCGTTTCCCCACTCGACAGCACTTTCGGATTCAATTTTCTACCCTTTTGCACAATGTACCGGTACCGGGTTTAAGCATCGTGCCCGATGCACTTATTGTGCAATGTCCTTTCTTGCAAGAAAGGCGAATAAAGAAAACTGCAAACGGATGGCTTTCTTACAAGAAGGCGTTAGCCTGCCCCAAAACAGAGCAAAAACACCGAAACGCCATCACAGTGCCCACAAATTGATTTGAATATCTAGCAAGGCGTGAAACAGTTGACCAAACATTTGTACGCTACCCACCGGCTAACGATACCACTATCGCCAGAAACGTGGCAAAAGCGGCCAATTTAGAGAAATTGGTTAAGAGCGTGAATGCACACACCGAATGGACAATGGAAATGCAGGAGCGTAATGGCGTGTGCACAACGAATGCAACGGATAAAGCAAAAACCCCACTGGGTAAGCGTACGGAGTAAAATCCAACCATCGGGTTCCACCAGACCCGCATTTCCTATGCGACACAACACCATAGAAAAAGGGCTTCGCGTCGGCAGCAAACGACGAAGTGAAGAAGCGGACTTTTGCTGGCTTCTGAATGCTGGAACTGCTCGAACCCGGAACCGCTAGAAAAGCAACACTGATGCATGTTTTAATTTCACAATTTTCCGCACCGAAAGGCGCCATCACTACGCCGTCGTGGTGTATTGTTTTACAATGCTTGCATATTTTGACTCCGCTTCGGGCGAACATGGGCGAAGGAGGTGCACATTTGCCGCCCTTTGCGAGCCATAAATGGAACACGGCAGCTAAGGTGGAGGACCCACCGCTTAAGATGGTGGTCCAACAATGGGACTAACGCCTGACGACTGCTACTGACAGCGAAAGTGGCCCACAGCACCTCACTGGCGCAAGGCCTACTTTCTTCGCCCGGGCGCTCGTTCGTGCGCGTTTTCTTTTGCCAAGCAAAACTGCATCAAATTACAGTGAAACGCGCCCAGCTGGGGAAAGAACGTAGCATCAGCAGCACCATTCCGACCCGGTACCACCGTTGTACAACAATATTCTCGGTCAAGCGCCGATGGTTGCATATTTGCATAATTTTAAAATAAAATGAATAACAACGCAAGCGTAAAACAGTGAACTCTGCACAGGACATGATGTTGGGCTTTGTTCAGTTTGGGTCTCCGTATCCCGTTTTGGAGTAGAGTTTACTTCTTTGGTTATTGTGATTTCTGAAGGATCTTCCTGTTTTGGAATGCATTCACGGGCGCATGTGATGCAAAGATGTAATTGGAGGAATATACCCTCAGTCAATGATTAATAGACCTTGACATAGTTTTTATAGAATTTTGTGTCAAAAACATAAATGGCAGTTTAAGGTAGTCCTAAAAGTAAAAATTCAAAACCAGAAATTTTTTCCAACGTCAAAGTTATCGATCTGGTTGGTTTCTTATAGTTCCTCTTTTTACATTTATTTAAATGTGTAACATCAAACCAATAATAAAACACGATTAAAAGTTCATTTTAAAAGGATGCGTTAGCAAAGGATTCGTATTACAAGCATGACTGACAGACCTACTGACAGATACCATGTATCTCAGGGACCGTATGCATATATGAAATATGTTCTCAAAATGTCAACATAAAAACCACAAACGACCGAGATCGAGATCAGTACTAGATTGATGTAAAAATTACACCTAAAATATTAAACAACGCAACTGAGATTAAAATAGTAGTAACTGTGGTGCTTTGAACATAGAAAAATACATTTTTGGATACTTGGCATTAATTTCCGACGAGATTTCTACATACATACCGGATGGTATTCACGGCACCAACATGTTCAACGAGTCGGATATTTTCAGAGCATACAGCATCAAAGCACTGAAGCACTTGTGACTTCCATTGCTGAGCATTTGCTAATTACACTACAAATAATTCCATTACTAAACATTACTAGCGAGCGATTGCTGGAACAGCGACACGCAACGATACTTATAACAAGACAAAGCGTAGTATTACTCCCTTCGATGTACCACATTGCATCACAAAATTCCTGATTTCATTCCCACGAACCGTACAGCTCGCTTCCAAACAGAATTCCAAAACGAAAACTTCAAACACACAAATCACACCGAAACGAAATTGGTTCACATGGACGTTAAGCGTAAGCATGGTCGCTAACCAACCTACCCACATATTGTGATGATCAATTTACTCGCACATTCCACACTGCACGGGCTTGCATGAAAAGATAAACATTGCAAGCTAATTCTTTTTACCAAATGAGTGAATCCTAATGGAACCGAATGGGGAGGGAAACGACACGAACATGCTCTATACAACCCGCTAAAGCGTATTATAAATTATATGCTTTGTTTCACAGCCCGTTGCGGGCACGTTCGCGAAACTACATTCAATTGTCACCTGCGTCCTTTTTTATGGCCGTCTGTATGAGCTGCGTGTTATTTTAATTTTTTTTACGCTTACGTACCTCCCATCAACCCATTCCACATATTTCATGTGTTGCAAAAATATTCATGATTGCTCAATAAGACCTCACCTCAGGCTCCATTACCTGCTGGGCTGGTAAATGGATTGAAGCGACTACACACGGCTTAGCACACACACACACAAACACACCTCTAACCGCAAGCTTACGCCGTGAGTACATTTCGTAAATGGAGGCGAATTTCCATCATGACTCGCTGGTATGTATGCTAACGGCCATTAGCTACCAACTAGTCCTCACGGGAACTGCTCGAAAAACATATTTGCACAGGAAACGACCCGTCCCGTACCGGAGGGGAGGGGGTTGGCGGGTTGGTGGTAGCCAAGAGCAGGGACGGTAAGTGTCGCGATGATTGTCGGTGGTAAATTTAATATAAATTGAATTTTATGTCACAACATAGAACTGCAGCGCAGCATCGGTTGTGAAGCAATGGTTTCCTTCCATTTTCCACTAGCCCCTTCGTGCCGTTCGGTTCGGCCGGGCCGATGTTGTGTTGTGAAACAACTGTCACCACCATTACACACACTCACTCACAATCCCTGCTGCAAACGAAGGAATATTGATGGGTCGAAAATCAGAGCTGGCACTTTCCCTACCATCCCATCCCACCGTGCCGCTTGCAGTGGTCTACCAACTGCTGGTACCCCGAGTAAGTGAGCCGGAGAGAGAGAGAGAGAGTGCATCCGGTAGCAACGAAACTGCAGCAACACTGCACAGCTGCATCATTCGATTCAAGCTCCGGTGCGAACGAACGCATATTACCAGTCGGAAAACCTTGTTCGACGAAATTGGGACTGACGATGAAGGTACTCAGCGCCAGCGGAAGCAGAACCGGTGCGTAATGCATTCCCACTGGCAGAACGGATGAGTGGCGCAGAGCGGAATGGTTGTGGCTTTCCACTCGCTACATTCTCCGGGCGAAGGTATTCTCCGGCACAGGGACCAAAGCGTGAACATTATAATAAGGTTAACAACACAACCAATTAGCGTTGGATTTTATTTACGGCGTGTGTTTTATTTGACCACTTCTCCGAGCACCAGCAGCATTCAGCAGCTGGTGGTTCCTATTTGCTTTTTTCTTTTCCTTGTACCACACCCATGCAAGCGGGGCCTTGGGTTTCGGTTTTTTTTTTCTGTGTTGGTTGTCACCCCTAGACCCACATCGCTAGGCGGATTCGTTGCTAAACGAGAGCACACACTTCAACCTGCCTGAAACTGTGATTTTATGCTGCAAATACGGCAACAGCAAAAAAAAAATCTCATTCACACAATCCCACAACCGCACAAAGAGGTACGCCGTTTTTAACATGGCCAGAGCAGCGCGCAAACACCACCATGTGAACACATCCATTGAACCGGAGCGGTGTGCAATTCGCTTGGAATGCGAACCGGAAAGGGAGGCGGAAAAAAAAACAACAAATCCACACATAGATAAAACTGCGTTTGTTTGGGTGTGTTGTAGTGGCAAAGGGTTTCAACCAGCAAACCGCAGCCCTGTCGACGGGACCATTGTATTAACCTGGCGCAAAGGCGTACTTCGCGTGCCCCGTCCATTCTGATTACCCGGTTACCCGCCCAAAATCCTACCTTTAGAAAGGTGAAAATTGTTCCACCTACATCGGAAAACAACGATGGGTGGCAAAGATACCAAGAAATGTAAGCTTTGATTTAGGGAAAGTATGTAAATTCATTTGCATGTTAATTATACTAAAGTTCGCTGGAAAATGAAATATAGTTTGGTTGGAAATACAAACATTTTTGGACTTGGCACAGGCTGTAGAAATTGCTGATACGAATAACACATCAGATTATTAGATAAATGTTTGGTTTATGGGAACTCGAGTTGAAATAATGATATTTGACAAGCTGTTTGTCAATGTTACTCTTCAACGGTAGAGAGTCGACGAGTTTGCGTATCGATAAAGAAGATAATCATACCAATTTATTACCTTTACAAATCAGCATTTCATGCTATATTGAAAAATAATAAACATAATAATCAACATAATCAACAAAATAAACAGACATTGTTATAACTGTAAATTACAAACAGTAGCAGTAGTGGTAGAATAGTAGAATTGAATAAGTAAAAGAGTAGTAGTAGTTATTCTAGAGGTTGTAGTTGTCGTAGTAGAATTTAATTTATATTATTAATAATTGATTTTTTAACTTGTACGTTGTAAATATACATTGTAAAAATTACTAGAATAGTACATTACTCAATTTCATTACTCATATGTTAATGATATTGACATCCACTCAATTTTCCCATTCGACGAAGGTTGTCTTGTGTTGCGATGTCATACAATTGATGTTGTTTGACAAGTTTAGTTTTCGAATCATCCACAGCATTGTTGCAAAACACAAACACCAGTGTTGGCTTAGCGCTAGTTGAGGCAATAGGAATCCATTTGCAAATAGTTCCCCATTCCTCAAACTCTGCTCCCCCGAACTGTAGCTTCCATGAAACGAAAACGTTCGCCTTTGAAGCAACCCAGCTGGCTGGTCATCCGCAAAATTGCCATGGACATTTCGGTCGGCCGGAATCCATTTTCAAACTGCTGGCCTGTTCCGTTGTTTGCCTTTTTTTGTGCGGGTTGTGCGTGTGTTGTTTCCCAATGCATCCCTACTCCATTACGGGTACCATTTTTGCGCACCAATTCGCTCATCCTAATTATATGCGGGGATTAGCAAGAATTATATGATTATACCTGGGGTTGTTTTTTTTTTCGGTGGGTCGATTTCGCATGATCCGGGTGTTTGTGGTGAGTAAGCCGTGACGTACGTACGAAACGCACCGAACATTGAAATCTGCGCGTAAAAGCGTTAATTTTAAGCGGGTTTCCAATAAAGGAAGTGCATGTTCGCGTGTGACAGCTTACAGCGGTGTTTCGGGTGGGTGGGTGGCCCCTCGGCGCTGAGCGAGGCAGGATTTGGCGGAGAGGTGTTGGGAGGCACATCCAAAAACCACGCAAAAACCCGCGCCTGATGGGTTGGTGATAATGAACTTCGGTGCTAACGCCATTGCTGCTGCTTACAGATGCACACTGCGTGGTGTTCATTTTTTGTACACTATGCGGTGTAAAACACCGGCGATGATTATCTGCGATTTGTGAAGTGAACAACGGTTGCACTAGTTTATCACGGGTGATGCATTGTGGTTTGGGCATTGTTTAGTTTTCGTTGGTTGTGTTTGTGGATTGTCAAATAATGTACTGTACACTTTCATTTCCTTTTTAATACAATGCGTGCATATGCCCTCATTTCTGTAGCTGTCATCGATCGGAATAGTAGGATACATTGCCTAATTAACCTTCTAAATGGATTTAATTCCTTTACTAATTTTGTTCGGTCAGTTACAGCTTTGCCTCCGAATAAACAAATCTAAAAGGGTTTGATACGTTTTGAATTGCATGCAATTCTAAAAGAATCCCTTCTACCTTATGCCAAATCCACGTTAGCCTATCGTCCATACTTCTATTTCCAGTGACAACGTTTCCAGCCAATGGTAAAAGATTATAGTCATCGCATGACATACATGACTTTCTGACCCGAGCTGTCGTCAGCATCATCGTCACTGTTACCTCATGCGCATCAAATGCCAACAGTCTGGCACTGTGTTTGTGTGCCGTCAAAATTAGGACGGCCTTTCGGCCGCATTCCACGCGGCCCTGCAACGCATTCCAACCCCATTATCGGTAGCATATGCCCGATAACCTTCCCCAGCCTGAACAGTTGGTACAAAGCTCAACCCGCTCCCACATCCGCCACAGCACAGTCCACACGGGGACCTGGGTCTTAAACGGGAAGATTTAAAGGAATTATTTCAACCGACCCCCGACTCGATGTCCCGGAGGCCACAGCTACTAAACATGTGACCGTGAGCAACACACATCCCAAGGTCTGCCCTCGTGAGGATCCAGATTAGTGCAGTTGAGTGCGCATCCTAGAGCGTTCACAGTGCACGAAGTACAAAAAAAAAAACCAACAAGCCACCATCGGACACGGACCGAATCGCACACTACCGTCCCAAACGACCCACCGATGATGGTACATAAATTCATCTTTATCGAGCCTTTGTGCACCGCACCGCCATTGATTGGCAAAAGGCCGCTGCCTAACGCCGACGCACCAGCGACGTGCGAAAGGCGCGCTTCTACCTGCAAACGCATAAATATTTAGCGCACCAAATCCATAAATAATTTATGGCGTCTGAGAGCAATTTTCGTTGATGCTCCCCAGTGTCCGGTGGGTGCTTGGATGCCTGATTTCGCCTGACCCGTTTTGTATTTTGCACCGTGACCTGGCGACGGTGAGCTCCGAACACTCACCGGATCGGTACGGAATGGATAGACATTGATGCGGCGAAAGCTAATCGTCCGACTCAGCCATGGGGCAACAAGGCAAATCTCATTCGCTTCGCACTAGCACGTAGCAGCGATAAACGGTCAGTGTCCGATGGATAGTACGAAGAAATTTGCTCCCTCTCTATGATACTATCATCGATATTGCGTAGGTATATAGAATAATTGGTGAAATATTATCTAACGCAATTTTGGAACAGGACAACTCTTGTGCTCTCTTGTCCGATGTTTCCAGATATTATTTTATAACTTTTATTTTATTTACTATTAGTACAGCCGGTGGCAAGTTGGCCATAGTTTTTTTTTATTATTAAAGGCAATATAAACTATTTTCCAAAGTCTTTAGACCAACCTGTATCTTGTTAGTCTCTCGGGTAAGAGTTTCGAGAAAGTGAGAATGATTGTAAGCGTCATTTCTTAGTGAGTTACACAAAAGTAAATAATTCTTACTAAGAATTAAGAATAATAAAAAACAAACGATCGGAACATAAAATAAACACGAAAAATTAAACGCTTCACGTATTCGATCGTTTGACGTCTATCTACACCGTACGATACCTTGCGTCGATTTCAAGCCAAACCATTGAAGGTTAGAATTTAAAAAAGTATGATATTTCGTAAACCAGGAGCTAATGCAGTTTAAGAGTACTTCTACGAGAAGAGCTTCTTTTCGAAATAGATTTAACCACAACGAGAATACATCTCTTCAGTAAACCACCCTGTTTTTGATCGCCAGGCACACTGCACAGGACCGATGTACGCTGCTTTGAAAAGTTAAAATTAACCCAACAGCCAAACTTTCTCTTTCTCTCATTGAATTTGAACACTTTGCTGTTGCTGAAGTAATCTGCACCCATTGTCGCATTGCCGCACAACACCGGCTAATACACCCTACCATAAACTTACTAAAAGCTCTTATCGCAAATAACCAATAAATCATTGGAATGTTGTGTGTATCCGCTTGGTAACGACGACTGCACGGTGACACCAATTGGCCAGCAGAAAAGTTTCGGCCCGTTTTTCTACCACCCCCAGTCCAGATTATTCCAGCTATTCCAATGACTAAGCTAACTGGAAGAAACCTTGGGAACCTAGCCGAGCTGATGACTCTACACACTTCATCATATATTGCGTCGACGGCATTTTTAGCTATGTGTGATGGGGCCCTGCAGAAATCCGATCGCTACCTGCGTCTGAAGCAAACCTGAACAACCTTACACCAAGTCCCGTAGCTTGAAGGAGTCCTTCGGGTCATCTCACGTTTGTTACCACTCCCTGCCAGTAGTCATTGCTGCCACAAGGCTAGGTTTTTTTTACAATTACCTTCCAATTCCTGCCCAGTTCATGCAAGTACACCGGTGCACACTCGGCAAATGGAAAAGTGCCAAAGGATAACACACAAAAATATCCGTCGTCCGATGACTTTCGACCAGTGGCACCGGATTTAGACTCCGGTATTTTCGCAAGCCCCTCATGCGAACTATTTTTCATTCCAGGCCAGTGGGCATTAGGGAACCTCCGGCTACCTAACCGGCACTGCCAAACTATACTACTGTCTGTTGTGCTGTATGTGAACTACCAGTACCATAAGATAAGCTCTATATCATTGCAAACCGACCAGGTGTGAATGTGTGTGTGTGTGTATGTTTTCGGCTTTCGATCGACTGTTTGAAATACAAAATAAACACCAAATCCATTCGGAACCATGCGTCTTAGTACCACCATCGAGCAACAAAAGGGAACGAAAGGTTGCTCGCACTCAACCCTGTTTTGTAGGGAGGCTAAAAATATCATATCACTAAAAGGAAAGTCCTGCGGACTCCGCCTATCTGACCATTCCCATTCATCTTAATCCTTGGGAAATTAAAACTTACTGTATGAAGTAACCATATCCGATACGACTGGATTTACTGCCAACGAAGCGGGGAGAGCAACATTTTCGTACAGTCGAGGTGAGATGTTAAGGACCCTTGTCATATTAAAAATTTGAAAAACGATTCGGGCTTTATTAATAAAGTCCTTAAGGACTGCCCTTGCGTAGAGTTTATTGAACGATAAGCCGAAAATGATTCACTTTCAATGATTTTTTTTCCCATTCGTCCATTCTTTCCATTCTTTTCTTCGTACATACAAATTGTTTCTTAAATCTGTATTCACATTTTGGGTTGGAATTTGGGTAAATACAATAATTCTTTCTTGGTGTGGATTGTTTCAAACGATAAAATAATACTGCAAATTTATTCCCAACCAATCGTCTCTCACCAAAAGCTGATGTTCCTGAACGACACAAACCAGAAACGATACAGATTACATCAGAATGCTTTTGTGGTTTGCACAAGTTTTATTACCTTTAAGCACAATCGCCAACAAATTATGGCATTCATCTTCTTTGTTCTAACGTTGCACGGAACAATTCCTGCCAGAATGAGCTACTTACCTGCGAATAAATCCCACTAATACCATTTCAAGATAACACAAATGAAACAAAATGTATCCGCCAGCGAAAACACAAATCTTGTTTCGAATGACCTCCATAATCGTACTTCCGACCAGGGTGATCCACTTCAACCACAATCCAATTTACCACCATCCCCACCAGCTCCAATACAGCGCGACCCGGTCGAGCTTTCGTGATGATTTTCGCGGAAAACTGTCGCAAGAAAGAGTCATTGTTGGGGCTGTGGCCGTGTTCTGTACTGATGTCACTTTAGTCTTCAATGTCACCATTTTTTTCCCCGTCTTTCCTGATTTTATTTTTCCTATGAAAGTATATATTTCTTTTACTGATTTTTGTTTGCTTTTATCACACTATTGCGATTCTTGTGCCGGACATGTATCCGCCCATTGGCGTCTCGGGGAGTGCAAAAATATACCCGGAACGTTCCGACACGTTTCTTCACTCCTCGTCTTCCTGATAAGCCTGTGGTGGCTTATCCTTTCGGGCTTAAATCGGAGCACGGCGAATCAAATCGCAGGCAAACAAAATTTAATCTTTTTTCCTGCCTCGCAACGCCAGTGTTGGAAACAAAATCCAAGACTCTTCAATGACTGAGAGAAAGAGAACAAAAAATAAGGGAAGAATCGTTACGCTATTGTGCTATTTATGTCGCCTGGAACTCTATGCTACGGGACACGAACAAAAAATCTTCCCCGGTCATAAGGCTGGATCACGAGGAATAGTGGTCGGTGTTCTGGCAATGATCAACTGTATAATCGTCCCAACTGCACCGAGCGAATCGAAGCAAAAACCCACTCGGCAAACCAAATTATGAAGGAAGGGAACATTCGTAATGTAGCAAAAAGGGAAAAGAATCGTGACTATCTTGGGATTTGATTCGTTTTTTTTTTTTGTTCGCCTCCTCCTTCTCCATCTTGAGCACTCTGCAGTGTTAAGCCTCTGATGCTTTGCAGGACACGGTGGAGCGGGAGCTTTTTTGTGGCGATGACATCGTGGATTACATTGTGTGTTCATCATGCTCACCCGCTCGGGTTACTAACAAAATACAATCGGTGACCGCGTCCCAACCGATTCCCTGTTTGGCTCTGCTTCAAATGTCAAGTCCGCGGTTAGGGAACAGCACTGCCCCCATACTCGGGGGGTCGCTCTGTCAACATTGTCGGCGTCTCTTATTGTGCCGCTTTTAGATGGTATTTCACCCGACTATCAAGATCTTGTCGACCACCACAGAAACGATCTACGCTGTTTCGTGCTATTTCTATGTTTATTGCACAGTTTAATGTTTCAGTTATTGTTATAGATATGACCTGATTATGATGGTTTGAATTGCTCGCGAGCAGTGGGCTTCCGGAAGTTGAAACTTTACTCAGCACCCAGATGCTTGAAAGAAGCAAGCCGAGAGTGGGGTTTCATTGCCTGAATGAAGGATTGCCTTCCGGTAGACAAACAGTTCTTAACTCCAGTTATGATGCTGCTTTTGGCCGATATATCTTTACGTCGCACATAAAGCCCCAAGCAAGTGTCAATAAATACTGAAACTAAGAAACAAATTTAGCACTTAAAGTTACACAATAAAGATGCTCAAAAAGTAATTTTGTAAAATTAAGCATATTTCTGTGTAAAATTTTGTGAAGTATAAAGCAAATCAGCTTGGGCTCTCGGTGGTAGAAAGCTCAGCGCAATAAATTAGCTAGATAGGTACACAAAAGCGGTACGGCAAGCGCTAAACAATTCATGAATCAATTTGTCTATGAAAACAAGTAATAAATTTCCCATTTGTATGTTCGACGTCCACTTCTTGAATGAACAAATGCACAAATGCGAATCGTTTCCTCCAATAACATAGACATCATTTTGTCGAACAATCTGCTCAGTGCGAGGCTTAACGATAACTTTACCGTAGATGGTTCAAAACACTGCACGGAAAGGCTAAGAAAACGTTCAAACTCCTCACAACGTTTCCAAACGGTTAGTTATCTGCAGCACACCAAACCAGCCGACAAAACAGCTGGTAGAATCGTGCAAAGGCAGAGGTGATTTCCATTAGCAAAAGCTGGAAAAACTTCCACCCGGCCGAGAGCAAGCGAGGGTGATATAACTTCTCAAGAATTACGGTTCATCGAATTGGCCGATCGGCTACAGGACGTCTTGCCCGACCGGGCCAAACTGTTAAAGTAATCCGCCCGCTTTGCAAGGTGCTTGGTTTTGCTCTCGAACTTAGACCTAATCTTGTGTTTTGCCGATTGGAAGCGATGGCTCATGGGTAACGGGGTGGAAAATCATGTTTGAAGAATGGGACAAGGTGGTGGTGAGAGAAAAAGTTCCCCATTATCCCTGTCCTTCCTGCGAGCAAACGGTACCCAGAGACATGTGCACTCAGATAAAATGATTTTCTTGGCGAATATCTAAATCCGTTGGGTATTCTATCTGAGCTCTTTTTCCCGCTTCCCGTCGTATCCTGTGCTATGCATCGATGACCGTGTGCCATGTCCGGCAGGGTGGACATATGCTTCATAGTCGGCCATCGGTACGGCAACCTGGCGACAGTTGTTTCATGCTTTGATGTGATAAATGTGACTTTACAGATTCCTGCCCGTGTCAGTCCTGAAGGATTGACCGGGAACAGGAACATCATCTACGGGACTAGCAGGCTAGCCAAGGTTGTCCGGAACGCTTCGGTTGCTTTTCATAACGGTAAGAAGTTCAGACGGATGCTCGCCCAAGACGATGCTCGCTCGTACAGACTCGCTTAAGAAAGACATGTTAAGAAGCTAGCACTTTGATCGACAATGGAGTAAAAATTGATGAACATCCACTACTTTCAAGCATGTCCTTCGGTAGTTCGTGCGTCAAGAACCTATTGGAACTATCTACCTTTACCTTGATCAACCGACATGAAGTGCAACGATTGTCTCTGATGCTTTTCCATGGAAGAAAAGGAAAAACGATGACTCGTTTTCTTCCTTTGATATGGTAACATAACAGGGTTGTGATATTCTAGGTTTTTTTTTTCTTACCTTCTTAAGAAAAAAATTCTTAACTGTGAAAGTTGATTCATTGTTGGAGGAACCAGTGTCTCACACCAAGCGCCCTTCGGAACAACTGCCTATTGTAACCTCAAATACGAGAGCCGTTCCTTGTACTACTACCAGATATAGCACTCATTCTTACAAGCTCCCGTAAAAGAAAGAACGTTTCCACGTTCGCTACCCATGTAATGGCAGGTGGTTCGATCGTTGGTGGCGTTTCGTGCTGTTCGTGCTAGAGCTAGCGCGCTACCCGTGGCAACGTGCTACCGTGGTCCCAACGAAATGGATCCCGGTGGAGATTTTAACATATATGCTTTTCAACACCCGTCGGCTATATTTTTCCATCCAAAACCCACATCCGACAACTTGCGACAAGATACAGCCTAAAAAGGAAGCACACGAGCAAAACATTTACATCACACACATATGATGACCCAAGCAGAAGATCAGGTGATGGTGCGCTTTCTTCCAAGAACGCCGGTAACCCTTTCTGCTTCATTCATTTCACTGCTAATAAGAACGACACCACGGCAAAAACATGGCCCATGAATTTTCCACCTCCCGTCCGGTGTGCGCTCCTGATGTAGATGGAACAATCTTCATCTCGATCTGAAAATCTGTACCTCTTCGGCATCAAGCGCGCCCACTGACCAGCTTTATAGATCCGCCAATATAGGCATGGTCAACGAGCAACAACAAACAAGACATCTCATGCATGAATGGAAAAGTTTTCGCTTTAACTTTGTGATGCCACCATAACAGGGGCCCCAGATTATGTTGCTTTCCCCCGGAAGGGGATGATGGCACCGGTGCCATTGAATTTGATGTCGTTGGTTCGGCAGAAGGCAAGCAAAAAATCCCCCTTAGGCACGTGGTCGAAACTTTATACGCTTTTAGTATATTTTATCTTTCGAAACGTCGCAACAGTGAAACTTGACGCTTGGGGAAACCGTCGTTGCATGGCAAAACTTTAACGTGGGGTACACGTGTGCCGCCCCACAGAATGATTTTGAAGACCCGTAAGAATAAGAAATGAAAACTTATTGAAACTTTGCGTCCAATTATGAACGCACATTTTTTGCAACATATTTTAACCCATCCCGAGCTAATACATTCAACGTTCCGTCACCATTACCATTTGGGCATGGGAGAAGACGATAATGGGAGAAGCTCATTCTACAACTCATTATGCAAAAAAAAAAACAAATCACCATCTAAAGGACAAATTTTACACATCCCCCATGCAAACCGGTGCTTTGCCGTCGTGCAGTGTACCGATTTCAGAAACCCCAAATCGGTAAATTAGTCCAAGCAATAGAGAATCTGGGCAAAGAGAGACTGAGCAAAAAATCTGGACCCTGGAACAGTAAGTTTGCAAAGGCTCGGAGCAAGCATGTGAAGAAAATGTATTCATAAAATATGTTCCGATATTGCTACTACATTCACCTAGTGTGACATTTCCTGTCCGACCGGAGCCCGTAGTGCTCATGCAACGAGCCCAAAAACAGGACGACGACCAACGGACGAAGAACGTGATCTTTTTTATGCCTCTTACAAAAAATCTACTCATGCCTCGAGGTTTTGCAATGGCCTCGTTTTTACTTCCTACGTACAGAGCTTTACAGCTACATGAAGCTGTTCTCTCCTTCGGTGCAGCGCAAAGGAAGTAAAAAAAAAACCCGTTCGAGGCTTATATCTTCACCCATCTTTCAGCGAGCAACCGTCGAGAAACCGTCGGTTTCGACCATCCGAAGAGTGACCGGCTTACACTCATGTGCGATGACTAGAATTCTTTCACGAATACTTCAATGGATCAGTTATAACGAACAAAAAATAGAACGAGGTCCCAGGGCACCGTACGATCGGGAGGTCGGCTACATTGGCAAATTTGTCTAAGATGTATGATAATCAATTTTTCAATGCCTAACAATCAAAGCGCAACTGGGTGGACAGCAGCAAAAAAAAAGCACGAGTTGGGTAAACCGTTGATTCACGGCTCTCTCTCTCAAACGAAGACCATTGTTTACCCTTATCAATGTATCCTTTTATCTCCTGCGTTGTATTAGGTGCTTGATGCTGGAATTCACATCCTTTTTTTTGTTGTTAGCTCAACCGTCCTCTGCTGGCTGGGACATTGTATCAGCACAACGAGCTATCTTCTTGCGGTTTGTGGGTAATGGATTCAATTATGTGGAAACCTGTTTGCACAAACAGTTTGCGAGGCTGCACCTTTTTAGCGCTGGTGTGATTATTCATCCCAGCAAAGGGGAAAATTGGTCAGAGCTAATGGACTTTTGTGGGACAGAAGAAAAAAAACGTTTGCTGGATAATTGACCATCCCTCCTGTAACTCCCAGTGCGAATTGCTGTCTCCATAGTGGAATACTGCAGATTTTTCCATAATCAGAAAGAAAATTAAACATTTTACGAACGCATTCGCATCCACATATGCTCGCAGTATCAACAAAACCGGGATCTTTCACTAAACCGCTAGTCCCAACTTTTGGCAGAAAGAAAACCAGTCAAACAATACCGTTGTTGACTTGCCAAACGAAAATGTTATGCCTATCAAGACACCAACTCCTTCATCCAAGAACATGAAAAAAAAACTGGATGAAAAAGAAAATAATGTTCATACCATTTGTCATCATCTCAACAATCTCGACAAAGTGAAGGCGGTGGTGTGCAGTTTTTCATGGCTGTTATAAACATAAGTTTACGCCAACCAAAAGTCTACGAGCAGTTAAAGAAAAACGACACTGTAGCCAACTGTATGACAAGCAGTCAATGCGTGACTCGCAAAATGGGGAACCAAAAATTACACATCCCACTCTGTCCCTTGTCTGGGCTGCGCTCACAAAACCCCGCCCTGGATGTTGCCTTGCAAATTGCACCCATTGCAGGGCGCAGTAAAAACTCATATCATTGAGTTGCTGCAGCATGACTGTTCCTGTCTGTCTGTTTAAGTTCGCTTGTTTTTTTTTTGCTTTCATTGTCATTCCGTCAAAATGAATAAACACAAGCGCGAAAGTTTCATGTCAAGGGGTTTTGAGGATGCAAACCCAGTAGACCCCCGGTTGATTGTTTGTTTTTGGCCCAACCCGACAAATTTACAAATCCAACCGACCGAGAATTTTAAACATCCAAAACCCGCCTCGAAATGCTACCGATCGAGTGCTAAATTGTACCATTCCTGCCAGTTTGGTATCCCTGTGGTAAAAGCGATGATCCAGCAGAAACGCAGCGCAGTCGGTGAAACATTGTCGACAAACTTTGCACTACGTAAGACAATCTGCAGTCGGGCAATTTAACTGACAACGGAACGCCAACTGCACTACCAACAACGTGCTCCCGTGCTGCCGGAGAAAGCAAAGTTTAAACAAAAGCTGGTAAGTCATGGTTTTTTATGGGTTTTCGAAAAATAAAAACCGTTGTAAAACCATCCAACAATCCTTTCTTTCCATTCGGCTTGTCTTCCTGCGTCAGGGAAACAAGCGGCTCGGGTGGAAACGGCATAACTTTTATCTTCTCGTTGAATCACCCATGATGGGTGCAAAGAAATTAACATGAATAATTTACGTTCGTTGCAAAACGACATGTTGGTGGTAAGTTCGTTCGTTTGCTGTGTGTGATTATCTTATACGAAAATTTATCTATAGTGCTCAGTATTTATCTATGGAGTGAACTTAACTGAACCAGAATACTACTTACATACTTACTTATGCGCCGCAACAACTGCTTGGCGGTCTTGGCCCGTCGCAGAAATCCTATAAACCGGCCTCATTAAACGGACTTTCTGGCGGAAGCAACAACGCCATCATTCCATCTCAATAAGGGATTAGTTTGTCTCCTCTGTCGTAAGTGTGGACAACCTAAAAAGGTATTACGGGCTGGGACGTCAGTCGAGTCTAAGTCATTATACAATACAGAGTTCATAATATAGACCACAGAGATACTCATGATAGCGGCTCCAATATTATACTTCCATACTTTTGGCATCAATAATCCTTCAGAGCATTTCCCTCTCAAACGCGCCTACGAGAGGTTCGTCAGTGTTGGATAAAGTCCATATCTCAGAGGCGTAAGTGAGTACAGGAACTATATAAGTTCTATATAAGCCCAACCTCGTTCACCGGAACAGATGTTTTGAGTAGAGTAGTTTCCCCAGACTGTAGAAAAACTGGTGAGCAACCAGTGTCCTGGAATATATCTCAATAGAAATGTTGCTGCCGGTGCTGACCTTTGACACAAAATCGGTGAAAATTTGGACAACTTCGAAGGTACGATCACTTCTCCGTTTATCCCTACCTAAAATATGGTTTGCTAGCAGGGCCCCTGATGGTGTCACCATCAATTTGGTTTTTGGCCTGGTTAACCTCTAAACAGAGAGCTTTCGCCGTCTGCTCAATCCTTTGAAAAGTATTCACTACATAGGAGATCAGCAAACCAATCCAGTGATACAAGTGATACCAATGCCTTAAGAAAATTGGACACAAACTATTACACTACGAGTTTTTGACTAATCGCCAATCATTTCAGTAATGAAGCTTTAAGCCACTAGCATTAGCTTAGCTCTCGGTTTGGTCAGGCTGGATGGTGCAGACGCATCGATGCGCCTAGACTGAATGAGCTTTTTTCACCAATATCATCAGCTCTTCTTTTTTAACGTCATTCTACTTTCATAAGTTATTTATTATAGAAGACACTCGTTACTAAACACGTTATAAAAATCATTCCGTCAAAATACAGGTGCGGGTCGCACTGTGCCCACAAATGAATCTGTAATCACGTTACAATGTCAAAATCAGAACACCGTTGTTGTATTGAATAGTACACCTTAATCAACAGAAACTTCACCCCATCGTTCCAACGCAAGGGTCGAAGGATCTTAATCATCAATGCATCATTCACACCGCCCCACTCATGCTACCCAAACGCTGTAATATATGCAAAATTTGGCTTATAAATTTTACAGCACATCGATCAGAGTAAATTAAAATGCGTCCAATAGTAGCGAGCGAGATTTGCGGGGGTGCGTGTGTGAGCAGGAACATACTTGAACCATGCGTGCAAGATGCCAACTCATAATTAAAAGCACCGGTTCAGAAGAATGAAGAGGGTACTATGGGGCTCTGAACTGTGTTCTGCTTCTCCATTACAGGACTTTAGGAGAAAGAACACCCGGACGGGGATGGGATGGGTAGTACACAGCGGCAGTACCACAGACAGCGCTTCGATCAAGGACCTTGTAACGTATCGTATCGCAAAACGGATCGAGGCCCAGTTACGACCGGAGCTGGAAATTATTAATGTTTGCACTATCTGATGAAACCACCCACCAAAGTTTGATTAATTCGGTAATAAAGATAAATAATTTATAACTGCCAACCCTAGCTGGTAGTATGTCTTGCCGAAACCTGGTGCGTGCGGCACAGGTGGCGACCCATGTACTCGCTCGCCCATATGTTTGCAGACAAATGCCCGTACTGTGTGTAAGCACTTTGATTCGATTATCGTTTGCAACATACGGTGTTTGTCTATGCTATTCGGGAAGCAAACCTGGTTGCTTGACGACTCCTCCGTGTGAACAAGCCTGGTGGACTATACGAAGTGACACGGGAACATCATCATTACACATCGAACTGGCTGTTTTCCTATGAAGTTATCAAAGCACCCCAATCTTACACCCAGTGTGCCCATAATCGATAAACTATATGCATCCGATTAAACCACCAATGTATGTAGGAACATGCATTTATGAACTCTGCACAATACGGGGGAGGGGTTAAATTAAATAAAAATTATTGACTAACTAACATGTTACGTGATTATTATTCAGGCAAGGTCTAATTTCAACAGAATATTTAGCTATTCAAAGCCAAACCATTTGGGCGAATCTATAAACAGGTCACATATTGCCAGCCGATTGGAACTATCCTTGTAACTGATACTATGACTGTAAAGCTAATGAATAAATTAAACCTCAATGTACTATACGGATGCTATGTTTTAACACTGTATTATGTTAGACTAGGCACCGACCACAATCGCATGGTGCGCTGCATTATCCCGCCACTGCTCTGTCGAGCAATCCCCTTGAGACACAGTTTATAATTAAATAGATAATAACATAAGCGTACATAATCTCATGCAAATGTGCGTGGTTTTCGGGCCTTCGCTGCCGAAACTCACCGGCCACATTCGGTTGTATCCATCCAAGCACCAAGTCAAGGTTAAACAAGAGCCACGAAATTGGAAAGCAAAACGGAAGCAGTGCCGAAGGGTAAATTGAATGTTTTCACTTCGTGCACTCAGCTAAAGCAACAGACCGAAGCATAGGTCTACACCAGCCTGGTCACCTCCGGACATTCCCCTTTACACGCGCCACACATACCATGCTCCATGATAAGATCACTGAATCCCACCTCGGTTGCTTACCGCTACCGACGCAAACATGACTCTCACCGGCATTGATTAAATCCGTCGAAATGCCGTTCATCCCCAGCTGAATCCTGTGCCGCTTCAAACGCTAAAGATCCCCGCAAGCTGATTATCAGCGGAGAGTTATTGGTAACTCTCCCGGTTTTCCCATTTACCCCCATTTCTCTGTGTGTTCCGAGCTGGTGGCCCACACTACAACAAACAGCCCATCTGCCATCTGGGGAAGCTTTTCACCGGTTGTACACTGACTAAACGATCGAAAACTAATTGGAGAATTTAATATCATTCATTAACATTCAGCGGCTCCCGGTTTGCGAGCATACATACACACACACATACACACGCTCCCCGACGCGACGTAAGGGAAAGGATGGGGAAGTTTGTTTTTGTTTGTGTACCGCTATGAGTATGTTTGCGGCGGGCTGATTGTTTCAGCACACTTTGTTTAATCCATCGTGCATTGTGCCATCCTGCCCTGCCATGGGATCACACTTCATTTCGAACGGGTTGCACACTGCGTTATGATGGAAAGGTTGGACCAAAAAACAGTGAAAGTGAAAATGAAAATACATGTATGATATTTCTAGCTGTGTTGGGTTGATATAAATTTATAGCTCTCTATAGAAGTAGCTCCAGCATAACGTTATGACGGCTTGCAAACTCTTTGCATATTTAGTAGTGCAAAATTTAATAACTTTTATACTTGAAACATAATAATCATTGTAGATGCAAAAAGAATAGCTTTTCAATTATATCAACTAATAATCGTAAATTAATTGTACTTATAGTACTTTTTAATAGGTCTTTTCGAGAACCTCATGGTATTTAATAGTCCTTAACCCTTAATTATTCATTATACTTTCTCAAACAGCTTGTTCCTACGAGGGAGGATCACGCTTTTAGAAGAGTCCACAGGTCTACAAAAACTAGTCTGCATTCACAATCAACTTCATCTTCTGAAGGTCACTATAACGGGTTATTCGCATTTAACTTGAGTTGCCCGCACCTTCAGACGCTTTCTTTCCGAAAAAAATATCCCACGGCTGGAGGTGTTCGCAGCTCACCATAATGTAATATGTATTCTTAGATGGTCCATTTCGATGAGAGTTGAAGCTGTAATCACACGCAGTTTCTTCCGTTGCAAGAGCATTCTCTAGAACAGCGATATAGAAATCTTATTGCATGTGTTTGTTTTAAAAATCTTTCTTGCTTTCCGCTCCTTTTTCATAAGATCATATGATCTGGATCCTGTTTCATTCACACCGGAAGTTTTCGCTTTTTTTGCATGAACCCGGATTAAAAAACCTCGCATCTATTTCGTAAACCTCATGTTTGACATGTCTTATCTCAAGCATGCATACGAAGAACTCTCACCTATCGTATAAACCGCGAATTCTCCAACGACTTCTTCCAGTCTAAGATAACATTTAGTACAAGTTTTTTTTTTAGGTTGACTGTTGCATCGATAAGTCATAGCCCTTAATCATGTAACTTACTACGGCATACAATTGGAAATGACATTTTAAATTAAACGAAGTATAAAATCCGTGTGCTTTGGAATTATTTATCTTAACATAATGTAAAAAGCAGCTTCGCGAGTCGCTAAGGAAACATAACAAAAGCATCACGTACATCCAAGCAACCGTTTCGACACACGATGTTGTCGCATGTAAAAATATACTTCGTTTTTTCCCGTAAGACTGCTTTTCGGATTAGCTTTCATTGCCTAGAGCAAGTAAAAAAGCTCCATACAGTACAATGCATCTCTGCATCCTTTCACATCCTGACAACATAAAATGTTGCATGCAGCTTTGCCTTGCCTAGCCTCACCATTAACTTCTTGGCATAAGTAATCACGAAAAACTGTACGAATGTTTTGTATCATTCCTAGCGAAAACATCGCAACAAATCCTAATTTTAATGCATTAATCATCCACCCATTCCCGGTGGGAAAACCGCAACAAACGCTAACTCCCCAACAGACACAATTTACTCCATTCTCAGGAACATTACTTCACCAGGTCTTCTATCCCGTATCTCTGCAGGGGCTCATCCACATCATCATGTAGTTGTTTTGTTTCTGTTTTAACACACACACTCTCTCTCTCTCTCTCTTTCACTATCTGGCTCTCTCTTTCTCTCTGAAATACTTGCAGCCTTCTTTCGCTTGTGACTACATGTGGCAAGTTTCTGTTCGCCTCGGTAATGTTTTCCCTGATTATCTTTGACACTTTTTAATTTCTTTACCCAACTAGTAACACGTTAGCGCAACCGAGAAATTAGCAGCGAGTAACAGGGTGCGGAAAAACCGAAACAAAACGCGCGTTGTTTCAAATTAGATCCCATGTTTCCTTAATCAACCCGTGCGCTCTAGATCAGGTTTGGACCGATCCGCCCGAACCACCATCAGGCCTGCCCACCCATTAGGTAACAAGACATTGCTGGCTAAATACCGTCACTGTCGCGGGCACAGCATAAGGCAAGCGATGAGAAAGGGCGAAGAAAGGATAGAAAGGATGTAAAATACTTGTTCGAGTCGCTGGCGCTGCCGTGGGCAAATGGTAAGACAAATTTTGCAGATTAACAGCAGACCCTGGTTCACGTTCCGCTGCACACCCGGAGTGGCCTCGATGGAGTTAAACTTTTACTTAATCACACCCATATCTAAACTACACTTCGGCCAACACCCTCTAAACACATCCTCTGCTACAGTACAGCTGGATGGCAGAGGATTTAGAATGCAGGTGGTGGCTAAAGGTGTGCAGCGTCTTTGAAAGCATACGAAGAACAAGTTGCGTCGCTAAACCCTACTCCCATGGCCAATAAATCATCCAATAAGCTTAGGCCTTAGAGTCCACCATGCGGTCGCACGCTGACTGTGTATGTGTTTCTGAACTTTCACAAACTCCCTCGGTAACACTTCACATCGAATGAGTTCCATTTCGACCACTGGCCACTGGCAAACGGTCACATTCAAACATGCAGGCTGCTGGTTGCCCACCAAAACCCTTCAGGATAGCGAATTCATCCCATCCGAAACATACTGCCCGTGTGACGAATTCCGGACATCAGGATCCAATCGAAAGTTTTGACCGAGAAGTGTCGATAAGAAACCGTAAATCCCGGAACCGACCCGACCCGTGCTCCACCACCCAGTGCTCCAGGCTCCGGGTTTGGACAATCTTTTATTCATGAAAAAAGGATAACTATATAAAACTGAACAATCGAAGGTTGGAAATGAATAAATCTGAATACTAATGAACGCAAGTCCCGTCCGGAGGTCGGAGGCATCACCACCGACCACCACGACGGACTCAAATGAGAATGACGACGCACTCTCTCCCTCTCTCTCTCTCTCTCGCTCCCTCTTGCACGTACCCGAAACCCTTGAACGGTCATGGATGGCTGTTGCGGGGCTGGAAATTGGAATAAGTTGTGTAAGATCGATGTTCCATTGAATTATTTATAAATGGTGTTAAACTGATGATGATGAAATTCGGCAACTTTTCTACACGTTTCGCATACGCTCGTTGCGTTGCGCTGGGACGCACTCGTTTCTTGCACCGGAATGAACAACCGAAACCATGCTAGAAACTTAATCGATTTGTGTTGCCTAATTGGAAACGAATAACTTGGGCTTGCGGGGATGGCCGTTTTTTCTTCGCTGGACGCTGAACGATGCTTTGCAGTTCTCTAGTATGCTTGACAGATAGATAATGCTGCGATAGCATTTTGAGCAGCATGCTCATAATGAATGTCTCATTTGAGGTGAGGCATGGTTTTTGTTGTGGTTTGCTCGAACATGAACATAACTGATCAAGAAAATAGCTTCATTCAAAAGCAAATAAGTGCATAATAATAGTCTCCGTAACATCCAATAACCATCCAGCTAGGTTTAGCACACCGAAGCCGATCCGACAGCTTCATGATTAATAATTTAATTTTAGTGATCACACTCTCTCTCTCTCTCTCTCTCTGGTTGTTCGAAGAATTCATCCTGCTCCAACGTAAAACATTGCCCATCAGCGTAATCGTAACCGCATAACTGGAAGGCTTCACTTTAAACAGTGAAACCGGTACCAAGCGGCCATACGTACAGATGAATAACACACAAAAAAATCATTCTTACGGTAGCGAAATAAAACCTTCAACCATGGACTGACGATATGTTTATGCAATTTTGTTTCATTATGCTGGCATGAATTATTCATCCACATTGCCAAGATTAAACAATGCTCCGGAAAATTCCGCCAGCTTTCGCGCATCACAGACACAAACCGGGCACTTTCCTAACCGGCACCGGCAGCTAACATCGGTGTACGTCTTGTCCAACCGTTTTTCCGGTCGGTACAAAATCACCCCGATAAACGGTGACTCGTTTTCTTCCCTGGTTTTTTTTTCACCTGCCTTCCAGCGGAACACGCGGTACACCCGTCATCCCTTGCACAAGGCAGCACGAACGGGCACCATTTGTGCCTATCAAAGCGCACAGTCCTGGCGTACGTAGCGTCCACTGCCCAGCAGAATGTCTAGACGAAGGAAATTAAAGATAATCCAACGTTGATGACGATGGCGATGGTGATGGCGACGATTACCATCATCTCTAAGCCAAGGGCGTCGGTTTGTTTAAGTGTGTATTTGCGTACGTGTGTGTGTGTGTGTGGTGAGTGTGGGAGGGTACATTGCACTATTTTCCGCTAGAGGGCCCCACACAGCGATTGAACCATCCACGCCCTAATCGATCGACGGTTTAAAATTGGGTTTCATCGAGCAAATTGAGCATGAGCGCTACACTCACGGATGGTAAAGCTCGCTATCGAGAAACACTAACACCGGGCAACGGTACGAACGCGAATCACGGACCCGTTGAAATCTCCGCTGGTCAAACGATATGCAAAACAGTCTTACCCGGCTACCCCACCGCTACCAGCGTGGGCCATTTATTTTGCCGCTTTTCTACAGTAATGGTTAATTAAAATCAAACTTAACAAGCGGCAAATTCTGCCACGGTCGTACCAGATGTACCGGATACTCGATCCGCTGGTGGGATAGTAAAGTTGTTTCCACCAGCACCAGCGGCCAGCTGCATCGTGGGAAGAAAAAGCAGCTACACGAACGCGGCACTGTCCAGTGATTTTTCCATCTCAAAGAAAAACACTCTCCAACGGGCACATACCTCCGAACGTTCAGTGTCCGAACACTTTTCTTTCAGTCTCATCGGGGACCAGCCCCGCACCAAATCGGTAGCATCCTTGAAGACGTTCCAGCTCCATGGACAGTAACGCCCGCAAACCGCCTCGGAATGTGGTAATAATTAACGATAATGGTTGTCGTTTTGCTGGGTGATGAAGATGTCGGGACCGTAATGGCCGGACCGGATGATGCTCTGGTTCAATGGGCCGTATGACCTATCCTCAATATTGTACGATTTCCCGGTGGTGCAATAGAGGAGGAACTAATGAAAAAAAAATATCTTCAATCGCCTGCTAAATGGCTACCCGAAGAGATATGGATAATATCGAGGGATCTGAAATCAGTGCTCGACATCTGGTCGATGAAGATGGTTGAATCACGCTAGTGCAGCTCATTGCCCTCAACAAGACCCACGGTATTTATGTCCAAGAAGAAAAAAAACCATTACCGCAAGTGGAGTGCTACTGTAGGATTGCAAAGACAAATCGAAAACTAAGACATTCGTGTAAGATTTTGTTCCAAATCAAAGGTTTACCATATTTTACCTCTTCTCTATTACTTATGAAAACAACAAACAAGGGATTGGGGGCTTGTGGTCCTGGATGCAAGACTTCATTGCATGGTGGCGATCAACGATATTCAAGGTAAATCTTAATAGGTCCGACAAAATTTAAAACGTAATTAGTTCTTCATCCTTTTTGACACCTCAGCGATTGTCTATTTCGCACAGCAATTACCATCGCTTCGCTAAGATGTAATCAAATGGGCAGGTACAGGCACATTAGATGATCCATATAATATTCAACGCTGGAATTGATTTGTGAGGGTCCACGAAGAGTCCTAGCAGAAACATATGGGTTAATGAACAAAAACAACAACGGAGATTCGTCATTGAAGACTCAAGTCCATGCCATTGATTGACCTTCTGAAGCAGTTTCCTTAAGCTGGAAACCCCAAAGAGACAACCTTTGGTGAGATATTCAAATCAAAGATGTCTCGATACCGATACTGGGTGAACTATAGCAGTAGAAAAGATTTTTTTTTTTCTTAAATCAGATTACCGATCAGTTGCCAAAACATGTTAAAGCCAAGTACAAGGAGAGCCTTGAGGCGAGAGAAACGTCTAAATCCTTGGTATTCACATAATCTAAAATATAAGCCTGTAATCGTGTGTTTGTGATAACGTGACATTGCGTTTACAGCAAATCTGACATACATCTGTACACAAACAAACCATCAAAAAGTTTATAAATCCGTTCCAACGTATATTCCGAAGCACTCCTTTTCTGCATGGAGTTTTGTAATTCACATATTCTCTGGTAAGCTTAAATATCATGGCAGGTAAAGTATCAACCAGAAAGCGATTATGTTAGTTTAAACCAAACTGAGGATATTGCTGTTTGCTACTTAGCAACATGATTTTTTTTTTTCATTATTTCTAGCTTCACTCACATAACAACTTCACAACTTTGGAACGGATGGATATGATGCATTAAAGTGAATTTGCTCTCTTCAAACCGGGCCAAACTTCCTTAAGCACGTTCATAGCATGCACAGCGTGGAAAAAAATGCAAACTTCATGGTCCATTTTTGTATGCCTTTTTGTGTTTCAGCATCTTTGCCTTTGCCGAGCATCAGAACCTTTTTTTAATTAAAAAAATTAACCATGCACAAGCACTGTACGTACCCGAGCTGGATGGAAAATGGACGTCGTACAACAAATACGCACACACAGCAGCAAAGAAAAAACTTTAATCGTTCACTTCTACTGGACGAAAGTTTACGTGCTAGTTTTCACTCCGGAAGGTTCGGAGTGGTTTTTTTTTTAGTGCTCGGTACTTGGTATTTTACCTTCAATCAGTGGAAGTAGAACCCACCGTTTGAAAAAGGGCCACCTATTTGTTCTTTTCCCAGTTTACAATCGCCACAATCGGTTTCAAACACCGTTGGGACCGGGGCTCAAATTCACTGTAGGGTGGAAACACAAGGAAAGAAGGAAAGCGATAGAGAGAAAGAGAGAGAGCGAAAAAAATATGTATACACAACTGCTCCATTATGAGCTATACGCTCCAGGGATTAGGACGGGGTGGGCTTGTTTGCCTTCAACGTCAACATCAGTAGTAGTGGTGGTGGTATCCGAAATCCGGCCTAACCAAACATCCGGGAAACCCAAACTTTTCGCGTCCAATCCTACGAACGTCCACCACCATCATCACCCTCGAAACTGCAGCCATCTCGGTCGAATGTTGTGTTCGTGAAATCCTACCACAGCGAACAATGCAAAAAGGTGGAGTGAAAGAAAAGAAAGACAAAAAAAACCCTCCCCCATGTCCAAAAAGTACAAAAAAAAAAGGGATCATCCAACCAGGGGAAAGTAAGAAATTACCACTGTTCAAGGATTATTATAACTTTTTCTAGCACCTTCTGCCACAACTCCACACCGTCCATTAAACTTCGAACACGGTGGAAGCCTATTTTTCTCGCTCGACTCGGTACTTGGCTATCGGGAGCTGAGTGTGTAGGTGGCGAGGGTTATTGGGGGGATTCCTTCTACTTCCCGTGTTCCTTCCTTAAGGTCATTCACTTGTTTCAACAAAGCGGATAGAGTTAAACAGGGTTAGATTAGGGATCGTTTTCTAAGCGTACCGGGACACACACCCGAACAAAAAATGCGCCCCATCATCATATCAATAGCTTAAAAATGAGACCAATTTCTTTAAACGAAGATACAAAAAGGAAATAAATCCTTAATACGAGTCCCGAAAACAAGGGACACATTGAAAGATTGGTCCGCGTGCTAGAACCAGCAAAAACGTCAAAACGAAACCAAAAAAAAAATCCACCCAAATAGAAACGTTAGCAAAGGTTGGGAAAATTTGTCAATATTTCTTTGGCCGCTTGTTTTTTTTTTTTTTTTTTGCTTCCCAGGCCATTTCGATCGACGTTGATCAAAGTGTGTGTTTTCCGCTTGGTTCGTCCCAACTTCCCACATTCGGATGTGCCGCAGAAACATTCAGGCGTGAATGCTTTCTTGAAGCGCTAACATTGCAGTTCTTTTATTCGACTTTTCTTTTCCCGTTTTTTTTGTTTTCTTTACTTTCTCGCTTCAGGGCCAATGATTTTTTTTTTTTTATAGCACCCGTGCGTGTTTTCCCATGTAATTCACACTCATTTTTATCTTGCCAATTAAATTTCGAATCCATACCGGCGAAGTTGCAGTAGCGCAGTAGAATGTAGTAGCAGCAGTTGTAGTCATCGCCACCGTCACCAGCCTCGACACTTTCCGCGCTTGTTTCCCACGGCACGGAAAGGCATAAAAAAAAAACTTACACCGAAATAGCCACGGGATGAAAGACTTCGCGCAGAAAAGCCGGCGGCCAAAACTTCTCGTAACGAACGCAGGGTACGGCAAAACTTTCAAACATTTGCCCACTCCGCCCCGGTAGGTTGGGTTTTTCTTTTCCTGCCCATATTCCCCCGGTGCCCCACGTTGCCGACCGGCGAAAACGAAGCTCAGGTTTCACCGAGTGGCAAGAATCATTTCACGAGGGTTTTTTCTTTGGCCCGCGCAATTTGCCAAAGTGCTCGATAATGTTGAAAAATTCAAGACACCATCGGGCTTCGATATTCACCCCATTTTTCCACGAGTTTCGTCCTCTGGCAATCCTTCCACGGTTCTTCCCTCGCAAACGATTGGATTGTTGCGCTATCGATGGATGATAAAACTTTCCAAATTGGTTGCAGGGTTTTCGGTTTCCTCACCTTGCCACTCGATGGAGAAGCGACGCCCGTTGGAAGCCAGGGGCGGAAACCGTAGCCGTTGCACAAGTAAACTTCGCCGCTCCACAACTTATGAAGTATTAAATTGGAAAGGGGTCAAAATGGGTGACACAAACGCGACCCTCCACGCCGCTACCATGACCGCGAGGGCTGTCGTCAGGATTTTTATAGTTTCTTCTCGCTGTGCTAAACGTTACCACGGTGCAGGGACGGGATGGGACCTGCGGGTTTGTAGGTAGTATCGGACCTTGCTGATGATGATGGCACTCGAGAACGATGAGATGATGAAGTTGCAAACGAACAATCAACTACTCGAGTCGAGCCGGACGGCGGTGGGACGCGCTACCGAATGGCATATTGTAATGAAATTTACTAGTTTCGAAATTAGTTGCAGCTTGCCCGGCAATGTTTGAAAGTGTCGAAACGTCAAGCAGCGGCAATGTGGGGAGACATTTTAATTATGACGTTGTTGTTTGCAGCAAATTGTGCCCGTTTGTAGCCGGGGTTTGAAACGGGGCGGTAATTGTCGAGGACAAATTATGGTAAACGGTACCGTGGGAGATGAAGTTTGGAGTTTATGAAAAAAGAGCAAACGTTTTAAAATTACATTCTTCCCTTTGACCGGTCCTATGCTCTAGTACCGTGGTATTTACGCTACTCGACACTGATAGTCCAATCTCATCAAATCCTCGCCGTTTTTCTTCTTTGTGGCATAATATCTTCAGAACTTCTCAGTTTTTCATTTCGGCCTCTCTCTGACTTGTGTTTAATCGTTACTGGTTAGTTAGTTCTTAGTTAATCGTTGAGATTGGGCCGACTTCTTGGTAAACATAACTAAGCCTACTGAGTTATTCCTCGCTTAGACATCTTTAAGAAGTTTATTCCGCGCTATTTATAACTGCACTTGATGAAGTTCCAAAAATGTCCATAATAACCACTATTTAACATGGATGTTAGTTCTTATTTAACATGCTTATTTCATGAGTGGCCGGTGCAAACAAATCCTACGTATCCGAACCATTCCACCGCGGCAGTTTGGCGACTATCCAGCTACGGATACCGGAGTAAGTGAGAAAAGTAAAAATAGCAAGTCTAATAGATCGATTACAAGGATGGGTTATGATAGGATTGTTCAGTATTGATTGTATTGTATTATTAGATCATTCTTTGACAATGTACATGGAGGTTTAAAGCTGTAGTTCTCTTCTACTGTACTCATAAGTAGAAGAAAACTTTGATCAAAGTATACGTTTTGTATGTTCGTTTCAATTATTCTCAAAACTGTTACATCCCCACCAAAGCCATTAAAGTATAACTAATCATAACGTGAAAATTTTCTTTCTTATCGTACCCACTAGCGCCCTGTTTGTGGCTGTGCTTAACAACCCCATGCATCCCTTTTCAATTCGCTCACTGCAAGCCATAATCGTTAAGCGTGACTTATAGTGCCCCGTTACAAACCCTGCACAGTCCCGGTACAGATTGAAAAGCATCGCATAAACAAAAAACCACTCTCCAACTGCTGCCAATCTGCCACCTATTACGAACCACCCAGCACCATACGCCACGGGTCTAAGAAAACAATCGCCCAAAAAGCTTATTTGATGGCATGTTAAGCCGCCGGTACAAAGCGGTGCACTTAAAGTGAACGAAAGTTTTTGGTTTATGGCAGTGATGTCACCACCACCATCGTCCAGCACCAGGATCGGCCCAAAACTGGGACAGGCACGCGGCACGGAAGCGGAAGTAAAGTGGAGTGCCTTCACTATTTCTTCAGGCCCGATGCATCTATGCTTCCTTTCACGTTCGTTCAATTAATCGCCCACCCTTTTGCTGCTGAACCCTCCAACAGCTCCACCATTCGCCGGATGGTAGCAACTTGATCCATAAAACCCTTCGCGACAAACAATGAACCGCTATCGCTAATTTAATTCACATCAGCGCCCATCGGCGGTAGCGGCACGGAACACGAACGGCAGTATGCAGAAATCGTCTCAATTCATCGCAAACAATATTCGCGCGCCGGAAAGCTTTTAAAACATAATCATATTTTACGTCCGATCCCGCCCGGAGCAGCGCCGGACGACGAGAAGCCCCGCGAGAATAAGCTCGGAAAGGGGGCAGTCGTACCATCGTGAACGGGCCAAGGCTATCGCAGTAGTGCGCTTTCAACCAGCAATCGCCTAGATTTCCTCGGACCACTTCACGGCATGCGAATTGCCACGAATAACGGTCTCTTATCCACGACATTCTCCAACACAAACAATCGAGTGATGGTGAAGTTGTCAAAGAAAAAAGACCAACTTAAAGACCAAATTTATAAGAACTAATTCATGACATTATTTCACACCTCTGTAAACATTAGCTCAGTATTCTGAAATCTAAACCTGCATCAATTCAATAACTCCCACCAAAAACCCGCCAAAGTAATATTTCAATCTATGCAGGTGTCTGCGTGTGTTGCCACACGCCCCCCCAAAAAAAAGGTCACTCAATGTTAAACTCCAACTTTTAGCCAACCAATTCCGTTCCCATTGCGCATACAACTTGCCGTGATCCACCGTGAACCAGCGAAGCGATATTCCCAACGCCTGTTCTGTTCACCTTTTTCCAGAAAAGCTCGTTCGACCACATGCTACCAAACCGGCTGGTCCACAGTTTCCAGCAGCTCATGGCAGCTTTTCCACCGCAAGCAAGCACCAGCCATGCTCGGTGGAACGTTCCCGGGAGTTCGCTTTGGCGAGGAAAAACCGGGATGTACCCCACGGTTGAATTGTTTCCATTTCCGGTTGCTTGGACCGTGCACCGGTTCGCACATTTTTCTTTCCCAGTTCCTTCGGCCATCTTCGCCAAGCGACAAGATTTTTCATCTTTAGCCCTCGACTCGCGGGATAGCACGCCCTGCCCCGGCTCGCCTCGACTGTGCACAAAGTGCTGAAGGCTTGGACAGTAGGAACAAAAAAAATCCACGTGGAATACGTTCACCTACTTTCACTGCGTTGCTTCACGGGACGCGCGATTCACTTCACCCCAGATACGTTGCCGCTTCCATAAAAGCAATTAATTTATAGCTTTCAGAAAACAATAAATATTATTTTATGGAAACTGTTTGCACTGATGGTTTTCCTAGCCGCACGGCTACCGGGAACCTGGATGGTGCATGGATGGGGACGTGCCCCGCAAGGCACGTTTGCTCGGTTCGAGGTAAGAAACTTCCCTGTTCTACGAACATCCCAGTTAACAGCAGGGAAAAACGCGTTATCCTTTTGCGGCAGTTCAGACCAGACGCGGCGGGCAAACGGGCAGACCTAAACCGTTCCGCAATGTAAGACGGCAATGTAATGGAAAAGTGCTTAAGTACGTTGAGGACCTTAGATGATCGGAGGTTTTTTTTCCCTGTTTGCTGCTGTGCGAAGCATAAACAAACGTAGGAAAAAATCAATACTCTTTGCCCGGCTGCAATTACCAACAGGTATGAGATGCAACGGGAGGAAAAATAATTGCGAAGGAAGTGGTAACCGTATGATTTATTAAAATACTAATTATTAGTTGTGCTATTCGCGCTGTTGCTGATGGCGAGGAAGGTCTTTACTCATCCCAATAAACACTGCAACAATGTCACACATTTCATTGAAATGCGTTTTAACGCGAATTCCTTTTACATTCGATCGCAGCGAAAAGTGATTTGTTTTCTTCCGCACAAAAAAGCTTTACTGTTACAAAAATCAATGCATAAATTGTTTACTTTGAATTTTTAAGCCCAATTTCTGATATGTAATTTTACTTTTTACTGTACAGTTTACAGAGTTACTATAAAGATTTGTTGGGTTGATTGAGTTTATTTGCTGGTATTAATCATTATTTACGTGTGGTAACTATTTGGATCCTAATCTATTTACCTATTTGAACTATAACTAACTCTTGGATCTATATCGTTTTTATTTGTAAGTAATTTATCAAATAATAAACAACAGAAACACAATTTCCATGAAATACTTGGATTGAGAAAATTATGTGTGGGAAAGGAAAAGGCCTCAAAATATAAAAGGAAAAGGGCCATCTGATTGGTTTTTGGCATTTTTGGATGATGTTACTCTTTCCATTGTAACTTCGATGTTTGGCTTGGGTTTTAATTTTCCTCTTGGTTACTGGCATCACTGAGATCAAAAGCTATAAGAAAATGTTAAAAAACTGTCTGACAATAGTCATACTCACAATGGAGCGTAAGTTTACGGATGTCAGTTTCGCCATTACATAGCAATGAGTTTCTGTTTTATAAAAGAAATTAAGTAGAAGTGCCTCTCATGTGATAGGACTGATATCTACCTGATTAGCCAATAGAATGATACGCATAATCATAATCATGCTTCTGATTTTCCCCAGCAAACCAAACTACCCGAAACGCTCATTTTGATGCGTTCGACAAAGGAACGACAAATCGATGATAGATGTGTTGCTACTATACATCTGCTCCGGTCAGCCCTGGAACACGAGCTAAAAACAGAGTTGTGTTGCATACGAATTCAATAAACCATTATCGGTTAACGGTGAGTTTGCGTCAGCTTTTTTCTGCGTGATGCTATTTTTGCCCATGCTTTCGCAATGGAACCCACTCCATAAATGCTTTCCATCCAAAACCGTTTGCAGCCCTTTGCAATCATCAGCATTCATGAGATGTTGAATTCTGGCGAGAAGAAAAGGGCACCTCCATCATCAGTGAACCGTGGTGCCTGCCGAAGTAAATGCGGTATTATGTGCCATTTATTCCCCCGCTCGATATTCCCGTAAAAAAAAACACACACGGTGTATTTCTGTTTGTGTGTATGTGTGTGTGTCGCCGACCAACACGAGCCGCACATGAATTGCAACAATTTCAAATATTCAGATTTCGACAGCATACGTGCGCGCACCCTCGTTGGCCAGTTTCGGTTTGGTGCACGTGCTCCACCAGAGCATCAGCCGGTATCCGACGGTGTAAGTTCGCGCGTTCAAAAAATGGCCCCCGGGATGCCTCGGGACAGCATTTTTCACCATACTGGGGAATGTGTTTAGTATGTGACTGAAATAAACTGTTTATGGTGTGTTGTTGTAAGCAGGCTCGCGTAATTTATTTTCCCCATCCATTCGCGTACGCGTCCCAAACCAATATTCGAGAGGCATTGCGCGATTATTGTTCATGCCTGTTTGTCGCGCTTTTCCCAACTTTTTCCTTTATGTTTTAGGGAAAATCTCAACTCATTTTTTCCCCCATAGCTAGCCTCGGGGCATTCGCTAGGAAATACGAGCCCGCTGAGCGGTGAAGATGGCTTGTTTGATGTTTTTTTGCTAGCTTTACATTTTGCGATCGTATCTAGAGCCTTTTTGTTGTGTAATACACTTTTTTCCTATTTTCCAGTCCATCGCAGTGCGTACTTCTTAAGTTGTGGTTTTCAGGACGGTTTGCTGAGTGTTAATCCAAACGAGGAAAAAAAGCCCACAAACAAGCTACAGCCTCTCTGTGATATTAAGAGGCAGGGTTGTCCAAAACGATTAAGCATTCTCTTTTCTTTTTTGGCTTCGAGCTCCCCAAAAACCAACCCTCCTTAGGAAAATTCACGCAAAATCCCAAAGCCCTCGTTCGAAATTTAAGATATTCGTTAACAAACGGTCTCCGGAGAGAAGCCACGGCGATCGTGTCCTGGGAGAGGGTTTAAGCTTTTTTTTTCACATACGAAACCATCCCAGTACCACAACCGAGGTAGTCGCAACGAAAAAAGAATAAGGGTTGAATGTAAACCCATGGCCAAGGCAAGGACGTATGGGCTGTACAAACACATACCAAAAAAAAACACCCGACCACGTTCAAACCCCAAACCCAGAAAAGGCACGATATCCGGGGCACGGTGAACATTCCGATGCCTGTGCCGACCCATTATGCGAGTTTATTTAATTTTTCATGCTAGATTAGTTTTTTCGGATATCGTTTTACCTGTAATCAAAAGTAATTTCTTTTCCGCTGTTCCGCCCACCAAACTCAGGGGGGCAGGGAGGGGTCGTTCGGTTTTGTGTGTATGATCGTTTCTGGCCGGCTGATACATGAGCGTACGGCTCGTTAAACATTCATTTTGTGCTTGACTGCATGGATTGCGCACACCCTGTTATGTGCCAAAATCTACCATTCCAACAGTTTCATTTGGTTTGTTGAAAGCGTTGAAAATAAGAGCATTTTCTGAGGTTTTTTTTTTTCATTCCGGCTCTATATTTGTCTACGTGTGCGTGCGAGCATTTCAGATTTTTCATTCATTTGGAACCAAATATCTGTGATGGGAGAGCGTTATCATCGCGACCGGGGGAGGAAATAGCAATAAGGAAGGAGGTTGTGCGAATCACATACATCACATAAATATCACCGTAATGGACTTTTTTTTTGTCTTCTTCAGCCACCAAACCCCTAGCAGTTCCACATTCTGCAACGTAATCATAGAGCAGTTGAGTGAGTGAACGTTAGTGCGCTCGAAACGAACTGCCTTAGCTCGCCCAAATGCTCGTCGTCATCGTGCAATGTTACGCTTTCGTGACATTATAGAGTAAGGTGGAATTTTTAATTTCAACCTGCCTGCACCCGGGATTCAGACCGTGTTTCTACCATTCAAACGATCGACAAACACCGAGCGTCGAGATTGTAAGAAATGCCTCGCGAAAGACAATATTTATTTGCAGCAGTTTAGAAAATGTTTTAACGAGCGCTGCGATACTTCCTTCCGGTTCAGTTGTCCCTTTTGCTTCCCATTGCTGCTAGCTTGGCTTTCATTTTGCTTTTCATATCGTTCTACTGCTGCATCCTAAACTCCATCAACTAGTACGGCGGTATGTTGATGCATGTTTGCGCTTTACTAACTGCAGTGAACTCGAGCATGAACACTTTCTTTTCATCCGCTACAGTAGCATTCGAAAGAAACTGATTTAATATTCTAAGATTGTGCAAAAAGAATCACATCCAGAAAACGGATACCCATTCACGGTAGTGTGATCATCAGTGTGCTCTTGGTACGTCACATACAGGAAAGTGCAGCACATGGTAAACTTGCAAGACAGTTGTGATGATGTTATCAACTTGTGTTATTCGTGAGACATGTTTGTACTTTTTGCATAAACAAAACAAACATCCAACCTCACTAAACCACATTCCAATAAATACGGACATTCTGACACGATCTGGATTTAATATCAATCATACAAGGTCAAAAGTCACAACATGAAATAGAACAAATATATTTCACAAAGGATTTTGGAGAATGTAGAACCCTAAAGTATGGCAAAAAATTAACAAAACCCAATTCATCTGATTTTGAATAAACAAGGAAAAATAATAGTATTGAAAATATTAATTTAAACTACGACAACGAACAAACATATATAATAAAATAAACAAAATTAGTGAACAAAGTACATAAAAAAAACTATAGATAATCTAATAAGAATACTTCAGAAAATGCAACTTGGGATTTAGAAGGAGAAAATGATATACTAATGATGAATAGAATAGAATAGAAAATGATATATAAAATGATATATAAATACTATAGAAGTAACCGGAAAAATTGTCAACTTGAACAAATGAAGTGAAATCAGCACGAAATAAAAGAATACAAACAAACAAACTTGGTAGAAAGTTTCATAACATCAACATGGTTGAAGGAAATACGTACGTACGTAAGGTACTTGTCAAATAGAAAAATAAAAACGAAATCTTTCATCGTAGAAGCAACATTTAGCAGCAACGTAGAAACACACCAGGAGCAATGAAGGACCTCAATTTAACGATGATAGCAAACAAAGTACACGCCAAGGAGACTATAACAACAAGTACAACAAGCTGCTACTGTCCTTACTGTCCAAATAATAGCCGTCCAAAAAACACTTCGTCTCTCACGCCCTAAGTCCAATTTGCTTACGCCGCTGTGCTGTGAGAAGATTTTGCTGTCTACTGGTAATTGAATTGCCTTCTCGGAACGGGAGTGGATACTCAATTTTTAAAATGCTATCAGAATCGTTTTCCACACATAAAGCATCCACCGCGACACTGGGCGAAGCGAGGTAAGGTGCTAGATATCCGCTCTAATGTAGCTCCAACCGGTTGCTATGTTCTGATTGATTTGCCATTTCAATCTCCGAGATTTCCCCCGAGCTCACTTACCACGGTTAACTGACTCAGACCCGGATCCATGGCAACCGTGGTGGGATTTAAATCGAAGCCTCACGATTCGATCGTTGTCTGGTTGGTGGTTATCACTAATCTTTTTGTCGAACAATACCGATCCACCGGGTTTTCTCCATCCACCACTTCTGCTGACCAGTGGTGGAACTCCACCAGTCATCAATCAAGCAACCCAATCACCGTTTCATACCATGTTCGTCAGGCATTACCGAGGCAACCCACATTACAACCATCAGCCATTAATTGAACACAGGAATCGCAATTTCCATTTTCAGGTTCCGAACACAAACAAAAAAAAAACCGGGGACTATTGGTACGATTTCCGGAGCCGCTATTCATCGGAACGCGAATGCTTGTACACAAAAAAAAACACAGGACGGAAAGTTAATCGTTAGCCTCATCCAAAGCACACAATAGCACAATGGTTTACTCGTTTACCGGGGCGGCTTGTCAATTCGGTTCATTCACGCTGGCAGTTTGAAGGAGCTGCCATGACCTGCAACCTTTACATTCCAGCCGTACATTTCTTCTTTTTCAGTCTATTTAGCGCCACTTTATCACTGTCAGATCACGATGAGCAATCACTAGTGAATGGAATGGGAGTGGATCTATTTGGGGAGCTAAACAAAAACAGGAAAACAAACACCCAAGAAGTAAATACCATACCATTCTAAAGAAACTCAGAGCGGGGAAAAAACGGCTGGCACTAAGCTCACTCTAAATTTGTTCTGAAAAGCTCAGCGTACGTGTAAGGCAAGAGGTTGCTCAGGTGCGCTATGGCGAAACAGACCATCCCCAGCGGTTGGAGTGGGAATATTACACGTCTAAGAACATTCTTTCTTGTTTCACCTGAAGCAGCTCTGGAGCACAACAGCTAAGGTGCTTTGGTGTTGTGCAGCAGTGCTAGATGCAACTCGAGCGATTTGTTTGCTGCACTTCCGCCACGTTTGGAGGTAAGAGGCTAAGCTACCCGAGCCATACCTTTCTGTTGGACTGAATGGACATACAACATTCTCTCATTCGCCATTCACTGCTAACACCAGATTGACCGTGGCGGGAAAGTCAATAGAACCGAAATCCGACAGATTGCATCGGAACAACAAAGCAGCATCTAACAACAAGAAAACATGAAGTCCTAAACGTAGCTGAACGTGGCCACGAAGCGGGATGTGCAATAAAAGCATTTTGTAAAGCGTAAATTCAGTACAGCTTCCATCAAACCCCGGAAAATAGAAGTATCCGCTGTGCTTCCCATCCAAAACTCGCTACCCTGTTTATGCAGCAACGAAATGAACAGACACGTGTCAGCTTAAGACACGGCAACGGCACCATGTGTTGTGTGTTTGATGTTTTGTGGGTACATTCGTTGGTATACATTCACCAGGATTAGGCTTACACACAGTCTCCGGAGGCATCGATCGATAGATTAGTGAGCAACGCAAACGAAACATTCGAAATACGGCCCGTTTACTCGCCAAAAACACATCTCTGGCGCATTGGCAAGCGGTTGCAAAAGCACTGCAGCCTAACGACTCCTCCGACTGCTCATGTGTTTCAGCAGCTGAAAGAAGCGTGGCAAGTGCAGCCTGACTGCCTTCCATACAGTTTGAGCTAAACAAGTTTGCATACAGATTTCCGGTTACAATATACACAATTTCAATACCCCGATTCGTACGTAATACGTTGATTGAATAATACACACGATTACGTATTCGAATCTATTGAGGAAACGTGCTTGATCGTGTATCCAAATCCATTTCGTGTTATTTACATTGCAGTTCAACACGCTAAGCAAACGAATGAGCTATGATTCTAGGTGTGCTTCTAAACTTTAGAGCTTATTAACCTTCACATAAAAAATGAAACAGATAATAAATACGAGTTTAGTTAAAACAGTATAGTTAAACGAAAGTACTTTAAATTGATCGCGAATTTCACAATTACGAGGAAAATTTTCTTTGAACATTTCTACAGGTTTGGCTTACAACGTTCAACGCTGCTTGGTTCAAAGGTAAACCAGAAAGGAAATTAGACCATAATTTTCAAGGAAAACTGTTCGACTTTACCGAGACTCATTATGCGAACCAGTAAGCTGCTCTGAAATGTTATAGCCGAAATTGTTTTCTGCAGAACAACTCAACCGATGTTCATTTTCGATGTTTAAGAAGGATTCCATGATAAAAATACTGCTTATTCCTACTAAAAGCCTGTAATGTTTACTGTAAACAATATTTGAATGGTCCCGATGTTGGCGAGATCTCCGGAAAGAAAGCAAATTACTTCTCGATACACAGTTTTGCAGGGTGTTCACGTACAGTGTGGATAGGATTTTGTGCTTCCTGAAAGTCTTTTATTCAATGTATATCTCTTTTACAATGCTTTCAAACGATTTAACTGCAGCCTATGCCTATAACAGAGTAATCCCAGCCACTGATAAAAAAAAATCATTTTTCGAAAAGATATTGAAAGCATTCGAGGCAACGAAAATCATTTCTGGATTGTTGGGGCTGTGGCAGTATGTTTCTATGAATAAAAAGATACATTATTCCTCTGTTCACTACAACCTCTTGAATCCGAGCAATTAAGGTGGACAGACGATCTGTCAAATATAATATCCTGGAGAGTTATAAGCATAGTACCAAATTTAACTTTAAGCAATTAGACATTGCAAAAAGATGATGAAAGTGTCTATATAGCTTACGATCATTTGCTCTGTAGAATAAATGTGTGTGTCACTGTATAACGAATCCGCCAGTCAAACTCGCTTGGCATGGCACTTAAGGCGATAACAGCCAAACGATTTCTTCCGCGTACCACTGCGACTTGTGCCACGAACCGTAAGTGCTCTATCCGACTATCATCGACCGACTATCAGAACACTGGTTTAAGGGGGTTCGATATTAAACCTTGTTTGGTTCACAATTAACTAATAACGATAAAAACTAAAACCAAAACCCCCATTGAACGCCCATCCAATTTCAAGTTGCATCCTTAAGATAAACATAATTCCCCAAGACACGCTACTGATCAGCAACGCAAACAAAAACCTCATCAGACGTTCGCATGTCAACCGATCAAACAGATAATTTTCACTTAACGCACCCATGTCACACCGTGGGCGAACGGTACCGCGAACGGGAACGGTTGTTTACCCCAAAAACCAACGTCGACCTTTAAAGCCCTGCCGTGTGACAGGGTTGCTTTATGCAAACGATACCACCCATCCCAGCCCAAAGGTACGACATCCGCAACCGTTGAGCTGATCCACGGCTTGGTGCGTGTGGGTGTGTTTCCCGCGGTGCTGGAACACTTGCGCCACACACGTTTGCCCACTCGCGAAAGATTAGACCGACCAAAGGCAAGGGCAGCCTGGTTGAGATTCAGGTGAACATGTGCACGCACCGTTTGTTGTTGTTTATCGCCGAAAAACACGTCAGCACTAAACGGCTTCCTAGCGAATCCCGGCCGCTTACTCATTCTCTCTTTCTCTCTGGGGATGCATATCGATTAGGGACGCTAGATCGGGCGGTTTTCCTAACGTAGATGGTATGATGTGATTGGTTTACCGGAAACCGCTCCCCTTGATTCTCTCCTTCCATACCCCCATCGAGCGAGGCACTAAGGCTTGTTGAGGAACCGAACCGAAAATGATCAACGAAACTCCCTTCGGGTACGTAAAAAAAACCACTGCGTACGTGCGGCGAATGGCTTGCATGTGCGTGGGAAAACTCACACACTCTGTGGCCGGCTGGGTCGGTTTGCCTTGACGAAAGGCGAAGGGCTGTGGTGTCAAAGCATCCCGTTATCCATACTCCCCTCATGGTAGGGTGATAGAAAATGTTCCCATCGCTAACCTCAACGGCGTACGCTTGGGAACAACGTTAAAGTCGTATATTGACCAACAAAAGAACGGATCGCATCACTACATGGGAATAAAAGAAAGACCATCAAGGACACCTTCACTCGTTCCACCATCCCCCCTTTTCCCGCCCGATCGAACCGCTTGAACGGATATGTTCGCCCAAGCACACTTAAAGCAGCGTCGAACGACTTTATAAAATTAAATGTGAAATCCTAAACAAACAGTCAGGCCACCCACCTACGGGCTGATGGATCCGTACCGCCCATCAACCGCCAGCCTCGGTACTGTGGGTCGATTTTGATTTTTCTTCCTACCCTTACGTTGTGTTGTGCACTGTGCCAGCACGGGCGGCCGCACCGAGCGAACAACTTCGAGGAAAGCACATCGCTGATTTACATATCGTTAAGATTGAATCAATATTCCCCCGGTGTAAACAGCGCAAACGCTCGTCAATATCCGGCAGCGTCCGACAACTGGGACCGGATTTTGGATCGGATCGATTCGGTCGAATGTTGGAGGAGGATGGAAGCCGCAGAAGATTTCTTTCGCCTCCTTTGGCACTGTTGTACAGTACATGCGGAGAACCACTGGGGCTACAGTGCATGACCAAAGGCAGAAAAGTGAGCAGCTTCAACAGCCCGAGGGTCGATCGAAACGGGCTCGGGAACCCGTAGAAAGAGAGTGAGGAAAAAAGGGATATACCCGATTAAGGATGTCCATTTTATGCCTTTCTCACAATTGGCGATCGACAGATTGTGTTATACTTTATCATTAGAACAACCGGTTCCGGACCCCGGTGCTCGAGTGAGGTTTAAATAGGATCGCGTACTCACCAGCAACAATAGTGTGTCCGAAGAAGAGAGAGCATCTTCAAGCGGAAAGAATGTATGTTCACAATTTACCAAGCAACAAAAGTACAATGGTTACTGGAGCGTTGGGAAATGTTTTATGCTGGAGCAGCATTCCATTGGACGTACTCATAGACTTTCTGTGAACGCAGTGAGGAATGTTTTGCGTAATTGAATTTCACCCAAAATTCCACCAACGTTCCAGGGAAGCAAGGATTGTGTATTGCCAAGGCAACAGGCCGCAAAAAGGTTGCACACGAACGGCGATGGCCGAAAAAATACGTGAACTAATACAGTGATTCTTTGAACGCGTGCTACAGCGTTCAACATGTGGCTAATTTCTTCGCACATAAGCAACTAGCTAGCTTTGCTTTCGCGAAGACAAGTATCAAAATACGCCATTATTTCTGAGTCTACAAGTAAGTTTTCAGCGCTTCACAAAAGTTGATATCACCGATCTATTACGATCAGTTCTGATGTGTGATATTTATAGGTTGTAAACCTGTTAATAACGAGCCATCATTACATGTGATCATTTTTATCAACGTCGTTTATTTTTTCGAGCGTAATGATGGTTTCAAACGAAATTTGTGGAGAACGTTACAAACGTTTTTGAATTTGAAGGATATTGAAGCTGCAGCTCTAGGAAACTTACATGCCAAAATGTAAGGCAACCCCAAACACAAATAAACATACGCCAAATCTGGTGAGCAAGCTCAATTGACATCAAAGAGAAAAATTCACTCGCAGAAAGTTTAAAGGTGGGACCAACAGGATGTCATATATGTAAGATGAAAGGAAGAAATAGAAAGTCCATTTATTTCTAACGTTGATCAATTATCTAACAACCTTCCGGTTGCAGTTCCCGATCTTCACTGCTTTCTCGCTATCCTCGCTAGCTTCCTTCTGACAACCGTGTTGCCAGCGCTTTGCACCAACTGTCACCAAGCACAGGGTGATTCATTCCCTACATATATTACGAACACCTTGCCAGCAGTCGAACTATCGAAGAGGTCGGTAAAGTTGAGAACAGGCATTACCGGTAAAACAGCCTGAATATTCGACTAGATCTGTGTCTTTAATTTCTCGTCACAACAATGCTCGATCTCATACTGTTGCTCCATTCAATATCTGTTTAGTAATTAATGATTGAGAAATTCTTCTTCGTCCATCTTATACTCCGACTGCCAAATGTTTTGCACAATGGAAAATATTCTTTATTACGTTTTTTTTCTAGCTAAAAATGTATTCATGGGCTCAAACGACGACAAAACTTCAAGGACAAAAAAAAAGTTTGAATTTTTTGGGGAAAACACTTACTTGTACATCTGTTACTATTCTTTTAGTAGGTATTATAGTGATCAACAAAAAAACCCATAACCTAAGAAAAAAAAAATGCAAGTGCTCTAATGTAAACGTTAAATAAACCATTTATCGCCTTATTAAACACATCAATCGTCATTCTGATGAAATTTACAGTTTTGTTAGCTTTACCCTGAATGTACTGAGCAGTATTGTGAATAAAACTCTTCTAGTACCATCGGTTTTCTTCAATCAACCATTTGTAAAATGTATTTATCTCCTGTATCTTTTAGCCGTATTGAGCAGAACCAAACAGCATTGTTGTATCATTCATTTAACAACATTCAGCAAAAATAAAATGACGCCGAAAACAAACTCAACCCCAACAGCATGAAATAAAAACTAAATCGAAATCCAAACAAGAACAGCAAAGTTACTGTTGACAGTTATTCGAAGCATATAATGAGTCACTTCATTTCCGGTTCCGTGCTCCCATGTGACTCTCATCTGGCTGGGAGTATGAGAAAAGCGTGGCGAAAAACTGACACCGAGTGTGGGACGAGTCTTGTAAAATTTGTGACAAAAATCAGGCAGCTCGAACGGCGCAACGGCATCAACGACAGCGCCGGATGAAGCGTGACAGCAAAGTTAATCCTCTGCCGCTTGACACACTTTGGCGTTTTGGTGCGAAAAGCATCAGAAAACCGTTTACGTGTCAACACGAACAAGAGAAAGAGAGAGAGAGGGTTTGAAGGAACGATCAACTTACGGTCCGGGTGCACTGGGTTCACAATTTAATGAACTTCACGTTGGCTATAATGAAGCGGAAAAAGTTTGCTATAAAAAAGGGCGGGAAGGAAGGGAAGCAAGAAAACAACAACCGTGCAAATCAACGCCATCAGAACCGGAAGGACGCCACCTCTTCGGTTGCGACTTTTAGCAACACAACGGATTTTGAGCGCCACGGAAAGTTGTCTTTTAACTGCAAAACAACTGGCAAACCGGTCCCTCGGGCATAACGGGCCAAACGGAGAGGAACAAAAAAAAATCTGGACAAACGCGCTTGTATGCAGGGACCAATAGAGCAAGGAAGAAACAAGAAAAAAAATGAAAGAAACCAAAGAAAACCAAACAAAGTGTCACGCAGGAAAGTCATCCAGGGGAAAAACTTCAAAACAAGCTCGGGGTAAAAAAAAGTGTTTGGGAAATATTAAGGGTGTATTGAGTGAAAAATATTGCTCAAAATCGAAATCTTTCATTGCCAACTGCATCACTCTTCCCGGGGTTCTCAGAAATGTGTGGCTATATTTTTCTCACTATCCTGCAACAACTCAATCACTTTGGAAAGAAGTAGCGTTCTTTGTCCATTTCTAATTGTTGGCTTGTAAACATCATCGGGGTTTTCCTTATTGCGATCGATTTGGAGCATCTGGTGATAAAAAAAACTATATTAATCCCAGACAACAAACAAATTTTAAAAAACAAACAAAAACAATGTTTTTAAATATAACAAGCTTAAACCAAATAACCAAATAATGACTCGCTCGAGCTTATTGATTTCCACAAAAATGATTGCTAGAACCGCGAATTTGATGATATTATTTCGACCAGATTCGAAAGAACAAACTATAGAGCGAAAAAGAAAAATATTTCGTTGCATGATTTCTCTATGACTTACTCTGAAAACAACTATGCAACGCAAAGTACACGTTTTAGTAGCTAAATTGAACATGTGACATATAGTTTCCTGTTTGAGTATACACTCTTTGCTTCCAGCAAGCATATTTCTGTCTCTTTCTCACTAGGTTCTTCTGCTTATTATAGAAACTGAGTGCTCCAGTGAAATTCCCTAGCATTCAACAGAGATGTGGCACATCGTTTCATTATTGGACAGATGAAAACTATAAGTTCCACGAAATCCATACAACCATTCATCCATCATCAGGATCTTCTCCCCTTATTACAAATTGTTTCCATCTGTATAATTCATTATTCGTTTCGTGCAGAGGTTTCGTAAAACATGTTCGTAACATTTCGCGTTTTATTAGAGCATCCGGAACAAAAGCTTACTAGGAACTCGCAGTCCAGGAAATTTGCACAACCTGAAACCATGTACAGGCAGTCCCCGAGATACGCGGTACCTCTTATACGGGGATGCAGAGATGGGCGGTTTTTGGAAACTTGACAGTTGAGTTAGTTTATAGCACAAAATTTTGCAAACAGATGAAAAAATGGTCAAAAAATAGCTTTTTCATTGTCATATCAAACATTTGGACATCAAAACACCACATTAAACATCTCGGGAACTGCCTGTACTGCATATTTTACGTCGTATCATTAAATCATTCTGCTTGTTTTGCACATAGCAAATGAATGTGGTATTTTTTTCTCTTGCATAAGAGCTTCAATAGCGCTGCATTAGCGCTGTGCTTGTGCTAATGATGATGCTACTATCCGAAAGACCTGCTCCAGTCTGGGAAAACCATGTGGAAATCATGTGGAAAATCGTGTGCAAAAAATTAACTCTCATTCTGCTGGAATACTCTAGAATCCAACGAAATATGCCATTCACAACGCAGATTGACGTTTAAAACCCAGCATGATGTGTACTTATAGAATTCCCAATGACGTTTCTCGATGCGACATTCCATAATAGTTTGAGCGATCAATTAAAATTATTCCTGAAACATTCACAAATACACCTCTCAATCTTCCCACTACCGAAAAGCTCCGGTAAGAGTGTTTCCTTCTTTGCGTGACTTTGCAAAGATCATCAACGAACTTCAACGAACCAATGCCAGTGCACAACAAACTCGGTACGCTTTACTCATCCCCCGCGCACTAGTTTTTATTTACTTAACTTGCTTTTCTCTTTATTGTTGATTCGAAATTAGTTTTTTTCGGTACGCTACCCTTCTGCTCAACTGTTCAGGACTTTTATTCTCTCTTTTCGGCACTATCGTCTTATACATTGCATCCGTCGGCATCGTGCTGGAGCCTACATGCGACTGGCATTCGGAATAGGGACGAAACACAGCTGCACAAAACCCTAAAGAATAGCAAGAACCCGGCAAACGCGAAGCAAAAACGGAACGGGCTGATGGTAAACGAAGCGGAACACGGAATGGTTCGACAACAACAACAAAAAAAAAAGCTTTCACCGTTCCAAACAGACGAATGGTGGTGCAATGAAGCACTAGCTTTTTTGTTGTTGTTGTTTGTTTGCTTTCTCCAAACTTTTATCTGTTTGAACGCGGTGCTCCCAACGCTATCCTATTTTCCCATCAAATTTATTTGTATCGCCGTATTTGTTATTCTTCGTTCTATCGCCATTGCTTTCTGTTTGCCAATTTGCTACTTTCTCAATCACGAACCACTCAGGTTGTGGGGGAAAGGGAGGGGACAAAAAAGTCCTCCCAATGCCGGAAACAGTACTAATCGATTCGATTAGATTTTATATACAACGGGCCTTCCGGTGGAGTTTTCCGATTGGTTGCAGTCCGTTGCATTTCCGATGCCAAAACTTCGAATACGGTGTAAACGAATTTGAAACTATTCTTTTCTTTTTGGATTGATTTATATTCGTTCGTTCAATAGGAGGTCCGAAACACGACCCAGTAGCGTTGGTTCCAAGTAAAGTATGCTACCTTCAAGGAATTTTATATTTATGATGAAAATTAAAAATTTTAAAATTATTTTGTAGCATTTGGTAGAAATCATACAGTTTTGATCACGACAATTGCTGCTTAGTTGACTGTTACCGAAAGCAGCAAAAAAACGTTTAAACTTTAACCCCATCGTCACCTACAAGCGATCCCAAATCTGGACGATTCCAATCCCCAAGTTTCACTTCCATCTTTGAACCCCGTCCGGAAGTTCACGTTGCAGATAAATATATAAGAGCACCGGTTAACACAGATTGTAATTTACTTAAATTGCTATCACAACCAACCACCGTGGCACCGCGACGACACTCTTTACGCCGTGATTTATCATTGCACGTTCGCGGAAACGTGATCGGATTCATCCATCACATCGTCACCTCGATTCGGCCACCCCCAACAGGGGGCGCAACCCCCGCAAGGTGATTCGATTTCAAAGGCGCATTTGCTTGAAAAATGACCGCTTTCTGTTACCACCCCGTTCTTAAGTTTGGCAGGCGAACCCGGGACGAGCGCTTGGCGCCGAAACACTAGCGGATTTTGCGGAATCCGCACGAAAGTTAAATTACACGACGAAATTTAATTTCCAAAACTTCTCAACCTACCGAAAATCGATGAGGTACGCGATTAACTTTTGCGTGCGAACTTTAAAATAATCCATCTTCGTCCGGAGGGTGAATGTGGCAGCCTGAATGTTTGACGAGCAATTTTGATGATTAAAACTACGATCATCAGTTGTTGATGAATTTGTTGTGCAAATTGGATTGTTAGAGGGTGGGATTGTTTGGAAGAGTTTTATCGTTCTTGAATTCTATCAAGATTTTATTACCGAAAAACAAGTGTTTTTTTTTTTGGGTTGAACAATCACGTCCAACAATCAAAACCTTAAATTTATTCAGTTCAGTTTATACGAGCCGCAGTTTTTTATGAATTTTGCTAAAGCTTATATAAACAAAAGTAATATTATCTCAAGTTCAAAGGCAAGCGATGCCTTCAACTCCTCTTTTGATCATATGATCTTACTTTCCCAAATTATTTGTAACTAAATTCCAGTAGTGTATGTTTGAAATGACCTTAACACTCCAAACAAAAACCTGTGATTGGCATTCGATTTTCAGTTGATTTCAAACTAACAGACAAATGGCTGAACGGAAGATAAAGCAACAATATTAATGCTCACTTCAAGTCTAAAATCAATCTCTAAAGGGGCCCAATATATATCACGCGCCGCCAACATCAAACAACGCGAAAAATCTTTCGATCAACCTGTCCCTAGAAGATGATGGTGATAATTTAAATCCTCACTGTCCGGCACATCCTAGAGGCGGTCATGGACATCCCAAACAATTTCGCATACCTAAGCATCGAACAATAATTTGTTTCCGCTCAACAAATCTTCTAGCTATTGGCGTTTATGTATGGCATGCAAGAATTCATGAAATCAGTATCGTACTCCAAACGTTCCACAGCAAAAGACGGTAACTTGCGCACGCAGTAGAATTTATCAAATCCCCAAAATAAATTTCATTCAAGATAAAAATCGACTAAACAAAAACCAACCCAAACCGGTGGGATTCAATAGCACACAGCATAAGGAAACGGCGATTGATAAAGAGTAGTTCCGATAGCAATAGGCCGACAATCGGAGAAGGAAACGGTTAAGATTTTCGTTCCGGTCCTTCACATTCGCTTCGTACACAAACTATTAAACAAAATCAATCCTTTCTTTTCGTTTACGTATTCTCGAGCCACTACCAAACGGTTCTGCCAGCAAGAGAAAATCGTCTAACCCATTCGTTTCTAACCTGCGCACACGCATGCATGCCGCACGAACAAACGGGGAACCGGTCGAACCAATTGCTATTTCTAGCAAAGCGAAGGTTTTTAACGATCGTTGCCTGCTGTTTCCAGCCTAAGGATGCCCATTTTTCCACCTAATCACGTTGATTAGCACAGAGTTCCGACAGAGCCGCCGAAAACCCAACACCCGGCATCCGTAATACTAGAACAATCCAAACCTCACGGAAGTGGCCGATGGCTGGCCGGGATATTGCAAAACGCCAATGGTAAAGGGCAACACCGGTACCCGTAAAGCCGCCGCTGATAAATGGCAAGTTTCTTAAAGTTTCGGTACCACTTGCCGAGGCAATCAAGGAAATTGACTAAAGCTCTCCGTTATTGTGCTCTGCTTCCTCCGACAGCCTGGGGCCGCCGAGTCACTCTAGCCTCTGGACTTTGGCGCGTTTGAATGGATGCTAGAAAAGCGGAGGAAAATAACTGAAACCCACGCCAAAATTTAGAAGAAATAAAAAAATCTTCTTAGTGCAAGATTTAAAAAACACACACACACACCCACACACATCTCCAAGCAAGGTGAATGGAAAACGATTTTCTAAACTTTTCTCAACAACATCAGCGCCACCGATGAAAACGACCCAGGCCCAGGATCGGGTACGCGATACGAGAAACGACGTATTTATCACCTTCCAATGGCTAGACCAACGCGAGAAGAAAAAAAAATCCCTGAGCTCCCTGCTCAAATCAACCCTCGGTTCAGCTGATCCCGACGGTTTCGTGGAAATTGTTTTCAACCGCACCGCACCACATTTTTGTACTCCTTTACGTTCATTTGTTTTCTTCTGATCTACTACTTTTGTTTTGTTGCTCAAACAAAAAGGCAGAACTTTGTGCTCGCACGGATTGTGAAGATAGGCGAAGCGGTAAACGGAAAGAGCGCACAATCCGTACTTGCACGCTGTTTGGTTTAGCTTCCTTTCTTTGCCTTCCCTTTTCTGGCTTTTCCTTTTACAAATCCTCCCGCCAAAGACTAACCCTTCGTCGAGCCAATGTCTTCGTCTTGCTGGGCCCGGATTGTACAGTACGCTTTCTTTCGCTCCGGCAACGTGCACACGCTTTTACACAAAAGCGCACCTAATTACGCTTCATTAATTATTATTCAAAGCTTTTCGGTTTCTCATTTCCTTCAGTGAAGTTTTTTTTTGTTTCTTTTAGCTTTCTTCAGAAGAAAAGCATGAGATTGTTCAGTTGCCATGGAAACAGGGATCTACTGCGACGAGAAATGTGTGTGAGCAGCTAGCGAAACGATTTTCTTGCTTGATTCCTTGGCAGTGAAAGAGGAAAAATCAGGTTTACAGCCCGGTTTAACTGTCGGGTTTTCTCTGTGGATTTATCTTGGTTTATTATCGTTAGCGTACCAAATGTTTTTTTGTGATATTAGTGTAATGATTTTACTTACATACGTTACGATTTCTTACACAAAACACAAAACAGATTGTTAAATTACAATCAAAGCAAATTATCGTAAAAGTCATTCGAATGAATTTCTCGCAAGAAATGAAAAAAAAAACAAAGACAAAAACTATAAAGGGCATTCCGAGCGGATACAGGAAACGACAAACTTCACAGCAGCTGTTTCACAGGCCCAAAGTATTGTCTGAAACAAAATAAGCTTCCAAACAGCAACTTATCCCGGGATTGGAGAATAACAACTTTTGACCCAAATGTTGCACTTCCTCTTTGCGAATGTTTCATTTCTTTTTTTTTTAGTTAATTCAACGAATGCGCCTTCCTTCGGGCGTAAGACTGTTTGAAATCAGTTTTCAAATCGCAAATCGAAATTCGAAAATGCACCCTGCACGTCCGAATCGAATTGCATTATGAAACGAAGCAATCTCAGCATTGGCTTTTCTATGTCTTTCACTCTCTCACTCTCACACTCACACCACAAACTGACCACAAAGTACCGGAGCTCAAAGAAAATTATTTGGCACAAGTTCAAACAAATTATATTCACAGTATATTGGGATCGTTTATGGTATCGGGCGGCTTCAATTCCATCGGACAAAGCGGCTGATACTTTCGAGCTGATAAAAGGCTAAAATGGAGCCTGTAGTTATCGAAGCCGTGTGGTGTGACAGCCTTGGTAGAAGAGAATTCCTAGTTTTTGCTTCTTTGTTCAAGTTGAGGTTATTATATTGTCGCCTTGTGTATTACGAATAATATCGTAATGTGCTGAATTTAATCGACGGTTTAAGTATATTCCAAATAACAAAATATTGATCACATATTCACATTCAAGAGTTCGTGTCGAATCAAACATTCACATGAAACGCTAGCTTCTACATCATATTCGCAGCGCAGTTACTTTACTCTACCAGTTATGCACGAGACCATAAATTATCGACACTCCATTAAGCGGTATCGTTAGCTTCCGCCAACAATGCTCTGCGCACAAAGATTCACCTTCCGTCATTTATCATCTTCAATGATGATTTCAACTGTATCGCTTCAAGGCCGCAAAAGAAATTATGTTTTTTTTGTCTCATTACTCGAAATTGTTAGTACCATTTGCCCTACAGTGCGGCAAGCTTGCCTTTAGGTAAGTGAAAAATCAAACCCGTGTTATTGTTACTTGCAAGCTATTAGCGTCGAAATAGCACAAGGTGTATAAATTAGCCTGGTGGGAACTACAAGATGAGTGGAACATTCTCATCATACTTTAAGTGAAATAATACAAAAAATATCGTAATTAGTCTTATAATTCTGCTAAGTGTTTTAAATTTTCCACTTGTCGAAAAAAGTCTCACAAATCCGCGTAGTAATATGCAAAGTTGCCAAAAACCTTAACTGTTTGATATTTATCGCAGTTTAGAAAATTATTTTCAGTATCTTTCTTATATGCAATAATATTCTACCTTACATATTTTACCCTATAGCCTAAAACTGGTGATCTTATAGTTATGACCCATGCCACATTAATATCTTTCTTTTCATGGTTTTAATCATAAGCTGCGTTCAATATCGAATATATAATAAACACGAGGGAACGAGCTATTAATTTACTGACTATCAAATCATTCATGCAAAGTGCTCCAAACGTATTGGTTTCCACCAAAAAAAAAACCGTTGTCGTTATACCTTGCGCGAGACAAATGATGTTGGCTGCATGCCGGAACCGGATAACCGTTTATTTTCCACAAAATTAGCTTTACCCAATCCGGTGCTGCATCGTACGTGTATCCATCACCGTACCAACTTTTCAACGAAACCCGGATGCAGCATTTTGCCGAAAGCACTATGAGTTGCAAATGCACAGAAGATAAAAAAAACGCAACGAGCCCAAGGAATGCACAAAGGAGGATTTTTCAAACTGTAACAAAGTTGAAATGTCACCGGATCTACTTATGCACTTTTTGACTTCTTAGCCCGAAGTCATCCGTTCGAGGCCGAAACGGTTACAACCGCAAAGTGCACAACCGCCCGGTCGTGTGCGCTACGCGGCTAGTGGCATTCCCCAGTTTTTTTCCACATCCGCAACCCTTCGGGGCAACCAAAAAACCCGGGGAACCCAATCGAGTGCGCTGATAATGCGATGACATATTCAGCTCAAAAACGAATTCGAAATGTATCCTGTTAGGAAGCGAAAGAGGGCCAAAGTCCGCTCCCACTCCTATTTCCACCCACATGTACGAACCCCCGCCCCCTCTCCCTCGCCGAAACGACCGGAAACCGGGAACCCATAGAACTTTACCCAAAACGGAACAGCGAAGGGAAGAATGGAACGAAAAAAAAACCACCCCCCGAAAGAAGGAAAAGGCAAAAACGAAAAGATGATTCGTACCCGAAAACTATGCGGATGTTCATTCTGCGACACGGTTTATTCAATTTCAATCTCCACCGGTGCTCTACTGTTTCACCTTTCCTTTTCTTCTTGCTTTTTTCAATCAACAGAAATATTTCATTCCATTCTGCCCCGCAGGACATCCGACAACATTTGAATTGGAACATTTTCTTCCCATTCAAAGCGCACAGGGAAGGTTTCTAGACAGAAGGATGGAACAAAACCAAACCCTTTCTTGATCTACCGTCCAACAGGCTGCGTGTGTGTGTGTGTGTGACAGGGATCAAGCGTTCCGGCAGCATGATTTCAGTCCGAAAACCACCGGGCGTCTCCATCTTCCGCAAGCGAAGCCTTTGAGGCTAACTGGGGGAAACACACACACAGGGAAAAACGCACGTGCTAGCACGCACATTGTTTTTTTTTTTCTTTGTTTTCTTTGCATTGCGTTGTCTTGCTTGTGGCAAGAAGCGTTTTATTTTAAAGCACAATACCAAACAAAACCTCGCCTAGCATGAAACACACTCCCAACGGGTGTGGTTTATTCGACTGATATGCGTTGGATTCTGGTTTGTGTGTGCGGTATCAGGGCATACTGAACAGTCGCCATCCTCCGAGCGCCGAGCGCAATGAGAAATAACCGTGCAAATGCCCCTCTCGCACAAACACCACCACCAAATGCGCCGTTAGTGCAACAGGGTACTTCTATTGTGTGATACCTGGTAAGGAAATAACCCCCTCAAGACAGAACCCCCTTCCCCCGGTCTACCTGACTCTCGCTCCTTCCTGCGCTCTACGGAAGCAAGTGCATCAAACGTCTCACCGGGCCATGATGGATGGGTATGCGAGTAAATGGGATGAACTGCATCTAGCGAAATCGCTACGAACAGCGAACCGGTTTTATCTCGCATGCAATTGTGCGCATTCGTACGCAGCGCATGCTACCAGCACATGGAGCACCGTCTCAGGTTTCTTCACAATGCAATAATAATGAGATTCTATTTGCTTCCTGACACTTTTCTTTTGTCACTGCCGCTTCCTTAAAGTCATCATCACTGGAGCACTTGTTTCCAGCGCAAAGCGTGCGCTGGCACTTTACTCCTCGTGGAGGTTGAGCAGACTCGTACACGAATGTGAAGTTTTCTTGGACACATCGCACTCTCTTGGGCAAGAACCTGGTTGTGGAGTGTATCGGGTATCAGCCTATTGTTTTGGGCAAATGGTAAATTGTATCTCCATTTACATATCTTTTGTTAGCCGCACTGAAGGGCAGTGTTGCATACTTGCTGCTTTGCATGTTGGCCCATTCTTCGTGAGGCAAACTTTCATCCCATTAAAATAAACATTAATAGCTGTTGCTTAATTGATAGTCCAGTACTCGCCTGGCAATATAACATGTTTTATTACGCCTTTGCCAGAAGGTTTTATTAGTTTTTTGTCCATCTTGAAACAAACATCGTCTGTGCGTTATTTAATGAACGTGCCCTTAAAATACCGGTGAGATGTTTTTCATTGTGCTGCACTATTCCATCAGATCAAACACTCTGACGATGTGTGATGAGCAGCTGAAAATTTAAATAGCCTCATTAATCTCTCATTGATGACCTCGTCATCACTTTAGCCTAAATTAATTAATAATGCTTGAAAATCGCTTTAAAATCTTCTATGAATATTCTGAGCTCTTTATCTTAATAATCCAAACTCCTCCCTGTGGGCAACGTGGAAAGAGAAAAGTTTTGCGAAATACCACATCAAAAACGGTTTCCAGTCCATTGCAGCACAGACAAATTCTTGCGCTGTGGTCAAGCCATTAGCATACCTTTTATTGTTTGCCATCTTATTCAAGTGCTCTTTCAAGTGTTAATAATTGAAGAAGTCTACAATGATGGGACTTTCCTGACTACATAAAGCGTAATGGTGAGCTACGTTTATGCTAATTTGAGCTTGTACTGGTTAAGAAAAAAGCCCCTGACATAATAAACCATTATACGAGACCGAAAATCGTATTCTCCACTGCGCCACGTCACCCTCTCCCGGCAACGTTTACACACACGAAAGCGATGTGTCATAATAATCAGCACGCCTCACATAGTTCCAAAACTAAGCATCCGAGTGCGAGTTTGCTCCAGACGATGATGCACGGCTTACGGTGTCAGATCCGGCAAAACTAGGCTGTATCTGGGTTTGTACGTGAATGAACTTTACCCAGCGTAACGTGTGACGAGCGGTACGAGATGGATCGGTACCCTGCAAGCCATTAATATTCCATCAGAGTAAGCTTCTCACAAACGTAAATTAAGCTTGCAATTTTATTCTGTCCCCAACAGAAGGCTGACAGAACAGGCATTCGTGAGGCAAGATGTCTTGGCTGGAGTGGACACGCTGGGAAAAGTTCACCAAATAGGCTTCCTTTTCTTTTTGCGTCACTTGATGCAATCCCACGGGCAGGCACAAGCAACCCAGCAGCAGTTCGGGTGTCGGATTGTTAGCATAGCACTAGCTGCGACTGATTAGAGCAAAAATCAGGACATCACACAGGAGGCTTTGCTCTACCAAATCGAATGCCCGTCGCAAGGCTTGTGCCAAGGCATCCTAGGCACAATGAAGCGCACAATGAATAGCACAACATGCCGTTCGTTGACATACCCATCTCCTCACCCCCCGGTTCCGTTCGTTCCATTAGGCCAGAGGTGAGTAGCGGCAACGTTGCACCACGGTATAAAAGATCATACAAAATATTTTCACCCAACAGTTTTTACTCCCGAAAAGCTCATTCAGGTGTGGCACAAAGAGCTTGCAGCTCATGAAAAGGGCAAAAGAGTTTTCCGGCTCTGTATGGAGATTAAGCTACGACCTCTGCCAGGCACAATAGCTCCCCTCCACCATGTGCCAATAGCAACCCGGCTGGGGGGGGTTTAAGGTGGGGAGATGAGGAGGTCTTTCTTTTCATCAGCTTACGGCTGGCCCCCAAACGGAGATGATTCAACTTTGCTCAAAATTGGCGCTACACAAGCTCCATTCCTTGCAGCACGCTGGGTGCGCCCACGGTGGAGCAGTTGCACAAGTTGTGTAAACTTCATCAAAGAACCTAAATTACTTACATTTACTCCATGCATTCAGCGCTACGCCGTAACAGCTTCGGGTGGATTTTTGTCAGCTACGGGATGCCTTCAAGGGGCCAACGCTTCATGCAACCTACATCCGTGGTCCAGCCACCATACCTACGATGCAACGTTGGGAAAATGCTTTCTGATACATCACCACAGAATGGGTGGCGCTGTGTGCCAGTGTGCAAACACAATTGCCCACGGCTTCCTTTCGCCACGTGCACATTCAGGATCCGGGTGGAACGTTCCGCTTTGCATAATAAACCTGCATGCACCAGCGGCACGCATGTCGTGAAACGGTCCGAATCATAATATTAATCAAGTATCCAAAACGGCCCACAGAACTTGCAACAGCTTTTGTTCTCGGTGTGTATGTACCGCGCTGGATGGAATGATTTGGTTCCGGTTTCAAAATGCCCCCCGTGGTTTGGCTAATGTTTAGTTTCTTTGAACCGGTGGAAATGGTTCTATTTTCTAAATTGCATGCTGCCGTTATTCACGCTCGAGGGTCATGAAACTTTGTACGGGTAGCACTTTTAATAATGCAGGTCTTTTATTTTCTTCGATGTTACATTTCGAAACAAAAAACATTGTAATAGTACTACAACCTTCTTTCATATGATGCCTAGAAAATTAGGAAACTTAATACAATTACAAATACTAAATATGTATTACTTAACAACACCACCATTTAGATTGCCCGGACCAGTCATTTGGGCTTTTACATACCTATTCTGCAGAACGTACTTGAAAATAATATAACAAAAAAGCATATTCCAGGTTGTCAAAAATATTTATAAAGTAAACATAAATGACAGATGCTTAAAATGCTAAGCGAGTAGTTTGGGTCAGATAAGCTCTATTCAATTACGCATTCCACCCACATTACGTACCGATTGCATCGCTTTGTGTGCTGTTTTACGTCCGTTTTGAAAATAATCTTGCTAGATTTAACACTTTGATTAAACTGTAAAATATCGAAGTTCAGCGTTTGATGTTTCTGACCGAGGTATGATACATCAAATACATTATTACGAAGTAAACCAATCCGCAGCACAGCAAATCAGTAGTTAAAATTAACTGGAACAGCTTAAATTACCGCATCCATATGCATGAATGCACAAGCTACCATGCATTTCATGTAACCACAGAGCCCTGGTTGCGATTAGAAACGTTTTTATTGCACATGGCCACAAATAACTATCGCACCAATAATTTTCATCTTTTTTTTACACAGTAGGAAAACATGTTGCATGTTAACGACGTACTGCGCGTACAATAGGCACAAGTTATATCTGCCTTAGGTTCCAGCGGCGCAATACCATGGGGCTTCTGTTTTTCACCCAGCGCAACAATCATTGATGTATGCAGAAAACATTCTTCGATAATTAAAATTGAATTGCGATTCCAACTCACTTGTACTGACTCAAGAAACATCCATGCTCCATTTGCAAACTTATAGTACATGCTTCTACAAACGGCCTGTCCGTTGGACGCATCCCTCAGCGATCCAGTATCGATTGCATGGGTTAAAAACATGATGGGGTCTTTCTTCTAGCTTTAGGTTTATTTGCTTCTTCTTCAGCGAGCAATTTTCAATTCCCCTCACACTATCAAGTTACCAGGCACAGGCAAATGTTCCTTTCACTCACTCTTCATTACTGGTGCTTCCATCCATACTTGATGCAGTTCGGTTTCCCGTTCTTATCTATCTATCATCCAATGTGAAGCGATTTCCCGGCAATACTGAGTCGAATAACAGAAAAAAAAGCATGGAAATCCTCACCCTAATTCACCCTCAACTATGCAATATGGTATCATCCACATGCTGAACGCTACTCGGCAGAACGCGGAAGTACTTCAACTGACGCTGTATATCGCCATTACACTCGCTTATGGCCGGAGCAGCATTGTCTCGCAACGTTTCGCGACTACCATTCGCCGTTGGTCTGGTTGAATCAACAAGCCATAGTCAGGCCACTAGATACTGGTGAGTGCCCGTCCGCGATGGAGACGGCTTCACATCGTCTTTGAAATGACTCCATTTCGCTGCGAACGTACAAAACATGGAAAAGCTTCCACCTTCGCAGAAAGTTGTGCATCCATTCAAATGGCGTTACCTTCGGCTACCTGTTGGTTTCTTTTTTTTGTGTGTGTGCCACCCGAAGATATCGACACCGTTCTCGGGCAAAATGTTCCACCGAAACCGATGCAATGGCATCGTCTTCCTGCCCGTTCGTGTGCATTCTGGTGTAAAAGAAACAAAAACCCTAGCTGAGCTAGCGGGTGTTGTGATTTTTTATTGAGGAAATAAATAGAAAAACGTCCATCCGTACCATCCGGCACAATTGCAACGAACACACACTAGTAGGGCTTTCGAAGAGGTAGCCCATTTCTAATACTAAATCACACAGCGTTAACAGAATTTCATATTTCAGCCAATTTTCGATCAAAAATGGATTTCGTAGCACTTGCGTTCAATTTCGAATATTCGAGCCCGTTAACGTGAAAGCAAAACAATATACAGGATTTACGATTGTACATGGTGAAGTTGGAGCTTTCTGGGGATTTCTTTGTTTTCAAATTTAACTTCAAGACTGAGCAGAAATATATCCGGAATAATTCCGGGAATTCTGGACCCTTCTCAAAAAGCAGCTGATTTCAGCTGATGTAAAGCTTTCAGTGCGTCGGTCGAGCAACCTTAGATCAGCTTCTTTTGCAGGAAGTCTAAAACGGAAACCAGAAAAAGTTTCAACTTACCAGATACAATCTTAAATGCTGTAATCTGATGCACTTTTCTAGGTGCAAGAATAAGGTACAAGGTTTTTAGCTTATTCTAGCCAAATTAGAGCTAATTCTGAATATTCTTGACTTGGATCTAGAATATGCCGCGGTAGATCTGAACTCCTCTCATAGATCTTGGATTTTGATCAAAGAATTTGCGACTGACACACTAAAAGCTATAAATTTACCCATATTCACTGACCTGACGATCTGCAATCATTGAACATTGAGCAAAAGCTGTGAAATTGTATGAAAAGTGTTTGTTCATCGAACATATTTCCCATGCGATTTGACAGTTCTTGCTCAATGTTTAATGTCTATAGACCCCCAGGTGAGTAAGTCGTGAAAGCTATTTAATCTATTTCCCATTGCAAAGCAACCATAAAGTGCATAAGCTTCCAGATGCACCTGCCCGCAAGTTCAGCGTCCAGATCCCAGAAAAGAAGCCGATTTGACAGGTTTAAAACGAAAATCTTTTGTCATGTTAGTCAAATCGCTGGTGTTATTCGTCCATCTCCTGAGCATATCATAATTCCCAGTAAAAAAGAAATATTGTAATAACCGTTCGAAATCAGAAAACTACTTTGTACCATTATGCATAAGCATCAAAACGCCTGTGCTGTCTCTTTGATGTACCATTCGATTGGTGATAAAAAATGGTTTATTATTGTTATCTTTAATCAAATCACATTTTTACCGGTGTAGAAATTTTACATTTGCGTTTCTCTGTGCCCGTTAGTAGCAGCAAGTAGCAAGTGCAAGGAAGGTAAAGGTAAACCAAATTCAATAACAGATACGAAAACAACCATTTCCCTTCGGCATCATGTTTCATCGGATGCTTTCTCTAGTTTACGGTTCGGTGTTTTATTGTCTTCCTCTCCATACTCGACATATATTTGCAAATCGATGGCCTGTGCTACTGTTCGTACACACACACACACATATGTATATATTTAGCATCCCGCTCGACTGCCATACACGAAATGTGAACCTCATAGCCACAGTGAACCCATTCCAACCAGCGCCAGAGCCACTTATCCGTGCGATTTTTACGATTTCTCCGAATGTCTCCCGAATGTGAGCTTCCAATGTTCCTTCCAAGGCAGTATTGCCTGGGACCTACCGCTAGGAGAGCAAACGAATTTAGATAAAAATATTGTTGAAGTTTATTGGAATTGCTTTGCTCTCAGTTCGGTCGTTCAAAATCCCCAGCATACGGGGCGGCGTACACTCGATACTCAAGATGGTGGGAACGAAAAAAAAAGAGTTATCGCAAGTACCCCACGGCCATTCACTTGCCGAAGCGACTCAAACAAGACAAATTTCCATCCACCTTTCCCGTGTGTTTGCCGGTTTCGTTGCGCATTAGGCCTGGCTCTGCAACTCTTTAAGGCGACTCCATTTTGGCACACAAATAGCAAAAAGAAGCAACAAGAACTACAGGTAAACCACCAAAGTGATACATAAAGAAAGGAAAGATGCCTAAGCGAAGGATGGTCTTGGGACGCACACTCAGCAGCTAACACGGTAAACAAAATCGATATTCTAGTAACTTGAATGGCAATTTCAATCCTCTCTGGGCTACAAGAAAAAAAAAAACAATTGCAATCGAATGAATGGGACATTCTTAGCGGCACGTTTACCATCACGTTGCGCACGATCGTACACAGCAACAAGAAGAGAAATGAAACTAAATAAAACTCAACAGAAAACGAGACTTTCTCTCAGTACCACCAGTGCCGTGCATGTTCTAGAAATCATGATTGGAAAATTGAGTGCATGGAAATTATGTGAAAAAAATGGGAATAGGCTACCGGTTTGTAATTAAAACAGCGAACATCACGTGGGCTCCGGACATGTTTCAACAATACTGCCAATAATTGCACAATGTTCTTAATTTTTTGCCAATACAGCACACGCTTATTGGTTTCCTGATGATCCTCGATGAAACCAGTGAATGACATTTCATGCTACGCTCCATATAGCATATGTCAATTTTGAGCGTTGCTAAGAAACATCAGTAAAAGAAAAAGAAACACCATTGCACGCGCCAACTAAGCAACCGCGAACGTGGGAGCGTGTTTGTGTTTGCTGTTTCGCGTGGGAAAGAAACGATATCTTTGGCTAATTCCTTTCGAGTTTTTTTCAACAGTATATTGTTCAAAGTAATTTCCTAGAAAGAAAAATATGCAACAGCTACTGGATTTTAATAAAGCCACTAATATCTCGTGGATAAATTTGGCCTTCTGAAGAGCATCGATTCTTTAACGATCGATGTGCGCAGAAAAGAAACACGGACTTCAAATGGTATTTTTTAACTATTAAAGCTATCAAATAGTATTGTTAAACCGTACAATCTGTAGCTCGCTACTTCTATTATTAAAAGTAATATCCTAGGAAATGGATAAAGCACCAACTATCGGACTATTGAAAAAACTGGGTGCATCCAGAGGATTTATTCGGTTTCTAGAAGGACTATATGCTGGTTGATTAATGCAATATGTTCCTAATGTAAATACTCTCTCTCTCTCTCGTTCTCTTTTCTCCCTTGCCATTACCTACAAGTTTACAATGATACGTAAATTAATTGAAAAGGATATAAATAAAGCAAAATTTTTGAAATGCTAGCAAAACAAAACCTAAATTATATAAGCATGCAAAAGAAAGTAGAAAACTAAAATTAGAAAAGAATGCAACCAATTTTGCAAAACTATTAAAAACAACACAATAGTGCATCTTTGCTCCGTACAATCAGTAGGACATTTAATAAAACGATGTGACCTAAAAGGTTTACAAAGACCCAAAAAGCATCAGATTCACTTCTTATTCTACTGACACTTTGAAAGCTTTGCAAATGAGTAGGGTTAAGAAAGCTTTGTAAGATTATAACATTTTGTACAATGTTCAGCACGTGAGAAAAATTCCTTGTTCATCTCATTCTCTCTTCATCTCGTTCATAAGATACACATAAATTATTTCAATATAATTATAATTTCAGTAAAAGTCATGATTAAAATGATACATTTTCAGCCATTTGTTACTGCAGAACTCATCGCAATTTGTTTAAGCCATTACCAAGCATCGCCAACATTGTTTGTGATGGCTAATCGAGAACGATTAGCTTAGCCAGAGGAAACGAAAAAACACCGCATCAAACAAACCCAATCAATGTGCTGAAAATATGCTACCACATGCTGTTTCCTAACATCCCGACAACTAATAACTGACATTGATCCACATCCGATGGTTTGCCATCGATAGGGTTGACTGATTTTTACACAATGGCTGAACACCGCCATGCATAGCAGTTTAGTTTGGCTTTGCATGCAAATGTTGTTTTAAGTTGCCGAATGCTTTTGTTATCCCTTTTATCCTCCCAAATGTCCACCGCTGCTACCCAATTTGTCTGTGGGCCACATAAACGATAATTGAACGCATCAAAACTAGAGGCCCTAGATTCCCAACGATCAATTACGTCGTCATGCCATGTGCCACCAACACTCAGCCAGCATCGCCGGAAACACATGTCCGGATGCGAGCAGCCGTGCGGGAAATGGATACGCATGGGTTGTAGTGTACTGCGAAAAAGGGATCCATTCCCCGACAAACAGGAATCGATTAAACGTCAATTTAGGTCAAAGATGAAACCTCAAATCCACGCCCGTGTCGGTACGGGAAGCTGGCATCAGGTGGGTGGGTGTTTGAAGCACATGCGAAACCAGCAGCGGCAGCGATTGCGACCGGGCTGGGTTCGTTGGCGGAAAATCGTCCCTTGCAAACGAGAAACTACGCGACCAATATGCCATTGCAATGATATTGTTTCCAATTTTATCAAATTGATTGGAAAGCTCCGGGAGTAAATTGTTTTGCTGCAACGCCTTCGTGTCCATTCCACGGACGGGATGCATCAGCATCCCCAAAGCATCGGACAACGCTTTGCTGTCCGACACGATCGCAAACAAAGTTCCAATTGCATCACGACTAACGACAGATATCGCTGCTATCATTGGCGTTCGATAGATAGATAAAGCGAGCGGGAGGGCGAAATGACGGAACCGGAAAGGGACGGGCAATTTCTATGACTTATTTCTCGATATAAACATGATCCATTTATTTGTCACAGCCTGGTCCGATACCATGCAACACACCGAATACAATCCTGCCAGGTGGTTCTAGCGGACAACGGGCAGAGTTAATGCTTTCGGAAACCTCATTACCGATGCACTACGAGCAATCCATTGTGCGTCGGTTGTAGAGCGCAACAAATTTCTGAGTGGTTATTATGAATAGCCGCGACGTAAAACACAATTATGGATGATATGATTCTCCATTACCGTCGACAGAGTAGGCAAAATAATTCCTTCAAACCAATCACTGACTTGTGTTACTTCAGAACACTGTGAACAAGTGAAATGAACCACACTGTGCAATGAGCTCTGGTTACGAAATAAGAACCTTTTTTTGTCACATAAACAATAATTCTTTCGGTAATTCGACCAAAAAGTCAAAACTAACAAATGTTCTTTACAATTTTACACAACACACAGGATGTCGTTGGCAGCAGCATAAATAGATACAGATATTGCTTAGTCTCGCTTATCGCTGGCATCAAACGAACCGATATCGTGCATTAGCTACCGAAGGCAAAAGAATCCACACCGCATCGTATCTGGCAGTATCGCTCGGCAAACATACACATATCCCTAACAGCTTCGCGGTCACCCATGCGATCGGCACACGGGAAAGGAGCGGAATCCCATCGGTGGCGCATCGGTGTAAATCTTCAAAGACGTGATTAATTTCGCTGCGGTTTCGCATCCACGGAGCAACGGAATCGAAACCACAGCCTCCCACACACACATACATACACACAAGACATGAGTTAAAAGCAACCACGCTTCACTACAAAGTGCCGGGCTCAACGTGCCACCGTAAAATGCACTGCGCCAGTTTCTAAGACCTGCTTTCCTGCCCTCCCCGGGCCGACCACTTTCCAAAGCCCTATCCGAAATGGTACTCTGTTGGAATTTGTTTCCTTTGAAATTTTGCGCTGCTTAGCAGGAACCAACCATCTACCGATAATGCAGATCGTTCAGATTTACTGCGAAAGTCCCATCATCCTCTGCCCAAGCGTGTCGATGTTCGGCGAAATAAAGAACGCTTAGCGTATGGAAAGCGCTTGGGGAAACACGGTTGTGCAATCACACGCAAAAGGTGTCGCTAGCTCGCTTTCGTAGAAAATGCCTCTAGGAAGATTGCCTTGTAAGACAAAAACCATTTGAAACGGTGAAGAAAAAAACTGTTAAATCTTCTTACGAAATCCCATCAACAGCAGAACTCTGAGAATGTAGCAATACTCTGAAGGGTCATGCAAGAAATTTACAACAGCTGCTGGATATGAATGCCCCGTGGGAATTAAGAAATTCAGTTCCCAAAATCTACTACCACGGTTCGTACACGTACGCGGCATGCTTTCAAATCCATCCAATTCCTATCGTTGCTGTTTGTGATTATTTTTGCCGGAAGTGGAACACTCACTTGCCACAACAACCACTTACGGATGCACTTTGCAGAAATCTTCAGTAGCGGGAAATTTCTCCCACAAATTTCTTCTTTTCCTAATTATGCGAGTATGAGCTACAAGTCCCGCAAGTTTAAAGCGCCAATGCGACAAAGAGCTTCGAATTCTATTTGCAAATTCTCCCTTCCAAGGGACGGGAAAATTGGATTCTTCATCGATCGGTTGCCGTAAAAGCGTAGTCAGCATTAAATACTCGTACGTAACCGTTTAGATTCTAGATGTTCTAGGTTGTTGGCTTCAACACATATCACCAAACTCCCGGTTTTCGCATAATGAGTAAATCATTTTCAAAATCACATTTGTCTTATGGCATTCTTACGCATCGTACCGTATCACACAGATGGCAACGTTCAGCGTCGCTATCTTCATCGCATGATAAGCCCGTTCGGTTTTGATTTGGACACCGGAAATTGACAAAAGTAAAAGCTAGCCAACCGGTTCACCGTACCTCGAGCAAAACCGGTACCGGTCACAGCCGGATGGTAGGCCGCTGTCTACGCTTGCCACGCTCACTTCAAATGGACAGGAAACTAATCCTGCTCTTATCATGAGTTATCAGCCAGTCGTTTTGATACTTAAAGTACACCGAAAGCTTCGGGTTCCTTTCCAACTGACCGAGAACCATACTTGAGGCATAGCAGTGGCAGCAACAGTAGCGTCAGCAACACAGTTCCCCACCACCCCGGACGAAACATCAAAATAATGTGTAATAACTTGATCCAAAATAGTATTCACTCAGGCGTCAAGTCGTGTACATGCGCTTCCTGCTTGCCTGGCATCGATAATCTCCTGCCCTACTAAACAACACCCGAGACGCAGTCGAACTGTGCGATGTACGACCGGTATGGTTTCGTGCTCCGGAAGACGAACTTCAGGATCGGTAAGGATTTTAGAAACGACAAACGATAAGCACTGCTAAACGAAAGTTCATATCGAGAGTGCAAGGAGTTGAATCCTTGCTGAGGTTTTTTTTTGTTCTTTTTTGTTTCCCATCCACCGCTTCCACCACCGTACGCTGAGCAGAGTGCTGTTGACACTGCTGGACGAATAAGTGGCAAAAAGTTCGATAAGAACCCGAAGCGGGTGTCGACCGATTCGTATTTTGGCAAAGCATTCGAATGTGGTCCTATTCCATCTCTATTCAATTTCGTTCGATCTGTGCCATCGCTTCCCCGGCCTCACGTGGCCAGCTCCACTGTTCCACGGCTTCATCTTTCGCACATTCAATAAGGCAATCGTTGATCATTTTTACCGTCCGCCTGCCATGCGGGACCAGCGCTCTCGGAAGCGCCTTATATGTTGTACCGAGGCACATCTCTGCCCTGAATCGAATCGAGACGAAATGCCGGCCAATGAAGTTATCTGGTTTTACTGGTTGTACGAAGCGTTTTCTACCACGGCTTCAAATTAAATCTCCTCAAGGACACAAATCAAGAGTATTAGAATTGGAGTGTGCGCTCATACAGTGCTAGGCTGTGTTGCCGATTTGTGATTGTCGCATTATTCATCAGATGAGGATGGTTTGATTTCAATTTTGGGTTCCTCGATTCGATTGCCGAGCCGATTCAATTTAGCTCTATAGTTTGTGGCTGTTTTGTCGAAACGCTTCGACCGTGTACAGTGACATCGTTTCACTTTCATGTGAGCGGCGTACTTGTTAGTGCGATCGTTCGCTTCGTTTTTATCACTAGTGGCGAACTTAATAAGAGAAGCTAAAATATTTTCGTTGCCGAGGAGTGCCGATCCGATTGAGTAGCTGCATATCATCCTAATATTTTTCGGAGTATTAAATACGTTCTATCTAGAGCTGCTTACTTGGCTGTAAATCTTTGCTGATCGTATGTTTTCATTATATGTTGAAGAGGGCTTTAGGAACTCAATTTACTCTGAACCAAAATTGTCAATTAGATAACTTAACTTAAACTCGCAACGTTCTGGACGAGCTTATGAACTGTGTCTTAATTATTAAAGACTAGGGAGTTTGGTTAAATCTGCGGTTTTCATAATTTTCAGCCCCCGGGCCGCATTGGCCGCACTGCGATAGCGTGGGGGCCACCTACGCATTATCTTACGGGAAATTTACATAGATGTTGCGCTCGAGATAGTTTTTTTTTTACAATTTCTTGTGTTTAATGTAACTGACTATTACAGCAGTGTATATTTGAACAGTTTAAAAATATTACCACTTTTTTTAATTGGACCATTTTTCTAAAATAACAAAAAAGCAAAAAAGTTAAAAGAAACAAAAGCGATAGCGTCGCGGGCCTAACTGGAGGCTCTCTAGGGCCGTAATTCGGTGACCCCTGGGTTAGACAAAGCTCTTGCCGTCAATTTTCAAATCGACTCCATAGCTAGAGAGCTTCATCGAAGCTGGCCTTGATGAGACGAATTGATCGCGATTTATCGAAGCCCCTATGCTTGAAAACTTCGAAGCATTTATTGATCAGATCTATTCTGGAGCACTATACAGTTGCATGATCTCCATCCGCGAAAACTCACTTTGATCGTATTGAGTGGGTGCAACTGCCGTTCACTAGGTTTGCTGTAAACGTTTCCTCGCTGCCTCGATAAGTAACCTTTTATCTATTGCTCGAAATGGATTCTCTGGAAGTCCGCCACTGGCATACTTAATTATCCTTTATTTAAACTGTTCTTCCCGATCATACTGAACCTTTCGCATTACTTCAAATCCATTCTATTTTAAATCCCTTCTCTCTTACTCCGTAGCCATCCCGCACTAGCTACTCCAACTCGGTTAACTTTGGAAGGTCATAAAGGTCCTCCTCGTTGTCGAACTTATCGTTGTAATTCTGTGTCCCATATGATCAATTTTCAACATGCCTTGAAACCACTCGTCCCTAGCTGCTTTGAGTAAAAGTTAATTAGTAAAAGTAGACTTAAAAATTAATGGATATGCAATAGTAATTGTTGTACATATCATTTCTGAATGCGATAATCTGTTATGGTACAAAACATAACTTCCTTTTGCAGCTACTACAATTTTTTACATTTTTAGGTTCGTTTTAGGACAATAATTCCTTTATCAATCCCAATTATGCCATTTATACGAACAAACTGTGCTCAAGAACAGACCATAAGTTGTCGAATTGCAGCAATGAAAGCTCAAGTTGCTCAAGGCAAAAACCAACACCATGTTAGGACTAGTCTTGTTATACAAAAACAAAAAACAAGCTTAATAATTCACAGTGAACCGGAATCCCAACCTTTTCCGACCAGGTATTCGACTTATCTACTTTTCCTCGTAGATAAAGAAATAGATTTGATGCAATTTGCCACATTTCTCAACAACATCAAAACAGAAACACTTTACTGGCACTTGAAAACTACGGTTTGTTCCGTTGCCGAAAAATTCATCATTAAAATTGCTCATGGAAGTAGAATCACTGCAAACCATTTCATGATGTGCTAATGCTGGTTTTGTAACTCAATCGCTTACCCTCCTTTGAGAGTTCCTCCGTAGTCAATTCAAATATCTCGCCTACTCGCCTAGAGATTTGCTCCCGGTCATCCTCGGTCCATGTTACTCCACAAAACCAAACCCGACTGCAACCGGCACAACACGTTCGCAGTACGTGCGGTGTAGTGTAGCATCGTAACAACCATACCATCATCACCGGGTCCCCGGGTACACGGTACGGTACGGTCAATGTACGAAAATTAGGAATATCACATTCACCCATTCACGTAATAACGGGATAATTTAACTTTACTTCCGCTCCGTCGGACACACATGTGCCGCCCGGTCAGCCGAATTAGCCACCTTAAACGATGCTAAATTCACATTTGTGAGCATTTTTCGACAAAACGGATTGAAGCTCGTGTCTCGTGGTGCTCTCCACATACACGCCCTGGGAGTGTGTTTCGCTGCTATTAGCTGGGGAATTTTGGGGAAGCTTTTTGGAATGCGGTGGGGCACGTGCCGACCATCCCGGCACGAACCCCGTGTGTGCCGAACCCCCCCCCAAAAGGCGAGTCTACGTAGACAAAGAAAGCAACTTCGGCTAGTGTTGGGTTTTGCTTTGCGGATCTGTCGCTTGGAACATTTTTAATTATACAAAGGATGCTTCAAACAACAAAAAATAAATTTAGACCCGCAAAGTTTTATCCACTCTCAGCACATGTGTGTGTGTGGGGGGGGATGAACGTGCGCCCGTTAGACGTTTCCATATTAACGAATATTGTTTCCAACGATCCCATGGCTTCGTTCGCACATAAAAAAGGCAAAAAGTGTGTGCGTGTGCGATCCGGACCTCCTCTTCTGAAACTCCTCTCCTGCGATGTGCCCTGTTAATTAAACTTTTACAACAAAATTCACAAACTTTAACCAACCGAACCCCAGCTGCCCTATCTGCGCCCTCTGGTGGTGTACGAAAACCAAAAAAAAATAAAACAGAACAGGAATGGGAAAAGGAAGAGCCCGCGCAGAATATTGCACGTCATCTCTGCTCCGCCAAATGAGTCTTGGGCTGAACGGCGTAAGGCGCGTAAGTCTTCACCCCAAGCATCAAACGCCCGCTCAACCGCACTCTCCCCCCTCCCCCCCAATGGTATGCCCCCTCGTTCGTCATTAGTATCAAAGACAAACTCCTAGCGCCACATCGCCGACTCCGTGTCCCAACCAAAAGGGGAATTCCACGCAACGGAGTCGCAAGTCGTGCACAAAGTTTGTGTTATTTGTATGTGTGTGTGTTTGTGTGTGTGTTTTCACTATTATCTTTTGCTTTTCTCCTCTATGAAGCAAAAAAAAAACACGTTTGCAATAACAAGACGCGAAAGAACTGCCACAGTGCCACACCGAACGGCAGTAAAGAACGGCGACAAACTGGATAATGAAGTAAAAATTCACTCGTAAATAAACATAATTGCCGCCCAGGCATAAGGGATGGAGGGGCGAGTGGGATGTGCCCGTCGTTCGATGTGCATTTTCCGAAGCCAGTTCCTTCGTGGCTTCGCACACACACACACACTCCAAGAAGCAGCTGAAAGCAAATGGCGGAAAGGCTGTCGGTGGCAGTCTAAATTACGGAGCTACGAAATGATGCTTCACGCGCGCGTTTGGCTGTTTATAATCCAAACCCCGTTGCGTCTTACCGAGTTTTACGCCTTTCCTACCCTCCGTACTTCACACTCGTGCATCCCTGGCAACGGGCCCGGTGCATAATTTGATCGCAGAAAGTAGTCGCGTTTGATATCGCGCGCACACTAATGAAATGGCAACGCCGAAAAGGTCGTAACTTTGTCCTTTTTATTCTAATTACAACAGGGAAAGCGTCCGAATAAGCCGCTAGAAAAGTGAGTGTGTATGTGTGTTATGAAGTAAAAATAAAAATACTTCAACACACACACACAGAGAGAGAGAGAGACAGAGTGGAAGTGAGTTACGACTCCGTTGCCGTCGGGTGTGTCTTTCGAGGGTGGAAAACTAATCAACCTAACGCGGTGCAGCAAAAAGCTACCACTTTGCGAATCCATTCGGTCGCGCACTTGCCTATCATACATTAATTTGCGCAAAAGCTCGGTAAAACTGCAAACGCACGCAAAGAAAACTGTTTCGTCAAAACCGGTCGCTCAAAGCGGTGTAGTAGTTTGAGATTAATTGGAACTTTTCCTGCCATTTTTTTTTTGGTTCTTCTGCGCCTCGCTTTTCATTTGCAGCACACGTCGTGGGGCCACACTGTGCTGAATTTAATTCCCTTCCTGCTACACTGTCACGGCAGGGATGGCAACGGAGAGCAAGGAAGAAAACAAAAAAAACTAAATGATGAAGCACATAAAAACAGAGTGTAAACATTATTTCACAACAGCAACGATAAAAACAAAACAAGAAAAAAACGCAGCAGGGAACGCCCTTCGAGACCAACCGCTTCGCTACGCCACGCTGGAACAAACGAACAGCGTAATGAATGCAGCACAAATTACGATTCATCATCTCATTGCACTTGTCTTTTCATTTTCCCACTACGGTGCTGGCATATCAAACTTCCGCTTCAGGAGCGCGTATTTTATGTCACCTTGCGAAATGTGTGCTGCTCTGCGTGTATGCTGTCCTTTTTGCTTCCATACCACACCATTCCCTGGAGCGTGTGTCAATTGCAATGCCAGCATTTGCATTTACGTTCCCTGTTAGCTTTTTAATGGCAGAATGTTAAAAATCTTACCGAAACGGTACACAATATGCATCCCATCACTGGGGCAGATATTAAATGTAGAGTTATGGCTTCGGCGAAATGGTTTTCGGATCAATCGGTCTCAGGGCAATAGCCCATTGAAAATGCAATCAAATATGCAACCGCCATAAAGTAAAACGGGATGCACCGTGAGCGAACGGGCGTCGCGCAACATTCGAAAGCACGCGTACCGATAAAGTGAAGGAAACAAATTTTGATTTAATTCCTGAGCGAGAATTCATTCAACACCAGCACCAGGGTTTAACAAATAACTCACTTGTTTGTTCGCCGGGTTTGTAATTCTACTCCACCCGGCACGCGGTAGGGATCGATCAGCGATCGGTTATCGATTACTAACGAATGCGTTGATTTTCTCACGTTCCATCACGGTGGAGGAAAAAACAACAACACCAACAACATCCACTGCAGCTTCCGATGCCAACTGGAATACAAAGCACTGCAATCGATTGCAATCAAATCATTTCCCGGGCATGGTTTTCACCTGAGGCGCCAACGAAAAAAAAAGCGAACCCACCACAATCTGTGCCCGCTATCGATTGTTTGGAGGTTTTATTTATTTGTCTACCCCTTACTAGCATTTCTTTCCCATAACCAAATTCAATTCGCATCGACAATCGTAACGGCACAATGCCCCATTCCATTCCATTACGCCCAACCATGACTGTCGTCTAACAGGAGTACATCGCAACACATAGACGCACGAGCCAAACAAAAACTATCCGACATTTGACGGGTTTGTGTAACGCCCGGAGAATTCCAACCTGCATTATATCGACGCAACCAGTCACCTGCAGCACGTTGCCTCACCGCCATCCGCCCATACTACCATCGCAACGGAATATTGTCACCGAAATTGAATTCTGCTCCCGACAAGAAAAATCTATTACCCACCGAAAAACCCCCGGCCACAGCCGTTCCCGGCCGCCCCGTTCGGCTTTCTTTCGATCCACTGCGTCGCCGATCTGCCAGCGCAGCGGATCAAACGCGTCAGAAACACAATTTTCTAATTTCCCTACCTGTGCGGCTGCATCGGCTGTTACGGGGCGGCAAAAGGATTCAGGGTAATCTTTAGTGCCGCTAACACTGCGGATACGTGATCGGAATGCACACGCGGGTGACAAAACATTTGCTCCGGGCTTCCCAAACCCAAAAAACGGCACCAAACGCTCGTCGACGGTTGACGGCTAAAGCTACCGAATCGATGACATTCATGGCCAAATCAAATGACAAAATCAGCACAGCACCAACGGGTGAAAGCTTACGGGTTGGGTTGGAAGTAGTAAAACTGTACTCCATACCGAAAAGGCGCAAGTATGTTCGTTTACAAATAGTGCTTTCTTTGAATGGGCTTTAGTAACTGTCCAATAAGCGACAGTCATGAATTCTAATTTGTCCGGACGATATCTGGATGGTACCGGTGGCAAGTTTTTCGTGCAGATATTGTAATGTTCTTAAGATAACAAACTTATGAATGTGTGAGCCATTCTGTCATACTCTGGGATAGGTTCATTCATAGACTTAGGGGTGCAAAAGATGTTGGGGGAATTTTAGATCAAAACACTTGACACCATTCATGTCCAAGACTCTTTGTTTACGGGAAACAATTTAAGTTGCTATTTAACGTCAAATAATTCTTTTTCTGGAAGGAATTCCAAGGTAAATAATATCAGGTTCAAAATTAATTTCAATGAACATCCATGGTGGTGGTTAATAGGCATCCAGGACTCTCGTGACTCTAAGGATTTCTGCTAGCACAGCCAGCAGAACGTACTCCTTTTTCATCCTTACAAAACATCCTATGGTACAATAGTTGACAGAAAGCGATTATTGTTTGCCGGCGAAACAAAATGCAACAAATGCAATGTTAGAAGCATTTTTGGAGTATTCCGAAAAATGAAGCAAAATATTAAGGACTATTAAGGCAAACTTAAGGACTATGAACTCAGAAGGACGAAGTAAATGTCACAAACCACGCATCACTCCAACAAGTTTTCTTGCCCCATCCTGTACTTATGTTCTTCTCGTTTTTTTTTTGGTATAGCAACCTACTAAGATCAGACCGTATGTTGGTTTACTGTACATCTACACTGAAATACAAGACCTTCAAGTGTGAAATTTGTACTCATGGGGCCACAATTCATTCCACACTAAATTTATACATGTCACGAAATAAGAAAATGTGTAGATAGTAAACCCTTGTGTACATACATGTGTATGTTGAGTGTGAGTGAATATTTGTTGAAACTACTATAAAGTAGTCTTTCATCGGGGGTTATAAACATGCGGCTGTAAATCAACGGTCAATTTGACTGACAGCTGCCCGAGCCCACCCAGACTGAAGATTCGACGATAGATGGCGCTGAAAGAGACTGCGATCGGTGACACACGTTATTCCCCGATCACTAGGGGGAATGACCGAGTGGCCTTGGTGGAAAGCACCCGGCCATCGAACGGCACTTTACCAACGAACTCGGGACAATCGAGGTGATTTTTTAGTTTCGCATAATAAAGAAAGTTGCTAGAATACGCGATCGTCTTTCATTAATTTCGGGTGACAAGAGTCGGTTGCCGCGGTGGCAACAGCAATTATTTTGGTAAACGTTTCACTGATTGAGTTCTTCTTGAGTTGAGCTCACCATCCTTCCTTCCCTGTCTTACGGGTGTTTAACAAGCAGTAGGTTATTCAATCTCCTTGAAATGCTTATGATATTTTCAGATTATTCTTATCACATTTGAAAACAATACACGGAAAACCGATACCACCAATCAATGAGATAACCCATCAAAGTGCTTTGTGCTACAAAAAACCGGGCAGAAAAACAAACTTCCACTTATCGATAGCACGGATATGCAACAGTTTCGGGATTGATTCAATTTCTTGCTCCTTCGGCAAGCAAGCGGCCTTAAAAGCCCACCCGTCTCGAGCAACGCTTGTTTGATGTTACGCAGCGTAACAGAAGCAGAGCAAATAAAATCACACCAGGCTAAAGGCTTGCGGTGTACACAAGCCGATGTGTTGAACAAATCCGGGTGGTTTTTTTGTGTGTTATGTGTGTGTGTGTGTGTGTGTGGAGAGGCCGATCATTCTGCGCTTCGTATCTGTTGCTTTAAAAAGGCAAACCCTTTCATCGTGCCCGGCCACGTTACCGTTGAATGGAAAACGATCGATCACCCACCAACGCCGGAAGGGTTTACCGTTAAAGTGAGCAATTCCGATAGGCGTCTTGCTTTGTAATCTTTCAAACGATGCCCGGCCCCGGAGGTGGTGGCATCTTGTTTGCTGTTTAGAACAAACGGGCAAAAGCAAAAAAAAGCTGCTCAGTTTCTTTCATTTCTAGTTGTCTTTTCTTCTTGCTCGCAGGAAGCGATGTGCAGCTTCCTCAACCTTTCCATCGGACGAATCTTCCGAAAAGTCCATTTCTTTTAATATGTTCTTCATTTGTTCACCAAGCCTTCCTTCGGATGGTTCAATAGGCGCTTTTTCGTGCGGGTTCCATCCGTTCGAAATTCAGCACGATGGCATCGGACCATCGTGTGCCTACATTCATTCGCCTTGGAACTCGGCCAACAAAGCCAATAATATTATCAATGCATGGTTCCCTTTTGGGAACCTCCAGCTTCTGCTACCCGCACCGTTCCGCACGCTCCTTCCCACCCGACAACCCATTTCCCAGCAAAACCCCTTTGGTTGGGAAGATTTCGATCGCCAAAGTTTTAGCCAATCGAACAATGTGCAAAGTCGATTGTCAACGATCTGTGCGAGGTAAGAAGTAACGGGGACGTATATCGTCGGTGTGCGATGTGCTTGTTTGCAATTTTGTTCACACATGATTGGAAAGCAAGCAAGCACATCGATCAAAGTCGCACAAAAACGCAATGGAAGCCCCCAAAATGGTGTCAAGCTGGGGTAAATTCAATGCCAAAACCAATCATTCGTTGATAAGGAGATACTTTGCTTTTGTTTTTGTTTGCTGCTGATGTATCTTTTCACGCCAGAAAGGGGATTGTTTAAGCGTGGTATTGGTGAAATGCACGCTTTTGTAATTATTGTTAAATGATGTTTGCACTGAAATTTCTTTTCGACTTTCCTTAAAGCCTGAAACAAAAATCTGATACACTGGAATTTTTACATGAAATATGAGTGTAAACCCGTGAAATTAGAGCCGAACAGTTTCTATCATTCATGGTAGACACAAGGGACAAACCATTACAATATGGTTTACGACGAATTTTATCTGGCAATTTGTACTATAACTTGACTGCCACTTTCAATAATCATAAAATAGCATAATTCACAAACCAACTAACACTTTTCACCCCGTCACCAGTTATCAATCGATGCTAATTTTAGTATACCATGTTTACTGAATGCAAAACCAGTTTGCATCGTGAAATTTCTAGTCAGCTTTGCGCGTGGCGGCAAACCATGCAGGAGATACGATCATTGAAACGGTGTGGTTTCACTCACAACATGTTATCCGCCCGCATAACTACGCACGCGGTCCCAACCGTCAGCTTTCTGATGCTCGAGCAGCGGCAGATACACCCGCACCCAATTTAAATGTCCCATAATCATAATTTCTGCTGCTTTCAGCAGCTTTCCTAACTTTTCCGTGCGTCGGGAACTCCCTCCCAGTGAGTTTGATCAAAACCGGAATAAATATCAAATAAAATACTTTATCCTTCGAAGTCATTTCGGGAGATGCCCATTCTGAGGACATAAGCTCGGCTATGTCGTGCGCCCTTCTTGCTCGAGCCTCCGGATCTGCCCCTTCCTAATCGGCGATGATAAACAAAGCGATCCGAAATCTGATTCCGAACCCACCCCTGGACGACCCCTGGACGAGCATCTGAAACTGGAACGTGTGATTCAGCGCCGAGACCTTGTGCCGATGAAATGTTCCAAAGCCGTTTCCGATGCCAAAATGGATCCATCGCCATCACCGACGGTTGCCAAACGGAACAGGGGATCGCTTCTAAACACAATGCTCCATCCCCCAGCGGATGCTTCTCCCTACACCCGTGCTGCATGCGGCTGTGCACATCATGAATCATTGGATTTTATTGGCAAATAAAACGATTTTCATGAATTTTAATTATTGCTCATTAATTAATTTTAGCATTAGTCGCCGCAGCATCAGCACACTTGTGCTAATGCCAGATTTCGCTGCATACCAATCGGATCGTCCCACGTGCATACACACACGGAGTACTGGTGCGCCATTAACTTCCAACATCGAACGCCCATTGTCGACGATGTGACTGTGAGGTTTAATTATTCTACACGTCATCCGAGACGCTAATGTACTTCCTGCCAGCGCGCCCCAAAAATGGAGCCAACGCAGCATTTGCATCAAACTTCGATGCGAAACGAAATTAGGCTCATTTTTGTGGTGGGTTTACACTGTTTCGGCCGTATGTTTTGCATTGAAAGTTTCTAGCTCCCGCAAAAACTCGACGGCAGTTTACATAAAATTTGACGAGTTCCACCCATTAAGGATGCACGGTTTTGCGAAGCAAACCAATCCCACCTCGTACGGTTCACAGCAAAGCCATCGGTCGGTAACGGCTTGCCATAAATCGATTTGCTCTCGTGAATCGATAAAATTAATTTCTATAAAGCAGCAAAATTGAACACTCGCTCATCTGGAAATGTCCGGACAGGTGGAATGATTTCCCATCAACAGGATTTATACCTCCGCGTTGCTTCTGCACTTGGTATTGCCGTTTCAATTTCAATACAACCGATCGTAAACCCAAGGGTACTATTTATTTAAAAAAAAAATCAATTAAAACGATCATTGAATCGGACCTAATGTACAGCTTGTTAAATGGCAAAGTAAGCCATTTAAGTCCCTTTATGATTGATTTGTAGTCGTGACAAATTGTTGGCTGCATTTAAAATTATTTCAAACAGGACAGTTCGTTGGATAAGTCCACTCGGCAAACAACCACATGGTGTATTAATTCGCAGTGATTCCGTTCCGTTCTATTTCAATTTTAATGTTGAAAGATATTCGTACATAATATTGGATTTAAACAGGTTTATATGGCCATTTTTTTTATTAAAATTTCATAAAAATCAAAAATTCTTTACCGAATATGAATAATATCAACAGCTACATAAGGAGAGTCGGTCATTCTCAAAAAACAGCTTTATAGACAGCAGTTTTTCTTCAGTAGCTGGTTCACCTTCATGCCGCATACAACAATACGGTCAGTGTCGTTGTCGGTGTCAGTGTCGGACACAATGTTGTCCATTTAAAGCCCGCTGTACACCCACCGAAAAAGGATCACTAACTTGGAACAGCAGGCCTTGCGTCTCGTCGCAATGAGGGTAAGCACCACTACCTGTCTCATTCGCCATGCAGATGGAGACAAAATAAGGCTAGACAAGGATGCGGTAATAGGCGCGAACTTCCCCAATTATGAAATAATTTAGATTCGAGTTAGGACAAGCTGTTGATGATCTAAAACATACCGGAAGAATTGATTAAAGAAGAAATAAGGATAAAATACAGGAAACTATTGGGTGTAACAAATTACTAGCAGGAATAGGAAATTTGGCGGATATCCCCCAAAATAACTCAAGCTTCAAGCTATTTACTCTCACTCTCTATAGTCCTGCTGTGCTGGGAACAGTCACGGGTAAACTGTGCGTTGCAATTAGTTTCTTTTTGGAAGCTGGTATATTCTTATCAGACACAACAGCAAGGCAATAAACCGGGGATAATGAGATACAGAGGGGAAAGTGATCTCTTCTAAAGTCGTTCAAATAACTTGTTTTTGTTTTTGTTTCACTGTTCCCTGTAAGCTTTCCTATCGCTCAGGCTTAAAATCAAAGGTCGACGAGTTGCTTGGCCAACAGTTTTTATTATTATTTTTACCATTCCTACACAATGGCAATGATTTGATAAAGGAACAGCATGAATAAAGAATAGCAAAAGAAATCGAAAAGTCACTATCAGTCGTTTCCAATAGGTTTCCCAAATAAATACGGAGGATCTTTTCGGTTACCAAGAACGCGAAAAAGCAATAAATGATCAGTCAGCAGATGTAGATGGGAATACAAAATTTGAGCAACAAGTTGAAGAGGTGTATTGACAATTTATGAAACGAAATGTAAAATGCAGCATTACAAAATGGGAGGCGCGCTAATGGATGATCCTGGTCACGGCACCACTAACTTTGCTTTAAATATTTAATTTACATATTCAAAAAGATGCCAAGAATTGTAATATATCTTCGCGTGAAATGCGTGAAAGAAATCAACAACAACAACAAAAACCAAGATCTAGCATCTTTTATCCCATTTCCCAAAGAATAGCTCTTCGAAACAACACGCATTCACCAATATGAAAATATCGCCTTTCCGTAGCACTATTTACATCTTTTGGCCATATCGGTACCATTCGCATGTGTGCCCCATTCGCACTGCATTGCACAATAGAATGGGGCAAACAAAAAAGTGCCCATTTGCTCTCAGCACGCTTCGCACAGCACGATTTTAGCCTGTTTTCGATCTCGTTAAGCAGATAACACTGTGCCCTGGTTGCCACCGGTACCACAGTAACCGTAGCATCTAATTATCTTGGGCCCTCGGTGGAAAGTTGCCAGGACACCGTCAAGGCATCACCGTCACCACCAGACGCACTGTAACCCGGTAGAACACCAGCAGGGACAACACCACAACCACAGCGCTGGAGTACAATATCATCATCGTCGTCATCATCATCATCGTACCTCGAGATGCCGCTGCAACAAGCAAGTCTTCTGTTTCACGCCCATACTTGGTTTCTCTATTACGTTCGACAATTTGCTGAATGTTTTTGTTCATTGTACCAGGCGCAAAAGCAACGACATCATCTTTGCCGCATTGCTTTCGGTTCACATTCTCTCCCGTAGATTCGTGGCCCATCGCACGGTGTCGACTGATATTGTTATTAGGATTTATGCTACTCACATTACGCTTTGCGAAACTTTTCGCATCCCACCATTTGCCAGCTGGGGCTGACACGGAACTTAAAACAACAGACGGGAAACAACACCAACCGTGGGGGAGAGCGGGGAAGCGGTGGACAACGATGGTAACGTGAGCGAAGGAGTGCAGCGAACTGTTTTGTTTTGTTTGGCATGAAAAACATGGAGTAAAATTTATTGTTAACCGTGCTTTAACCGAAAAGAAACCGGTACTCATCGAGCATAACAAGTGTAGAGTGGTTGAGTGGCAAAGCAAAAAAAAAATGGAGCCCAGCTCGACCCTGCTTTAGGTGAGCGTCTTTCAACGGTTGCACCACGTACACCAACAGGATCAATTACGGGGGTGCATCTTCTTAACGAATTTTTCTGATCCACACAGTCTGATACATTCGCCACCGTAGATGAGAAGCACTTTTCTTCATGTTGCACCAGTTTGATGTAAGCAAAGCAGAACGCTACCTCCATTTCCCTGACTAATTCGTTTACGAAAAGTCTCTACCCACGTGCAACTGCACCATGGCAAGGGAAAACACACATACAAACGCATGATCAAGAACAACAGCACGTCACAACTAGTTTGAGGCATGAGAGGTACGGCCAGCCAGCCGCAAGAGCTTAACCCCAGCTGCCAGCAAACTACTACCGGCTGTTTAATGTGCCCACAAGCAGCAAGCCATGATCTTCCGAGCCCTGGGAGAGGGCGGCGTTCTGGGGTGAAAGTGAAGCCAGTGAATCTATTAACACAACCGAATATGCTGCAAACCACGGACGGAGTTGAAGGATATTGTCCGTACGCACGGCTCGAGTGTCCTCCCGGCTGCCTGGTTTCGGCATTATCGTACAGGGTCGTTCTTTTTCATTAGTGTTCGGTGCGGAAAACTACCCCCAGGAAACTGCCCCGAACAGGGCGGCACCCCGACAGTACATCCCGGATAATAGTGCCTCCGTTTAAGAGATCGAGCGGATGTAGGAAATGGACCATATTCCCACGCTCCCGGACGGAGGGTTTCACCAGTCTCAAACTGTGACATTCAGGCGGCCCACAACCACACTATCGTCGTTGTTTTCTGGGTGTTCCTAGGTGGGGCCGGTGTTATTGGTGCACGTGGTCTGGCAACGTGTCACGGAAACTGGTTTCATTCTCCCAAAACGGTCACTATGTGTGTGTTTGTATGCAACTCGTACTGGTTTTCTCAGGCAGTAAACCACAAGATTCCAGTAATCTGGTTAGACCTAACGCTTCCCTTCATACTAACCATTGTATTTCACAAGCGTTTAGTAAGTGGGATACAATTTTGTTTCTATCTGCTTTTTTTTGTTACACCCACTACAAGAATTGCTTTATTTTCCTCAGGTACTACTTCATCTCAAGTGATGTTATTGCTCAAAGGTCTAATAATCTCGTACTAGGGATTGTATTAAAAAAAACCTTTCGTTGATAAAATATTTCGACAAAAACGAAAATCAATTTTTGTTGTAATTACACTAAAAATCTCGCTCCTGTTTTGATGGCTTAGATGGCTTATGGACCGTCTGGCTGCACTAAACTTCAGGAACTTACTATCAGATTTGGTTAACAAAAGAACATTTCACGCGCTCATTAATAAACAATTGCCAGCTACTCAGCTTCAATAACTGACCTTCACTGTCTGAGGTAGCTAATCGGTTCGTCCTTACGTAATCTTCAGTTGTCAAGTGTACTTACTCTTTTTGCTTAAGTCAGCAAACTGTATTTTGGCTAAAGAAATACGCTCAATTAATCAAATGATCAGAGGTCAGATGGTCAGATTTAAAATAAATACTTCTTTCACGAAACTACCGCAGAATAAACGTTTGAGGCTTGACTATAAAAGTCATGACTATTACTCGAATAAATTTAATAAGGTCGGTACGTTTATCCTGCTGAGAAGGACAACTAAACAGTTCAGTGCCCGGTAAGAGAATCAAGAGGTGAAGGATATAAATTGAACCTGGCCCATCAAAAGAACGGATCAAAGATCTATTACCCCTACCACAAGCACCGCAAGCAACACCACAGCCAGCATCTCAAATCGGTCTGCAAAAACCAAAAAGGATATACGTAAACAACTAAAAAACAATACAATATATAAATAAAAATTATATAGACTAAATAAAACTAAATGAATAATTTATAATTTATACTATTATTATAATTTTATACATAAGTGAATAGATACCACATAGTGGAAAGTGCACACATAACGGATGAATACATTAGTACGATAATAACAATTCATAAACAAGAATCATTCGAGTGCAACCTGACGGGCCAGACCCCGCTTTGAGCAATAAACAGCCGCCGCAGCCGCATATTGTGTGTAAAATATTCACGAACAAATCCCACCATGTCAATACACACTTCACGCAGGATAATTTACGACGTAAACTCGTTGCCAGTGACGGGATAAATATCCCCCGCTCAGGCAACGTGTACCGCCGGTATCCGGCATTCGTTCGAATCAAACCGGGAGGAAAAGTCGAAGGAATTTCTAACATTTCCCGGGGATAAGTCTTATTTGCATGTTGAGTGTCGGTCCCGGGGGAGCGATGATGGCTGAGGGTAATTTGGGTGCACACAAGGGGTAAATCTTTTGAGGCCACACCGGTTCGAGTGGCGGCTTTTATCACTCTCTTTTCAGCGTCACCTGCCACCTCCGGTTGCGAAGAAAGAAGGTTTTCCCCTCTCGGGACGGCAACTCATCCTATGATATGTTTCGTTCGCCCGTCATTTCCCCGTTCCTTGTGTGTGTGTGTGTATCATCCTACCCAGGAGATAGCATACGCTTTTCGTAGACCAACCTGATAGGCCAATTCAAATGGGCCAAAGAAAACGCCGGAAAGTCGGAATAAAAAAAAAAACCCTCCACAGAAAAAAGCTGTGCAGACTAAGATGCTCATGAGCTTGATTATCATACTTGCCGAAAGCATGGATAAACGAAGCACCAACTTATATTTGTATGCAAACAAGTTTCATTTTCTTTTTAGAATCCACCTTTTTGGCCTTTTTCTTTTTGGTTTAATCTTTTGCAGGCAAACGTTCCTCGCACATACACGGGAACGACCTATCCGGTGTGGCGGTATTTTCGTCCACCTTCGAAACCTGGCTGAATCACCCCATTAGGGTGGCAATCAAGGGACACCAAAGCGATGGAGACTTTGCAAACGAGCATTTCTTTGCAGGGCCTCCACAACAGCCACATATTTACGTACAATAACAACAACAAGGACGAAAAAAAAACTTTGCACCCAACTTCTCCTAACCCACACCCCCCGAATCGTGTGCCGTAAAGGTCATCCACATCTCTACGCCGGCTACACAGCGCATATGTATGTAAATTTTTTGGCCAACATTTCCAAGGGATTTACGGCCAAACGTTCGCTTTTCGCTCCGGTGTGCGCACGAATCGGGCCCATCTTCAGCGAATTCATCTTCCGTGCTATTTTTCCGACAAGAAGATGGCTTCGTTCGATGTAATGGGCAGCAATTTCATCGTGCCGGGTTTCTTCTTCAGCTATCTTTGGTTGTTTTCAGATTGCGAACCCTCGAAGTAAGCGACACTCATTACCGCCTGTATGGGCATGACCTACATTGAACACGGTGAGGAAGTGTCGTGCCAATCTACGTGAAAGAACAGAAACCATGGACGATCCATACCAGCGAATGATGGTTCTGTGGCTTCAACGAACGAATTCCCATCACGATCCATTTAAACCTTCTGCTCAGTGGGTTGATTGATACGCGAGGTACGGAAAATTATAGTAGTATAACAATGTAATTTTCTATGTTTATCGAGATTTTATATTACTTAAATAATATTAGTTAATGACATTAAACAAATATAGGAAACAAGAAAAAAATGTATAAACAATATAAAAACTACAAGAAAGTAAATGTGCCTCACCCAAATATATCAAATAAAAGTAAATTACCCAAACAACAATAAGCAACCAGCACTGAAACAAGTTCGGCCACTTAAATAATGAAATAAACGAACGAACGGTATAAGTACTGCCACCGCTCAACGTATCGTTCAACCCTCGCAACGTTCTCAATCATCGTCAAGCATCATCGAAAGTTGCTTTCGTCAATTTCTTACCCACTTACTAGGCCTACCTACCACACAATCATGCAGGTGTCAACCGTGAGCACCCGCACAAATGGCAAACCCCGTTGCGAAAACGGACGCGAAGCGTAAGGAGAGCCAGCTGATGTATGTTAAACCATTCACCTTCCCGGTGTGGCTTTCTTCCCGCATCAAATTCACTCTGCCAAAGGTGAATCACAAATGTCACTACAGACCTGATAGACAGCACAGTACGGACAGCGTACGGACAGGGCACAAGCGCACCGGGAAAAAGCGCGTTATGCTTGCGTATTCCATTTGATGTGCAAATTTCGCCACCATCCACCCAGCCCAGCGCACAAACGTTGCCAGTTTGCGTTTGTGTTCGGATTGTGAAATTTACCTTTCCTCCTGCTGGTCCACACAATTCATCGAACAACGCTCCGGAAAAGACGCTTCATCTGCTTGCTACCGCTCTGCACGGAAACGTAATTTACATCGCTGCCGAGTTGAACGATAGTCGTGCTGTAAGCACACCAAGTGGTGACAAACACAAAAATACATCCTTCAAAATGTCAGGATGCATACGAAATGCTTTCATACCTTTGAAACGGATGCCTTCCGATTGCGATGATACACACCCAGACAGCTTCCAGCAATGGTTGAAACCGAAAATCTTTCAACCCCGATTGACATCTTGACCGGGTTTCGTGTTGCATGTTCGTTCATACCATCCGGTACCGGTGTGTACGATTACAACTGTTCGATCAGGCAAGAGCATTCCTCAGACTCGATTGGAAGTCTTTCAACCTGTCCACCGGTAAAAGCTTCTGTTCATGTAATCGAACAGTAAGAACAACCGCTTCACCGAAATGGCAAACGTTATTGACAGCTTTTCATCACGAGCCGAGCCGGTTGGTATTGTCGATGGCTTGTACTAAATGAAACCTCATTAGTATATGACTTAGCATTTTTAGCCTGGACTCCTGGACGATACAAAGTGTCAGGGTAGCACTGGCAATACTTTTAGGAACTTGTCTCAAAAGAACATAACGAACTAATATATAAGATTATAATGACTTTTTCTATTTCATCATGGAGTAATTAATGCTGTATTAACTATGTGTGTTATTGTGCTTTATTTAACAGGTCTTTTCTGTCCAAAGGTACACCCTTAATTGCTTTGTGTCACAAGGAGGAATAAGGAGGAATATTAAGCTATCGTAGAACATAATTATCAAAAACATGACTTAATATTTCGAAAACGATCTCCATCCAAAATTAATCTGAACTCTTAGGGCAATGTTTTCTATTTCCATACGAGCCTATTCCTTGCAGTCTTTATTTAGGATGAAGACTGGCAACTGTGCTTTTTCAAGCCTGTGCCAAAGACAAATATTATACATAATATTTAATTACAATACAATAAAAAATAAAAAAATAAAAATGGATTGTAACAAAACTGCAATCCATAATTAATCCATAGTAATTATAATATTACTATGCCCAGAGAAAGTATAATATTGGTACGCAAACAAACAGTTTGTCTATTAGCGGAAAAATGACTGACCTGTGTTTAAAAAATTTAAAAAAAAGATCAAACGCGTCGTGTTATTTCATTCGCCGTGTTTCATCGCAACATGACACAATTACAAATTTATTCAACAGACCATTTTTTAATAACATTTTACTACTTTTTCGAAACCAATGTACCAAACGATACAAAGTGAATGTATGTTATACGATTCTTGTACAAACACGCTTGATTTCAATTATTTTGTTTCCGGGAAACGATGAACGCTAGTTGAATGTTGATAAAAAAAAACAAGTGTTGCAGAATTTTTTAAATGCCTTTTAAAGCGAATTGTGGAAAGGTTTCACTCAATAATATATTTTGATTGAATAAACTTTTCATAACGTTGGTCGGTTTGTGTAGTTTGGAAACAGTAAACAAGCGCGTCAGGCGCATCGATGAGAAACACTAGGCGCCTCCACTAGAAACACCAGGCGCCTCCACCAGAAACACCAGGCGCCTCCATAGTTTACCATCTGGCCGGCACAGCTTAAACAGCTTGTCTGTTATATCAAGAAACATACATAGATTCATTCGTCGATGTGGCAACGTACAACTGCAGCACAACAGCATGCACTTAAAGATAACATCAGCACAATCCAATCCACCACTAGCTAGAGAGAAAGATGGAGAGTTGGATGCAAAGCGAGAGAGCATAGTGCTCGTGTGACCCGGTATACATTTAATACTATCAATTTACATTCGATCACTCGTCGTGTCCGTATTCTGCCGGCTAACCTCACCGTACTACTGCGCAGATCGTCTGTACCGTGTGTGGCTAGAACTGGGGATTTAATTAATTGCGATTTGATGTTTGTTGTTTGCTCACCAATTACGTTCATTGAAAGGAGTCGTCAAACAGCGGCAGAGGATGGTATGGTCCGTGCCACAAACCGCACCGGGACACGGATGAGAACGGATGCTCATTCTTATCAGCAGCGCTCAGGTCGACACATCCATAGCGATGAGTCCCGGTAACATCCTCACCAATCAAATCGGTGCGTTACATTAAAGATTTTGCTTCACTGTTGGACGCTTTAAACGTGCCACCAGTCGTCTAGGTGGCCCTCTTCAAAACGCTAACAAGCAAAGCAAAGGAGAAAAAATCACACAAATTGCATATCCTTTCTGTTTTCCCTATGTTATCCTACACACAAAATTCCCCAGTAAAATGACATTCGGTAAGGGGCCAAGAAAGGCGAAGGGATCGTGTTTATGTATCCAATTAAATTGTTAACATCTCGACACAAACGCAAAACCCATCGTCTGCTGCAAAATCCAACGAAGCACTTCGGGGCAAGCAAGACTGTCGCTCGATTGATGGATCCGCTTTGCACACCCGGGTTTTGCACCGGGTCGGATAATCGGGAATGAAGGAACACAAGCAACGGTACGGAAACGAGCAACATACGAATCCAGCGATAGAGGGTGAGGCATCGGGATGGATGTATCTTAAACCGAGATGCGCTTATGCTGCCATTAGTGGTTTAAACTGTAAAGACAGCGTAGCGAGGAACGCAAACGAATGGGTGCGAAGCTGCTCATCTTTAATCAAAGACCAACATCATCGACAGCAGCCGCATCAGCAACAGCAACATCGCTCATGTTTGAATTAATTTTGCCAATTGAAATTATGTGAATTGTGCACCTGGTGCACAAGCTTGCCACGGTGGCCCGCGTGGAAAATGATGAGCGTTGCGCTCGGGGGGAAGGAAATCGTGCAGCCAAGGAGAAGATTAAAGCACAATTTTACTCGCTTCACTAACGCGGTCCTGTCAGCGTTGGATAGATCGACCGGTAGGTGTATTACCCTCCGACGGTACCTGCAATCTTATCTGGGATGATGTGCATGTTTAATCGTATCATCCAGCTAAAACGACTCAAGTTGAAGGATGACGACATGCAAGAGGAACAGAACAGCAACAGATATTCGCTTGCACCGGTTGATTGTATTGCTTAACGGCGTGGGCATTCAGCGGAAATATTTTGTAATTATTAATATAAAAACCTTAAAAAATAATAATTCCTCAACAGCACGCAATCAAATCATCCCAGCTGCTGAAGAATTCAAATATAACCAAAGAAGAAAATTTTCAATCAATTATGTACATTACTTTTCCTTAAGACATGTACTTAGCACAGTAATGACCAATGCACTACGGGAGCTTCGCTACCTTGGAGCAATGGAAGCAATGGAGAAGGAGGCAATCCACCTGCAAATTACAAGTTCAATCGAATCGAATTACACGAGCATCTTATGGCCAGCTGACTTCGTCGGACGGTTAGTCACTTGGGGAGGAGTTGTACCCGCCTGCCGTATGTGACCAGATAAATGCTGAATGCAGCTGGCCTTTTTGAGGAGTTCGTTAGCTTTTGATGATGTGATGATATCACATGACCGTTCACATGATGTAAGTGCTAGACAAAATAAGCTCCGTCGGTCGTGTTTGCCTCGGCAGATGCTTCCGGTGATCCGGCCCCATTTTCTGGTGGTAACCGAACCGGACCCACTTCCTCCCACTGGACACCGGTGTTCTTATTAGCACAAGACGATTACATTTCAATAGGATTGATCTTTTGAAGGAAGCACACACACGTAAATCACCATCGACCGTACTGACCTCAAACAATGGCCCCGCGGCCACTGAACCGGAGCCCCGGAAATTGTCCAGCATAATGTGACACCCCGGTGCTGCACCCGACCGACCGATGTGTGTAATCGTTTCTGCTCGATTTAATGCAATGCGCACGGCAGCGGAATCGATACGCATTTATCTCTCGGGCAGTTCCTTCTTCTGCACGGCTGGCAGCAGATGAATCATCACCACCTGGTTGATTATTTGTCAACTACTCAAAAGGGCTTACACGCACTACACTAATGAATATGAATAACAATCTGATAGATCATGCGTGATGCACTGGGAATGAGAATGTTTTGTTCCTTTTCCATTGTTTTGGTAAGACAATAAGTGTGCAACACGTTGGAGACTGGTGCATGGACTAAGCATGGGGTCCATGGTATATTCAGCCAGTTCTTTCTTATGCGCGTTTTGAAGTTGAAAAGATTGCAAACAGTTAACTTTCTGCATAAACTCATAGCGACAAATTTTAATCCTTAAATTATTCTTTCAAGGTATTTTTTTTATTCATGAGAAACAGGCAATACTGGACTACACTTTAGTTTAGAGACATTTCCGTCGCCAAACAGTGAAATATCGCCTTATTCCGGATGTATTCGAACGAACTTACTGTAGTTCGAAAGCATTTCGGTAAGGCTCACTCTCGACAAAGAGTTGTAAAGAACCAATCACTAACAGCTACATAACCTAAAGTGCCAAATGTAGGCCACAGTATGGACTTCAAACATTTTGCTACAACCGCACCCAATTATCGGAAAATAGAAGAAAATCCTAAACACACTGAATAATTTTGCATTGCAAATGTAGGTCTACCCAAGGAGCGTCCCGGCATAAACATCCAACAATAATTTTACCCCACCAGCTTAGCATTGATCGTTTCAAGTTGTTCACAAACCAAAATTTGATTTGAATATCAATCTTTAATCTAGAATGATTATATATTTTAACACAAAAAACATTGCCTCAGAGCAAGTATTTCGCAATGTTTTTGTTTGCCCTCCCTCGCAAGTTAGTTGAAGCCTTGGGTAGAGAGACCTGAAGAAGCCTGTATTCCTGACTTCTGCTCAACCGCTACGAGAACTAATCACAGCACCAACTTCACCCAATTCCAACCACATCCCACACCTATCGAACCTAACCAAGTGAAACGAAAACAGTTTGTGAAAATTGCAACCGAACAGTTACAGTTCGTCTGTCGACTGCGCTCACTGGAACCAACGCGAAGCGCCACCGAGCCAATCCGTTGCACATAGACACTTAAGATTATTTAAATTACCACCAACGTCTAAACCACTTATTCGCTCAATCACGGATACCCGCCACCCATCATGGTTCGGACATGGTTTACCATTACACATCGCGAACGAACCATTTCGTGGGTTATTCCACCACAGAGGCGATTGAGAGGTTAGGACGAATGGTGTAGCACAAGAAAAAAACAAACAAAATAACACAGCTTACGCCACCTTGGTCATCACGATAGAAATCCAGAAGAAAGGGAACACCAGCGAACAGCTACAGAAGCGAAAGAAAGCACAAAAAAAGTCTCACCAGCAAAAAAAAAAACAGAAACAACCCCCCACCGTGACACACTCCCGTAGACCGAAAAGCGCCTGGATCGCTATTCCGCTTTTCACTTTTCGCTTCAATAATCCCGAGCATCGAGACAATTTTCCACTTTATTGTCATTGCTCGTTTAACTACCGAAAATTTGCATGTAATTTTTGAAATTGTTTCTCTTTACGGTCACCTCCATCCCTTGGGTTTGGGGTGGGTTTGGTTGGCATTCAAACGAAACACTTGGTGGAGGTTTGAATCGTGGCCGTGTGGCGTGTTCCTTCTCGGTGTGCCTGCGCCAAATAGCGGAAAGCTACATTCTTCATCTTCAGTGCGACAGCATCGAAGTGTACGAGAGTAAGAAAGAGAGCGACGAATGAAGCGAACGAACAGACCAACACACACACACACACACATACACACATCACGACAGACACTGGTAGCGGTAAGTACCATTACGATTAGCCCGAAACGTTTACCGGGAAAAAGGACAGCTAGAGCCAAATAAGCAGCAATCTGTTTAGGCGGGTAGACGAAAGCCCAAACGAACGGTACAGGGCATGGGCAAAACTGAGCAAAAAAACGCTCGCGTTCCCATTCACAGCTGGTGGAACGAACCTCAGCAGGCGCTGACATTTGAGCGATCCCTCGGTGCACATTCAAATTCATATGCCCCGAAAACACCCAAGTACCAAAATAAAATAATGAAAAAAAATAACATGCAGACCACTCGCCCTCTAACCCCCACCTCTTGCCCTCCCTCCCTTCATCTCCCGCGGTCAAAACTGCACACGTTTAAACATTCACGAAAGGAAATTATCCCTTACAGCCTGGGACGCCTTACACGGCAAACGCGGGACGGTTCGGGAAGGACAGTAAAGTTTTCGCTACCAATTACCATACACCCACGGCAGTATCCGCGACATTCTCGCTTCCCACAGCGATGTCGTCCTCCGAATGCCGAAACGAACTGACAAAAATGATATCCCATATCGCTCGCAAAGTTTTTCCCGCCCACACCCCCACGAATCCCTCCAGCCGGAAAGTGGCTGTGTGTGTGTGTGGTACTGGATCTATTGTCCACAATTGGGGCCCCCTGTTCTATTAGGGGAGGTGGGTGAACGAAGTCCGATAAAAAACTCCAAACTTTTTCATCCCCACATCGGGAAGGAACTTTCTTTTGATGGTGCGATTTCCAACCGGATGTATTCCTCGTGTGAGTTCTTTTCTTGTTCGCTCCCTCTCTCTCTTTCGCGCACCACAGCACTGTGACGGGACGCTTTTTTGGCCATTACTCGCACTTAAGGACAATGGACAATGGAGGGCATAAAATAAGCATTCACCTTTCTCCACCACAGGGGTCTCCGCATTACGGGGTTTTCCGGTTTTTCCGCTTCTTGTCCGATGTTGCGGAATGTGACCGGAGCTGGGGTGAAAGTGTAATGGTGCCTTCTGCTGTGTCACACGCTGCGAATAGCCCAATTACTGAGTGCAATGAGCGCAATGCAACTTTTTTTTTGGGGTTTTCCATCGCCCCATCATAGTTTCACTTCAAGAAGCTTGAAGGAGCAAATTCGAGGTGATGGTTGATGATGCAAGCTTAATTGTGTGTGATGTGATTTTAATTGTACCGAGCTGGACAAAGTTTTCAAACATGCATTACATGCGAACGGCATTTTATTTTTTACCATCCCCGCTTAATGTGCTTTGAATGTGCAGTTAAATGATGTAAATTGCATGATTCCTTTAGCAGTTGTCAAACAATTAGTGAAACGAGCACTAGAATGGCCACGTTCATCTCGATCGGACGGTTCTATTTATCAGTCAATGCATGTAGGGTCAATCAATTTACTTCAATCTACTAGTTCTTCTTCTTGGCGTCCATCTAGTGCTTCTGGTGTCTGGGTGTCCATGTCAGGCCTTTGCTTCGCTGGTTGGATGATCTTTTGAATTATTAAATAAATCAATTTGCAACGATCGACGTGGCCATAGGACGAATTTTACCCGAATTGAACGTACATCTGGTTGGATTAAGGATCAATTACGCAGGCAATGTTCCTGTCTGATCACGATAGGACCCACCCGGAAAGCATAGTATCAGCTGACGGCAACGAATCTCAAGGTAGTAGATGAGTTCTGAGATGAGTAGTAGTATGAGTATGAGTATGAGTTGATGAGTAAACCACCAAATCTTTCGTGTTTACTATGAGCACTTCTACGATCCAGAAGACTCCAAGAGATACAGGTACATCCTTTATAAGTCCATTAGTCAAGGGTGATACAGATCGAGGACGTAAAACGCTCTCACCATCATCTAGCGCCAGGTGATGCCAACAATCTTTCGCAGAATTTATATTGAGCTCGGTGGTGTATTGGTAGCGGCGCCAGTCTTAACACGACAGGACCGGTCCAAAATCCCATCCTGGTCCAAGCTTCTGTACGCAGGATTGACTATCCGGCTACGGGTGAATAAAGTCAAAGAAAATCAGAAATAGCAGGCCTACACAACCTCTTGAGGTTGTTGTACCGGTAAAGAAGAAAAACCTTTTTACTGGAGCAGACATCCTGACGGTGGCCGTGTCCGGAAGGATAAGATGTTTAGGGCACGCGATGGGGAATGCCTGATTCATGCCCCCTACCCCAGGACCCGTCAAATACGAGGATCGAGCGTGATCGATGGCTGGACCACGTCGGAGTTAAACCAATCGGAGATCGCATGCACAACCTGTGGTGTGGTTAGAAAAAGATCAATTTGTACTTAAGATACAGATCATTCGAATATAAACTGAATTTCGATGACTAAATAATCGTCGTATTAAATAGTCCGATCATTTAAATGGTAAACAATTCTCAAACATTCTGCGTCTATTTCTGAGTACAATTGTACCATCAATTTCTTATTTTCAACTCCATAAAGAATCTACGCACTGTTCTTGTATTCCTCCAATTCGAATTACGCTACAAAGATGAATGGTTTTCAGCGGGTCACAGAAATTAGTTTCTCAACATTGCAAAACGCATTAAAGATGCGTACCGGTGCTCGCTTACCAACTTGTAATCCAATTCCAAACGAATGGATATGACAACGCGGGACAAAAAACAAACTCCCACCCGGAGCGCATCAAACTTTGTTACGCCACGGAAGCATCACGAGTCGCCCATTACCATCGCGTAACAAGGTGAGCAATTTAAAACCATTTCAAAGAGCTTGCACCTTGCACCTTTGACTAACGCGGATGGTTTCATACCGTCCGTTTTTTTTCTTTTTCAAAAGTTTCATTTTAAAATTTGCTAAACCTGACGCACATTGAACGCGACCACAGCGACGTGTGAAGCTGCTAAAATGAGCGCGAAAAGACACCGCCGCCCGTCCGATGAACCGGATAAAACCGGAAGGACAATAGAATGTATGTGGGAGAGGGGGTGTGAAATGGATACGGGACAATAATAGCAGAAAAAAAAATACGTTGAAGCACCGTTAGCACCGACTGTAGCGAAGTTTAAGAGTTTCCCACAACTCGCTTAACAGACCCGAGTCGGATGAGCGCGACTCGTTCCCGTCCCTGTAGGGGAATGCGTGTCGGAAAAGAAAATGCGGGAGTTAAAAAAAAAATGTAAAGTCACATAAACCCCGAACGGCCAAGATAGAGCGTAGCAGGTTAACGGGTGACAGCAGAAAGGGCAGTGCCGAAGGACACATTTCTTTCGCGAGTACGCAAGAAAAAATACCCAAAAACTACCCAAAAAAAAAAAACCCCACCCCAAACGACACTTGGATTGGGTGGCGCACGACACATTTGCAGCAATTGCGGATGTCGGACACCCCCCGTATCGGGACTGTGCGAGCGGGAAAAGACTAAAGAAAATGTACCAGCAGAAGAAAAAAAAAATGCACACACTTACACCAGACCGGGAGGACAGCCAGCATTTATGAAGAAAAATGGTCCGCCAGAGAAACTAACAGCTGCTACACGGTGCCGTATCTCACGCGATGATACATCCGCACAGGGTGAGAAATGGGTTTTCGCTCCGGAATGTCTCCAGGTTGGCGATAGATATATGTATGTGTGTGTGTGTGTGTGTGGGTTCACACTTTTAGCTCACCTTACGGCTATTAGATATTTCTACCCCTATGTCCCTCTTTACTCCACTGGAACGCATCCCTCCCATTCGAAGGCACTAGGTACCGCAACATCAAATGGCTTTCCCGCATTCGCCTTCAACTATGGTTTCTTGTTCACGGCTGTGTAGCGTCTCGACAAGCAAACCTGTGCGGTTGCTTCCGTTTGATACTGGCCCATCATCCTTTTGCATCCCATCCCCGGGTGGGATGGGTGGGGGAGGGTTAAAATGTGCTGACAGCTAATCGTCAATACCGTTCGGAACACGACGGTTCGGAATGCCCTCGTTGAGAAAGTGCGCTATTAGAAAACTTTTCACCAGTAACGGAGCCCATATGTCCACAGTCAGGGGTGTCTCGTCGCGCAGCGAAGCACACTCTCACCGATCCTGATGTAATAAACAGAAACAAAAGATTTAAAATTTTGTCGATTTGATGTAATTGTAACGTTCCGATACTTACTCGGTTGTTGTGCGCTGAGAGACAGAAAAGCTTCGCGATGTATTCTTCCAACAGGTTTGACACCTCTGACCCACTGGAAGGGTAGCTACGTGCCGGCAACTTTCGGCGGCGTGGAAAATTGCTGTCCACCATTTTCCTCCTCGTGTTCAACGATCTTCAACAAAGAACCGCACCCGAAGAGGCCCAAAGTTCTTGGTTCTTGGTTTTGCATCGTCATCACATTCCTATTTCGGTGTCGCACTACAAACGACACGCTCTGCCGCTCCCATGTTACGGTCATTTTTCGCATTCTACTTTCTGTTTTTCATTTTTACACTCTTTTACCGCCTAATAGCTGTTGGAAGAATATTGCAAAAGTTAGTTTTAATTGTTTTAAACTCAACAACTTGCCGACAGACTGCGCGAACATTCACGGTGTGACAACATTTGCTGCCCATGCCCTGGAAAAGCCTGACGAATGTATGGCAAAAGGGGCTTGGCGAAGAGTGGTATGGTGTGTTTCATACTTTTGTAAGAATAATTTTTAACAACTATGTCTCCGCTGCTTGCCGAATATTCCCGCATTTTCCACTTCACTTGGCGGTTCACATTCTTCACAGACGTTACATATCCATCGCCAGTGGAAAACAATTTTGCTGCGTTCTCATCCTTCCAGCACCGGTGCAAACGGGTGTAAAGTCAAGCGGAGCAAAAGTTCCCACCGTACGGGAAGGAAGGAAGGCCAAACTTTACTAATCGAAAGTTCTGTCAATAATTGTTTGTTCGAGTAAGAGCCAACGGGAACAAACGAATAAAGCTTCCGAGCTTCCAGTGTTCAACGCTCAACCGGGTCTTGCACTTGCACTTGTCCGATGGAAAGGTTTTATTGCATTTCTTCAGCCGGGCTTTTCTTCATTGATGCACGTATCCCGATCGGTAAGCGATCAACTTTTCCAATATTCATGTTTACATAATTGCATCACCGTTAGATGGCTCGCTGCAAATGGCAGCGTGGAAAGGAAACATTTTTGCCCCCGAAGCTAGTTGCTGTCGTTTACGGCAAACAAGAAATGGAGTTGCTTTCTGATATTAAACACAGTTTTAGCTACCTTAAGCCGAACTAGTTAAACACATTTAAAGCATTGCGAAAGATTGCGTTCCATCGGTAGGACCGTTTCCCGTCCGGCGAAACAAACGGCATCCACCGTGCCGGGCGAAAGACATCACCCACCACCAACGCGTACAATGTTGTCATGAACAAATGATCGTTTTTATTAAATTTTAATGGAAACACAAGATACACAAAACCTGCACCATTTTCCGAGCGCACTCATTGCTCATCGTCGTCATCGTCGACGGTGTGTGAATGTGCGCGAAACGAACAATCGTACCGCTGTGCAAGTGCGCTACTGCAGGGGCATGATGTAAAGTTACCCCCAGCAACATGCCCAACAATAGTCTTCCCGAGCACATTACAATAAAAAAGCTTAAAATTATTAGTTTGATTTTCCTTTATAAAACCTTTAAAAAAATAAAAATTAGAAATAGGGACGCTTCGCACACTTGCGGCAATATGTAGCGCAATGGTACGTAACGAACATTTCAGCTCACCCTAATAATGAGAATAGAAACGAGAAATTATACATTTTTGTTCCGTTTCGTTTTGCTTTCACTACCGGACGGGTCCTCCTTTTTCTCTGCACGTAATTTCATCGTAAGAACGCGACTACCGGAGCACACACACACAGCACCATCGAATGGAACCAACTTCCGCCCCGTTCCCTGGCGTTTCCCACAAATCTACCCCATATCTATGCTTAATGTTCTACCGGTTCGTGCTTCTCGTTTTCTCACCTTCCCTCACAACCATCCTACCAGCGCTGGCTTTACAGGAGAATATTTCCACCTCGCGACGCGAACAGCCACCGAATGGCATCGATGAAAAATGCATGCAAACGATGAAACGGTTCGGGAAAAGACACCCACAACCAGGCCCTGCTGCTGCATTTTGCCAACGTTCAACTACAGCGAGCAAAAGTTTCGCGCACTTCTCTTGCTCGCGGTAACTCGAAAGGTACCACATCCACAACAAGCGTAAAGAACGGATCCACGCAACGGGGAGGAAGATTACAGTGCACCAGCGATGAAGCCAACGATCATTTTCCGGTGACAAAGCGCGTAACGCTCTCTTTACAGCTTACTTCCGAAAACGAATATGGTCGCACCGATGTGGATGTTGTTGTGAGGGCCCAGGCTTGGGAGGGAGAGTTTAATAAATTAAAAATTATAGCCATCCACCGGATGATAACGGAGATCAAGACGTTGTTTCCAGGCGTTTCCTGCACCGGTACACTGCTCCTGTATCTTCCGGTTAGCGCGCGGCTCTTACATTGGTTACCTTTCATCACTGAAACCATTAAAATGGTTGAAAAATGAGCTTCCCTCCACAGCCATAGACAGACGAGCGATTTTTCCCGTACCAACATCTTTAACTATTCCCGCCGGTCTGGCGGACGGGATGCTTCTCCGAAGGTGTTCCGAAACTTTTCCAATCCTTCCTTTCGACGGATCGCTACAGAGTGGATTCCATTCCTGATAGTAGCATGACACGATGACAACTGTTTTTCTCCTTCCCTGCCCCGGAGCGATGGTGTCACAGTGACAAACATTGGACGGAAAGCAATTAAAATGTTTGCAACTGTCTTGGCGGACGAACGAGACGAGGGGCAAGATATTAATGTGGAGAAATATTAGGACACTCGGCACCATTGTGATATCTAATTAAAATCACAATCATCAAACTCAGCTGCACGAGCTTGTACAAAATAGATAGCTTGAGCATAATGTACAAAGAAACAAAAACAGCAGCCTGTAAACTCAAATAATAATAATAGACAAAATGAAATAAAGCATAACATATGTAAAGCAATTAATTTTACCTGTCCAATACACATACCAAATACGAGCAGCTATAAAAACTTCTCTTATCCGCTCACTTTCGGGTACGAGACAATAAAACAAAACACATTGGCTATTTTTCACGACGCGCACATCACACATGCTTACATTATCTAATTATTTTATGCAATTGTCTTATCAATACTCTATGTACACGTTTCGACGTTTCACCCATTTTGCATGGTGCCCATCGCATTATGAAGGGGTGTTTTTTTTTTGTTTTGTTCATATTTGTGTGTAACTGCATGTTGCTTGATTTCGTTAGTGCGCTTCTCACCCCATCGAGAAAGAGAAGCAATCTTATCGCGTTTACAGAACCGCGAACGAACGGAATTCATTCAATGTTTTAATTTTAAACACACACACACACATTACTTGCGCGTAGTACTCGCTTCTCTTCCATATTGCAGTGCCTTTGTTCGATCACTCGATTGATTTCGTTTTGTTTATTTTCATGTTGCATATTAGCAGCTTTTCGTGGACATTAGCGCCTTATTTCACTTTCGTTCCGTTTCCGTCGACACTCAAAAGATGGCTCTCGTTTTAGCGTTTCAATTATCTCAACACAACCAATTCAATTCACTAGTAATTTGATTTGAAATTGAGAGCCAAATGTAATAGACGAAATCACAAAAATCTACAATTAGCTTCGTTTGTTTTTGTTTTCCTAATTTTAACAGTTTGAGAATAATTGAAATATGCATTTGCACGTATGTTGCTTTTCTCTTTAAATCAAATAACCTGCAATCGAATAATGCAAAGGCCTAGTCGCGAAACATATTCAGTTCGTTTATATTAGGAAATAAATTTTACGATTTACCTTTTTAAACCTTATGCAAGACCATTTTGTTGTAAATTAACACTAACCTTAATATCGAACTAAACCGACAAAATGATGAAGTCGTTACATCCACAGGATCAACGATAGACGTTCCCTTCGACCTCTCAATGCTACAAGAATTGCGTTGCTTGCACATTAAATTGCATCCAAATAGCGCGGTTACACGGTGCCCTAGTTTCTTGCTTTATGTATTAACGTACACAGGTTCCATAATGATCCATAATAGTTATAACGGAAGGCAATAGAGAGAATTCAATTTAATCTAAGACAAGATGGTACTTTAAACACGATGCATTGTAATAGTCGCGGTATGTAGCTTAATTTCGTTATAAATTCATCAGTTTGGATACAACAGCGTAAACACAATCTTCACCGCCTAGCCTAAACATAATTGGAAAACATTAAAAACCACGGTTGTGAATACATTGGTGCCTTATTTCAGCTGCCTTGGAACGCACTAACAAATAGGACCTTCAATGTGCACGGGAGAGGGGTAACCACATAACAAAAACCGAGTGCCGTCAGAGAATGGGAAGGTCCCGTCAGCTCCGTGTTGCATAACTATTGCAGTATGGGAAAAATATCTAACCGACATCGACCCATCAATCTTGTAGCGAATAATAATTATGTTTGGTTTGCATTACTGATTGTTTAAGCCGGTCGCCAGCCAATCCGATGCCGACGAGTGCATTTCATTTGACACTTCATTGAAAGATCAAACACATTAACACATCAATAAACTAGAATACAAAACAAGATTATTTTATGCACTAGCTGGGGAAAAAACAGTTTATACTAAATAGAGACAACACAAAAATGCCACTAGAAATAAAATTCGATTCAGTATGCTTAGAAATGTTCAGAAATAAAACCGCGCTATACACCACCAGATGGCGCGCTACCTATCAACTCAATACGAACACTTTCTCCTTCCGACCGCTAGGTGGCGCGCTATTTTTGTTTTCAATCAATTCTAAGCGTTTCAATCACGAATTTCAAGCGTTTCAACTGGCTCGGGTTTTCGCAAGTTAACCAAAACGAAACTTTTGCACCGTGCCCGGGACCACCTTTGAACAGCCCAAATATTGTCCAAGAGTTCACCGCGTTTCCGCAGCTTAGGACCACTTTTTTGCGCTGTCCAAAGGTGGTCCCGGGCACGGTCCAAAAATTGTGTTTTGATTCGCTTGGGAGTCGCAGGCCGAGCAGCCAAACGTACTAGCACGTAACGCCAAACCGTTGAATGAATGGCGAGATGAGGACGACGACGATGACCATTTGATGTGCAGATGTGGAGAGAATGAGAGACGATGGCGAAATTAATCTAAATTATCCTGGAAAATCAGCTTTATGTAACCGGGAGTTCCTACAAGCGGGGTCGCACAAAATGGGCAAACCGACTGAAAACCGTTGGTACCATGAGGTATATCGACATTTGCCCAGTATCTGTAAGGAAAAGTATGTAAACCAACAATACATTAGTGTCATATTTACATGGGGAATTCGTTCGCGGATGGGAGATATTTACTTGACCGTTTTCTCAGTCGCCATATGGCCGCACGGGTTGAATGCGTACGTTGGTGGACCAGAATCAACGTAAAACGCGGGCTCAACACCCATGCACAGTGTCACCACTGGTCCCACCTCCAGACACATCGGACATCGACGTGCATTTGTATTTTTATCCTGGCCCCAACCATGCTGACCTGCCGTAATTAGAAACCGGAAAAAGAAACACAAGCGAGATTAGAAAATAACTAACACAACTGCAAAGATCGAACTGCAACACTCACCCTGAACATGGCCACAGTTCAGATATACGTAAGGCTGATTGACGTGATCACCCAATGACACTTTTCTAGGAATAACTAACGTGTTTAGGCCCACCGGACACTGTGGCCGGCCAGCATTGATTTCGTCTACTAACTTTTCCAAGTCCTTCTTTGTCTGTGTAAAGGAAGAAATGAAGAAAGTTAAACATCAGGCTGCTGCTCTTCAATCTGTCTCCACCGGGAATTGGCGAAAAAAGTATGACACACACCGGTGAATGCCGCAAACCTTCGGCCGAACGCCACAGCAGCGTCGCGCCGCAGAGATCGATCAGGGTGCCATCCTGCAGCACATTCGTTTCGTCGTAGATCTGCTGTCCCTTCTGTTGTGCCGATCGGCATTCCCGCAAGCTGAAAACATCGCCACCAACGGACGTTTCCCGCCACTGGCCGCAGTCCGCATTTCCGCCACAAAAGTCGCCCTTTGGATGCATTATCAGTACACCGTTTGTAGTGAGGCCATCGATTTCTACATTATCCTGCCATTTAGTGGCTTTCTCCTAAAAAAAAAAGAAGTTTCCATAATCGTTAGTCAAATATTTCAAAATAATTCAAAATATTGTGTGGAGAAGGAAATGTCGTCAGAAAGTGCACATTAGAATAAGCTACCATTACAAGATTTACGCCTTGCCGATTTTTTCGAAAAAATAAATAAATAAACAATTTAAAATATTTTATAAAAATCTATTCAGTCGAATGATAAATAAATGATAAATATTCATATTGCATAGAACTGAACAAAAAAAAAGTTTATGCAAAAGTAATTTGCAATTTTATTGCGCAGCATCGAAACTCCCATTCTTGCAAGATGCCGGTGCACATGATTTCCTTTCCAATTTTAACGAATAAAACGATCGGGCACAAAGCGTTGTACGGCCGCGTTGTAGTACGTGATCGAAGAGGCGCACATCCGCATCGCCGTTCCGTGCTCCGAAGGCGTGAAGCAGTGTGGTACGCGAGACACGATAATCCACACCAGCAAATAATACAAACGCGGCCACAACCGACTACCAGCTGCACACGCAATCGTTGGCGTGGTTAAACCGGCGTTGGAAAGAAGATAAAGAGAACGCAGGTTCGTACTACGCAGTACGACGCTTTGGAAAGGTGACAAAGAAACGAAGAATAATATTTCGTTATGTGCTTCCATCGGCAAGACCCCCGATAGGCGTGTTTTGCTAATTGTTACGGCATAGTTTAGCTAACAACAGCTAACTTATGGCACAAGATACCAAAGAGATTGTTTGTCTCAATTTCTAAGTCGGAAAACCCCGAGCAACATTTGGTAAAAACATTCTATTTTTTTAAATGCCTAAACAATAGCTTAATACTAGAACTACCAAGCGTGTTTCAGTGATGGTCACTTTACAAACAATTCCAAGACAAGACAAGACCTGAATTATGCTTTCATATGTTTTTGGGAACGTACTACAGATTAGACATGTCTAAAATATCAACTAGCATAGATAGTTTAACCTAAAAAATTTAACAGGTTTAAACGGTAGTTTTAATTTTAAAATTTGAATAATGTACTAAATGACCAGTATCTAAACACAAACCAAAAGAAGTGCGTTTCAGTGGCGACAGTACAGTTCTACTGAATCCATGTTTTCCACATCCAGATCCACACTCACTAATACGTTCTCGATCACCTACAGTAGTATTTTCCCAGCCATACACGGTCGATGGGTTGTCAGCTTGAAACACACCTCGATTACCAACAGTACTGTAGTACTGTAACTGTAACTGTAACAGTAGTACTGTTGGGTTTGCCCAATTTTAAGGGAAACACAATAACTGTACTGAGCATTATTCATGCACAGAAAGCATTAGCATTGTAATGCTGCATTCTCACAGTTTTATGTAAAATTGTTTTCCCTCAGAATATGTGACTCACTACTGAAAACTACTACTAAAACACAAATTCCCTGGAATTTGGCCTGAATAAAGCAGAATGGCGGGAGTCCGTACACGTCTGGAAATGTCTACAATATTATAAAACTAATCGGTACCATCGGTACTTATTCTTCTTAAATAATATTTGATAATTATCATAACATTTACATTCTCGAATGAAATATGCGTACATCTTCACATATCATCTTTTAATACCATTCCATTTATGACGTTATCTAAATCGCACATAAATTGTTAGCTAACCAAAACCTATCTTTATTTAATTATCTATTCATTTTTCCCGAAAAAAGGTTTACTTATGGTAAACTGATAACATTTGACGCGTTTCTTCCTCACACAGCCATATACGACACTGTATAACTGTCTGTGGCAGTTTACAGCAACGCTTGTTTTACATACCATTTCTAATAGACAATACTATTATTTTACAAAGTCGTAGACATAGACGCTTTTGATCCCTGGATGCATTCGTTAATAGCGCAGCTATTTCGTCAATAACTTCCAACCCCAAACTCGCAGGCACTTGCGTGCAACTTGCGGGTAACAAAATATCGCCATTATATTAACGAAGACGTAACAGCATACGCCACACACATGCCAGTTATCTAAGCGACAGAAAAGCATCCCCAGTTGTCCATTACGATGTACCTCTCACTCTCGTTCACCTCCGCAACGCCTTCGACATGCTTCACATGACAGCACAAACATTCAGCTGCTATCGCGACGGGCCAGACCAATCCGAGGCCCGGTTGTAAGCCGGTTGTGATTTCATTATCATTACCAACGGTATCTGTTGCGCTGTCTGGTGCAAAAATCAAACACAGATTCCACTCCAACCATGTGCACCATGCACCGTCATCGAAAGTCCTCAATCGTGCCGCTTATAATCACAACGGTAGGAAGTTCAAAGAACCATGGTCATGGCAAAAAAAAATGCGCCAACCCGGTACACGGTCGGATTGATGATCGTGCTGCGCATTTGTCAAACCTGTTTGACTCTTTCCCTTTCTGGCTTCTGGTACATTTCCGATACCAATGTCTGGTGAGAAAATGGCAGGACCAGCAGCTCGCACAACCATTACGCACCATCATCGAAAGACGATTATCCCAAGTTACTGATATATCTAAAATATTCCCCTTTCACTAGTGATTGGGTAAAACGTGTGCCAACGTAAGACCGGTGCATTATAGGAAGTTTTTCCTATTGGTGCATATTTACATCCGTTTTCTCCTTCTTTGTTAGATGCCTGACCACGAATTGATCTTTCTGCAGGTGCAAAACAGTTTTCTAACCCTGGTTTACACTTGCAATCAAGTGTCAACTAAAGCTTTACTCCTAAATTCGACTACTAAATAGTTTTACGCTATCTGTGATTACACTGAGTTAAATGATCACGAAACATCGAGAGATTATCTCTTATCGTTCAATGTTTAATAGAAAAATAATAATCAACTTTACTACCTACAATGTCTGTACGACTATCTAGCACTTATTTGCCATATCTTAGCTTACTAATCTTGTAAATACTACTATATTTCTTGTGTATTTATTGCTAAACCGAATATTTCGCTTCCAAACTAAATAGCTCCATAAATCAATAACGATAACATTATTATGCGCGACAAAAACTAAAAATAAAAACCCATCTTAAATTACGAACGTACCCCGAGAAATATGTTTCTGCTAGAATCGAACCCTGCTGCATATATCCGCGCCTTGTTGCCATCCGCTCGGTCCACCAAAATTCTGCAGGCAAATCTAGAAATCGTGCTCTGCACAATTTTAGCATCTTTCTTGTCTCCTGGGAGTGTGTCCATCACAACGAAATCGATCGGCGATTCGGATGATCGTCCAACCTGAAAGAGATGTATAAAAATATGCGTGAAAAATCAATTTTGAAGGAAAGCTTATGTTGTACAGGTTAATTTCAACAGCAGGATTAGTTCATTCATCAGAGAGCAGCACAAATTGTTCAACAAATTTCGAAGAAAACTCTAGACTAGAAAAGCATAATTTGGCGTAAAAACTATCTCCTTTTGGTAGATATTCAAGCGTGATTTCAACATATTACACACAACTCATTAAGTGAACTGCGTAAGACCCCGTGAAGATTAAAGCGAAAATATCAAATTAATTACCAACGACTAAAACCCACAACAAATCATCTTTAACTTCATTTCAGAAAAACGTGATTGTACAGCTGGCAAAGAAAACATGGACGATTTCCTAATCCTACTCAGTCACACTCAACACACCCACTCGAGGCAACGTTTAAGCGAAAGGCTGCTTTTTCCCTGAGCTTAAGAGATATATTTTGCCACACGCTTTGACCTTCACACCATCGGATTTCAGCCCTGTTACTTTATGTTGTCTTGTGCATCATCGGCAAAAAATAAAACAATTTACGGACTTCACGCACACAGCACACCGATATTTCACACAGAGCGCTACTTTAACTTTAACAAATCGTTCAAAATTGGATTCCTCTGCTGCAATCGTTCCTTTGCTGGTGGAGAAAAAGTACTTTATTAGCGATTTCAAAAGCAGAAATGCATTTTCGTCACACCAAAAAAATGGAAATTATTCAACAACACAGGTCAACACACGCTTACAATGTTATATCATAGTGCAGGTCGAATTCTAACCAAAGCACACGAGAAATCTCTTCCCAACTCCCATGATCAAGTTGGTTAGAAGATGCCATGAACCGAGACCAGTTCCAACGGTGCCATATCATGACTCTCGTTACAAGTTTTTCACTGTTTACAAAATGACACAAAGAAAGTGCAATGCTCCAGTGACCATCGCGGGATGATGCTCATGTATCTTCCAAGCAGGAGCGTAGTATTTGTTCTGCTTGCGTCTCAAGGACGAGCGTTCAACCGAGCAAAGGCGTTAAAAAGCATCGGGTTTTTAGTCTGTGGTTGCAATCGGGGCCAAACCGAAGGCCAAGCATGCTCCAGCACAAAAGAAAAGCTGAGGACACTTGTCTCACCGATAGGTTGGGTGGCTTTCATAATCTTCTGACTTTTCATCACGAAACTATAAATCACGTGAAGTTCAGGGCATACGCTCGGACTAGCAAACGTGGAGATCAATACTGAATATTTTACTAAATTGGTAAGAGGTATTTTGTAAGGAAAATATCAAAGTTCGATTATATAAAATAAAAGAAACAAATAGTATAGCTTACGGTTCTGAAAACTTTGCAACAAAAATTATTTGTAATACAATTTCTTAAAAAAGCAATTTCAGTCACTTTCAATTTTATTACCGGGTTAGGTTTTCTTACATGATGTTAATTGAAATATTCAGTGAAAAAATTATCAAACTGATAAGTATCTCCTCATTCCCCATTGGTGGTTTGCAGCTCACACAATGCCTTGTTGAACTACACACATCAGAGACAACGTAAGCAAAGTGCAACAGAAGCACGAAAAAAAAACACCGATAACCATCGGAGTTAACATGCATAAAGTCAAGCGATCAACGATCGCCGTCTGCATGAATTTTAATCAAATCACAAAAAATAAATATCAAAATCCCACAACCTTCATCACAGCAAGTTCTCAAAGCAAGAAAAGCAAATAAATATTATCGAAAGGGAAACATCACAACCCCTTTTGTTTTCAAACAGTGCTACGGCGCAACATTGTAATTTATGTTATTTTTTCTGCGTATAGATAGCTTTTGCACGCCTTGTTCTCATTTCTACAATGTAAGATTTTGTATATACTAGTAGTATATTTGTTAATTTCCTTGGAACGTCCATACCGACATGATGCTGGTGTGCAGATTATGTTGATGCCACAATGTAAAAGATCATTACAAATCAAACACTAAAAATAATAAATACTTTCCAACTGAATGTATAACAATAAACGATCGTTAAACAAATGACTGCAAACATTTCAGCTCCGAAACTGAAACAACTTTTACAGCCCAACAACATTTACAGCAATCGTTATCTACATGCGGCAAAGAATGCTCTTTCTTTATGTTTCATGCGACATTTTACGCATCAACCATCGATGGCAGAACCTTCGTTTTGTTTTGCTAGAAAGCATTATCAGTAATAAATGAGACACTTGCATGGGAAGGTAAATGTTAGACAGCAATAAAAAATGTGTCAAATGAAATGGACATCAAACCGACTTTTCAAACCAATTGCATATGGTTTTTTTCCCCTATGCTTGTGCCAAATAAACGTCAAATTTTGATTTCACTATAGTGCATATTGACAGTCAAAGAAGCGATCGTACGCATAACCTTGGAACTTCCTCTTTAGGCGTCGCTGTAAAAAAAATGGCATCCCGTAAAATGCTCCTTTGTGGTGCCGATAGGAAAAAAGGCTCTCGGAGGAAGCCCTACTAGTCGTTGAGGCCGTCGCCGGCCTACGCTTTTACCGATATGATTAAGCAACTTTACTTGCGACAAACGTTTACCTAAGAACCCAGCAGAAAACGGTGCTCGATTTGTGTGATAACCAATGCAAAGAAAGAACCAATGACTGGAGCGCCATCTTTCTATGCATACACGTTTCGGGTCAGTGAGTAAATAGCGAATTATAAATCGATTTCAAGATTGCACAGTGACTAACACAGTTATGAGCAGGAAACATCATTTAATGGGAGATACAGGGTTTTCCATTTCAACTGGCAAAGCCAAAACCATTTTCGGGGTTTTATTCCCGAAAATTAACTGAAATGTATTCGACATAGATCTGGTTTGAATCCTTGTGGAACTTTTGTTCAAACAACAGCTTTTCAAGAAAATTTAATACCGTTTTGAAAAACGTTGTTTTGACACGACTATTTATCACATTGTCTATTGTTATATGGAATGCTCCATGGACTGTTGTGTTTAGTTCCATTTTATCTTTCGCATTTTTTCTTATCGAACCAACTGTCTAACTCCTCAAAACATCACAATACCTGCAAGGCGTACCATTATAAGCAAAAATTGCCAAAAAGATTCGCTTCACTTTACGGTAGCGATAATTTTGAATGTCATTTTTCCATACACAGCCACACAATGAGTCACCATCAAGCAGGAAATGACAATTATACGCACAAAACCCACAGAAGGGCCAAGTATAGCAAAATTAGCATTAGATTCTTTACATTAACAGTAGCTGAAGTATGAATTATTCCACCCCACAACTGACGCTATTTTAAAATTATAAACAAAATCACCTTTCCCCTTGTACCGTCATGCATTGGGTTTAAGATCCAAATTTACACTGCACATAAACGAATTGGCGATCATTCGTGGCATACACATCATCCATGTTTCTCATTCCCTGATATTCTTGTTTTATTTTCGTTTCTGGTGAAACTCCGGCACAAACTCTCAGGGTGCCAGCCAAGCAGCGCACCCAAGCGGTGCAAAGGTTACATGCGGAACCAGCAGCATTAGCTGTCGCGTTGTTGTCGTTTACACCTAGCCACCGAGCCCTGTGTGCCAGGGAAGGCGTAAACCGCGCACCACCACCAAACGGCACACCCGCGGCATGAATCAGAAGGGAAGGAAAAACAAAACAACACCGGCAAATGAACAGTTAGGCAAAATGCCGCCTGACCGGTGTGTGTGCGCTTAATGCTACCCTTGACAAACGGGCGAGGGAGGGTGGTGATCACTATTTCGCAAAACGGGACAAACGCGGAAAAGGGGAACCAGTTACCCATTTACAATGCACCGTGTTTTGTGCTGGTGGCCGTTAACAGTGTGCCGTGGTCTCGCTCTCTCTCTCTCTCTCTCTGTTTCTCCGTCTAAGTTCGCTGACTTTTTGATGTGAACTATTTTTACCTTACATACAAAAACAATAAGTCACACCGATCGTGGCGTGCGTTTGGGTGGATCGGAAAGTGAACGGCCGGACAGAATGAAATGCCTACCAGCATATATCGACAGTGTAGCTCGAAAGTGCTTCCAACCGATTGACTTCAACTATGTCAAGCAAAATTTGTTTTAGGATGTGAGCGTTGGAATGATTGTTTGGAATAGCGACACATTATTATCTTGCAAATATACTATTTTTACAAAATTAAACTTCTATGGGCTACATTTATCAAACACACTGTAAGAATGGCCATTGCTCTCAGGCCACAATATAGAAAGAATAGAGAAAAGCGGGTAACAAGTGCAGCATTGACGTACGGAACTGGTGAGAAAACAAGGCACAGGGGTAGGCAGCAAGGGATGTAACTCTTTTCCTCTGCATTGTTTCCTCCCAACATACACTACAAAAGGGCAGGTGTGTGGGGTGATCGATGGAATGGATAGTAAATGCATCATTGCAAAACCGGTCACAAGGTACCCCTCCCGGTTGAGTTATGTTCTCTTGGTGTACTGTTTTGTTTTTTTCCATACTTTAGCTGTATTTTCCTTTGCCTTCAAACGACTCACGTGTGTGGGCCTACAGCAACCACTTGTGTTACCGCCGACAGCAACATTAATGCCCATTATGTGACAGTTACCGCTAAGCAAACGGGGGCACAACCAACACCCATTCATGCCATCCCGTGCGGTTGATAATCGTAATTCATACTTTGAATCATCTCGCTTCTGAGTAAAGATACAATTAGGGAATTTATGAGTCATGTTTAAAAGGTGACTTATGTTAAGCATTGCTCGTCAATAGATGAAAGCTCAACGATGAATCATAATGTCCGTTTAACATCGGTCAAATCAATCCAAACAAAATTGTGTTAGCAAACATCAACATCATCCTCCAATCCAATGTGTGTGAATATGCGTAGATCAATACCTCACCAAGCACAGTAATACCACGAGGTACTTCACTTTAGTTCTTTAAGGAAACACAAATCAACTGCGACGAAACGCGTCGCTTTGCGAGGTATTGCGCGATAGACAAATCCGTCTCCGAAGGTCACCGAAGTCGCACAAACAAGATAGTGTGAAATGCATTTGTACGCGTCGTCTCCATTGTCCGGGCGCATTCGCCCGACACACTCACAAACCTATTTGCTTGACAATCTTTAAACGATGAAGCAATTGGTGCGGTGGGCAGAAGTAATAACTTCTCATTAACTTTTAAAATTAATTTTCTTCACTTTAGCAACCTTTTTAGTTATATAATGACTTACTAGACTTATTTTACGTAATCAGATTATCAGTAATTACTACGAAGGAATAGCTGCAATAGGCTTTCCTGCCGATCGTTCGGCCATTACCACGACACTGCTAAGCCGATTTATTTCAAAAAGTTTCAAGCTTTAAGTGTCTAATCTTGAGATCAATTCATTCAGTCAATCGAACCGAATCCAAAACTGGATGACCAAGATCTTGCGAGGAAGGCAAAGATTCAGACTCCCTTCAGCCAAAATACGGTAAGAAATGAAAAAAATGAGTAGACAACAACGACCGACAATTATTTCATTCAATCCCATAAAAAATTATTGCTCAATTGAATGCGCTGGTGGTAACACAAGCAAAAGTGACAGATAATCAATGGCAGAAGATAAAAACAGATCTCTTCAAAACAAACAACATATTGTAAGCACTCGCCCCTAGTCTGGTACACGTAACTGTAGCGTGGCAGAGCTGCTAAAAGAAAGTGTTTCCGGTCCAATGCGGTGACACGCTGTTCAAATTCGCCGGCAAAACGTAACCGGATGCCTTCAGTGCGACGCAACGTCGAGGAACCCAACCCAACAAAACACACAACACAATCGTTCTCGGGGGCCGGAAAAGATTTTGCCGTTGTTAACACAGTGTCTTTGATTTACGGGAAATGGTGACACACTTTCATTCACTTTGAGTCTTCTTTTTTTTGTTTTGGCTCGATGCTCGAGGGAAAGGCATCTGCGAATACCAGTCAAGTCTCCCTAAGGTAGTATCTCTCCAAGATAGTAAGTCTCCTTTAGATGAACATTTTTGACAGTATTTTCATTTTCAATACATTTTATGTCTCTCAAAGCTGCAAGTCTACGATAACGGACCCTTTAGGTTGCAGAATAGAGTGACTTGACTGCATTTCTTTTCATTGTGTAACTTTTATATGAAGAATGTCGAAAAACAGAGGAGTTGTCGACTCAATTCCCTTTTAGTAAACAAACTAAACGCACGCATTGCACAAACTGCCTTTTATCAAGGTTTCAATTGCGGGTATTGTTACGGGTTGGGCAAACTTCTGCCCATTAGCACATAAAGCTCACCTGAAACATATCCGTGTCTGGGTCCTCTTTGTACTCTACGATGACGGCCTGATTGCGGGAGAGCGTGTACGATATGGAGTGCTGTTTCGCGTCCAAGATGGCCTGCGAGGACTGAGGCGACTGTACGATGTAGTGTTTGGAGCGTTTGACGCCATTTGATTCGACGCGCTTGTACAGGACGAACTTTGACCGACGTCGGCCACGGTCGCCCTGTGGTAGAAATCCATTATATCTATAACCGGGAAAGGAGAAAGAAATAACAATGCATTCCGTTAATCGATTGAAAGACATATTGAAATGGTACTGTAAATCGAGATCCACATACGTATTTTTTCAAAAATAAATTAAATAAATTAAAAAATTAACTTAAATTTAAATTAATTAAATAAATTTAATAAAAATGATGAATACAAATCATCTACATTTCTTGAAACAAAATACTACCTAGCGGTCGTTGAAGGTGTATCATTTTAACTTCCAACCAAAAGTCGTCCAATCCGCGCCAGCTCCCAATTCAGGTTAATGTGTGGCACAACGACGGAAAGCGACGCTGATGAGGGTTCACGACTTCATTAGCGAGGATCATTTAGACAGCAAAAGGAACATTTTGCCTTCCGCCTCTCGTTCGCAACTTCAAACTTGAAGAAATTGTCCAATGAACCGCAGATAACGTCCCTCTCTTCATTAATCTACCTTCTTTTTTGTATGTGTGCGTGTTTCTTCCTTTGCTGTGCTCATTCCACCCGCTTATGGTGCGAAAAGGAGCGTGTACCGCAAAAATGGACTTGAAAATGCTATCAAATTACAACGCGTTATGACTCTGGACGGGTAGAGTGAGGTGATGAACAATTAATTTCCCTTCTCCACTCGGGATCTTCTGATCCTCGTCATCGTCTTCCTTCCAATGGGTTCCTCCGACACGATGATTATGCACTGTTTTAAGCGGCGATTGAAAGAATTTAATTTATCTTGATGCGCAACTGTTTAAAGGTTTCGTTACTTGAAGAAACACTACTCCGAATTGTCACTGACCAAGGACTGCCATAACCAGCGTGATGGATTTAACGATCCATAGCAATAATACATCTGACGCTCAAAACGAAAACAAAAAACACATTAAATCTCCGACTTTGATACCCGCCGAATGAAAATTAATTCGTTACAATCTTCAGACCAGCGTACATTACAATTGTGTACTGGCGCGGTACAGACGAGCAATGAAGGCACATAAGCAAACCGCGCAAAAGTCGAGCCCATCGGAAGGCATATCTTCCCTGCGGAACCTTGACTTAGAAATGGCCAGCCGTTACACTTGACCAACGCTGGAACGAATCGCAAAACAGTGTGCCGAAATGTAGCGCAGCAAAATAAAAAAGGAAAAAAAGGCACACGAAACGAGAAGTTAACCCCGCCAAAGACATGAGTGAGTAAAGCGGAGCATATAAAAACCACTGCTACTTCCGCTGTATGTTTCCTTCGCAATGGCTTTGGCCGGAATGATGCCTCACGAATGGTGCTCGATTGGAACGCCACAAAAAAAGGCCACAACACAAGCGCCGTGCAGAACGAATACAATCGTCAAACGGTCAAGGCTTCTCAACGAAATTTCAAACCAAAATAAAAGCTCCCCACAAGCATGGATGGACCACCGCTTGCTTTGCTGCTGCGATCGATTCGCGGACCTCCGCGGAACACCACACCTGGCCAAGGCGACCCGAACGTTGGCGCTGAACGTCGACCAAGCGGGCAGAGGAGTGGGCAGGCAGGCAAGCGCAACGCCGTATTATCGACCGGATGGTATACGTTCGACCGTTGGATTATTATTTTTCTCCCTGCCTTTGCAAACGCTCGCCAAACCGATGATGATGGACAAAGAAACTGTTAACCCGGCCACGCGGCAAATGACTGCAGGTTTAACCTTCACTGAATGCCCCAGAAACCGAAAGGAACGAACCTTTTTAGCGCCTCTACCCCCAAGTTTAGTTCGTTAGAGCGGCAGCATCGGAAAATTTTCTCTTCAGATTTGTAAGTAATTCTATGCTTTTATTTTCAATATCTGTTTTTCATGTTATTTTTTCAAATGTTCAATTTTATTTTTCGATGTCCTTTTTTTATTTCTGTTTCATTATCGTACGTTCTACTTTTTTCTATTTTTATTTCCTGTTTCATTACTGTAAGTTCTATTATTCTTTCGTCTATTTTTTATACTTGTATTACACTCCCTGTTGTTTTATGCTGTTTTGCATTTTCATTTTTATTTTTTTTACTATTTCTTTCTTTTTTGCATAATGTTTTTTTTATTTACTTGATAAGCTTTACCCATACTAATTATCCAAGCTATTACCAAAGTGTTAACAAAATTGTTAAACTTTTGTTATTCATTTGTTACCATACTCAAATAACACACAAAAGTTCAGTCAAAAAGTATGTCTGTTATGACCTTGCCGTTGCCACGTAAATTCTACACTGCTTAATAAACTTGTATGAACCATACACAAAGAAAAGACTATGGACTGAATAAATCACTGTAGAAATCCGTGCCCTGCATAGCACGGTCTAGCAAAATTGAGTATCTATTTGATTTACATTGCTCATTATCCTTGCCTTACTTAGCAATTGAAGCGTGCGTAAACGAAAACTTAGCAATGTAAACATTATGCATTAAGTATTAACATATACTAATTGCTCATACTAACATACACTTCCTTTTACGATAAACGTATTTTTCCCTCTTATCGCGTTTTGCGAACAATTAACGTACAATTCTATTAACTAATTATTTGAGTTAAAATATCCCGACAGCAGTTGCAAGCAAAGTATCGGTCCAAAGGTAGCCATCATCGACCACATCTTGGAGATGGTCTATGATAGAAGGCCATAAACATCATCTATCACATCCTTGCCCGACGTGACATGTGACTGGTCATCCGCTCTCCCGACCCCGCCACACCTACACACATTGAAACGTTTACACATAATCACACACTGGCGCGACTGGGTTTTCCCTTTTCCCTGCCCAAAGCGACATCGAGTGGCAAAGATCCCTACGCGAGAGGGATCAATTTCATCCTCTTCCACGGGCTGTCACCTTGAGGAACGCAGATTAATGAAACATAAATTGGGCCCAGCAGCTCATCCGTGGCAAAGATGGGCTTGACAAACCTCATCCATTAGTACAGTTTGTGCTTCCCATTTCGTTCCGCGCAGAATTCGATAGTTACGAACGAACTATCCGGCTCCGGACCTTTGTATAGGAGCAGCACCACGACGCATGTGTGTGTCAGCTAACGCATTTAATGATATTTTGTATGCTAACCGTTCTGTGAACTTTCTTCATCAGAATTCATTCGATGCGGACCGATTTCGGGCGGTGAATCTGTAAGGAGGTTGTGGCCTTTCTACGAAACACACCGGCCCAAGCTGCTTTGGAATGATGACTGGAAAAAGATCGATCCTTCATCAATTCGGACACTTGCCGCGTTTGCGTGGAGTTTGCTGTTTCAAGAGTTACAGTCTGACTCGTTCTTACGGTCGGGACAATCCCGTTCGAGGCCTTTTTAATTCTACTGACCCTCCCCCCGTCTGACTGTCCAGTCATTCTTAATCAACCGCAAATCGTTACAGAACAACCAGAACAAATTAACTTCACGCCGCTAGCCCTGTTTTTTTTTGTATTCTTATTATTATTAAAACAGAAAGAAATATGGTATTATTTTGGAAAATATGTTGATAAATACATCAACTCCATACTGCAAAAGCATGTATAATAACTGACCCTCTGGCATAATAAAAAAACCCGCCACGAAAAAAACGCACATTAATTAAACAGCAAACGGGAAGATTTAAGCCACAGAAGGCAACAGATTTTCAATAAACGATAGCACGTTCTTATTTTCAATCGCTTTAAAGGCTCGACCTACCCCATTTCTCGGAAACACAAACATAGAGCCACCATACGGCCCAAATTAAATTTAGTATAAGCAACTTATCTTCCACCGAAATCTGTAAACGAGTTCTTGTCTCGCGCGTTCAAAAACCAGCGTCTTTAATTTATTTTTATGTGTTCTCCGCGGCGTGTCTATCCAAGCTTTACCGCGGCGGGTATTGCTGTGCCCCGCATGGCTCTAGACGACGCACACGCTACAGCAACAGCCATACAAACACATATCTCCAGAGGCTCTCCAACTTCAGCCATAACTTCAGCAATCGCCGTCTTGGGTGGATCGCACCCCAAAAAGCGGCCCTGAAGAAGAGGCTTTTGCCGGGTAGAAACCTTTTCAGCGTGGTACATAGAATGATGGAGCTTTTGGAAGCACGAGCATAGCAAGGTAAGTAATATTGAATGTCCCTTGGTGGTGTTTTAATGAAGCCAAACTATAGCCGTCGGTTTCTTAATGACGTAGCCACACGAGAATCCAACGTTTGACAAAACCTTGAAAAGAAGAATATGTGCCTATCATAGCAGGGAACGCAATCGTTCTCGATCGACCATAGGGCAACTTGGTATACTGGGTGTCATTCAAAACGAATCTCCACCAAGAAATTGTCAGTAAGGATTGGGGTAGCAAAAAAAGCGATCCAATGCGCTCCCCCCAATCTCCATTTGGATGGTCAAATTTGTATAACCCTAAGCTTTAAATTAATTCAAAACGCAAGCAGAATGTGAAGAATGAATGGACAACATTGTAGCATTGTAGCACCTTCATCGCGGTTTACATAAAACGCGCTTCTAGCCAGCAAGTTTGTACCGCACAATCTTGACGGTAGAATGCCCGGACACTTTAATTGTGAAGCTGCCTCCCGATGGCAGACACATTCGAACCATAAGAGACGGAGATACCGAGAAACGAAAACCCTAAAGATCACGAATTGTTTGCGCGATTTCAAGTGATCTTATGTGGTAAAGATCACTCACGTTGGCTTCCACGGGGCGTCGGCCTGCAAAACAAACACAGGCAAAAAACCTACGCTCCAACATAACATTAATGCCAGCCAGAAACACTCACCCGACGGAAAGGCAACATTTGTTGTAAGGAAAACAACAAAATCAACCCTGTACTTCCGATGCTGCGAAGATGAATTAAAACATTTGCTGGCAGATTATTTCGAGCGTCAATCTTCCAACAGAACTGACCGCAGTGAAAACAACTTACGCCTACCATACACACACGCCAAGCCACTCCCCCCAACCGGCATCCCCTCCGTGCAGGCACCCGCCAGGTTTAGCTCAATGAAAGAGACCGATTCATCCGCTTCCCAATCCCGGCCATCCCGAGGGCGAGGTCTGTGAGCAGCAACACGTCGCGCACATCACTTCCATACGGACTCTGACGGGCCTCAGGCCCCGGAGGAAAAAAAAAACAGCACCCAACACGAAAGAACTTTAATGGATGATTTTGGTGAAGGCGAGCGAGCCCTAAATTTAAAGCGGGCGCACGGAACATGTGTGCACGGAAACAATGTTTCGGTCACTTCTCTTCTTGTTCTACATGGGTTTTCTCCCGTAAGGCGGATCATTAGTGTGATGGGAACGCACAGCAGTTGAGCAGGATATAATTTGGAACAGGTAGATTAATAGTCAATTTTAACAAGCTTCTCTTACTCCGTTGTCGAAGTTTGTACAAAAGTTTTATTCATAATCAATGATTATTATTGCATTGCTGTTATTGGGTACGCTATAGCGTTTAGAACAATCAACCGATTTCGTGAAATAAAATTATAGATCTTGATCAAACCCAACATCATAATATGTTTGCCCGGTTTTTGATCAATTTTAGGCCAAACCGTTGCTTCCAATTCCATATCATTTCTTTCTCCCAAATACCCTGCGCTTGACAGCAATCGAAAAAGCAAATGATGGCCTTACATAAAAAAACCACCCCGACAGACATTCCTTCTGCTGAGCACGATTTACCCACACGAGTAGCATCGGGGTCGGGTTTGGTGGTGGTGCCCCGGCAGACACGCCGGGGTTGGGGGATTAACCGGCCGGCAAGCTGATGAACTTTGAAGCTTTAACATTTAACCAGCAGAGAACAAACCTTTCAACCTTTACTCCTCCATTTCGGGACCTACTTCTTCGCCGTTGTCGAAAACGGCGTAATGGCGTAATCAAATAGAGAAACTAATGCTCCCCACTTTCGCTTCGAAACTGGCCCGCCGTGCTGACGCGATACACACACACATTCGAACCATTCCTTTTTTTTTGTTGTTGTCCACCGATCGGAAAAGTGACGACTACGTGGATGTCGGAAAAAAGCACACGATCCATTATTCTGACTGCCAAAGGGGAGCTGCCAAGACAATCGTTGTCTTCAACCTCGCAAAACGTTACGTGATTGGTGGTACAAGATATTCCCTTTCGTGTGCCGTACGTTGAGCTGCGGTGCCACCACGGAAAATGGCTATCATTTGTTTTTTTTTTTTGTATCACGGTCAGTAGAGCACGCAGAGATTGGCACTGCTTAGGCACGCTAACGCGCAGACGCTGCAGAGTTTCCAATCAAATTCCAACAACACGCACGCACTCTGGCGGGGCGCAAACGGATGAACTTTGGAATTGGAGGAGCACGTAAATTTACCTCGCCCAAACGATGGATTTCGTCGATAGAAAGGGAAAATCATAAATTTGAAAACCACCCTTGCACCCCTTGCCAGCTTAAAACGGAACACGGTTCCCCCTACCCCCTCCAAAGCAAAACTTACCCTAGTATCACGAGTTCTCCATATCTCATCCGCGGTTTATCCGTATCTGCATCGCTCTCCGTAATTATCGGAGACTCTGTGCCGTCAGTTCTGGAAGAGAGAAGAAACACAGAAGGTTATTACATCAGTGCAAAGCCGGCAATAAATCGCTCCAAAATGTACGCCTAATAATGGTATTGAAATGTTGAGCATCACTTGCAACTAATATCGCAAAACATCGCACAACAAACCAGCAGCTAATAGCCCACCAAAACCAAACCTTCTTAATAGTCGCCACTCGTTGCCGCGAGACGAATTTAAAAATGTTTCGCAAAAGCCCACAACCGGAGCCCGACCTGGGGTTGGGGTTTCTCAAGCAAATCGGCGGCCCTGGGCGATTTCTAGGCATGGCCATACGTAAAAACCAAACATCACGAAGGGCTCCCTCCCTGTTCGCGAAACCAGCATAATCGGCTGTCCGGCGTCGCAAAACCCGTCCCCCCGTCCACTGGCTTACCAGGAAAGTCGCGCTCCTTCTGCGCCCTGCTGGAAAAACGCGTTCGGTTGGCCTTCAAAAGACACCGAGCGGCCGAAGAAAAATCGCAACAACAGAGGTAGGCGGGGGGGAAAAAAAAGAAAGTACGCGGGCTCTCGTTTTGAAAGCATAACAATAAATCTTGCTACACAGCACCGTTTTGCACCAAAACGCAATGGCAAATAAAAGATGGACCCATAGTATGTGTGACGAGTTGTTGCAAAAAACCAAGCGCGAAAGAAAAACCAAACCCCAAACAGTGTTACCGGTGGGGTAATTAATTATTATAAGCTTATTTTTATTGTAATTCTGCTTCGTTCAACAGGGCAGCAGGCAGTAGTGGCTTAGTGATGAGGGGGTTGTACTTCGGACGACACTACCGATATCTAATCGCATCCGAAGAATTCCAGAAAACACTTGCGCTAATATTTTAAGGTTACAGAGTCAAAAATAATTGTAAAATACCTTTACATATTCACCAACATCACAAGAAGCATTGAAAGGGAAAGCGCATGATGTTTATTAACTAATAGCTAAAGCTCATATCATAAAATAAGAGACATTCACCAAATTACCAATAATTCTAAGTGTATTTCTAACCATGTTATAGGTCTAACAATCGAGCTCGAGAACAGATTTCTTCCTGGAAGCAGTCCAAATAATCTATCCGGCCGCTTTCCAGATGCCGCGTACTGTAGCTTACAGCGTAACATCTTGATTCTACAACCACCAGCATAGTATGCATCAACTTCATCATCATCATCGTCAGCATCATCATTACGATATGACCGCCATGAAGCTAAACCGATAGATCTACCTCCGCTAGAGGTCTTACGCCCGCCTTACAAGTAAAAGACAACGCAAAACACCAACCATCGCCAGCTAAATGCCACCAGCAGCGGTTCAAGAGAGCCTTCGGGGGAAAACTTCTTGAGGGAATCTATTTATGGGATTGCAGCAAAAAAAAACATATTTCAAAGCGTGAATAAAGGGAAAGCGAGAGAGAGAGAGAGAGAGAGAGAGAGAGAGAGAGAGAGAGAGAGTACAGGAGCGCGTAATCCATCGATGAGACAGCTGTCACGCACCGTGGGCCAAAAGGGTAGAATATTTCCTGTCATACTTCCAATGGGTATATGGTATAATGGGCGTGCGGTGGATGCTCTTGGATGACCAGATTGACCCAGAACGGTAGAACCAGCAACAAAAAACGGTGCTGGCTTGTTGAAAGTGCTCACGTATCACTCGAAGTTCGGATAGATGATCAAGATAAAACATCTGATATTTGCTTTGATTCATGTCTATTTCATATTCTAAGACGTTTTTTCGATGTACTTTCGAAGGCTAGACAACGTAGTAGAATATCAGTTAACACTACTCTAAGCTACTTTTTTTATAAATATAAAAACGTAAATAAATATTTCTTGAAAAGTGTCTCAAAATGTCGTACCGACAACCACATGGAACTGTGTCCAATAATTCACCCACTCCCATCATTACACCCGTAATGAGTTCCTTCCCGATCGCTGCTCGACTTTAAACCTTCGATTTTGTCCACCACCACCCCCCTCATCATCATCACCACCACCGTTCCCGCGTGCCTCTTCACCCGGTCCCACAAGCGCGCGATGCACGTGCACGTTTAGCCCTCCCCGGACACACAAAGATTAATGTGAAAGTTCAGTGACACCTAATGCTGCCACTGGCAATGACGCAGAAGAACGCAATCGAACGACGCAACATCACCACCACCAGCAGCATGCAAGTTTGGGACGACAATTTTAAAATGTTCTTCTTCTCGACGCAACGCACGAGAAATCATTTCCCCCCGCTGCCGGTAAGATTTCCGAACCTCCAACACACGGAACCGTTCGGAACGGTTGCGAGAAAAAAAAGGAACACAGCGCATTCGTTACTGCTGCCACATTTTCACAGCTCCGAAAGGCGCCATTTGGCGACGGTGTGAATGGTGTTGCCGCGGGGTGGGGCCAACCATAAAATCCCTCTAAACAAACAAAAACTACATCCACATACACGGCGCGATAGTTAATGTGGGGAGGCAACTGCGACATCGCATCGATTTCGACCATTAAAGGTGGTCTGCAGTGCTTTTTTTTTGTTGTTAAATATCATCCATCCAACACACGTCCCGCGGGTGAGAGAATGGAGCAGAAATTTGGAACATTTTATTGATTTCCGTTCGTGGGCTATCTCCGCTCTGCCGTTAACGGAAGGGAGTGTTTTATTTAGATTGGTGTTGGGTAATTTAGACATTTTCAGCCCATCGAACACAAGTACCCTCCGTGTTAGCCATGTTCTAGTCTGCCTCAGGAAGAAACCTTTCGGCTTAGCTGATGTACTGATGGTCAGAATCGAAGGTACTGCCGGCGTTGACTTGGCCTGGCATGTACAAAGCTAGCTAGCCGGCAATAAAACAGTGGAAGGGCAAACCGCATGAAGCAGGAAACTCCTTCAAACGACATCTCAAACCGTACGCTCCTATCAGCTGTTAATTATTGAAGCGACATAACAGCTTGCATTCGTTCGAATGCGTTAGCGAGGCTTGAGTTCGCTTGGCGCTTTTCCCGGTAGTGACGACGAAACGACGTACGTCACCAGACGTGACAGCACCGCAATCGAACCCCGCAAAAGGGGGGGGGGGGGGGGGGAGTTCGACACCAGAAAATCCGATACCATACAGCGTGCACTACGTAGTAATGCCACCAAACGACGTGAAATATTCACGCGATGGAAGCAATGTGTTTCTTCTTGATGAAGGTTTAATCGATTACGATAATGCTATGCACGATCAAGAATAGGACCATTACAACCATTCTCTCCTAAACACACACACACAATCATGGTAGTAGTTTAATATGAGCACTACCAGCACTCGATAATTACCAGTCACGAACGCAATCAGTACTTCCAGCGAGTGAAGCGAGTGTTCCCACGCACCTCCACCCTCCTCCCCATTTATACCCACATAGGAGTTTCGTGTCGAAACCTGTCTAGTCTGGCACTGGTCACACACACACACACTAAAACCGGCTCGTAACCGGCAGCTGATGCGGCAAACTACACTCAACAGCCAGTTGACGTCAACATATGCTCTCCTCTGTGCCGCACAACAACGCAACATCCCAGACGGAACATAGGCCAACGCTTGATTGTTGCAACCGATATCTTGAACCCCTCCCCAACCCCTCCCTTGGGGGTGCTAGTGGTACACCCAGGATATGGGAAAAGTACAAAGCGCCGATCATCGATTCTTACACCCGGCACCGTTAAAAGCAATCGCAACGCACACGGTGTAACTGCCTGAGCATCGCATTGCCGATGTGCAGCAACGGCGAATCTGAGATCGCAAAACGCTATCAGTGGAAATGCGGCTTGCCGGTGTAGGAATTGGAAGCACATTGCAATGATGCACCGCAGAGCCGATGGCGTAAGATTGAGGCGGGCTGGCGAATGCTAAAGCCAATCGGAACCCTTACATTGTGGGGATGCTTGTCGAGCATCTTGTCGATAGGGAAATTCAAATCAAAACAAACGCAGCGCGCAATGGGCTCAAGTGAATGTTATCAATGCAAGTCTTCGCCTTCGTTCAACATGTACATAGGGATCTTACTAGAGATGGGAAATTTAATTCTTTTCAAGAATTTCAATCCGAGTTAAAGAGTTAGAATGAAGGTTCAACTCTCAAACTCACTCCTCAAGACTTCAATAATTTCAAATAAGCGATGGGAGGGAAAGGGGGGTAGGGGGGAGGAAGGAGGGCGGCCTTATTCTCATCGTTCATCCTTCCTCAACATCTTTCCTGATGTTATCTCACTTAAATCGTGAGTTAAAGATCACCGTGAATAATTAAATCCCACATGAGTTAACTCACGTTAACTCACGATTCACTCACGTTAACCAACAAGAGTTTACTCACGATTCAAATTGTGTATTGAAGGTAACCGTGAAGAGTTACATCTTAATTACTTTGAATGATTTAATTCTTTGTCAATGAGTTAAATCGTAAAGAGTTATAAAGACTCTTTTTGGAGATTTTAATGAACTCACTCCCTTCTTCTTTATCGGCACAACAATCTCAAGAGGTCTAGAGGGCTGGCCATTTCTAGCACATAGAAAGGACTTTTGAAGTGACAGAAAGGACTTTATTTACCACGTAGCTGGATAGTCAGTCCTGCATCGGATGGGATTTTGATCCGGTCCGTTCGTGTGAAGATCGCTACCATTATGCCACCGGCCCGCCCCTAAAATTCACTCCTTAGAAAGATTTAAATCATTCATTCATTCTAAACCATTGTGCACATCACTAGATCTCTCAAACTGCACACCACAACTGATGATAAAATCCCAAAAAAAACAATAGTTTATTGCAAAACTTTCGCCCCAAGTTGCAAGATTGTAACACGCCATTTTAATCCATCAAATCTATAAAGTTGAATGATAAGGTAACCTTGCGTTAGATAAAGAGAAAAGAAACAATTCATGAGGTTCAATTAGGTTTTTATTTAGACAAACACTTAACGTCAATTAATGCTTCAGTTCCGTCCGCGCTCGGGATGGTTCCTATCGCGATAAGGAACTGCATTTTGCACCACACACCATGTGTACGCAGCGGTTGAGTATCCTAGTCCACACCACGAGACGCGGCCAGAGATAAATGGATGCAACGCGTATTATCACTGGCACAACGGTGACACACAAATGGGTAAACAGTGCTCTTCAATTAATGCTACTCCAGACGTAACCATCTTCGCTCGGACGTGATAAGTATTGTCACACACACACACGCACGCACACCGTGGTTCGGGAGCGGAGATAGCACCGTACACAACGCGAGCACAAAAGTTCAATGAGGTTTCGTTTCCGTGGCCCGTGGGGCCACCTTACAAAAGCCACACTCGCGCAACGACGAGATTTCGTTACGCCAGCCACGCTTACCGGGTGTACTTAATACGTCCGGGCTAGTGATAAGCAAACCGGGAAGGGAAGTGGTTACACAAACAAGGGGCGGGCGACGGCTGATAATTCTCTTAAGTGCAGCAAAGATACCAAAAACCAAACAGACGCACAACTCAATCAACAACGTGAGTGACGCCACGCGCACACTAACCTTCTTGGGCGAGAGGAAATTTTGCGGAAACAAATGGAAAACCGACCACTTTATCCGGCATTCTAGCGCCATTGCCATTTCTCTGCCCATTGCCCATTGCCTGCAAACAAAGTACATTCTTGTCCATGGTTCTTTGTTTCGCCTTTATGCCACTGTTCCAGGGCAGAGACAAAACGTGCGAGACGCTAAACTGCGCAATAGCCGCTAAGCATGAGCGCAAGCTAAACATACACAACAAGCGCAGCCAAAAGGTTTGCTTTTGGCACAGAACACCACCGCCTCATTGAATTGCCACCGGATGATCGGTAGCCTAAAGGAGTTCGGATGACAAACCTCGAAACGGCGTGTGTACGTGACTTCAAAACCACCCAAAGAACCGTATTAGACGTCAAGAATCCAAGCACAATGTGCAAGCACACCTTCCCACTTATGTCTAATTACAATCACTTAGCCATATCACGTCCGTGCCGGGTTGCCGAGTTACCTTTGCAAGAATATGCAACTGTTTAGAATTCCAAATCACCCTCGAGATCAACGATTTCATCGATTCCACCACTTTTCTCGAATTCCAGCCATTTCTTCTACATTCTGCAATGAAACAAAACCTAGCTCAAAGCAGATGCAGATGGTACCGTACACATGAAAGAGGGTAGTTTTTTTCTCTCCCAGTTATCGGTTAGTGTTACTCGATTCCGGTTTGAAATAACACACCGAAAATTAGAGCTAATTATTCAACATTCTCCTTTTTTTTTTGCAAATCGCCTTCACCTGCCGGTGGTGTAGTGTGTGCGTGATTCTGGCACGATTGTCGAAACGAAGATAAAAACCATTCCCCCAGTGGCCTAAATTACAAATGATGGGAGGTTTTGGTTTTTGCTTCCAGAAGTAACGCACACTGTTTGATATCTAAGATACAGCGTTGACCTGATTACTTTTTGGTTTGGTTCGTGACTTTGAACCAGCTCCGAGTGTTTGGTGTGAATTTTAGTTAGATCCGAAAGGTTGCAAATCGTAGATCCACAATTGCACAAATCCACTTTACAAACACATTAACAAACATAAATGGTGAGATATTGAGCATTTATAACGCATTTATAAACATAAATGTATCCAAATTTAGCCAATAGTAATTACCTGGAGAAAAGCATTATTTATTAGATCTTTAAAGCAAATGGCAAATTTGGAGCCCTCATTAAATTCTGTTGAAATTCCTCAAGAGCCATGAATTCTCAACTAAAACATGACGAGATGGTTCAGGAATATTACTCACTTCCTCGAACTTTTCCAAATTGAAATCGACATCTTTGTTTGCCAGTGATTGTTCAGTTCGTGAGCATGCGATATTCGACTAAAGTTCCCATATTTCCACTTCAAAACTCTTCCACGCCCAAGGGTGATGTGCGCATCGTCCATACATCCAACACACTCACGCTCCAATGTTTCAAAAACCCATATGAAACGAATATTCAGCGGAGTTCTATACCGGGGAGCCACCGGCAATGAAACGTTCTACCCCTTACAACGTGCACAGCTGCCCTCTTTTGCTGAACGGCGCGCGCACACGCTCTCAATAGCTCACCAGTTCTCTCCCGTCCATAACATACCGGGAGAGCGTTTGCCCTCCGAAAAGGGTTTAACGACCGCACGGACAAAACTGTTAGACCGTTCAGTTCAAACCCGACGCCAGCTGAACCCGGAGTCGGAGGGCAGAATCGTCGCCATAAATCCATAGGCCTAGATGAATGGCCCGAGCTAACAGATTAACTGTGGAGAGTAGGGGGGACGAAACCAGCAGCGTACAGGAAGCAAAGAGAGTAGGAAATAAGTTGAATTACAACCAAGTAAAAATAAAAAAAACACCAGGCAGACGGGTAAATAGTTACATACTGTTCAGAACTGGAACTCAAGTTGCGGAAGTGGATGTCGAAAGAAAAGGTCCATGAAAATCATTCTCCACACGTTTAACCCATTAAAAAAGGGGGATAGCCTGATAAGATGTCGAACAGATAAGAAGGTAGCAGCGATAATAAATGTAATAATCGATAGTAACGCAACTTTACTTCGGAAATATTCACAGAGGGATAGCACCTATCACAAGAAAGAGTCCTACAATTTCTAAAATTCTCGCTGTCCATCCACTAGTTTAAGAGTAATGTCGACTTTTCTCCTTAGTTCCTTACATCTTGTTACAATATTTTTAGCGAACATGTAGGTTAAATGTGTAATTCCATCATATCTAACTCACTAACGGTCCCGCCGCTCCTCTCGCACACGGATCGATACGTTCAGCAGCCCAATTCAACTGTCAAAAGGCCAACCTCAAGCTGTTGGACACCTCTGACGTTCCGTATAACAACACGGCGATACCATCGATCGATAATGATTGTGTTTTGGCTGCCCGATGGCCCGTACCCGGGGACAGCTAGACCTCAGCAGAATTGTCGGACCATCGATTGAACTTGACAAAAGTGAGGCATCAGCACCACCACTACACACACACACACACACGGTTGGCCTCATTTTTCACTGACCACACAGCGCACACAAGGGAACACACGCGCGTGTAGATTCGTTGGCAACAGTGCCCCAGCAGCTGCCCGGTTCAGCTGACGAAGCCATCATCAGAGGCAAGGTTTTGCTATATTTATTGGTGGCTCGTCGATAAAAGGGTCAGGCGCAGGGGGTTTTTTTTTTGCGAACGAAAGCAATTTTTTCTTATATCGCAAAAAGCTGCAAGACGCAACGCAACGTTGACGCTTGAAATTTCATTTCCAACTCCTTGGCGGAGTTTCCGTTTTGCCGGTGGAGTTCGCTTTAAACATGCGGCTCGGTCGCCCAGCAAAAGTAAATGAAATGCACTGCCAGCCATCGTCACCGGGCCAGATGACGATATTTATGCTACGCTTCAGAGCGCACACCCGGATCGAACCCCCGGTAAGCTGTTGGTAATGCAGCCCAGCCGTCGGGTTGCAGCAGAACCCCACAGCTGGCAGCTGGCATTTCTTGCGGTTTGTCTCTCACCCGGCCACTAACCAGCCGCATTGCAAATTAAGCATTTGAGCGGCCTCCTAAAATAACAGAAAAAAAACCCGAATCGGTACGGTACCCCAGCGCCTTCCGGAGCTGGAGAGTGCGGTGGTGTGGCCAACACGAAGGGAGTGGTGGTACTGATGTAAAAAATGATCGTTGGATAAGAGGAAGAAAATAAAAGTTCGTCATCTGCTGTGCAAAAATGAGGAGAATGCGCCACACTTGGCTTGGCATTTTGTTTTGTCGATGCTGTCCATGGGAAATGAAACCCGCAAAGACACAACAACAGCTGACAGCACTTGCGCACGCATGGTGCATGGGAAAGGTTGGCAACAAATGGCTGCCGGTGCGGCAAAGCAGCTGGTAAATGTCTCCCGGTTGCTGAACGGAGCAGGTGTTGAGCTGTAAAATCGCCAAACCGATAATTAGTCGCATATATTGACTGATGATCGCAATTAAGCTTTACAACGCAAAGCAACAAAAAAAAACATTTCCACTCAAAATAAAGGAAAAATGATCCAATTGATTCCTTTTTTTGTGTGTGTGTGAATGAACTAAAAAAAAACTAGTAAAACAATTGGACAATGTTCGGTTCTGTGAAGTCATTCGCACACCAGGTAGACATTTTGTTGCGGCGAATTATTGGTCAATAATTAAAACTAATTTTAGATACCGATCATCATCATCATCCTCTTCCACCGCCGAGCGAACGTTTATTGCCGAACGGAGTTCAATCTTTCAAACGTCGATAAATTAATTGCTTGTTTATAAAGAGAAGCAGTAAAATTTAACACACCGTCGAACAAAGGAGCGACCGCTGTGTGTGTGTGTGTTACTTAGTGCCTTACCTATATTATTCTCCCCAGACGTGCTGGTGCTGGTTGTATATGGGAGATGATTGACATGATGTCATTGATGGTAAAATAAATCACGATTGATGCAATACTTTAGCTCAAGGTTCCTCAAATTTCTTAGCACATTCCAAGCCTGCCAAAGACCGCTAATTGCAACCCTGCGCGACAACTGTTGTCTTGTGGTCGTAGTGTAATGTTCTTCCGCGAACAATTTATTAGCAAATGTTAGGGATTTCCCGTTCGGGTGTACCATTTACCAACGGTCCAAGCAAGTTTTTTGTTCCGCACCGTTATCATCTGTGCTTTAACCCTGCAATGATGCAATCGTTATGCAGGCCCCGCCGCCGTGTGTGGCGCGCTAGAAAAATGGCTTGGGCCCGGTACAGTGTGCACCCGTTTCAGAAATGTTTCAGAAAAATCGTGTCAAACTCGTGCACCATCAGAGGTCAGGTGATGCATTTCTTCCTCACTTTCGACCTCGGTTGCGTGTTTGGGTACACTTTTACAGTTCGGTTTTTTTATTTCCAACCCGACCTATACGGCCTGAGTCATTCTCGCCGCGTACCGAAGCCATAATACGTCATCTTCCGTGCCGTTGGGGGCTGGGTTCGTCAGGCGAGCGAAATCTGAACCCCTCGCTGCATGAAATCGCTGCTGCCAATCTGTGTAATTCCCGTCGGGAACCGTAAACCAAAAAAAAATACTACTAAATGTTCGTCTTACATTCCTTCTGCCAATATTCTGTTATAGTAGTTAAATTTAACGAACGCGAGCTGCTCGGCATAAGTACTCGTGGTCGTTATTGGCTCCCACCAGGCATCATCGACTGTCCTTGAGAAACCAATTGCGAGAGTGTGTGCGATGCACGAGCCATGCTTTGGAGTCATAACCTCCACGACCGTTGCGTTCTAATGCCATAAGGAAGTGTTCTGCATCAAAACCGAACGCTTCCACACCGAGCTCACGCAGTGGCCAAGGTTTGTCTTGGAAAACATTCCGTGCAAGCTTGCCTTTCAATCACAAACAATCGACCAATCGATGGGTTTCCGGTGGATGCAAAATAATGGGCACGTCATAAATACATTACGAAGGTCCATGCGTTGACCAACAACGCATGCACGGGCAGATAAGCGCAGCCACGTACTACCCCCCCATGGAGAGCTTCAGTTTCAGGCTATCGAGCGGATTTACACGGTTGAAAACTGGGCCATTTTTGTCGATAAGAGAATCATTACGTTGTGCGGGTTTTCCAAGATCCATTTCGGCCACAAAGGCCACTGTCTTTATCAACGTTCAGAATGCTCCACAAGAATTCCATCTTATCGATTCTAACCCCCTTTTCCTATCGCATACGTTTCATTTATGGATGGGGAACCAACCGACGAGGACGAATCCATTTGCTTTCCACCGATGGGTTTCTTGCAGACTTTCACCGCATCTTTCCTGGTCGATTGATTCATCATGAATGCTATAATCATCATCATGTGTGTCTCTACCCACACACGTCCTGGACGAGCATATTTCACCTTTTTGGACCATGGAAGAAAACCTTCCCATTGCCGGAACGCATGAGTAAAAATCCATCCTGCGCATTGTTGTTACATCTCCAAATGTGGATGTGCGCCTTTTATTGCACGAAAGGCATTCCCCTCCCCCCTTTTTTCCGATTGTATCAGAACCGATATTGCTTTCGTTATTAATTACAGCTGCTGGTTTGCCATTTATCCCGTCCCGAATTGCTGTGCACACGCATAGTCTGGGCTGGGTGATAAATTGAGTCAATTATAAGACTGCCATAATCACGTACCAACGTATCCTTTCTCTAGGTTTATAGTGGAGCTAAAGCATCTACCAAGATTGATACGACTAAAATCGCGAATTTCCTCCATATTTTATCTAAGCTTCTTAGTAAAACCTTAAGACTTAAGATAAAACTTAAAAATTAGTCTAACTAAATGTCCTGAATATTCAACAAAAACTAATACTCTTTCTTACCATTCCGATGTTTGGCAGTTAGAAATATTAGAAAAAAGACCCACTAGGTATTTTTACAACAGTTGTATTAGGAATACTAATGTGTTTCATGAAGTTTTCATATCAAGTGCCGCCACAAGTAACCATTCAGAATATTGATGACTAAAAGAGATCAAGCTGTGTGTATTTGGTAGGACTAGTTAAGGGAGAGCCGCTACTATTATGTCACAGGGAAGTATCTTGGGAACCTGTAGTAGCAGTAACAGATCGATATTCGGAACAGGATTCTCGATCGATTAGAAACGCCATAGCGTTATTTAAACTCTGAATTGATCAATTGATGTATGAACTTATTTTAACGTAGATTTGTAGGGAAAACAAATGTACCCATAAATGTTCAATTATTTTAAAACAAACTGTTGGCATAAAATGATATGTTAAACATTAATTCCAGCTGTAACTAGACTTCAAAATTCAATCCAATAGTTACCAACACTGGTCAAACAGTAGATGCTCGCGAACGTCTCCCCTTGGTACGTTCTTATCCAAACTTCCACAAACAAATTACGCCCCCAGTAGACACCCATACATGGTCTATTCTTTCACATATTACGCCCTCCCCCGACATGGCGGCATATCCGTTCGGGCTTGAGATTGTTTGCACGTGGGCCACATTGCCATTTCCCTGGAACTCCCGCTTTCTATTAAATTGATTCCAGCTTGAAACATCATCGAAACCATTAGCATCGGTCGTCGGTTCGTCGATGTTGTGGAGGACGGGCAAGACATGCAAATCTCTAGTGAGATTATGCAAACGGGGACCTAAAAAAATGCCGGGGGGGGGGGGGGGGGGGGGTGAAAGACCGCAACCCAGCACCAGTATCAATTGGAAGGGATGCAGAACAAAATCGCAGCACAATGTGCGGTAGGGTTGGTGGACCGTTTGCCGATTGGCAAAATAAACGACCATCAATTGATTTGTAATTTGCTGTAACGTTGCTCGCACTGGCTGTTCTTGGTTTTGTAGCACACCTGCAAATCTAGTGCGCTAGTGTCTGATGCACTGTTTCCTGTGTCAAATCTTCGGTGCTGATCGTGCCAGCAAGGGAACAAACTCGCTTAGAATGAATACGCCCAGAATAATTATATTCAATGAAACCAAAATCAAATCAAATCAAGTAGTGAATTGAAACTACAACACAATCTGTTATCAAAACCTGGTGAGAAATTCAAATTCCTAATTACGACACTTTGTGCCTTTTCCGTCTTTAACATAAGCCGCAGTTCATAGGCATTACAACGAGTTCAGCCTTCACGAAACTATCGAATAGTTGTTTTCTTATCAAAACACTTGTGAGTTATATACCTAACCCTTAGGTACTGTTCAACATCAACATCAAATCTTCCTATTGGCGACACATGTCCAATGAAGAAACAACGGAAGGAATGGAAAATTGCGTACGAATCTAATCTGCCCCGCAAGCATTAACCCATCCAACTATTCATCAATTTACCAAACGATTTGATAATGCTCCATCGAGCAGAAGTTTGCCTGAAATAGTTGTTACCATGAAGACACCGACAGAAACGTGAAATGCGTGGCGTCTATGTCCTACTTTTAGCAAGATGTAGCAGTTCAATCTCATCTGACGCTGTTCTAGAAGTGTTCACCTCAAATCACCTACCAATCGATCGGCAATCGCTTAGCAAAAGTTCACTGCTTAAACATCCGTAACGTATTACTTTCACACACAATCTTCCCCCATCAACAGGGGGCGGAGCAGTTGCATTGGGAGCTTCAAGGATTGCGCTCTTGACGCAGACACAAAAAAGGGTTGTTGCCATTGCTGCTACCCCTTTGTCGGTCACTGGCCAACTGCGCTATCAAGGAGAGCGCGAGATCCAATGTTTCGCTAATGAACGCATCATTATCGCACCGCTCGTATTTCCTGGCGCGACGAAACGGCGCACCATTGACATCATCTGCCGCATTAAGTATTTATGGTGCACGCTTTACATAAGACACCCGGGGGCCCGGACAGTAGCGAAAGGAAGTGGGGTTTCAAAGGACGGAACAGTTGTCGCTGCACTACGTGGAGCAGTAGCAGTAGGAAGAAATGGAGAAAAAGAGCGCCTCAATTCTAATGGCAAGCGCACAGCTGTTTGCCACAATCGTTGGCAATTAGCTTGCCTTTTGAAGAATGTTCATTCAAAACACGCTAGAATAAAGGGAAGAATATTACATATGTTCAAATACGAGTGCTAAAGGCTCTTTAGTTACGTTTTAAAATATAAGATCACAAAACAGGTAACACCAACGATCCTGGCCTGATAAGCATGATTTCTTTTCTATTCTAAACTAAATCACTTGAGATCCCTCGGGATCGCTAGAGATGGAATCATTTGTCCTATCGAACGTAATACTGCTTCGAACGAACAAACATTTCGACTTGTATGTCACCCACCGTACACACACGCCGCATAGATTATAATTAACGAACAAAAGGTAAATTATTCACATGCAAAACAGCTTCAACCTTGACCACACGCGACACCGGGACACGGCACCTAGCGTCATTTTCCCGCTCCGACACAATCAATAATCAATGCAATCGTTAACCCTTCTTCCCGGGGGCACTTAAAGGGCTAACTATTTAGAACTTGCCGTCTATAAAACATCGCCATTAAATGGAAATGCGTTTCTGTGTCGGAAACGCTTCGAGTGAACAGCGGCTGTGACGATTATGACATACGCCATAGCCTTAATTGCAGCCCCAATGCTGTAACAGGACTATAACATAGTTTAATTTAACTATCAATAATAGCTCTGCGCTACTACCACAAATCGCGTGTGGTTGGGTGGTGAAAGACTAATTGGGGTCGACACTGAAAGATGCACTTGGTATTGTTATTGAGTTGGTTTTTGTTTATCATAAAAAAACACAAACAATTGTTACATAAAATGGTAAACGAAGGTGGTAAACAGAATTAACTTTATTACGAATTAAAGAAGTAGTGCACTCTGTTAGTGATTAAAGGCTCCATGTGAGTGTCTCCTCTATCGTGAACTTTATCCAAAACTCCAGAAAGTAGTGCCGCTGCGCTCACAGCCCATAAGGTTCGTTTATTGTTATGGCTTTCCGCATCCGAAAAATCAGATTTTCCTTGTTTAATATGTTGTCAACTTAATTATAAAAAAAAAACGTCCATTTTTTACTAACCACATAATGCCTACCCCTATCATCAAGTTACTGTCAGTTGCAATACTTAATGTGACCGGCGAAAAAAATGCTGAATTGACAGCACAATAAACATCTGTATTCCTTTTTTTATCAACCATGTATTCGGTTATCATTATGGCAAATTCTGAAAATTGCCTCTTTGCCATATCACCATAGTGTACTACCCCCATAACGGTCGGAAACCTCATTGATACGTAGGATTTAATCTACTAAAAACAAAGAATTATATCCAAATGTGCCATATTGTTTTAATTCCGAATGGTTTCGAAAGGAATACGATTTTAATGCTACCTGTTCACCGTTTTTTTTTCCTTCCCTCCTCAATAACTTCCAAATCCAAACTCCCTTCTCCAAGAACCTTCTTCTAATGATCGAACGTACCCCGGGCTTCGTGGGCAGGTATTTTCAATCCCAATTCCAACCCAAAAAGGCTCATTTTCCGGTGTCATGCCTCTCTTTCTCTCTTTCGCTGAAGGACCTTCTCGTTCTCTGCGGGTCACAGCAAAGGAACGATAGAGAAAAAGGCTTCGATTACAGTGAAGGCTCCTCCAAACAAAAGCGTATCGGAGTGGTTTGTCCCGAGTTCTGTCCCGTGTTATTTCTGCCTTCTGTGATGCCTATTTGGTCCGTACTTTCACACTCAATACATCTTTTCCGTTTCGAAAGTGGAACACCATGGAAGAGAATAAAAAATAAATTAAGGTTTCACAGGAGGCGGTACCCGGACCGGACAAGGCACAACACAATCCAGGGCCGTGTATCGGATTTCTTCCATTCCTTTTTTTTCGCTTTTGCGACAACTGTTTGATGTGATGTGATGGCTTTAATGGTAAAGCAGAAGCACCGACGAAAACACACAGAGGAAAAGAATGAATTCCTGTTTCTTTTTCACATTAAAAAAAGACCAGGTAATAGAATCCAGTGTGTGGCCGGGAGAGAATTATACATCTAATAAATTCCAACAATCCTTACCGTTTCACCATGCTTTCGACGACGTTTGTTCCGTTGGTCTCCGTAATGCCGACGACGATGCTTTCTTCCTCGACCGAGCCTATTGTGTACGGGATGCAGTTCGTTCCGCACTCACCGGGAATGGTGGCGCGCGCGGAATCGCACTTAGTAATGACCAAAAAAACAAAAGAAAAACACAGGAAAACCCCCCGGTATGAATAAACGATCGAACGGCTGGGCCGGGGTTGGTAAACGCGCGCGCGTGTATGTGTGTGTTCGGTAGCAATAAACAAATGAACGCAAACCGAATGGAAAACCAAATTCCGGGAATGAAATGATCACTTTCGGTGTTTAGAGATGCGAATACTGGCGGAACTGCTTTTTCCACTTTTGCACGAACTTATGTCGAATCAATTCAACCAAACGAAAGATTTGCTGATAATGAACACGATCACCTTTAATATGTTTTGCTCACAAAATATAACTTTGCATCGTTCACTTGTTTTCATTTAGCCGAAAAGAAAGAGAGAGAAACAAACTGCACCAGCCGCATAACGCATTCACACAGGACACAGCAGTGAAGCACACTCACACCACTACAAATTGGACGAGCATCGATACTGCGCACACTGGACCGTACACCATCCACACATACACAACAGCTGCTCACAAAATTTCCTTTCTCGCGAAGCCACTACACACCAAAACCAAAACAAAGCAGGCAGGAAAACTGCTCACAATACACCCCAGAGTAGGCTTTTCCTTTCGCTGCGAAACTTGGGTTATGTGTTTTGCTTTGTTGATAAGAAACGAATCCTTTAATGCACAACGCACAACTACACACGCAATACAAATTGCTCAACGCACACGCACACTTGTAGCACACAAAGCCCCACAGAAAGGATTGCTTTCGTGTGCAGTTGGAAATGCAATGAGGATATTCCTTTTTACTTTTCCTTTTTTTATACACCCCTACGTTTCGAACACTTTTGCAGGATATGTGCCGTCGCCACCAATGGCTTTACAGTGAGATACCAAAACAAACACAACACAGAACGGTGCGGCAACAAACACGCACACACACTCTCGCACACTTAGCACAGCATACTGGGATTACAAACGGAAAACGGAATGGAGAAAAAACACTTGCTGGTTTAAGCACTGCTGTTGCTACTGTTGTTGCTGCTGCTGCTGCTGTTGCTTGCCTGTTTGCCTTCCTTTTTTTCTCGCTACTATTCACTTACTTTCTATCTCCTTCGCTCAACGGCACAGGAAACACCGATGCGAGATGGATTGCGACCGATGCAAAACCTCCGTAACGAAATGCACTCTTTCGCAGCACTATAAATAGCATGCCCACTTTTGCTACCGCTGAAGCACACTTGGAACTGCTGCTGCTTGTGGTGACTGCGACGATGCCGGGGGACGAAACCGACGAAAAAAGAGAAATGGAAGGGATTATGAGCCTGGCTGAATTGTACGAAAAATGGAGCGTGTCCACAAACGCGGAAATACTGGCAAAACAATGGTGTCGCAGATGGATCGTAAATGACATATATATATTTTTTATAATGAATTTACTGCAAAATTGCAGACAATTTTCTCACCCCGAAAGTGTCGCGTTGGGTGTCTGTGTATGTTAAGCTGAAAAATTAAATAGAAAGAAAAATCTCTTTCCTACGCCATTCACAGTGCAGTGGTATTGGTAGGGTAATGGCACTGGGCAGAACTAAATTTCTTATTACTGTTATGGGTTTTCATTGCAATTGGAAAATTCTTCATTCTCCTCCTAGCATGGAGAAAATCGATGATCCGGATACCAAAACAATAATCTTCTGTACAACGCATCACAGTACATCTTGTTTCGCAAAACACGCACACAAGTGCACTTGTTACATTCGCTTTTCATTGAAAAATTATATTACATTCCGTCTAAAACCACATGCATGTAGAGAAAATATTTTATTCTACAATATTTACGACGGCATATTGAAAAGAAAGGAATAGGTAGGACGGAAGCATCAGAACTAACACCAATTTCCACAGGGCTCTCGGAGCATGCAGTGATGTGTATGTGTGTTTGTGTGGTGTTTATATTATCTTCACCGTTTATGCTACGATGAAAAGAGGCTGGAATTATGCTTCGGTCTCTGACGCATCAACATTTAACACTGGCAATATGATTGCGAAAAACGTGCATCTGCACTATTACGAATCTCACATTTACACTTTTTCATACAACCACTGCACCACGCTTGGGAAAATGCACCCCAATTGCCTTTTTGAAAACTCCTACACAACTTATTTCGAAAGTACTTACCTCGCTGGAGAGGAAAGCGACCGTACTGAACAAAAGGTTCTTACCTTTTCTTCACAGAAACGCACACAAATTGCTTTTGTTTGCTTCGATCCGTTTCATTGACAAACCACAGTCCCGAAGAATTAAACACGCGCATAAACGCAACTGTGCCCGACCGTTGCCGAAGTTTGACAGTGTTTTTCGAACAAGCACATTCGAAACGTCGTTTTTGAATGCATTTTCGAAATTTACCGATGACGGTTAAACGATTCAAGCGTTTTTTTTTGTGGTACATCTGTAGCTGTATTAGATTCATACATACCAAAATCCAAAAATCTCTCTGATCATCTTTTTTTTAAATGGGTTAAGAGGATCTCGAGGCTAAGGAGGTGCTAAGAGGTCTCCTCAGACTTTAGAATGAGCGGTTGACGGCCCTAGAGGCCATATCTCGGCAACAACCTTATTGTCGGGAAAAAAACTTTACCCAAAATAAGTAAAATTTTGCACAACTTCGAAAACGCGATTCGCTATCTACCAGGATAAGAAAAACTTTATAAACGATGGACTCCGAAATTTTCATCTTCTAGGTGCGGATGACCCTATCTAGTACTTGGTTTAAGAGATGACAAACTATCCCATCTCCTTTGCGTAGACCCTCGGTAGCAGCAATAGGCGCTGAGAGTTTTCCATTTATCATCACCTGCCATGTGACATTGGTCATTGCCAATGGTACTAGTCTGGTTTGTCGTCCCTGTGGTCCCACACGACAGGACAAGAAGACCCTTCCGAAACGTTCCCTGTATCGGCTACGGAATAAAATAAGTCTAGTTAACTCTAATTGGCATGACCCAGTAGATCATAACGCCAAGAAGAAGATTAAGACTAGTAAGTCTTAACTAATCTTAATGGTAAGTCTTAAATTAACGATTAAGTTAAGTATCTTCCAGATAAGAACGAGTGTCGTTAAGTTTTACTCTGACCATCCTGTGCGTATGCGGCCTAGAAGTCAATGAACAGATGGAAGTGGAGCTGTTAATTCGTATTTTAGATCTAAGATCTGCCGTTTGGTTTAGATCGAATTTCAATGCTAACAACAATGTATTGCAAAAACATAAATGTAGAACAAGTTGTGAACATAACATAACAAACATAACAAAACAGCTCACAGTTTGCAACTCATACCTTGTGAATAGTTTAATCGTTTCTTTACGATTTCTTCGTATTGTAAATTTTCGTGATGCAAAATACAGAAAATCAAATAAATTTTATTCATCAGCTATTGTGCCGCGTGGGTAGCTACTTCATGTGTCGACTTATGCTATTTTTAGTTCTTTACTAGCGTTGTTTGCTGATGCTAGTATTATAAAACGGAATTATTATACAGATTTATATTATAGCCCTAAAGTTGCTTAACGAATGCTTACAATTACTGATTTCTACGTGAGAAATGGTAATGTATCAATCTAAACCCCTAGATTGTTCGAATGACCCCGTTGTGCTGAGAAGGGGATTTATTTTCAATTATGAAGCCTGGATGATCTAATTATAAACATACTGAAAACGATCGTAGATTCAACTTTTTTTTTTCATATCATGCACTACTTTTATACATACACCTGAATGCTTATACCACTAATATAACCTGTCATGAAGTAAAAAAAAAACTATAAACAAAATGTACATCACTGGGCCCTTATTATTCCATATGATCTCGCTTTAGTAATCGTCGTCGTAACCGTAATAATCATCATCCTCCCCAGTGTTAAGCATATCCGCAAGCGATTTGTGCTCCGGTTCCGGTTCTGGTTCCGGTTCGCCATCGGCCTCATCATCATAATCATCGATGTTGTCTGTAAATGAGAAAACAGCTAGCGTTAAAACCAAATCTCCTAAACGCTCGTCAAACCAAAGCGCATCTGCATGTAACCAATGTCAATGCTAGCGATATCACACGTTTACCTTGAGCCGCTTTAGTCGTTCCATCTTCCGCGTCTTTCGTCGGTTCGTCGTCCACGCCCGCCGGCACAACGGGCAGTGTTGCCTGTGCCGTATGCTTCCTTCTCGAGGAGGCACCAAAGTTGGGAGTTGGCTTCAAACTGCCACGATTGGCAGCGACCCCATCAGCGGTAGATGTGGCTGGCACCATTTTTTCTTGCTTTCCTCGCACGGGTGATTGTGCGCTGGCAATCTCTGAATCTCCCTTTATCTCAATGCTAGTCTCCAGACTGTGTACGGGTGCGGCCATCGTTGCAATGGCACCGGGACCACCTTCACCATCCGTTAGCGTCTTCAGTATGTCGTAGTTGATTTTGCTCGATATTTTCTTCTCCTGCAGTATCATTTCGATGGCCTCGCGAGCCGATGACGATGGCCCAAGCATTTTTTTCTTTACCGTGCGACGCTTCTTCTTCTCGGGCTTGCCCTCCTCGCGCTCCTTGGCCAGCCGTTCCTCTTTCAGCTTCTGCTCCTTCAGATACTCTTCGTTCAACTTTTCCCACTGTACGTTTTTGGTGCGTGCTTCCTCCTCCGTCATAATATACCCATTAATCTCATCGTCATCCAAATCTTCGGTAAGAAGTTCCCCATTCCCAGGATCATCTTCCTGTGTCACGGCGTCTTCCGCACCGTGCCGCTCGGCGTCATTATTCGAACAGATCGCTCGCAGATCCGGTCGCATACCTTCCGGAATGATGGGTTTGCTTTTATCCGCGACCACACTAACTGTCGTTTCCTCGATCAGACACTCCTGTATCACATCCATCGTGGACTCCTCGATGAATTGACCCGTTTCCTGCTGTTCGTCAAAGTCCGTTTTCTTCAGTTTGCGCTTCTTCCCGGCACGCGCGATCATTTCGCGATCGAGCGCAGCATCGATTTCTGCCTGCAGCTGATTGAATTCGGTCGTCTGTTCTTCCAGCTTCTGCAGGCGCTCTTTGTCCCTTTTGCGAGCCGCTTTAAACGCCGGCGGATCCTGTTCGGCTTCCAGATCGACCGCCATAAACTCGTCCACCGTTAGGGCGCTGCTGGGTGTTTCACCGAACTCGAACAACCTTTTGCGCAGGGTAGATTCGTGTATCTTTACGATGCGTACGATATCGTTGGGTGTACGGCTGAAATCATGCATGCGGGCGGCTAGCAGCAATGCGGCACCACACAATCCCGAAGGGCGTCTGCCGGAGTGTATGGAATCCTTTTTCATCCTCTGCACTAACCGTTGCGCCGTCATCGAGACTTCGTGCGTTTTCTCCTTAAACTCGAGCTTGTTTGCGTACCGCATGATGTAGATGCAGGGATCTAAGGGTAAGAAACAATTTAAAGGAAACGGCTAATTAATTGTAGGAACAATCAAACGACAAGGTTAAGATATACCATACGAACAAGCCTATGTTAAAGGAAACGATTTACATCACCAGAAAAGAAGAAACATCAAAATTCCACCATCATAAATCACCTCAAAATTGCAGCTCGTACATTATTATTACCACCCTCTTTTACAGCGCTATTGAAGGAAGTTGTTCGATATTTTATATAGCACTAGCACTAGTACCGATTAAACTGGTCAATAAAAGTCATAAACCATGTGATCAAGAAATATCTTTTGTACAATGGATGTACCGTGTACAATTTGTCCGGTTCACACTTCCATAACCCTGACAAATTAGAAGTTTGTATAATAGTGGACATTTGCAGGTATTTCAGTTCGAGAGCTCGACAAGACGCTCGACATTGTGAACAAAAGTGTCGTAGCAGATCTATATCTATCGATTCGTCGCCGTTACGACCAATGAGGATCTTTACCGCACCATGCTTACTAATTTTTATTGGCTTAATAATATTTACGATATTGACCCCGGTCCGAGGAGATGTTTCAAAAACATCAACCTTTGGCGATAAGCTGATTTCGAAAGACGGACGAGCCCGTTCGGTCTCCAAGATCGTGCGATATCAGGCGAAGATCGCGAAGCGGTTGTAGCGCCGGATAAGTAAGTAAGTAGAATTATTCGATGTTCGGTAATACTAAAGGATTTGTTTGAATAAGCTCGGTACCCTTGATCAGCTGTTATGCTTAATTCTTAATTTGAAGTAGTTTTTTGAAGAAAATTAATTAAAAATAAATGCAATTTTTCTTTTTTGGTTTTACTAATAATATCATAATTTTTATTAAATCATTTCTGCATTTCTGAGAACATTAGAGCCAAACCAACAAGAAGAATACTTTTTTTTAGACATTTGTATAACATCTGATCAATTTTTTTTTTATTGAGAAAACAATGTTACCTTAAATTGCTAGGATAACTTTTCCGGCCAATTTGTACGTAAAAATAACAGCTGAAAAGCGTTTTAATGTCAAAACGCATATAGAATAAAACTAAATAAAGCTACGATCGAATCCAGTGCTGAAAAATATTGAATGAGCAAGACGCACTTCGCCAAGAACAGTCTGCAACAATATAACCGAACATGTACATGAATGTAATGTCGTGAATTGAATAAAAAATATGCGCTGATAACAGTCGTGAATTATTCGCACTATACTTTACACTTTCAAGTTCTTTAGGGAAACCCTTTAAAAACACAGCAGACGGAAACGATACCTTTTGCGCTAACCAAGGCAAGAACAGTGAGAAAGAAAGAGAAACCCTGGCTTCTTCAAACACTAAACCTCACCTGAAACGGGTTGCACGAGAAAAGTAAAAGTGCAAGTGTGTGGCTGGCAAAGAAAATCCGCACACGAAACATTATAACATTCCCATGGAACCACGGCGGTGGTGCACAACTAGTTCTCATGCAATGATGCAGTGGATGCCGGGCTCAGGTAGTTCCTGCTTTCGGTTCCGGTCCCTGGTGTAGTTGAAACAGGAAATTAATGTTGCATAATAAAGAAGCTTTTATGCTAAATTGCAAGCTTAGTTAGCTTTTACTTTTACACACATACACCCATTGGCAATTGAGAGTTGAGCAACGTTTGTTTTTCTTTTTGGTGGTGGGTGATCGATCAACCATAAAGCGTCACACATTTTTAAACAGTTTGCCAAACGTATTCTCTGCTCGCCTCGATCGTCCAGAGATTGTCAGTGACAGTTTGTTGAAAATAACAAATGGAAAAAGCTAAAGACTATAATTATAAATGTTGCGAAAACTATCCTTCGATACTCCACCGCCGACACCGGGGGGACCGTCGATAGCGAACCGAGATGTTTACACTCGCTCTAAGGTCAGGCTAAATTTATTTCAAATTAAATCAACCATCTATCCGCTCAACCAAATTCAGCCACCGGAGATGGGGCAAAACAAAAAAGGAGAAATACGAAAGGAAATGATGAGTGTCGCGCGGTCCGGCACCGGACGAAGCGACGCACGAATGAAAGCGCCCGGGCGTGACAAACATCCGTGCACGATCGCGAGAGCGCTTTTCATGATCGTGAACTGTGGGGTGTAGTTCTGAGAAGAAAAAAAAACACACATGCAACCTTCGGGTAGCACACACACACACACACATTATGCAGAGAGCGAGAGAAATCCTATGCAATTGCATGCAATCATGTTGCAACAGTGTTTGCAAATGCATCGCCATCCCTCAACCTGCCAAATCGAGATGATCGGCCAACCGTACCGTAATATCGAGGCGGAAAATCACGAACTTCTTGGCCGAGACGATCGGGCCACATATCGCCCTCAAACATCTTCAAAAACATAACGACGCGTTCTCTCTCGGCGGGAGCGAAGCGTGGCCGCGCGGTTTTTCACAGCCACCAACACCACAGGCTTGTGTGAGCGTGCTGTGTTGCGCCGTTTGTTTTGGGGTAGGGGATGCAAAAAATACCCACGGACACTGCGCGCCGGCAATGGCTGTTGCTGTGTTGCTAATCATTGGCCACAGCAGCAGCAGCAGCAACAACATCGCAACCGCATACTCAGTGTCGTTTCAGTGTCGAAGAGGAACGAACGTACGGGATGGTGATGTGCTACAGTGCTGAGAAGTGAGTAAAGATCATGGGTTTTGCAAACAAACTAGATCGAGCAGAGCGAGTGAGAGTTTTACGGAAATGTGGGGATCACTATTTGCGGAAAATTTGGCGCATTTAGCGTTAATAAGCTGGAGGAGAGAAGCAAAACAAAAAAAGGAAGCTGTGTTTGCGAATGATCCCCTAGCCACACCCGGGGGGGAGGGTGTGAAGTGAGTCAAGTTCAATCCGCAACCAGTGTATCCACCCCTATTAGCGCCTGGTTGTGAAATGATCATGAGACATACGCAACGAGCTACAGAACTTTCGATGCGAACTTTGCTTTGAGTACGCTTCAATTAAAACGGAAGAAGTCATACGGCCATACGGCAAGCGTCACGAACACCAGACCAAACCAACCTTGCCGGAGTCGGTGTGTGGGTATCCGAAAGACCTTCAAAACAATGCGACGCAACCGTGCGGTGTGCGCTGGCAAATGGTGGGCCAGCAAGATCTAAAGCCACAGCCTACGAAAAACACAACCAGCTGACCGTGAAATGCGACGACATTGCCAAAACAACCGCAAGCTTTCTTGCCCGCAAACGGCCGAGCAAGCAAAAAAAAAAACGCGCCCGAAACCGGCAACGACAACAAAGAAAAACGGTTCAGAATTCGAGTTTGATCAACATATGGTAATCGTGTGGTAGCGTGTGAAGCAACCGGTTCTTTTTTTCTTAATGTGCAAGCAAACTACCACCAATTTGAAGGTGGAGTATGTGTTTAGCTAAAACAATTTTATTAAGGGATTTTTTTTTCTAAAAAAAAAAGGTGCAGGTGTCTGTTTGGTGAACGGTAATACAAAGGTGATAAACAGTCGCACACCAAACACGGATTCTTCTACGAGAAGCCACTAGACACTGCAGACCAAAGTTTGGTCTGCAACAGAGCGTTTGTGGTGTTCGCTACGCCACGATGCTCAACGTTGGCTGGTGTCACCATTTAACCGCGAATTGCGTTCTGAAACGCTTGCCAAAGCGGGGTGGCAATTATGCCGGCCAAAACGAGGACATTCTTCGAGATGATTCTATCCGGGGGGGGCAAGGCGCGGAACCGGGGTCTATTAAAACAAGTTCTATAGCACACCACCCCAGCATCACCCCGCGGACAAGCACGTTGACCCCGTGCTTGTTTGCTAGGTCGAATCGAAAGGAATCGTTACTGGGACACGCACGCTGATTAATCCACGATTGGAACGGTGGCTTTACCATTCCTTCGATATACGGCGCAAAAGCAGGCAGTCCCCGCACACGCTCGTGATCGTGTACAGTTCACCCCCACACGTTAGCAGAACCCTGTTTTTAATTGTGTGTCACAGTTTAGCTTTACCAAGTGCAACCCCGAGCGGAAAAACACATCAGCCACACACGCTCTCGTGTATGGCTCTCGTCTGCAATCGCCTGCAAACAAAGAACTTCAACAAGCGACGAACCCCCCCGTTTTAAGCGCGCACAAGCACAACTGTCACGGCGCCAAAACTGGTGCACGAAACAGTGGCACAACGGCAGTGTTTGCTCCGTGCTGGGTCAGAATTTAATGCCATTCTTTAATTCGTCAACACGACGCGTGGCGTGGCTTGGCAACGAGGTGTGTTAAGGGCGTGTTAAGCGATACACATCCAAAAAGTGCTTCGCATGGCATCATCTGCCCTAGTCTGGGCTATGTGTGCTCTGATGCAGGTATGACGTTTTACCTCCTTCGGTCTAGCGCCAGACATTCAGTCGAACGCAGTCAAAAAAAACCCGACGCAAGATCGTGTCCTTCAGACGGCAGCAAGCAATTTTGTAAATGTCTCTCTCTCTCTCTATCTCTCTCTTTCGTCTCTCTTTCATCCTACCGATTTTTCTTTCGTTGGTTCGTTAAACTTTTTTTCTGTTAAATAAGATAATTTTCAGCTCGAATGCTGCCGGTGGTGTGTATCGGTGTGTCTGTGGACGGCCTTGGAAGATCGGAATGTTGGAGCTGATCGTGTTTGGTTGGCCCGACCAACCTAACCTTGCCACGAGCCAGTAGCCATGTCAAAGTCAAACGGCAGGGTAAAGATAAAGGTCAGCACCGGTAGCACTGCAAAACGGGACCATTCACATCTACGAAAAACCCCTTTTGGCCGGCCCCAAAAGTGTACAGCCATACAGCAATCACTCGCAGCTGATCGGTAATAGACGCCCGCCCGGTGAGGTTGTTGACTGGACAGATACTTATCCCGTGTGTCAGTAGAAGAGGAAAAAAAAGCCCCCCAAAAATCAGAAAAAAAACACGGCGCACGATTGATTGATGGTAAGCGATTCGGCATTGGCTGAAGTGGGTCTGCATTCGTGACAGGCCGCACCAAAGCACGTGTGCTGGGAATGTTTATTTCACCAGCAAGAGAAGGTGAAAAGAAACAGAAAAAACGCCATTACAACATAGTTAAATTTGGCCAGCAAGGTGCTTGCGGTACAGAAGAGGACTTCAGACGGTGGATGTTTCCTCACAAGCTCTTATTTGACGCCATTTCCTAACGTCGTATCGTACGGGTAGAATGCAACATGCAGCCTGCTCAAACGCAACCAGCAACTAAATCCCCGCATTCGTCACAATCGAATGCCGGCAAAAAGTAAAATTCCTCCCAAATTCTACCAGCAAAACAAACCGAGGCTGTCTTCGCATTGACGCATCGGCCCGGCCACTACATAAAAGCAAAGCCCAACCCATTGCGATTGCACCCTTACGCAATCGATTTCCGCGCCAGTGCAAGTCAATTACAACCACACGCAGGTTGCACGCAGCCGAGTGCACGCTCACGATCCCGATCGGTGCGGTACGTGCGGTGTAGCCCATATGCGTGCCACCTTCCCGCATTACACATTGCAGATGCGTACGCAAAGCACATATTTTCATAACGTTTTTTTTTTTTTTAACCCGATGCGGTACGTGCTCCGGTGGCAACATTGCGTGACGCGACCAGGCGACATCAACTCGTGATCGTGATCGGTCGGGGTTCTTCTGCCTGGCAAAGCAAACACCTCGGCCGTGTTGCATACTGGGGCGCGATCGCACGTGTGGGAATGGGACACTTTTCCGAGCGCAGCATCAATGGCGGAGGTCAATTTGTTTCGAAGCACATCCCAAACTGTCCCAAAACACTCTCACGTATCACGCACATCGCGCTCTTGCGGCATCTGTGGTTAGTGAGTCTTTTGTGGGGACACCGCAAAAAAAAAGGGTTTATCGCATCATAAAACCCGATTTCGTTGCTCATTCAAACCATACGTACATTAGGCACAGGAACATTAGAAACCATTGCGCAATGCGCTTGCACATTAACGGGTAGGAGGAGGAGGGTTACAATTGTCGCCCGTCTGGAAAGCGGGTTGCATAATGGCGGGCAGGCTGGTTGCAGGTTTTGTAGGGAGTGAGCATGTAAACGAATGTCTTTTTCGTTGCGGTGCCGTTACTATCGAACCACCGTCGCCTTAGTACGGCACACTATCGCTTTAAATCGATCGACGTAAACGAACCGCCATTAATCTCTTGCCACACACACACACACACACTGTGGCCGGGTCTGGTTGCAATGCATTGGTTTTTACTACCGCAATATACGAGAGGACCGGTTTACCATTTGCAGCGGTGTACGGTTTGCAGTACCTTCTGGAAGGTACCACTGCCGTCTGGCTGTTGTTGCGTTTCCGGAAGCAGGAAGGCAATCGTACAATGTGTGCTGCCATTCTGACGCTATATGTACTTAGCTGCACGCCTGAACGTCCGTGAACTGGTGTGAAGATGGCCGCTACACAAATACTGTATCTCGCATCTATTGCATCTTTGGATTGTGGAGGAGCTGGTGTTTGTACGATTGTGACATACGGAAACTTGTCGTCTGTGAGTTACAAGCTTTTTATTGAGTATGGGCAACTTGTTCAAACCTGGTACACAAAAGACATCGTAATGAATGCCCTTTGAACTTGACGTCGTGGTGACATGACCAGGTCGCCAATCCGCTTCCAATAAACTTTTTTTTCCATCCTTGGATTGGCAGCATTTTTCCATCCTTGGCTGGACCTGATCCAGTTATTGAACTCGCAGTGTTCCTCTAGGTAGGGCATGCGTCCGGTATCCACAGCACGTGCCCCATCTATTGTATCCTTCCAGCTTTGACTGCCGTCAGGATATACACTCCGCCTAACAGTTCAACGAGCTCGTGGTTCCTTCTCCTTCTCCACACTCAAGGTAGTCCTTAACTTAGCGTCTTCCGTCAGCATAGTCCAAGACTCGTACCCGTAGAGAACTACGGGTCGTATCAGTGTGCGATAATTCGTGTGCTGCTGGAGTCTTCTGGATCGCAGGAGTTTGTGGAGCTCTTAGTTTCGATTTCCCAAAACAAATCTTAACAATTCGGCACCACCACGCCTCGTAATTCCACGTAGAGAACTTAAAAAACACTTTACGGCATGTATTGTCCGGTGTCATTCTAATAACATGACTACAGGAAATAAGCAAGTATTAATCGTTTATAGACGATAATACATTCATAGAGCATTTGCCACTCCAAAGCTAAGTTGACTGACGAAAACCTCAGTTTTGGACAAAGTGCTTGTCTCAGAGACGTGTGTTAGTACTGGAACTATATAGATTCCGTACGGTTCTAGTTTCAGTGGTTGCCTCCCCCTAAGTCTCCTCAGACTTTAGAATAATCGATTGGACGGCCCTAGTGGTCGTATCTCGCCATATCTCGGTGAGGCCCTTTCGCAGAACATAGGTGACATCTTAGACGACTTTGAATGTGAAATTACCTGTCTGTACATCGGAAGTTGCTGGCTGATGGTACCACCATCCTTTTGATTATTGTCACAATAATATCTCACCCAAGGATTTTAAGGGGCCACTTGATCGTTTGATAATAATCCGCTACGTAGGAGAACCGTAAACCTCAGGTTTGTCTATATCACCAGAGCATGCCAAGATCTGCATCGGTATATGGAAGAACGTTCCAAAAGGTTCTTCCCAAGCCTCGGGTGGACTTCTCTCGCATTACGTTGAAGAGTGGAAAGTAGAGTAGAACATCTGGAATAATGTCGATGATTAAACGTTAAACTAAACAAATACGTGATGATGGTAATGGTACAAGCAGCACAATCACTCCCCCAGTTGCTTATAAAATGTAGCCCGGTTAACGATAAGCGATAAGATTGGTGTTCAGATTTGCGTTGCTGCAATCTCTCTGGGAAGAATGGTCAACACCGCTAGCACTACGAAGCAGCCAGTAAGTGCGCCTCGACAAACCATATCTGCTTATCTCCTGCGCCTCAAACATAATAGCCGACTGTCGTCCGTTTTCGCGTCGGAATAATGCGCACCCATATCAATCGGACAGAGGTCAACTTATCAAGGGTGGCTCCCCCTCCCCCACTCGAGCCGGTGGGAAGGCAAACAAGCTAACGGGCGGTTCGGTATGCATCCCTACTCCCCTTAAGCCCCACCGCTGCGTTGGCCCCCCCTATCTCGTTTGCAAGACATTCGTAGCGGTTTCTACTAATGGCCGTGTTCCACAGTGCTAAAGTTACGCGCCTTTTAACGACACTAAACTACCGAGAGCCGTGGATTGAATTATCGTGAACGTCCGTCGGCCTCGTGCTAGCTCGCGCGTATGTGTGTTTCAGTTTGTGTGACGGAACTCCTTTTACCAACCACAACAAAAAAAAGCAAAACAAAAAAATGCCACAAATACCTCACCATAATCAGCCGGGGTCTTGAACACCAATTGATTATAGGCAATCGTTTAGCGGTGACTTTTCCCTACAACTTCAGTCCAACCGCCAGGCAAACGGCAAACCAACAGGGCAGGACACCACGGTACGCACCCTTTTTTTTGCCGGCCGCCGACAACAAATAACCAGGTCAAATTGAGCTCCATTAGCCCGCGCCAGCTACACAATTGTTCGCCCAGCTGTGTGTTTGAGCGCGCGCGCGCGCGTGTGTGTGTGCGCCCCACCGGCCATTACTTATTCATTGTCAGCTTGCAAATTTAGCTTTGGTTCTGATGATTCTGGAAGTGGCAAGTGGCTTGGATGGGCGAAATGGGAACACTCACACACACACACACAGACCCGGGTCGAGAACGATTTGGACGCAACGAGTAGTGCAGTGGCAAGCAGTAGTCGTCGGGCCGGAACGACACGTAGAGCACACACTGCTGGTAGCTGGCCAGAGGACGCGAAGGATAAACAGAGAAAGCGACGTCCAAACCTTCATATTTCAAACAGCATTTTGTTATTGTTTTGCTGGTTTGATTAAGTTAAGTGCCGTCTGTGACTGGGAGAGGGAGCAGGTTGTTTTGGCCCACCTGTTGGTTACCGTTGTGAAGGACCAGTGGACACACACACACACATCGCAATAAGTGAGCGTTAGTGTGATCGTGCGCAATACGATCATGCCGGATATCGAAACCAGATAACAATGTCCAATAACTGATAATTTCTGACAATAACTCCAATAATTGACAAACTTCAATCGTTTGTTTTACATTTCAGTTTGCCCAACAACGTTGACTGACACTTTCTGTAAAGGAATGCCTTCGTGGTAACCGGGATCAGCTCACCTCAAAAGGGACCTCCTGTCAGGGGCATACACATTGGAGCGGATCGGTCCACATGAGACAGGCGTGACGAGTGCATCGCAAGATTCGCAAGGCGATTATTCTAACGCATGTTCGTGTGCCTTGACGGCGTGAAGGTGATAAGCGCATTCATCCAGCTGAACCGTGCCCTACCACTGCGGGAGTGTTTTGATTGGTGAGGACACACTGCCGCACAGTACGCTGCATACACTGTGTACGGCTTTGGAGTGAATGAAGCGGTGAAGTGAACTCAGCTAAACGTCCCGGTGCAGTGTTTTCAGTCCTTCGGGGTTTTGTAAAACTTTCAATTATCTATTCTACAAACGTACCACGAGAGCACGAGACGCAGGCCTGCATGCGGAATCGCGTGTAATGCACACAGCCAGGCGAGATTTGCCGGCTCAACTCAACTGCCCGGTTCGCGCCACTGTAGATGTGTGTTGTGTGTAGCAGTCGCGAGTAGCCCGCGCGGGGGTTTTGTTGTGTTGTGTTGTAGCGGACGTACGGGTGGACACAGCCATGGTGGACGTGGTAGGGATGGTAGTGCCGCAGGACGAATCACTAGTCGATCACTTCGGTCGGCAGGTGCTGCATTGGATCGTCGGCTACTCGACCGCCTGGTACGCAACGCTCAGCCATTGCGATTTGGTCGATAACTTCAAGAAGGTGGACACCGGTGCGAAGATATTGCTGCAGGGTCTCGGCGTTAAGACGGGCCACCACGGCGAAGACGACGACGACGACGAGGACGACGAGGAGTGCGAGGAAGGGGAAGAACCGACCCGGGAAGGGAACGGACAACCGGACCGGGCGGGTGTACGGCAACGGCGCCGTTTACGGCGGGCAGCTGCCCGCGGATTCGTCAATCGATATCATCCGCTGGTCGAGTACGGTGAGCGGAACTTTGAGAACCTAATGCTGGCCGACCTGATGGAAAACTGCGAACGTGGAATACCAAGTAAGTGTACCGTGGGGGAGGGCGGGGTGATTCCGGGACGTTTGGTTTGTCCCTGTTGTGAGCCGTCTGTATGTGCACGTGTGTATTGAGTGAAATGTTGTCTAATGATGCGCGGGGTGGTGGAGATAATTTACCGCATCGATCGCGTTATAGGTCATCGTCATTGGTCCCGTAATTTCGCCAGCAGTGGCATCATTTTTCTAACATGCATCATTAGCAGTGTCAGGATTTTCAAAGTTATGAGCGTCATAGTTCCGATGGTAAATCGAGCAGCACAATACTTCGACGTTGTCCACGCCTGTTTTCAATAGCAGTTCCATTATTTTCTTAAAGTTCTTGTTTTACTCTAATTGTCAATCCATTCGAGCTGAGCGTTAATAGCAATTTCAAAATTTTGTAAGCGCTTCTTCTTCAAGAAAATTCCACCGAGTTTGAAGTAATATTTCCCTTCTTGTAACATTCCGGTTAGTTCTCGCGTAGGAAGTGGTTCTGCAATGTTTATGTTGTTTACACAATCAAATGCAATACAACAAACTGCTTTGTTTTAAATGCATTGATTAATACATTGTTTTAAGCCGATCCTGATCACCAGAAGCACGTGTGTGGACCAGTTCACCCGGTGCATATTTTATCGCCACGCGACATTGAACGGACCCGGGCACCCATACATTATTCAACCGTGTGCGAACTGGTGCCGCCTCGCGTACCAAAGACACAACAAAAGGTCAAGGTTGTGTTCCAGTTTTTAGTTTCGTTTTTTCTCAAAACTATTTTATCACAACGTGCTATCGTAAAGTCACTGAGCAAGTTTTGATTTGATAGTGCCCGCCGGGCATAACACACGTTTGGCGGTCAAACACAACACAATGTTGGGCGCATTTTAAATGCATTAGACATAAAACGAGCCAATTTCAGCCAAGCAAGATGGAAAGTGAAAGATTAACCATCGAAAAAAAAGGTCGTGTTCCTTTCCCTTGATAATGTTTGAAAATTTAGGGGGGAAAATTAACAAAAACAAGTTGAAAACAGGTCCGGGGCACGAAAAAGAAACCCAAAAATCACATCACGCAAAACCAAACGCACTTTACACCGATACGAAAGATAATCAAAACAAAACACAAAAACACCCAACATTCCACATACACACACGCCCATCTGTCCGCTTTGATGACTTTTTTCTCTTTCTGGACGTGTGACATGGCGATAAGCATGTGTTGGTGCCATAGCTTGTTGCGAGCGACGCAGAGAGTTTCAACGTGCACCAACACTACTGCAATTAACGTTCTGTTTACACGGTTGGCTTTTTACCCGAGTATCGAAGATGCTTTTGTAAGCCAAAGTAGTGGACAAAAAAGTGACATACTTTCGCTACACTAGTTGCAAATTGTTGTAATTAAAGCATGGCGTTTAACACACTAACGTGCACCGGTAAAACATTACAAAACATGGACAATTGTAAACAATTCTTTCCGAGACACAAAAAACTCACGCACACTATCTCTCATGCCAATGAGCGTTTGTTTCGTTCGCTCTTAATTTTGCGCGTGCTCTCTCTTTCTCTCTCTTCATCGTAACCGTTGACGCGCAGCAGTCTTCTCGGTTGCTGGGTGAGTGTGTTGACTGCTTCATATCGCCCAGAGCAAACGGAAAAACTAAGATGGCTGTCTGTGCTGTGCTGAAGTGCGTTTCTTGGCCCCAGTGAGAAAATGGAGCTGTGTGTTTGATAGCAATTTAGCAAACCCAATTCCTATCCCATCGAACCGATTCTGCCCTACCGAACAGTGTGGAAGAACGACAGTTATACCCGGTAGTCGAAAGGGTGTGGTGTTCGACACAACACACACGGGGAATCGCAGTTAATTGTGTGGTTTAATCTGCCAAAACAAGAATTCTAGCTGCGTACGTAAGCAGCATTTTCGAAACGGAAGCGCGGAACGCAACGGAAGGACAGAAATACAATTCCTTCCCACAAACGGACGAAACGGCTTCACTAGATTACGGATTTCCTGTGTACTATGTCCAATCTGTACGCCAAAATATCGCAACGCCCAATGAAGAGAAATGAGGAGCAAATTTTTTCCGTCTTTCCGTACCACAACAGTAAGCAAGCTTTTTCTTTACTTTTTCCTTGATACTTGATGTGTTTGCGTGTTGTCTAAAGTTTATGGAATGGGGCGAAGATTGAAAAATCAATTTTTGTGTTTCCGAGTTTGAGATCCACAAAACGCTATTCCACGGGGGAAGATTTACAAGAGGCTTGAGTGGGACGGGTACATCGAATAATGTCTTTTGCTCCATTCCTTTCCAACCCATTTGACAGCTACGTTTGTATAATGTGTGTATATATGTGTATCTGTTCTATTTGCCGAAGTGTGTATTTTCCATTCTACTGGGGAGTTTTTTTTTTGCTAATCGCAGCAAGCGTTGCATTGTGACGTCATCGTCATCGCCTGCCCATAGCATGATAATGTACTAGAATGCGCAAAAAATGGCCAATGCATGGAATCGTGCTAGTCATTCTTCACCCCTTGCCGAGAGACGACACAGACAAAACACCCTGTGCCCTCTCCAGTGCATCGTTCGCCTTCCTCCTCCCACCCCGTACCGGTGCATTGGTGCCCTTTTCCATTCTTCGTACTTCGCGCAAGCAGCAAAAAAAAAACTTTGTGTTGTGGATGGGTTTGGTACTAAATGATGTGGTTGCTTCACGTTTCGCCTCGTTGCAGTTGAGATGTTCAATGTGTTGGCCCCGTTCCATCAGAACAGTGCTGCCGCTGGTGCCGGTGTTGCTGCCACCAGTGCGGGTGGCCAAAACGTGCGGCTAGAGAACATGCAGGTGACGCAACCCTGCAGTGGACCGTCCTCGCCAACCATCGCATCACCCGGTGCCCTCAGCTCCACCTCGTTCTGTCTGACCGGTGGTGGTGGGATTGGGACCGGAGTTCACGGCACCATCGGATGCAGCGTCATCTCGAGCACAACAGCTGCCGATACGGCCGACCCAAACTGGCAGGCGAACAAATCGACCGTACGCGAACGGAATGCCGCCATGTTCAACAATGATCTGATGGCTGACATCCGGTTCATCGTCGGTTCTGACGGTAAGTTCTTTTTTTTTCGTTTTGGCCACAGGATCTGCGTTTAGATTGCATAATCAATATCCGCGCCACCTTGCCCATCTGTGCGTCTATGTGTGTTGACATTTTATACATCACTTATCAAATTTATGTTCGTTCTCTTCACCCCATCCCAGAACAAGTGCAAACGATTCCAGCCCACAAGTATGTACTAGCGACGGGAAGTTCCGTTTTCTACGCCATGTTCTATGGTGGGTTGGCCGAAAATAAGCAGGAGATCAAGGTACCGGATGTGGAACCGGGGGCGTTCCTAACGATGCTGAAGTAAGTAGTGCTGAGTCACACACCGATTTGACCCAATCTGCTCACGTTCCGTCATCATTCGTTTGACCCGTGTTAGGTATCTGTACTGTGATGAGATTCAGCTTGAAGCGGACAACGTGCTGGCGACGCTGTACGTCGCAAAGAAGTACATCGTACCGCATCTGGCACGGGCGTGCGTCAACTATCTGGAAACTAGTCTTACGGCGAAAAACGCTTGCCTGCTGTTGAGTCAGTCGCGCTTGTTCGAAGAGCCGGAGCTGATGCAGCGCTGCTGGGAGGTGATCGATGCGCAGGTATGTTGTGATACTACTATCACCACCAACAACACCACCACCACTATCGCCATCAGTAGCAATAGAACCCGTAGCAATAGTACTAGCAGTAGTAGCTTATTGCGTCCTGTAGATAGGAGCAGTGTGGCAACGCTGAAAGTTATCCTCGGTAACTATAGTAGCATTAGTATGCCCTCGTCGCCTACTACTAACAACCATGAGGTGGATGGATATCCACGCCCGCCGGTCGTGGTAACGCCGGAGGAAGATGAAAGTTCGGGTTGTTCGTCTGCCTCGACGGCCATGTCTAGTGCTAGCATTAATAGTGCCGCTGGTTGTGAACCAATTGAGTCCGGAAACTCGCTACCAGCACTGTGCGGAGAATCTGTATTGTAAAACAACAGCGAAAATAGCTGGTGCTGCAACCGTTGCATGTCCAAAAAATATCAAGCAGCCATCGCGTCTCTTAGATAGCCGAAGCTCCTATAAAAACTATCCATTTTCTCCATGGCAACATGGGTGCTAACTGTACTACTACTACTACTACCAGCACCTTTCAATCCCTCGAAGGGGGTAGGTGTATTGTAGCGTTCTGAATGCTCATGTCTACTTTAATCCTTTGCTGTTTTGATGTGTAGTTGTGTAACCTATTCTTTATTATTCTCGCCAGAGAGTTGCTACAAACGATTCTTAATCTGTTAACTAGTGTTGTGCGCTTAATGAATCTTTTAAGAAGATTCAATCGTATAAATCTAAACTGAAAAATCATTCAGATCAAGAGTCAGCTCGCAAAAGATTCAGGAATCCTCATAGATTCATTAAATCTATTAGATTAACGAATCTCATCTGAGGATTCGTGTATCTTCAGAAGAAAGCTGCAAACTCATTTAAACAAATTCAAAGCGTCACGAATCTGAAAAAGATTCTCCCAATGCTAGTTGTAACTGCTCGCGATATTAACGCTTCCTTTCGTTCTTCTTTGTCTTTCTACTTTTATTAAGTTTCTTGTGATGAAACTGCTCATGCCCTTCAAAGGCAATTCGAAACCAATCTGACTAATACGGTATTTTCACCGATAGTTCTAAGTGCTAAGCTTCTTGAACCAGCCATGTCTAGCAAGCGTAATTACGAACGGAAAATCAAGTACAACTTTATACCGTTTTTTAGTAAAAGAAAAACCATTGAAAGTTTCATAAAATGAAGCTCAATTTTTTACGGAACGTACAACTGTAGCAAATAACGAAAGTAGCTTTAATTGTATACCTCGAGACGAAATTCTTAACGAATTCGCTTAATTTGCTCAACCCCTCCCCAAGTAATACTCCGGATTGCCCATATCCTTTAGATGTTATTAAACACCCAATACCCATGCATGCTTCAGGTGCTTTTAATTAGAACGAGCTCATTAGCAACACATGGGAAATGAAAACTGCAATATTTTTAGTTGTTAGATTTAGCTATTACACTTTCGTTTCTCGTCTGCAATGTAGCAAAAGAATAGTTAGACAGGACAGGGCTTAATCTCTCGGTCCTTTTTTTTTACTCTCGGACAGAGTTAATATTACGCTTTTGATGGAAATCGCGGATGTATTTGGCGGAATATGGGACCTTACGTTTAGTTTTCTTTTGTTTATTCTATATCTCAATGTGTCTATGGTTGTGAACCTTTTTTTGGTTTGTTTTCTTTTTTACTGTGGTCTGTATGTGTGTATGTGGTGTGTGTGAAACAGTATCTCAGTGTACGTATATGCGCGTAACGAACATTAACGTTTATCGAACAAACAAAAAAAACTCCATCTGTGTAACATATCAAATTAAAACTAAGAACCAATAGCAAACTAGGCCGATCAGGAGTGGGTTAGGATTTTTTTTAGCAGACGAACAGACTAGATAGCAGAAATAGGCATAAGATGATATTAGGATCAGGGGTGGATCGTAGTACGATCACACTAGCCAACACACAATAATCGAATTCGAATTTATCAATGTGTACTAACCCCTCATGTTGTTTCCCTAGCCTACTAGATATTTGTGAAAAAAGTCAATCGAAATACTCAGTGACAAAACGCACAGGTTCATCAGGGCAGAACGTTTGTGTAATCAGATTTTATCTTAGGTTTTCTTTATTTGATAACGGAAGAATGAAATGAAACGATTGTGAAAAAAACAACCAAAAATATTGCAGTTTCAATTACCCTATGTTTAGTCGTTCGGTGGGCGAGTATCTTTAGTTCCGTAGCTTGTTGGAAGCAATCCGACAGAAGTCGATCGTAGTAGTGATCGTTGCACAATGGTTTTGTGTGGTACAATTTGCTTTTCAATCTCTACCGGTCTCTTCAACGATCACTAGCAAAAAATGGACGTAAAGCACTTTACTTTTATAAACCGTACTGTCTATGTACCGGTCACCATTATCAAAATATTTGTACAAAAACCATAAATGCTTTCTCTTCATCACCTTCAAGTATTCCTCCAAGCCAGACCTTTGGTTCCATCACATCACACACACTTTCCCTCCATCTTTTATTCTCCATTCTCTCACTCCGTAGGCGGAAATGGCCATCAAATCAGACGGTTTTGTCGACATCGATCTGAAAACGTTCGAAACGATCCTAGCGCGGGAAACGCTCAACTGCAAGGAGATACATCTGTTCGAGGCGGCACTCAGCTGGGCACACGCGGCCTGTACCAAAATGGACATCGAACCGACCTCGTCCAACAAGCGGCAACTGCTCGGCCAAGCCCTGTACCTGATACGCATCCCGACGATGACGCTCGAAGAGTTTGCCAACCGGGTGGCGCAGCTTGGCATACTCACCAACCAGGAGACAATCGACATTTTTCTTAACTTTACCGCCAAGAACAAGCCGAAGCTTACGTTCCCGGTGAAGGCACGGGCCGGCTTAAAGACGCAGGTGTGCCATCGGTTCGCGTCCTGTGCGTACCGTAGCAACCAGTGGCGCTATCGGGGCCGGTGCGATTCGATACAGTTTTCCGTCGATAAGCGCATATTTATAGTGGGCTTCGGACTGTACGGTTCGTCAACCGGGGCAGCTGATTACGATGTAAAGATCGAACTGAAGCGGCTCGGTCGCGTGTTGGCGGAGAACAGTACGAAATTCTTTTCGGACGGTTCGAGCAATACGTTCCAGGTGTTTTTCGAAACGCCGATACAGATCGAACCGGAGTGTTTCTACACTGCCTCGGTCGTGCTGGACGGGACGGAGCTTAGCTTCTTCGGTCAGGAGGGTATGAGCGAGGTGAGCGTCGGTACGGTTACGTTCCAGTTTCAATGCTCGTCCGAGAGTACAAATGGAACTGGCGTCCAGGGTGGCCAGATACCGGAGCTGATCTTTTACGGACCGATGGGTGTTAGTCAGCAGCACAGCATCTTATCTGCCAGTGCCAGTAACAACACGATCAACAATAATCACACGAGTTCGAGTGGCCATTCGCCCGGTAAGGATAGTTTGATCGGCAAGCAGGCTAGTAACAATGCCGGAGGTGGCAATAGCGTTCCATCGACAACGACATCGTCCTCTTCCACTTCTGCCCATGGTGGAGGAAGCGGACTACTGTTGATGGGTGCAGGTAGTAGCAGCTCACCACCAGCCAATGCGAATGGTGACCGATCAAACGTCACTCCGTATGGGAATGGGGGCGATAATGATGGTGCGACAGCAGCCAATCATGGTGTAGTCTTGCCAAACTGGCTGCAACCATCGGTTGGTGCGGTGCAACAGTTACTGGCCAACAATGGTGAATCAGCTGAATGAATTCTGAGCGTACAGCTTTCGCTTACGGGATGTGGGAGAGACATTTTGCTTTGCCACAATCGAGGCAGAATGTTAGAAAACACACATAAACACAAACGATGGAACTAAATCGCCATTGATGTTGAATCCTCACAAAAGCACCGAGCACCAAAACACAAGCATTTACAATTCATTTCTTCATGTATATGCTTTTGCTCTTTGGGTGAGACGATATTGGACAACTAATCATTACAATTCATTCGACAGTAGAACGAAAAACTCTATTATCCTTTTTTGCTCTGTGTTGTGTGGTATTGATTAGTCAAGCATGGATTTTTACAGGAAATGGAAATGGTGCAGCGCACAATCCTGCATCGGTTCTGCTAGAGCTTTTTTTCTTAGGTCTTCCGAATTTATTATCGTTTTTAACGTTATCTTTGGCATGTTTCTAAACTTTTCTAAATATTCTGCTTTGTAGATGAAATTTATTAGCATTAATATAGAAGTTGTAAGAAGGGATTAGAGCCCTCACAGCCTCTTTCAATATTGCGCGTGAGACGCTTTCTTTATTTATGACTGAGTTTCTGTTAAGTTAGTGAGCATCTGTCAGCTATTCTGGACGAAATTTTATCCCTGCTTTCCTTTACACATTATTCTGAGGCGATGAGTAGAGTCCAGATAATTAGGATAAGGATAATAGTATAGTCTGAACACAAGTATCGGTAGCACTTACTTTCCGGAATAGCGGATTTACAACACAAAGATGTAGTGTAGGTTCATAAGCGGAACGGCTTGTGGCAGATCAGTAGGGAAGGGTGGATAGAGACGAAAGGACACATGGCGTGTGAACAAAGAAAACGGTTTCCTTTTTAGCATGTAAGTGATACAACAACGCAGCGATAGGACTAAGGTATGACAGAGAAAAGTACACACAGGAAAGAGCATTATACAGTACCGTCTCAACAAACAGAGCACACATAATCTCGTGCAAAGTGCACTTCATTTGATATGTGTTAAAAGCGGTTAAAGATTGTCCGGGGAATCAGATGAAAAAACGATATTTTCGTAACGTGATCACGTACACCGCGCACACATTGCAAGCTCCTAAAGCGAACACAAACTTTACTATACATATAAGCGTAGAAAACTCCTCGTAGACGGACATACAGTATAGTTTCCATTTTATGTGAAGTTATCAGTTTGTTTTTCGTTCTGCACAAGGCAAAGCCGCAAGATACGAACAAACATTAAGGCATACATATTAGATAAATTGGTTAGATTTGCCCGCTGTGTTCGATCGTTCCGTTTTTTGTGTTATCAGAATCAAAATTATATTAGAACAGCATTTTGTTTGAATGGTTATAAAATTTAAAATCAAACCATCCTTTCAGCGAGAAATCAGCAGATGTGCGTAAGTGGATCGCAGTCCATGTTACTACGTGTATGCCTAGTGTCCTTAACTGACGGAGTGTAGTACAGTGGAAGAGGGAAAGAAACAACTACGAACATATACCATTATGGTACTGTCGCAGACGATATTACTGAAATGCGCGATATATATACCTATATTTAAAATTTGAACCCGAAAGACGAATAAATTATAGTAGATGCATACTGAAAAAAGATTCTTTGTGTATTGGTGAGTTACAATATTTGTATAGTGGTGGAACTGGCCAATACTCCAACGATTGCAATTCATTCGTAGTAGAACGCATTTGTGCATTACAAAAATTAACTGATTTTAGCGTTTTTTCCTTGTCACTTCATGGAGATCGCAGCATTGCATCCTCCTTTGTAGCTATTCTACTGTGTACATTTTAATGGCCACTATAAAAACAATGAGGCAAGTACTTTTGAAGTTTTCTTTGCACGGCATGTGTTATATCGAAGCAAAGAAGTTTAACATGGTACTGCACTTCACATCCGTCAGATATAGCGAATCTAGCAGTTATAATAAGTTTTCCATTCTGGTCTTTCCCGATATAGAAAGACTATATCGTCAAACAGGTGTACTCTGCTGGTCATCCGACAACAGACGTCACCGTAATGTGGAACAGAATCTAAAAAGTGATCATTACGTTCTTCCTACACATTGATCCCGTCGGCCAGACAGTGAAGAAGTATCTGGACAAAACGGACTTTGTTATGAGAAAGTGTCGGTGAGACCATTCCCTAAAAATAGCAATAAACGGACTGGTGATATGCCCCTTTTTGAAGGGCTTAGGGAAACGTTTTACTTAAGATAACCAACCCTCCCAATGGACAATGCGAAGAACAAGAAAGGAGCAATTAAACCTTTCTCCACGTACTTATGATAATCAAATATAAAGAGTAAGTTTCCACTACTCACCGATTGATGGAATATTGAGACAAAGCGACTGTGAAAGCTTCAGGTAAGTTCTTCCAAGTTCATAGCAACAAATCTGCAGCACATCACTGATGTCGATTAGTAAATCTAAGAATACAGACAAATAACAATCATGCTAAGCATTGTTTTAAACAAACCCGACCCTTAAATCCATCACTTACGAGACGTTCCCTCTGTGCGGCACGTGATGTAAACGCAGGCCGCATAAATGTGTGAATTTCGCCGACCACGGGTCAGGTTGCGCATTAGGGCCATCTTGAAGAAGTTGCAGGCCGTTTCAATGCAATGGTTGTTCAACCGCAGCTGACTACACAGCAGGGTAATGCCTTGGCGAGCTTTCCGTAGCGTAACCTCGCGAGATTCCGTTCCAGTACCGACGTGAAACTTTCCGTACGCCGTAGCTCCACCACGCGAATCGGACGCAACGAACTGACCGACGGCGCTGGCCGCTCCATGTGCATTCTCCTCGAACTGGATCTCCGATACGATGATGTTGTCTTCCAGCACCGATCCACAGTTCGTACACACGGCATCGCCCCGTGCATTGTCGACCTCGATATCGGCACTTCCACAGTTGTTGCACTTACGTCCGGAAGACATTTTATCGGCGCTTCTCAAGCGACCGTAAAGTCTGCCTTCACTATGCCGATGGTATTGCTGTTCACTTAAGATTCGTTGTACTTTGCAAGCAGAGGGCCTCCTTTTCGGGTTTTCCAGCGATTACCGTGAAAATGCTACCATACTGCTGTCATTTGTTAGCAAACGACAGAGCGAGACAGCAGGATTGTAAACACAGTGATCTCGTAAACAAACCGCTGTCAGTGGGATAATTTTGAATTAACCGTTATTTGCAGTTCCTGACTTACATCATGTGTTATACTACTGCAGTTTATTTTGTTTGAACGGTATGTTATCGATACTCCTTTTCGTACCGTATCTACATCGGTCAACGAAACTGTATTCCAAGGAATTTGCTTATTTTAATTGAACTATTCTTATTTCGCATGTACTCATTCATTAATCACTCAGATGCAACCGGTTAGATGTGGAAAATGTTGTCTTTACTTGATCAACCCGGATGTACACAGATGTAATAAGATATAATATTCCATTTAATGTGCTTTCAATTTGAAAGAAGCAACCGTCACTAGGATAGAAAGATGGCGACCAGCGTTCTTCGTTTCACGGCCTTTCTTCTTCCCCTCCCCATCTACTGTCGTGGTGGCGCGTGTCTTGAGTTATTTATGTAGTAAAATCGATTAAAAATATTTTACGGGATGATCTCCAAATGTTGCTGCTGTCAGGTCGAAAGTACCACATTAAATCTTATTGAATGCAGCGATATCCACGCTCTGCACGTAATCCTCAATCTTCTCGATCTCTTCCTGCAGCCAGTCGACGGAAATCTTATCATCCTCAATCACGCACGACATCTGCAGCTTATGTATGCCGTACGCCAACGGTACCAGCTTGGCCGCACCGAGCAACAGTCCATCGGCATTGATTTTTCGCACCTCCTGCTCCATCACCTTCATGTCGGTCTCATCATCCCACGGCTTGATGTCGAGGATCACGTTCGATTTCGCAATCAGGGCCGGTTTCTTCGACTTTTTCGCCGCATACTCGGCCAGACGCTTTTCGCGCAGCTCGGCCGCTGCCTTATCCTCATCTTCGTCCTCCGAACCGAACAGATCGACATCATCATCATCGTCTTCGGCTTCGACCTTCTTGGCAGGAGCGGCGGCAGGCTTGGGCGCAGCAGTGACAGCTGATTTGGCACCAGCAGCAGCCGGTTTGCCGCTGCCTGATTCAAGCGTTCGAACACGCTCGTGCAAATCAATGACAAGGTTGTTCAGTCCGTCAATAATCGAGCGAAGCTTCTCGTTTTCCTTCTCCACCGAGGACAAACGATCCAGCAACTCAGCTCCGGGGCTAGCTGCCAACGCAGCAATACCATCCATCTGAAGAAAAGAAAAAGGAATCATTTCATTACCGAATTAATGACTAAATGCAGCACACAACGGTACACTCGTAAAGCAAAACTTACCCGCTCGAGGGAATTTTTGATGTGTTGCCTGGCTTTCGATATTTCCGAAGCCAAAGTGCACTGAGATGGAACGGAGTTGATCTGCAAAGCAATAAGATAATCGCAATGAGTACGAAGAAGCGTCAGGTGAGTACTGGCAAAAAGAACCAAGCGTGAAAATAAAACAATCGGTGCTGAAAAACAAACCATTTTAGTGCTAGCTATATACTAAAAAAAAAACAAACTTTCCACAACGATTGATCGACAAACGGGGTGAACTAAGGCGAAAATGGTTTTAATTATCCGATTTTACTAAGTCTGTGTATTTCTGTATTAAGTAATACAGACACACACCCGCAAGACCGGAATATTAAAAGCTATCCGTAGCCTATCTCCGACACGAAGGATTATGTATCACGCCAAGAAAAGTAATATTTACATAGAAAAAAAGCTGAAATTCTACTACAGGACCAAAGTAAGATAACAGAAAGACCGGAATGGAAACAAGCATAATAGAACCAAAGCTCAACTGGTCAGCCAAACCAAAAAAAAAACGCAACCAGCACAAAACTCGGCAAGACTCAGAATGACCGATAGAAGAAAAAACAAAATCAATAACGTCCACACGCCAGAACCACCTTGCTCAGTTCCTCCGTTATGTTATCGCACAGCTTGTGTGCCAAATTTTCCTTCTCCTTCAGATTTTTGGCATTCTGCTGCTGCACATTCTCTTGATACTTATTATCGTTATCCTGCTGCACGATCGATGCATCATCCTGTCCCTTGGATTTCTTTGATTTTTTCGACTTTTTCTTGGCTGGTTCCTTCTGTACCTCGACATGTTCAACGACCGTGGGCTGTGGTTTGGGCTCCGGTGCATCATCTACCAAGGTCGTCGCCATGTTACCACTATTAATCGATTTTTCGGAAGACTCAGTATCAGTCGGGGTACTATCTTTCTTGCCTTTGTTCCGCTTCTTCTTGTCTTTCTTCGATTTCGGCCCTTCCACCACCGGGGGTGGTGAAGATTCGATTGATGCGGCATCCACTTTTCTTGACTGGCCTTGCTGGTGCTGCTGCTGTTGAGACGCTGAATGCTGAGAAGTGACAGCGTTTCCTTTTTTTGGCTGTTCTATTTTCGGTCCGGTCGCCACTCCATCGTGCGACTCCATCTTCCCCGCAACGGAAAGCTTGCATACAATTTGGGGGTGGTGGGTTAGTGTAAAATATTAAACAAGAAACGTATAAGGTCGCGCCTCGTAACGGCCACGACGTTTGTAACCGAGCGCAATCGGGTACGAAATCTTCAACACTTAGCACGTTATCACAACAGCAGAAATGGTACACTCTATCGTTGCGGGTTTACCTACCTTGGCCATGTACTCGTAGTACGTCTTTTCAGCCGCGTTCATCGTGGATTTGTCCGACCACGGTTTCTCGTGTGCCATTGCTGCAGCAGCCATTTTGCGCTTTTATTAATAGTCTCTGTAGATGGAAAAGCCACAATTTACAATGGTTACTACGCTGGGTGCATCAGAAGCAGCTGGTCTGCGTAGAAACAGTTTCTCATCCCTTCCCTCATTTCCTCGGTGGCCTTTCTGACCTCTAGCTGGCCACCGTGGTAACAACGTGTGCGATGATTTGTGCAGCAATTCCTTGCGGTTTGCCGCTTTCTAACCACACATTCGCCCCCACACACGCAATATTGCAGAACGCAATGCCGCACAGTGTCGTTCACTTACCTGTGTACGGAGCGACGAAGAAAATCTTATTCACAATCGAACAAGAATCGCTGCAACGACTAGAGTGCGAAGCGCAAAATAGGGAAAAATCAATAAGTTCCACACCGAAGGCGAGTGCTGGACCTCGACTTTTTTTCTGAATTTCGACACGCGTTATTTTTCGCTGACAGAACCGCGGGACATCTGTCACGGTGACATTGGTTCGATGCAGGGAAGATTTTCGATTATCCGTGCCATTCTGTTCTGTTGTTTATTTGCTTTTGGTGCTATTGGTCCAAAAAAGCGAATTTCTCTGCTGTAAACAAGTTCAATTCATTTCCAAATTACATTTATGAACCTGTAATCGTTGTGTGGAAAAGAAGTAAGAAATTTCCTCAGAAAAAGTGCAGTAAAATTAATTTCAACACTACAATCGCTACATTCCTGGCAACACTGCACGTGGCTCACGTTGTCAAACTCAAATCCAAACAGCTGGTTTGTTTTCTTCCAAAAAGCGACCGATAAAAAGATCGGAAAGACGCGGCCAAAACCATCATGTTCAACGCATTGAAAGACCAAGCGCTGCAAATTGATACGAAGATCAAAACATTGCGCAAACAGTGCACCACGTTCGCGATCGGTTACGTCGAAAAGGACGAATCGAAGCAGTATCCGGTGCGGGAAGCGATAACAACCGCCAAAAACGAGTTGCGCGATTGTGCGGCCGACTGTGACAGTTTGGTAACACAAACAGAGACACTGTTCTCGCTGTTGACAGTGGCCGATAAAGCGGCCGACGAAATATACGACGCTGTTATCAAGCTGTACCACGAGCGAGGTGTAAAGGTGCCCCCGATCGAGCTCGAGACTATCCCGGTAGGGTTTCCCGTCCATTTGCTGCCTGTACCAGAACCAGAAACCGCAAGCGAAACGCCAGAAGCGAAAGAGACCACGCAAGAGCACGAAGCCAATGAAAGCGATTGTGATTCCGAAGGGTTCGTTTCGGAAATCTTCATCACCAGACCACCCGGCGAGGAGGGGCTAGAACCGGAGACGCCGATGATAAAGAGTAGAAAAAGGTTATTTTAATTGTCACGCAACAGCTGAGAGGTATAGTAGGCGATCAGATTATCGTGCTTTTATCATGGCGACCATACCGGCAGTGACTAGAATATCTTCGCGCCTGATTCGAATTCTGGGATGTAATCCCAGCCCGATGACGCTGCAAGGCACGAACACGTATCTCATCGGTAGTGGAAAAAGGTAATTGCGCTGTATACGTTGTATGCTGCATGCAACATTCTTATCTTAGCAAATTGGTCTTTGCAGGCGAATACTTTTAGACACGGGAGACGCGAACGTTAAAGAGTACATTGGACATTTGCGAAAGGTGTTGATCGATGAAAGGGTGCTCATCAACGATATTATTATTTCCCATTGGCATCATGATCACGTCGGAGGAGTAGATGATATACTGGAAGTAATCGACAACAAAGGTACTGAAGGTGGCTTACCGCATGAAGATTTCTTTCTAAAATGGTACACTTAACTGTTGTAGATACATGTAATGTGTGGAAATTTCCTCGCACTGATGCCCCAGAGCCGGAAGTACGCAACGCAACACTGAAGGAACTAAAGGATGGACAAATATTTACCACCGAAGGTGCCACGCTGAAGGTGATCCATACGCCGGGACACACGACGGATCATGTGGTGCTGGTGCTGCAGGAAGATAATTCACTGTTCAGTGCCGACTGCATTCTTGGCGAGGGTACAACCGTGTTCGAAGATCTGTACCGGTACATGAAAAGTTTGGAAACAATTTTGAATGCTAAACCTACGATTATCTATCCCGGACATGGTAATATCATCGATGTAAGTAATCAGTATCTTGACTCAGAATTTGCAGAAGTTCCGGTGTGATATACGTTAACATTTTTTCACCCCATTTTTTTAGGACCCTACTGAACGAGTAACGGAATACATAAATCATAGAAATCATCGCGAGAAACAAATCTTTGCCGTGTTCGAGGAGAACCCGGACAAGCAGTACAACGAGATGGACGTCGTGCGCACGGTGTACAAGGAAACACCGGAGCAACTTTGGGCAGCCGCAGCATATAATGTGAACCATCACCTGAAAAAGCTAACGGTTGAAGGCAAACTGCTCGAATGCGTTGATAGTGAGGGAGGCAACAGCTGGAAGTATGTGCAACCGGCTTCACTGTAACCTGGTTTCTATCGTTTGCCATTAGGCGATTGTTGTGTGGGAAATAAACTAGTTGCTGGTAGCGAATTTCTGTTGGCATCAGTTAAAACTTACACTATTTACGCATCGGTTCAATGCATACGTGTGAAAGGTATAAAAGTTATTTCTCTTTATTTCCTTTATTTCCATAATATAGTAAGTTAACTTAACTCTTGCCTAACGTTGGGGGATATCGTGCAAAGTACAGCTCTGCAGTAAATACAGCATATCAGTAGCAGGTGGAGAAAACAGGATGAAATCTGGAGCAAGAAGCTCAGCACACAACGCTCAGCAAGAAGTGGAGTGGACCGGTGGGGGTATGTTTTTTTTTTGTTGATGAACGGTTATTGCTGCAGCAATTGCAAACGACTTCACAGTAATAGAGCCGCGGTTCTTTTCGAAAACACAGCGAACCCCGATTGGAAACCAAACGGGGTAGACGGGGTTGTTATTGCACAGTGCAGCAGCAGGATCGCCCTTCCAGCTCACTCCGTAGATGATCTTCCACCGTGACGGTCGGCAACTGTTGATCCTGCCGGTAAGATGGTTCAATTTTTGGCACCATTCCGGACGGATTCGATTTCCTCCTTGATGAGTTCGATCTTTTCGGCGTAGGTTTTTTGGATTTCCTGCAATTTGACGAAGAAGAATCCTTTGAATGAAAGTTTGTTCAGAAGATGGACATTAGAAAACCGTGTGATCGATGAAAAATGGAAAGGATAATGGAAGGCACGTAAAGCAACACATAAATACATTACACACACACACACGCACATACGGGAACGCATGGATACATTTTTACAACGAGGACAATTGTGTACAGTACTGTGGTGTGTTTTAAAATCGGGTTCGTGATCTTTACAACGGTTTCGAACACACGTGGCATTCGTGAAGGATGATCGTGTGGTTGGTGTTTGCATACGGAACGCAACAGCACATTGAGAAGGATATTAATGATAGGAGACGATGGGTATTGTGGTGAACCGGATGCAGAACTGGTGAAGGCGCATTTGAACAGCACATTACCTCACTCTTCATTTTTTTTTGTTTCGTATGTGGAGTGTTGTTGTTATATCGTAAGATGTAAAAGAACGTGACACTAAGAACTTAAGCGAATAGTGGTGCATAAGAATGATTTAGTAGCGCACAGTAGTAGTAATAGTAGTAGTGGTGGTGAGACAGAGTGGATAGCGAGTCAGACTCCGTTGACACCGTATGGGTCAGATTTTTTTTGGTTGTAAATCATTTCTTTGTATGTGCAGTTTTTTTCAAGCATGGAAAATCAATCCCAGCTCGATCCGCCGTTTTCTGAAAGTGTGAGAAAAGATAGAAAAGATATTACATTGAGAGCACGCAAAAAAACCGGAAACTTAACCACCCCGCGCGAACGATGATCTAGAAGAAGCGGTTTTTCTGATTCTGTGTTTTGTAATAGTGTCACTGGATCTGGTATTTTCGTAGTTTCTCCGGGGGAAAAGAAACTTCAACTGGCAGATGGAGGTGCTACAGGTAAAATTGTTGTGTAAGCAATTTATATTTTTGAACAAAAAGTAGGACAAATGTTTGCTTCTCTACCACATGGTTCGGTGAGAGACCACATGTTAGCGCTATTTGTCATGTTTGCAGGAACAGTTTTTGATCCTATTAGTGGAAATTAATATACTGCTTGGACAGGCGCTTTACGGCAATGGAACACAATGATGAATGTTAATAACTTTTCGAAAAACAAACATCTTTTTTTGGAAATAATGTAAAAGGAAGGGTAAAACTACGCAGGAATGAGCTGAATCCTTTTGGAAAAGTTTAGGTTATTTGAACAAATATTTTTACACATACTTCTTATAACGGCTGTACAATTAATTTTACCGATGATTTTTTTTTGTTCGAATCCGAACGGTGAAAATGGTTCGTTAGTTAAAAATGAAGGCTGACGCAGTTTTCCGGCAAGGTGCCAGAATATTGACCCCGAATATTCTACCGCAATATGGTGAGATACACACTAGAAACGCATTTCACATCTGCAGTGCATTAAAACGGAATTTCCTCATATACAACAACGCAAGGCGCACGCGTAGGTACATGAAACGGTTGCTGTGCAGTCAGTTGGTCAGAAATGGTAGTGCAGGCAGTAGTAGTAGTAGTAGTAGTAGTAGTAGTAGTAGTAGTAGTAGTAATGGTAATTGAGTAATAGTGCATTGCGTGGCGTGAAGGGAAGAAAGGTAAACCTGCCAGAAGAAGAAAAACAAAACGGCAGGCCTGCAGCGTTACAATTATGATTCAGCCGCTCCCTCCCCAAAAGAAAAGCACCTACTGTGTGTGCGCAACTACAGCGACGGTAGAAAGATCACCTCCTATCGGCAAGCCGAACTAACCTTGAACAGCTCGAGCTGCGTCGTGTACTCATCCCGCAGATCGTTGTACATCTTTTGCGAGACGACCAGCTTCTTCTCGAGCAGCGTCTGCCGCTCCCGTTCCGCCTTCATCTTGCTGTCGATGTTTTCGAACCGCGTCTGCAACTGTTCGTGCTCCATGTTCCGGATGTTCAGCATGTCCTTCGTTACCGCCACGACCTCCTTGATGTTTTCGATCTGGTTCTGCAGTGCCTTTATCTGCATGTCCTGCGTCTTCACCGTCTTCGTCCGCTCGAACAGCAGCTCCTTCGCCTTGCCCATCACCTCCTCGTGCTTTTCCTTCAGCTTCTTGATCTCGTTCGGGTCCGCCTTGCTGGTGCCCGTGTGCGCAATCAGTTCACCCTCGAGCTGGCTCACCTTCGACTTCAGGATGTCGTTCTCGAGCATCTTCTTCTTCAGCTCACTTTCCAGATCCTCTATCCGCTCGTTCGAGTTCTTGGTCGGGGACAGCTCACACTCCAGCTGGATCGCCTTCGCGCGCAGTATATCGCTCTCGATCGTACGCTTCTTTAGCTCATTTTCCAGCTCGCTGATGCGGTCGGTCGATTCCTGCGTTGTCGCCGGTTCGTCCTCGGCCTGGTTTAGCTTCGATTTGAGAATATCATTCTGGATCTTCAGATTGCGGATCTCCTTCTGCAGCTCCTCGATCTTGTCATTCGCAGGACTATCGGCCAACGGTACACGCTCCAGCTGTTCCACCTTCGATCGCAGAATATCGTTCTCGATGTTCTTTTTCTTCAGCTCCTGCTCGAGTGTTTCGATCTTGTAGCTGCTAGCGCCACTGTGCACCTGTTTGCTCTCCAGCTCGGTCAGCTTCGATCGCAGTATTTGGCTCTCGGTGGTGCTTTTCTTCAACCCCTTGCGTAGCTCCTCGATCTGCTCGCTGTTCGAGTCCTGCGTTGCGGTCGATTCCTTCTCAAACATTTGCATCTTCGCCCGCAACATGTTACCCTCGGTGGTGCTTTTCTTCAGGCCCTTCTCCAACTCCTCGATGCGTTCGGTCGATTCTTCGTCTACGCGCGTCGCTGCATCACTCTCCAGCTGGCTCACCTTCGCGCGCAGAATGTCCGCCTCGATCTGGTACTTCCGGACCTGCTTCTCCAGATCACGCATCCGCTCGTTCGCCTCCTGTGCGTTCGAGGGCGTGTTTTCGAACTGCTTCAACTTCGACCGCAGTATATCACTCTCGATGTTCTTCTTCTTGAGCTCGCGCTCCAGCTCACCGTTCCGTTCGGACGCTTCCGAATCACCCTCCAGCTCCTTAACCTTCTCCCGCAGCACCACACTCTCGGTGCGCTGAAGGCCCCGCACCAACTCGTCGATCTTTTCCTGCGCCTCCGGTGTCTGTGGTTCACTTTCAACCTCGGTCAGCTTACCCCGCAGTATACCGTTCTCAATGATGCGCTTCTTCAACTCCTTCTCAAGCTGCTTTACACGCTCAGTTAGATCCTGGGAGGCTTGCGGATTCGTTTCGGCCTGCGAAAGCTTCGAGCGCAGTATGTCCAGCTCCATCGTCTTGCGCTTCAGCTCCTTTTCCAGGTTTTCGATCTTTTCATTGGAGGCCGCATTGTTCGACGGTACCTGTTCGAGTTTTCCGACCTTCGCCCGCAGTATGTCACACTCGATCGTTTTCTTCTTAAGATCCTTGTCGAGATTGCTTTTCTTGTCCTTCAAATCCTCCACCTCCGTCTCGAGCCGGTTGATTTTGCTCAGAAAGTCCTTCTCCAGCCACGCATCAAAGTTGCTCATATCGTCCAGGTCGGACATTTTGTCTGCCTTCGGTTCGGAACCGCAACTGCGCTGGGGACACACGGTTCAACCGGCGTTTCGGCTGTCGGCGATCGCTTCAAAACGCCTACACACTTGTTGTTCGCGGCGTACGCGCCACTCGTGTACCGCCGGCCGGAACCCGATGCGACACGAAAGCACTAGAATTAACGCAGCGCTCAAGAATTTCGAACCGCTACGATTAATTATACCACGCTCGAAAACCGTTCCGTCAACCCGGTCCACCAGCTTTGCCGAGGGAGCAGCGGCGTGGCGTAGCGAAATTCCTTTGCAACCACTCACCACACACTCACACACAGGCGCACACACACACTGCCAACGCAATCAGATCGACGAGAATCCTCCGAGATCGAGAAATTCCTTCCTGATGTGTACGGCTCTCACACTTCGGTTACGATCGAGACATGCAAGAGGTCTGAGGATCTTGATTTTCCTCGTTATGGATGATATTCTGCTTTCTTTTGTGTACTTTTGGTAAACTAGCACGATTGCCCTGGTAGGATCTTTTGCAACTTCAACCAAACACCAAAGAGATATGCTTTTTCACCTTTAACCTCAATTCACAGAACCCACGACAGACGCTACGTTGCCTCGGAACGTCCAACTAAACCGACAAACATCCGCCAACTGATTCGTACTCCGAGAATCTCACCAAACTCATCCCAGCACTACAAACCAAACGGTCGGATGCGCCTGCGTATCTGCCACCTGCGTACCCCATAGCGATCATTTCGCACCGGCCTGATCGCGTGTAGATCGGGGACCGTCTGGCCCACCAAAGTTTTACAGCGGGTGGTGGTTACGCTTTCCAAACGGTGCAGAATGCGGGTGTAGTCCAACGAAGGGAAGCAAAAACACCACCGAGAGCCCCCACACCCCCTCAGAACTAACCAACCGATTGAGAAACGTACGCTGAGAATGCTCAATAAATGTGCTCCCCGAAATGAAAATCTATTTTTGCCGACCGGCCGACATCATGCCGTTGACTTGGTGGCAGTTCGACAATTTGCCGGTGAGTTCACGGCACACCTTTCCGGGACAGCATCCATCTGCCCGGCTTCGGTAGTAGCAGATCTTACAACCGATACGGATTGCGTTTTCTCACCGTACGCACACATCCGGTGCAGAGATCGTGAGGATCACCCGATTATTGCCATAATGGTATGCTTCCTTGTTTCAGAGATTTCAACGATTCTGACGTTCGAGCTGTTAGCGGTTAAATCGTTCGAACTGCACTCAACCCGTTTCCAGCAGTACGTGCTGAAACAAACCTTTCAACGCGCTGCATTTAGCTGCATCCCCCTGGCAATGAATTGCTTATTTTAGTACACTCCTCCATTCTTCGGGATACTCGTGGAACCTGGTCGGGTCTCGGGAGCACCTGTGGATGCGGAGCGATCGCCCAAGCGGTAGGTGGGTTTCTTGGGTGCATGAAAACGAATTGCACCACCAAAGCATTGATGCGTTTTCTAACCCGAATCTCAGCAATCCAATGTTCCGATTCGGGAGTTTTGTGGCTTTACCGCGACAATACCATGCACGCGTTTCGGCGCAGTTTCCCCGCTACTGGGTATTGTACTGCAAAACCTCACCGCTTTGAGTACCGCTGGCGCACGGTTATTTATAGGAAACGCACCATCCACCTTCTGCGGGGTTTTTTGGATGAATCGCTCCTGTTGGACGTGGTCGTGTCGTAAGCGAAACAAACATGAAATCCGGAGCAACCGTGTCCGCGTGCACCAGGATTTCTACCAACCATTCACCAACCGCAACCAACCACGAGCTTCTCGCGTACGGGAGGGGTCGCTTTCGTCGCGTTCGAGTAGCTGCACAGCGTGCCTTTTCATTTCATTAACAGGAAAAGAACGGAAAAGGTTTTAAAAGCATATGCGAGAGTGTGTCCTTCACCGTGTTGCGTTTATGAACGTGTTGGCGCACCCGCTATCACGTGTTTTTAGCTGTAATGACGGCAATGGTTAATTTCAGCATTTCTGCATTCCCTTCGAGGGCTTGTTTCGAAGGGGCACATAATATTGGATATTAAACAGGATCGTTAAATCGGTACAGCAGGGCAACGCTTATATGATGAACTAATCCTAATCCGCGCATACTGGAATGCGGCATCTTCATTAGCCATCCATCATGAAGAAGATGCCGCACTAATCCAGCGGCAAACGCTTGTAAACAATCGATCATCGAAGCTCAGTTTCTAACGATCGCGTGCACTGGTTGTAACGTACGGCCGCTATATCCTACGCTCATCGTCGTTGCTTAACCCCTATTGATCACGGAGTTGTGTCGTTTCCGGGTCAAGAATCTTGTGCATGAGCAAACAAATCCTACACGAGAGCGCTCATCCTGCACTGTACACGGGCGAGACAGTTTTAGTGGTCGTTCAAAGGGCATGTCTCCGTTACGACGCACGGATATATGTTAAATAGGGCAGTGGTGCAGTAGGTAAAAATAACATCGATTGTAGGTGGACCGGTGCCGATCATCAGTACGGCTATAAACAACTTCAACAGCGTGCAGACTGCATTTTTTGAGGGAACATTTTTTTTCCAAAACATACGAGAGTTTGGTGGTTTAAGTCACTTACGTTTCGGCTTCCTCCAGCGTTGGTGCAGAGAATGGTTATGGCAGTTAATATTGTCCCGTTCATCCTGTTGTAATGAGAACATATGAAGGAATGTATTATGTTAGCTCTGCATGTCGGCACCGTTTCGAGTTCGATTACTAAAACACACGCTAGCGTCGAGGTTAACTTAAGCGTAAACGAAGAGCAAATGCTTAAGGTTAATCATCACTTCTGGTAGAAACAACCAGCTTTACGTAAAAAAAAAGCCATTAATAAACAACATATTAGGAGCAGGTGTTTGTGGCGCGAAAGGTATTACTTTTTCTGATCTCTTAATATCGCAAAAGCAGCAGAATGAGTAGTTTCACTTCATGTCATTGCTACAATTAGTTATAAGATTACGAACATAGTTTGTTTTACATCCTCAAAGTAATTTTGTGACTTCAAAATTACGTCGATTTAGATGGAAAAATGCATATAAATCTTCACCCAAACTAGATTCATGAAGCACGTAGTTCTTTGCAATTGAAAGCTAGCATTGCTTGTGATATTTCATTTGTAAAAATAGTTCGATTACAGAAGCTTAAAAAACGCGAAAAATCTTAATTAATTACAGATTCATGGTACTGCACAAAGTTTCATGAATCTTCTGAATGACTAGCATGATAAAAAAAAAACATTTTGTATCTGCTAAACGCGAGATAGAGCACCTCCTCAGTATTGATCAACATGAAACAAATTGGTTTTAAGTTACTGTTTTATTTCGGTACTGTTTCACAAGGAAAGAAAAATGCGCACATGTGAAACTCATTAAAGGTATGTAAGTGTAAAATGAGTCCGTTCGATGCCGGTGTGGTGCGATCAGTGTGAATAATGATGTAAACGAGAGGTGTTAGCGAAATAATCGAACAAACAAAAAAGGTGTAATAATATTGCTTCGCTCGCGATGAAACGGCAGATGATAGAATAAAAAGCTTAAAGTACGTAGCAAATGCTGCTGAAGGCGAGACGCACGTTGATCGATCGGCAAAATCGGCATGCCTTCCGTTTGCTCAACTCCTCTAACCATCCAGCTCTCCAGCCGCACAAGCATCACCGTAGTTCTTGCCTCCCTTTTCTTCCGGATTCAGCGTAATCATATCGTCAATTCGGAGGATCGTGATTGCCGCTTCCGTCGCGAATTTGAGTGATTTGATTTTCGACATGGCCGGTTCGAGCACACCTGCCTTCTTGTTGTCCTTCACCACACCCTCGATCAGATCGAGCCCATACCACTTCAGCTGTGCATGATCGACGACGGTCTGGCTGGAGTTGTGATACGCGCGCAGCTTCGCCACCAAATCCGTCGCATCCTTGGCCGCATTTACGGCCAGCGTTTTCGGTATGACCAGCAGCGATTTGGCGAACTCGGCGATTGCCAGCTGCTCGCGGGAACTCAGCGAGGTGGCAAAGTTTTCCAGATAGATCGATAGGGCCGCTTCCACGCAACCACCACCTGCAACGACCTTTTTGCCCTCCATGACTCGTTTCGCTACGCACAGTGCATCGTGAATGGAACGTTCCATCTCATCGCAGTAGAAATCGTTGGGACCGCGCAGAATGATCGACGCAGCGGTACGAGCCTTCGGCCCACGGATCAGAATCAGCTCATCGTCACAGATGAACTCTTGTACGATTTCTGCCGCTTCGCCCACATAACTGGCCTCAAAGCTTTCCTCTCCCTCCATGTTCGTGAGCGACGTAAGATAGGCAGCACCGGTTGCTTTGGCGATACGCTTCAAATCCGCTTTCTTCACACGCCTCACAGCCATTGCACCGGCCTCGACGAAATACTTCAAGCAGAGATCGTCAATACCACCACTGCACAGCACCACATTCACGCCCGTCGCCAAAATCTTTTCGATCTTCTCCTTCGTGATGTCCAGCTCGCGGGCACGGATGCCTTCCAGCTTTTCCGGGTCCGTGATTAGCACCTGTACACCCAGCTTCATCTTTGTTTTCTGCAGCGAAAAGTCCAAGCATGCAATCTTCGCATTCACGATCTTTTTAGGCATCTGCTGCGAAGCGATCGTACAGTTTAGCGCGTAACCCTGAACCAAAATACTTTCGCGAGCCGATTTACCATGCGCCTTCAGCACATTGACTGCCTTGATCGGGTATGCCGGGTTGCCCTTTGGATCGAGAATCTTCACCGCTTGTGCTGCATCAACCACCATTGAAGCGAAAAAGTCCGCATCGGCACCGATGATCTTTGAGCTCATCGATGTTTTCGCCACATTGACCAACGTTTCACGTCCCAGATCGTCGACCGGTGCGGTCAAATGCTCGGAAATGTATTTGCAAGCTTCCTTACACGCCAAACGGTACCCGGCGATGATGGAAGTTGGATGGATCTTCTGTTTCACCAGCTCGTCCGCATTTTTGAGCAGCTCAGCCGCAATAATGACGACCGAGGTGGTACCATCGCCCACCTCTTCGTCCTGCAACTGTGCCAGCTCGCACAACACCTTGGCAGCTGGATGTTCAACTTCAAGCAGTTTCAAAATCGTTGCTCCATCGTTGGTGACCGTCACATCGCCGATGTCGTCCACCAGCATCTTGTCCAGCCCGACGGGTCCGAGCGATGATTTCACTATGTTTGCGATTGAGCTTGCGGCCATCACTGCAATAAAGGACAAAAAATAGCAAACATCTTAATAAAAAGCACCGAGAAAAGAACTGTTGTCGTACGACATAACCTCACAAAAAGGAATGACTCATGCTATGCGACATAGGAACCCCAATAAAAATACAAATCGATAAATAAGTTTACCAAAAATGTAGTGCAGAGACTTTCTTGTGTTTTTTCGTGAAAACCCAATTGTAACAGGAGCAAATAGTTGCTTTACTTTTGCTTGCTACATATTTACAAGCAGACACATAAAAAAAACTTCTAGCCGGCATTAAGAATGGAAGAAAATGTAATAAAAAAACAAAATTGGATATATCTTTTGCAATAATGCAGTTTATCGCATACTTGCAACAGTGGCACATAATTCCATTAGATTTCCATTCATATTTCCATTGAATTATCCAAAAATGTAGCATGTGATGCGGAACACCCACGGTCTTCAAAGGGGCCCCAATGAGCCTCTTGCAAGAACCAAGATTTTACATACCATTTTGTGTGCGAACGGGAGCTCCGGACGACCGGTTACCGGCCAAAGACAGTGCGCTTGCTACCGTGGACATTGTTGGTCAATCTGTAAATAAGGCGTAATATTCCGAATTCCGATGGAAATTGTTTCCGTTACTTTCACGAAAAACACACACGGCTTATTCGGAAAAGCGTTTTCTGCAGCACACTTTTTTTGGGGCACAACTTGACGGCTGCCCATCAAATCGGTTGACAATTGTGACATTTCGAGAAGTTGTCTTTTCGTCGAACAGCTTCGAGCAATGGAGATGCGGACTGTAGACGCAGAAATAATGTTGCTGAATAAAAATCAGACTGATCGTCGAAGGATGTACAGGAATGATAGTGGAATCTGCTACATAGAATAATACAAGAAATTTACAGAAATGTACACAACAAACCATATACAACAAATAAAACATCCCAAACATCTATCGCAATACTGGCTTTCTCACTTGCCCAGTTTAAACACTGCTAAATCTGTTCTCACATCTCACTTTTGTCGATTTGTGCTCCTAAAATTTCTTCTCACTCGAGTCGATCTTTCTCACTTGCGAGCACCGCTGGGAATTCCAACAAATATGTCAAAATTTTTTGACCATATTTTTTAGGTGTGTCTGTGCATCGGGATTTAAATTCGATCGTCATAACTGTTTTAAACTGTTCCGTGGAAAGAAGTGTGGATTGCAAAAAGGATTAAACAAAACTTTCTTCCAGCCAAACGTCTGCCAACATCGTATTGTGTTATTAGTGGCAATTGATTGGATTCTAGTTGAGAAGAACCAACTGTCGATCGGAAAGCGTTTGGCATGTTCCTATCCACGCCATTCGAAAAGTAACGGCTGTGTGTCAACGTCTCGACCGGGCGCGAAACTTGTTGTCGGTCTCTCCCTCCTCTATGTGTGTGCGCTGAAGGCGTCCTGCTGCGCGTTTGTTGCTTATGGCTTCGAAGGTTTGAAACATAACTTCACACGAATACAATCGATTTATCATAGGAAGCATCGATTTCGCATATCCATATCCTCGCCGTGTTTCATCAATTCGGTACAGTTCAAGCACGTACAACGACCGTGCGTGCATGTGTATTGGTGACCAAAAACCGACCAAAAAGGATCGAAAAGAACGCAAGATAACGGCAAAGAAGAGGATCGCAAAAAAGAGCGTTAACGAGTTCTTGAAGGTACGCATCGAGCTGGAACCGCCGAAGTTAATAGTGTGAAGTAAAAAAATAACAAGTCCCCAACCATTAAAAAAGCGTCATTCTTCGTTGCCAACTTCATTCGGTAACTCCCATTGACGCGTAGCGTGCGTGGTCATTTTGTTTGTAGTGATTATTAAGTGGAGTTTGTTAAAACGGTAAGCGTTAGCCATAGTCGAATCAACGGCCCGAGCCAACATGGGTAGTGTCACCAAGCCAGATGATAAAGCGGTAGACATTCCGGAAAAGCTGTACGATGCTGGCACTAAGCGGACGTACCGGAGAAACCGATTCTTCGGAAAGGTAAGATCTATCGCGATTATGGTTCTCATTGCCGCATCCTTCCCAAGCGATCCCTTTTCCCTTCTCCACGACGCATCGCCCTGCTGTTTCCGTAATATAACCTCCAATTGTGATGCGGTTTCGCGCTGGTACGCGGTTTGTTGTTTACCAAATGGATTGACCTTCGCTGTATCCGTCCCTCTTTCAGGGTGGCTTCGCCAAGTGCTATGAGATAGTGGACGTAGCCACGAACGAGGTGTTTGCCGGCAAGATCGTCTCAAAGAAGCTGATGATGAAGCACAACCAGAAGGAGAAAATGACGCAAGAAATTACGATCCATCGTTCGCTGGGGCACAAAAACATTGTCGCCTTTCACAGCTTCTTTGACGATCCGCTCAATATTTACATCGTCCTGGAGCTCTGCAAGAAGCGGGTAAGCTGGGACAGACGAATTGCCCCGTTTTTCAGGAGTTAGTGTACCAAGAATCTAATGTTGCGAATGTTTCATTTGTTTGCCTTTTCCTCTTCGTGCTGCTGGACCCCGACAGTCAATGATGGAGCTGCACAAGCGCCGAAAGTCTATCACCGACTACGAATGCAAGTACTACATGCATCAGGTGATGACCGGGGTGAAATATCTGCACGACAAGCACATCATCCACCGGGATCTGAAACTGGGAAATCTGTTTCTGAACGACGAGCTGCACGTCAAGATCGGGGACTTTGGACTCGCCACCAAGATCGAGTTCGAGGGCGAGCGGAAAAAGACGCTTTGCGGGACACCGAACTACATTGCACCGGAAATTCTGAACAAGAAGGGCCACAGTTACGAGGTGGACATCTGGTCGATCGGATGCGTCATGTACACGCTGCTCGTCGGTCAGCCACCGTTCGAGACAAAGAGCCTGAAGGATACGTACAATCGGATTCGCAAATGTGACTATCGGTTGCCGCCGACGCTGCGCAACAATGCGGCCGAAATGATCTGTGCTATGCTGCAGTCGGATCCGTTGAAGCGACCCAGCATACACAAGCTGTTCGAGTTCGACTTTCTGGCGGGTGGTTACATCCCGAATTCGCTGCCAATCTCTTGCCTCACGATGGCACCCCGTGCGGATCAGTTGGAGCAGGCGGAGCGTATGAACAGGAAGCCACTGTCTGAAATGAATGGTGGTGGAGGAGGTAAGAAGGATTCCGGGGATACAATGTTGAATATGCAATAGTTTCTTTTTCTTTATTGGCAACAACAACCTCAAGAGCCTGCCATTTCTAGCTTTCTGTGACTTTATTTACCCGTAGCCGGATAGTCAGTCCTGCGTACGGGGGGGACGCGGTCCGAATGGTATTTTGGTCCGGTCCGTTCGTGTGAAGACCGGCGCCGCTACCATCATGCCACCGGGCCGCCCCGATACAATAGTTTACCGACGATTAAACATTTTTTCGTTCGATTTTTATTATTTACTTTATCTTTTAGATGATACCCGGTGCGAATCATCCTTCCTGAAGAATAATCTACATGATGCGATCACTGCCAGTGGTATGATGTCGCGTCACAACGATACGTACCGTGCGGACATCGAAACATTGCACAAGGAGCTAACGAAGCTTTTCCTGGCCAAACCACCCCGGCTGGCAAGTAATCTGGATGATGAAAACACGGATCCGGCCGTCCAGCCTTTGTTCTGGGTATCGAAATGGGTCGACTACAGTGACAAGTACGGTTTCGGCTACCAGCTCAGCGATGAAGGCATGGGTGTGATGTTCAACGACACCACCAAATTAATTATGCTTGCCAATGGACTGTAAGTGTACTGTGTAAAGTTTCCACAGAACATTCTTTCACACAAAATTTCTCTCTCTCTTTAGCAATGTTCACTTTATCGATAAAGAGGGCCAAGAATCCTACTGGGACGTGAACAATTTCCCACCGCATCTGGAGAAAAAGATGAAGCTGCTTACCTACTTCAAGCGTTACATGATGGAGCACCTGGTGAAGGCCGGTGCAGGCGTAATGAATATTGAAAGCGATCAATTATCACGTATACCGCATATGCACACCTGGTTCCGCACGATGTGCGCGGTCGTCATGCATCTAACAAATGGCACTGTGCAAGTAAGCAATTGCCAACGTGAGTTCTGTGGATAGCATTTTCAACCCTTTTGCTTGTTCTCTATGTTTCAGCTCAACTTCTCCGATCATCAAAAGATTATACTCTGTCCACGAATGCGTGCCGTGACGTTGATGGATAACAACAAAAACTTCCGCACGTACCGCTTCCAGACGATCATAGAGCATGGCTGCTCGAACGATCTGTACACCAAGATTCGGTACGCTCACGAAAAGATAAAGAAACTGCTGGAAAAGCTGTCCTAATTGGATCGTACACGCGTAGGCATGGGCTATACGAAAGGAACGAATGATGCCGGTTAGGGACAAAAATAGAGTGTGAGGTCCTGCTAGCATAATGGCCCTTTATCTGAGAAGCATTTACAAGGAAACTACAGTCCAGCATAGGGGAGAATGAAACATTATCGTGTATGTATTAGACATGGTTAAGGTGGTTAGCACACATTTAATCCGCCAAACAGCAATGATCTGAACTTGTGGATTACGAGCTATTCAGGAAGGGTTTATTTGGTGTGTTTTGTTAATGTTAAATGTCTTCATGTCCGTTTGCTGTTGATGTTTATTTTTCTATACATCTTTTTTGTGTTTTTAAACCGTATAGCTCCATTATTACGCCAATTGTATACAGGAAGACACTTACGCGTTCACTATCTTTATTTTGTTCGACTTTGTCTTTAAACTAGCGAGGATGTATAGTAAATAAGCAATGATCATATGTCAGTTCAAACGTGCTTATTTTAATCTCAACTTTTTTCCCGGTCCATTACTCCCTGCGGCTGCTTGTGTTTGAAGGCGATTCGTTCCGTTGTCTGCGAAAAGAGTTTCGTGAGGTGGTGTAGTTATAAAGTACGGTTCAAAGTATTAATATTAAGCTGCATTATTGCTTAGGGTAGCGTCTACTACTGAAAAAAAATAATTGCGCGTTCACAATCAATTCCAAACGTAAATATAAATGCATCTACAATAGCAGAAAACATGTTCACGATAGTAACATGCGTCCAAACCCAATGTTTCGTCCAAGTCCTCCGTTTTGGAGAAAACAAGAAGAACATTCCTTTGTAAGATGCAACCCATTTTGTGCTCATCAGAAGGTGCTCTGTCGAATTCATTGCAACATAAATTCCTGTGCCTTTTTGTGCTCCTCCAAAATACTTATCGATTGAATGCTACCGAATCGAACTGGACAATAGAATAATCTTCGGATATTAAAACAAATCTGAGTTTGCATCTGAATATGGAAAGAACACAATTCGCGTGGATAAGTGGAATAAATTATTATTCATTTTGAAGAGTATAATGGTGATACATGCGTGTTGTGTCGCCCTCGAAGTCTCGGAATCACAAGGTTCGTTACAAGCTACCCGGTTACAAGTACGGAATTCAGTTCTGCTCTGGCTAACGAGGGGGCTCGAGATGCGTGCATATGGTATGAAAACGATAAACTGTAACACTCGCAAATGGATAACGCGATGACGCGATCCAATGCCAGGCCCTTGCCCAGATCGTTACGGCTCTGGTGGACGAATCACCGCTGCGGGTGCGGTTTCGGTTTCGGCATCTTTTCCAACAGTGCCTGTATTTCCTTCTTCTCGTCATATCCCTTCCAAAGCTCGAACAGGTTCACTATAGCACGTGCGATCTCTTGCACTTTGTCCATGTCGACGTTCAGCTCGGCAAACCAGGATTTAAGCTCCTTCTGCAAAATGACGCACGCTATCTGCAGACATCCGATGGCGATCTGTTTTGTAGGACAAGAAAGAGCCATCGATTTTGTGTGTAAGTAATTTGGGCGTACGGGAAAAAGAGAAACAAATAGGATATGTGTGCTACTTTCATTACCTGATACGGTGGATACAAAAGGCTTACATCCGTACGTAGGGAATCATTGATGAGCCGCCAGGTAAGGGTAAGCAATTGTTCCTCCTGGCCGATGTCCTGCATAAGCTGTAACAGCGGGCGGTACGGTTGGTACACAATCAAACAACAGTCGAGATTTTCCAACAGGTAAAACTCGCACTCCAGTATGTGGTTGGTGCGATAGGGGAATTCCTGCTGGTAGGCATAGCTGAACTTATTCTTGATCACCGTCTGGCACGTGGTGATAAGACGTGAGTTGGAAATCACACCAAACTCTTCAACCTTCGATGATAGCAGTATGCAGGTCGGTGCCAGCAGCAGCGGATCGATACACTTTAGCGAGTTGCGCGCGTAGAATCGCTTGAAGTACACGGTCGCCGTAGCGATAACCTGCTGGCGCAGTTTCAGCTGCTCACCCAGCACCTGTATGATGTTGGCGAAGAACATAAAGATCTTCTGATACTCCTCCTCGGAGAGCGTTTTCAAATCATGCTGACGCTCCCGTATCAGATCCTGCTTGTCCAGAATCCATTGTTGGTGGTGCGAACTTTGCCAGAAGTTTCCTGCCATCTTAAGGGAAACCTCTTAACAGGTTAATACGTAACAGCTTTTAATTGGGGTTGGTGGTGTGTAGTACAATTTGTTAAAAATTCATTCGAGAATCGGAAAACCACCCTCTCTCAACAAAAATGGCTGTTTGTAAACAGCTGCTGTGACAGTTTGTGTTTGGAAGGGTTGGAATCGGTTGAACCGGTTCACAACTGTCATTTTTAAATCGCATGCCAAATCGGATCGGATAAAACGTGAATGCATTGATTGATTTATTAATTTTATGAAAGAAAATGTTATCTGTAGCATATTTTGTTCTAGAATATAGCTGTTGGAAGGTATACTTCGTCTTTTTCTTGATCCGTTCACAATTGAGCACCGCCAACGAGCTCGCTGTACTCCTGCATGACTCGTGCGGAACGGGTCGCTGGGAGCACATCTTCTTACTAGACGGAATGGGTCCATCATTTTAATCACATGCCTTAACCACGTATCCTTCCGCCTAACCATTCTAGCCATCGTTAGCATGTCTGAATAGAACTCCTCTACAACCTCAAGATCGTTATCATCAACTGGCACTCTGCTGCTGAAGCGGACAACACGGTCTATCACTCTATCACGGCCCGCAAGCGTTCTTCGCACTGATCCACAATTCAATTCTTACAGCTTTACGTTTCAATCAGGTGTACGAAAGAAACCATTTAAGGAAAAGTTACGACACAATGTCCACCGAAACACAGGCCATAGTTTCGAAGTCATAGATCACTATATTTATTGAACCTAAAACAATGTTCATTGTGTACGGGTAATGTAAAACGTACAAAATATTTCCCACGTGTTCACAGTCTGTGACACTATCACTACTCATCAGCAAATCCGCGACAAGCTTTTACAAATATTTCGAACTTCCGCTGGAAAATCGTGAATTGAGGAGCTGGGCTTTCTTCATAATGGCTTTCTTTTGGGCATCGTCGAAGCGGTTTGCATGCAGATCCAAATTTCGATCGAACGGTCTTCTTGTCGGTTCGGTACTATCACTCGCTGCTTGCTACAACATTAATAAAAGGGAAACGTGTTATTTTTATATTCCTTCACGAAAATTTGTAGTCTCCTTACCTTATCCTTCTTGAGTTTGGTTTGATGTATTTCCAGCAATGTTTTGTCGCGCTTGTGTTTCTTTTTGTGTTGCTTTACCATCTTTTCTTGCTCCTTGTCTCGCTTGGCAATAAGCGATCGTTCACGTTCACGATCCCGTTCCGTTGTGGCATCACTAGGCTTAGAGGATCGTTCCGAACCGGAAGACTTCTTTTTACGCTCCCGATCGGCCGGCGTATCAGTCCAAATGGAGCGATCGCCAATTTCGGGCTTTTCGCGTGTGCGGAACTGTCTCGCTCCGAGTCCCATATCGCTGATCTTGCGAATATCGGGTAGTTCCAGCATCCAGTCTTCGCGTGCTTTCGGTAGGGTGGATGATCCACTCCCATTAGCGCTGGCAGTTGCTTCTTCCATTTGCCGTATCTTTAATTCCAGTGCACGCTGCTCTAGTTCCACGTTAACGCGTGAGCTAGACGTACCCGGCAATGGTCCAATAAAATCGTCCATATCATGTTCGTCATCTTCTTCCGGTTCAGAAAATGGAGAAAGTTCCGACTCGGACGAAATGTGCTCGTTATCGGATGATTGCGAAGCTATGAACCCAGGCGGGAGTGCCGGACCAATGCTACGCGGTTCCGGATCGAAAGGATCATCCTTTGCCTTTGATTCAGTGTTCCGTAGATGGGGCGGCAATGCTGGTCCAATCAGCTCACTGTTTTCGACAACAGTTTTACACTCTCTGTCGGAAGTTTTTGACAAAGACGATGGCAATGTCGGTCCAAAACATTCGTTCGGCTGATTGTTTGTGGTACAACTCTGATGTTCCGGTTGCTCATCTTGCGAAGAAACGGAAGACACGGAAATATCAAGCACCTTTTCAGCGGGTGCATCTTTTGTGGGAGATTTATCATTTTTTGCCGAACGCGATGTGTGATGTTTCGACCGTGAATCGATCGAGCGAGATCTTCGGCGGTGATGCCGACGGTCGGGGCTTTTGCTGCGACTTCTACGATGTCGGCGTCGATCGGAGTGACGGGATGAGCTGTGACGTTCCTCACGGTACGATGATCGCTCCGCATGATTTCTGGAGGATGATGATCCAACCGATGATGAGTGTTTGTGTCTCGTGGTGGTTGTTTTGTAACGTACACCACAATCAGAATCAGTTGTATCTGAGTCAGACATCTGTAATAATCCAAAACGAAATAGAGTTACACCGGATATGATTTGCCCTAGCTATAAACAAAAGATGATGAGCCAAAGGAAAATTAAAGCTATTAACACGACGAGGTTGTTTTGTAACGCATTGTCAACATTTTTATTGAACACATTTGGACTAGTGTTTAGATCTCTGCAGCTGTAGCGAACACGTACATACTATTAGCTAAATGTTTTCAACGCTTTTGCCCAGCTGTAGCGCATCGATTTGCCCAGACCAGCGGTGGGAATATTTTTTATCGATTGCCAAACACTGCTCGACCATACTATTGATCGCAGACAGGAAGCTACAATGGACTGGTAGTTTGTGGAACGCGAAACACCTATTAAAATGTCCTCCGTGTCTTGCCGGTACCGTCCGCTTGTTTGACGTTCCACAATCAAACGTATTGGCCACTTGGGAAGCCCATTCAGATGGGCCAGAATCGTTGTCTCGGAGAGATCCTGCGTACAAATTTGGTTATCACTGCCGCTGATCGGTAGCTCTAGGCAGTGATGGAAATCCGCGAACGTGGCTGAGTATAGGTTGCGAAAGTTTTCCAGCTGCGGACGCACGATATTGTTGACTTTATCCTTGTTTTCGCCAAATATCATTCGAAAGTCCCCACTATAGCTAAGGTTTGATATTGCGCGGTACAGCTCGAACTCGGTAAACTTCTCCGGAAGTAGCAATAGAGCTGCGTGTACCGCTGAGCGAAGATTTTGCTCGACCGCGTTCTGTATTTTCGAACTGGAAGCGTTCCGTATGATTTCCACCGGTTTGTGAAGCCGTCCGGCTAGATAAATGCATCGCCAGTCTGTTAGATCCTCCAGCAAATCCTTAGTGGAAACGACCCCGTACTTAATGATGACATCTTCGTCGGGTATTTGCACGAGCGTGTTGAAGTAAACGCGTGCCCCAAGCGTTTCCTGGTACCGGGCGATCAGTCCTCCGCCCAGTAACCGCATGTTGGAATAGTGCTCGAAGTTTTGATCGAGGTTAGCCGTGTGCCACCGGTGTGCATTGTCCACGACGTAGATGAGGTCAATCATGTTGCGCTTAGAGCGAATAGATTCGTATCCGAGCTGCTGCTTTACGCCGGAGCCATAAGCAAAGCAGAAGGAAAAGCTTTGCGGAAACTTGGATAGTATCCGGAAGAACATCGGTGCGGTGTTGCCACGGGTCAGCATTGTTGTGGTTTGTTGCGTTCTCCCTGTTTGGCCGGTGAAGGTTTAGGGCTGTATCGCACTTTTGTATTCGCTAACAGTACATGGTACTGCCTTGGTCGATTTAAGTATCACTTTCTGTTATTACTTAACACATTTCGCGCGCAGTCCAGTCCACTCGCTTATCGATCGCCGACAAGCCGTAAACGCGGTCACAAAGCGACAAATGTCAAAATCACCTCACAAAAAGGGCATGTATTTTGGTACACAACGCGCATCGTTCAATGCTGATGGTGGTTCGGACGCACGTTGCGAAGGTTGACCGTACTTAATCGATACTTACATTGCTCTTTTATTGTTGGGTTGTGCTACGCAGCTACTATACGCAATTTTGTCAGCAAAATTTATTTGGCGAATGATTTAAAATGGGTGAGAAAATCGTACGTCCGGCATTCAAAACATAGCTAGATTTGTTATGACGTTTCGGTTTGATGTCCCTGTGAAAATATCTTTTCAATCCCTATTTCGGTACGTGCTGCCAAACACGTCGACGTAAATCGAATAATTATCTAATTTTATTGCAATAGCTACAATTTCTGAGACATCGTATGGTTTATTTCACTTAAGCACACATTAAAACGATTTTATTAGAATTGTGCTTGATAAACATTCTATTATCTAGCTGCAAAAATCACAAAAAACGAATAAAATGGACAAAGTAGTTGCCGCGCGATCACCCTGAACCAAACGTCAAATTCGTATTATCCGGCATAACACAACCAACGGAGCACCGTGCTATTATCGTTATTTAGTTCTCAGTATTGGAAGAATCAGCACGTGCTACGGCTTGAGCAAAGGCTTACAAAATGGCTACTCCGAAATTTTCTCCTGTATTTGCAATTCCCCCGGTAGAATGTGCTCGGTGTAAAGTTCTGGGAGCTACATTTGTGTGTGCCACTTGTGGTACATTTTACTGCAATGTACCATGCCAAATCGAGCACTGGCCAATTCATAAAGATGTTTGTATGCCGTGAGTATTACTTCGAAATTTCTTGGTTCGATATTGAATGCTGGATCTTATTCTTTATTTTAGTCGGCTAGTGATGGCAACTCCGCTGATGGGAACGGCTCTTCGTCTAGAGGAATGTATATCGCAGGTGTATCCGATTACGCCCAACACGGTGAACGAAAAGGTGAGTCCCACAAGCATGGGACCGTCTCCAAGTAGCGTGGTACCAATTATTCCGTCGAGCACTGGAAAATCCGTCTTGCAACAGACGGTTTTGGAAAATGGAACCACTACGTGTAAATCACCATCGAATGAGGAAAAGGCGCAACAACAGAAAACGAAGCCTGTCATCGAAAGTGCCAACGATATGGCTCCCAAAAGTTCCGCCGTCGTCGCGGAGCATAAGGTGGAAAAGAATGGCCACAAAGTCTTAGCTTCTGCCATGGAAAAAGCGAATCAACAGAAGCCAGAGCTCATTCCCAAGAATGTGGGCGACACTAGTGTCAAAAGTGCTACTGTCGTTCCTGAACAAACGGTACAAAACAATAGCCAAAAAGCTGTTGATTCTGGTTCGGCCAAACCATCATTGAATGTGGAAAAGCTACAACAACAGAAGGAGATACTAAAGAATTTGAACAGTACAAACGCCAAAATATCTAAAACCGACGCCGGGATGCGCAAAGCTAATACCGAAAATTGTGATCCAAAGCCAGATCGTACCTACAATGACGAGCTTCTGCAGCAGGGACCTTTCCCCGAGCCTGGCAGTAATGTTAAGATTTCATACGTCGCGGACGACAAGATATACATATATGAAACAGGACCTGGGCCCAACGGTGAACGAAACGGCGTTGAATTGCTGATAACACGTTCGTTGGAGTGTGCTCGCAGCGTAAAGCAGACTCTTTCCGCTCCACCGATTGTGGGTGACATCGTATTTGCGGCTTTCGATGGTGATTACTATCGAGCCGTGATAAAATCGGTGAAAAATGATAGCGCCGAAGTGTTCTACCCGGATTTCGGCAACTCCCAAACGGTACAGTGGAACACACTGAAGGAAATACCGGATCCGAAGTTAAAGTATGCCAACTGTTTGACTCATGGCGTCTGGCTCGAAAATATCGCCGCCTTTACACCGTCCATCAAAGAGTTTCTGACACAGTTAGAGAATATTGCAGACTTTAAGCTGATCTCAGTGATCGAGGTTCAAAATGCGGCCGGTATTAAAATGGTAGAAATGTACAATTGCAGCGAAAGGTATAATTTAAGTTTGAAGCTGCAGGAACTTCAGGCGACGCAATCGATCAAGAAGAAGCCGCTGCCAGCGCAGCTGAAATCAACGGGAAAAATATCCAAGTTTGTTGTTACCAACCCGAACACTTACAAACCGGTACAAATTCATGAGGTGTGTACCATTGACATGATTGGTAATTGGTCTTTATCTATCTATTTGTTGCAAATTGTGTTTTTTTTTTTATTACAGCTGGTTGATGCTGGTAGCATCCAAGGCACGGAAATCGAATTGGTGATAGCCAATGCTTCGAGCGTATTCACTGACAACCAATTCTCCGTGATGACTAAATCGAATTTTGAACTGTATAAAACAATGATGCAGGAATGTGAGATGTATGGACGTATCGACCCGAACCCTTACGTGCCCAAGGCCAACGAACTCTGCCTGGTGCACAATAACGGAATTTGGTATCGGGCCGCGACGATCGAGCCAGACACCGGAGGCTCCAATTTGCTGTATCTTGTGGACGATTTATGCTTTGCCGAGGATAAAGATATGAAAATCCGGCGTTATCCACCCGGTCTGACGCGACATCAATTCGTTGTTGAGTGTGTGTTGGAAAGTAAGGCACCAGTGAGCAGAACATTGCAGCCAATCGAGTATTTCATACCAAACTTTCCTTTTTTTCTCTTGCAGACACTGATATCTTGCTGGGTGTAATAGACGGAAAAGAGGATGTTGATGCGTTGTGCGGTAAATTGATAAAAGCAAACGTCCATCTCTTGAAAGATGAAGAAATGTATGAAACAACCCATGTAACTATTGTGAACATTACTAAGTAAGAAGTGCGTATAAGGTGAGCATCACTCATGTTTACATTACGCTTTCTTAAGACTGTCTCAATAGTTTGCTTATGAATTTTGCAACTTTCTGTTGTTTTCGATACATGCATTTACACTTATCGATTTCGATCGATTTTACCTTATACTGTTATTATTTTGTAAGAAGCTAAACTATGTTCCTACTTTGATTTGATAAGCAGCTGAGAATTTGGTTCTAATGGAATGAAAATCGATACTATTAGTAAATGGAGAAAACAGACGAATCTTACAATTCATGAATGAGATGCTCAAGCAAGAGGTCACTCAGAAGAAGCTAAAAGACAGGAATGAGATAGTAAGGAGTTTGTTCATCAATTTGCTTAACTATTTTTCTTTAGAAACGAAAAGTTATCTTCATATACCTTACCTTAAAAAGGAAATAGGATCTACTATATAATCTCCATAAATTTTCATATCTTGTAGTAAAACACATTTTTTGAAATTTGATGAAACTTTGACGAACATATGAAAAGGAAGCGCACAGAGCAAGTTTAATATGACTGTTAATAGAACAATAACTTGGACATGTTGACATGTTAACTATAGCTATCCTTTAAATCGTTTATATTAAGAAGAAGGAAAGTCTAAATGCTGTTATTTAGTCCGAATTTTTAACATTAGTTTGTTTTTTTTTTTTTGTTATTAGTTAACAGTTTCGCATATATTTTGTTACTTACTGCAGGATGCTTATTATGCCGCATTTGTTTTGCATGCATAAATATCATATCGTAATTTAAAGCTTAATTGAAATGTGACAATCTAAAAAACGTTACCACCATCTTATCTTGTTATCCACGTAAATTGATGACGGAACCATCAGAGGTCCTGCTAACATGCCCTGACTTACGCTGGCATGGCGTACAGATCGGTCACCTATCTCCTTGAAAGTCAAAATGTCACCCAAATTGGATCAAAACTCAACACCGATAACACCATTTTTGTTCAGATCGCGATAGAGTGCAGGTTGCAACCAGTTTTTCTACTGTGAGAGAAAACTTTCCTACTTAAAATATCTGTCCCAACGAACGAAACTGGAAATATATTAGACCTATTGACTATAACTTGACTTGATACTATAACTATAACTTGATCTACCCATTATCATATGTGAATCCACTATCATCGCCCTGTGGAGTCCCAAGTCCATTTTGGTTGGCACCTGAAAGGACGGGATATTGGATTCGCAGTTGATGGCTCTCGACCGTGGATGGTTTAGAAGATTGCTAAAGCATGCCAAACTCCGGATAAATAAGTAAAAAATATATTTTTTTAACAAGACTTCACAAACTCTTTGTAAGAAACAAAAAAGCATTAGGCATGCGATAAATAATTTATTTAAAGTTTTAATCAAAACATACCGAATCCTCATTCTCCTTCCTTGCCCATTTGAATACTTCTCATGCAAGAGAAAGCAGGGCAGCAAGAGCTAGTGATGTTTCAATTTCTTGCACGTGGGAAAAGCGATTTTCAACGCATTTCCTGCTCACCCTCAGGAAGAGCAACCGACCGCTATAATGTGCTCTTTGTCATTCTCAACACCATCGATTCGCCTGTCCACGTTTTCTCGCTCCGTCGCGAGCGTTCGTTCCTGCGACTTCGGTGAAAAACAACTCGCATCGTTGCTGTGTCGTTGATCCTTTTGCTTTCTAGACGATCGTATCTGTCTGTTTGTGCCCGTTCTGGTGCATCGCAATGTTTTGACATCCTTTTCGTGTGTGTTTTCTGTTTTTCCTCGTTTTGTATGTCTACAGTATGTCGTGTGTGTTTTGGTACATAGCGATTGATCAAACTATGGATAAAATTATAAAATCAAACTGATGGAGGAGAATAATCGGTTTGTGTGATAACTAACGTTGTGGTTTTGGCGATCTGTAGAAAGATCTATTTTAATTACATTTACTTTTCAATTTCATTCTGTCCCATTCAATCCATCCCTCACTGTACGCGCTGATCGTGGCTGTGCGTGCCGATGGAAAAACCATGTCTACGAACGCACGATCGGTAACAGTAGCAGCAAAATCCCAGCTAAACGATCCCGCCGTACCGATTGGGGGAAACGGTTTTTCACGCGCATCAGTTTCCATTTTTCCGCCGCAGGCGTCGGACGGCTTGCGCGAGAACGCGCTTCCGACACCAAAAAAAAAACTTGTCCTAGACAAGCGTCTCCACCGGGATGTGGGCCGTGTTAGCGTGTAGAAACCATCACTATTTATTTATCTATTTATTTATTTTATTTATAACAACGCACGAGTGAACTACCCTATTTATTGAACCCCCCCAAATGTGCGCAACGAAACGCGATCGTGATCGATTCTTATTTTCGGCTGCAAGTAATAGCGTGCAATCAATTAAATGCACTGTGAACTCGACCGCCCGGGATTAATTGGCAATCGTTTGGATGCGTCTAGTGACGGTGTAGAGGTGCGTCCGTTTGGTGATCGTTTTATAAGTGACTTTCTCGTGCTTGCACACATAAATCCTTACCCGTTGCCTTATACGAACGTGTCGAAGTGAAAGCAAATGAAACGAGAAGATAGAGTGAGCAAACAAATGTTCCGATGAAGCAACAAAGTTTAAAAAAAAAGAAGGTTTCCCAAAAGTGTGCAAGAGAGTGAAAAAAGGTGATCGGGCCCAGGGTTCGACCAGGATTCGGAAGGATAAATCACTTCAACGGTCAATTAATTGCTCGTGGGGGTCTCCCATCGACGGAAGCCGGCTACCGACGGCCCGGGGTCCGGTTTTACTGCCCGCGGTTTGCAGTTTAGCAAAACTTTGACCGCCCGCGAAACACGCGGTGTTTGCCACAATTTACCTGCGTGCCCTAGTGCCAGCGAGCGACAAAAGGTAAATGGTTATAATGTTTAGCCAAAAATTAATTTTAATTAATTTAACTACCGCCGTACCCACATAAAAACGGAGCCCCGTTCTGTTGTGCTTCAGCCCACCGTGGGCCATCTAGTACCTCTGGATAGCTGGTGTGCACACACACATTGCATCCAAGATCATCGGAATCGAGATCATCAGCTCTGGAAGGAAGGAGCTGAATTGGCAAAAAGCCAAATAATAATAAGTGCACACCAAACAAAAAACCTACAACATAATGGTACATGATGGTGGTGAATATGTTTTACGCTTCGTCCATGGGACGTATCGTTCGGATTGAAAGGCTCCAAGGACCCGGAGCGCTTTATCTTGCGCTGGCGATCGAGGACGATCCTTTCCGCCGGCAATTATGCGTAGCACCTTGTAAATGAGCAATGTACACGAGAGAGGTTAAGGGGGGAAAAAGGTGATTTACTTGAGCACCGTTCAGCACCGTTCACCTTTTGTGTCAGGTTTTCTGTTTCTTTCTTTTCTTTCCTGCTGTGGTCTTATCTCATCAACGGGACCCGAAGTATCGCGACCTGGGGACGGAGGTGTGGAGATGAATGTAGCAGAGTGGGCCCCGGTTTTGTTGGAGTTTATTTGGTTTTTTTTTTCTTGTGGACCACCTCTCCAGAGTTACTTACGCGTGGTGCCCTTTTGATACTGCACCATACCTTGAAGCATTTTTCACGACTGCATTGTAAATGGCTCAATTTATGAAGCGATCGTTGATAATTCATCCTGCGCGAACATGTGTGTGTGAGGGGCTTAAAACTAGCATAAACGCTTAATTGATTATGTTTTTGTATGTCAAGAGTTTTGCTCTTGCATTTCTGATGAATGCACCTTTGCATCCACTGTGGTGCTGCTCTTGCTCTAATTGCCCGTAAACTTACCGCACTTACCGCGAATTCGATACAGGATGAATATTACTGTCCTGTGTCGTATTGCTCGATGCACAATCTCCTACAGAAGCTATAATTAAAACTCTTTGTTGCAGTTCCAGTTAATATTTCATCTTAATGTGGAGCCGCACGATAAATGATCACTGTCTGCTTCGGTTTCTATGCCATTTCCGGTAGAGAAAAACACGTGTTCTTTCGACTAAATGTAGCGAATTTGTCAAATCCATCGTTTTGCAGCGGAAAATGGCACCTCCTAGCCGGACTCTACCACCTACCTCCGCTATTACCGTGCTGACTATCCATTTCCGTTGCATGCCCCAGAACCGACGACCCCCGGCTTATGCGTACCGGATCCGAAACGGAAGAATGTCAAATGGAAGGTGACGAAATGATGACTCTTTCCCGGTGTGGTGAATGGTACCCAGCAACAGCTAGGGATTCCGTTTCGTCATTTTCCATCATCGATTACTTCCCTGTTCGTTCTACGACTATTGGGTACAACTACTGCTGCCCGCAGTGTGTTGCGTTCCCCTTCGCACCAGATGCGCTACAGTTAGTCCGGTGGTGGAAGCTTTCCGGTACACGGCCCTGCATCGTCACCAAAGGTCTAAAAACGTACACCATTTGTTACGTTTTTCCCCGGGCGCGATCTTCGTCATTCTTTGGTCCCGGGGTGTGTTCACGGGGTTTTCGTCGCAGGGCGCGCGACTAAATGAGGTTGGAAAACTGAGAAGGAGCTCGGGAGGCAGCGTATCGACGCGATGTTAATGATAATTTATAGGAAAATAATCATCTCTTCCCGTACCATCGGCATTTGGGGTTCGCATGGCGCTTGATAATCGTTTCAGTCAATTCCGACCGATCGGGAACCAAGGACAAGACACACCAAATATCCGGGTTAAACTATGGGTTCCGTCGGAGCACTCGCAATGTGTTTGATCCGCTTCAGAACAACCGTGTCGACAATCGTTTGGCAGTACGGTGAAAAGGGGCAGTACCGCTGGAAAAAGGGACACCCAATGGGCTGGAAAATATTGTTGCTTTCGTTGCGATTTATTATACTGTTCGTACCTTTTCGGTACCTTTTTTCCCTCCTACCTAAAGGCCCTGGTTGGCCACGCGGTTTCGCTTTTCCGTGTGATAGAGTTGTCGAACGGTCTTGGATCATCTGTCAACTCATTAGGGGTGAAATGTTACGACAAACAGTAGCATGTTTATTGCACGATCATTACACTTTGTTTAGTGCGGACGATGGTTGATTGGAGTAAACCGATGTGCTAGTGTATGTTGAACTTTCATAGTCTTATTTACATAGTACGGGCAGTGACGACACACCAAGCCACAGTTAAAGCTGTTAACGTATTTCAAATCTTACAAAAAGGGTTCAAAAATTTTACTAAAGATTAAAATGACTTTGTACAAATCTCAGTTTAAAGAAATAATATAATTTCTATCATGTAATTCTAATAAGTCTAGACACAATGCAGGCCACAGTCTATTTGACAGCTTGTGCTCGAGGGGGTGATAACGGCAACTGTTGCTCATTAGCCGGTAGCTTGGTAATTGTAAAATCTGTCCGTGAAACAGTCCTCTCCTTCCTACCAAGGGCACGGTTTCTGTTTATACACGTACGCAAACGATGATAAATGATGTACCCCGTGTTGACGGATGTAGTTGCCGCCTAGCAGCACTTATGTTCCGTTCAATTTTTCTCCCCAAACTTGGCAACGCAACACTGCTGCCGTTAGGACGCAAAGCTGTCCCAATAAAAATAGGTCCAAACGGAAGTGCCTAGCAATCGGTCTCAAGTAGCTAAAGGGGAACGCACCGGTCGTATCCTTTGAATGTGGCTGTGCAGGGCCGCAATGGCACGTTTCGATCCCTGACCCATGGTGGAGGCTTGCAATATTTTGAAGAATTTTACTACCTTCCATTAAAAATATATAACACCACCGTACGTTAACGACCTGCCAGATGATGCTGTACCGGCACGTGATGCCTCTCTACAGTGTTGGAAGGCAGCGTTTCCGAAGTATCGATTCATGACAAATGGCTACGGTAACCCTCGGCTAGGTCGTAAAGCTGCGCTTCGATCTTATATCCTAAAAATCCCACCAACACTTCAAAGATCACGCGTCAGAAGTGGCTCGGATGATAACCCGTTTCGAAGGTTTTGAAGAACGTGCGTTCACGTGTTCGCGCAGGATCTTCACCGACAAGGTACCGGGTCGTTGAACTGTCTCAAGTTATCCCGCGTTTTCCGGTTTGTTGCTTATGTTTTTTTTCGTCTACGTTCAAACGAACGTTGCAAGAGTCGCACGGAAAACTTGAGACGCTTACTTCCGTGGAAAAACGACACTAAAACTTCAACTAGTTTACGTACATACGGCTCTACCTCTCTCTTTTGTTCTATCTCTCTCTCTCTCTCTCTCTCTCTCTCTCTCTCTCTCTCTCTCTTCCATTTGGAAAATGGAACGTATTGATGCAGGGCCCTGTCTAGGGCTTATTTTTCTTACTCTTGTTTATGTATCGACCCTTCCCCGGGATCAACAAACGAAGGATCCATCCCTCACCGTGCCGCGTACGACGTTTCCGACTCCGAGTTCAAAGATCTTTTCTCTTCCTGATCTTGCAGATGTATGGTAGGGATGTTTGTGTCAAGAACACGTGTTATCACACCTCATCTTAACTTTAACCGTTTGCCTTAACGCTTTCTCTATCTTTCATCCTTATCATTTGGACGGTATGTCTGCATCTTACGGGGTTAGCACTGTCTGGGAGAAGATGCTCTCGGTAAACAACGAGCGGGGTTTTTCCTTCCCGAACAAAACACGTACGGAGTAGGTGTGTGATGTTGAAGGTCTTTGGCCTGGTAGATGCTGGTTCGCATTAGGGTAGGTACCCTACCGACCCGCGGTGTCCGAATGCACTCACCCAGAGACACGGTACAGGACGTCTTCAAATTTGTTTGCCATGTTGTCTACGGAATCTTGCAATGGGCACTGCCCGATCTCGCACACATCTTAGCTTCCGTCGCTTGGATCTTTAGTTTTTCCTCAGCATCCATTCGGTACAATAGACCATACGCGGTTGGCGTGTGTTGAATGAAATGTTAAAACAACCTTGCGTTTGTTTTTACAACATGCTGCAGGGTTTTACGTACGTTTGTCTAGCTCTAATCCATTTCCGACTCGCTGGAGCCTGGAGGGGTTTCTGTGTGTCTTTTTTTTATCAGTCTTTTTTCACTTCTTTATCAGTACATCACAACCATGTTTCATCTTCGGTTCCACCATCAACGGTGTAGGATTGTGTTATGCTATCGGTATCGGAGCGTACAATGTCGTAAGTATTTTCTTGGTACAGTTAACTCAAAGAGGTTGCCCCCTTTTCGGCAGCCCTTGGATTTTGAGTTATCGTCCGTAGATTTAGGGCGATAGTGAGAATGACCGTACTATGTGAAGAATACACCTAAAAAACCCCTAACAAGAAGCTTGGGAGGCTTAAGATAGTGTAAGTAGGAGAGGACACAAAAAAACAGTAACGTGCCCCCGAAAAGCAACATAAAACATTAACAGCCACTGGAAATTTGTCACGCTCTTGACACCTTTGGCTGAAAATGGAGAGAACGATGGAGAAAACGTCGGTTAGTGGGGGAAGGATCATAAAAATTTCCTCCGAAAACCCTCGCGGTTGAATTTCCGGCCGGTGCTGGCGTGTTGTTATCTTACACCGGGGCGTGATGCTGCAGTTCCATACTAGATCATGGAGATTTTTTGTTTCTTTCGTCCAATTTCGACTAGAGTTGGTTGTTGGTAGTCCCGGGACTAAACCGTGGACCCCCAGCAAACTCATAAAATGTTCAAGACGCAACAAATAGACGAGAACCAATTTCTCGGAAGATAAGATACCACATTAACGATCACGGAAGGTTTTGTTGTGGATGTGTCGGCAGGAATAGGGAAATGTTTATTTAAGTTGTTGGTGTCCTGCACGAAATGAAAAACGCCACGACACGGGGTACACGAGAATAAGTAAGAGGTGTTTAGCTGCTCACAAAAAGGTTGGTAGTTTTTGTAGCATCGTTGAAGGTTAGAAGCACTGTTCTGTTTAAGAATGGACTACGAGAAATATTCTAATTACTTGTAAGTTCGTTAATAAGAACTTTGTGGTCAAATGATCCAGATATTAAATTTTCACGAGCAATCAATTATCCCAACCATTTCTTGTGGGTGTACTCGACTGGTAAAGCTGTTATCTAAACCTTTATAATTGTATACCACCAAATAAGCCTTCTTTGTTGGCCTTTTAAGTAGTTAACAGTAAATTTTTTTAAGGTAACTTTTAAACCCAGACTTTGACAAACAACCTTCCATCTTCAAGGCTATTCTTATACGTTATTAAAATAAAAAAAAAAACAAAACCAGCCAAAGAAACAAAACAACACCCAAAGTGGCTCGTGATCTTCTATTTCGCAATGCGTAACGCACAAAGTGTAAAAGACTAAACAAAACTTTCCCCCTAATCGTCGACGCCGCCATAGGATATGCATAACATGAGGGTCCTATTTTTAAGTTCACATTCACTAAACCATCACCGTGGGCATTGCTTTTTTACTAACTTTCTCCGCCCGACCGGGAGCTCCTTGCGCAGCGCGAGAAGCGAACGACCAAGACTCGCCAGTTGCGCATCCCGGGGACAAAATATTCGCCTCGTATTATTTCCATCGGTGTGGGGTGCAGCAACACGCCGATTCCAGAAATGTACATGTCTAGACTAAGGGGTCGAGGTATGGAAGCGAACTGGCAAAAATAAAAGCAATATACACCATTTGATGCAAGCAAATGGGGAGGAAAAATCGCATCCAGCGATCGAATGGAAGATGCCGATTGCGATGTGGCAGGAAAAGGCGGTTTTTCCGCTCATTTTCCTCGTTTGTCGGACGGGATGGATTTCGTTTCGGCAAAAAAGTGCATTCAACTTGAAGTTTTCTTCCGTTCTGAGGGTACGATCCGGAATCGGTCCCCGTTTGAGTTCAAACTCATACTGGCGTCTAGGCGACTAGAGGTGCTGTGGCGCATGGTTTCAACAACCCGTCGTTCGTTGCATACCAGCGAACGCTGCAGTTCATCGCCGTATGCAATCTCCGAACGGTGCGTAGCCGAAAGTGTGAAAGGCATCTCGAATGAAGTCAGCTGTTTTTCGGGGTCGGAACGCTTACGAACCGTGCCCAGCACTCTAGACAGTCGGTCAACAGTGATTTGGACACGGGACATGCACGCGCACGTATGTGCAGCATGCTGGGGACGAGGCAGAAATCGCCCGGCTAGAACAAACCCTCCCTTGCGGTATGCGACGACGAAATTGGACGAGTTATTTTTAAGGCCACCGATCGAAGTGGCGCACACATTTGCCGGCTGAAAATAATTTCAAGAGACACTTCGTCGGTTATTGTTGCTGCTACTGCACATTCCTGGTCGTCTGCGTACGGGAGCAAAGACTTTTAGCTAGGAGCCTGCTCTGCGCCGATAGGGCGGACGCTAGGTTTGCGCAGTGTGGATCTTGGGGATCGCTACCGATCGTTGGGTACGAGTTTTGGGGTGAGACTACTCCCAGGCGTATTTGGAGGTTGCGTATGCTCCCTACGCAATAAACGGTAACGAGACGGACAATTGCGTAGTCTAATAGATTTACGGTTCGACGTTGCTATGGTAAAGATTGGGGTGTAGTAGCACCTCGTGGCGTGAATACGGAAACATGCTTGAAAATAGATAATACCATCGAACGATATGAAAATATCATTAAATTCTAGCATGTTCTACGCCCTGTTTTATCAAAAATTGACCAGATATATTCCCATACTTTAATCTTGAAACCTACCAGCCGAGTACACACGGGATAAGAAACCCTTTCCTGGCCGTTTTTCATGAATATAAAAAATCTTCGAAGCTAGAACTTTTTTGGTAATTGAGTCATGTAACATTGTATTACATATAAGTTATAGCTTATTATGCGATGTGTTTCTTTCGATGGTTGAAGCAAAAGGGAACGAACCCAGGTGACGTCGATCAGTCTCTGCTTTCGCTGGCGAGATTGACCGAGTGAAAATTCTCTAGCGTATAAACTGGTATTGTATTTTCTAGTAATACTATACACTGGAGCGTCTCAGTGGTGTATTGGTAGCGATGCGAATCTTCACACGACAGGACCGGCCCAAAATCCCATCCGGACCACTCCTCCGTACGGAGGACAGACTATCCAGCTAAAGGTAAATAAAGTCAAAGAAAGCCAGAACTGGCAGGTCTTAGACCTCTTTGGATACTCTTAGACCTCTTGGATAAAAAAGAAGAATACTATATCAGATATAACTTACATTGTGTACAGAATTCACTATATTAGAAGCTGCAAAAATGTTTAACAGCTCAGATAAAAGACCTCTTCCTTGAGAATGTTACAAATTTCTATTATTTGGGTATGTATTGAAGTATCGTCTGCAGCTCCTTTTTTCCTCTACAGCACATCTAGAATTTTATGATTCATATCAGACACCGTCTATAATGGAAATGATATTATCTGGTGTGGATAAAAAAACAAACGTGAACAGGACACACCGTTTCACAATGGTAGGTGTTTTGGCTCTGGTCTGTAGGAGCGTATCATAACCATCCGCTCATCACATTCCAAAACACACCGCATCGTCCGCAACTGGAAAGAACTGCGAACGAGATGGATGAGATGGATGCTAAATGCAGTGGTGACCAAAAATAGATTCCCGCCCTGCTTTCCAAGCCTAAGGGACACATGGTAGGGGGTTTTCAAGAGCATCGCGAAAGTAGATGTCCATCCGGTCGGTTCAATTTGCGGTGACATTCTGCAGCCGGACTGTTGTTTGGCAAACACAGCCATTAAAACCAGATGCCAGGCTACATAGTATGAAGTTCGCGTGAAGGACATGATAATGATGTGTGCAAATCTTGTGGTATTTTGTGCATCCTTCCGGTCCATCATGTACTGTTGGGGGGGATCGTGTTAACAAGCCTAGGGCTAATTTTGAATGTCTCAAGGTACGGCTGAGGCCATTGGCATCATTCTATCGATCCCAGATGCCATCAGTTCGATCGTCGCCATTGTCTGCCTGTGAAAGGAAGCACTCATTAATCACGCACGCGATCGGTTCTCCATGTGCAACAGTGCATTGGTTGAACCACATCCAAAACGGCACGAAACCGGAAGAAGTCGTCATATATTCTCCCTCATCTTGTTGTTTCCGACTTGCAGCTAGCGCTTGGCTGCCCTGTCGCTACAAGAACCCATCGTAACAGTACAGTACAGAGCATCTTAGACAATATTGTTTTAGCTTTTGTTTTCAGGCTAGACATAAAGTGGCAGACAACAAATTCAACATGCTGTAGAAAATAAAGGCACACACTTCCTCTTCGTGCGGGGCAGGGTCGAAAGCGGACCATGCGGATCGGGAAGATGAATGTTTTAAAATCCCGTGCAAAATTTCGCTAAAATTAGCTACTTCAAACGTTGCTCCTACGCACCCCACATCCCGTCACTGGCTTTGTGGGGATCTAGCGGTCTACGGTGGTGTGTCTGCGTCGGCGGGTACGTGCACATACGTTCCGCGGTGCAGTTATGGCGGCGGATGCAATTTCGCTAGCCACAACCGAAGACTCTCCTCCCCAACCCATCAACATGGATGAGTGTATGTGAGCTGCACGAGGTTGTGGGTGATATGTTCACGCGGTACGATAGTACCGGGTCAGCTGTTTATGGTATGGCCGCACCGCAATCAGATGAATCACGCTGTGTGCCGCACATCCGCCGCGCTTCGTTTCATGTTTTACTTTGATCGAGGAAAACTGGAGAAACAGGGCTGCGTTTCGGTCGCAGCGTGAAGGATTTACCGTCTAGCTTCTATGTCAATGTCAGGGGATGGGGAAATTAATTATAAATCATGCATTGGTTAGTAACGTTATTGCTGCGTTTGAAGGTTACATTTTGTTTGTGTAATAGTTGGCAAAAATTTAATTTTTGGACACAAAATTTGACATATGTAATGATACCTATTACAAACACGATGCGGACATCTTGCGGTGGAGATCACGAGAGCTAAGCACCCGTGATCCATGCCGTAAATCGAGCGTGCAGTATTAGCACCATGCGCTGATGATTTTATGCTTTTCATGCATAACAAATGGTGCATTTTAGTAACGATGCGTTTCATGCGCAGTTGTAGACCACAGGAGGGTTTGAATGGTTGATATTTTAATTTCAACTAGTAGCATAATAATTTCGCTTTCCAATTATCGGTGCAGCTTTTGTTGCAACTGTCTTGCATGATTGACGGAAAATTATAAAATGCAGTAGAAAATAACAAACGCGCTGCATCGTATGATTATTATCATTTTAAATTTTTGAAGTCCGGATCGACCATTAATGCTCAGGCCCAAGATATTCAAATTTTAAGGAAAAACCCTGTAATAATACAGGGTAAAAACACAATATCATATGTAATGTTTCGTTGAACCCGTGTAATTATTTCAAAGTTCGTTCACCGCAGTTCTGCGATTGCGTAATGCATAATAGTCCCGTGGATGGATGAGTTTTCCTGGGGAAATCCAATGCCTTACATTACCGCAAACCTAAAACAGCATTAAAAGAAAAGCTAAAACACGAGAGAACAAAATTGTCACCCAAAACATGATGTCGGTCGGTGATATTTTCAGATGTCGCGTATGTTTTTAGCCCGTGACACATAACTCTCACCCAGCCCTACATTGGGTAATCTCGGTAGAAGGTTACGATACCATGTTGGGATCGCTAACCGGAGGGTCTTTAAATTTTTCGCATTTTGCATTTTCAGCGTCGGCTTATTTGCTTACATTTTTCAGCAAATCCTGCATTGGATGCTGTACGGCATACATAAGGCCGGCCAGGATGGAACAGGCCAACTGTCAGCCGCATGAAAGATGATCATCGGTTTGATCCCTTGCGCAAATGAAGGGAGGGGTGGGAGAACTCCTGCGCATATACAAGGGGCAACTAAGCAAATTTGGTTTCGTTTTTCCGAGCGCGAAGAAAACTTGAAGGCCGGAAAAGTGCACGGAAAGTGCCCGCGCTCAACACGCACGCAACGCACCGGTAATGCGCGTGCTGTCGTCCGTCGACGCAGTCATACGTCGCGTCATGTCAATCGCCGACCAGGGTGCGCGTGAGTGCAGCCGGTTGTCTCGTAGCTCCGTGCCAGGCGAGGGAGAATGCGTCGTGTAGAGCAATCTGAAAAAAATTGTCCCCTTGCGCGTCTGCGAACACGCCGCGGCTTGTCGGGCGGCGCGGAAGAAATAAATGCACGCCTCGCTGTCGATCGTGTGAAGGCGCGCATGGGAAAACGGGACGGACGATGAGGGTGAGGGCGCTATTCCTAGACGTTAATGAACGGAAGCAAACTGTGGTGGAGGGAGAAGGATGAGGGGGAGGGTTAGGGAACGGGTAGGGATGTTTAAACACTGTTGCGCAGGGGCATATAACCCCCAGCAAAGATTTTTCATCTTGTGCACGGTCGGGTATGTACGTGGCACGGCTGCATCTACAGGGTGGTACGTTTATCTTCCAGCGCTTTCCACGTGGTGTCGAGGGCGGAATGGGTAAAGCAAGCAGCGTAGACAAACGAAGGCACGCGATCGTATGTGATGCACGCGGTTGCACCGAGACAGACGGCGTGCGACGATCGTTAGTGTGGTCTAGGTCTGCTAGGCTGTGCGCCACCATTGGAAGGTGTTGTATGATGTGGGTATTTATTTCCCTTTTTTCCGCTCTTTCTCTCTCTCTCTCCCTCTCGTTTGTATCTCCTTGGGGCAAATTGTCCGCAATCGGACAAAGTACACCCGGGACGATGGAAAACGGTTCGCTACGAAGGAAAATGCAACAGAATGTGCATCCCTTCGGAAGATGCTCGACATTCACATTGTTTCCCAGCGATCAGTTCCGTTTTTCCTGCTTATCGAAAGATTGCTGCCTTTAGTTGTTTCGTAGTAAAGGTAGGAAAATTGTTCCATCTTCGAATGTTAGTCGAAGGAAATGTTCCAAGAATGTCACGCGTGTGGTACCGAAAATGATTTGCCTAGCATTGAATAAGGGTGACGATTGCTGGAAATGTGGTTTTAATTGTTGACTGATCAGTTCTACCGGAAATGGTTAGTAAGGTAACATGCCGTAGAGTTAACAATCTTGAATTCATGCAAGAGTTCTTTGTAACAGCATGTTTTGAGATATTGCGTTTGTGGCTTTAATTGAAATTAATCTTTATTTCTGATGCAATTTCATCATGGTAGTTGTGTGATGAGAGTTATAATAATTTTATTGTAATTATTACAATTATTGTAATTATTATAATTTTATTTAAATGATATTTTAAACTACCTCAGTACCAGCAGAATCTTTACAAAAAAGGGCCTTGTAGAGGTAATCTTTAAATTTTCTTTGCAATGATCTTGCATCCAATAATAATTCAAGAAGTAAATAGAATAATAATTTAATCTTTATAATAAACAAATCTTAAACCACAGCAGTAGAACCGCAACACATTGGCCCTTATGTTTGCAAAACATGTAATTCTAGCAATAAGAACAGAGGATAACAGTGCTAAAATAATTCTGCGTTTCTGCGGCTGTACTTTCTTTATTCACATCCACATTTGCATTGTTCATTGCTTTGGGTTTCGTTTCTTCACCAATCCAGAATGCCGGCATCCTACCGCTGATGGTTCCTTCCGATAGGGAATTCCAATTTTATCCATTTCCCCTAGGCATTTTCTGCGGGAGCGCTTAAATCTGGCCGTCTGTGATCTGTGGTTTGGGGATGCCGAGATGCTTACACTAGCGGTCGTTGAACGCTGAGTCAGTGGCACAGGAATTTGGTTGCCAATTTCAGTTTAAGGTTGCATTGCCGGCAGGAAATTGCTGGGATGCTTGCACTTTATCCCGAGCATGTTCGGTTATTTTGTGTTGCATATTGATTGTGGAATTGTCTTTCTTTCTTTTGTTCACAGGCAGAGCATGAACTGGTCTGGTTTCGAATCTATTCAATTAATGACTTCTTCCGTTGTGAGCTGGTAACGATGGATCAATCGAAGGAAAAACTGCTGAACGAATCGATCCTTTCGGATGCCTCGAATGGCGATAGGATGATGGATGGGTTCGTGAGAATTCCAGCCGATGATGGAGAGGAAGCTCGTGACACCGTAGATTACGCTGTTGGTGGTGTGATGAACATGTCGTACTTTCCATCAACTACGGAAAATTCCGAAGATGTGACCATATTTAAACCGGATCAACTGGTACCGGATTTCATCCTCGGGCTTCCGCACCATTGCTCGACGCCGAAGAAAAACGGACGGCCCGTGTCGATGTACGAACCGTGGACGCAATCGAAACCATTTCGATCGCTTCCTGCGGAAGTGCTTCGCCAGACGACCAAACTAATCGACATAGAATTTGAAACGGAACAGGCAGCCGTCGTTGCAGCTGCGTCTAGATCCTGCTGGGAGGCTGAAGATGCGGACGAATTTATAACCACGCTGGATGAATCCGCCATCCTGGACATTGAATCGTACGAGGACTTAAATCACATCTACACCCAACCAGGCGTGAATTACAACAATAACAACAATAACAACGACAAACACAATCATCAAAAGTTGATAGTAGCTGCCGACGTACATCATCAGCAGCAGCAGCAACCGCGATACCAACCATTACCGCACATCTTTGAATATCCCGCACATGAGCAAAAGTACGAAGAGATCGAAATTTATGCGACAGTGAAGAAAAAGCCCCGCGAACGAACGCCTCAGTCCGCGATCGATCGTACGACCGCGATAGACACGCAGGCGCTTTTGCTCGCCTCCGGTGGGGCACCGGTGCAAAAGTTTCCCAAAATCATGACCACCTCCTGCTATGGGGAACTGCACAGCTACGGTGTCGCAGCACCGATCGTTACCGGCGGGTGGAACGAACCGGGTGCGATTGTGAAGAGCAACGAGAATCTGCTCGACGCGGGCAAACCGCTGTCGATGAACAGTTCGTTCATTGACGAGTTCCAATCCGGTAACAGCTCCCTCTATGAACCGAATTCGATGAATTCGTCGATCGACTTTGCACGGTACACGGCAGGCGAGAAGACGCGCGTACGCTGGTGGGATGACTTTACGGAGGAAACGGAAGCAGAGCTGCAGGATATCGCGGAAAAAGGTTAGTGTAGTAGTTATTTCATCAACAGTTTTTAGTAACAATCGTTTCTTTACATGTTGTAAATTTATATAACTCATTCTATACAGCTAGTTTAACTGTCAAGATCTTTCTACAGATCCCTCGAACTTACTGGATCTTATCTTATTCATCTTGACTCTCGCTTTCGGTTGTCAATCGATGAAGCCTTCTGTAACATCAATACATTCCAGAAAGTGCGAAGGATTCCAGAGCTCTCTCGGCTTCAGCTTTGCTAGACAAAATTGAACAAAATATTGAAAGATATCTGAGACTCTAAAGTTGGAGTCAATTCTGGACATTCTGGTACCTTTTTTTGACATGATCCAAAAAATGCGAGAGTTCCAGATCTATCTTGTCACATTCTAGACAAACTCTAACAGTACCCAGAAATAGCTCCGAGTTGAAGGTTTAACCAGCAAATCCCAGTAATACTTTCCTGTTTAATTTAAGGCTGGTTTAGAAAAGGAGTAATAACGTATTTCACGAATCGATCCGCTTCAAAGACTCTACCTACTGCTACGGGTAGCCAAACGTATACAGTTTTCTATTTTATCAGGGAATGCTAGCATGCAATTTCCCGTACTCGATAACCGAGGGCCATAAAATATCGTCCGCACGTACGTCTCGGTACACATTTGCCCATTAATCAGTTCGTTTGCACCGACCGGCGCCTGAAGCACACACTGTGTATACTGCAGACGATGTATGATATCAGCGAAGCGCCGAGAGATACTGTTGCTGCAAATAAAATGATTTCGTTGTAAATTTATCGACGCCATAGAATGATGCCGGGGCTGCGATTGGTTTTGTGGCGTAAAACAAAATCAAGGCTGGTACGGCAATAGAAGTTTTATCACCCTGCACACAAATGTTTCCCCGTCGGTGCATTTGATCTGTTGGATGTGGTTAGCGCAAATTCAAACGATTCAACTGTCTGCCAAACCCGTCAAATGGTCATCAGTTTGTGTGTGTGTGTGTGTGTTTTATTGGGGCACACGGACACTGTGTAACGTAATAAGTATCGAAATGTCATGAAACAAGAACAAAACTAAAACCACCAAATTGTGGAGCTAGTCAACTTTGTTTTTAAGCTTATCTTAATCGGTTTCCAACAGATCATCGTCGGGTTTGGAATCTGCCCGCAAATGAGTAACACAAGCACACAGTAACGCCACCTAACGTCGTAACGCTTCACCGATCCTCAATGTGAACATGTATGGATATTAGCCTAAGCTCTAAGCTCGAGCTCTGGGTACCAGGCCGAGTTGACATCATGGTGGCAATGGTAGAAAATGGCAATATTAACCAATACGTGCGTGGGTTCCTCTTCCGTGGCAAGTGTGAACCCCGGTACGTCATAAAGCTAAAAATGTAAATTTATCGACTCGAACGAACACGATCGTACGTGCGGTTCGCGTGTGAAACCATTCCCCGAAATGGGCAGCGCACGCTGGTCAGCAGTAACCGTGGGTTGCAAAATGGTCGCAAAATCGAACTCATCGATGGTTTTTGGGGACCGTTTCGTATGCAAAAAATGGCCATCTTGAGGTGTTTGCTGGACACAAGTTACCGATGCCTTTGTTGTTGTTTTGCTTCAGGGGTTTAGAATTTGGAATGTAATCCTCCGCGGAAGACACTCTTGGTCAAAGAGCAGGCGGCTATATAAACAAACAAATAAAGATAGCTATGGAAATGCAACTCCAGGCGCAGAAGAAACATGTGGGATTTGAACTGGTTATTTTTTTCGCAATACTGGGACCGTAACAAAACCACAACAGTTTAGCCACTATTTAAGTTTGCAGGACTTTTGGATAAATTTATCATAAGTGTCCGAAAAAACGGAACAAATTTGTCACCGTGAAAGGATGATTGAAATTAAAAGCTTTACTCCCACGTCGCCAAATCTGGAAGCGTTTAAATTATGAGAGCGAAGTTTTGTAGTGCTAATGAATATTCGTTTAGCTGCTGGCCTTAAGGTATGGAAAAGTGCTTTTTTTGTCATTTGAACAATAAAAACAAGATTGACTGCCATTCTGAAGTGTTCGATATTGAAATGCTTTCATACTACAATGCGGACAAATAGTACAAATAGGACAAATAATTAATGCATAGTGAAATACAACCAAGTGTTACAGGGTTTTCTGGTTCCTGGTCAAGTTTCAAAAGCTGGCAAAGTTGGAACCATGTCTGGTTTCTGCTCAAGTCGATTACAAACTGCATTACAGATTAAACTGTAATGTGTCGAGGTATACCCTTATTTTACTTCGAATTGGTGAGTCCAAATGTCTGATCGAAAAAAGTTGTGAGCAGAATTAATTTTAGATAACAATAGCTTTAGCACGTAAGTCTAGGTCAAGTTCTACCAGGACACATACCAGTTTAACTTGAACAGAATCCAGTTAAGGTTACAATGTTAGCAGTTGAAATTGAAAACACTGTAAAAGACATTTTCTATAATCGCATTTTTCTTAAAACACAAAAAGTTCTGGGAACAGCTGTTTCGTGTGCACACTGTACACACTGCACAGGTGTGTACGTCTGCGTCGGTATAAATAATCCACACGCACATAAACGCTATAATGCTCGGCCGACGCCACCTAGCTCAGCAAAAATTGATAACCGAATGGAGCTTTTTTTTTGCAATCCAGCATTATCACTGAATGTTTCCAAGGCGCCCAACATTTTTTGTGCGAATCGCTATGTCTTATCATGCACAATACCAAAACAAATGCCAAAGCGCACTGCGAAGGTATGCGTGTGTAAGACACAGGCGCAGCTTACGGAACTGCTACGACCTGCACTAGAGTGAAGAGAAGCGTGTAGCCCATTTGTGTGTAGGCTAGAGGTGTTGTGTGGATGGGTTTGCAAAAATAGAAACAAACTGCACAATACACCACTCCACGTTAAAGCGTGCATGAACGTGTGCGTTAGCATCAAGCCATACACCCGCGCGTGAGAAGTAGGCGCCGGTTTACGTGTGGATCGAACATCATCATCGAACACAGGCTAGCAAGTTTGTAGCGTGATCGTGGTGGTAGAGTCTTCGTCATCTCGCACGCTTACGTCGCCTGTTTGACAGGTGCTGATGAGTGTTTAGTATTTTGCCAGCGCGTTCTCGAGGCTGTCCGTTCCAAAGTTTGCTCGTCGGTTGGCGCCTCTCGGGTGACCGTACAGTGGGGCTTTCGCGTAGTGATCGTGCCGTTTCGAGCAATTGAAGCTGGAGTTGATCAACGAAACGGGCAACGTGGTTTGAAGCACGAATTGTCACAATTGCGAGCCACATGTTGTTGCGACCGGCGTGATTGGAACGTGCTCATTACCCGTTCCTAGCCATGAACGGTGTCTAATGTAGCGTGAAATTTTGTTATCCTTACGGTGGCATAAAATTAAGTTCCCTGGAGTGTGTGTGGTCAAGAGTTATCGTTCTTATTACTTGATCAGTGTATTGAATAGTGTCTAAAGTCTTGTGGTGAAAAAAAAAATGAAAGGTTCTACCGAATCGATGTGCTCGGTTCAAAGTGATTCATACGCTTAAGTGCCCATTCGTGTGAAATTGCATTTTGAAATTATTCCCCTTACTAGTGTCGAGATAATAGCGTTACCCGGCGTATTACATTGGGTACGATAGCGATAACGTTACTACACGCGCGGATCGGAAATTCAGCTGATGCAGCAACAATGTTTCGAAAGTCGCGCCGGATAAGGATGGGAACGCGCTTGGGAGCAGGTGGCGGAATGGATTACGATGGCGGCACGAGATCGGTATTCGGTAAATATGCCATCACTAGTTTGTAAACCCCTTCGCACACCATGCGATGACATACACGCGATGTCCACCGGCCATCGTTGCGGCTTATCAATTGATGAATGCGGAACTGTTTGGTCTGCTAAGATGCGTATGTTTGAGGCAGGCAGTACGTGGTGTTGTGTGTGAATACAAGGAAACAAACACAACTGGAAGCAGAGAATGGTGAGAAAAGTACATTGAGCTTATTCTGGTCTTGAGATGAATGGGAACGTGCGTCGTTAATGAATGAATTATGTGTCCTCGTGCACTTATCATGGCTAGAATTATTGTGCCCGATTGGAAGCTTCCTATTGATTCCGGTTCGTTTTAGCGATTATATTATCGGTGGCGTGTAACGTGCCAGTGGCACAGAAATACGGTCGCCCTGTATAAGCAGCATTATGTTAATTGTGTGTTTTAAGTTTGCTAGTTGAAAGTAAATGATAATTAGTAGTCCAGTTGTTCTGTTAATTATTTCACGAAATTTTAATGATATTTTAATTGAAGCTTAAATTTTCACTTTCACATCCCATGTCCATCACACACGACAAAATACACAAGAATTTAAATTTATAATAAACTTTAGATTATTCACTCTTCAAGTGGGTTAACCTTGCTGGTAGATTTATGGTGTAATATGTTGTTTAAACATCGTTAACATTCTTCCTTACAGTCAAGCGCTGAATTCAGATATCTACTGTCAACAAATGATCCATTAAAAGCCATTACTTGAATCTTTTGTCAATATTTTAACACTTCTTGATATATACATTATGAAACTAACTATTTCTCTTTCCCCAATGTAATATTCAACGCGCCGGTAGTTTATTGGTAGCGGCACCAGCCTTCACACGGCAGGACCGCTCTTAAATCTCATATGAACCGACCTCCCGTACGCAGGAATGACTATCCAGCTACGGGTAAATGAAGTCAGAAATGGCAGGCCTTAGACCTCTTGGGGTTGTTGTGCCGATGAGGAAGAATAATATGCGACACAGGTGTTATGATAACTGTAATTATCAAGGAAATTCTTAAATACCTTCCTTTAAATAGTATTGTAAATTTTCTTCATTGTATAATTCCATACAAGAAATTTAGTACGAAGCACTCAAGGACCATATCAGCATCCCTTTTTGCTGTATGGTTCTTTTTTACAAGTTCTGCTTAATGCAACAATGGCAAGAAGAAAAAAAAGCACATCAGACCGATCCATAGAAAACCCATCGTTCGTCCATGCGTCCTTGAAAAAGGCATGGGATTCACTTTCACTTACACTCAACTCGGTTTGCACACAGCTTGCAACAAGCCATGCAGTGGCGGGTTAATTTTTTTGTATCATCATTATCTCCGTTATCGTCATCATCATCGCCAACATAATCATTATTATCATTCCATTAAGACACAAGACGCTCCGTTCCGGGGTTCCACAGGAAAAGTGTGCTCCATGATTTCGCTATTTATATTTTGTTGTGAAAATTAGGTTGATCTTTTTTGCCACTTTTACCACATTACCACGCAGGGTGCACGGTTTTGCTTTGCTTTCATTATTTGTACAAAATAAAACAGCGGTAAAAATGGTCAGCAGCAGCGGGTATGAAAGGTACGTTCGTCATCGGGAGCCGTGCGATGGTGATGGGTTGCATCGAATCATCAAGGGCTTTTGTTGTACGATACCGGAGGCAGTGAGAAAATTGAATTTTTCAAACCATCCGACTGACGCGGGCAGGATGCAGTTGGTGCAAGGTATCGCGGCTGCAGTCGCAATCTTGCCATGAGAGCAAAAAATGTTTAATAATATAAGTAAGCAAAATAAAAATGAACAAAAAAAACGCACACAACAGCATGCCACTTATAATGAACCTGCGTTTCTGGGAGATAATCATCGGTGGAGAAGGAGCAGCCGCAATGTGTGTGTGCAGCTTGATGATGATGGCAGTGAACATAATTAGAGCTGCCATACGTTTTTCGTGCCATTTGTCCCTGCTGTGGCTGCTGCTGCACTAGGATTCTTTCATTGTCATTGAATCTCGAATGGTGGGCTTTTGTGTGCTAGGAATGTAAGCCCCGAGTGTGTCCTTTCGGAGAATATTATCCTCTTGCCTGAGCCTGTCCTAGAAGCTTCTGGAGCGCATAAGTGGCTCACGGAGATTGGCAATTTCGGTTGACGCCTTGGCGTAATCAAGGCTCTTGCTTAACCTTTCCCGATGCCCCTTACGATATCGAAAGATTGGCTTTGTGATACTTGATGCATGCGCATGATAGGCATTGAGAAGGAGGAACGTTAATGGACCGACGGCTTTGGAACGAAGGCTTTGAATGGAGCTGCCTGCACTAGCCCATGATGTAATATTGTATCGAAGCCTAGGGTACTGCTAGACACGATGGCTGCTGGATTTGTCATTTAGCCAATTGATCTTTATGACAATGATGATGATACTGGTGGCTGTCAATTATGAAGGACGGATAATAATAGCGAAATAGCAGTGTAAACCCCCGAGGGGGCCACATAATTCATTTTGAATTTGCGATTGCATTACAGCGTTCGAGGCAAAAGCGGGATGACATGCTGACAAGCGTAAGGAAATAATTAATTCGATCGGTTAAAGGCGAAAATTGGTTTGTGGTGCGGTTAATTTTGTTTTAAGAAGGTTGGTCGAATGTAAAATTTAATTAATGTAACAATTTACCGTACAATAAGTTACTCTGCTGTAAACAATGCGTGAACGGATAATGAGTTGCACGCAGGTGCGTATCGGTGTCGGTGTGGAGGACGTTTTAAGGTATGATTTATTTCTTTTTTTAACTGCAATTTAAGTTGCTCGTCCATCATTGTTGGGTAAACAGAATGAATGCATAAGAAATTTCAATTAATTTTTCATAACCTAAGGATGACTTTTCATTTCCTGCGCAAATATGTTTGCACAGCTTGGTTGATCAATTTTTCAACACACTAATCTTTATCACATTGCTTTGTGCAACGCTTGGACTCTCTTCACACTGCAGCGGTATTGGCTGCCTTCACGTAAGGTTTCTTCCTGTGGTTGCATAAACTGGCTTTCACCTGCAAGTTCCCGCAGGCTGGTCGTTGAGTGGCAAACAGTAGCCAATACATGATTTACGATAATTAAAGGAAAGTTATAGTTCCGTTTACTACCCCACCGTGGAAAATAGAATGTAATTGAAAAGGGGATTGTAACGTACCAGCACTTATAAATAGCACTGCAATGTGAATATTGCTCTGGAAGGCATGGTGAATGCCTTTTTTTAGGCGCAATTTGCAGCATATACAAACATATTGAAAGCATTTTAAATACACCCCCTGTTCAATACTCGTATGATCAATTTCAATTTTTTGTTACAACCATGTCTCCCCGAACTGTTTATAATTCACATTTTGCCACTAGGGACGGTTTATTTCCCTTTTCGTTACCACTGCACTACGTTAATCTCTCTATCCACACTTCCATGTCTCTACATTCGTGACTGTGGGTTCAGTTTGCGGCGAATGCGGAGTATACGGAACAAGCAATGTCTTCATGGTTTACGCATACGGTAAGGGTTTATGTTTGGCTTATTTAAAAAAAAAACAATATCCGAATCAATGCTTTAATGCCATCTGCTCTGTTCGCCTTCTTGGTGTAGCAGGAGTAACTGCACGGTTCAATTTGATCCATTTGCAATGTTCAATCTAGCAAAAATTGATAACTTGAAACTTGATAATTGTTATTGAATGTAGTCTTCCCTTCTGATATTTGATCGAAAATATTACAACATTGTTTAAAAACTACTTATCTTTTTTCTGTTTTGTTATGTAAAAAATAACGATCTCACATCGATCCCACAAGCTAATTTCCCTGAACAAAAAAAAAGCGAAAAAAAAAACAAAAAAACCTTGCATAATAGTTGCTTCAGATGATAAAGATCTTTACAGTTGCAAGGACATGGTTGAAGAAGGCTGTAACTGGATTGCTCATTTATTTTAATTATTGGCAGTACGTACCGCAGGATGGCAAACGTATGCTTGTCAGATGGAGCGTTCCGTTTCCTTGAAAATTCACTTTTCGACAGCTCCACTGGGTGTGCTTTTACGTTTGCGTGGTACACACCGTTTGCTGCAGCTTTGTGATTGCAATCGAACTGACAGCTTAAAAATAAATGATAAGTGAAAAACTGGGCAACAAAACTATTTTGCTCCACATTCCGCCAAGGACGGTGGGCGTTTACAGCGGCGGCTGTAATAGTTTGACGCTGAAAACGCCGGAGCAACTGACGATCACCGTTGGAGGATAATTGATGTTTGGGTTGGTGTACGGACGATGTTTCCTGCGCTGATGGTAAGTAGCGTATCGTTTCTTCAATAGATTTTTTGAAACATTCCTTTCGCGGTTCGCCTGGTTGCTTATCTGGCCCCATCAAGGGCAGCCATGTTAGCTCGCACAATTGCACAGGTAGGGGGGGAGGTTTGAAATTGAAACCCCCGATGGAGGACCTGGGAAAAGACCTTGCAAAGCTTACGTTTTTAACCTATTTGTGTTCGTGGTGCAACGTCCAGCACTTGCTGGAGCGTGAGTATCACCAGCTACAAGCGTTTTGGATGACCGTGAATTTATCGATTGCCGTGCATTACTATCCCCTGCACACACGGACGACCCATTTCATTTTGTACCTGCATACACGTGTGCAACCGCGATGGAAGCGCGATGGTTTGCAATTACGCGACAACAAGCACGCGGTAAATGCCGCTGCCGGTGGTTCAAGGGGACGATGTTAATTTCTACCACTACCACATGCACCGCGCGCGAAATTATGCGAAGTGGAAAGAGCAATAATGGGACTCGAGAAGTGAAAGAATGAAAAAAACGAGAATTAAACAATACTAGCACAAAAACAAAACAATCAACAAGCAAACGAAAAACCACACTTTTGCTGACTCCACCTTTTTGGATGGTAGATCTTAAAAGTTCACCTAAGTCCAACGCGTAATCCAGACAGTTTATCAAGCACTATCAGCATTTGGTAATAAAAATGGAAAACCGAGTGAAAACAAAACGAAAATTCGTAATCATTTCGCAATCGCAAACGAGATTTTAATTGAACTGGCCCGATTCGTACGGTCTAAGTTAATCGAGCAGGAATGAAGTAACGTAACATAACAAAAAAAGTTTACCGATGGAACTACGGGATAAAGGTCGGAGACATCAGTGAATAAGCAATGAAAAGTAAAAATAAGAACTTATCGAATCCTATTATCACGTGACGATCAACGTGTAAAGGGAAGAGAACATCTCATAAGAGTGTGTAAGAATTGTTTATCGGTTTTGTTTTCCAATTGATGTGAACAATCGTGTGTAACCGCAGGATTCAACGGCTCCTCGATAGCTCAAGTGCATTTTCTCATTGTTTGTTTTATTGTTTATGGGTCCATATTATGTTAATTAAGCAAAAAGCTAATGGAATTTAGTTTGTTGTGTTTTATAAATGATTTATTTTGTAAACAGGGACCATTAATTTTGAACCTAGTGCTAATTTAGTTACTATGACAAGTAAGGAATACAGCGAAGCTCCGATTATCCGTGCTTATCGGGACTCGGATAATAGATACATCTGCTTTTTATGATAAAATTACCGTATACTGTTTCATTTAGGCGGTGTTAGTGTAAAATTTATCAATCCCGTGTATTTTATTGTAGCAAGAGAAACTGTAGTTGTTTTTATTAAAAAATTTGGTCTTTTATTTTACCATTAAAGAAGTGACCCGGAATAAGTCAAATTGTCTTTTGAACCATCATTTCCAAGCTACGTGGATAATCAGACACCCGGTTAAATGGCATGATTTAATTTGAAGTATTATTGAGAGGAGTTAATAGATAACATTTAAAATGGCAAGTGTAAACTGCATTTTAGATGGTTTGAAAATGAATTGTAGTAAATGAACTCTAAGGATGATTAAAGTGAAAGGAAGATCGATAAAAGCTTTCTTAAGTCATCAAAAGGCACAAATTTTGCCTTTCCACGTTCATTGAAATATTTAGCAATGTAAGAATAAAGTAAACAGACATGTAAATAGCTTCGTTATTGCATTATACAATAAAAAAAACAATGCACATGAACAAGCGTTTGCAACGCTAAAATGATTAATGGTTGCATTCGAACTTTCTCAAAATTCACGGTCACCAAAATAAGCGTTCAAGCAACAATCTTCCCGATGGCCAACATTTGGGCTTGGATGGATGCATCGGGCCTAAGAGGGCGGTCTTCGCTCTGTAGCCGCAGGAAGGCGATCGATGGTAAGGACACACGATTGATGATGTACGCCCCGGTGGTTGGCGCAGAAATCAAAACAAAAAAAAAATCTTCCCAATGGTGAGGCTCCATTGGTTTCAGTGTGGTCACTCGCTTGCCCGTTTGTTGCATCGGTTTTGTTTGTGCTTAACCGGTTTGTTGTGTCCGGGGATAGACTGTTTTGTTTCGTAATAAGTAGAACTGAAGGAAGATGGTTTGGAGCGGCCTATATGGCTGTAGTCTGATGCAAATTTCCCCAGTTTCACCCCCGGCACCGGTCGGTGGGTTCTGCCGCAGACACCCAGCCCACTGACAACTGGGAAGACGGATGTGTTTTTGTGAAATTTTGAGCACCAACCATGTCACAACACGGCACTGATGCATAACAAATGATGCTGTACGCCAAACGGCACAACAAAGCGATCAATAATAAATCGTTTTTGTGTACGAATTTGAAACGGCGCGATAATGCTCCGGCACACCGGCTACCGAACTGTAGTAAAAGTGTTTCCCTTTGATGCTAACTATGTTTTGCATATTGTTTCGCTAGTTCTGGCAGCTTTGATAATTGCATGCGGTGGGGAGATTTTGTTTTTGCAGGTCTTTTTTTTGCTCAGGATGGAAGATTTATGTAAAACATGTTTGTCTCTCCTTTTGTGTTCGTGTCAGTAACGGTGAGCAGAGGCAACCGGGTATGCCCATTCCATTCGGTGTGGTATCGTTATCGTACTTCATGTTGATGTAAAGAATTAATTTTGCATGCCTCGTTTATCACCACAGGCTTGTAATAAATGTTTTTTTTTCTCTTGTCCTTAATTACGGCGCGTGTGGAATTTTGTGTGTCGAAGAAATTTTTGTGTTAACCATTGAAAATAACCGCTTATCATAATGATAATGTGCTTGTGAAGGGAAAATTATTTCCCTTGCGGATATTGAAGATTTGAGCGTTCTCTTATTGTTTAATATGCTTTCCATTTTCTTGAGCCGCATTCGGCAGGAAGCATTTTTTTTTAATTTCAGATCACTTCCAAACCCGACTTGCGTTGCAGTTGGTGCGTGGTTTTTAACCCCTAAAATAAGTTACCCTGAGGGCTGTGCGACTGGTGCCAATATATCTACTTCAAATTAGCCAACCATCGAATCGATAAAGACATGACACTCTGACAGCTTGTCGATCGGCATCTGTCTTGTTCCCGGGCCTTCGCTCCAACGATCGCGCTCTTATCAGCCCAAAAGGGAAGGACAAAATCGCTCGGCCACGGTCTCTACCGTGTGGTGTGGTGTGGTTCACGCATGCGTTGGACTGCCTCAGCGAAGGGAGTGTTGGTGCCTTGTTTGCGAATTGTTAAATTATCGTTGCAGTGACAACAAAAATGCCCAACGCCGGGTCGGCAGGAGGTTTGTCCAAAGGTGTAATAAATCATTACTGGCGGCGTTCGCAGCCGATTGCCGACCCGGTGACAATCGTAATCCTGTCACCAAATCGACTCGACACCAAACGCGTTGCAACATTGACGGCTGTTGCTTGTCGCGGAGATCGATCGTGTACGTAAAGGTTTTGGAACTGGCCATTCATGTTGGGCAGGGTGTTGAGTATTAGTATTGGGTTGGGGAAAATAGATCATCAGCTATTTAGGGATGAAGTGCTCGCTTTTGTGCGCTCCCTCGACAAAACAAAACACGCTCCTGGTGTCCGAATGTCTGGGGCATTCCTATAACGTGATCAAAGTCAACATTTCATCTCGCCTGCACGGTTCGTGCCAATAATTACCCGCGTCTCGAATTGCACGCTGAGTTTGGCCTGTCGTCAAGATGTCTGAAGTGGTCCGCAAACAGTGAACCGGTTCGGCGGCGTATTGCGAATTCTAGAACAAAACTTCATTCAGCTGCATTACTGGTGCGGTGCGTTTTGTCGTGCTTCATTGATGGAGGCGTACTGCTCCTGGTGGAATGCAACGTCGCCAGAACTGAGGAAGCGAAGCGAACAGTAGTAAAAAATGCGAAGCAAAGAAAGAGAAAAAAACATTTTAAAGCTGGCTTAGCTACGTTTCGTACAGCTGGACGATTGAAATCGAACGTTCTGCCCACGCTAGGCACTTTTGCTTTTCCAAGCAAGTTGTTCTCATCTGCAGGGGTTCGAACCGTCAGAACGGTTACCAGTCATCGGGTGATTATTATCATAACAACTACTGCAACCAACGTGCCTTTTAAAGACGCGTAAGGAAACACGCGCTGGAGGGTTATATTGGGAACGTGTGGTAAGTTAGTACATAAATTGTGTGGTGCAACTTCTATTGCATCCGATCATCGATAGGTAGATTGCATAATTAATTTATATTGCAAAGCGAAGGTGCAACTAAAGGTGGCCTGAGGCCATGATGGTAGCGGCGTCGGTTTTCACACGAACGGACCGGACCAAAATCGCATTCGGACCAATCTCCCGTAGCAAGGACTGACTATCTCTAATGAACAAAAAAGGTGCAACTATTTCTCAACTATAATACGAGCAAACTGGAATTCGTTTGCCACTTGTTTGTTATTGTTAAAATTTTTTTTGAGATTTTTCAGTTTATTATTTGCTTTCTATCTTTATCGCTTTTTTCTAATCTTTGAATTTAATACAATTATCCGGCGCCAAAACCATTAAAGCATGCTCTTTTGAACTGTTATTGGAATATCCCTGAAGATAAGCTATCAAATTGTTTATTGCGCGTGTAGTACAAACAGTACTTCATATCTGGTGATAAGAACTTCCACAGGAAGCAATATTGTTAGAAGGTGAAGAAACATAAATCAACTTTATTTATATCCATTGATAACATTTTTTTTAACGATTTTAGTGTAGATATGAAATATGAAATATGAATTTCAACACTTATTTTGCTAGTTTTCTAAGCTAGTTTTGATTCTTTGGGATGAAATTTCGGTATCTCTCACTGCTCGGGAACGACAGGTAATGTTGGTTTATGCCTCTTTGCATGTTTTTGCGTCGCTCTTTATGCTGCAAGCTGCGCACTCTCAACGGGTTTTGCGGAAAGTATGTTCGCTCTCGTGAGTCATTCCATTCGCTCTCCAACACCTAGGCCCCCCCTCTAAGGTCCACGCAATAGGTAGAGGAGCCCGTAAGGTGCGTTTAGTTGCTCGAAAAGCTTCACGCTCTCGTGCAGGGATGTTTAAAGTACTGTGGGACTGCAACATTCGATTCTGCCTCCAACTGACCCTTGATCAAGTGGATAAAGAAATAAACTCGCTGGGAGCATTCAACCACCACTACTGGAGAACGCCACAGCTCTCCCCGGTACGAATTCTCGCCGCTTCTCCTTCGGCCCATTCGGTATGTTTGCGGGCTTTCTCTTCGCTGCTCGCGTTTGTAGCGCGGGCCCGGCTAATGGTATGCGTCGGTCGGCGTCGCTAGTTTTAACTCGACCATCGTACGCTGCGGATGGAGCGGTTTCGTGCGTGCGTGCATCGAGCGCCATCCGTAACGGGTTGTGAGACTATCGCGTCACTGGTGAAGACTTGCATTTATGTTCCACACATTTGACCGGCTTTTTCTGTGTATTTGGTAAACATTCGTTGGTTAGCTGCGTAGCTGCACTACGTTTGTGGTTTATGTTTTAATCGTCAAGGTAAAAAAATCATCCAGTGATAGTGCTTCGATCGGGTGGTTCTTGGTGAGTTGTGAAATTGGTTGATAAGAAATCAACATATGGTGCATTAGTGCGTTTGCGCGTGATCGTTCCCGCAGTTACGCGTTGTTGCATGGAAGTTTCAACGCGTATGTGCTTCCATTAAAACCAATCAAAACTAATCGAAGTCTGAAGTCGTCGCTGATAAGAAATAAATATAATTAACGACGCTCGGTACCGGGACCGGAGGATCGGTTTACAGAAACAGGAACAGCAAGAAAGAGTTGCACAGCGCACTTTCAAAGGCACCAAGCATGAATTCCCGCAAAGAGAGGCAGTTAACAGATGTATTTCCATAATGGATGCGAGTGCCACAAATCAGAATCGTGTTAGAACGTTTGCGAAGGGATGGTTTTTAATTCGGTTGCCTTGCTGAGCTAAAGCTGCGATCTAAAGGTACCTTCGTCCAGTGTGTCGTAGCTGTTCAACGGTAGAATCGTTGTACAAAATCGTTATCGAATTGGTTGAACGTTACGAAGCGAGGAAGTGTAATTAATTTGAGGCGGTTGCGCGATGTTGATGCAGATAGCTGTGAAGCTCGTGTTCTTAGAGCCCTGAAAAAAAGTGAGAACAACGCGTTGAAAGAGTGATGTGGAAAGGAAGTTTATCAGATATGCTGCAGAGTTCGGCACGGGTAGGAACGCGAGCTTTGTTTTTCAACCACCGGGGAACATATTCCCATTCTCGAGCATTGAGAATTGAATGCGCTCGGCAAGCACCGCGGTAAAAGAATTAAAGAGCTAAAGCTACGAACGGTCGGAGGATGAGCGATTGCACAAGAGGCAAACCTGAAGTTGTTCCAGTGGCGTCCTATGTGAGCGTGAGCTTGGCGAAGTGATCCCGAACGAGTGTGGATCTCTTCCACGCATCATCCGCAAGCAAGAGGAACCCTTTCACATACGGAAAGCAACCGCAATACGTTCTAGCCTGTTACCCATACGTTATCATCGCCATCTTCGTATCCATCAACCACCATCGAACAGGAAACCAGAAGACGCACCAGACACGACGCGATGCTCTGTGAAGATCGCAAGCTTCTTACATCGGAGCGTGAGATTGTGCTTTCGTTCTAATGTTTCCAGACATGTATGCTTGTAGTGGATGCGGTGTAAGATGTGTGCGTGTAAGGCAATGATCGTTGATTAATTGATGTTCGGTACGATCGTTTAGATATCGCTCTAGAACACATAGCAACCGCTGGTGTGTACTTGCGGGTAACGGGGTGGGTTGAAACCCAACACCCTTGTCCTATTTGTGATAGTGAAGTAGGCTACGGAATCGAGTGTCTTATGTGTTTGGAAGCTACAAATTGAATCATTCAAAGGCTTTAGTTAACGAACAGCGTACAGGCAACATCGGCCCTAGCCTATCAGACCGGAAGAGATTAATTCCTGAAACGGATTTTTCGAATCGTTAGATGGCTTCTCGCCACGAGACAAAGGAAGCTTTAGCAGTTGATAATGCTAAATAGTTTTGCGGGGCCCATGCGTATCGCTGCGAGACTGAGGCCGAATTTCATTTGTTAGCGATGCGTGGAGTGTTGTTGATGGCGTCATTTTTGTTTTTCGTTCTTATATTCTTTTCCACCTTTTTAGCTACGTGATTAACCGAATAAAATAGTGTTCAGTTTTGTTTGGCCTGTTAGCTAATGGGATCCGGTTTGCTGCCGGAAGTGTAGTGTCTGTGTCTGTGTGTAATCTGGAAAGAATGTGAATATATCAGCAAAAAAAAGAAATAATAAATCAGTGTTCATCGGCTCATGCTTGTGGTGAGGATCGTTGGAGCATGTGTTTTATGTATTAAGCACGTGCGCAGGCTCATTTGTAACACGAGTATCAACAACTAAAAATTGTGTACCATCGTGTGTGTGTGGGTGTGTTTTCGTGTACAATGTGTTATAGTGAGTAATACTTTGCACATTAATTCGGCAGCTTCAATGAGTTGATTCGCATTGGTGATTTATTCGGAATTCAGCTCCCCGATCGTTTTGTCAGTTTGAGAAGATAAATCAATATCGTAGCAACAAAACAAAAAAACTAACGCTCCCATGCGCGTCCACATGTGGCAACAATGCCCATAAATATGACAACGGCAAGCGCTCCACCGGATGGCGCCAACGGCAACACGCTCCCCGTTGGTGACGTTGGTGATGCGACGGTGGGCTTGCGGAAATCCCTCACTGCGGCTGGATCCGCCGGATACGCTGGTTCATCCGCCAGCCCCAACGCCATTCGCAGTGGACGTCCCGGCAGCGGCCTCAGCCTTAGTGTGTTAGGTAATATCCATACGTACATCGTCGTCTGCGTCCATAGTCTATTCCGGTTTTTTTTTTGGGCGGTAACATGCGGTAACATTTACATAATTACATTCTCGTTGAACATGTTTCGGTACATGTGAAATAGATATTATTAATGATGTTTATCAAGGTGTACATTGTTTCCGATCTGGTCGTTGAACTGTCTAGGGGATTTCGCCATTTTACTGTCACTTGCCTAACTATGGGGAGTTAAGGTTTTTTCGAATTAATCAAACAAACCACTGGACCAATATTTTGCTAACTTAAATGCTGTGATTATGTGCGAACTAATTTTATGCTTATTTCAATAAACTGGAGTAGACGAAATGGAAAGGAAAAGTACCTTTTAAATGGTATTCATTTGGACAAATGATGCACTCATAGCTTCGGAATTGCTATATACATAAACCAAAAATTTGTAACCCAAAGAAAAAAAAACAGACGAATCAATGTACAACAAATCTCACCAACGAATGGGAAAGCTTTCGGGTTCAGTCATGATTGATTCGGGGAAAAGTATAATGTTGGTTGCAAAATTTCGATTCCCATTGCCTTCCCCGCAAGCAAACCGTTTAAATGATGGTAATTTGCGCGAAGATTATTCTTTTCCGTCCTTTCCATTTTTTTTTGGTTAATTTCGCATCCAACTCGCGTCGCTTGAAGCTTTTGGATTGGACGGTGTGTGTGTGTATTTTTTTTTTCTTGCCACCAAGAGTCACATTCGCTTGGGTAGACATTGACCACACTGCAGAATTCAAATGGCACGATCGCAAAAATTATGAGCTCCAAACCATCAGTTGAGCTGATCGAAGAGAAAGAATGATCCAATCTCATTTTTCTCATCCTGTCCCCTGCGAATATCATCGCTTTAATCGCTTTATTCAGCTAACGCCCGGGCAGGGTGCCCGTGTTAAACGTTGGAAAGTAAGACCCGAGTAGAGATGCATGGGAATGGTTGTAGCAGCGCTTTGTTCAATCATATCTTACTACCTTTATGATACATCCTCACTCTGGATCAAATCTACCGTTAAGTTTTGTGCTGAAAATAAGCGAGACACTACCTTTCCGGATCAGCTTATTGGGGGGTTTTCTTTATTCAAAAATTTAAATTTCCAGCAGGTGCATCACGTAGTGAATGTGGTGCAAATTCAGTTCGAATACCTTCATTATATGGACACAATTTCCGGTGGCGATTCTTCGTACGTAAGACATCTTTTAAAGGGCTGTGAGGAACGAAACACACACATAAATTGCATTCGCGTCTGATCCCATGTAAACCATTCGTACAGCCCTTAAAGGATAATACAAATACAATAAAAAGAAAACTATAAGTCAATGGGAGAGGAGGTAGCACTCTAGCGTATTGAGCATGGGCGCCCTACGATTTCCATTTCGTTACGATGGCGGCCAACTTTTGGGTTTCTTTTCGCCCATACTCTCAACACACAAACCCAAACCGGTTAGCTTTAACCTGCAAAGCCTCAAAAAAGCGTGAAAAATTGCTAATTTTTGAATGCTGTCTCACTGTCCAAGCGATTGCGTTAAAGGCAGCCTCACGGTTTTACCTACATCTTCGCCGTACGGGGACTATTCGGGTGAGGTATAGTTTTAAATTAGTCATCGAGGCGCTGGCAGTAATGGATGGAGATGTTGTGCTGTAGTCTTTAGCTTCTTGTCGTTGCGTGTGCTGTTTTTGGGGTTTTGTGTTGTCGTTGCCGTTGTTGTGTGCCGGTGGAAAGTAAAACTCGTTCGGATGGCGAGGACAAAACATCGAAACCTGCAACACTGAATGGCCCTCATAAAGTGAACTGCTGTTTAATGAGGCATTAAGTTCGCTTTATAGTGACCAGTTTGGACGAAATGCCATGTTGATTGCTTTAATGGTTTACATTATGCAGTTGAGCTTATTTAGGCTTCGTAGACGATACAGAAATAGATTAGCAAAAACGTTACATTAATGGTAGAACTCTTCTGAAAATTAGTGTCTTTTTTCATTAGCAATTCTTTATTTGATGGTTTCAAACGAAGCACGGTAATGAAACTGTTCGTGAGCAAGAGATGGTGAGCATTAGGAGCTTCTCTAGTTAGAAATTTTTCCCGCCACCCATCAGGCAGGTCAACGAACATACGGAACAGTGGGTTTAGGGCTTTCTACATACGTCGTCTTCAATGCCATCTCTTGTCATATTGCAAAAGGTGTTAAACATGATAGACAACTGTATCGTTCATGGCGCGTTCGTACGATTCTTTCTTGCGGACGTCGAAACCGTCTGGCTGAAACGTTCTTCGTCTGCGCGATGAGAACGAACCCGTACAAGTTCGTCTGATCCCGGTGCGACCCTTTACCGCGATGGTTCGACGGTTTTTGTTTGTTAAAACATTTACAAAGCGAATGGTTGGTCAATATTGACTGTGGCTGCTTCTGAGCTTCTAACACGATCGTCGGGCTGTATTGATCGGGAGCAGTAAAAGTGCACACGGCCCCGAAGTAGATGATGGTGCACAAAGCGAGATGGAGAGTTTCAAAGGCAAACTCCCGTGCCCCCGGGATGTGGATGGAAGTAGAAGTTTTTGCGCGCATACTGTGTGCGCGTTCTATGCGGTTCACATCTGGCTTTGGAAAGGTTAGTATTGAGTCAACAACTGGCGGGACTCTGCTAACGCAACTTGTCTTCCAAACTGTCTGGGATTGGTGTGTTGTGTGTCTGGAGTTTTGTTTAGTCTTTCATCAATCATCGGCGGGTCGGTGCCGTCGTCGGTAGACTTAGGCTTTGGCTATGGTTTACGATGTTTTTTGTTGTTGTGTTAAAATTTCATGATTTCGCCGGTCAGCCTGCATTGATGTTTATACGAAGTGGATTTGGTATGGTAGCTTTTTTGTTGTTGCTTAGTTACACCATTGATTTCGTAGCGATGCTTTATTTCTCTGCCGTGTGTAGCGTAGCGGTAGATTTGGTTTCTTTTCCATCTGACGATTTTCCATCACATTTCGTTTCCCGCGAGTGGCAGAAGAATGTAATTAACCCTTTACGCATGTCAAATTCCGTTACCGGTACCCAAAGTGTACGAACATGACACGGATGGTATTTTTTCCCCGCTGTGGAGCTGTGCTTCCCTTCCCGTGCACTCCATCTTCCGTCAGCTTTAGGGCTGCTGCGCCCGTGACAGGACCGATCATCATCCGTTTGGTTGGTGAACTTTCTTTTGGGAATGTCGGTTCCGCAGCGAGTAATTCTCTTCATTACATGGCCGAAAAACCACTCGGTGCGGAAGAAAGCACCAAACCCCCCTTTTGTTCAACACCCTTTCCCTAAATTCCGTTTACTTATCATCGGGTCCGGACGGTAGAAATTGGTAGGTTGTCGCACGGGAGACGGGCCACAAGAACGATGTCTGAGCCGCAGCAGCCGGTGTCGGTTTATGTCGGATGAAACGACTTAAATCCGATTTTCTGTGGCCAGCTGTGGCCTGGTTGCAGGTATTGGGGCTGGACTGGGAATGCGTTTCGATGCGCATGGAAGAGCTGAAATGTTTTCGTGAGACGAATCGGTAGCTGGCACTTTGGTGCTTTGAATAATAATACAAAAATGATGCGATTTGTGCCCCTAATCGTGTGTTTAGTGCACAAGGGATATATTGAGGAATAACGAATGCTTAAATCGACCAAACCAATTTCCTTTTTCTGTCTTGGAATACTTACGGCGGGTTGTTTGAATACCATAAAATAGTTTAGTGTCAGGTTTCATTAGGTACAACATCGTTTCGAAGCTTAAAATCTAATTGAATTCAATTTCAGATATTTCAATATTTTAAAGCATTCAACAGTGGGTTTTGTGTATATATTTTTTGTTTTCTCGCGTAAATAATGTATCACATTGGATATTATTTCAGTGTTTGGATCAGTGACCAATATTTCATGTTTGCATCGCCTCTTTTTCACATCGTTCTATGAACCACACACGGGTTGCCCTTCCCTCCAACACATTTCCCCGTGCATTGTCACGATGATGAACGAAGTGTGATTATTGCTGCCTGTGGAGCTTCCGTTTCGGTTTTGCATACACCAAAGCACTTAAAAATAAACAATTTCATGGGGCGAAATAGTTTATTTTGCTTCCATTTACCATTTGTAATGCCCCCCCATCGATGCATCGCGTACGGAAGTGCGATCGTTACGGTTCGCTAGGTGTGTCCAGGCGCAGCTCCCATGCGGAGCTTGCAGAACCGTTCACCTTATGTTTCTGGAACGATACAACGTGGAAACCTTCTGGAAATCTACACCCACGTTTTACCACTAGCCACCAGAGCTATTCATTATCCAAATCACTTCCTAATGAGTAATCCGATCTGGATCCCCGTGAACATGTCCAATTACTGCCGGACCTTTCGCGGGCGTGACTCCGTGGATACCTGTACCGTCCGGGGTTGGTTACGCATGAACAGTGGTTGTTGGCGCCAACTCCGACGCCTGGACATGTGCTGGAATTCCAAGTTTGAGGCAAGTAGCAAGACTTATATGAGATAGTGCTTCCACCGTTCCACGGCTACGGGTAAGCGGATCGTGATCAGATCGGAATAAATTCGTAACAGAAAAGTCGATCTGTCACAAATCAAGACGCCACATGGCGCGCTACAGGATTTATCAAATCCATCTTGAATATCTATAAAGCTGTTGGGTTCGTCACTTAATGTCGCTTGCAAGTCGTTCGTTCCCGGAGACTCTTCGCTTGCGCTGTGCCATACTGTGCAGTTATTTGATCCAGTGTTGTTTATTTCTTCGTTGAGTTTTTGTTTTCGGTGTTCGGAGTTCGGTGCGTCAATGCCGTCCTTCCTTTCTACTCTCATTTCTGTCTAGCTGCAATTAGGAAGCACTGCCAACCGTTTGGGGGTTTTTGTTTCATGCTCCTCGGCGAACGTAGAACGTTTCATAAACGCACCAGGAGGGAATGGATATAACTTCGGTCGTTGTTTTGTGTGCTTTCGGTTGTAGCATGTATGCAGGCCGCAGGCAAGAGGGCGACCGGAACGGTGGGCAAAAGGAATTATGCAAATGAAGACATTGTAGTGCGATGTTCCTGGAATCGGTTCAAATAAAGCGAAGGTTTACAAATATTTTCCCCGCACGAGTTTTGTTGCTTCGTGGTCGCGTTCAGCATACCGTAGTATGTCACCAAAGGTTTTGGTCCGCCCTGTCCCAAGCCCTTGAAATGGTTTCAACATTGGTATTGAAATGGGCCAGCCGGCCTGCCGCATTTTTGGATGATTTCTCCCGCCCGGTAACACCGGGTAAGGGATGGCCGGGAAGAATGGAATATATAATATTTGAAATTTCCCACCCCGGTCGTAGGTTTGGCTGTGGCCGTGCTGTCTGACCACTTGACCAGTTGGAAATATGACCCAAGAAAGCCGTGAAACTTGCTCGAGTACACGAACACGTTCGCGGTGCTGCGGTTGCTTAACCTTGACTTTATGATTTGTGCGATTGTCGGTGCTGGGAATGTGTTTATGCTTTCCGATCCCGATCCGACCGACTGGCAGGAAAACACAATGAGAAACAAAACAAAGCTAGCTCTCATTTTCATAACTTAGAGTCGGGGTGAGCGGCTCGCAACACTTTGAACGCTGAATGGTTGATAGCAGGGATACGCTAGCCCACCGGCAGATAATTTTTATTAGGAAGTCAATTTGCCGCGTCTAACGTTCGGCGTTATTTTATTGGTTTGAACCTGCTGTTTTTATTAGTTTGTTAATTGAATAGACACCCTTCGGGTTTACCTCGTCGCTAATGTAGCAATAATTTATGTAAATGATTGTGCAAACGTTCTTCACTCAATGGAAGCATATGGGTAGATTCATGGAATGATTTCGACAATTCGGATAGCTGCTAAAATATTCCTACCGATTTATTTGCTGCGGTGTGCCGAACTTTAGAAGGCTGGGTTTTTTTTTATTTTACCAAACCTTACACGACACTCCTCGTGAAAGAAGAAAAGACTCCCGAGCTGCCCTTTTCTTGGCACAATAAACGATAACGGGTCTCGCGTGGTGAGATAACCAAATCTGTGGTGTCTGTTTGACGAGTCTATTGACTTTGGCGGGGCATTGATCGGTGTAGCAGTCGGTCGAAGTTTGTGGAGCCATGAAGAACATCATGCCGAGGCCTCCAAATTTGCATGAAAAATCATGATAAATCTCCAACCGAAACTTCAACAAGAGGCTGCTTGTGTTTCTCGTACAATGTTTCCGTGCCAGAAAATGGAGGAAACGTAAAAAGACAGATGAGCAAGCATGCCCTATCGGCCGGTGCTCTGGCAAATTTGTGTGTTTTTTTTTATCCCAACCGTTAAAAGAACTCTTCATTTCAAGGCTCATCTCTAGTATTGCTTCTTCACCCGTAAGCTAATGGTTTCTTGCTTACCAGAACGCACTTCATTCCCCACAGTACTTACCTGGCCGACTGGTCGGTTAGTTGCGCACAGTCATTCGCGTTGAATTCATCTAAATTTATTAAAATATCATTAACCCATTCATCGACGAAAGATTGGCGCTTGGTAGTGCGGGCCGGCTCTGGCTTGGGTTCAATCGCCCGAAAGTCACGGGATGGAAAGGCAATAGTTTTTCGGCATCGGGGGAAAAGAAGCTCGGTGCTCCGTTCCGAAACTGTTGGGCATCTTCTCCTGTCAAACCTGAGCATACGCCCCTGCTTAGGTCAGCACACAGCGCTTTCGGGTTGCTAGCTGGCCCGCGTACCTGGTTGCTGAGTCAATGTCTTGTCCCGTCGTCTCGTCTTCCAGGTTGGAATGCTTGGGTATTGTAGACGCCATAAAAACCCCCCACACATTACCTTTGGGGCCAGGCGGTATTTTCGCTCAACGGTTGAATGATTTTGAAGGCAAAGAAAAGAAGACCTCAGTCGAACCCTAACCCATCAGTACGGGGTAATCAACTTTCGAACTTTAGTGACTTCGGATGCCAACGCCTCAGTGATCTCGTGCGAGCGGGTGCAATGTTTGTCTATTCGTACGCTTTTTCCCCCCTACTTTTCACTAGGCGTACATTGCAACTCGCTTTGGAGCTAGCTTCCGAAATATTCAATCAATGTCCCATTGGTTTGGAGCGAAAGACTCCAATGTGAAGGGAGCAGTTGTGACATGACCGAAGACCCTACGATGAGGAAACCTTGAAAATGCATTCGATTTGTTCGACAAGCCCTACACATTCATCAAGCAGGGTGAGAGGGGTTGGGCTGAGCGTTAGTTCTATCGAATGTCCGGCAGGTATGATAGGTTTTCTTCCGCCACATCGAACCGGAACGAACGGTTGATTACGAGTAGCCTCAGGAGGGTTCGAGTGATGCATGGAGATGCGTTCGATGGCATGTACAGAAGAGTCACGGTACGGTGGTTAACACAGAAGGTGTCTAGTAGGTATGATTTTTTCTCACCGCTGCCGGCGGAAAGGAATGAACCGAGAGGAATGGAAGCTAATGGCTGTACCTAGCCGATCAGTATCAGGTGCCGATTTGAGTAAGAGGTTTAGAAAGTTTCATGCCATGAGAGATTGGAAATAAAAGTCCAAAAATTTTGTAAATCGGCTAAGTGAAGTCACTTCATGGTCACCGTGAAAACGTTATCCAGCAAGCAGCCAGAAAATCTCATTTTTCACTAGCAAAAGAAACGTCTACTAGATTACTCTTCCACTCTGTCATCGCGGTTGGATGAGACCCCGGGATGGCAAATCGTGATTCATTGCATTGCAGTAATGGCAACGAAAGGCTGCGATTGCAATGGCGGCTTGAATGTCGTCGAGTTGCGCTTATCAAAATTTCATCTGGCAACGGCAGTTTTGTTCGAACGGGACACTAAACTTTCTCCACTGTGTGGCGGTGGTGATGCATTTGCTGCTCTTCCCTTTGAACGGGCTGTCCTGGCTACGATGAGCCTTTCCGCAGTGCTGGTGCATCTGTTACCGTTGATGTTTCCCGGAGCCTAAAAGCCATGCTTCTCCCGTTGAGCGAACCGGTTGTTGCTTTAGTTTGCCATTTTTAGACAGAACAACAACTCTGGCCCTGGTGGTGGTGATGGTGGGGACCTACCAGCAGCACCAGACATCAGAAGGACCTGCCATGGCGAATCGCAGGGTGGGGGAAACATGAAGTAATAACAGCAGCCAGTTCATGTCCATTCGCGGACTTGTCTCGACGACTGACTCAGAGTGCAACGCCAACTGGCTTGTGAAGCTGTCGTCTTGTCTTGGAAACGTTGGCACGGCTGGTGCTGGAAAGCCTGCGGGAGGTAAGGTACAAGGTAATGGGGGAACGCACAGGGAAGCAAGAACGTGTGCGCTGAAGTTGTTTGTGCAGGTCGCAGTGTGGCGCGAAGCAAGAAGCTAAACTTAACGGACACAGCTGAGGTAAGCCAAGCGTGTGCAGCTCCACGAGTGGCTGGGAAAAAATAAACCGAAAGGGTCTAAAAGTCAAAGAACATGAGGCAAACATGGTTCTGAGCGGTGTATCGACCGGTCGGACCGAATGGAGACTAGGCGTAAAATTGCTATGAAATTAAAACCTAAATCACTGCGCTATCATCGCCATTTCGTCTCCACCGTTCTGGCTGGAGTTGCATCGAGGCAATGCGATGCCATCGTAGGCAGAAAAGAGAAGGTCTTTATGTCTGGTGAGAATCCAGGATGGCAGGACCGTACTCCCGTACTCCCTGGTTTGGTTGGCGAACGAACGCAAAGTTTTGCGGAGGCATAAAAATGAAATCGTGAAGTAAATTAAAGTTGCATGTGCACATGGGAAGATAATGATCCTATTTCCTTCTGGTGCTGCGGATTTCAGGTTCTCGGACCAACCGTACGCTGGGCTAAAACCGCAGTGTCTGCCTCCACACTTTGAACATTTTGGCAAGACAAAGAAAAATGCGTCGCTTCATTCTCCATTCTGATCCTCAGACAAAGAGAGCCCAACTGTGGTGTGGTTCAAATTTCAACCCGCCAGTCGTTACCTTTTTGACTTTTTTGGCTGTTGGAGTTTTTGGGAGGTCGGTAGTAGAAAGGCTTCTCCTAAGAATACAGGCTTTTGCACTTTTGTTTGGCTGATATGTTTGGTAGCGTTCGTGTGAAGAAAGGGCAGTACGCCCGTGTCCGTACGTCCGTATGTGTTTGGCACGCAGAAACTGTGAAGGTATCGCCGTTCCTTCTGGGCAACATTGTCGGGTTGGGTTGGGAAATGATTTATTTACCTACCGGGCGAATGATTGACGCGAGTGATAGTTAGGAAGATGCTGATAATATGTCCGTGTTCGTGTATCTTTGAGCAACTTATCACGATGCGCGGAATGAAATGTTGTTCGAGTGATGGAAACACGTTCCAAGCTTAACCGGGAATCGAAACTGTTCGCACAGTGACTGGTGTATCGCTTACAAGCTGTCTGATCGTAGACCGTTAGGATCGTAAGTGAGACGTCATTCTAGCGTTTGGAGTGATGTTCGCATGCTGGTTCTTTGCCAAATGCTTAACGATAAAAGGAAAGCCAGTATTGTTCACTAAGCATGGTGTAGGGGCGATTGATAGATGTCGGCTCCGTGAAATAATTAAATAGGTGCGGTGAAGTCATGTTCTATTGTACACGTGTCATGATGCGGGAAATTTGGCCAGGTTTCGTTGGTATAGTTTTCGAACGTTCTAAAACCGACTGTTTCATGTGTTTCGATACGTTTTGCACGTAAATTATTTTTGTGTAACGAAGAGCTAGGAGATGGCGTGGTAATGTTCCGCGGCATGACAATTGAATAGGCCACAAACAGTACTTTGAAAGGATTTTCTACTGTCGCCGTAAGTCTTTTAGACGAGGCACAAACCTATGAATACCCACCCGGAAGAGTGTAAGCTGACTTGATTTATGGTACGCTCAATAATGCGCTGTGGCGCCCAACATGGCAGAGGTAACTGAACTGAAGGAAAGTAAGCTCAGCGGGTGCGGCAGAATACAGCTTCCATTGACAATTGCAGCCGCGCAGTGGACGCGTAGCCAATTTGCGACTCGAACCAGTCCTCAATGAGCATCCCACGCTGAGAAGATTATTGCCTGTCGAGAGTATCATCGACGTAAAGCCACTTCATAGGGAAGTCAAAGTGGTGGTCCTAGGTTAGTTTGAGTGGTTTAAATGTGTCGTCTAATGACCTTTACTGGAGTTGGTCAAACATGCTTAAGTTATAAGATTTTAGACAATGCTTCCCGAGAGCAATGGCTCAACAAATCTGAAAAATATTCCTGATTCCTTGATTCCTGAATTGGAATGAATTGGAATTTCAGAATTGATTTCTGATTTAAATGAATCCTCTCTGAAGATGTATGTAAATAACTCTTCTCTAAAGCTTCATTAAGCACAACACCAATTTATTTCAAACAGGCGAGTCTCAAACATTAACTCCAAACTCGCTTCATTATGGCAAGTATCAACAAAAGAATTTGTGTTTTCTTGAAATAACGTGAAACATAGTGCAGCTCTTTCCATTAATAAACAGATCGTCCATCAGCTCGTTTACTTTTGAACCATTTTTATAGCATCTTCCTTACCTTCGGCCAGTACATCCCACCCATAATGGATTCGTTGTTTTGGCAGGGTGTTTGTACAACGGCGGAATGATGGTGATTTATGAGTAAAATCGAACGGTCATGTATGAAACCGTACCGTGCTCATGTGATTTCGAACCAAACCGAACCCGCTCCCGGTCCGGAGTAATCTGAAACCGAACGATGTCCATTAATCTTGGGCCCATGTTTGGCGACCGCCGTACACCTTCGGGTAGCACTTTCCGATTGTTCGACGTGTCAGGTGCTGCCGGATCGATCGAGGCCATCCTTCTGCGTTCGGTCATTCGTGGTGTGGTACAGGTTAATTTCTCGCTATCTCGAAATGGATTGGAAGTGTCATCGATTTAATTGGCTTTCGAGAGCGATCGCTCGATACGGGGGATGCCTTCTCGTAGCGGAGCTCGTTGACACCTACTTCCAGTGATCTAGCGCATGATTTAGTGGCAGTAGGTTGACCGTTCGGCTGTGGGCCGCATTGTGTGTGAAGTGGTAGCTTAACGTTCAAACAGAGGAAGCAAGAATGGCTTTCTAGCAGTATAGCTAGAAAAGGCGTTGGGAATTGGAAATTGGATTGGCAAATATTTAGCTAAATGCCAAACAGACGCTACCGACCCCCATTAACAACCTGCTGTTTCACATATACTGTACGGTGTTACCAGGCACAGCAGTGGTGGTCAGGTCTCTCGTACGAATCTCGTTTGCACTACCCTGGCTAGTACACTGAGCTGGCCGAAAAAAACAGCATATATCTGGGTGTCTTCTGGTCTTTGGCCTGTTTGAGGTAGGTGCTGGTGTGTTCCACCAGCAACGGTAGGTGCCCAACTATCGCCCACAAATTTCCGTTTTAATTGGCCCTCCCAAAAAAAAAAAAAAAACACAAACAAACATAACCGACCAACGGTTGCCGTTTCTACGGCCACATGTTTGTTTGTCTGCAACGTGCCGGGCACACTCAGCGTGGTGGAGGGTTTTTGCAGACCCGAACCGACACCGGCGAGGGTTTCAGATGGTGTTCATTGAGTAAATCAATATACCAAGAGCCGTCTGCACACACATGAACATGGGCGCACGCTGGGGCTGTGCCAGTTCTCAATTTCAAACGAGGGTTTGTTTGGGTGCACTGTTTGCCTGAAGAGTCCCCACGGGTTTTATCGTGTACAAACCAGCACACAACGCGTCAGCAGCGATCTTCGAGCGATCGTAACAAACTGACACAACCGACCGAGTGGTACTGGATCTAACTGTTTGCAGTCCATCCACGCAATACTTCCTCCGGACAACATCGTATCGCCGAACCATCGGTTGTATCATACCTTGTACGTGTGCGCGTGCAGATCTAGCGTGGAATGGTGAACCGTGTTCTTTGCGCAGGAAGTTGCCAAGACGGATAGGGTGTTTCCGTTCCGTTTATGTGCGTTTTGCGTATCGGTTTTCCTACGTCGCGTTCGCGGTGCCCGGTTGGAACGCAGGTCGGAGCAGAACCGATCGTTTGCGTGGTCCATTCAGTTCATCGATACTGTCGCACCCAGAGACTTTGGGGGTCGATTTTGTGTAGTACAGCGCAACTTTCATTCATAAAACTTTACTACCGACCGAGTTGGCGGCAGTAGTGTACAGTGCGAACGATCCTGCTGGGCTCTCTCCATACGGCGACCGCACGGGGTACGGAACATCGAACGGGTCTTACGCGAACGTCGCCCGCGCATGGCCTCGAATTCGGAAATCAAATAAACGGACTGAACGATCGGCACGAGTGGACAGTTGGTGCGGTTTTGCGGTTTGGGATAAGCGATTTCGTGGGCTCAAAACTCGAACCCCATATCGTTAGCCGCACCACATGCCGCGTGCAGAAGCGTGCCGGTGCAAAATCGCGCAATTTATGCATCCGATCCGATGGTCCCGCGATCGCCAATTGGGCAGAAACAAATATTCCCGCTTGCTGCTGCGCTTCGCCTGACAAGCCGGCCAATGCCATTGAAGAGGCGTCATGTGTGTGCCGAGGAACTCGCTTCGTGACGAATACCCCTGTAGGTGGGTGGGCCCCGATCCGTGGCGATGTACGATTTTGCGGTGTTCCAGTGTTTTTTTTTTGGAGCTGTTCAAGTTTGCCTGATGCCCACTAATCGCAAGGGAAAGGTATACTGGGCCGATGAAGCACTGCATGCTCCTAGACGGGCAGAAAGAGCTTACCGATGACGCGCAAGTTGGCCTCGATCGCGTCACCGTGCTCTGTGGCAGATCGGTTTTTGCGTATCGGATGACGCATCGCAAGAAAGTGCGGAGATTGTGCAATCCGGATGGAGATTTGCGTGGTGCACACGCTATCCCACTTCGTTCCATGTACGTTTTGTGTTGTCTCGGACCGGATGTCGTTGGTCTGGGTCCTCGGTGTCTGCCAGATGGGTCGGTTTATTGCTGGATCAATCTTTATGACCAGATTTGGCGATGCTTAGTGATGCTGTTAAGGATCGCTGATTGACAATATGATCGCGTTTGATTAATGAACTTCTCATGCGGTCCTTTTTGCCGGCACGCATCGGTGCATGTAAGAAGATGCGTATAAATGAAGATTTATGCTCATTACTTGTGTTTCTTGCTGCTTGCATCCAGTCGTGACGGTGACGGTGTACTTGCTAATAGCGAACATTATTCCATCTTCGTACGCTAGGTAGCATTGCCCCGTACCAGCCTTGCGTTAAGACAGAAATATACAACTTCAGCATCGTGTTGCGCCTAATAGCATCCAGCACATGTTAGCAAACCGTGGGGAATGGCAACAATATTAAGTTTATGTTTGTATTAATGGTCTTAGCGAATCGACAATCTGGAACCGGCTATGGGAGGATGCATTTGTTTCGTGTGAAATGATGTACACGTTTTAAACGATCGTTACATTAAGATAACCACTGTTAAGGAAACGTAAAAAAGCTTCATTTAATGAAGCTATCGGTAAAAACTTTACCCATTTGCAATGAAATTACTTTCCGGTTGAAGGAGACTATGACTGCTGTGCTGCTGCTGCTGAGACTGCTGTGTAGTTTACTCACGACTGCTCTACCAGTACTACAACGACAAAAAAAAAAACTACTGCACTGTTGCGTTCCTCTTCTCCTTGTCGATCGCCTAGGTGGGTTTACCATTTTATGTCTTAATCGGTGCACGGTTGCTAAATAAAATATCACAATTAAAAACGAACCATCGTCCGGTTTTGGTTGGTGTTTATGGGCCGCTGCATTAACTGTGGCATACGACAGCCACCCCGCTTCTAAGATGTGCCTTTGCCTTGTATCTGGCAGCTTTAACTTCGCAAAGAGTGGAGTGGTTAAGCATTTTATGGCTCTCGCCCACGCTGCCAGCTCCAGTGGTTCGTGAATTTATTATGGGTAGCGTGTTTATGGCACTTTTCACCAAAGGAAATCCTCGCAAGGATGTTGGCCTTGGGAAATGATTTTTTGTTGTTGTTGAATCGGAATAATGATCCTATGCTGGAGTAAGTTGCAGGATTGGAGGGAATAAGTAAAGTAAGACGCGGATCAATCGACAGCAACTTCGGGAAGGTTAAAGTTATTTGCTTCCTACAAATATGCATGAATGCATTCGTGCAAAAGTTGCATTTTTATTGGCGGTGTTCTCGAAATGTTTAGTCATCGTAACCGTCTATCGGTCCTTGACAATAAAAACATTTGTTCAAAGTTGGAGAGGGTTTTTGTAGGCAATTTTGGACGAAAAATTAGGAAACAAAAATAAACAAACGATAAATTTCCGTCATACAAGTAGCGATTGTAGGGGTGCGCTGGTAACATCGTGCAATTTAACTTAAATTAATGTAATTGGCTTCCACTTTAAAGGCCATGTAAGTGTTATGCAACTTGACTCTTGAACACTTCTTCATCAAAAAATATTGTTAATTATGAATGACTTCCTGTTATTCCGTAAACTATGTTTGGAGCAATGCGTTATAAAAACATCCGTGCTAGTGCTTCGTACCGCAGAACCCTTCTCGTTGACCTATTGTCGATCAGCGTAGATCAGCTAGTTCATCGCGCCTATGCTAAAGCTGAAAATGGTTGATGATGATGTGACGGTGTACCGATAGTCCAACATCTACAGCGCCAATGCCTTTGGGGCATCCGTCTCATCGGTCGGCTGTACGTCGAGAACGGTCAAAGATCAATCACGTCACTCTGTCTGCGCGCTGCAATCATGGCGCTGTTGAAAGAGTCCTTAACGACACAGGTACCCAAACAACCCCAATTCAACCTGCTCGCCCGTCCAGGAACCTTACGTGCGATACATTCGCCTCGTTGCACTTGGTGCTGTTGCTGCTGCAGGAGGTCACGTTCGCTTTTTTTAACAATTCAGTAACGGGGGCCTAACCGGCCAAAGCAGCGATCGTGTAATCTATCAATCGCGAACTCGTTTGGAAGCAAGGAGTAGCAGTGGAAGAGCTCAACCCGATCGCACCGCAGCAAACTTAGCTACCATTAAGGTTAATTAGAAAATAAACACATCGGCAAAACGATCGATTTTGCTTGTGGTTTTTGGTCCGCAGACTGTTGCTCGCTTGTGTGCGCTGTTGTTAGACTACTCATTCAACTCGGAGGGTTGCAACTTTTATAAACTAATTTCCGTTCCAAAACTCATTCCAAGGAGATTGTCTCAGCGAGGAGGTTAGACATAATTTCCCGGCAGCAACAGATCGGTTCGCTCGGTATGGTAGCATTTTTCTTCGTACAGCTACCGCACCTTACTGTGACAGGTTGAAAATTAACTGCATCTCTTACGTAAACCATCACGATCTGCACGAGACACGGGTGGTACGGGACTTTGCGCTGCCAGGGCGTCTGGCAAGTGCTGCGTCCGCCATGCCAGAGCATTAGTTGTGCCGGTAGCTATGAATTAATTAAACTTCCTCCCCTTTTTATAATCCGACCGCAGGGACACGGCGCTGTGTGGGGTGGCTCGTCACATAGCAGAATGTTGATCTGCTCACTTATCGCTGTTATTTGAAGCGGGAAAATTAGTTGCGTTTTGCGTGACACACGTCGGCTAAGCGATAAGCAACGGAACAGCGGTACTTCCGATGTTTGAAAAAATGACAACAAAAATTCAACAAACATACACAGCACGGCACTCCAATTTTGACCGCGCCACTGTTTGAATTCCGCCAAAGGTTATCTGATGACTTTTTTTTTCTGGCCATTTGTTTTGTATTATTTGTACACTGACATTTTTGCCGCCCGTTTTGAGTCAAATTAAAATTTTTGTCCAAAGTACGCCAACGTCTGGTGGTGAGGTTGGATTGTGGAAGAGATTTTTTTTTGTTCGTCAAAAGACCCTGGAAACTCTTACCGGACTGTCCATCAACCGGGGTGTAATGTGATGTTGAACTTTCCGGCAGGTCATGCGTTTAGCAGTGAAGTAAGCTTTCAAAGTAGCCGGCAAAGTTAACAACAAATCATAAAAATAAATAGAAACGCTCCCGACAGTCCAACCTTGATGGTTGTCATTGAGAGTACCAACACTTACCAAATAAGAGCTACGGGTTTGCATTATCAAAAGTACGATGATTTGTGGAACTTGGAAAGGCAAAATGATATTAGGGAACCATCGACCAGTATTAGTTGGATGCTGGTGGTCAACATGATTTCAAGCCACTCTAAACAAAAGCAGTCTTTTTGGAATGTTTTTGCATGTATTGATAACAGCTCTTGATAACTACTTTCAATAATGGGTACTTAATAGTATGGAATTCAGTACAATTTACATTGCAACACGCTGACACTTAATGTTTCAATCAAACGAGCTTCCTAAACTGTTTCCAGTTGTGGCGATTAAGCAATTTCAAGGAAAGTCTTCAAGCATAAGGTGCAAGTTAAAGGTTTCTTTCATATTACGGCTTCAGTGCCTCCGGGGAAGCTCTTAAGTCGTTCGTGAATGCGTGTATGTTAACAGATCTCTTGTGTTGTCTTTTATCTACTTCCAATCCATTGTTTCGTGCTATTCTATGACGATCTTCCTGTTGCATTGTTTCACATAATCTGATGAAATGAAGACATTATAACGTTAATCCGTTGCATCCTACTCAGCCAAACAGCTCCGTTACACGCCTGGAGGATGGAAGTATGTATTGTTTTTTGTGCTTATACCGTTTTTCTTGTAGTAGAAGGCGAATTATGCAATTCACGGCGTATTCTACAGGACGACTGTACGTGATACATTTTCTTCCCGATGACAGATTGCTGAAGAACACATGCTGAAATTATAGTTAACCTTTGCGATGTATCTAACCATGATCCAGCGTGTCGTAACTTGTTCCGGGAAACGTGTCTAGCCTGGTTTGCGATTGGTTCCCAAACAAATTCCGAAAGTTGTTCGGTGCTTTCAGTGCAGTAATTCGACCATATCTGCCCGGTACGAATTCCTGGTGCTGGATGTTCTCGTTACATTTGCCATTGGTATGCTGTCCACAAATGTTTTTTTTTTGTTTACGCCAATTCATGTCTGGTAACTGCTGAGAAACTGTTTCACAAACTACGAAACAAAAAAAAAAACCATCGTTGCCCGGGTGGCCATTGACAGCAAAACATGTGTTTTGCAAATGTCTCCTAGCGAACGAAGCACAAAAATGCAACACGCGGAATAAAACGCTCAGCGAGTTGGAGACAAACGATGAAACAAAACAGAGACAATCTAGAAATAAATTCCCTGCTTCCCGATGTTGGATGATTCATTGGTATGGGCCGGTTTCCAAACCATGGGGGACTGCTACTGGTTTTAATCGTTTGCTATTTATCATCAGTTCGCGTTCGTTTATTCGGTTCAAAGGCATGCTAAAAATAGCGCCATCGTTTGATCGATTTCGGGCAGCGGAAGTTTCACAAGACAGCTCCAAATCAACCGTATCAACTGTATTCTACCCCCCAAAAAACTGTCCAGCCATGCAATCCCTTTGAAGTGACCGGGGCAATAGGTATGCAAGGTTCCACGGAAGCCACACATGATCGTTGCACGATCGTTAACTTCATCGAACGACGCGCCATCTCAGCTGTGATTGCTGTGGTGCATCTGCTACCCAAACCAAGCGAATTTTTCGGTAGAAGCAAAGCGGCACAATAGAGTTTGCTGAAGGCTAAGAATCGCCACATTCCATCGGCGGTTCTCGGCATTCTCGTTTTTAATGATCCTGGCTCGATCGCATTCTCGTCGATTTTGCTGCAGGTTTTTCGCTTCAGCCAATCCGACCGATCCGTTGCACGATGCGGAAATTCACGATTTGGCGAACGGAACGGAAAGAGAGAGAGTGTGTGCAATGTTTTGGGACGATTTCTTTTATTCCCACGATCCATAAAATTTCGCCGTTCACTATGCCGAAAACAAAATAAAAAAAAGCGACCAAAGTTAAAACACATGAAATCCGTTCACGATGCAACGCAGAAAACGAAAACCCCATGTTGTAGTGCGAGCAAGGAAGATTGCGCCCTACGTGTGTTGTGCAGTTGCTGCTTCCATCGCATTAAGAGATTTCAGGCGTTCAGGGTTTTTTTGTTAAAACTTTAATGTCGTTGTTTTATGTGCCTGTAATGGTTGGTTCGCCCGGCCCTTTCAGCCTGCACACGGCGTTCTTGGCCGGTTGAATTTAAATTCTTAGCTACGTTTCGTGGTCTTCATTGCGGCTGCACCGAAAGGGCTCCTACAGTAGTTGTTGCTTTCCACCGGACATTAAGTGTGAGACGACTCCCGATGTTGTTTTTCAAAAGATTTTCTACTCCTTTATTGCTTGTCCGTTTCATGGTTTGTGTTCCTGCGGCAAAAGCGCATCCATATGTTTGGCGTGCGCTTTTTGCATGCCAGTGGCCTTTATCCTTGGGCCCTCTTCCTCGATCGGACGGTTTCTTATTACCATGCGATCGATCGATTCTAACTGCGTCAGTGTCGATTTATTGCAAAACGGTGATGCATGTTGTGACGGTTCGTAGATGTGTAAGTTTTAATGGACGCAGTTTTTTTTCCTCCCCATCTTGCGGGATTTCTTCGAGGGGTTCGTCGCTTAATACCATCGGAACTGTCGGCCGTTGTGTATCGGGATCGTGGAACAGAACTCAGGCTAAACAATGTGAGGTGCGTCGTTAAGATGGGTGTTCATCCCAACGAGCAACGAATGAATTTTGATGGACGGAGTCAAGTTTGCCAGTGAGTGCACTGTCGAAGGTTTGTCGAATGTGGGATTGGAGAAAAGTAAAAGTGGTCTTTCGGAAGAGACACAGGGTACCGCGCCGCGGGGGAGAGGAAATCATTATGTGATGGGAATAAAAGGATTGTGAAGCATTACACTAACGCTTGTTTTTTTTTGTCTGTTTTCTTTCGTTTTAGGTAAGTGTCTTTCATGCGACGTGATAATGTATGATATTCAAGTGGACATAGCTTCAATACGATGGTGGCGGATAGGTGGTGGTAATGGTGAGTCTTCAAATTCTTCGACCCTTTATTTTAGCTGCCGTTTGTACCCTCCTGTTGGCCGATTTATATCATTATGCTATTGTGGTGCGGCATCTTTATTGCTGTAAGTGGGGCTTAATTGCGCGGTTGAAGCATTAAAGTAATTATAAACCACCTTAGTGGCTCACCCATGTTTGTTAGATGACACGACAAATCTTTCAATGCTCTGCCAGTGTGCACATTCGAGGCTCTGCCATCCGACGCACATTGTTGTTTGTTTTGGGGAAGGAATTGGCCGGACTGCTTCTGTACTGCTGGACCGATACCAAGAGATTGCGATCGTGATGAACTGGTAACGATTGTGTATGATCATCGCCCGGGGATGGGATTTTCTTTCCAATTACTGTACAATTGTACCATTTACGACCAGGTATAGCATAAATGCAGTAGCCAAAAGGTTTAATAGATAGAGCGTTATCAGTGCTTTCGAGGTAGATAATGGTCCGGTCCGGATAGGAGAGCCGGATAATCCGGCTCGTTTTTGTGTGTGTACTGATTGTTCATCGCTTCGGGCAAAACATGAAATCAATTTTGTACACATTGCCATTATGCGGCATTACCATCCCAGCACGGATAGTGTTTGCGGGCACAGAACTCTAGCATAGAAATATTCTTCCATCTGCATAATAAATCCCTGGCTCCTCGGGGCTTCTGACCATAGCGAACGTTTAATATCTACGCGCTGGCTCTTGGCGGCTGTGTTGTTAAGAGGAGCAAACAACAGCACAGCCAACCGACGGCATGCTAGTAGAACACTTTGCTAGCAAAATAATGGCCACAAGGAGGGGTTCGCCTCGTTGGCCTGACGACGGGGTACGATGATTAGCAAAGAAAACATAAGAACATGCTCGGTTCTGTCGGGGATAAATGGTCGGTGTTCGGTGATTGCGCCCGGCTGGGCCATTCGCATTCGGGCGTTAGCCGCTCAAACGATGCAATCCTTGGGAACGCAGAGTCTGGCAGGGTTCGGCAGGACCAAACGGAGGTTTGGAAAACATAAAACACAAACGACTTAACCTAACCATTAGCGTTACAGGGCAGAAGCAGGGTCAGTGAGTTGGAGACAGTGAAACCGCACCAAACCGTGCCGTATATGGTAACCGTGTACAGGGCCAGTAGTAGGTTTTGTGACCGGACTTGGAATGGAAAACAAGTCGGGTGGAATGGATAGACGAAACGAAGTGAAAAAAAAAATGGGAACATAACTTCATGAATACCTCCGGTATCTGCAACTCGCACCGCATGTAAACGAGGAGGTAAATAAAGTGGATAGGATTTATATCGTTCGAGATTAGAGATAATACGTTTATATTTCAGCGGCACCGCGGTCACTTTGGTCTATTGCTTTGGCACAACGATCCCGTTTCCGTTGGACTGGAGTTTGAGTGTGAGAGAGCCACAAAAAAGATTGTTTCGTTCTCAGCTAGAACTATCAGCATCTCGAGAACTGCCTTTGCATCCTTTCCCACAAGGGTTGAACGGGTGTTGTTGATAGTGCACCGAGGGTATCATGTGATTTGTTCATTTCGTTTTTCTTCTTCATCATCCCTCGAGGCTATGGTTCTAACGCGTTGATATGGTGCTTTAGTTATTAAAACATTATTTATTTGTTTTTAAAATAGCAAGAAAAATGGAGGTGAAGCGTTCCTGACTGAGCAGTGAAACGGGGCTGCTTGAAGCGTTAGCTTATCTGGATGGTGCGTAATGGTGAGCCCGATCTTGATAGAAGATGCAACATTATAGTGTTGATGAAACTGGGCAATGAATGGTTGAAGGGGGTTTCGCTTCGTGTTTGCATCTCGTCACGAACGTAGATGCGCTGCAAACGAAGATTGCATAGAACGATGTACAATAAAATTTACGATGTGTCAAAAGGTTGTATTGTTTTGCTGTAGTAAATCAACCCTGGATGATGCTTACGTACGTTGGGGGTTTCTATTTTCTTTGGCTATCAATGCGTTTGCCGTAATGCGCATGAGCTTTAATTGTGGTCCAAGTAATCTTTTTTTTTTCATTTGTTTGAATTTCAATGTTGGAATATTTAGTTAAATTATGACAGACAAATTTTACTGTTCATTCGTCTACTTTGATCAGACATTTCCAGAATCGGAATCAGAAATTCTCAAACAAAAAGTAGACAATCTGTTAATCGTAACTTGTATCGTTTTCCACACCAGACCACGGACACAGGTTGATACCTCAAGACGGCATTCTAGCCTGAGGCAAAGAGAGTTATTCACTCGGAAGGTAGATAAAGGAAGCGATGAAGTAGCACGATTAGAGAGAAATTATTACAGAACCCAATTCCGCGGTGCCTTACCACACACCGGTTTACCGGATCCCTCTACCTGCTGTTTGGGACTAACGAAGGGTGTTATTTCTACTAGCGAAGAAGATGACAGCGCTCTCAGACAGGTATTATAGCGGAGTAGCAAAGTTGCGCCGACACGGGTTAGTTGCTACAATTCCGTGTGACACCTGGTTGCCGCCACACAAACATTCGAGACAGATATGAACAATCACAAGCATTCTGTGGGGAAACTCTATCTGCCGGATGCTCGCCCTGGTACACCGACACGTAACCTGTCCGTCGTATGGTACATGGCATGTTGGTTAGTTTATGTGTTTTTTTTTGTACCGACCTGACCCTGAGCGACGATGCGCGTTTCCAGTTTAGATAAGAACCGGGCCGGTTAATGTGTTGGAGCTCATGGAAACAGAAATGGTTTCCTGATAAGATTGAACACCGTTTGGATTTTGTTTTTCTATGTCATCGTACAAGAAGTGGGTGAAATTCAGTGCAAGGAAATGGGGATTTTTTTTAATTGTCTTCTCTGTTATGTTTTATTTCGTGCATTGTAATAAATTGAATAGGTAATGAAACATTTGCTACCATTTTACGGTGGATAACATTTTTTAAATATAAAAATAATTTATTTTCATCTGGTTTCATCAAGGTAGTCTCTTTTTTTAAACGACTGACTCCTAAACGTATTAAAAAAAACTTCATTTATATCATTTAACATATCTCAAGAAACTAATGTTCCGTAAACAAAAGATATGCTGTTTTAGGAATGTGAAACACTGCAAACTGTTGTTTTGATAGCGTCCAATATTTCCGCACAACTCTAACGGAGTGCATGTTGACCACAAAATGCATAAATATTGTTTCTTATCTAACAACCAATCCATAAGCTTTTTCACTACAGCAACTAGAGCAGAGAGAAAAAAAACAGCAAAGGAGTGTTAGGTACAAATTAGGAAACTTGTACCACGCCATCGGTTGTTTATTTTACGGTTTACAATCGGCTACGTTCAGCGGATCGCAAAAGCGAAGACTAGTTTCGTATCGATAAGTTGCGATATGTGTATATTTTGCGCTGTCTATTTCTACAGCAAAGGACACATTATCATTTTTTACAACTTGTTCATAGTGCGACCGTAATAGTGGGAAAAAGCAGCACATTTAACGCCTATTAAAAATATGAATGGTATTAGGAGGGAAGAGACAATTTTACCTTGGCGAAATATCAACCCACCGATATATCCACGGCTACCCTTGGCAGGATCAATCAAAAGCCCGCCTCTTTATGCACCATTAAACGTTGGATTCTACGGGCAAACTCAGAAGTGAGTTTGGGTAAATCTTTGCATAAAACGAAAGCCGATAAGTGTACGATCCCGTGCCCGTTGTGCGTCCTTCGGGGGTTTAAAATGTCAAAATCGTTTAACGAAGGGGCGCTTCACAAGTTCGCAAATGTTGTCCGCACCGCAGGCCGCTGCAATCGGCAGCGCCTCTTGAATCTTTGCGATCTCATCTTCATTACTTTACCAAATTTAACCGACCACGGGCTCCAGCTACTCGATCAACGTCCAACGTCAGTGTGGCCTGATGTTGGATGGTGAGTTTTTTTTTTTTTGCTGATCACCATCTTTCACTCCGTCGGGCAGATGGCTCAATATCTCGCAGGAACTGACGCACGTATGAACGGTATAAGCGCAGAATCTAGCGTAGAGGTGAGTTCTGCTAGTGTGCGGCATGTTTGCACCAAGGAAACATTTGTTTGCGTTTGCGAAATCGAGAATTGGCGCGAGATGTTCGCGATAGCAATCAGGTATGTTGCGATGGTTATCGTGCCCGATGGTGACACAAGTCTTGTGGGGTGCGAGGCCACATCGGATTATGCGAATCTTGAGCGGAGTATGTATGCTCACGGGCGAACCGGGGTATTGCACAACCGGGGCCACTGGTTTCGTGTTCGCACGCCTGTACCAAGGTAAGATGAGGTCAAAAAGATATTACGAACAGCGCTACTCTGGAGACCAGCAAAATAGTAAACTTTCGCACGAAACCAAACACACCACGGGTGTGTATGCATTGGGCACTGGACTGGTGCCTATCGTTTGATAAACGCACGAAGGACATTGAGTGTGACAATCGGACCGATTCAATCGTTGCCGGTACTGGTGTTGTTGATCTTCGTATGGAATATCTACAATGTTTGGCTTGTAGTTAATTTTTTTTGGCACCTATATTTTTCTTGCTCCTTTACTACGCCGTTCGTTTTGCGTTGGAAAGGCATGGAATTCAAAAACCTTCCTCCAAATGCGAAGATGCTAGATGGCGTGAACTGACGGTTCATTGTTAGCTACCGTCAGCGGGTGGTATATGTGTGTGTGTTTTTTTTTTATAGTTTCACAACTGGAATTCGTCAACGGGAGTTGCGGTAGATAACGGATCACCCGTCCCCATGCAAGCAACACCACAAACATGACAAACATCACCCAGCGATGTCCAAACGTTACGATTGATCTGCAGATAAATTTGCACGAATAGATTGTGGCGTTGGGCTCGCGATCTTTGATGGAAATCGTTGTACTCGGATGAGAGGTTGTGGCCTTAGCCAGCGAGATGCTGTGCGGAATGATAAATACACCAGCCGGAATGGTTGGTTCTTCGAAGTGGTATTAAGATATTGTTCATTGAAGCAGCTTCCATTAACATTTGACACAAGCTACCACAGGTTATGCGGCAACCCTCACACTCTAAACCTTATTTGTGAGAATAGGCTTTGCCATCTTGTCTTTACGTGGCATGGCTTCTATCGTCGACGTTGGGCATGCAAATCTAATGCATCCTGACGCCTTGAAGCATGCTACTAAATTAAACTTAATTGCAGTCTGTGAGCACTGCTTTACCCATTCTCATCTGGTGGAACACTCAAGACACCTTCTCCAATGTCCAACCGGTCATCGTTGATCTGATGAATCATTCTCATCGAGTGCGCTGAGTACCATACAGCACCGTTAATATGAACCCTTGCTAAGTAGATTTCATTCTGCACCTTAAGTTTCTTCAGCCACCGTGGAGCCCTGCATGTCCAGATGTGGTTCACGAGCACCGTCACACGTTTCTAATGGGTTTTGCATCAGCTTATTGTGCCGGTCCTGGCAGGAGGATTATGCTAATTATTCGGCAGGTCGGTGAGGTGTTTTTGCGTGCCGTTTGACATAAATTGTCGATTGGGCCGCTGTAGCCGTACACAGGGTTTGCGCGTACATTTGGCAAAGCTCCGGCTGCGCGAGTTCGAAAGGTTCACGGTCCCCAAAAGCTTGTCCGTCTAGTCGAGCCTGCGTCTCTCGTATTGCTCTCGGTGGCTCTAGACCATTTATGGTCATGGTCCGTCGTTTCAAGCGCTCCCTTCCACACTGCTTGTCTCCTTGGCTGACTGGTCGGCGGGTGATGAACAGAAGGATGAAGTATAGCAACGGTGGCAAAGGTGGCGGATGTCATTGCATACGGTTTCTGTGCGCGATGTGGTGCTGCAGATGTAGATTGTGACCGTGCGTAGCACTTAATTTATAGCCATAATGCGCCCTTTTTCTTCTTTGATAAATCATGTGGTGGGCAAAACGAACGAATGGTTTGCGATTAGAGTGCGATTGTGGACGCGATCTTGCGCTATCGGTGCGAAATGCTGGTTTACGATTCGTGTCGCTAATCTGATCAAATGACACCACTGAATCGGGATGTCCTTGGCGCGATTTTCTGTGAAGCAATTCGTTGCGGTCAATGTGGTTCAGTCGCGTTCAAAAGAATTTGGCAGTTGTAGTTGGGTTGCAAAAGGTTGCTGTACATATTCCAGCGCCGTTTGTTGCGCACGACCCAGAGGTTGTTACTTAACGCAAAGGGTCCATTTCTATCGTCTGAGGAAAACCGTAAACACTCGGCCAGGTAGGAAATGTATGCCATTTCGTGCACAATAGATCAACGATTTACATTTCGTTAGTGGTTGGCTTACAACTTTTACTTCGATTGTACTTGCTTGCGACCCAAACGGGCACGCTTACACAGCCATACCGTGGTGACAAATCCCTGTCGACAAGTAGAGAAATATTGTACATGAAAACAGGTAGGATTATTCATTCCCTTCGACACAAAGCTGCCCCATACCGCGTAGCGGACTAATCGTTTGAGTAATGTTTTGACTGCCGTCCATCAGTGCCGCTAATGGTTTGATAGATTTCTTCACTGCAGCCAACCGTTTGGCGTTTGGGTGCCTAAGCTCTGCTTTGTCTGGTATTTCACATCATTTCACTATAAATCCTTCAAAGCGTTAAAATCCTCATTAATAGAGGCGCATTATGCCACAGGTAGCGCGCGTTACGTATTTGATCCTTTAAGCCTAACCTCCCGCTCCCCGCGGTTGATACCTGTTGAGTCTTCCCCATCAAGTGAGCACTGGTTCGTGGCGAATTCTTCCCACCTCATTCGATATCCGTTTCGAATGAGAGCAAATGCTGAAGCAAAACGTTGTGCACGTGCCGCGCCGGGAGCATATTAGCTTTAATTGGATTGGAATGACGATTATTAGGCAGCAGTGCAGTATCGGTCCTGCAAATGGTACCGCTTGCAAGCGAGCGGGACTTGTCCCCATCGGTAAGCAACACTGGAGCAAAGTTCGCTGGAGGCAAAGTGGTTGTCTGAGGGATTCCGTCGGTCACACGAGAAAAGAGTATGCAAAACACAGCCCGAACAACAACAAGGACCCGGGAGGGTTGGGAAACTTGTTTTACACTGATTACTGAACAATCCGGTGGTTTGAATGAAAGCTAACTCGACACAAGCAGCAAACGGTCGACTGCGTTGTGTGAGCGCACGCGTAAGCTGCGGTTGGATAGTTAGTTTGGCATGGACGCGCCCCGGGTATCGCTAGTGCGCGGTGTAGAAATAGATGACAACATATATATAGGTAAAAAACATGTTAATTATATACGGCTACCGTCACATGGCGGTCGTGAAGTAGATTGACGTACACTTAAACCCGCGTATGATAAGTTCCTTCCACGCTATCCTTGGTACGACAGGCTGGGCGATATGCAAAGCGAGTAGCAAAGATCCGTGGAGTAACAGCGATATGTAAAATTTATGCTAGCATAGGGCAGGGCCTCTCTGCTACCTGGTTACCAAGGAAACACTTACCTACCGAATGTCCAAATGGCCGACAGCGAGGTAGCAGTCGATGCAAACGGGTCTCCACGAAGCATAGTTGATGCTTTGAGTGAAGTTTATGCGCTCCTGCCGTGCCGGATGACGGGTCGATTGGAGGTCGCCCCGACGCGGTGATAGATACTAGATTATCCGGTAGACAGACAATTGAAAACCTTAACGGCAGCCCGGTAGCTACGAGCGAATGTTTGACGAGAGCATCTGACCAAATAATAATAACATTAAAATGAGCTTGTCATGAATATTTGATTGTTAATTTATGCTGCCCTCATGGACGATTGCGAGTGGTTAGGCTAATGGTGTGTTTTATTGTAAATTGAAAGGGCTCGATCTTTCCGATAGCAGTGAAACCTCGTCGTCTTGATGTTCGCTAACAATACTTTGGATATAAGAATCAGAAAGAGACAGCGACGAGAAGTGTGTTCTTCAAGATTTAAAATAGATGTTATGTGATGTTTATGCTGATATTTTGGGTAGTTCACTCTTAGGATAGTCCAGAACAACCAAAAATAAAATAGTTTAAAATAGTTTCTTCCGGCTATATGGCTCATCAAACATTTTTGACTCTTGACTAATCTCAGTTGAGAGCTCCGATGAGATTTAACAGTTGTGATTTTAACCTATATCGAACGTTATTTATTCTTACAATTTATAATAGCGACCTGTTTCCAGCTGTGATTTTTTAATCTACAAAAAGCTACAAGAAAATAACAATTATTATGTGCAGTATTATCAGTGCCAAACCGTCGGTATGGTATTGACTGTACAACACAAATATATTGCAACCTTAGCGCAAACAGTACGATTCCTGCCTCAGCAAAGTGCTAAAACATGTCGATAACGTTGATGGCGGCGTCTACACCACCTGCTGCAAGTATACATAACAGTCTGGTGCAGATAGTGAATGTTTATGTTATGGAAGATACCCAATCTTGAAGCCAAAGCTTTTACTTCAAAACCTAAAGTGATTCACTTTTGAGACTTTGTGCCACTTTCGCTCGTTGTGAGTTGGGTGCAGAAATAGTCTCCCACGTTCAAATTAGATAATTTTACATCCGAAAACTACGCGTTGACCATTCGCTGTGTACCACAAGTTTGAAACCTTCCACGATCGATCGTTGGTACGAACTCAATCGGCCATAAAAGCAAATATTGCTCAATTATGTCCAGCGCAAGATCCGCTGTGATGGCGGATGATGTTGGCAATTCGGGAGTCGAAGCAAAATTTTCGAATACAATCCGGTAATTTAATGGCACTCGAGGGTAAGTAAATTCTGCATCCGAAATGGAGCAGTGGCGAATGAAATTCCCTACTTTATAGTGACTATTAGCCGGATCGATTGGTTGCGATCGAGTGGTGTGTTCGAACGAACCATGGCGCGGTACACATTGTTTACCCAGCCGACTCCATAACCTCTGAGGCATGGACACTAAGCGCTGCGTACTTTTAGCTCATTTTTGACCCGATCGCCAAAGTGCTGCCACTTCCAAGCCCATTTCAATTTGATGGTCAATTTACCCGCGGTATTTATTTATTGTACCCATTACCCGCCAAATATGCACGATCGCGTCCCAGTTCGTACGTTCCCGAAATGGATTTGGTTCACTCTGTCGGTACTGGGTAAAACTCGGCAATCGGTTTTATTATATCCGAGAATATGGCCGCATTGACATTGGATTGTGCGGCAAGCGTCACTAGTGACGTCTTTGTCAGCGTTGCATGCGAAATTCTGTTACAGTGTAGCGTTTATTTTAAATCTTGGCTGAGCTTTCAGTGCATCGGATTAGTTGGTGAAAGGTGGCCACCTTGGGTGATGTTCTGCTATCGTGAATCTGTGTCCGGAGTCTACTGTGGAAACTTGTTACATACTGTTTAATAATAGTAACACACATTGTGTAAATATCTGAGGAGAACATTGAATGCACCTTGTTCGGATGCCACCTGCGATTGAGCTTGAGCCTCTTAATTATGCACAGAAATGGTTGACAATCTAGAAATAGATACAGTCTCTTTCGCCTCAAAGTGAAAGTTATCGAATGCGTTATCGGTGAAAAAAAACGTTATTTTAAATGTAGAGTAAAATGAGACATTAAGATTTATCATGTTTAAAAATGCTTCAGTATGAAAATTCGTGTTTATATATATAAAGTTAAGATACTATCGTCAGTTAGTGATAATTAACAAACTCTGATGCGTATACGGCACGACGCATCAGCAAAGTTAGAAGGCAAGTGGATGTGTTGTAAAATGTCATCAACAAACTCAAAGCCAAACGACTCATTACCTCCATTATTACCACACGACTTTAGTTGACATAGGCCTATCCCAACCAATATTTATTTGGGTAAGCCTATCTGTGTGTCTCGAGTATGGTGAGCATGAGCTAAGCTAGTTTATACACATGTTACTTGAAAGCAAAAAAAAAAATCCCTGTATTGCACAGACCTAGGACGAAATTATTAACATATTGATAATTGCTACCGATGTAGTTACACTAAACGATTGTTAGTTCTTTAAATGGTCTATTGATGCGGAAGGTTTGAAATTCTTTTCATTTGTATGGCAATTGTACCGTTTCAATAAGCCTCTTAAATCCAACGCATTGTACCGTGCGCTTAAGTCCCAAAGCAAGTTCTATTTGAATGGATTCGGTTGTTTGACCAGTTTGTTGTATCGAATTGCTAAAGCACTCCGCTGCACGGCGCAGGTGACATTACTCACTATGCTCACAGGTTGCTTTTTGCCGTTCTGATCGAAACAGGTCGAACCTCAATGATGGTGTTTGTTGGCAGTATATGCGATTGTCTGTTAAACGATACCCTGTTTGTAGGAACTATTTGCATGCGGCTGAACTGAAACTGATGATGTAACGCTTGGTTGCTTTAGTTGCCACGGTGCAGACCGTTTAGGTTGATGTCAATGCAGCACAAAGTAGGCTGTGGTTGTGGAGATATTGGACGTTCAAGAAAGCACTCTACTCGCACTGGTTCGGTATTGTTGTAGATCACTGATTCGGAACATAGAACCGATGTCGGCGGGAATTTACCTGACCAAGATTTTGTTGTATATGTATATGTGGTAGTTTGACAAGTCTCGGTGCGATGAAATATAATGCCAAAGCTCATCGAAACATAGTATAAATCTTTCTTTACAGCTTTCGGTAAGAGTCTCGCTAGACCGTAGGTTTTTTTACTTCTATCTGATTGCCATCGGTAGTCTTGGTCAGCGGGATGTACAGTTTGCTAGGAAGTGCTGAGTTTGTCTTTGATCTGTCTCAGTTCCGTGTTAAAGGAACGGTAGTCTCCTCGCACACCTGGATCACATGAAAGGCTGACCGCATCGGTCGGATGGCGTACCGTTTTCGCTGGGTTCGCGCTACTTGATCATTCATCAGCATCGCTGGCTCATAAATCATGTTGTTCGTTTGCAAAATAAAAAAAAAATGCTTGCAAAAGCAACCGACCAACGGTTTTGCTAACACGGAGGCTACTAAACGTGGTCGAGGTTCGGGCTGTCTTCCATGACGGGTGATGATCCCCGGTAAGTGTTAGCGTTGTTGATGATGATGGGTTCATGGGTAGCTTATGGATGGTAGCTCCCCTTTTTTTAGCTACGTGTAGGATGCATTTCGCTCCGCGGAATCCAGGCCGAAAAGTGTTGTCCTGTGGTTGAACCAATGGTCTAGTGAAATGTGTCCGTGGTCCATTCCCCGGTGTAGTACTTTGTATTTTCCAGTAAATTTATTGCGAAAATTTAAAGTCACTCCATTACACAAACCACACTTTCCATTTTGGATGTAATTATGCAGCACCGTTTAGAAAGTGGAAGCAAAATGGAAGGTGTTAAGCGCAATTTGGGTACGGTGAGCTGCTTTGATAAATAGTAACGTAAGGTGAGATTTTATTTCCATGCACCTTTAAGCGGTTTAATTTACTTGCATATTAATTTGAAACGATACGTGTGTGATTGAAACAAAAGCATGCAAGTGCCAGCAGCAGTAAATGTTTTGCGTTTACCGTTTTTTTGTTGTCCTGCCGCTTATAACATTGTTGTGTGACATTTGAGGCTTGGGAGGAACGTTTTGGAACATTTGCTTACAATCAAGGTACGGTTCCACGAGCAGTGGGTTAATGCCACACGGCATCTTGGGCGAATTTGGATCACATGCAAATAAGCCTTAACCTTGCCGTGTTTTGCATGATTCCGGACAGGTTTCATTTCTGGACGGGGATTCGGTGTGCATGATCGAGTTTTTTTATGTTTATTTCTTTGCAACGGTACACTAATTACTCTTAAAAAGGCCTCCCCCCCCCTGGTGCGGTAAGATTGCAAACATTTTAGCACCAAGTGTTTGAAGTGCTGCTAGAAATAGCCAATGCACTGTCATAAAATAGTTTATTTCACCGTTTAAGTAACCGCGGGGTAAGACGTTGACCATGGAAGTTCGCATCGGAACGGCGTTTGGGAACGTCGTATAGTGCGGAACGGTATCGTTGCGTGTACACGCGGCAGCTCAATGTAGAGCGCAACCGTTGGTAGAATAACACACGGCCAGGGAACGAGACACGAGCCCATAAGGTGCCATATATCTCTCGCCAGCGTCCATTTCTTACCGTATGCATCCCGAACCGGGCATGCTGCTGAACATGCCTGAAATGCTGGAGAAGTAATAAGAGACAGCACACGCTGTGAAGGAACCTTTGCCTAACCACGCTGGTGGATAATTTGCCGATTGACCGGACCCGGCAATTATTGCACAGGTGCGCCCGTCGGGTTGTGTGCATTCGCGGAGTTGTTGAAGTCACCTCGCAGTGTGCATGCAGTTTTGTCGCACTGCAATGAGGTTTTCTCACGAAAGCTTGCACAGTGCCCTGGTGCACAGCGAATCGGCGTGCTGGAACGTGCTCTTTAATGTTTTCATTTTTCGATCCCGGGCGACCCATGATTTTCTCGATGGGGTAAGCATCACGGCATCACGACGAGTTGAGGAGAAGCTTTCAAACGGTTGCAGCCCGGGTTAACCGAGCGCCAAAACGAAGCTGCGTTTCACCAGGCACCAGGTGTACGGGTGCAGGGCAGCTGCATTTCACTGCTCGGCATCCAGTCGAAGCAATTATGCTAGGTCTGACTCGAAATGAAGCTGGAGAAGGTTTGATGTGTACGGGTTGTACTTGAAATGCGAACAGAAACAAAAAGAATGTCAAAGTTGATCGGCCTGTAATCAAATTAATTGCATCGTTCAATTGGTGAGTTCGGTTGGGCTAGAGCCTGCGGTTGCGGTTACGCTCCGGTCGTTTGTCACTTTCGCCTCCATGCCGTTGCGATCCTTTAGATGTACGTCATAAGGCAGAGTAACGATGCCACGGCAATGCGCGTAAAGGAAAGCATCAAATGGACACCGCTTGGTCTCAGGCTCTCAATGTTTGGTGACATTTTAATGGAAGGAATCATTTGAAGGTTGTAAATCAATAAGATAAAGAACACCAGTGCTGAGTATATTTGCTAAAAACGTGAGTATTTTCGTCAATTCAAATGGTGCATCATTGAAATTGAGTGGAAATAATAATATTTTGTATAACGATTGTGTTGTACTTTTTTCACCATTTTAGATGAATTAAGATACTCTCAATCGTTTGCAGAAAAAAGCTCGAAGTGCACAAATGTTCAAGACGGCTGTAGTTAAATCGATGTCAATTAACTACTGATCGAAACAATCGTTGTGGTGCTCTCATCGGGTTGGTGGGACACAATTGTTGGTCGCAAATTGTACATGCTCCCGTTACGCGTTGGGGAGCATACGAATGCAAATTGGTATAATGAACTCGTGCCATCGCCGATATGATGTTCGTGACGCCATGCAACTGCCATTGCACACTTGCTGAACTTTGCTCGGGAACACAGTTTGGCTTTATTGTGTGCGAACTTAATTAGGCTTCCGGGTTGTACAGAAGTAACTGCACAGTGTTCACGGTTTTGTAAGCACCAATTCCCCGCAGCTTGTTTACATACGCCACTGTCTGACTGGCTGGATGGATGTGAATCTTTGAGTTCACTCACTGTGCCATCCTTTCTGGGTGCTTGTGTTGCGGTAACATACTTTGAATACATTGTGAGACAATGCATCAAAGTGGAAATGTTTGCTTAACTAACCAGAAAGACATTGGACGTGAGGTTTGGAAGCCACAAATTAAAAGCAACCTAAAGCGTCTGGTAGACAAGCTCCCGAAAAGGGAGACGACGTTGATGACATCTGACCAAGTAGCTGATGCGTAGCAGATCTGCTACTGCAGCATGTTATCAATTGTGGTTTAGTTGACATAATTTGTCGATAAAAGCTGTGTGTAATGAAACATGGGCTTTGAAGCGAAGCTGGAAATGGATATCGTTTTCATTTACATCGATGTTCTAAAAGCATTCAAGTAGTAAGAATAACATAAAAGAAGAACAACTTTTTATATGTGACAGTTTTACCAACTGACTCATTGTTATCCATACCATCGCATCTTTTAGTTTCAAATGTTGGCTGTGGGACCCGTTTGACATATTGAAATTCAAACCTACGCAAAATCAAATAAACTAACAACATTCCATCCACGATCCACTTTTTGTGATAAAACGAAACACAAATGCTGCCACTGACGACTCCGGCTGGAACTGAGGCACGATCCACGAACGAAGATTGAAAATGAAATCCCGGGAATCCATACAAGCAGCCAACGGTGACGAAAGATGAGTAAAAGACTGGCTAGAAAGTGCTGACATTATACAGCGTCAAGTAATCAAGTTTCACCGGGGAAACTTTCAACTACAAGTCGGTCCTTCAGTCTCGGGCGATAAGACACTTGCTCATGCGGAGATATCTCTGGCGTTGTCTCGGGTTCAGTCATATATGTTTGTGAGTCGACTAGCTAAGGTATGCGGAGGGACAACAATTTTTCCAGCACATATCTGGTGACGACTATGTACCCTTTGGTGTGCAGATTCGTCAGGTCTACAGTTTCTACGCCGCCGAGGACTAGTTGAACAAATGAATTACATGCAAACATGCCAACCCCCCCGACCAGCTAGAAGCAAATGAGCGGAGGCTGATTTAGCATGACGGAAGGAGGAGCTCGCCAAAAGATCGCTATCGCAGACGGCTAGATGGTGTTGTAATTCTTCAGTGCTTCGTTTTGTTGGGTTGCATTCGTACGGCGTCGGGGAAATGCAAGAGCAGATCAGATCGTTTTTCACGGTGTATGAGCTAGAAATGCCATATTTCGTTGGATGAATGGTTTGTAGTAAATGTCACGTGTATGGTTGGGTAGATCGCACAGGATAGAATGGATGGAGCGCATGATCGCAAACCAACTGGGAAGGCGTTAGGTTAAGCGAGTTCGTGACGTTCGAATGGAACCGAGCCCCGTGCGATGGGAAGCGTGGGTAATTTATTTGAGGAAGATGAGAGGATGAATGTACACCACTGCGCTGATCAGGCAACTCCGCTAACAAGTTGTAATTGGACCGAATGAAACGTCGGGGGCCTCTGGATTTCTTGCAGTTCTAACTATTTCCTTATGTTATGCATGCAGTAGTGCATTGTTCATGCAAGGTGTGACTTTGAATTGAACGAGCTGTATAGCAACCGAAGAGTGGCCACAACTTTAAGTGCCGCATCTTCAATTCTTAATTTTGTCTCAGGAATTCTTCATACTTCACATATCACTATTTGGATTTAAGCTACGACGATGCGATTGTATGCCTACCATCGGCGCAAGAAAGTAATGCTGCATTTCCCTGCTACATTCACTTTCATCTGAACTTGTTAATAGATTGCGTACGCTGGTGGCAACACCAAATAAAAACGACTCGCTATCGACCATGCGAAATCTATTCCAATTAAATCGAACTTCAATCTTACTGCGGGGCAGGAAAGAGCACCAGGATCTCCTTTCACTGAGCCGGCAGCATGATGGTAAAGGTTTACCGTTTTTCTAGGAACTCGCAGCATCATCGGGGTGTTTGACTTCAGAGGAACGGATCGGATAGACGCAATCTGCGATAGGCGGTGACAAGTGGTGGATTGCTTCTAGCGGGCAATTGAAGCAATACAGAAAAAAAACCCTGCGTCTCGCTAGTTTACAGCAGAGGGCAGGTCGACAAATCCATATCACCAGTTTCACACTGTCCTCTGCCCCAGCTGTACGACACTTTCACAGTGGGCGATTACTTGCTTGCCCTCCGCAGCTACACCATTATTGAGTGGCTCGATCAAGATGGCCAACAGGATTCGCGTCAGGCAGTAGCACAACACTTTTTCCTTCGGTGCTACCAATCACCGTAGTAGTGCGATTATAGATTTTTTTCACCCCACACGCTTCAAATGAAAGAGAGTTTTGCATTACATGATCGTAGGGAAGGTTCACTTTCTGCGATTCAAGAGATCGGAGACGTGCCTATCTGTTTTTTTTTCATTGCTTGGAAGGAAAATGAGTCTATTCCCGCTCAATCCGTTTTCTGCCCCAGCGTAAAGATAATGAGGGAAAAGACGAGAAACAATCTCTGCTACGTACGATGAAGCTCCAACTAGAGAGTCGTATGTGTTGCGGCAATCGATCAACTTGCACCGATAACCAATCATTAATATTACACGGCCATCGGTGGTGACAGTTTTTGAAGAATTCAAGCCTGTTCCTGTTTTCTCTCACCATAATGATGCGTGATAGTGGCGGACAGAAGCAATATCGTGTTTAAAGGGGCATGCAATTACGACGAACGGAATGCAATTAACTATCTAATAAGTTTCATGGCATTGCTCCCGCCCGCATTACCTGCACAGTAAGAAACACCTCACCGATATCGCTTCAAATCATCTATTCACTGGGATTTCCGATCAAAATGTCCACCAAATGATTACTTCTTTCATTTTTACTTGGACGACATATTGTTACTTTATTGGATCACTTTTGACGTTGCCACATTCACATCCTGTTTTAAACTGAGGCAATGAATTTTGTAAGTCGCAACCCTTTGCCTCACTTCGGCCAGTGATTAATGGTTCACCATCGTGTGTGTCAGCTGCTTTATGTTCTGCGTTCATATCTTGATTTGATTTTCCAGTCCATCCTTTTTTTTGCTCATGCATGCAATGAAGCACAAACGTGTGGGTCGTTTTCCAGCTCGCTGTTTGTCGTTTGATAACTTTGTTGTGTTTTAAAAATGTTAACCAGAGTTATCTTACTGAAAACAATATTGATGATTTTTGTTGTCAATTTATTTGTTATCAGTTGAAGGAAATTAAACGATCTTTGAAGGAAGCTTTATTTTGCCTGTAAATAAGTAAATAATACTTAGTGTGACAAATGGTCTTCATATAAGTATTTTTAGCGAAAGTAATGCATTTGTAATTGGTCATTCAATAAATGCTCTTCATTAGGAAGATTATATAGCTGGTAATTGGTCATCATCTTCATCATTCGCATCACTTTATAAGACCAATTCCCAAGGATTGGTGTATCTGATCATATTTTATTTGTATCTACACTTTCTTTGTTGGTACAACTAAATCTCTCGAGGTGAGATTGAGCGATTGTCGAAAATGAAAGAAACAAGATTCCAAACAGAATACCCGCTGGCACGAAGGTATCCGACCGTTTGTTTAACTTTGTCGTGTGAAGAGCATCTTCATTCAATTCTACGGATGCCGAACAGTGAAAGTGGCGAAAGCGTTTCTGACACAACAACAACAACAACAACAGCAACAGCAAAAATTGATTAACCACTTCGATCTGACCAGTGACCGTAGGTATATAACAGGGTAACAACATCATCATCAGAGGCGCGCCAGCTCGCTCCGCAATCCACGATGATTGACAGGCAACATCGGAAACATTTCAATCATTTCGAAACGCGAGAAGGCAGCCACGATTAAAGGGCAGCCCTGTTGTTTGCCCTCCGTTACGCCATGACCGCCGTTTACATCCGATTCTTGTTGCTGATGACCCGGGCTGGGGCCAAACCCAGCTTCACTTTCGTTTTTGGGCTCAAGGAAAAGATGGCTCCGCACGGAGAGGGCGATTACGGGAGGGTGGAATTTTGCTGTATTTCCTGGATCGATGTCTCGCACGGGTTCGAATATCGGCGGCCGGATGCCGCGGCAACGGTGTTGTTTGTATTGGACCTTAATTAGATTAAATTGATTTTTTGAAGCGCCGCAGTGCCAGGCTAAGGTAGAGTCGGGTACATGATTTCGAGTTTGGTGGTGGCGTTTTGGACCCGCGTAGCTGAGATTGAGTACATAATTGATTGTACGCCTAATGGGTTAATCTTGATCTTAATTTATTCCATCACGAACGGGACGGTGCTGGATGAAGACTGCTAAACGGAGCGTGTTTGCGTCCGTGTCCGAGTGGTCGATCACGCCGATAGTGAGAAAGGCACCCATGTGTTGGGTACTTGTTGTCCCTTCGCAACGATTCATTGCAAATCTAAAAAAAAACCCGTGCAGCGAGCAGATGCGCTTCCCGATCGCTCTCGACCATGAGATGTGGGGCGGTAGGTTGAGCACGAATGCCATATTTATGGCGAGCAAAAGTAATAATGATAACTTCGTTTACGGTTTACGGTGATTACACATTTCTGTCAGTCGGTAGAAAGTATAGGCATTGCGAAGCGATGGCGCCTTAAATAAATCTCATTAAAAATATGCATTGAAATGTTTGTGTAGGAACTTGGTTTTTCGTTCACCTATTTTGGTAGCTTTGTTTGATAACATTGAATTTGAAAAAAAAAAACTTTTCTTGATAGACACAATTGTCACGTTTTTTTGTAAATCAAAGAAATGAATAATGTGCAATGCACAAACATATCTGACATTTGACGTAGAAGCAATACAAGGCACAATGTATCAATAGACATTCAACACAATGAACGTACGCTTTCAAAGTAGTAAGATTAGCAACATTGTACGCATGTGCATTGTACTGCACAGGAAGGAAAGTGAGATACTCGTACTGCAGCGATTTATTTTCATTCCCTTCTCCAAGGCTATTCACAGCATGGCGCAGCATTAACGGCAGCTTCAGGTTCACCGGATTATCATTCCAAGTGTTGGTATGAGCGATGGTGATACTAGGAAGAGGCCTTGAGAATTAATTTTATCATCCTTAACCCATTTGATGTGTTGCACTCGTGCCTGATGTGAAATGATTCCTGCCTGATGTGAAATGATGTTTTTGTTTCTCTTGGTTTTAATCAAAGAAACTGACAAAGAAGTGAGGCTGATAGTCGAAAGGTAGTCGTTTTTACGATGGCATTAGGGCGCAGCTTCATTAAATGCTCCATCAGATAAACCAAAGGTGATCAGCGTCTTAACGTTAGAGGTGCTTGTTTTCTCAACTTATTGTTCTGTGTTTGTGCTTATGGGGTGTTTATGAGTTAACTAAATGAATCTTTTCTAGCTTAAGAGATACCTTATAGCAAAGGAGCTATTTGAATGTTTTCATTGAGCAGTAACTATGCATGCAATAAAAGTTTATTACTTTGTAGAAGATGCGTTTGACGTGCAATGTACAATCGCAGTGAAGAACGATGAGAAAGGTTTTATAAATACCATTCAAGAGGTAATGGATATTGAAAGTCTTTCTCGAAGAATACCATTACAGCGCTTGGGATTTATAGCACTAGTTTCTACTTCTTGTGTACCAATAACTTTCTTCCGCCACAATTGACAGGCACAGCGCACGAAAAATATATTTAACGCAAACAAAATTTATGTAAGGTTCCAATTCTGCCCGTACTCATTTTTCGTGAGAAGTTCATCAACTCCCACCACGCACTGCACGTGATTGTGATTTGCTAACGGATAAATGACACTCTGGACCGGAATGGAATCCATCCTTATCCAATGCAGGAACCGGTCCGAAATAGGCCCCAACACAGGAGTTTCCTCCCGGGAATGGCTCTCTGGCCAGACGTGCCGGTGAACATGTTAAGCCATTATGCATGCCGTTCATCGACGGATAGGTCATTTGCGATTGATACCATCACGGTCAGGGCACAGGGCACCAGGACGCCAGGCCGGCCGGAATGGCTCATAATTATAGTGCACGGGTGCGCGCGCGCGATACACGACGGCAACGGTCTGCAACGGACGCATCGGGCCTTCTTTCTCGCAAGCTCACTCTGGGTCGCGTTGTTTCGCAAACGAGGACAGGAAAATAAATTAAGAAATGCATATCTCTTGCTGCGGTCCCGAACCGGCCGGGTGGACTCCTCGGTCTGGGTGAAAGCATTAAGGCGCGCGAATACTGGAGTGTCGAGGATCGGCCGAACTGCTGGACCGCGGGACTACAAATTGAAATCAAAAGAGACGTGAAATTTGCTTGCCGCAGAGGAGGACACAGTTCTCCGCTGCGAACTGGAGAGATTCATTCGCCGGGCGCGATCGAGGATCGTGGTTCGGGCATGACAGCAAGGGGAAAGAATAAATAAAAGCTGAGCATCGAAAGTGCAGGAAAAGCACAAACAAACCCCTTCACAGCATGCTGCAGTACACACTCGAAAATCAAACAGTGCTCGTGTGGGTACCGATTATGCTGAGATCCATGTTTGAAACATGGAGAAATGGAAGCAGCGGGCTAGATCGAAAACGGCTGGTGAGGATCGCTGGTAAGCTTACAGGGCATTACTGATCGTCTTGAAATATCTCAGCTAAACATGACGACGAAATTTTCGAAATAACACTCCACACGGACTTAATGGCAAGGAGCAGACCCTTACGCATGGTTTCTTGAGCGTGCAGCGCTGGAAGTTGCGGTGGTGGTTTTGCGATCGTTTCGAGTCGTATATTGAAGAGGTAGGGGTTCTCAGAATCGCTTTCGCCAGCAATTTTGTCTTCTTCTGCAAACGTTGTTTGTGCTGTTTTACATGGACCGAATTTTCAGGGAAATGTTTCCAACGCTTGGGCGGAAATTGACCGATGCTGGACCAATTTGCCGTCAATATGGTGAGAGCGAGGTGGTTTCAGCTCATTCTTCACTGTGGTGCCTTTGTTTCAAAGGGCCATTCTTTGCAATTCTTTTTGGTGCTAGCCAAAACGGTAAATGCTGGAATGTGTGTCATAGGGTCAGATGGACGTACAATAGTGGATCGGTGATAAAGAAGGAGTTGATTAAATTTTAATAACGTAGAAATTTATTTTAGTATCTTGTTTAACATTTGATAATACGTAGTGTTTATCATCGCAACTGAAAACGTGTTTATCAACCTTTAAGGCTGATTGATTATATATAATAATCAATCTGTAAACAATGTAAAAAAACAGTGCAGTACACACGCCAGATTTATTTTCACTTTTCCATTTCCTTCCATTTACGTGGCGTATTTTGCACTCTTAGTCAACGTAGCAACGGAAGAAGCTGCTAAAGTTTGAGTAGGGCACTTTTCTGAAGTGTTTCGAAGATGAACCTCCCTTCGCAACCGATAATAACCGTGTGCGTGTGAAAGTTTCAGTGATCTGTTGCTTTAGCTCGCACAGATTCACAGTTTTGGCAGAAACTTTAATGTGCATAAGCTAGGACCATTCATTGAGGCGTACCTGAAACACTTACGCCAAGGGGGTAATCGAGCAACTTTGTCTTGATCGTTGCTGAAGCATTACACGGCAGAAAAAGTGATGATGCTTCAATGTAGCTGGTAAATTGTTGAAGTACGCGTTATTTGTAATGGAAAGCAGTAGTGGATAAAGAAACCCACGGGAAGATCGGCAGAGATAGAGCGAAGTAAAGAGAGAAGGTTTCGAATTTTAGCTTATAATTGTCAAAATGAAGTCTGCGAATTCGTTATCATCTGTTTAAGTTCTCAGTTTAAATCAGTTAAACTGTTTAAATCATACATGGTTCAGTTTAGACAATATGCTTTGTGGGTTGTCAATTATCCTTTTAATTCTTATCCAATCCTATATAATTTGCCTGTTTTCTGATGAGCTGAATTCCGTTTAGCTGCATCACATAAAGAGAGAACTAGATTTATCGAGTTAACAACAATTTCTCGGTTGGTGGTTCTGTTTGATAGACCGTGTTTCATGATGATGATGGGGGCTTCTTTCTCCCATGAGTTATACCGTTTATGATCGCTAATTACACCCATCAGCGCCTGTAAAGCGCACAGTTGCATCTGTTTTACGATTCGGAAGGCATCAAAGTGTTCTTAATACTAGCAAGTTGGTGATGATGTAAACTTCTCCATTGGTAGACATCGCTATTAACGAGTCAAGGAACAACTGTTTTATTATGTACTGGTTGTGCTGATGCTTGCAGAATGTTTGACGTTTGGTGTATGAGTGTTGGTTCCAGACACGATCATGTTGTGAGTGTAATGCTGAATGTGAGATCAATTAACATAAACACTGCCATGCGGATTGGTTCAGTTTTTCCGTTTGTGTATGGTTATGCAAAGCTGAAGTATGGACATAACTCCGTAGCTTTTAAATAATGTTGTATGGTTGTATGAGTTGTATGGGTTGTATGAGTACGGATATAGTTTGTTCATAATTTGAGATGAATTCAAATATGGCTATATTTATTTTTCTTTAAGCGCTTCAAAAATAATTAGCTTATCATGTGCATATTGTATTCATAACTTTATCAATTTCATCCGTTCGCTATAAAAAAACTGAACATCTTTCAATGTTTTATCTTTTGCTATCTACATTGTTGATATGTGGTCCGCATTTGTATCATGAATCGTGCACTTCAAGTTGTTCTGACGTTGACTTACACCTGCCCTTGAACCAAATTACCATGTTACACCAGCACTTCACTGACCGGTATCGATTCGGTAGCATTGAAAGAGCGGTCAGGTGCGAAACGGATTGGCTGATAGTTGATTGGAATTTAGCCTTTTCTGTGTCTCAATAGTGCAATACGTACACTCGACCGTCCGGTACACTTCGTGTCGATGGGCAAATGAACGAACATGCAATAGATCAAAGTGCATCAGTGTTGGCACATTGCTCCGCCGTTTACCGATCGGTGGTTTCCCTACAGATCCATCAAACGACACGAATCAACATCCATTAGCGTCCTGGACAGCGATGCCAGCGAATGACAAGTGTATGGTTGTGGTATTTTATTTCCGTCCAAGCTAGACAGTCACGATTAGAGACCCTGTGGAACGTGGCTTACAATGGGGCACGGATGCGGAAACCTGAAGTAGCATGCGGTTTAAGGGTGAAGCAAATATCTTTCCGCCTTTGTCCGACATTTAGCGATCTTGGCCGGTTGATTAATCGATAAAAGTCTAATGAAATGTTTCATTTTATCTTTTCTTTCAGGTGAGTTTGTGCGCGTTTTCGATGGCGCAAACGCCAACCGACAAATGGCTGGTCGAGGACGTTGTACCTGTTCCGCTGGTGGTTCTCCGATGGTGCCAACTTATTCCGGACCATGGTCAGAATGTTTTATGTGCGTGCGCGTTGCTACGATGCTGTGAGCCATCGGTGAATGGCAAGTGATGATAATTTAATGAGCCTTTATCTAGGGTCTACGCTGGTGGTGCGGACGCTGTGCAGCTAATGTGAGCCAGGATATTGTCCCTGAGGTGAACCGGGCTGGCAATGTCGCAAGCTAATGAAGACGCCAGAACATTAAACGATCATAATTAATTAACGTTTTACGTGCAATGTTCACGATTCTAAGGGTGTCAGAAAGATTTTACCGCTTGCATCACAGCGACACGTTGTCTATTATGGAAGCATCGCATTAGTAACACCATCAGCAAAGTATGTTTTAATCGATAAGGATCGTATACTGTCGTTGCCTTACTTGTGCTGATGGATTCATTTTAAAGTTGCTGGTAAGAATCTTTCAAGTGCGGCAACATCATCAGAAAGTGTCACATCACCCAACGGGACAAGCTACACGGAAGATGTCGTGTTTGTCTCAGGGCGGAACGTTACCACCGTCTGACAAAAGCCGACTGTATCGGCTACTATCATCTCCGCGTGGTGGCGCTTCTAATGCGCAAATTCGCTGTATCTCAGCAGAACGGGGGGGAGGAAGCGAACATACTTCCCTACAGATGTGCAGGTGGTACGTTCACCTTTCTAGCTGATGCTATCAGACAAGATGCAAATCTATGACGCTGTAACGGCTAGCGTTTCGCATGCTGCCATCATCAAGCGGCGCAACAGCAACCCTACCATCATGGAATGCCATCACCCGTGGAGTTGGCAGTGCCATTGGCACCGACGTTCCGGAACGTAGAAAGGGCTAAAATATTAGAATGCAGAAAATTCATCAGCATCCATCTTGGCGTACTTTGCACGTACAGCAGTATTTTTTATACCTGCTTAAGTGACGCTATAACCTCCGGTTTTGCTTTCTTGTCCGGTTCGCTCGCAACCTTCGTTTCCATTAAGTGCGCTCCGGACGGCGCCGTCCAGGCCGAGTCCAGACGTACGTAGCCGTACATTGGCATCGGCCGCATCGTCGCCGGGGCCGCGTGGCAGGTAGTTAATTAAAGGGAAATTTATATGCAAATTTTCAATATCTTCACCATTTGAATGAGCACTATCTTGTGGTTGATATCGCGCAATGATGCTCGGTGCTGATGGGTTGCGCTTGTTCTCTTGCTCTGGTGTGCAAAGGCACCAACCCCGCGTTCGTCGCGCAATTGACGCACAAATGGTGTGAATGGGCCCGTTAACCGAATCGAATTAGAAACGTCAAGTTGGGTGTGTATGTTTTTTTTTCTTAAATTCACATTGCTTCTTTGCTTTTTCTTTCCGTTAGCGAGAGAGATAGAGAAAGAGTTGGGGCTCAGGGCCGAAAGTTAGCGGTGCGCGATGATGTCGGATATACCAAATTGGTCACCTTAGCTTATCTTATCTTTACCGCACGCATGTACAGTTTCCACCAGGGTAAATAATAATTTCCTACAACATCATCAGTGTAGCGGACAAGGTGCAAGGCACGAATGTTAAATTAAACATGGTACTCAAATATCTACTTGGCCCAAAATGTCTCACTCCTAGTATGTGGCCTTGCAGATTTACTTCACACACATTAAATGTTAATTAATGTTGTGATAAGACCAAAGTGTCGGGAGAGTTTGTAGAGGCTGCATTTAGCAGTAGCTGACGCATCGTTTTACCTTTGGCTTCCTGTTTGCTACTATTATGCAGCGCATAATTTTCATATCGCTTCAATGTGGTGCTTTTAATAGCGTCCAATTGGTGTAAATTGTATCAGTAGATGCTGTTGTTGTCTTTGCAAAGTATGCACATTAAACGTTTCGACCTACAAACTCGTCACTGAAAAACCTGTCCAGTCCGATTTGCCAAGCCCGCTATCAACGCGGAGCCGCCGTGTTGATGCTGACTTTATGGTACTAATAAAACCAAATCGCAACCGTGCCACCGTGCGGACGCGAGAAATTAACGCACCGGTGCCCATTATTGCCAGCAATTTCGCAGAATGCAAAAGTGCCACGTGACAAGTGGCATTTCAAAACGTGGTGCAAAAGGTGCTTATTTGATGGCCGTCCGGACGTTGGATTGGCACTGGATGGCAAAATGGTCGATGTGAGGTGCAAGATAAGCCGCGGCTATTAACCCGATCGCGATCGCACCCGTATCAAACGGGTTCGGAACCGTTTGGTGGCTTCTTCTTGCCACGCACGAGTGCGCAACCGAAGTAATCAAATAAACGTAAACGTGTACGCACAAAATGTAGAACGGAGGAAAAAAAAAGAAATCGCGCTTGATGTTCACATCAACTCACCCCGAGCGCTTGAACGATCGGGCATTTAATGTGGTGACACAATGTTTTACAATTTAATTTGCCTCGACGCCAGGTCGATGTTTGCGGTGCCGACGATAACGGCATGTGACAAGCCTGGCAAGCCCGGTTGGATAAGGATCACCCGAAATGGAAATGCCTTCACCATCTGCGGAACAGCTGATCTGCCCCGAAGGCGCATGTAAAAGCGTCGGATCAAAGATCAACAGGCACGATAAGGCTATATCGCATCCGTGTCTATCGGTCGGTTTGTACAATCCCGGAAGAGAACTATTCACCCTTTTGCAGATCCTTCATGGTGGGCAAAAAGGGGTGCTTATCGGGTTTCTTTTCTTCTCGTAGCTTGATTTCTTAAAAAAAAAAACAACCGATCGAAGGCAATCGAACGATAGTGAAGGCAAACTTTTGCGAGTAATCGGTATCCCGGTTTGTCATGTTCGCATTCGAGGGCTTAAATCATTGTGTCACGAAAAGGAAATTGATCCTAATTTTGCGATAGTTTCGCCCGGTACATTGTTTAGTCGGTTGGTGTCTCATTAAACGAGTTGCAGGCGTGGTAAGGCATCGCAGCACAGGAACAACAGCAACAGAACCACTCGCTGAGCACTTCATATTTTGCCCGATACTGTCGGGTTCCACTACCGCGCCACTATTCATCCAGCCCGGTGGTTTTTCCTTTTTTTTCCCCTGCAACCGATCGAGCACGATCAACGATCGTGAAGGGTGTTTCACATAAAAGGGGGCAGTTAGCGACACTGTCGTGCCGTAATCAGGGCCCAATAATCAACTAATTATCTACAGCAGTAGCTGCGTTAGGGGTCTGTTTTTATTAATCGTTCAATTGGAAAATTTTATGTTCGAATCTGTTGGTGGCCCTAAACGTTCGGGGGTGTGCGATAGCCGGACGCGGATACCGGAGGGATGGAGAAGCGAGCGTACCTGCAGTTTAAACGGTGAGTACTTGCGGTACTTGCTTGTACTGGTCGTGACAACCTTTCAGCTGTCCGCTCAGGTAACTGGAAACAGTGTTCTGTTTTTTTTATTGTAAACTGCAATTAGTGCTTAGTGCGCTAGTTATCGTGATTTTGTTATTTGTCTACATTTATGGTACTTTTTGTATTGTTTCTCATGATTTTAGTTGCTACACATAAAGTTTGTCATTGTTGCGAAGCCGCTCGTACACAATAGAAATGATCCACTGACCTAATTTGGTGTTAGTTAATTCTAAAGCAATCGTTATAGGGATTTGAACGTTTATATTAGTTAGAACAATTTTACATTGAATGATTAGTTAGTTTTGCATGCACTGTGCTAGAATACTATTATAATTATAATATTACTCTTCTATTGGGCTAAATTCCTGTAAAATACGGAGAGTTCTCGATACACCATTAACGACGCCGAGATTCGATTATTTCATAATTATGCGTATCTTGGATTCAGATGCAATTTAGTTTATAGTTTGCAGTAACAGAGTTGATTTCGTCGTATTTGGTAGTAATATATTTAGCAGTTAGGGCGATATTTTATAAAAGAAAATGATCAATTGTATATATTTTAGTTAAATCTACATTTTTTACATACATTAACGAACATTTTTTAACATCAAAATCCGTTAATCTGGAAATCCGCGCGTATCGAAGGTATAGTCCCTGTATCTTGGTGACTACCTGTATAAGTTATAAAACAAATTGAAAAACATGACCACTAACCTTTTGGTTTAGGCAGCATTCAACATCTTATCTAAGTACACAAATGTGTGTGAGTTATTTCTTCTGTTTACCCTCGCCATTGAACACCCGTAACATATCGGACGGCATTTAAATCCCCCCAAACCAACCAAGTTACCAACAGCACAGCCTCACAACGAAAGCAAAATCACTTTCCAATTTGATGACATTTTGTTTGTCCCTGTACTTTGGCTGGTTTTCACATTCATTCGAACGTAAAGCACGTTCCAGAGTTCCCGGCCCTGTTGACAGATGGCAAATAGTAAAATTGAGTTATCGCTCAATAAATTTGTTTATGTGCGCCATTTACCCCGCCTGATAGTGGCCGGTGCGTGGAAGACCGTGGTTTATTTTCGGACCGGTAGTGCCATTGAAAGGCGAATCGGTCGGAAGCATCGGGCAGTTTCACTTTTTTGCTGCTGTCATATTTTATTTGAACATCCCACGGACCGTCACAAGTTGCCTCACCGCTGCTGTTTAGTGAGACATGTTTAAATACTTCCAAACATGTCAACGGCGGATGAGATAGCACTTGTTGATTCGGTGTTAATTTTAAGAGTTTCTTCCGGTGTGTGACAGTGCGCTAAGCAGATAAAAAGAGTTTTTTAAACATTTCATTCATGAAATCATTGCGTTGAATGTGGAAAGCGAAGATTGCGTGCAGTGCGATGCAAATGGAAATGCATTTAAAAGGTTGGTAGAGTGCCGAATGTTATTGCAACCAGTCGGAGACACTCAAACTCCCTGCCTAGCATCCGTTAGCTTAACGCCCGTTCAATTACGACGATTATGACGTTGCCGTAGGACGAAAACATCGTGCAGATATTCTTGTTGTGTTGACTGATTTTTTCCCCCTTTATCGAATTCATCCGCCTTGCGCCTGATGCAAAGATCGCGAAGGGGACGCGGCAACATCCTTCGCAAAACATTCCGGTTTACTATCTTCCTACAGTGCACAGTGCGTCTTCGCTCACAGTTAAGTGGGTTCGTTTGGAGGCAATGGAAACCAGCAATGGCAAAGGGCTTCTAGCGGCGTGTCCAGGCTGCACTCTGAGATTGAGGTTGCCTCCTCATGCTGCAACGGCTGGTGCAAATTCAATTTGCTGCCGCTGCCATGCCAATACAGCCACACAGCCGTGGGCGTAGGCATGTTTTACTCCGTCGCTTCTGCAGCCAAAGTCCCCCTCCCCTTTGCTTGGTCCTTCCATTCCCGACGGTGCATTTTATGCACTCATGCAGTGCACTGTTTGGCGCAGAGCTTATTATGATTCCACAACCCACACTCTCTCTCTCTCTGTACCTCTTTCATTCACCAGTCACATAAAAAGGAAGGAAAATGTCTCCACAGCAAGTTACAGGCATGTTGCAGGCGAGTTGCAGACGAGTTACAGGCGAGATGCGAGAATTGCAGTTTAAAACACGCTATACCATTTCTGTAGCAGTTGGTCTTTAATTTTTACTAGCTTCTTCCGCTCGCCTTTTCCGATCGAATGATGATGACGACGGCACCATGGTGTGATTTTAACCACAGGGCTAGGATTTACGCTAGCGATAGGCGTACGTGCACGCGATTGCGTAGGCGATTCGCGAATGGCTCTCGTCGTAGTGGTGGACGCTCATGACAACTTCCTTCCTGCGCTGATACGAAATACGCTAGTGGCGGGTACACTCTTGTTTGGTCCGGATGGGTCAGATAGAGATGACCCTCTTTAGTGATCTTGGAACTGGATTTGCTCGGTCGGATTTCCTTGGTAATTGTCCAGCACTTGGTGCGATTATTCGACGTGTCATAAAGTGTTGATTGGAATGGCAACTATCAGGCATAGCGTAACGGTTTCCTTAGCAATTCTGCAACGGAAGCGGGAGTTTTAAGCAGGGAAAAAGTTAAATGTAAAAGCAAAACAACGCTCTGGCATATACCAACAGTGATCAATAGCCGTACAATCACGATATGATCAATTCATTTCTCCTTTCATAAAATCATTGACGCAATTTTTCAGGATTATTGTTTGCGTGTTGGTGACAGAAGTTCGGGAATGTATAGAAAAAGCTTAACAATTTGTGCTATGTTTTGTTGGAATTCAGCAAAATAATAAATAAAATCTTTAACAAATTGGTTCCACCGTCTGGCGAAAAATGCGAATTAAATTGATCCACGTACAGACCCTTTTTGTACACTAAATGTCGCATAATTTCTTGCTTTTGGATATGACACGGTACAGTTAAACTGAGCCAATAATGTCTGCACGTAGCACACGTTCGCTACGGATGCTTGTTCTGTAGGAGGTGGACAAATTTCCCTTGGACAACCCGAAACCATTAAATCTGTACGGCGCACCAATGTGTGCGTGCGCGTGCGGGGGTGGTTAAGCGCCCACACTGTGCTTATGTCAATTGCGCAACGTACAATAATAAATTGCAATACTTACTGGTTATTAGCAGGCGTTATCTTCCTTTTCCACCCTCGGGTCTGGACATCGGTCACCAGCGGTAAATGGGGATCAACGAAAATAGAAGAAGAAGAAGAAGAAGTAAATATAAAAATTATCATTCAACAACCCGGCTGGTTACCTTTTCCTGGCACTTCCTGCAGTTTCAAAACCCTCCCGCATCCATCCATGTGTGCATGTGGATGCAGGACAAGTCTTTCAAGTCTTCGTCATCGTCATCGTAAAAGTCTACCCACACGCTTGTGGGTCGGACAAAACAGCAAACTGTTTTGCGAACCAATCGTGTCTACCCCAGCTCGTCTACGCAACGCCAATCCATTGACAAATATAAGCTCATTTTTTACGATTTCTTCGTAGCAATGGTTTTCATTCATAAAATTGTGTACTCGGTCAACGTGGTACGAGTGTTGATGTAGGTATTCTAGGTTTTTTTTTACGCGAAATAGTGTACATGAGTAATTGGCAGGTAGAAAGCAGGAAGTACGATCTGACCCCTATTCGATATATTTTGAAACCACTGGTGGATCACTTAACACCTCGGGGTTTTATAGTAAATTCATTCACAAGTTGCCCCGCACATGAGCATCCAAGTTGCGTAACGTTTCCTTTGGTTGTTGCGTACGAAATGGCTGATGCTTTGTTAGGAGACCTGAATTTTGCACCATTGCCGCCTATTTATCACCCTCTGTGAAATATTTTCCATCCCAGCAACATCGGTTAATATGATCACGATCACGATAGAAACCTAATTTTCACACTGCATCCAAACCCCGGGAACCGCGTTGCAAATGGCAGCTCAATTTTTGCAATTTAACTGCAGTCAGGATCGTTTGACGGATGCAGCTTCGGCGTTGGTTGGAACGTTTATCACAAGTCGCCCCCCTCCTACGCCATCGCCAACAACGATCGACCGATTGATCTAGCGCGCTGGTTTACATCGGTCCCGGTTTGTACGTTTGCTGTTACATCATTCTCGCTCTTTCGTGCACCGCTGCGGCCAGTCACCATGTTTTGCGATCACGTTTTCTTGCAAACTCAGCACAAAACAAAAAAAAATGCAACCCTCTCACTTTCCTCCATTCGTGCTGAGGTACGGTTTGAGCGCAAGTTTTGGTGAATGAACACTTCCCTGCGTAATACGTACCAACTATTTTTCCCGGGCTGGCGGGCGCTAGGTAGTTATGCCATTAGCAGGCTATCAATGAATCTCGACTTGCATTACGCGGGGTGTCTGAATTTCTCAAGCCGATTCGTTCGCAGGACAACCCAGCCAGTGGAGCTAGGTTCGTGTCTCAGCATTGCCAGTGAATTTTGACATGATTAAATGCGTGTTAAGCTCGTTTTGGACCACAAATGATGCATTTCAAACGCCAGCACACGCACCGGCACAAAATAAAAACCGTCACCCGCGTTCGACTGGCAAGAAAGTTAGTTATTTACGTGACAAGCACACTGAGTACCTTCGCTTATTGGCTTGTGACGAGCTTTGCCAATGACCAATAAATATGTACATGGGAAAAGGTTATAACTGGCATGGCCATGTGCACTTCTAGTGCTTCTAGCGTTAGCAAGAGAGATTTGAAATTGCAATGTATTTTGTGTTTTTTTTTCATTTGCGATGATCGATGAGCGCGATGGCTGGTACACGAAAACCCTGGCTAACAAAATGGGGTAACAGAAGTCGCAACCTCTTCGACTACATTCAAGACACCCGATACCGGGGTTCCATTCTACCCTGTGTCACAAATTGGACACGCTAGCGTACGAAACAAGCTTACCGCCAGAAAGGAGCACGATTCTCACCTCGACACTGTCTATATGCCCTGCTCGCCCTACCCAACTCCTAGTAGGTGCATTGAAAAGAAGTTTAAATCTTCTGGGAGATCATTGTGTACTCGATGGTCTTTAAGCAAGGGCAACACTCCTAGCAGGGGAGTTGAGTGTTCCGAGCCGGCCCGTGTATTACGGAACTCTCCAATGGCCTTCTGTTAGTAGATCAATTGAACGACTCAACTGCCAACATGTCTGGGCCTGTTGCGAAGCAGTCGGATCGTGGCCACTGTCACTACGCGATCCTGTTAGCGATCGCCACACCAATACTGCCGCGGTATGTTCTTGTATCGCGATCTGCAATCTATTCTGCCAACGGTGGCAACCTTCGAGTCGGGGGCGATACAACACCACCAGCCTAGGATCTAGCCGGTGGCACCTTGACGTCGATGTACGTTAGGGTTGAGCCCGTGCATGGGGCTAGTGATCCAAAATGGTATACCAGGCCAGTGATTGAAAAGCTTGTGTGCACTGTTGGTGAGTCGATTAGCAAATGTTAATGTCTGTTTCATTAGTGGTTTGTTTGTCAGCTCGGTTTCTAATTTACCCATTTCTCGATCGTTACTTGCAGTCGGTGAGAATTGTTTTTAACAGAAAATATACTTTGCAGCATATAGGCATAAAAGAGATCTCCGTATCTAAGAGCCTTGATTCTTAATTCTACATTTTGTTGTCTCCACAGGCTATAGCATACTCTTTATTCATTTGCGCGTAATCATAGTTCCGCAGCCCTCTGTTCTACGTAGTACATTTCTATGCGGTACATTAGGTTCGCCTTCATTCATAACTGCTTCAGGTGTGTGACGTTTATGCGCTTATGCTTTTGCATGCCATTTACAGTGATTTATAACTTGGTGTGTAAATTATGGCTGTAATGAAAAATATACAGCAACGTGAAGTTCGTTACGGAGCTGAGGTTTATGGCGCTCTCATCAACCATCGCTGTACCTGCCTACACCGAGAACCTCCGAGCGTATTTACGGCCCCCTAATGCCCGGTGCAAGGTGCGTCGTAAAGCATCGCAAATGAACGAACCATGTTTTTGCTTCGAAGCAAACCGATCCTATAGGCGATCGGTGACGTATAGTATTCAAATCTTCGAAAGCTTATTATTTGAGGTCCCATTGGCAGCTGGCTGTTGGATGTAGGTCAACCATTTCACGACAAACTGCAAGGGCCCGGGTGAATGCCTTTTCCCAGTTGCCGTATCGATTAGGGGTATTGGACAATAAAAAAAACTCTTTTATACCCTGTCCTTAGGAATTGGTGGGTTGGTTGCGCTGTTCGTAAGATTAAAATTAGTTTCAGCGACTTATCTACCACCCGCTACGAAAGTGTGATCGTTGGTGGGTGACCGTTTCTCAGCTAACCGTGTGGCTTTGGGTGTGGTGCGTAAGGCGCGGCCAAAATGAGTGCCATTTCGGGTAACGATCGGTAGCCTTCGGATGACGTTTTGCGGAAACACTGTACCCAGCCATTGTGGCGGTTAGACAAAGGGCGCCAAAAGAAGGGTTCCCATGGAGGCAAACTAATGATAAATAGCGCCGGTCAGTGAATGGACACTTTACAAACTCCCGCAATTTAATAGGCATCGTGATCGTATGGTTTGCCCGTTTGAAATCTATTACCTAAACCGGCCGAATGTTAGGTGCTGTGGCGAAGAAATCACTTTTCCCTCCACATCCGCACCGGCTGTCCAACGTTCGGAGACGGATGGATGCATCGGCATTCCCAAGCCGATCCCAAGGCAAGGGGCGCAGGATTGATTTATGACCGAAACTGGCCAGCAATGATGACGGTGGCGGTAGCAGAGCCATCGGCAGCTTGCAAACATATTTCTTATGCTCGAACGGGGACTTCACCAACACGGAGACCACACCGACGGATCCGCGGAGGCGCCCATCAACCCCTTTAACGGTGGGAAGTTCGGGCCGGGAGCAGTAGCAAGGGGTGCGTGCTTTATTTAAATTATGATAAACGGTTCGGTTGTTTACAATTTCCATTTTTCTCCCGAATACCCTCGTACACAATCGTCACGCCGCTGAGGTTGATTTGGTTGTTGCTCGACATTTTTTTCCCCCTGAAGTTCCACCCCATGTCGATTTGTTGAAGGGAAACACACAAAATATTTACTTTCAATTTCTTTATGAAGAATGCTGCGCACATATTTTATGCATCTCTCTGCGTGTTTTTTTTTGTCGTAGAGCTCAGATGTAGATGTGTTGTTTTGTATTTAAAGGTTTCAAGATGAAGAATTGATAACGCCGCGTCGGAATTATTGCTGCATTGTCTTTGGGGAGTGATTTGTTGCGCTTGCGGTTTGATGCACGGTGTCTCCAGGGTGTAAGATGTGTTTATGAAGCCTTGACACTCGGTGTTATGTTGATGCTTGGTGTAAGATACGACGTGAAAACAAAACTAGCCCAGTATGAAGTTTTCTGAAGAAAGTGGTACCAATTTTTCTTCAAAGACTTATATTGCCAGAAACTCTTTTTTGAATGGTGAGGTTGTCAGACGTTTAAGGGCTAGCACGTTAAGTAATCGGCATGATTAAGAAATCTCTCCCAACTTTCCACTTTTTCCAGCCATTTCGCACGGTTCGCATGGCCGATGGTAGTTCATTCTTTCGTCACTTTCTTTCGCGCTAACACTCAGGCGCCCTGACAAATTGCTTCGTACGGAACCCATTTAACAATTTTGCCGCGCTTCGGGTTTGATCCACATTTCACTTTCTGTTCGTGTGACTTTTGCTCGAATCGTGCAGAATGCCGCCGACACTGTCGGGGACATTTCCTGCAGCCACTTTGGCGGCTGTTTTGTTTTGAAGGCAGCCGCTACTTATCGTAAGTAATTATCAGACAGTTGCTACGTTTGAGCTATGAGGTGATTGCGGTGTGCTTTGATTCCACTAATAGAACAGTAATTAGGGTTGAAAAAATGAAGGCGACAATAGATGCAATCGAAAAATGCAAATTGCTAGTGAAGTTTTAATTGGAATCATTTTAATGCTTTGCTAGTTCGGTTATCTTATGCCGGATTCGCATAACTCGTAGCAAATAGAAAATTATGAGTGAAATTGCACCATCAGCCCATCATTTGACGACTATGATTACACAAGAACTAAAAGGCCCTTTTTATGACTTTATTTTTCCCTTCGCTACGGGGAATCCAAAAGGCAACAGCCATCCGTTCGATTGCCCTTTCTTGATAAGTGCAATGCTGGTAAAGCCCACCATTAGATTGGCCAACAGCGAAGCTTGACCGACCGAAAATCGCTTAGTGAATAGTGATAGATGCAACCAGTTACAAGCCCCGTTTAGATCGAACCAGCGTTCGGTGTTCCTAACCACAATCAATCGCTGTGGCGATTAATGGCTCCACTGGCACATCCACTGAAACGATGTGCCTAATCGAGATCGAGAAGTTTTCTCATAACATTTAACCCTTTGCAGACGCCTGGACTGGATGGTGAGGTCGGCTCCGATGATATCGGCGGCTGCCTCATTCGCTGCTGCATCGTATTGCACATAGCTGCTGTCAGTCGCGGGGAGATTCGCCACTCACGCGCTATGAAACATTTTATTCGAAACACATCAGATGCATCAGTGGGAAGGAGCCAAACAAAACGGGTGAAATATAAAAAGGGTATTGGGTATTAAGACGGCAGGATGACTTCTTTTCACAAGACGTTTGCATTTGGTCTGGCGTTCGGTGTGGTTGATTAAAGGTAATGCTTACCGCGCGACTGCACCAGAACCCTGGGACTGGGATCGTTGGTTTCGGTTGCAATGGTTTCCAAATTGGCAAAAGCAACATGCGCCGGTCCTCAAAGCGTTCCAGATATTGTAACGGTTAGCCGCATGGTGAAACAACCCGGAAAAAGGGGTTTCCATTCAATTTCTCCGTATCGGGTTGGGTTAATCTTGTGTTAAAAAAAAACCTCCCCTACCAAGGTCCGTGGGTTGTTGCTGTTGCAATATGCGCAAAAATGGGCAGAAAGCGAAAAGGCATCGTTACCTTTTCTGCTGCGCTAGGTCGAAATGAATCGATGCTTTCGCGGTTATGCTTTTGATAAAAATTCATTTTCTTCATCCCGTACTGAAATTGGCCCGTTGGTTCTTCTACCACTGTGGTGATCGTTGCGCTTTGTGGGTTTCGGTGGCATTCGCAACGGGTCTTGCTCCGCATCTTATCGTCAGCCGATGGAATTCATTTTCACGCTTCGAAAAACACGAATCATTGTTTCAACGGGTCGACACACCGTGTTCGTTTGGGCGAGAAGGAAGCAAGGGGATTTGGTTAAAATGTTAGTTTGTAAATCTTATGTAGATTTGCAGCTGGGAGCTCCGACGGCAGAGGCTCTTGTTGTTGTTGTTGTTGTTGAATGCAGCAAATTCCTTCCACTTCTGCGACGCAATATTTGTCGTTGAATCTAGGGGCCAGCCGAGCAAAACAGTGAACATGCCAACTGTTAAGGAATGATGGTTTTACGTTACTAAAATAAAAAAACACGCATTCCAGGTTTTCCGCACAGTATGAAGCCCACAGGAGACGTTTGGTAATAGCAGCGGCAGTGGCACGTCGATCGAATGAATTGGTTTCGGAAAGTTTTTACATCTCCCCCGTTTGTCTGCTACCCGGAACTGTGAAGCTTGTGCTGCATAATTTAGCCACGGATGCTTCCCGAAAGTTGTGCCGATTTTTTTTTGGGCCAACATTTTGCTGTTTGTTGTACTGTCCCTAAGTGATAATCTTTCGTCCTCCTTTACTGCCTGCCTGCGTACTCCATTTGGGGTGTGAATTATGGAACACTTCAACCGCTTCCATCACCTGGCGTCGAAAACGAAAACCCATTGCGCTCGTAAATGCCACGATGCGGTAAGTAAAATTAATAACCACAAAGAGCGAGAGAGCAAGTAAAAACATAAAAGCATCCTAACGCTAAAGCGACACCAAACGTGCTAAGAAGTTGGTGGAAAAGCTTTCGTTCGTTCGTGTACCGTTCAATCGATTTGGCCCAACATCACAAACCATGCAAGCCGGAGTAGGAAACAAGAAACGATGCCTGAATCATAACCAGAACGATGTACAGGAAAGTTTGTACGTTTCTTTGTAGCTTCACGATCGACAATCAACAGCCCCGGGTTGTTTTTTCTTTCTCAATCCCGTATGGAACGGTCGAAAGGAAGCGAAAAGTGAACGTTTTGTCGAAGCATCGCCAAACGGTTTGGAAAAATTGGCCAAACCCGAAACAAACGAAAGTTTATGCGGTACTGTCAAATAAATCTTGGTAATTTATTAGCCACAAAGCACCATTCTACAGCCCTTGACTTTGGTTCGTATCTCGTTAGAGTTGAGAGTGTGTTTCATGCGTTTAGACGAGCAGTGCAGTGAAGGTTTAGATGTGTGCATCAGCTCATGTGCTTTCTTTTGGACTTCTTCGTTTAGTTTCAGCTAGGTTTTTTTTTTAAATTAATTTCAATTTTTTCACGGAAGATCTTTGGCTTCCGTATAACCGTGCAATCATAATAACAAAACATTTCATTTTCCACTAGACGTTATTTATGTGTATAATAACATAAGCTAAGGTACGCTTCAGTTTAATCAATGCTGAAGTGTACTGTTGGATGTTGCAATTACTTTTCGATAAAAGAAAAACGCGAACAAACAAAATGCGTACAAGCGTGGGAATTGTACATTATTTCCTTTCGTAACCTTCAGTCGAAGGGTTTCTCGCTTCACTTTGCATTAAGCTTAGCTGTCCGTGCGCATATTCGGCATACCATAATTTAACGTATTTGTGGTTCCCGTGTATCCTTCCGTGCAGTACAATAAAATTTTATCATCAATCAGCCTATTTATCAATCAACTTCCTCCGGCTCGTCCACGGAACGAATGGGGACTTCCAGTTCTGTGAGCGGCTTTCGCTCACTCGTCACATTTTCTTACGCCGAAAGAGTGGAATTGGAGGTCAGTGCGTGCTAGCCCGTTTGCATACCGATGTGTCCTTGCTAATTGATTGTTTTAAATTTGTTTATAGAGCTTGAGAGTTTTGTTTGTTTTGCGCTCGCGTCGTATGAAAACCGTGGGATCGGAGTCGATTACGAGTGCGCCCGGGCATGATAGATGACGGTTACGGATATGATAATAATTTCAACTTCTTCCCCACACCAGAGACACACTCCACCGGTGCACGATCGAGGCTGGTGGCCTTGGTGTTGGCTAGATTGACTTTGGCGCTTTGGTGCTTGCGGCTATGCGAGCGGTGCGTGCCTGATCGGTTCGAAATCGGGTCGGGATGGTGGCTGCAGGTTTTTCGAAAGAATGTTTTCCTACCGGTGCGATGGTTAAGTAATATCTTGACATTGACTGCCGTCATCGAATTACACGCCGCAGCCATCTGCACGCGTTCCGATCGCGCGGGTACGTGTGAATTGCATCGAAAACTGACCTTTTCCGCTGTGAGCGCTTTCCTGAATGGGGCCGCAATGGGTGTGCAATCGATCGAGCGGTATCGTTGGGAGTCAATCGAAGGGCTTTTCATGTCGATCAAAACTTCTCGGGTGGCCGTTGGTCAATTTGGAGTGTAGTGGCCCGCGGGTATTTGTGTTTTTGCTTTTGGTATATTGTAAAGAAAAGTCATTGTAAATTTAGTCTGGAGCGTATTAGTATAACATCAACTGCATTGTATAGTTGCGTACAAACGTCGAACATTTTGTTTGCCTATTTGCCACGTAAATGTGGATAATTTATCTGTCAAGCGACAACTGTCATTTCTCTTTCACTTTTTCTGCACAAACGGGCTAAAGAGGAATTGTTTTAGCCACACGTGACCGCTTCCGGCGTGTGTGTGGAAATATTTACTATCACCCGTCCACACCATGGTTGAGAGTGCTTTCGCCGATATTTGCCGTCAGTTGGAGCAACTATGTAATTTGATTTGTTTGTTAATCTTTGTGGCTGTAAGCAAAAGGTGTATACTTTTCACACAACGTTCGCCAGCAAGAGCGGGTTCTATTTGTCAGGTGATTTGTTTCGGCACAGGCGTAATATTTGTTGCCTTACATCCGTGCTTGGAGACGGTCAGCAAGCTTAGCTAAACTAATGATCGCGCGTGCTAAGTTTTCACACTATTGCCGAGGAAATTTGATTGATTGCTGTTTGTTAGCCTAGGGCGTGTATAAATCTTTAACACCACAGGGAACCCCACGTTTCTTGAATCAACAGACTAACGGAAGCGATGAAAGTTTGGCACACAGCTTATTTAGTTTAAACCGCTGCGAATGCAATGACACTCGCGCTAGAGCGCTGCTTCTTACGTAGGTTACTCTATAAAACCATGTTTTACGCATGCTTATGTCACAAACTTTAATAAGACTAAGACAGAAATAGACGCACCTATCAACCATCGGCAATCGTGTGCCAATAAAAATGATCATCAAATTTTCATTTTCCTCTCGTGAATTTTTAGCTGCGGGCATCGTCGTTACTGTAAATTTGAAACGAATTGCAGGGAGAAAGGTAACAGCTTCCGGCACGACCAGTGTGGTCAAGCCGCAATGGCGGGAGTGTGCCGAAACCGGGCGACTTAAGAAGTAGAAAAATAGCATAAATCTGCCCGCTGGTGTTGGTTTGATGGATGAATTAAGATTAGCGTCAACGGGCCGGGAACTGGGCATTTCTTTTCCCGCGTGTCGAATGAAACTTTGGAAGCGATTGTTTAGTCATTGCGATTTTGTCGCGACCAACAACCTGACACCAAACGGCTCGTGACATGGCCGTGCGGAAAGTGTTGAAAGCAAAGACCAAAATTGAACATTAACAAAATCGAAAAAGAGCTGCTGTGCAACAACGGATGCTCTGAAAATGTGCTTCAGAGCCAACAGGTAGATTGGTAGATGGCCGTTTGTAGATAGCCTACATAACGTAAAAATTAAAGATGAACTACACACAAACAAAAAAAAATGTGAACAAAAACAGCCCCTGTTGTGATCAACGCTGGCTTTAATGTCTGATGTTGTGGTTCTGCGGTGCAGATTTTTGCTTAATTAAATTAAACACCAGCTAACCGGTAAAGGGGGACATCTCGCACATCTTCCACCAGTTGGCGTTCCTTCGATTTGAAGTCTCATTTTTCCAGGAATTGTTATCGTCCATTTCTAGCCACCGTTGGAACCGCAGTCAGGCAGATGGTTAATCCGTAATCTTTTCCCATTTGCTGTTCGCCAATGCTATTATAGTGCTGAAAATTGTGATTTAAGATGAAACCTGAGACGTGATAAAACAATGAATCTCTCGACAAGTGGTAGGCATTTACTCTACGGGGTTTGCTTACTTGTCAACTCACGGCAAGGGGTAGACTAATCGTTTTTATTTGGGGTAGTTTCTTCGTGTCGCTTTTCACCAGTATGCTATACCATTCGTTTACGCTGGGACGATCAGACATCTAAGTTTTGAATTTAAGAAACATTTTATTCCTCTCTCTAAACCAGGGACCAAACAAGAAAAACACAGCATACTAATACTTGGCACGATTATGCTAGAGGTGAAAAGGGGATAAGCAAGGGCAAGAAAGCAATAGACAAGTGGTGTTTGGCAACGAACTTCCTGGAGCAATGGGCAGCACCATAGTCGGCCACCATGAGTTGGACATGACACAAAGGAAAGGGGAGTGAAAATGTAACCATGCGACCCACGATGCGGGAGGTTAAAAAATATGTGAGAAATTTTAATTGGACAATCGCGCACAACCCGAACACGAAGACGCGATGTTCAACGATGATACTTTGCAGGTGGATTAGAATTTCAGATTTTTATCTAATGGTTGCAGAGGCTGGCGGTGCTGAACACTGCTGTAGCTGATTGAAATGTTAATGGTAGTCGTGCAAATGTTATCAAGGTAATAACAGAAACAACATGCTGGAGATGTCCGGTGAATGAATTAGGGACTAATGTTTCAAATTATGATGAAGTAGCAATTGAAGCATGATGTTTTTTTATGGGGGAACAAATATATGATTTTGTGGTTGTTGACATCAAAGCGAAATATGTATTCATAAAAAGTAATGCTCTATATAGCGTTTTATCAGAAGCGTGTCATACTAGATTATTATATCATACAAAAGTCAGTAATTTGCAAGTCAGTAATTTGTAGGTCAGTAATCGGGATCTATTTGGAAAGTAGTGAATAATAAACGCTTCATTCGATTGAAGATCAACATTTTAATTCGAGGTAACCGTAAATAGACTCGATAGGTTCTTGGCTTAATGTGTTTAGACGAGAATTCATTTTGGTGTTCAAATTACAATTTCGAAAAACGTTGAGAAAACCTTGAAGTAGGTCATGGAAATTCCTTTGAATAAAACTGTGTAAACAATTTTCACAAGAAAGGTTGAAATGTCGCGAAAAATACACTGGTGATTTCGTGGATCATCTAGAAACTTAAGTCAAGAAACCGTTTTTTTAATTAGATTTATTGGTACAAGAAGAAAGATTTTTACTAATCAGCCGTTTTTATCGTAAAATTTATCAAACCCTTTGCTTTATCGCGAAATTTCCACACACATTAAGCATCCCTAATGATGCTAAATAAAAAAAACGATAAAGCTCAAATCCGGCTCACAGTTGTCTTGTTAAAAGATATCGATCAGAATAAAAATGATAGCTATCATTCACAATGTTTCACTAAATCGCAGTAGGGTATGTGTGTGTTTTTTACAACGTTCCTCTTCCTGGAAGCAGTGGGGATCATAAATTTGGCATCATTCGTTCCCACACCATAGCGGCGGACTCCTTTTGGTTAGGTTGGTGGTCCTGTTAGGGGTGAAAGATTGAAGCACAACATTAAACAAAATGTTCCTTAACATATCGCAGCATCAATCAATGCCCAAAAAACCCTTTGCAAATATGACCCCCGTCCCGATCCGTACGAAGCGCTTCGTCCGTGTATTGGGATGAGCCTTACCAGGAGTCTAACGGTCCGCTTGTGATCGGTCCCATCTCACTATGGTTGTTGTTTTTTTTTGTTTTTGGTTTTACGACTAGACCAATCCAATTTTCGCCATCACAGTTTATGCGGTCACTGCCGTTTTGTGTATCTCCATCCATCCCGCCCATCCCGTGAAGTTCATTCCCACCCCTGGGGAGGAAAAGCGCTATAATTAATTGGGTGATCGAACGAAAATGATCTATCGTAAAATATCGTACGGCTACGGCTGTGGTACGCGGTACAACGGAAAAAAGAACGGCTGTGTGTTTGCCGCTGTGATGTGCGGCAACCTGCACGTAACGCCGTTACACTGGTGGCAATGGGAAACTAATTCATTTTGTTTTATTTTCATTTGACTAATTTTATGGCCGCCTAGGCAAGCCGACTTTCACCACCCTAATCAAATTAGCCAAATCGGCTTTTGGTCCGGTCGGGTTTGGTGGCCCGAACATTGGCAAGGCTCGTTAAGGTGAAAGGATTGCTCCTGACCGACATTGTGCCATCCACCGGGTGTGCGGGGAACGATCGCTAGCGCTAGCGGTGCCAATTTATTATTTCGATCTTATCTGCGACAATCATAAATTATGTAGAAAGCCCAAACAAACGGTTCCGATAAGTTGTTTGCGGATGAAAGCGGTAAAGCTTTCGGCGGTTGTGTGCGTATGTGGGAAAATAAGCCGAAACAGTACAGCATGTAGTTTCGGCAAGTATGTTCTGCTGGCAAAGCTATCCAGCGGCAAATTTAGCATCAGTTTCGACAGATGATAACATAGACACACTGGCGTAACGTTCCATACGCATTCCAAGACCAAGTTAGTACTCATGTTCACAGACATTTTTCGTGCGGTGCGATGACGGACCGCAAGTCAATTTCTTGGCCAACTGCTTCGGCCCCCACAGTCGATGACAGGCTGAATGTGGAAAAACAGGCGATCAACTCCCGGAGCTGGAATTAACTTGCCCATCTCGCCATAACTCAACTCTCCCCCCGGGAACACGCTTCACTGTCACGATATTAGCGAAAACTATGTTCAGTATGTTTTGCACGTCCGTCGTTTCGTCCCGATACCGTGCCGTGATCCGAAGAATGGAACCGGATTGGAGAAAAGTTCTTTCACCGGCACATACCGAAACGATGCCATCAGCGAATAGCGAATGTTACGTACCATTGGTTTATTAGATTGTTGGTAAGTTGGAACGCGATCTAATCCGTTTGAACTATTTCAAGGATCACGAAGTGCTGCATCGGTGGATGTGCGATTCTTCACCGAATGCAGTGCACAGATGGTGCACATTGTGCATTTTGCACGTTCACTGTCGGTGTGGGAAGAGTTATGGTATGGCATCTGGCAGTCGCGTACCGTGATCGTGTTAGCGCATAGATATCGTTGCATTATATCGTTATTAACCGGGCGTTGTGGTCCGTATCTTGGCTAAACGTGACCGAAATTAATCTCCCGCTAATTGAAATCTAATTCCACTTTACCGGACAACCCGTCTGCATGGTCTAGTCTGGGAAGGGTTCGGTAGAGCTAGGAATACCCTCGTGCTCAGGACCGTCATCCGTCAGTCTGGAGTAGATGTTTGATGGTTACATTAGTACCTCTACGAGTGATTGATTTGATTCCAAGATGTTGGTTATCGTATGAAACGAAGTACCGAAGTTTTCTTGGGAGACTTTATAGTTTAAGATGATAGCGCTTACTACACATTAATTTACGAATTCAGCTCAACATTTTGCTCAATCACAAAGAGTATCCTCTCGGTTCTCATCTGACAGCACCTTTTTGCTGAGAAAAAATCTTCAGCCAAACTTCTCCAGCACTGCATAGTCAGGTGAGAATTCGAGTAGAAATGAATCGACCGCGCAGAACCTGTCACGGAAGAAAAACTAATAAAACAACGCGCTTGGTACGAATCGTTCCATGTTCGAACGCGGCTTTGGTTTTCCACCCTTACGGTTCCGAAAAGGTCAACAGCGCGACGATCAATAACCCTCGATGCGGGGCATCAAGGCATCCCGGTATCCCCTTTCTGGAGCTGCTTCTCCGGATTCGCAGCGTTCGAGTTTTTGGTCTTTGTTTGTTTCGTCCTGTGCGCCGTTGCAACCAACTCCAGGTACATGCCCGCCGTACTGACCCACTTCCAGACATTGGCCCGGACCGTTATTGTTGAGCAGAGGTTGAGCCGACCGATCGATCTCCCAGGGCACGGAAAGTTGTTTACATTCAAAACTGACAAAATATTCGCGGAAGAAATCGTGCACCCGAGGCATGCCGGTCTCTCACCGGAGCAAAATCTCGACCGTTTAATCTCGCTACGTTGCGCTGAGGTCACGGTTGTGGACTAGGTTGGAAGAAGCTGATGATTTATTGTGTTGCAGGTACGGATCGAAGTTTGGAGAACGCAAAGCGCGTGTGTGTGTGCAAATTTGAGCAATTCTACATGCTATTGATCTCGATAAGTATGGTTGATATTTAAAATTAGCAGCAGGCCATAGATCCGATCGGACCTGGCACTTGACACAACCAATGTACCTTCATTTCCGATTGGGTTTGTACTGGTTGGCATACATTGTCACATGTTTCCATCATGACAAACATTGTTGCAAATGGTGTACAACCGAACAAAAGCTAGCAAAACACTACTCCCTTCAGGGCCTTTTTAGTTGCATTGACTCCAAAGTTCAATCGGTGGGTGAATGTACCGGAGAGTCGTACCTGTCAAATCGTCTTTTCCGGCCATTCTACTGCCCCCCCCCCCCCCCCTCTCCACCATCAGTCCCGGTCGGGGCGGTCGGGACCTCCCGCTGGATCAAACACGGCAACACACACAGCAGGTGCTCCACCCAAACCGGGTGCCACGGAGGAGTTTTGCAGCGACAGGGAAGTTCAGCTATTGACCGCGGGACATTGGTTATTAATATTTGCAAATTTGAAAAATCGATTGTTCTCGTTGGTGTGCTGCGTGCACTAGAGCACCGTACAACCGCAAGCTAGAAATGTGGTGATCGGGTACGTTGAGTGATGTTTGCGATCGAAATTCAACGTGAGCAGGACGGTGTTGGGCTTTCGCCAGCATCGATGTCCGGGATTCGAAATTCCACCGTTTCCACCAGTTAAAGTGCACATAGACAGCACGGTGTTTGTCAGGGACGTAATAAAGCTAGTCTAGTTTCAATCAGGTTCCCCGGGTGGAATTTACGAGCAGTGGAACCTGCCAAAGGGCTTACACAGGACTGCAAGAGGTCATGCCTTGGCCGGCCTCCTATTTTAGTCCAACAGTCTAACGCCCAATGTTGTGACTTTCGTTTCCGCCTCTAATGCATCTGGCCATTTCGACCGCTCGTGCTGGGCGGTGGTAAATGAGGCGTCATTAATTTATTGACCTTTTTTCCCCTTGGCGGTCTTAAGAAAATTGAGAGCCCTTTAATTGTCTAGCGTCTAGTGTCGCTGGAATCGTTCCAGTGTCTTTTAGGTTCGGTGGAGAACTTTGTTAATGAAGACCCGACAAAAAACCTTTGATTCCTTCGCTTCGATACGGTGCAGTTTTGTGAACCTGAGCTAAAATAACCCCACCCTATTGCTTTCGTGTACTTTCAGATTTGGCAGCGATCCGTAAGATACTGGAAAACGAAACCGGAGGCGCCCTCTGTCCGAGCTGTCAGATGCCGTTCGATAAGGGCAAGAAAAGGAAGTTGATCGACGCCTGCGGTCACGAACGGTGCTACTCGTGCATGTTCCGGAACGAAGCTTGCCCCCACTGCCAGGCACAGAAGGAGTCCGGTCAACCGCACCCGGTACACCATCCGGCATCTCGCATGCAAGCGGATATGGACAACGGTAAGTGTGTGGCATAGATAAGGAATTTTTAATGATTTCCTACCATTTTATCCCATGGTGGCGATCCGTCCCGTAAGCGATCGATTCGGGGTGGTAATTTTAAATTAATTTTCTACCGCAATCTTGTTCGCTTCCTTTTCGGTGGTTTGTTCCGTTGTCTGACGGAAGGCGATTGTTGGAGATGGAACGCATATCATCAACACTGTGTTGACACAAGGTGTGGACCGTATGTGACTTGTCACCTTACGATAATCATTGTTCTCTTTTGATGAGAATAACAAGTGAATCAAATCGGAGTGAGTGAGTTATGGTAATGATTTAGTTCTTTAGATCTTTAGTATAACAGTTGAAAAACGAGAGTGAGCTACTACACACGGAGAGTTGATGCTCAGTGTTACTCACTCACTCTTATTTAAATCACTCGTGAACTACACAACGTAACTGAAAATGAATCATAAAAACGCCTTGCGGAGAATCAAATTAAATGATTCAACTAGTAAGCAAGAAATCCTCTAAAACCATCCGGAGGAAATCATCTGCAAATGATTCAAATATAGGAACGCACTCACTCTGGATCATGATGATATTTGGCGATGCATGTGATGTACTATCAACGTAACGCCTTCTACGTCCAAAACCACAAACCCAACAGTGTAAAACTGTCGTATATTAGCATTTTTTATGCCTTTTGATTGTGGTTTTTATTGGTACGTGTGAACCAAGTGAATGCTCGCCCGTGATTAAAACGAACGATATCTTTATTACTTCACTTTCCGATCCGATTGGTTCGGTTGCTCCTTTTAACACCTCTCGATCAACCTGTCAAGGAATGGCGGTTGGTCCACACGCTTCCCCGTCGCGCGTATATTTCGGAAGGATTTCCACCCGGTCCGGGAGTTTTGGGCTGGAAATGGTTTTTGCAAAAATGCCCATTACAGGATCCGTGCAAATCCCGTCCAACGGAACCGATCCGCGTGTTGCGGCACAGCCGCTTTGAACTTCTGCCCGCCAATCAAAACGCGTCTGGTTGTTGTCTTCCTCTTCGTCTGTCGTCATTGCAATTGGGTCGTCACTGACCTTGTGTCAATTCTGTTGCCGTTGCATAAAACGGGTCTGACCGTCCATTTCGGTGACTGATGAACTTTTCTCAAGCCATCCGTTTCCACCGTACGCGAGTGGCGCGAGAGATACTTGATCCTTCGATTGGCTCACCGCTCTAGTGGGGCTACGGCGGTTGGATTAGTATCGGTTAATTACGATCGAAATCGGGACCGCTGTGTGGCCGTACGGTGGATGAAGGGTGCGAACATTGGGTTGGTTTATGTCTCGCGCTTTTTTTTTATCCCTTTTCCTGGCTCTGCTCCCGCACGATCCTCCCGGTACGGTCCATTTTTAATCTTCACGATATGCATTTTCAGCGCCTTTTACCATTCCACAAGCCAAACAAGCGGAGGAAAATTAATTTCGCGTTTTATTTCCTTATGCTCAATGTTGACGAGATCGTATCAGACCTGTGCCGGGCATGGAACGTGTGCGTGTGTGTGTGTGTGTGGAGACGCACTTTTTATTGCACTGGATGCATTTACTTTGCGCAATCATTCGCAGCCATTAATGTTTGACCTACTCCCAAACGGATCCGGGGATTCGCCATTGTATGCCGGCATGAGTGTTTACACTGACGGAAAGGTTGTGTCGTATTGGATTCGAACGATCGTTTGTTGGTCAAGTGTCAACGCATGATACCGATACCCCCGGACTACTGCAGAACTGCAGTGTGCGGTCGTTTTGTTTGTGTATCTTCTTGTACGTACCGCTGGTTGCTTTCGCAACCTCCGGTGGCCTAAGCATTGCAGGGTGCGAAACATGGTCAGTTATCATGGCAGAACCTCACCTCCAACGATGCTTGTCGTTTTATGATGCATAAAAATTTAATTTGCCCAACCATTACGATCGGCTGACATTGAGGGCAGACAGTTGCACAGACAACTGGTAGCACAGAAAGGACTGTTGGGTAGTGTATTTATTTTTTTGATACATTGGTCATTTTTTATTGGTAAGGTCAGCTAATGGTGGAAATAAACCTAGAATTACCACGTCCCGTGCGCTTTTGCAAAGGATGCGAGTTGCCACCTTTTGCTACATTGATGCTCGAACAGAGCAATTTGTCTTATGCTTGCTTTTTTTTAGTGTAACACATTTTATTGCCAAAGGTAAAACAAAACGGAGGTCTCCATCTTAAATGTCATCTTTTCCTTGGGAAGGGCACAATTTACAACATTCGCAAAATTCAACTCTTCTTTGCTATTTTCCAGACACCATTTATGCACCCTGAACGAAGCAAAAAGATTTGAAATGTAATACGCGTGTTCGACACCTAATAAATAATTTTTTGTGCAAAATACATAAATTTCCTAACCTCATAACGTAAGATTACAATTGGTTGTGAAGCATTCAATTTACGATGCAGATAAATATGCAGATTTGTCGCACGAAATTAATCGTGTGGGAAACAGATGTGTATATCGGACCATCCAACAATGCTAACCTTGTTAGCCATATTTTACTCCAGAACGCTGGTCATGCCTGCGATGCGACGACCGGCGCGTTGGTGGGTCTTATTTAGCGAATTAACAACAACAACAACCTTCCGTTTTAATTCAATCGCGCCAAGCTTCGTCACGCGAATTGGCATACATGACATTCATGGGAGGAAAGCATTGAAAAAGCAACCTTTTTGATTGTTTCTCTCCCGTTTTTCACCCTATTAGACATGTGCCTCTCGTGTCGTGACGGTAAATGATGAAGCATCGTTGGGTCGCACGGGGAAAGACTTCGATAGGAAGGCAAGCGATGAACCTGACACGATACGAGTTGGTGGATTAGCAAAACTTGGCACCGTGGTTTTGTCGTCCAGTTTTGCTTGCAGCCGATCGTAAATAGTGAGATTGTGAGAAATTTATTAATCCACACGTCACGTGAGCGTGTGTAATACCGGGAGCCGGTTTCCTTATCCTGCCCACCCTGTCACCCATCGAGGTGGGGCGATTGGTCGAAAAACTGAAATACACTCGAAATGGGAACGATTTGCAAACGAGTGGTGTTTTTTTGCCCGAAACTGAACAGTCACAAGATAATCTTTTCCTTTAATAAAATCCTTATAAAACCATACTCTTTGCTTGTATATCAAATATGAAAGCAAAATAAATACAACCGAAAGGATTTGGCTTACGAATTGTAACGAAATGTACCGCGCAAAGCGCTTTAAAACCTTATTTTTGACCCATTTGCATTACAAAACTACCGTTACATCGTGTGCGTTTGGTGTGCTGCTGTCTTTCAATTTGGCTGTAAAATTGTTCCAATTCGTTCCGGTTTCGTTCCGTTCACCGGGGTCTTAAACAAAATATTCCGTGCGGCATCGATCGGTTTGCGTTGGAAACATTTCCATTTGACATTAAGGCTTCATACAGTCGAACAGCCACCTCGGCAAATCGGCTGTGGCAAAGTTGTGCCCCGCAGAAGAATGAAAGTAAACGATGCCATTCAGTCGTGAAGAACGATTTTTTCACTGATTTACGCACCACGCTGTCGGGGGTTTGATGCTGAACGCGCACCATTCGGGATCCGTTACGAATGGAAAGACAGTTTGGCATTCGCGCAGTACGCGACGGTAAGTGCTGACATGTTGAATCATTTTGTGGTTGATTTAACAGCGTTTTTTTGTTGGTTTGTTTTGTTTTGCCGCGGTCCATTACGTTTGCATGGACGATTAAATGCGGAATCATTTGCGCGAAAGCGGTGGTGGTTTACAGCATAACCTCATGATCGGGAGTGCAACAATCATCGTCGATTTTTGAGGGAGGAAATGTTATGTTTGAGTTTTCAATTTTGCGTGTTTGTGTGTGTTATGTGACGCATGAAATGACACGCAATTTAAATGCCTTATTGGAAAAGAATGGTTGGAGCGCTTTTTTTTGTTGGTGCTACACTGTGCCTGCGTAATGCTTTAGGTGATTTTTTATGCAAACATATGTTTGCAAGTGTTCTCGTCCGATGATCACACTTTCTTTGAACGTTCGCGCAGTTTGCATCTCGCAATCATGAATTAAAATACAGCTCGGATAAAATCGCATTGTGCGCACCCAACACTGGCCCGAAGGTAATTTGCATACGGCCGTACGATTGTTGTGCAAAGTGGTGGTAGTGGATTTTATGTAGTTATTCTTTCTTATCTGCACATCTTAGCCGGAAGAATGAATGCTCGTCGCAAGCGAACCTTCACATAGCATAACTGAACAGTTCAATTTACATTACAATTCCACCCCGAGAACCGGCGATTGTATCGATGGAATGCGGAGTTCGTGTATTCGTATTGTGTTCATGTGTTTTTTTTTTCGAGAGATGGTTCCAATTGAATGGAATCGACTCCAAATTTTTGACTTTGGATTAAATTCGACTTCGAGTTCGAGTCCAAATTCGACTTTGAATTCGTCTGCAGATTCTAAATTTGTATCAAGATTCAACTCAGAATTAGAGATCCGATTCGACTCCGAACTCGACTCTGGAGGGGGCACAACTAAACAGTAGTCAGTAGAAGCACCAAATTCAATTACGGATTGTTTTTGATGTCGAAGTCAGGTCGGAGATCGGTGTGAATGCGTGAATCCACTACAGATTTTACATCGCTAGTTATTACGCTTGAAGGTGGAGATCACTTTGAGCTCCCTGAAGTCTAGCGGTTTTATTTTAGAATCATCACTAACTATCAAGTGAATTACAAAATATCCTTTTATAAATGGTCGCCAATATGTATTTAAAATACAGAAACTTTCTTAAAATACAAAAAAAATCACAACAACCGAAGCCTTGAGGTTTTACATAACGTAATCTTTCAGTGATTCAAAGGCAACCATAGCCAACCCGTTTCCTGATGCTGTCACAGCATTGTCTGTGGACCATTTCCTCTGCGTTCAAGAACATTCGCACCCCGGTAATGGTAGATGTCGTGATTTGCAAGAATATTATGCAAAGTGTTATCCTACTCAGCCAGTACCTTCGCTTGCACCGCAGATGGTCGTACGCTACCGGCTACCGGAATAGGACCAGGAGGACGTTCGCTGAGAACAAGATCGTGCCCTTTTTTTACCTACCATCTCGGGCCGAGTTATGTTGCGCCTTGCGGCGTCATGCGGCAACGATTTGATGCTGTTGGTCCACGAACGATGCACGCAACAAATGGCCATTGTGTTATTAGGCTGATGTTTGGAGGGCAAAACGGCATACACTAGCAAGTAAGGACACGCTTTAAGTTTCCATCGCGCGCGCGTGTGTGTGTGTGTACCCTTTGCGCTTGGCCAACATCATTCGAGAGCACTTGTATGCTGAACTATGCTGCTATTATACTGGCCGCTCGATCGAACGTTCTCCGATCTCCATAAATGGTGAAGGGTTGATACGTGTTATTTGTTGTTGCTTCGCTTCGACCAAATCTGTCACGATTGAAGTTGTTTGCTGCGAGCTGAATGTGATACGGGCCGCAGTTGTTTGAAGTCGAGTGTGGTGCGACCTTCGTCCACTAATCATATCACCGCTGCCGGTGTTACCCGGATTGATTAATCATAGCGTTATTTAACCGGCGCTGTTTTTGGTACATAACACGTAACGCAATCTCAACGCTCGTTACATACGAGCGAAGAAACATCATCTCCTTTTTAGTGGTTCAATTTCGCCCAGCACCATCTACATCGCCTTGCTTGTGCAACCCTTTTAACGCGCAAAACCCTGTCCGATCGCAAGTTCGAACACGATCGACAAATCCGCTCACTTTCTTTTCCTGTACAGGAAACAGTCTTTCTTTGGTCGTTTGGTAACATTTTTTTTTTGGCTGAACCTTTTGTTGTGGGGCCCAAATGCCGCGCCCCGATAGTTGTTGCGTTCCGATCATCGCATTGTTAGGAGCAATTTTCTTTCGGCACTCATTAGGCGTGAAAATTCCCGTGGTCCATTGAAAGGTGTAAGTACCGAACGGTACGGTGGGATGCTGGGGTTTTCTGTTGGTTTACGATATTCGGTTCGGGCACATTGGACCAACACGGTGGATGCACCGTACGGCATCTTGATGGTCTCGCGTGAGCAAGTCCACTGTTCAATTTTGAATGTTTCAATTTAACGCACGCTCTGACGTGCGCATTTTGCATCTTCCGGTTGGGTCTGTAATCCACGAGAAGTACAAAAAACAACTTACACTTCATTCAGACTCTTTCCCTGTTTGCGGCGCGGCAAGCCCTTCAGCGTGCGCTAACAGTGGCTCGGCGGAAACGAAACGCAGACTCTCTCTTCACTTGCCGCCTGCATGAAGCATAATGAGTTTGGGTGGTAAAATTCAGCACCTCGAGGCACCACGGATCGATTTTCGTTAATTATGGCCCGTTCGCCAGTGGGGCAACGGGGTTTTTAAAAATGAATGGCCGCTATTATTTCTACCTCCAGAACGGGAGTTTTGCAAGAATTTGTGCAAGACACACGAAGGAAGATATTTACACTGCGCAGTGCCATGATGGCACAAACATCACCATCCATACCGACATACGCAACAACGGGGTCGATGCGTGTCAATGGTGTCTTTAGCACGAAGTCACCGTGAGTGTACCGGCGGTAAAATTGCTGACATATCGTTCGTTCTGCCAATTATATGCAAATGCCAGCGCCATTCCATCGTCCCGGACGGTCAGGTCATTATTATCATTATTATCATTATGACATTTTGTTTGTATTCGACCCGGCCCGGTCTGGCAAAACAGTTGCATTCCAGTTCGGTTTGTCTGCCGTCTGCCAAAAATTACCGTCCACGAATACGGCACACACGGCACCAGCGTTCGAATTTTACGGTGCGTGCACGATCATGCGTCTCTTCAGCCGCACCGGTTGCAGTGTGCAAATGGGGTGGTTGCCTTTCCCGGCTGCTGCTCCCCATTCCCCCATCTCCTTACCATCATCAAACTTCACTCAACCTGACAGGACAACGTGTGCAATTTGACACCTTCGTCTCCGTTACGGCGCACAACCATCCGGCACAATCGTACGGCGTTGTATTCGGTTCATTACGATTGTTGCGTTTCGTCCGCTCCGATGCGTTGCCACGGCTGGGACCGAATTGGGAAACGAATCGGTCGAACCTCCGGATCGGTCACTTTCGGGCCAATTGATCGTACGATATCTGCAGCGGTTACATTTAATTAGCAACGATCAAAACCGATCGATCGATGTCGATCGTGGTGGTTCAGGTGACGATCAAACGCTGTTATTCATAGTGGCTCCATTCCCTTTCTTACAGATATTCTCTCATCGAATGGTGCTATCTACCAACCGCTCAGCCGCAAGATGCACAGTTACGGCAGCAGCAACCATCTGATGTCGCCGTTGGGATCGCCACAGCCACAAAACCGTTCCCAGATGCGAACGAACGGACACTTTTCGTCGATCTATCAGGTAGGTGTATCATGGTGAAACAATGTTAAACTGCCACATTATCACACACTTTGCATACGCATACGGTTCGGTAAACGGTTTCGCGCATATTAACAATACACACAACAGGCGAAACTGGATTGTTAGGGTGAGATGTACAGTTCGTATGTTTGGGGAAATTCGAATATTTTGCATAACATTTTCTAGAAGCTCCAAGGCTCATAAATATCTATTTTAAATATAACATCAATATATTATAATATAACAATATATAACAACCAAGAGAAAGGAAATTGTGTTGAGAAAACGGCAATTCTGTTAAGATTTGTTTTGAAAATCGGTACTAAGAATTTCTCAAAACCCGGTCAAAAAATTAAGTTGGCATTTTAATAATATTTATACGCCCTTTTCTAACACTCGATGAAAGCTTTGGTGAATTGAATAGGATAGAAAATCTTTTCCCATAACATTTTAAACTGTTTGAATTTGATGAATTTTTGACGAAATGTCAGCGAAGATTCATTCGTCTTACAGCGCCCTGAATAAATGTTGAATTCTTTAACATTTTGATTTTATCTTTCATAAAATTACTATAATATCGAATAATTGATGGAGCTGTCCTATTAAAACATTCCACAACACGCTAGTTTTGGAGCTTCTTATTGCATAGCTCCGTTAAATTAAATTAGTAATTTTTTACACATTAGTATCTAATTATTTAAAATAATCTTAAATTTAGCATATTTTGTAATAAGTTATCAACTTGGGCACATGAATTATTTTATGAAATGCTTCAATACACCATTCCACATTCCTGCCTGTTCAACAATGCTAATGCAATTCATGGTCGTGCAGAGTTAATGAAATTCATTTAATAAAAACCATAGTTCAAGGCATGATTGACATCGAGTCAGTTGTCTCGGTAGCTGGTGACATGGGACAATTTTCCGACCCTGCCAATTGAAGACAATTCTCTGTCAAGCCGCAAACACACACTCATACATGGACAAACACTTACCGTTGCGAATTCCATTAATATCGAACCGCAGTCCCGCGTCGAATCGATCTGGAGCAAAGGTTTTGCACACCGAGAGAAAAAAACAGCTAACGATTTCGGTGTCGCGTGACCGATCCACCCGTTCAAGGTACGCACCCTCCTGTGTGCTACTGTCGGCCGACTAATTAAGCTAGAGGTCATCACTGGACCGGTGGGGACACAGTCGGTGAAGAACAAATTTCCCCCGGGCTCCCTTTCCACCTCCATCTATCCGTGGATGTGGCGTCTTGATTGATATATTTATTACACGCCAAAAGGTTTGAGTGTGCCGTTGTCTTTTCATCATTATCCATCTTGGTAGGCTCTTGCTACCAGGGCTCAGAGTGATCAACACACAGAGCGACTCCCCCCCCCCCTGCTGATCATAATCGAAGGGCAACACGGAACGAGAAATGTCAGTGATTGCGGTGGTGCACTGTTCTACGTTACACCGATCGTAACGTTCACGTAATGAACGTTATTGGGTGGTATCTAGCCCGGTTTCCTTTCGTACCGTGGCTTGAAGTTCAGATCCTACGCAGCGTAAGGTTTTTATCAATTGGACGTGGTTCCGTGGTCAGTGCTTCAAAACTATGCTACATCCCTGACCTAACGTTACACGAAGCTAATACCATGAATCTGCAAACAGATGAGCTTTTATGTTGCGCGTTAAGCCATTAGTGTTTTCTTTTATGGTGTCCATGTTTGTGTGCTTGTGTGCGGGGAGTTTGTGGTTTTTTTTTCTACACACCGCCGAGGTCAATTAAGTCTTTTTGGAGGCTCGGTTGTTTTGACCGTGCGTGTAGCGATGGGCGAATGGGGTAGGGAACACGTTGATTAGGTTAGACAGCAGCCTGTCCGTGTGGGGGCCGTGATGTCGATGCCGAAGACATGACCTAGACACGGTTTTCGCGACGGAGCACCCGGGTTCTGTAACAACACGATTTGTAGCTCATTCGGCTCAAGGTTAAGTTTTGGGCAAAAATCATCCGAATCGAGCATAGCTGTCCGAAGATTAGATACAGGCGATGGGTGAACTTTTTTGATCGACAGCTGATCGTACAATCCTACTGGTTGATTGATTTTTGTTTTAATTTCTCATTTATTGAATCCCCCTTACAGCGAATCGTTTGAATATTTATAATGTTATCACCCCGTGCGAGGTGTTAATTCCGTAAAGCTATTCGTCTGATATATTCTACCACACCAATATACATCTCATTCAGTCGGCGAATTATTTAACTTTTATCCTACTTTTCTTGTGACACAGCAAGGCACAAGCATTCGCATCGCACAACAATCAAACCACAAATTACAGCGCCCATTACCGAATGTTGGCGATGGCGTCGTAAAGGAGCGCGTTTGCCCTATCGCGAAAAAAAAAACAGCACCACTCGTTGCACAATTTGGCGCACAATCAGAATCACTCGTCACACGGACAGGCATCATGCAGCATATGATTGCGATTTATCGCCGACATAAAGCCCGCGGTCCCCCTGCCTTTTACCAAACTGTCACCGAAATCGTCGCCGATAAATGATTGACTGCCATTGCCACAAGGGCAATGCTGAAATAATTCAGCAAAATGGCCACAGGCAGCGTGTGTTGGCGGGGGGATGCTTTTTTATATGGGAACGATCATCATCATCATCATCCGGGGGGGGGGGATTTTAATTGAGCACGTCAGTGCACGCGTGGACCATCATAAATGGACGGATGTGGACGGATATTTTCAATAAACTTCCAATGCTCCCTCCGAGCGAACCTACATCGGCTATATGGTGGCGTTTAATTCCTGCGCTTCGGGATTCCTTCATCAAGGGAATGGTGCAATCATAAGATACACATTGTGAGGCTTTCCCTTCTCGCTACAAATCTTTTTTTAACGGTTGGTGTGTGTTGGTTTTTTCGTGCCTTTTGTTATGTGGTGCAGAAACTGGCCAAAGAGAGATATCCCGCCAAACCAATGTCACTCGCAACTGGACAGGATAAGGATGGAACGTTATTTATGTGGGCTCTGTAGTTCAAGGTGGCGCATCATGTGCGGCACCGCAGTACTTTTCGCACTCAAGTGCGTCCCAATTTGTACGATTCGTAAGTGTCGGTAAAACACTGTTCGACACTTCGGTGACAAAGCGGCAAGGGAATAAATCCTCGGCACGACATGGCCGTTCGGCTTGGCGGATCCCTGCGGCCGCCGGAAGGGTTCCTTTCCACCTCCATTCATCTCGCCACTGCTCAAGCTGACTGTGAAATTATGTGCTTTAAAAAGGTGATCTCGAACAAAATGTGCGACTGGGCAAACCTTGGTGGCCTAGAGGTGGGGTATGATGTTTTATTGATATATTACGCGCTATTCATGATTGTCGCAATCAGCCTTGAAGACCGACGAAATGCGTGTGATTGCAAGTGTCCAAAGAGGTCCAAAAAAGCCAGATTGAAGTGGGGAATCAAGTTGATCAACTCTGCTACATATCGCTGGAACAAAATAAAACAAATCACAATCGAAAGCTAATTGAAACGTAAAGCCACCCCGCGGTTCGAACAAAACCCTTACGGAGGTGCATGCTGCAGGACGCGGTGCATTTGTATCGCTGTATGTTTTTCGTTTGTGAAGTCCTACCAGCTGGACTTCGAACCGCCAGCCACCGTCGAGGTCATGTTCGATTGCATGTTCAGTTTGTGCCGCTACACACACGGTGCGCCCGATCGCGCAGAGTGAAATGAAAATTGAAGGGAATTTCAGGTGCTTAATTGATTTTTCGCACGACATTGATAAACGTGAGAATATATGCACTTGCACCGTGATCTTGCCACACGAGCGTTCTTTAACGCGACAACACGATGGTGTCGCGTAAGGAAAGGAACAACCAACCAAGCCAGCACCAGCACATGCAAACGAAGTGCATTTGCTAAACGTGAACCAATGCATCACACCCCGGTGCCAGTGCGGGCGCGTTGGTATCGTATCGATCGGGACGGCGATTGGTGAGATTTATTATGTTTACCTTATGCTTTCGCGTGGCTGCATCGGCATCGTCTGCCCTCGGATGATAATTTAAAGGTAATAAATTAATTATGAACGGCAGTTTAGGCCGTGGTGGGTGCTTCGTGTACCGGTGATCTATTGGTAAGACGACTCTTCCGAAGCCATTCCCCCAGCTGGCCATTGGTTTTATATTGCTTCGAGCGTGTGAAACAAAATCGACAACCTTTTTTTTACCGCTCGGGTTGAATCAATATTGTTAGAAATTAATATTTATATGTCAATTCGTTGGACACCGGCACAACCTTACCCTTATACAGCACAAGTGAGGATTTCATTTACCATAAAAATTAAATGGCTTGCACGTGTCCTAAAATCAGATAAAGGTAACTATCGATTTGTGACGCTTCACGCCAAACCTTCTTATAATGCAATTCCCTAGTCTGCTCTTTACTAGCTGTTCCAATCTCTTTTTTTTTCCTCATCAATGAGACATTCACTTCATGCTCGTATGTGAAAACGCATTAGATTTGCGTTCGAAATGTGCACGAAATGCAGCGTGTCCCTGCTTTGTTTGATCCCTGCCGTCTCAAGTGACACACTATTCGTTGTCTTTTCGCAACAAATTGACTATTCTAGACACATCCATGCGCTGGATAGCATCGATCGGCCATGCGTTCACGCAGCGGTTCGCTAAGTGCGCACGAGCGTGAGAGGACAACGATTTGGGCAAACTTGCGTGTCGAACAGAGCAGTTTATGAAGTGCATAGTGGCTGTCAGATGGGAATGTAATGCCGTTCAAACAATGCGACACACGAAGTGTGATTGCAAGCAATCTGTTGGTTTGATCTTGTTGGTTGGTTGAGGATGCTTAAGAATTCAAATCACACCGTGTAAAAAGTACCTTTCACACGTGTTAAGGTAAGAAATCTATCAATGTTGTGCTTGTGGAATCTTTGGGGAAGAGTGATTTACATCTTTTGGGAAGAACCATTCGAAACTTTTCGAAAAAGTTATTCGAAGATTTGTTCAGGTTCATGAACCTACATCAGGTTTACTTCACATCAATCCCAATATGTAGCTAATATTATGCGGAAATTTAAATATATTACATATATTAAACATATATATTCTGTACTTTTCATTTTTTGTGTAGAATAGTTAACGCCCCAAAAAGCTGAAGCATCAAACCAGTAACAAACCCGATCCCACCGTTCGGCAACTAGTGATTTAATTTTACTGCGTCATTCATTTGAATCCAATTAAGCCAATTTCGGTGTCACTTTCGTTGCCACTGCGTTGGAAAGTGAAAGATCAAAGGATCTAATAAAAAAAGCGCACCACCGCGCACGCATCTGTTCGTTACACAAATCAGCATAACTCTTGTATAAGTTAGTTGTTTTGCTGTTGATTAAGGTACTGTGGCGAATGATTTCGTTAAAGTTGATTTTCTTGCCGAACAACTGAGAAGCACTGGAGGTTAAAATGTGAGGACAGCGGGGCGAAAGAGCGTTGCGTGGTAGGGACAGGTCATGAAACAGTAGTTTGTTGGTGGGTGGGCACACTAGTTGAACATAATCCCTCTCCGCAGTCCGTCTCGCTCCTGCCCCATCTTGCATGAATGGAAACCCCATGTTGTGTGAGTATAATTGAATGAGCTTAATTCGAGTTGAGCGCAGGCCAACAGCAGGCGAACCGTGCCGCGGCAACATACATGTGCTGCAAATGCTGTTCAACATTGGGTCAGATCGTTCGATCGTTAGCAAGCCAATCGACAGCTCCCGGGTTTTGCTGTGAGGCTACCGGCTCAAACGTCGGCCATCGTCATCAATCTGTGGCAAACACCGGGCACCGGGAGCGCACCCCGTGCGCAATGCGGGGCAAGGCTCGTTAGTTTGGTTTTGCACTGATCTGCCACGGCGCGATCGCGATCAGGTCGAAATCATCGAACGCGTCACCTGCAGGTGAATGCAGGGGAAGGTTGGAAATGGAGGACGGCTGGTTGCCAGTACCCCTGTTTATGGCTCTGCACGAGCGTCACCGCTGCGAGACGGTGAGCCAGCGCAAATTGGAGGCCACATGGTACACATTAGAGCGCACACGCTGTTTGTCTCATAATTATGCTACCGTACATATGTAAGTGTGTGTGTGTGTGAACGATGCACAAACTCGATGGCTCAGGAATTATGATCCATTACATCAATCAGCGCATCGCAATGAAGCCTTTTTTAGTCGAGGTGTTGAAAATGAATGTTCCTCCCCTGCAAACCGGATCATCCGAATCAGACGGCAGCAAATGCGTCAACTCATGGCTCGTATCTTGCGGACCAACGTGAGTGGATACATGTGTGGTGCAAATCCTCGCGATGGTGATGTGGCTGCGAGAGCGACGATTGCAAATTATGCAAAGTCTTACTCTGCCCGGGCGATTGCGCCTTGGTGTATTACTGCAGCCGGAAATCAAAGGCAATCGATTTTCAAATGCATCCCCGGTACGGTCATGGCGATGTTGCAGTTTTGTAATAAACGCAGACCGGTGTGCTGCACTAGGAACTAATGCAGCTTCGCATGCGTAATGAAGGGTCCAGTTTGTTTTTTTATTAATGATCGCAACGTGCGTTGCATATTTTTGCCAACAGTCTAGCCTATAGCCGCCACCATTCTGGCCGGGTCGTTCCGAAACCGAAACACGATGGCGCCATTTCACGATTCGGGCAAATAGTAATAAAAGTACAGCAATAACCACACAGAGCGGCATGAAGGAAAACGTTCGCCTTCCTGTGGCCACCATCTCGATATTGATGGGCAGAATGATTGATGAAAGATGTGCTGCATTGGGTGGCGGTTGTGTAGAAGGATGCAGAAGGATGCAAATTGAAAACCGTTCCATCAAACTGGATGTCACTGGTGCAGCAAGCCGCACGTTGGAGATAGACAACCAGTCCCTGGGTAATGTGGTTTTGTGTCACAAATTATCACGACGATTTCCCATTCCCACCCCATATCTGGGACATTAAAAGGCACCCTTGGGAATGGGTACACGTCCAGGACGTGCCTTACCGTCAAGGTAAATTACAACATTAAAGCTATGCAGTACGTGCAGTTGTTTGTGCTTTGGACAACCAATAACAATATTCTAATCGATAATTCTAAAAAATGAAAGTATACCACCAAGAATAAAACAGTCTCGCGCAAACCATTAATCTAAATCATACGCCAAACCGTTGCTTAATGCGCGTGATCGTTTAAGATCATTACTCACGGCACATCGCAGGGATGCAGTTGCTTCTTTTGGTTGTTGGGTTGTGGTGTACTACGATGCAACAGAAATCGATTTCCCCATTGCATAACGATCGTGCTCTCCGTGCGATCAAAAAGGAACAAAGATCGAGTTCTTCCCTCAATCACCATGCGATCGCATTTGTATTGGATGGAGGGAAATAAATAAAAAAAACAGAATGTACTTTCCTGCAAATTGTAACTGCATTTTGCGATCGATTCTGCGTCTCTCGCTGTGTGGGTAACTGTTGAAGATGTTCCCTTTTTGCTCAGTTCCTTCACAAACACCGGACCCTGTCGTTCTGCCGGAAGAGGTTACGATAGGTGGTGAATTTGACAGACTCGCGGACAAGCGATGCTGTTTATGGGCCCCCGATTGCATCTTGTACACTGTCGTCGCATTCGCATGATGATTCATCATCATCGATCACTGTACGAAGCGAAGGAAAAATATCCCGAACGGAGAGACATTCGCTGTAGCAGCCGGACTGGAACAGACAGTTCCTTGGGATGGCTGGGGATTGGGTTCGATATAAACTGTATGTTGCCCTCCTGGATGCGGCGCAACACTCTTTACGTCTTGTCTTTGTACACACACACACACACACAAGATCGCCACAATCCCAGGATGCCCTTTTCCGATGGTGGTTGTTGATGTGGAGCCGTGTTTGTGCCATGGTTTTTTTTTTATCTCACCCGATTCCTTCTCATTTTCTCTCACTTTCTGGGTCTGTCCTTATCGGAACGTCGAACTCCAACTGCCATTGGTGAAGCAAATGCCATTTTTGGTAACGACAAACCGGTAGCAGCTTTGCTCGATGCTCGCAGTAGGGTTCTGTAATTCCGGTTCTGTGGGCACACGTCCGACACCGCCGCGATGTTGTTTATCTGCGTCCCCCTCCCCTCCCAGTTTTGCCCTTGCGGAGCAAATTTTTGACCAAAGTCAGATTTGTTTGGCTCATTTTGTGCGTGATTAGTGTGGCCGATTATGGTGTCCCGTACGCGTGCGATCGCAGCACAGCCCGTGTGTGAGTGAGTGTCGGTGAAGAGAAATACCCAACACCCTTCGCCAAAACAACATGAACGCCCTTCTTTCGGGCGATCGCGATACACCTAGCCTCGAAAGATGTTCTTTTTTACTGAGCTGGCATAATACCCCTATGGTTGGTTCTTTTCTTTCATTTTTGCTGCGGCCAGCCAGCTTAGCCCTTTCGCTGCAACCGGAATTACCGTAGCTGGCGCATTGCGGTCCAAAGCGGGTCTACGGCGGGAAAAAGTAGGTGAACAACAGTGACCGCGCGACCCTTTGCCGAGATGAAGATCTATAATTGGACACGAGTCGAGTCGATCGATCGGTTAAGATCGGGACAACAGCTTTAATTGTCTCTGACCGTACCTGGTGGAAAGATGGCCAAACAGGGAGCGAGAGTGTGTTGTTGTGGTGGAATCACCGGAAGCATCCGGTCAACAGCAACCGATGCAACGGAACAGCACAGTAGTTTTTGTGCCTGTCATTACGTGACAATGATGCTGCCCCTGTCGAAAAGGCTGATAATGAGCGGTAATTTTTTTTTTGGGGAAGCTTCCTTTTTTCCCCCAATTTTCCACTTTTCACATAACTTTTGCCCGTTTTTATTGACAGCGGGAGAAAACTTTAATTATCTCCTCCGATCTTGCACTCGGGGAGACATCGGATCGGACAGTCACTCAAACTCTTCCCCTGCGGGTGGTGTACACATTTCACCTATGTTTTACAGTAATTTCTCGTAATTGGTGTAGTGTTCGAGGGAAAGAGGCAAGCTGGGGGACATTTTTTTTGTGAAGTTTCAATCTGAAATTGGTTCGGTTTATTTTATCGGCTTAAGTGTCGCCAGCAACGAGGGCAACGGTGTAAGCGTGCAAGGGAGCTCTGTCCCTTTCATGTCCGAACACACAGTCGTGTGTAAAATTTCGGTCGAAACTTCAATCTGGACTACACTTGTTGTTGAGTTTTGCATTACCAACTCTGCTATATTCACCAAACTCTTTACTGAGACCTGTCCCAGAATAACTTTAGTTCTCAGTGCTTGAACGCAGTGTCCTCTACGGTCTGCAACGATGCATGATTTAAAACTTCCCTGACGATGATTTAAATCATCTCTTAAAATCCCAGTTCTCATGCTCAGTAAACTAAAGAGAAAAATAATCTCCAATTCTTCGCCAAGTTACAGGAAAAGCGCTGGAGCACGTGGTTGCAAAATTCTCTGCCAACATCCGACACCCACCGATGAGTCAGCTACGATTCGTGGTGTATTATTGTCGCACCCCTCAAAACCCCGCGGTTTGGTGTTACCATTCCGTTTGAGGATTCGGCACAGATCAACACGTGCGGCCATTCCGTTCGGTCCACTATCGGATGGTGGGCTTGCATGTTTGCCGTCCCAGACTGTCGAAGATCATTAGATAATTGTGAACGGTCGCGGGTTAGACCAGCTCAGTTGGCCTACCTACGTGTGAGTGAGGGCTCCAGCAGCATAGCAAACAGTTCGTTTTTTTCAAACGGCAACTGCAAAAAAATCTGGCAAAAACCCAAATGACCCACTGGCCAGAGTCTATCGGGCGTGATTGTGTTTGAAGGTTTTAGATTTCAGCTTCGGGTGGGAATGGACTGAGCAGGATGAAGGAACACAGGGCACCGGGAGGTTTTGTTACGGCATTTTTTGCTTTGCAAACGATGAGGAAGAATGCAGAATGGGGGTGAAGTGGACGAGTGGAGGGTTTTTTTTTAGCAAATTATACTCCAGTGCCCATGTTGAGCATTAGTGCACACTGTGGCGTATAATAAAATCCTTGTTGTAGGAACGTTCCCTGAGTACCGTGGGCAAGATGGCACCAGAGATGCTTTGTTTTGGGGAGTAGAAAGAAAATCGATTGCGCAATCATATACCATACCGTCATAAAGTCTTCCCGAAAAGAAGATGAATGCCGAATGGAAATCGCACCGTGAATAGTAACATTCACAGCAGTGTAACAGTTAATGGCCATAGTTCCTAGCCTTGTATCGTAAATGCTACGTCTTGCATATTCTATTGATTTGTATTCAACAAACAATAAGGCAAGCAGCTCGGTGGCATGGTGGTAGCGGCACCGATCTTTACACGACACGACCGGTTCAAAATCCCAACCGGACCAATCTTCCGCACGCAAGGCTGACTATCCTGCTACGGGTAAATCAAGTCAAAGACAGAAATGGCAGACCTCTTTAGGTTGGTTGTTGTGCCGATTAAGAAGAAGAGAGGTTAAGCAAATAATTCATATTAAATACATAAGAAATAATTGTTTAATTAATGAATAACTTGTTCTGTTTGTGCACCGTTCCATTATTTTGTATAACGCAGGTAACGGTGGAATATTGTTGTTTATTTATAAATTCAAGTCTGTCTTTAAACAGCTTACCAAGCCGTAAGTTGCAAATGACAAGTTCAAAGTTGTTAAATACCCACAACATAGCGAAGATGGAATCACTGAATCTCTGTAGTATGTGTTTTAATTTAATGTATGGTGCTTGTCTTTATCTTGACAATAGTCGATAGATAGGGCATTAATACTACACCAAAGATTGAGGATCAAATCTCATCTGAAACGTAGAACTAAAGATATACTTCTTTTATCTGATTCGTAGTAAAGAGCAACTCATTCGGATATAATTTCGATATGTGTAGAAAATGAAAATTTGAAAATCTTACCAGAAGATTTTACCAAAATTTTTGAAGCAGATATTTTACTTTAAGCTTCGAGTGCTGTATTTTTTCCCTTAATAGAAGAGAGGAGAATAATAATGTCAAAATTTCCATTTACGTTAGACCAATCTTTTTTTTTTTTATTTAGTTAAGTTCCTACCATTGTAGTTTGTACTAGTGTTAAACTTTTTGGTTACTAACTCGTATCGTAGTAAGCGCACCGCAAACGCTCTTCACATTGCCATTAAGCTCACTGCTGAATGGAACTACTGGCCTGTTGCTAAACTACATCATTTAACCTTTCCACCCTTTCCTCCGCCATTCTCCCCAACGACAGAGTCCCTCCGACATACTCGGTTCAACGGAGCGCTACAAGCTGAAGGATCGTCCACCAAAGTGTCCCGCGGGCAGCAAAGTGGAATCGCACTATGCCAGCATCGGCAGCACCACCGGTATCGTCGGTGGGACGCATCAACCGTCCGGCTACGGTCTGATGAAGGCCCTCCAGCAGCGTTCGGCACTGAACAGCAGCAGCGAGATCACGTCCAGCACTTGTGCGACACCACCCCAGAACCGCCGGCGCCTGTTCAGCCCGAAGAATCTGCGCAGCCCGTTCGGCTACCGGCGCAGCAATGGAACCGCGGACAACTCCACACTGTCGGGTAAGTTGTTGGCACGGCGATCGTGATTGAGCAATCTCGCGTCTCGTGGGTGTATCGTCAGCCACGGACATGTGTGTTGGTGGGTAAATGTCCGAATCGTCCGTTCGTGGTCATCGTTTGAGACCTTTAGGCGATCAGTTCGTGGATGCATCTTTCGCTGTATCGATGCATTAATTATAGATCGCGATCGCATCTCATATCGGAGCATGTATGATAGCTCGGGTCATGTAATTACATACACACACACACACACACACACACACAAACTCTCGCACTTTTGTCCGTTTGATCATCATCATCATCGTTCTTTCTCATCCGTTCTATTTCTCACCCTTAATCTGGATTGCATCCTTCGGCACCAATCGATCGTCGCTAATCGGTTGCGCATCGTTCATCAACATCTCGGCACTGCGTTCGCATTCGCTTGCGTTTATGTTCATTTCCGGGAAAATTCTTTCGATGCATCGCGCACGCATAGGTTTGGCCTCGCTGCTCAACCCAGCAACGTTTCATCGGGCTACGACGGCGGCCGCTAGCAAAATTAGCCGATCGATGGCTCGCACCAGCGGTGCGTCCGGACCGATGGCAAGAGATGGCCCTGCTGGGGGCGGTGGTGGTGGAGCTGCAGGCAGTGTCGGAGGTGGTGGGTTCAATCTGCTGCCCTCCCATGGGCCACCGAACGGGATTAGCAAGCGCCAGCGGAACGCTAATGATGGCCATAAATTTCATCGACTCAGTCTCGGTTCGTCCGCGTCGATGGTTTTCGGCAAAATTAAATCTCTCTGGTCGGCCCAGGCGACGACGGTCAACGCGGGATTGAATCAATTAGCAGGCATGGGCACTCTTCTACTTCCCAGACCGATCGGACGTTCTAATGTTGTTAACGTGTTGTCTTTTTTTTTTTTCGTTGTGTTTTTGGTTCCTCTTTTAGTCGTTTTGTTTTCGCTGTTTTGTGGTTTGAGTTTCTGTTTTTTCGTTTCGGTTGTGTTTCTTTTTTTTTGCTAAGTCTGAGTTTTGTTTTACACTTTTCTGTTCACTTTTATTATTTACTCAATGTTTTCATGCTTGTTACGCTAACGTTTTGTAATTTCGAATTTATAACCTATTCTTGCTATTTCATTTTCATTTGCTAGCAACATGAAACTTTAGAATGAAAATAATATTTAAACATTGTAGCCCTGATTACAACGTCTTTTTCTTTTATTGTTATGGTTTGATTTATTTTAGAAAAACGTCTAATACTCAATTGGCCCCGCCAGAATCGGAAAAAATGATTTACGCTTCTTTTTGCGTGGTTTTGATCTGCGTCCCACCGAAAGAAGAGAAGCGAGCGGGAAGAATTAAGCAATTTGCTTAAGCTTAATTTAAATTATAACGGTTGGAGATGAATCACATAAAGAATGTTTTGCGACAGCTAGCGCACAACAAACATTTGGCGGAGCAGGCTTATGTGTGTTCTGCGCGACATAAAGCCCATTTAAAAGCTTTATAATCCTCTGCGCGGTGTTTTTTTTCTGCTTCCATACGTGTTTTTTTTCGTGATAGGAATGAAAGCCGAAATAAAAAAAAAAAAACACCCAATCACGAATTTACGATCGATAGTCTTGTTGGTCAGTGAACCGTTTGGCGAAGAACAAAAACAGGCCAATAAAACTGAAGGGGAATGAATTCCCGCTGATGGTTGCTATTTTTTTTACTGTGTTTGAAGGCATCGTTTTATAATATTATGCTTAATTATACAAGATTTTTTCAAACCTGTCTAATTCTTGTAAAAAGTTCGATCGTTATCATTTTTCGACAAGATTTAATGTAAGCTGGAAACGATTCCTGGGGCAATTCCTATCCCTTTTGATGCATTTAAAATGCAAATCTGTTGCATTCGGTGAATAACGAACCGTGCTATGCGCCCGAGGACAAACCTTTCTCGAGTGATCAATACGGTTAATATCTTCCTTGAGGATAGCTCCAAACAAAGGATTCTTCAGATCTTTTTTTTTGCAAACTAATAATAATATTTAAGATTATTATAATAGATAAGTGTTAAAGCGTATTCCATTGAAGGTGTTTTTCGTAGAAGAGCAGTTTCATCTCCTCATACTCGTGAGTTTGAATTTAAAAAAAACTAACGTCCTCTTACTCGTGAGTCAGAGTTAAGCAAAAAAACACCTGTGGAGTCTATGTGCATGAATTAGATGCTTGCATGTTTGAAGCTGCTCTTGATGTTATAGGCATGAATACTTACTATTCTTCAATTCTCATTTATAAGTGTGTTCCAATGTACCCTGTTGTCTTATGCATGCTCGGGGAAACCATTGATTACCTTAACCCTAATGCTAACAGTTGCTTTATTTTGTTCGCTGTTCGCTCTTCACAGACGACGAAGGAGGAAACGTGAAGCCGTTGGTGATGAACGGGAAGTCGAAATCCTCGCAGGATGAGCTGCAGGTGCGGCTTGGGTTCTTCCTCGAGAACAACTCACGGCGCAATCTGGGCGCACCGAACCAATCGTGCAGTTCGCTTACCTCGGCCAACACGAGCCCCGTATCGACGCTGACCGGTTCGTCCGAGGCGGATGTGTCGCGTGTGTTGCAGCTACAGGAACCGAACCCGTACCACACTGGCTGTGAATCGATCGGTTCCATGATGTCGATTTCCGAGCAGAGCAATGCATCGTCGAGCCCCGTCAGCCGACGGCACTCGGTGACGAGTAAGTGTATTTGAATGCCGCTCCATGTAGGGCTACGCTTGGTAACCCATCCCGTCTTACTTTCTTTGCAGCATCGCAGAGCGGAAGTAACGTGGACGAGCTATTGGCGTTCAAGAGTCGCCGTACGACCGTGCGACGATCGGCCCGGTCCGGCCAGATCAAGGGACCGATTGATCCGAAGATCCGCTTCGCCCAGTACCGCCAGCAGCACCAGCAGCAACAGCAGCAGCAGCTTACGCTGAAGCCACTGTTCTTCGAGGTGCCTACGCACGAACCGAACCCACTGTTCGTTGGTCGGCATTGGTTGGTGCGCGAGCTGGCCACCGCCATCCAGTCGACCGATTCGCCCGGTGTGCTGCTGAGCGGGAACCTTGGCACCGGTAAAACGGCCCTGCTGCTACAGCTGGTCGAATACTCCTGCTTTGGACGGCGCAAAGAGCTCCCGATCCAGGAGAACGATGGCATCTACTGTCAGATCAACGTGGCCCACGATCGGCTGCGCAGTCTCGCCTCGCACGTGGTGGCGTACCACTTCTGCCAGGCGGACAATAACTCCACCTGCCTCATACCGGACTTTGTCCATTCGGTCGCGGCACAGCTCTGCCAAGCGCCACAGCTAGCCGCGTATCACGAGTTCCTGCTCGGTGAGCACGCGCTCCAGCATGCGCTCAGCGTGAAGGAATGCATCGCCAATCCGGAGCGAGCGATGACGATGGGCATACTGGAACCGTTGGCAGCGCTGCGCCGTACGGGCAAGATCCCGGCAAAGAACTGCGTCATCTTGGTCGATGCACTGTGCGAGGCGGAGTATCATCGACCGGATCATGGCGATACGGTTGCCTCCTTCCTGCAGCGCATGAGTGAACATTTCCCATCCTGGCTGAAGGTGATCGCCACCATTCGCACGCAGATGCTCGAATTCTGCAAAGGTTTGCCGTACACGAAGATGAGCCTCGATAGCTGGGCGACGAACGAGCTGCTGCAGAAGGACATCCTCGAGTACATCACGTACCGGATCAACCAGAGCCAGAGCATACAGCACAATGTGGCCGGCGGGAAGGAGATCGTCAACACCAGTACCCACTTCAAGTTTGCCCAGCATCTGCTCGCCCTGTCGAAGGGTTCGTTTCTGTTCGCGAAGCTTACGCTCGATCTGATCGAACGCGGCAATCTGGTGATCAAGTCGAGCAGCTTCAAGGTGCTACCGGTATCGTTGGCACAAATCTTCCTACTGAACTTTAACCTGCGCTTCCCGACCGCAACCGCGTACGATCGCATCTCGAACATACTGGCCGTCTGTCTCGCCGCTCTCTATCCGCTCACACTGACCGAGATCTTCTACTCGCTGAATGCGCTCATTGCGAGCGAAACACCGTCGGAACCGGAACCGGGACCATCGAGCGCACCCGAACCGGAACCGGGTATGATCGATTGGGATGAGTTCCTGTGTCGGTTCAAGACGCTAACGGGGTTCCTGGTGAAACGGCTCGACGACACGTACATGTTCTTCCATCCCTCGTTCAGGGAGTGGCTGATACGGCGCGAAGATGGCGAAAGTACCAAGTTCCTGTGTGATCTACGCAACGGCCATGCAGGTATTGCGTTGCGTTTGTCCCGCCTGCAGGCACCGCTCGATCCGGAGCAGGCGCTCGAGCTGGGCCATCACATTCTCAAGGCGCACCTTTACCGGAATGCTCCCTCGCATCAATCGCCCCGCGATCTGCAGGCGTACTGGGTTGCCTCCGTTACCGGGTGCGTATCGTCCGCTCTGACCACGCTGCGCAACGTGTACAGTCCAAATGTGAAAGTTTCCCGCCTGTTGCTACTGGCCGGAGCATCCCCGGATCATGTGACACCGTTCCTGGGCAGTGCGCCAATCCTGTGCATTGTCGCCCATGAAGGCATTTTACCGATGGTCAATCTGCTGCTAGAATTCGGTGCCAGTGTGGAGCAAACGAACAGCCAAGGCTGTACCTCGCTTATTCTAGCGTCCGCCCGGGGTCATTGCGATGTCGTTCGTCAGCTGGTAGCTGCCGGGTCGTTCCTTGGCCAAACGGACACTTCACAGCGGTGCGCATTGGTGCATGCGGCCATTGCCGGCCGGCTGCAGGTGGTAAAGTATCTGGTGGCCTGCGATTGGATACCGCGACCGGCGAGTAATGATGTGACGTTAGAGCAAGCGGCCCAGCAAGCGCTTACGGCGGCGGCCGGTCAGGGCAATACGGACATTGTGGAGGATCTGCTCGATATGGGTGAGGTGCAGGTGAACCGGTTGGATGTAATCACCGGCGAAACGGCCCTCACCACAGCTTGCACCAATGGGCATACGGAAACGATCGCCACGCTGCTGAACCGGGGTGCATCACCCGAGGTGCGCAATCGCAAGGAGATGGCACCGTTGCTGATAGCGGTAAAGGAGGGCCATTGGGCGATCGTCGAACGATTGCTACAACATCCGGCCGACTGTGAGCAGACGGAAGCGAACAGCAAAACGGCACTGATGATCGCGGCCGAGGAAGGACACGTGGGAGTTATAGAGTTGCTGCTAAGTCGAGGTAAGCATGGGACGTTCTCAGGCTGTGAGCTCTGGTTCGCTTTACTAAACTCTCCTCCATTTTGCTGCAGGTGCATCACTAACGGCGCAGGATAAGGACGGTTTGACAGCACTGAGTTGGGCGTGCTTGCGTGGCAAACAGCAGGCGGCCAAATGTCTGCTGGAACGTGGCGCTGACAAGCAGCATGCGGATGGTACCGGGCGTACACCGCTGGATCTGGCCGCGTACCAGGGCTCGGCTTCGCTCGTACAGATGCTGCTCGATCACGGGGCGCAGATCGAACACGTCGACATTAATGGGATGCGTCCGCTCGATCGTGCCATCGCCTGCCGGAATGTGCAGGTTGTGCAGGTGTTCCTGAAGCGTGGTGCCAAGCTCGGCCCCGCTACATGGGCCATGGCAAACGGGAAGCCAGAGATAATGTACGCTTCGTTCGGTTTCGGGCAGCCATTCAAACTGGTCGAGGAGAGCATTGTTTTAATGGTGGTTTTGTTTGCTTACAGGTTAATACTGTTGAACAAGCTGCTGGAGGATGGTAACACGCTGTACCGAAAGAACCGGCTGCAGGAAGCATCGCATCGGTATCAGTATGCGCTGAAGAAGATCCCCACCGTACCGGGCCCTGGTGGTGATGTGAATGGCAATGGAGGGTGTACGATGGTTACCGACCCGTTAACTGGCAGTTCCGTTCCCGATAGCAACAACAACAACAGCCACACGAGCAACAATGTGGCCACTTTCCAACAGTTGCGGTTTAATTTCTTGCTCAATCTGTCTCGCTGCAAGCGAAAAATGAACGTAAGTATACGAAGATCTGCTTCATCGGGCGTGTGATCAGTTGGTGTAATTGTTGCCGATTTCTTCCCCCATCCCCCAGGATGTAGCAGATGCGATCGAGCTGGCGCGGCAAGCGATCGAGATTAAACCGAGCGCGTACGACGGTTACTATGCCCGATCGAAGGCACTGATGGAGCAGGGCAGCTACAGCGAGGCACTGCGTGACGCATCCGCTGCGCTTGCTCGGGCCCAACCGACGACGGCCGAAATTCGTGAAACGCTCACACGTCTGCACGGTGATCTGCAGAAGCGCCAGATGCAGGTGATAGCGGATACGGCCAATTCGGCCCTTGCCAGTGTCGGTTTGTCGGCGGCGGTCGAGAGCGCTAGTACACGTTCCAGCTCCGTTCACAGTGGTCGCTCGTTTGCCGAATCGATGGACATTATTACGGATCTGTGAGCGGTCGCTGTCTCCTGTCCATCCCATTCCGGATTGTTGGTTTATTTGCAGGCGTGTATTTTTGAGTGACGATTGTTCGTTCAATTGGAAGCGTGCCGTTTAGTAGTAATAGTTTATTTAATAACGAATTGAGCGGCTCTCACGAGTTCGAAGTGTTGTATACGATGATTTGGGAAGACAAAATTATTGGACGAACTGATTGCTTCACTAATATTCTTCTAAAGATATCAGTAAGCAATCATTAACATTTTACATATAGACTCAAACACATCAGGAAAACGAAACGAAAATGAGGGATACATTCTTTGGCGACGCGATAATCGAAATCTTAGCGAGCACACGACCGCTTAAACGAAGCAGTGTGACGAATCTTATGTTTATGTTTAATTTATCGAAAACATTTCCACATTACTTTCCAGAAGACAATGCCCAACAATACAGGCAGCCCATCATGCATCCATCCTGTCTTGCCAAATATGGTTGGAATGGTGCCTGAATTCCTTACGTTGTTGAACCACACAACAGCGCTGTGTAGTTGTTCTTGTTTATAATTCTTTTTCATACAGTATAGTTTACAGAATGTGCAGGCTAGAACAGACAGAGTGGCGATTAGCGCCACTAATATATATATATAAATGTATTTATATGCGTAATTTAAATGCAGGTTTAGATGCCTCGCCTGTCGCGTCTTTTGGAAGCGAAGGCACGCCAAAAAAGGATCTTTTAGCTCACATACCCACACCACCACTCACACAACGGCAATGTAAGCGAGAGAGTGTTACTTACCTCCGTACCCAATTAAACTATGATTTATTGGTAGGACTTTAACAGAATCCTGGACAAACTTGTTGGATAGAACGTGACATACTAATCGAAGCTAACAGTCTAGGAGCTGCTGCCGGTGTGTTTGTTGCGTGTGCCAGTGTGTGGCCTGTGCTTTTATTCTTTTATTAATTAACGCATCGCATCTTAATTATTTATAGTTGTGCTAGAATAATTGAACGTTAGGGAACGTTTTTGTGCATACAGGAAGCTCAAAGTGAAGCGTACAGGAAAGGCAGAAACGATAGAGGAAGATGAAGGTAAATTTGTAGCTTTTAAGGCAACAGTAGTGTGTAAGAAACAATATGAATTGAAACAATAAATGAAATTATCACAACTTTTGAAAACCCTACAGTTGTAAATATTATTTGTTCTTTTTTACATTCGGTTACTTATAACCTTTATGGCCTTTAGCTAACGGTACAAATTTTTATCGAAACGAATTTATAGCATTGCCTACATTTAGGCGCATAAATGAGTTTAAATTTGTGCGACGAGCCCTGCCCGTCTGGCAGCACTGTCAAACGAATTTGACAGTTGTCGCGATTGGTTCAAAACTGTGTTGTCATTACATTGCTGCTTTGTTGTTATTCTTTCTGCACCGAAAACTCCGTGTTCTCCAAACTTTTGGCTATTTCGTTTGTTAAAGTACGTGCTTTGCATTACCACTGCTACGCAAACGGTTCGTTTGCAACAAACCGAAGTAATGCCGTCCGTTTATCTGGGTGTGCATTTGCCGTTCAAGCCGTATCACAAGCTAAAGGTGGAAAATGTCGATCTGGGTGGTCGAACAGAAACGCTACGTTCGGAGGCGGCCAAACTAATTAAGGACGATGTTGCGGCGGATGATTTCGGTATGCTCTCTTAAAGGAGGAAAGGTTCCAAGTTTTATGTGTTTTTTGCGACTCTTTTTCTCGCTCTCTCTACATTTTGCATGGGGTACAGAATTGGTGTACTGTGGCAGTCTGCTGAAAACCGACGACATACTGCAGAACAAAGGCATCAGCGATGGTTCAATGATACACGTCATACAGAAACGTCGCGAACAGGACGTTCCTCCCAGTGAACAGAAGCCGCAAGAGGATCGGGAGATTACGGAAGCAGAAGTACAGGCCGTACTGTCGATATGGCGCACGGTAGATTCATCTAACTTCCAGAAGGTACGGCAGCCCGAGTTCATGAAGAACGTGCTCGATGCGTACCCGGCGATACGGCGCAATCTGTTCGTGCTCACGCTGCTGAAAGACCCGATACTGCTCTCCTCCATGCAGCAACCGGAAACGATACGCCGGGTCGCACCGAAACATCCGGTGCTGCTCGAAGCATCACGCACGATCGTACAACTACTCAACTCCAAGATGATCTCCAAGGTGGCCAACTGTCATCTGTCCGCACCGCTCGACAGTGCGCTCGATGATCCGCTGTCCGATTCGTCCTCGAGCGACGACAACACCGTCTCACCGACTACTTCGGCAGCGCCACCCAACACAATCCGCCGCATTACGGCCGACAATCTTGCGTCCGCGCTGGCATTTGCTGGTTCGCGCGGTTCGTACAATTCACTGTCGAACATTTCGCAGCGCGATGCGGACAGTCGTGCCAATCAGCAGGACCTGGCAGCCGATGGGTCAACCGTTGCCGGGACCGACACCAATCTACCTTCTACTTCATCGGCCACCAGTAGCCAACCTACCTCCTCCAATAATGCTGCCACCGGACGGATCACATCCAGCATGCTACTGGATGCAATCTCGCTGATGTTCGAACAGCAACGGGGCGAACAAGCTGCCGGGTCCGGGTCTGCAGGGGGAAACGCAGTCGCTACCAACCAGCAAGGAACGACGCTGACCGGGTCTGCTCCAACGGTTGAACCGATGGACACGAGTCCAGCCACAGCTAGCACAGTCAGAGCACCAGAACCAATGGGCAACGATCTGGGAGCACAAACACTGTCCCAGCATTCGACACTGGCGGCCAGCATCGGACAGTACCGGCGGGAGCTGGATACGATGCGCGAGATGGGCCTAACCGACACGGAAACGAACCTGCAGGCGCTGATCGTATGCAACGGGAATGTTGAATCGGCCATCAATCTCGTCTTCGGTGGCATGAGCAATTGAACCGGTGGCGGTTTATATGGCTATAAGTAGGTACGGTGTGTATTTAAAACTGTAACTCACGCCGAGGAATTAAAGGTAAACACAAATCACCAGCAGAAACCTGGTGCTGTGCTTTATGCATGCTTGTAAATTAAAGAAAACGAACAAGAATGAAGAAAATATAATAATTTGGAAGTAAAAATAAAAACTCTTCATTTCTGTTATCAAACACTGGAAAGTGATCGCTAGTGTAAGTGAGATAGATGAAATGGAACGTATCCTTCATCTCTCTCTCTCTCTCTAACACTCCCCGACGGCGGATGCGAAATTCCATACAAACGAGCCGTTTCCCGATTTCTGATACCAGGAGCGCATCCACATCAAGAGGTATCAATCATTCCCCTCCAGCGTGCATATGGCTGTTCCGCTCTCGCATGTTATCATTGAACGTGATAGTAGATCTACTAACACATTGGCTATCACGATCGCATACTACCAAACTCTCGTGAGAACGATCGCTAGTGTAAGTGAGATGAATGAATCGGAGAGTGTCCTTCATCTCTCTCTCTCTTTCTCATACTCCCCGACGGCAGATGCGAAATTCCATACAAGCGAGCCGTTTCCCGATTTCTGATACCAGGAGAGCATCCACATCAAGAGGTAACAATCATTCCCCTCCAGCGTGCATATGGCTGATCCGCTCTTGCATGTTATCATTGAGCGTGATAGTAGATCTTCTAACACATTGGCTATCACGATCGCATACTACCAAACTCTCGTGAAAACGATCGGTAGTGTAAGTGAGATAGATGAAATGAAAAGTGTCCTTCATCTCTCTCTCTCTCTCTCACACTCCCCGACGGCAGATGCGAAATTCCATACAAGCGAGCCGTTTCCCGATTTCTGATACCAGGAGCGCATGCACATCAAGAGGTAACAATCATTCCCCTCCAGCGTGCATATAGCTGATCCGCTCTCGCATGTTATCATTGAGCGTGATAGTAGATCTTCTAACACATTGGCTATCACGATCGCATACTATCAAACTCTCGTGAGAACGATCGCTAGTGTAAGTGAGATGCATGAAATGGAACGTATCCTTCATCTCTCTCTCTCTCTCACACTTCCCGACGGCGGATGCGAAATTTCATACAAGCGAGCCGTTTCCCGATTTCTGATACCAGGAGCGCATGCACATCAAGAGGTAACAATCATTCCTCTCCAACGTGAATATAACTGATCCGCTCTCGCATGTTATCATTGAGCGTGATAGTAGATCTACTAACACATTGGCTATCACGATCGCATACTATCAAACTCTCGTGAGAACGATCGGTAATGTAAGTGAGATAGATGAAATGAAAAGTGTCCTTCATCTCTCTCTCTCTCTCTAACACTCCCCGACGGCGGATGCGAAATTCCATACAAGCGAGCCGTTTCCCGTTTTCTGATACCAGGAGCGCATCCACATCAAGAGGTATCAATCATTCCCCTCCAGCGTGAATATAACTGATCCGCTCTCGCATGTTATCATTGAGCGTGATAGTAGATCTTCTAACACATTGGCTATCACGATCGCATACTATCAAACTCTCGTGAGAACGATCGTTAGTGCAAGTGAGATGCATGAAATGGAACGTGTCCTTCATCTCTCTCTCTCTCTCACACTTCCCGACGGCGGATGCGAAATTTCATACAAACGAGCCGTTTCCCGTTTTCTGATACCAGGAGCGCATCCACATCAAGAGGTATCAATCATTCCCCTCCAGCGTGCATATAGCTGATCCGCTCTCGCATGTTATCATTGAGCGTGATAGTAGATCTTCTAACACATTGGCTATCACGATCGCATACTATCAAACTCTCGTGAGAACGATCGGTAGTGCAAGTGAGATGCATGAAATGGAACGTGTCCTTCATCTCTCTCTCTCTCTCACACTTCCCGACGGCGGATGCGAAATTTCATACAAACGAGCCGTTTCCCGTTTTCTGATACCAGGAGCGCATCCACATCAAGAGGTATCAATCATTCCCCTCCAGCGTGCATATGGCTGTTCCGCTCTCGCATGTTATCATTGAGCGTGATAGTAGATCTTCTAACACATTGGCTATCACGATCGCATACTATCAAACTCTCGTGAGAACGATCGCTAGTGTAAGTGAGATGCATGAAATGGAACGTATCCTTCATCTCTCTCTCTCTCACTCCCCGACGGCAGATGCGAAATTCCATACAAACGAGCCGTTTCCCGTTTTCTGATACCAGGAGAGCATCCACATCAAGAGGTATCAATCATTCCCCTCCAGCGTGCATATAGCTGATCCGCTCTCGCATGTTATCATTGAGCGTGATAGTAGATCTTCTAACACATTGGCTATCACGATCGCATACTATCAAACTCTCGTGAGAACGATCGGTAGTGCAAGTGAGATGCATGAAATGGAACGTGTCCTTCATCTCTCTCTCTCTCTCACACTTCCCGACGGCGGATGCGAAATTTCATACAAACGAGCCGTTTCCCGTTTTCTGATACCAGGAGCGCATCCACATCAAGAGGTATCAATCATTCCCCTCCAGCGTGAATATAACTGATCCGCTCTCGCATGTTATCATTGAGTGTGATAGTAGATCTTCTAACACATTGGCTATCACGATCGCATACTATCAAACTCTCGTGAGAACGATCGTTAGTGCAAGTGAGATGCATGAAATGGAACGTGTCCTTCATCTCTCTCTCTCTCTCACACTTCCCGACGGCGGATGCGAAATTTCATACAAGCGAGCCGTTTCCCGATTTCTGATACCAGGAGCGCATGCACATCAAGAGGTAACAATCATTCCTCTCCAACGTGAATATAACTGATCCGCTCTCGCATGTTATCATTGAGCGTGATAGTAGATCTACTAACACATTGGCTATCACGATCGCATACTATCAAACTCTCGTGAGAACGATCGGTAATGTAAGTGAGATAGATGAAATGAAAAGTGTCCTTCATCTCTCTCTCTCTCTCTAACACTCCCCGACGGCGGATGCGAAATTCCATACAAGCGAGCCGTTTCCCGTTTTCTGATACCAGGAGCGCATCCACATCAAGAGGTATCAATCATTCCCCTCCAGCGTGAATATAACTGATCCGCTCTCGCATGTTATCATTGAGTGTGATAGTAGATCTTCTAACACATTGGCTATCACGATCGCATACTATCAAACTCTCGTGAGAACGATCGGTAGTGCAAGTGAGATGCATGAAATGGAACGTATCCTTCATCTCTCTCTCTCTCTCACTCACCGACGGCAGATGCGAAATTCCATACAAACGAGCCGTTTCCCGTTTTCTGATACCAGGAGAGCATCCACATCAAGAGGTATCAATCATTCCCCTCCAGCGTGAATATAACTGATCCGCTCTCGCATGTTATCATTGAGCGTGATAGTAGATCTTCTAACACATTGGCTATCACGATCGCATACTATCAAACTCTCGTGAGAACGATCGTTAGTGCAAGTGAGATGCATGAAATGGAACGTGTCCTTCATCTCTCTCTCTCTCTCACACTTCCCGACGGCGGATGCGAAATTTCATACAAACGAGCCGTTTCCCGTTTTCTGATACCAGGAGCGCATCCACATCAAGAGGTATCAATCATTCCCCTCCAGCGTGCATATAGCTGATCCGCTCTCGCATGTTATCATTGAGCGTGATAGTAGATCTTCTAACACATTGGCTATCACGATCGCATACTATCAAACTCTCGTGAGAACGATCGGTAGTGCAAGTGAGATGCATGAAATGGAACGTGTCCTTCATCTCTCTCTCTCTCTCACACTTCCCGACGGCGGATGCGAAATTTCATACAAACGAGCCGTTTCCCGTTTTCTGATACCAGGAGCGCATCCACATCAAGAGGTATCAATCATTCCCCTCCAGCGTGCATATGGCTGTTCCGCTCTCGCATGTTATCATTGAGCGTGATAGTAGATCTTCTAACACATTGGCTATCACGATCGCATACTATCAAACTCTCGTGAGAACGATCGCTAGTGTAAGTGAGATGCATGAAATGGAACGTATCCTTCATCTCTCTCTCTCTCACTCCCCGACGGCAGATGCGAAATTCCATACAAACGAGCCGTTTCCCGTTTTCTGATACCAGGAGAGCATCCACATCAAGAGGTATCAATCATTCCCCTCCAGCGTGAATATAACTGATCCGCTCTCGCATGTTATCATTGAGCGTGATAGTAGATCTTCTAACACATTGGCTATCACGATCGCATACTATCAAACTCTTGTGAGAACGATCGTTAGTGCAAGTGAGATGCATGAAATGGAACGTGTCCTTCATCTCTCTCTCTCTCTCACACTTCCCGACGGCGGATGCGAAATTTCATACAAACGAGCCGTTTCCCGTTTTCTGATACCAGGAGAGCATCACATCAAGAGGTAACAATCATTCCCCTCCAGCGTGAATATAACTGATCCGCTCTCGCATGTTATCATTGAGCGTGATAGTAGATCTTCTAACACATTGGCTATCACGATCGCATACTATCAAACTCTCGTGAGAACGATCGCTAGTGTAAGTGAGATGCATGAAATGGAACGTATCCTTCATCTCTCTCTCTCTCTCACTCCCCGACGGCAGATGCGAAATTCCATACAAACGAGCCGTTTCCCGTTTTCTGATACCAGGAGAGCATCCACATCAAGAGGTATCAATCATTCCCCTCCAGCGTGAATATAACTGATCCGCTCTCGCATGTTATCATTGAGCGTGATAGTAGATCTTCTAACACATTGGCTATCACGATCGCATACTATCAAACTCTCGTGAGAACGATCGCTAGTGTAAGTGAGATGCATGAAATGGAACGTATCCTTCATCTCTCTCTCTCTCTCTCTCTAACACTCCCCGACGGCGGATGCGAAATTCCATACAAGCGAGCCGTTTCCCGATTTCTGATACCAGGAGCGCATGCACATCAAGAGGTAACAATCATTCCTCTCCAACGTGAATATAGCTCTTTCGCTCTAGCATGTTATCATTGAGCGTGATAGTAGATCTTCTAACACATTGGCTATCACGATCGCATACTATCAAACTCTCGTGAGAACGATCGGTAATGTAAGTGAGATAGATGAAATGGAACGTATCCTTCATCTCTCTCTCTCTCTCTCACTCCCCGACGGCGGATGCGAAATTCCATACAAGCGAGCCGTTTCCCGATTTCTGATACCAGGAGCGCATGCACATCAAGAGGTAACAATCATTCCTCTCCAACGTGAATATAGCTCTTTCGCTCTAGCATGTTATCATTGAGCGTGATAGTAGATCTTCTAACACATTGGCTATCACGATCGCATACTATCAAACTCTCGTGAGAACGATCGGTAATGTAAGTGAGATAGATGAAATGGAACGTATCCTTCATCTCTCTCTCTCTCTCTAACACTCCCCGACGGCGGATGCGAAATTCCATACAAGCGAGCCGTTTCCCGATTTCTGATACCAGGAGCGCATGCACATCAAGAGGTAACAATCATTCCTCTCCAACGTGAATATAACTGATCCGCTCTCGCATGTTATCATTGAGCGTGATAGTAGATCTTCTAACACATTGGCTATCACGATCGCATACTATCAAACTCTCGTGAGAACGATCGGTAATGTAAGTGAGATAGATGAAATGGAACGTATCCTTTATCTCTCTCTCTCACACTTCCCGACGGCAGATACGAAATTCCATACAAACGAGCCGTTTCCCGTTTTCTGATACCAGGAGAGCATCCACATCAAGAGGTATCAATCATTCCCCTCCAGCGTGCATATGGCTGTTCCGCCCTCGCATGTTATCATTGAGCGTGATAGTAGATCTTCTAACACATTGGCTATCACGATCGCATACTATCAAACTCTCGTGAGAACGATCGGTAATGTAAGTGAGATAGATGAAATGGAACGTATCCTTCATCTCTCTCTCTCACACTTCCCGACGGCGGATACGAAATTCCATACAAACGAGCCGTTTCCCGTTTTCTGATACCAGGAAAGCATCCACATCAAGAGGTATCAATCATTCCCCTCCAGCGTGCATATGGCTGTTCCGCTCTCGCATGTTATCATTGAGCATGATAGTAGATCTTCTAACACATTGGCTATCACGATCGCATACTATCAAACTCTCGTGAGAACGATCGCTAGTGTAAGTGAGATGCATGAAATGGAACGTATCCTTCATCTCTCTCTCTCTCTCACTCACCGACGGCAGATGCGAAATTCCATACAAACGAGCCGTTTCCCGTTTTCTGATACCAGGAGAGCATCCACATCAAGAGGTATCAATCATTCCCCTCCAGCGTGAATATAACTGATCCGCCCTCGCTTGTTATCATTGAGCATGATAGTAGATCTTCTAACACATTGGCTATCACGATCGCATACTATCAAACTCTCGTGAGAACGATCGCTAGTGTAAGTGAGATGCATGAAATGGAACGTATCCTTCATCTCTCTCTCTCTCTCACTCACCGACGGCAGATGCGAAATTCCATACAAACGAGCCGTTTCCCGTTTTCTGATACCAGGAGAGCATCCACATCAAGAGGTATCAATCATTCCCCTCCAGCGTGAATATAACTGATCCGCCCTCGCATGTTATCATTGAGCGTGATAGTAGATCTTCTAACACATTGGCTATCACGATCGCATACTATCAAACTCTCGTGAGAACGATCGGTAATGTAAGTGAGATAGATGAAATGGAACGTATCCTTCATCTCTCTCTCTCACACTTCCCGACGGCGGATACGAAATTCCATACAAACGAGCCGTTTCCCGTTTTCTGATACCAGGAAAGCATCCACATCAAGAGGTATCAATCATTCCCCTCCAGCGTGCATATGGCTGTTCCGCTCGAGCATGTTATCATTGAGCGTGATAGTAGATCTTCCAACACATTGGCTATCACGATCGCATACTATCAAACTCTCGTGAGAACGATCGTTAGTGCAAGTGAGATGCATGAAATGGAACGTATCCTTTATCTCTCTCTCTCACACTCTCCGACGGCAGATGCGAAATTCCATACAAACGAGCCGTTTCCCGTTTTCTGATACCAGGAGAGCATCACATCAAGAGGTAACAATCATTCCCCTCCAGCGTGAATATAACTGATCCGCTCTCGCATGTTATCATTGAGCGTGATAGTAGATCTTCTAACACATTGGCTATCACGATCGCATACTATCAAACTCTCGTGAGAACGATCGCTAGTGTAAGTGAGATAGATGAAATGGAACGTATCCTTCATCTCTCTCTCTCTCACACTTCCCGACGGCGGATACGAAATTCCATACAAACGAGCCGTTTCCCGTTTTCTGATACCAGGAAAGCATCCACATCAAGAGGTATCAATCATTCCCCTCCAGCGTGCATATGGCTGTTCCGCTCGAGCATGTTATCATTGAGCGTGATAGTAGATCTTCCAACACATTGGCTATCACGATCGCATACTACCAAACTCTCGTGAGAACGATCGCTAGTGTAAGTGAGATGAATGAATCGGAGAGTGTCCTTCATCTCTCTCTCTCTCTCTCACACTCCCCGACGGCGGATACGAAATTCCATACAAACGAGCCGTTTCCCGATTTCTGATACCAGGAGCGCATGCACATCAAGAGGTAACAATCATTCCTCTCCAGCGTACGTATAGCTCTTTCGCTCTTGCATGTTATCAGTAGAGTAGAGCGTGATAGTAGATCTTCGTTTAGTTGCCAATGGTAATGGGTAAAATTACAAAACAAAAAACCATTCAAATACTACAAAAAGTTCCCATTTACCCATTACAAATACATTTACCACATCGGGATCGTCGCTTTTTTCGAATCAAATAAATAAGATAATACACAAAACACATCCTTTTCCTTCTTTGATTGGTTCATGTTGTTCGTGTTTTCTTCTTCATTATCATCATCATCATTTTGCTTGGAGTAATTGATATGACGTTTTCTGCTGCTGCCTATTTTCTTTTATCATTGTTTGCCGGCCGCTGCCATTTAAAAATTGTAAAACGTACCAGGAGGAAGCATCGCTGAATAATGTTCGGGTTGTATTTGTAATATTATTGCCTGATTATCGGTGTTCGTATGCACGCTGCGATGCATTATTAATAATATCTCGGTAGGTTGAATTACGCACTCTACACACTCGCAGGCAATTTCGTTCGGTGTGTTTGTGTGTTTTTTACAGTGTGTTATGGGGCTGTGTGTAAGTACTGTTTTGTTTTTTGAAAAAAAAATCTCACTGCCACTTTTAACTAACGTCCCAACGTGTAAAGAGGGCTGTGTGTGAACGACTTAAAAATCGTGTATTTTATAAAATTGATTTTCCTTCAAAGGGCCTTAGCGGGGCCTTCTAAAAATGGCAGTGTTTGTATCAAAAATAAAACGGATCAGCAAAAAACTTTATAGTGATCTTCACGGTGGTGGTCCTCGGTGTCATTCGCTAGAGCAAAACTGTTTCTACCTTTATGTAAACGTTATGTTGAGGTGTTTGTATGTGTGTACCGGTACAGGGGTGGTGGTGGTTGGTTGGTGGTTGGTGCGGTAAGGAATCAAACTATGTATCTGTCTCCTGTCGTTGCATCTGAATACGTAATTCAACCCGTAATGTCCGACTGTTATACACAAACGAATGGGGTTGTACACCCTTCCACATGGTGCACGGTACGGAATTCTTGGCTACCATTGTTATGGTATGCGCATCTCGCCTTCTATTGTGTCCCAAGCCCATCCTTCAATCTAACCATAGCTAGTACCTAATTTCACGTAATAAAAAAAATGTTTGTGATGAATTGTTTGATCCTACCATGATCTTACTAATATGTACACAACGGGAATTGATTAAAATTGTGGAAACAAATAGCACAAAAAAAAACATATAAAAAGAAAACAATACCTTGTACCGTAGCGCGTACCTCCATCCGTTCTGTTTTTTTTTTTCACGTAAATAAGTGCAGATTGGTCAACTGCTGTTTCCAACCCTATTAAGCAGTAACCCCCGCTCGTCCTCGATAATCCGTTTCGTCCCCTACAGGACCCTACCACTATTATGTCTCGCGTCACGTTACTCGTTACTCGCTACATTAAATACTTTCACCCGTTGGCCATTGTGTTTTGCGTTCCTACACGGTTATTATAATATACTACAATTGTTTTGACACGTGATGTTTTTTTTTTTTTCAAATGGATTTTTAGCATTTCGCGTTTCTGGTTTTTTCTTTTTTGCAATTCAGTACATATACATACACATACATATATAGCGATTTGCCTGCTTTTACGAAATGAATCTTCAAACTTTCTTACAATCGGACCCGATCTTGCTTAAGATTTTTACGCCTTGTCTCCTCCCACTCTTCCCTCTATTCTGCTGTCTTCTCCTTTAACCGCTAAGTATAATTTTGTATGGTTTTGATTATGGAGTATGATTTTATCGCTTCTCGTCAAGCATTGTTTGTGTTTACGTTTCGTGTTACTTTTTCGCACATTTAATGTTTTAACCTTTTAGCTTTGCTTTTTGTTTTGTTTTACGTTTGCTGCATTGCTTTTTTTTGTTAAATTTGTCCGATCCTTTGGAAAATGTCAATGTAATGCCGATACTGTTCGATATGATATTGCGTCTGCTAGCGACTACTGCCACATTTTGTCCACTGGGTCCGGCACGCGGGAATAACTAACTACATGTTATATGTCACTCGAACTCGACAGTAGTATTTAACGCGGGAGATTGATACGATTTTGCTTTGCGCAGCCCTTCCCCAAATCGTCTAACGGAATAATACGAGCTGATAGTATTCGATTGGAAAAAGATTGATATTCGGAACGTTTCGATTATACAATTTTTGAGGATTCACTATGCGTTTTTTTTTTTCATTTACGACTGTTATGCGCCAATTAACAGATCATTCTAGTGCTTTTGTTTTTAAAAATGGCCAATTTACTATACAGTTACGGGGTATCGTTAGCGGCAGCACACACTAGCACCGGATGCCGATGGCGCTTATGGCCACCATTTCGTCATCAGTTTGTATATTCGAAGCGTGTTTAGCTACCCGACGATCTACACTAAAACATTGAGATTGCGCGTTGCCCTGTGTTCCTTTTGCGTGCAAGCGCACACATTTGCACCGTAACGGAATATTTGTGATGTGAAGCTGCCATTGATGACATTAAACTAGAGATTTAAGCTATCGAGCAGAAACGTTTTAACGTTTTGATTCTTTATCCCATGTCGCCGACAGCTAGCCGACGGGCGTTTGGGAAGGTTAAGTAATAATTACACATTGTTTTATCCGCGCAAACGCTTCGCTTAGCTGCGCCTGCCTGCGTGTTCGATGGCCATTTTGGATGCGTTTGGGGATTGTTTGGGGAGGTTCGAGGAAATACATGGCGGCCGGCTGGGTTGAACAGTTTTCGATCCCAGGCTTACATTCCGGATTCAGCGATTCCTTCGTCGTCTGCGTATGGAGCATGTCGAATGGAAGCATATTCGTTTCAATCCATGTGGTAGTTTACATTCGAGGCAGGAAGTGAAAGAAAAAAATCAATTAGTGTATGCTAGAAAAAACATCCTGTCGGAAAACATAAATATTGACAAAAAAAAACAGTACAGAAAAAGGTACGTTGCATGCATTCGCATTCAACGTGACCAAACCGGAACGGAAACAAAAAAAAGGGAACATTTCACAAAACAAACTTTCATGCTGGGTCTGTTTAAATTGCATGAAAAAGGGTGGAAATTTTGCGATATTTGCTTGATGAGTTTTTTGTTTGTTTTACAAATTTCAATAAGCGTAATACAGTAATGTTGGCCAATTTATAAAAGAAATAGAATTGGTATGATGTATAGACTATGTGAATAGTGTGATACAAAATTACCGAAAGTTTGAAAACTAAAGCAAATACAGTAAATTAGTAGCGCAAAAGAAAGCGTAAACGAATGTACTAAAAGTAGTATTAGTGAGAAAAATCACCATGAGTTGAACAAACACGACGAAAACGAATAAACAACACATCAAATATGAAATAAGTTTAGAAGCTTTGAAAAAGCGAAGAAGAATCATTAAAGTACTACCAACCCATTTCTCTCAGTTTTAGATACAGCTCATCGCTAATGCCATTACTACCGTCACCACCACCGCCAACTATACCCATGTTGCCAGCACCACCACCTTGGCCACCGCCGCCCTCCGTGACACCGGTGTTGTCCTCGTCGACGATCACGATGATGTCGTCGTCCTGTTCGTCCTCCTCCACCTCGACGTAGCTGTGATGTTTATAGCGGCCAACGCCACAACCGGCACCGACGGTAACGCCCACAATCGCCGTGCCGTTACCGGTTACGGCACCAGCAACCATGGCGGCCGCAACGGCTCGCACGTTACGCTCGTTACGCCGATGTAGCAGCAGTTCACGCTGCTCGTGCGTTTGTTCATCGTCCTCATCTTCCTCCTCTTCGTCCTCGTCCCTCGCAAGATTCCGCACACCCTTCTCATCACGACCACCGCCGCCACCGTCCTCTACCCCGTTCAGATCATCATCACCCTCGTCCGAACCGTCGATACCGTCGTCGATTTCCGTTTCGTCGTCTTTTGTGGCCATCGTGCGATCATCATCGTCACCGTCCGCTCGCAGTATGACCACATTCGAGGCGTTACTATTTACATGGCTGTCGTTGTCGTTGATAGCGATCACGATGCTGCTACGGCCGCTGCTTCGATTGTCGCTATCGTTCTCCAACTGTCATCTTTCTTCCTTCCACAGCTTCCCACCACCGACCGTTGGCTGATGGGCATGATGTTGCTGCTGCTGTGATGGTGGAAGAATTTGCTGTTGCTGTTGGGGCTGTGGTCCACCTGCGTGATGCTGCTGCTGCAACGGATCCCCATTCGATGGATCCACTTTGGTAATGATTTCTCCTCCACCGGTGGAGAAGCTTAGCGATCGTCGATCGTGTACACGTTCTTGACTGATTGCCGGCATCGAACGGCGTTTGTGAGGGCTGGATTCATACCCACTGTTGGCACTGTTATTGCTGTTTGTTCCACTGCTACTAATAGACCGTTCGTCGTGGCCGGATGAGGGCGGATCGCGATCGTTATTGCTACAAGAGTTGCTAGTGTGGAGCTGTTGCTGGTGCTGCTGATGTTGTTGTCCATCAACGATATTGTTGACCACGGTGGAACTAGCATGGGACGGTTTTCTCGACACAACCATCAACCCATCAACCGTCACCTCAACTTCTTCCTCGTCGTCCAGCAGTTCCTCTTCAGTCGTTTCTCCCGTGGTAAAATTGGGCTGCTCTATCATGGCTAGCTCATTGTCGATTATCTCAACAGTTCCACTTCTTCGGCGATCGAGCTCATGATGCTCCACAGCACCTGGAGTACCATTCGCCTGATGTTGTTCATGATCCGCCATCTCATCCAGATCGTCGTCTGAACGGTTTTCTATCAGCAGCTGCTCTTCCGATTGCTGATCATCGTCATCTCGGGGCTCTGAGGTGTCCGGTGCATCAAAGTTGTTAAGGAATGTGCAGGCAGTAGGCAAATGTAGCATGGTCCACATTATGTGCAGCAAAGTGTGTGCGAATGTGTATATTTATATTTCACGGTTAATACATCCATTCCAAGCACCAGTATACCACCAATATCGTAAGCCCATGATTAAATAGAGAGAGAGTCCACGCGTGTGAGTATAAAACAATTTCGTTGTAGTGCACGACGTGACGCGAAGATTACAGGTGTTTGTGTATACGACGATTGATTATAGTTTTTTTTATACAACAAGCACAATTTACACAGTTGGAATATATTTGGCGATGAAGAAAAGGAAGGGGATAGAGAAAGAGAAACATAATCAATAGCAAACAAACAATATATTCTAGCACAGCTCGAGTTTCTTGGGGGATTTTTTTTTATTGCACCGTACCACCGGCGCAGTTAAGGAACAAAAGTGTTCTTTACGGTACAGAGTAAGAATACACCATACATATTCGTCCTTCATACAATCCTTCACAGGCAGCACACTAATGTACCACGGGCAGATCGGTTTGTGGTAGGAGGTATTGTGCCACATCTGCCGGCTGCCGGTAAATAACAATCAGTAGTAGGTTGACCTCTTCAAACACTAGTTAACCGGACTTGGGAATCGCTTAGGTGACCATAAATCGTTTGGTTTAATATACTTTCATCTGTTGTTTTGATTTGATTTGTGTTTGATTGATACGGACCGATCGATAGAAGTCGATTCGACGGACGAGAAATGAAAATAGAAATAATAAAACGCAATTTTAAATCATTCGTAATCTAACCGCCCTTGAATGCAAATAATACTGACTAGAATGAATGATAGAGCATGGATTATATCTGAAATTAATCTTTTAAAATCAAACAACATTAAACGGCAGTAATGCAATACACACATGAGAAATTAATTCGGTTTCCATGCCATAAAATGCTTTGCGTTAAAAATGATCTTGAAGCGATTGTTTCGTTTTTATGTGATACCTTTGTTCTAAGTGTGTTTAAAGGATGTCTATTATTAGCATGCCAAATTGAAAATCAATTCGGAAAACACACTATAAAAGGATTTAAGTTAAGATCTAAAAATTGTTTAAGTTAGTTTACAATCAATCAATTTTTGTTAGGAAATAATAAATCCATTTCGACGTTTAACAGAATGTACCCAAAACGAGTCTTACTAAGTTAAATTATTAGAAACCGTTAGAAGAAATTCCAAATATACGTTTGCAATCATTAGCCATGCAAACACATTACGCAGGTTAGTAATTCGGGTTAATTAAAAAGATTTTTAGTAGAGTTTGATCACCAACTACGAAAACACACACACCGGATAGAAAACAACCGATGAAAATCTACTAAACCAAACCATCCGGGGGAAGCAAAAGTTGATATTTTTGTTTTAGTAACTATAGTGGCAAAAAGTAATTAATCCTTTTTAATAATAGCCGATAGAAAGCGGCACTAGCTGATGAATTTGATCGAACATCCTGAATTATAATGTGCAAGGAAATAGTACACCAAGCTGGCATCAGTGTAATATGAAGTTCATCTTTAGTTAGAGTAGCGACGATATTAACAATGAGTGATCATAGAGGAATCATGTACGCGTGTGTATGAAGGCGAATCCTATCGCTTGGTTTGGAGAGGAACAAAGTTGCGTCACGTGCAAACCACAGTGGACTCGCTTGGGTTTATCAACAGCCAACAAATGCTATTTTTGTTTGTTGTTTTAAATGATGCAAGCTCTGCTCTGCGCAACTCGGAATACTGTCAATATCCCTTTGGCCCATGTGATTCTTAATAACAAATACGTACCTTCGTAGCCCTGGTTGTCGTGAATTTCACGCTCCGTGCCCTCCTTACCCTCCAGCACGACCAGCAAACACTGGTGAATACATATATATTGCTGCTCCGTTTGTACCATCCAGACACGTTCTACAAAAAGCAAGGAGTCAGATTATCTCAGCATAGCACAATATGCAGAATTTAAAGAAGAATGTGAACTCAATTACCTTTTCGCATTGCCCAGACGATGCCGAAGATGTCAACATAATCGGACACCTGTATTTGCTGCAATATTCTGTCCAGCGTGATAAAGGTGCCTGATCGACCGACGCCGGCACTGCAGTGCACCACGATGGGCCGTTGATCGGGCCCGACACGTTCACGGAATGCTCGCACGAATCGTGCAAGCGTTTGAGGAGGATTTGGCACACCAAAATCGGGCCACGTCGTGAAGTGGAAATGGCGTATGATACGCTGTTGCTCACCCTGAAATAATAAAATCGTAACCAAATTAGTACTTGATTTAGGAACGGTTTCGACGTGATTTAAAGTATCCTTTCTTACTCTTGTCATCATAAACTCTGTGATGACCCAATCGGGATAATGACTGTCGTTAAGTAGCGTCACTTTAATGTCACCGTAATATACTGGTACGGTATCGTGCGGCCAGTAGTGATCGCACTTCTCGCGACCTTTCTCAAAGGTGCGCGTCAGCATCACAATTGCACGTGAATTACTCTCCCAGCACATACGCCAGAAATCGTCCCGCGTCGAATGTAGCGGGCCTTGCGTCACAATAAATTCTCTCGGAGAGTTATGACCCTACAAGAAAGCATTAGCGGAATTTAAAATAGTATTATAAAAAACGCGTGGAAAAAGGTTTTGCTGTTGCTATAATCATACCGGCACATAGTTTGCATTGATATAGTCCGAGCCTTCCTCATCGTCTACGGGTTGTAGTTTAAATCGGGAATGGTCATATGGTAAAATGTTGGTAAATCGATTCTTAGGCCTATTGCACGGCAGATCCGCGAATGTACATGGTTGGTCACGGCCGACATGTTTAAGTTCTTCGAACTCTTCACTAAATCTGTAAGCAGGGAAATAAAAATGTATCCATTTTTCCTAACTTTGCTTTAACTTCCCCATACCTAAAATCGGAATCAGCTGACATCATGCGATAGTGTTCGGCAAAATTCTTCACCAACACTGGACGACTCGTCTCGATGGTACTGTCCGGCAGGGACATATTGTCATTGGTTCGTTGTTCGGTGGTTTTTCGACTGGTGTGTCGTCGTCGTCGGAGGAACAGTACCAAACCAACCAGCATTGCAATGATCAATAATGGCACTGTGATGGAGACGATGAGCGACGTATTGTCTTGTGCTGTTTATACAGAAGAACAATAAATAAAGCGTTAAATCATTTTGTATAGATAAATAACTTCAGTCAACAACACGGCTTTAACAGCATATCAAGCATATCACTATAAAGGCTATACAACAACAATTAACAAAACAGCGAGAATGACAGTAAAAAAAAATTAAAAAAATACAATGAACAAGTAAGTTTCATCATGTCGATAGGTATAGACAAAATGAATCTACTGAAATGATAGAAATGCAATCATTTTAGGTTTTATAGATGATTACAGATTGAATTACAGTTTTTAATTCATTTCAAATTTCTGTTGGTTATTATTATGTGGATAAAAAAAGACATGACAATACGACAAAAAAAACATCAATTTAGAATAAATAAACAAAAAAAGAACTCATGCATCAAATGAAAATGTAAATCTTTCCAACTCATGCTGACATAGTCACATGCACCAACAAAACTGACTGTTGAATGCAAAATAAAATAAGAGATAAATCTTACCATCCACCGAAAGAAGAGCTGTTTTAGTTGCCAGCGCAGAGGTGAAAAAAGATATATTGATAAGTGTCCCATGAACAGAATATTCATACAACCCGCAAAATAACTAGATACTTTTCAAGGAAGCTAATTATATTGCGATAACTTACCTGTACGTATGGAATAACTATAGGCCGTATCGGTGAACTTATCCGGTGCCGTAAAAGCACGCACCTTCACCTTGTACGTGGTGCCTGATTTCAGCGGACCATTGCAGTATCCCGTCTTCTTCGCATCACAGTTCTCCGTACCGATGGTGAAATCCTCAACAGAACTGTTCTTGAACGGATAGTACGGTTCAATAACCTGATACGGTGGCCACACACTGTAAGATTGCACATCGCGCCAGCTAGGCATCTCCAACCCGGACGCATTCTTCGAATCATCTTCGGCAATTATGATCGTGTACGTAGTCACGACTCCATTCTGGTCGCTGAAATAATGCTTGCGGAAACGTATTTCAATCGTCGTGGCACTACTGCCGACTTCCGTCGGAACGACTTGCGTTTCCGGTTTTGGTGGTGCCAGAATTGGCATCTTCTGCTTCCAGATGTGCTCCGGCCCATATCCTATGGCCGTTTTGGCCTGAATGCGGAACACGTACGATTTGCCTGGCTGCAATCCCTTGATCGAACCACGCAGCTCATTCGGTCGGAAGTCCTTCACCTGCGTATGCTGCGAACCGTCCAGCCCATACGTGATGGTAAACTGACGTATTATACCATTTTGTTCGTTCGGTGGTAATGACCACTCGAAGGTAATTTCACTCGGTTGAATGTCAATCGGTGCGAATTTATCCATCCTGCCCGGTAGTGCTTCCTTGGTTTGGAAGTTTGCCGAAATAGGCAAACTGACACGCAGCACACTTGATTCCGTGCCGGATCGAACTACAACCGTTATGGTGTAGTTCCGGTGGGGTTTTAGATCAGTAATGGCAATGTGATTGTTGACCGTGTAGTTCTGCACATAGTGGGAATCGTTCATCAGATACTGCACCTCGAACGATGTGTACTCTCCCTTCGGAATGTCCCATTTCAGCGCAATCCAAGTGTCATTGATGCTTGTTGCCTCAAGCATCGTAATGGGATCGGGGAACATACGGTCCTGTCGCTGGATCGGTTGGCTCGATACTTTTCCACTCACAGTCCAGACAGTAATATTATACAGCCGACCTGGAGTGAGTCCGGTGAACGTCACCTTCCGGTCAGTATCGTTCGCTAACTTTTCCTTATCTGGAATGCTCGGATCTCCCAACGAGAAGCGGTACAGATCGAACTTTGACGACTGTTGCGGCGTAGGAGTATAGCTGAGTGTAACCGTGTCACGCGTGTGCATATTGTTGACGATCACCACTTCCGATTGAATCAACGGCATCGTTCGTGTCTGCAGCTTTGTGAGGTCGCTTGTCAAACCGTACGATATGGTTTGAATTTTGAAATTGTACATCACACCGGAAATCAGATCTCCGATAAGCAATCGCACGAGCGGAGGTTCCTCCACAACTTTCTCATCTTCATTAAGTGTTCCTGGATATGGTAATACTAAAACGGAAAATAATATTAAAATAGAACAATACAGTTGATCGTGCAAAAAGCTAACAACCACTCCGATTCTTACTTGTGCTAGTTTCGGTGAAGTTCTTCATTGATACTTGCTCCGGTTGCTCTGTCGGCCACCAGTGTATGATGTAAGTTTCAACCCGGCCCTCGGGTCGCGGGAACTCCAGAGTGATATTGTTGGAGTCCACCAGCGGAGCAATATTGGACACTGGATTCGGTCGTACCGTTTGATTCACCTGCTGAGGGTTGGGACTTTCCACACCGTAGCTTACAGTATTCACCTGAATGGTGTATTTTTCACCCGGCGTCATATCGGTAACGTCCGCTTCGGTAGCTTTCACAGATGGTAACCGAATCCATTGCTTTTCACTTTCCGTTCGGTATCGTATTGAGTATTCGGTGAACTCCGAACGCTCCGGTGGTTTCCAATGTACGAGCACGGAATTGCTCGTTACCTTCTCGATCGTCATATTTCTCGGTGGGTTTGGATCTGAAAATGAAGCAAATGATTGTTTTCGTTAGAATTGTTGCGAATGAAATGTGATTGAAAACAATATTGGCAGGGACGCGCTATACTTACAAACAGCCTGGAAGTAGGAATGTGGTTCGCTGCGCAATCCATGACTCACAGCAAATACCTTCACCTCATAACCGGCGCCCGGATAGAGATTCGTAAACACCAGCCGGCTTTCCGTCGTCAGCACCGTCTTCCCGTCGTTGGTATCGTTCCGTGTATAGGTCACCTCGTACTTGTCCTGCTTCGAGTTCACGTCGCTCTTCCAGCTAATGTTCAGCCCCTCTCGGATAGATTTCAGATCCTCGATGATGGGTGACGAGGGTCGCGTGACAACGAAGATCACCGTTTCGTTGGATTCCATCTTGCGCGACAGTGCCTGCACGGTGACGGAATAGTTCCGCCCCGGAAGCAGCGTTTCCAACGCAAACGAGGTTTGATTGGTGCTCATCGTGCTCGAATCGCCATTATTCGTTTCCAGCTCGTGATAGCTAATGCGGTACTCGTCCTGTGTGCTCAGCTCATCCGGCTTCCAGGAGATGGTAATAATGCCCGTCTTGCCATCGGTCGAAGATTGCAATTGCTTCACGGGGAGCGGTTTCAGCGTAACGTCACCGCTGGCGGGCCATGACGTTACCTTCCCCGAAACGGTTTTCACCACCACCTGGTACGTTTTGCCCGGATCGAGATTTTCCTTGAACTCTAGCCACGCCATATTTTCATTGTCATTGCGCAGCACGGCCTGCTGCCGCCGGGATGTGGACAGCGAGACCTGATATTTGTCGAACTCGCTGGTGCCCTTTGGCGCTTCCCACATCACTTTGAACGAGTTTTCTGTGATGGACTTTTTGTCGAACGTTACATTCATCGGACGCAACGGCACGGTACGGTACTGTGCGGTGGTGGGTAGCGATATTTCATCTTCCGACATTGTTTGCACGGAAATGTTGTAGGCTCGGCCCGGTACGAGTCCTTTGAAGGCAGCTTGCGCTGGACCGGGCGGTTCGCCTTCCTTCTGCACGTACAGCACACTGCCGAGTGCATCCGGTGGTTCGATCGATACCTTGTAGTGGGTGTATATTCCGGCCGGATAGGGCGGTTGCCATAGTACCAGCAGCGTTGTTTCATTACGGAACCACACGATAAACTTCCCCGGTGTATTAGGCTCTGAACGGGCCGGGTGCGAAAAGCGGGAAGAGAGATGGATTAATAAAAGTTTCAAATGAATATCAATGTCTTGCAGTATTAATGCCATGCCAATTGACTACAACCACAACGCTTAAGTTTAAGAAGCACATGCTTAATAAGGGCAACTGTTATGTTGTTATGTCTTCGCATAAATACTATCGATTTAAAGTGATCCTTACTTCTAAAGGGAATGAGTTCTGAATCTTATTCTAAATTTTCAATAAAATCACTACTTCATTGACGACACTTGCCCCCCTAAACACTGCCTATCGAACATTCCATAATTAAATGATAATTACTGCCTGTTCAGTTTCTTTACTCTAATCTAATTTGCATAACCATCTACAGCAGATTTACTGCTATTCTCAAAATCCTATCCAATGTCCGGACATGTACGGACCGCCGGGAATGTTCGATGCCCATGCTTGAATCTTCGTGGAATGCATAACAAAATGGTTGAACTTAAAAGAAAACAGAAAACCGTCCAAGAAACATGGATCTGAAAATGGGCCACCATGCTAAAGACAAAGAGTGGGATGTTAGAATTACCTCGCAGAATCTTAATGTCCAGCAGATCTTTGTGCCGATAGCGCTCTGCGCGAATACCACCCAGCACCATTATTGACATCGTCGTAGAATGTTAGTGTGGTTAGCGAGTGGGAGAGACCGAGAGCGTGAATGTGTGTGCAGCGGGAGTTAATGTTGGTTTTTTAATGTTTTTGCACGTTCGTACGTTTCGTTGCCCAAGTTATCGAAACGGTGTGTATACGGGGATTGGGTTAGTGACATTCAGGCGAACGACGATCATCGTTAATGTTGGCCGGTACCATGCCGGAATGCGTTGCAGCCCAACAGCAACAGAGTGTTCGATGGTTTGTGTGTGTTTTCAGGTCCACCAGGAAATGTGTTTCGTACGGCCGAGGACACAGTAGTGCAGCGGTTGTTTGTTTGTTGTACATATAGTTTTTCGCAAACATTTACCAACCGATTTGTATTTACGCGGGATGGTGTTTTGCGTGTGCGTTGTTTGGAAATGAACGTTAACGTGTACGTGAGTAGTGTGACAAATTGCAACCCGACAAAAGACAACACGTCCCGGTGGGGGGGCATCACCAACACCAACGGCATCATCATCGTCGACGTCATCCGCCGTGTTGTCCATCATCCGGCAAAAGGGTTAGTTTGTTAGCGAATGTCGTTGGTCGGAACAGCACAGAGAGCGAATGAAAGCAGTAAGGAAGGAGAAGGAAACAAACGGTAGAAAGAGTGTGGTGAGCAAAGTGAATTTGTTAAGCGTTATCCAGTTAATGCGGTGGCACATGTAGCAGAGTAGGAAACAAAAGCATAACCATATGCTATTCAATTGAAACATCCGTTTAGCTATCGGAGCTGATGATGTCTGTTTCGTTGGCCCAATCGCAAACATTTCTATTCCCGCTGCAAATCCGACCGCGAGTTGCTGATCATCGGTGTCTCGACCCTGATATCGCGTCGTTACTGTGGACTTGAATTGTATGTGACGGCCTGAAAACAGCTAACACACCGGTTCACCTTGAAAGTATACGCTAAAAACTACGGACATCCCAGTACCGCCTTTACCGATAGCGACCGATCCCTTCTACCCGGTTGTTGTTAGTGGTTTGTGTATGAATCATTGCTGGTCTTCTTCAGCAGTGCCATCGGTTAAGAAATAAACTGCAATGAAATGATGGTTTATGAGCAGCGGCTAAAGCTAGCTGTTCGTTACATTCGTTCTCCTAAGGAAGAACACAAATACGCTCAATCGTTAGTACATTACACCGGGACCACAACACACTAAAACACACGCTAATGGACCCATATCCCGAAGCAATCACTTACTTGTAGTGAAGTTGCGGCTGGTATACGCCACCGATTCTTTGCCATCGTAGAGCGTGTATGCCTGCACCTGGTACGTGGCGCCGGGCGTTAGATCCCGCACCATATACTGAAACTGATTATCCTCGATCGCGACCGTCTGGTTCGTGGCGAAGTTGTCCGAAAGGCCGAGAATCTTCAGCTTAAACGACGAATAGTTGCCCTGTGTCGGGGGACTCCAGTTGATGATGACATTTTTGCCACTGCGCGGTATCACGGTGAGGTTGGCCGGCGGGTCCGGTGCCGTCGTGATCGATACCGTCCACGTCAGCCAATCCTTATGGGTGGAGTTTGTGTAGTACAGCCAGAAGTTGTACCGTGTGCCGGGTAGCCCGTTGGTGAACTGTATCTCATCACCAACGTCCCGCGACGGTATCGTTGCGTTCGATGCCGGATTGCCGATCGGTGGGTAGTAGTCAAGCCGGTAAAACGAATCATCCAGACCCTGATTGCCCGGGATTTCTATTACTAGATCCGCACCGTTACATTGCTGTTGGGGATGAGAGAAAGAGAGAGAGAGAGAGAGAGGAAAAGAAACGAGATAAGATGGAGCTGTAGGTGAAGTCACTTCGTCACATTGTACGTGGTTGAAGGATGATCGAGTTGATTGGTGATACACGATCATGCTGCATGATCGATAATAACCACAAAGAGGAAGAGATAAATGGTAAGCAATGCGAACAACGATAAGTGATACTACACCGGAAGCGGAAGCGACAATTTTCCTGTTACCGAGCAACGGATCGGAGATGAAGCTAAGAAGGCAAATAGAGCGATGGTATAATGAAGGACATTTTGTTGCTGTTATTGATCCACCAGTTGAAGATAGCTTGATGGTGGACAACTTGATAGCTTGAATCTTTGATTGGTCATTCCTGAGGCCTGTACGAATGAAGTATGGCAGACATAAATATTTACCTTTTGCTGTGCTTATGGGTGGTAAACAATTTTATATTGAGCAATACAGATAAACACACAATTGTTCCCAAAATACTGCCACATCATGTAATATTCAAACATTGCTAATTAGTCATGCCCATGTTGTTTTATTTCAGGCCGCTGAATTTCGCTACGCTTCCCAGATTTAAAACCGTAACAAATACAACCCGCTAGAACCATGTCACGTTTCCACGGTGCCACACAGAAGCGAGGAGGTGTTGGAGGATTGAATGTTTATTAGAGAGCTAATCACGCCGTACCCGTACCGGAACAAGTGGAACAAATGATTTCAGAACCATAACATCAGTGTTCAAGCAAACGATGATTTACGGAAACAAATGTAAACCGCCCACTCTTGCCTTTTCGGTACCGTGGAGCATGAGCAGCCAAGGGAAAAATACGGCTCAAGGGGGACTTGTGAATGCGTTAAAGCATAAGGAAAAACAACGAACCGAACTACAATTACGCACCGAACACATACATCACAGATCGCCTCGTTCAGATGCGCTGGAAGAGCTGAGAAGCAGCAAAAACATGGAAACGGCTACTGCTATGCTATGCACGAAAGTGGCGCGAAAGGGAAAAGTGGCCCAGCTCTAGTAAAAGTGAACATGAGTGAAAATCTAACACACCGGCACCGGGAGCTAAACAAAAAAAACAAAGATCAACTGCATCGGCAAACAAACGCATCACTTGGGGAAGTCAAGCAGAAGTGAAACAGATGAAAGCCTTCCACTACTATCATCCGAGTGGGTGGAAAACAAAACAGTAGAAAAATTGCACTCACAAATAAAAAAAAACAACACAACACAACTGCATGCCGTACGTTATGTACCGTTGCCCTGCGGGGGTTGGAAAACACCATCGAAGCGAAATGCAAAACTTTCACTTCAATCGATTGAACACATCATTTTGGATCGATTTTCATAGATTTTTAGTTTTTGTTGCAAACACGACGATGATGCTGCATAGGGCCGGGAGAAAAAGAGAGGGATGCAATGTGAGTTAAAACGTTCACAGGAATATTGCATCCCCATCACGCAGTTCGACTGGAGGATATAAAACATCGCAGAAGCCCTCAAGAACATTTAGTCACTAGACAAACAGTTATCGGCGATATTTGGCCGGAATGAAAAAGCAACATTTCCCAAATCGATCATCCGTTTAGTCGGGGTTTAGTTTGTGGTACCGTGGTAGTTACTGGTTGACCACAGCGTCTAATCCAGGTGTGGTTAATGGCCGTACTTTAGTAGACAATTTGAGTGCAGCACTTATCCGCAGCTTATCCCACCAAGAGGACACACCTTTCACACCCCCACACCGTTTCTCCGGAGGTACACCTAGATGGCATCCATTTTGAATTTACTATCGCACCACGTTACGCTTCTCTGTATTCGTCCGGCCGTGCGGTTGTGGTATGTGCAGCTCAACACACTGTGTTCGCTTTCGATGAAACGCAGAGCTGATCCGGTGATTGCTTCACCGGCAAATTCCGAGCAAAAGAGACCCCGTGTAAATAAAAAAAAAACCAGCCCCATCTCACCGAAGGATCAACGGCCAATGCAAATGTTTGCATAAATAAATTCCATCCAGCGAGAAATTGATTCCGATTTAGAAATAAATTGCACATAAAATACCCACGATAAAGACAGAAGTGAAATGAAGTGCAATATGCTGGAGCAGGGAAATGGAGCCTTTGCGGTAATCAAAAGTAACCGTGCGAAATTTACAGACCAAACAAAAAAAAAACAAATCAATCATTCACGAGAGGGAAATGGCAATTGATGAATGGTACGATGGGGCAAAAAGGTAAAATAGCCAAAAACAAAAGGGTAGAAAATTTTTCCATCCGATGGTACGTGAGTCAAGATAGACCAATTTGCGATTTTCTCAATAATTCATGGAAATCATCACTTGTTTCTTTTGCTCAATTTGGAGCCGGATATTGTCCAGACCGTGCACACATGGGTATAGTTCCTCAAATGGCACACTGCTGGTCGTTTGCATGATAAAGAGAGCCGGGGTTCGGACGGATCGATACAAATCGGCACCGTCGGTCGCACATAGTTTTGGTAGAATTTTCTCCCCCCATTTATGGTGGTCAAAAGTGCTGCTCTTAAACCACCTATTAATTAAACATACGAAATGTGAATAATAAACTAAAGATATTTATAATGCTTGGCGTTCATTTATTGTTTTTTTAAATTTAATTTAATTTTTTTGGGTGGTAGAAAACAAGAATTTTAAATGCAACTAGAATTTGTTTATCTCTGCTTTTCGTTTTGTTTCTCAACTATCGAATTGCAAACACAAAACATTACCAAAAACGTGACTCACAGCAAAACGTGTTCATTGACAGTTGGCATGAAAACGCTCTCGCCGGTGGCATGCATTCCATTTTGCCGGCCGCACTTAATCTACAGCAACCGATTAGCACGTGCGCTAGGGGGACGCATTGTTTGTCAATCTGCTGATAAGCGAAGAAGACTAATTTACGGTTCCTGTTACATTTCGATGCCGCCGAACGCTGGGAAATGTTTTCCATGTTTGGTAGAGCGTCTCATTATTCGTTGCCTGCTTCTGCCTCTCCCAGCTCAATGTATGTAACCTTACCTGTCAACCCCTGACAGCTGTAATGGATTTTGCATTTTCCTAGTATACGCTGCTGTCAGTCGTATCATCATGGCGGCATTATGCCTTCTAAAGGATTTTCTTAATTATACTAATTGATCTGAGCTTAACGAATGTTTTAACAAGACGCGAAGTTTAAACATTTCGCTGATAGTCGCGAAGCTTTTATTGAGGAAAAAACTAAGCTAGCTAGTTAAATTAATATTAATTTATGATTTAAATACACACGATGTTCAATAAGTAGGAATACAAATTTTTATCATGAGGTAGGTATGATGGCTTCTACAGAAATATGGACACGTATTCCAACAGGAAAGTCAGCTCGACTTTATAAAATGATGTCAAACGAATACAAGTTCAGCACAGTGGACCGTGGAATTCTGAATATATAGATAAACAGATTCTCGATAATCAAAAAGACTTTTAGACTATCATCGTCTATCATAGGACATTAAGATACATAAAAAAATAATTACTATTGGCAATATTTTTATAACTTTGAACAAGAGAAAAAAACCTTAACGGCTTATGCATGTTGCTCTTGATAAACGGCTCATACGGATCTAGTATTGAACAATCACTCCTCAACCTTGCCAGTGATCCTCGGTTCGGCCCGATTCGCATTTTCTACCATTTCTCGATTTTCACATATCGCACAATTATTACCGTGCGTGTGGCGCAAGCTCTGCACCTTTCGCCGAGGTCGGCTGCAAAATTCACCAAAAAACGCAACGCGTCTGACAACCCGCCCGGTTTGCTTTGGCGCTTTCTTGCGTGGCGTTGGCACGCGGTACAATCGAAAGTGCTGATCAGGCACCTAAATCCATACCCACATAGACTCGCCGGCCGCAGCAACCACTGGCCATCCAAAAACCCACAACGCTACACACCCAAGCCGGATCACCTAATGGTCTCCAATCAATGAGGTAGATCATCCCAAAAGTTAGAAAGCTTAAGCTTAAGCCGGTATGTGTCAAATAATCGAGCAGATTTCGAGCGGCGAATCGGTAACGGGTTGCATCAATCACATATGGACATAGATTTTTGACATAAAGAATGACATTAGGTATTCTGTACCGAGATTTTCAGGATATTTATTTTTTTATTTTAGTTTAAAATTGTACATAGACATAGATACTTATAATAATTAACCTTATTTATATCTCAGTCAATTGAGCCGTCTCAACAAGAAAAGCCGGTTCAAAAACCTTTATGAGCATATTAATCCTACTCGGTATTTACATGTCTTTCAAAAGATTGGTTCAAGCATGTTCAAACCGTTTTTTATACTCATACTTATGGGAATACGTAAATACAAGCTAAGAAATTTCCTCAAGTATCGTGAGTCAAAAACAATTTTATGTGATTTATAAAGGATGAAATTCCTTTATTTCAACATTAAAAAAAACATTCAACTAAAAAAATTATCAATTGTTGAGTCGAGCGAAGAACTCAAGAATTCAATCCGATGCTGACAACTAACCCGTCACCCGTCACGCCACATGTTAAAAAAAATCAAAGGATTATATCTCATTCGCTCTTTCGTTCTCATTCGTTTAAATACTGTGATTAAAGAAACATCCTTTTTGTGATCCTAGCGACAACATGTAAGTAAAAGCAATTAGGTTGTTAATGTATTGTTAAACACGTTGGTAGCCATGGCTATTATGTTTGATAGCCAAAAGTATATAAGTTATATGTAAATCAAATGACTGATTTTCAAGAAAATACCCGGCAACTAACGTGTTAAGCATAGATTTGAAATTTTCGATAATTGATACATTACATAGCATAGCATAACATAGCATTGATACATAGCACTCTCAAGCATCCCATTTTCCAAAACTGACATTTCAAATGGTGCAGGTAATTAAGATCTCTGTTTATTCTTAACAGCACATGCTTAATTTTAAAGCAGTCGGTGAATCTCGAATCTAACAGAATGCCAGGGTCTTTTATATAAAATTCCATGTACAACGGTAAACCGCAACGGGTTTAATTAAAGTAAAGGCCTACAAAATGTTAGTTACTCTAGATCGCTTAGTTTGGGTTCCGTGTTGTTGAAGTTTGACATCAAACGCTAAAAATGTATAAATGCACGAAACAGTTCCATGAAGTAGAAAGTAATACATCACCATATTTTTTAAAAGGATAGAAGCTACGAGGGTGAGCTAAATTAAATGAGCTTGCGCATCACAACGCAACAACAAACGGTATGTTCATCTGTATGCTATTATAATCGAGAGAAATCAGTTCAGTTTTAAAGCATAATTTATGTTTCGTGTTATTTTCAAGGCAATATTTAAGTGATGTTTAGACTTTATAAACTGTGAACTGGAAAACTGCAAGTAAATTGAAATAATAATTTACCTTTTTTGATAAATTTTTTTTTAACTGATTTTTTAATAAAAATTATTATTGTTAAACACCAGAACACCAGAAATTTAAAAAAACTTATTAATTATGCGTATTTATGTATTTTTTTTTTCCTTTTTTAACATCCTGAGCCTATGGGAAATATGGCCTAACCTAGTTTAAACCTGCTAGAAAAATGCTTTGTTTTGATATTTGTCGAGCAGCTGTCGAGCACTTTCATAAGCAAAACAATCTAACCATCGATTCCCAGGCTTATCTGGCTTGGCAGTTTGTATGGGGAGCTGTAAGCTTATAAGCCTGGAAACGTCAAAACGCATACAAAAAACTGGCTTATCCCGTGATCTACCCCAATGTTGTGGCGGAGGTTTTGTGTTGTTTTTTTTTCTTCTTTAAAGTGAACTCAGTTTGTGATCGGACTTGGCAAATGTCCAACACCCAGCCAAGGGTGTGTTACGGTCGAGTTAAGAAATATCATTGCGTAAAGTCCAACTCGTTAGCCGGGTGGGACCGCGCAGCGCCACGAGGACGGAGGTGGTGCGGCAGCCGGAAAATTGCCGGTGGAAAATGAGAAAAAGCGATGGTGGGGAAAAAGTGCTCTTTATACCGAGCGGACACAGCAAACCACGATTTTACTGTGTGACCCAGTGTGGATTTAGTTGAGGTTAATTTCTGTTGAATTGCGATCGACTGATTGAGATAGACGCGGACGTTAATTGCAGCTGCTACTGGTGCTGCCAGCAGTGACCGACGAATGCAACTGCAACCGACGCGAACACATTGCTGCTTGCTGCCACACATAGCTTACGAGCTGAACTCGTTTCTGACCGACTAATCGTCCCTTCCTCCGCTTGCAGGCAGCCGAGAATTTCCTACGGTGTGTCGCCACATGCGCTGCCATTTCAAATAATGACTACGTCAAGTTTGCCAGCTCGTGTTCGTTGGTTCGCACAACGCACAATGTAGCAGACGTGAGCCGGCTTTACTTTTGCCAGCCGACCATTGGTGTTTTAGTAAGAATAAATTTCACCAGCGGCTTTCAAGGCTGTTCGTCGATTGGTGTGCTGTACTTATTATTAAAAACATATTTGATATTAAGAGCCGTACGCTCGGGACTGCCAAACTTTTCCACAGATGGCTCATAATACATAAAATTTGCAGATAAGCAGATCAGATACCTTGAACAATACCTCATGAATTTGAACATGTAAGTTTTTGCTGGGATCCAAACCTTCATAGCTCAAAAATTATCTAGTTTTGATAAATTGGGTAAAAGCAGCAAATATAATACCATGAACATAGAAATTACTAAGTCCCAATATGAGTTAAATGACATTTTTCTTGATTGAACTGCAGTTAACATCATGCCACAAACAAAAATAAAATTATGCAACTTGATTCCAGCCTAAATGGTACCATCACAACGTCATTCATCAAAGCGCTTAAATGATGAAACTTACTATACTTAAATATGTTTTGGATTTACATCGAAAAGAGATGCAACTGCAGACAAAATATAATATGAAAATGTTCAAAAACGATTTTATTTTTCGACATTAAAAGTAAAACCTTTAAAGAAGGAATTATTTTGACAGAAAACACTATTTCTTTTTTGAGACCCTTAACATCAACTACGCTGTGTATATTGAGCCATCGCTCCGGCACAGGTTAATTAGGTATTCTTCCTTTCATTAGCTGGGCAGCAATCAACTGGCAGTATTTGACACACGGTAATCGTTACCAAACTGTTGCACTGATAGCCGGTTTCTAATGTCAATTATACAAATAATAAAAAAAACAAAACAAACAAACGAATAAACCAACCCAGACGCTGATAAAGTTTGTTGATAGTGTAATGTAAAACATATCACAGTGATAAGATGAAAAGGTTTAACATGATTCACCAACAAAACAACAGCCATTTTTGTTATAAGCCATTACGTAAAATACACTTTTTTAAACATTTGGTGAAGTTTTACTGAGCGTTAAAGAAATAGTTGAAGTTTGATTACGGTCTGAAGTTGATGTTAAACGCTTCTCCCTGTTTTGTTTACACAAAAACAACATACGTGCATCAATTGCTATTAAATTATACAATCGGTATCGATTGATATACAAATGGAGCCGTTGCAAGCAATTGAATTTTAAATGTTAGTAATACAGCGGGGCGTAGTTTTTACACCTGCACAAACACTATTGTGTCAGGAATGTGAACGGATGCCAAAAAACGACGCAGTATCATACCGTGTGTTCCGTGGCAGCAATCGTTTTTAACCGCTTTCAACGCCGCAGATTAAATATTAGCCATCAATTTGCAGGTGGTTGCAAATGTGCAAAAATTGTAGACCTGGAAAGTATTCTGTGGTAGTATGAAAACTGCTATAATGGATATAACAAAGTGATTATTTTATATTCAAGCGAGGGTAGAATACAAACAAACTTAAATAAAAGTAGCAAAGTACTGCTAAACGTGAGCTGTAATGGAAGGAAGATAGTTTCTAGTTTATTGCCACAGAAAAAAGAAAAACGACACGGAACTCGAACAAACTTCTTGCACATTCATACTCTTTAGCGTGTTGGAACGAAATGTGTCGTATATACAGAAATGCTTTGAGCGGTAAGCCTTTGGAAACAGAAAGTTTATTTCGTTCTGCTACTGACGGGAGGACTGACACTGGTGATTGCATATCACCGAGTGAAAAGTTTTTCCTTTTGCACCGATCTTAACTGCCGTAAATCGGTGTACAGTGTCAGCAGCTCGGATGAGGCGGTTTTATAAAAGTCTTTCGATGTGACTTTAATAACTGCCTTCACTGCGCGAGTTGCATTTCGTGCAGTAAAAGAAGCGTTAAGTAAAGAAAATGTATTTTACTATTTGACACAACTCACGCACGATGGTAGGAAAATTCCATTTCCCTGAAAAACGTAACGCCAGCTGAATAATTGTGAGAGATTTAGCGCCATTTTTTTGTTGTTGTATCAATCCCATTCCGACAAAACCGGGATGCTCGATGATGCTGATGAGATCATAATTCATCGTCATTTTCATCGCGCATTAGCAGTGCCCTCTCCTGTAACCTCCGCGGCCCGGGCTTATCTTTTCAGCTCATCATTGACTCATAACGTTACGTTGTGAATGACGTTCTGCTAATCTACGAAGCAACAAAAAGATGGGGAGGGAAAAAAGAAAAACAACGTTAGCAGCACACAGCACGTGGGATGTAAAATCATTGTTTTCCTTCGATTCCCAGCCCACAACCTTCAGCTCGCTAGCTCCACTCTGCCCGTATTTCGTTGCCCTGTTTTTGCTTCCCCGCCGAAACAACTGACTGTCGAGATGCCGGTGGATCTTCTCGCCCCGTTTTTGGACGCAGTAGACGTAAAGTGCCCCTTTCGGTACAGAGAAGCAGACGCGACTGCTGCTGGTTATCTCTGTACAGAGCCGAGGGGTGAGCGAAAAAGAATTAATAAGTACATGGGACGCAGAGGATAAGATTTTCTACAGCAAAGATAAAACAATCTTTCAACGACTTAGCCTGGTCTCCCGAGCGTGCTCCTTTCATTTGCTCCGTTACCTAACACGAGACGAGACAAACCGTCTGGAACCGTTTACGTTCACATAATTAAGTAATTCCTACAGCAAAAAAAGCGCACCAAAACCACCACGTTTTTGCTTCTGTATCTTCTACCTTCTGTGCACTGATGTTCTGCATGCTACCAACGCGGTTAGTAAAACTCTTCACCCAAAGAACAAAGTGCAGCGGTGTTCACCTTCCATCAGCGTACGGTTAGCTCCCAGCCAGCAACATACCAACAGCACAGTCACGTGCAGTTCCCCCCAAACAGTGTATGTCGCTCTGATATTACGACCTCCCGCAACGGTACAGTACTATCGCCACTCGTACAGATGCGGCGTCCCATTGTCTCATGCGCACATAAATACCATCCCTAGCTGTGAGGCGTCATCCGCTGTGTCGATTTGTTACCTTGGGCTGTATGCATGGGAATGCAAGTGAACGGCATGAGACATTGCGCCGGATATGATTATAATGATGAGCTCAGACAGTCGGCGACAGTCGTGCTTCCTACTCCGCCTGATACAAAACTGGGCACCATCGTTGCCGGCTTGATGATCATGACAAATTTCGTTCCTTCTCGAGTGGCAAAACGGTGTAAAGCGGAGGGCAAATAGTCGCTGCCGAAGAGCGGTGAGTTCTGCAAGATGCTCCCCACTCTGCGTTCCTTCACATCTACTACTATGCACCCGGTTATGCAGATTCTACAGTTTGTCCCACCGGCAGTTTGTAAGCTGTACTGTGTTCCGTTCCGGACATCTTCAAAGTTCAAGGACCCGCCAACCCGGACCCGTCGCGGGATCTTCAGGGTGCTCCGGAGCAATTTTACTTGCAGCACACGTGGTATGAAAATGCCGCACCCGACTGACGTTGTGTGATGGATGAGTGTATCGGTGCTGCAGATCGATGTGCCGCCCTTGAGTGTTGACATCGTTACGTTTAGAAGAATGGCACAGCATTGCAATGACAATGGCACAACAGCTAGGCATTGGCAAAACCATCCAACAAACCAACCCGGACCCGGATGTTGGAGAGGAAATATCCCGAAAGGGTGGACCGTACCGCGACCGTACCATTCACGAACGAGCATTCTTCAGCAGACGGTAGAACGGTGGAATTAGTACCGCACGGTACAATGCATGGAGACTCGTTAAAGCTGTACATAGTAACAAAAGCACATCAGCTTCAGCCTTCGAAAGGAAGCAGACAGAATCCTTATTTTTGGGTCAATGTTGCACCATTTTGGCGGTGGCTTCTGATCATAAAATTCATAATGACACATCAAACTATCGCCCCCGTACCAGCAACGCATACACAAACTGCCGTTGGTACACCCTCGGCTAAAAATAAATACGAACGATGGATCCGAGACGCCAACAAAAGCTGATGAAATATTCGGCCAAATACCACGGTTCCTTTTCATGGCAGATTGGCTATTTTGTTACGTTAATAACACTCGTTCCAACCCGCTGAACTGGAAAGCAAGTACTATAGAGATGGGAATAATACAATCCATCGATCGTCACAAATTAATACCACGCAAAGGCTACTAAGAGAGCTGTCAAGAATAATTGCTGTCAGTTCGAACTGTAACTCTTTGTGGGTGGTGAACATCTTTATGATTCGACTGTCGTCCAAAGATGACATTCTAATGACTGTGGATAATGTGATCATGAAATACAAACAAATCAAAATTCTTTAAAGGCCACTGCGAACAACTCACTTTGGCATTAATATTCATAATGGTCTGCGCGTTGATGACACGGATGTTAGAATTACAGCACTAACTCGTGAACAAATTGATATTACCCGGTTCGCATTTTCATGTTCGTCCCACCGTACGCGCAAATACTTCCTGCAAAAGCATGAATATCGTGCAACAATCCGTGCTCCTACCAGCGAACGGGGTAATTATTTTACACATGCACATGCAAATGAGCACGATTACAGTTTTTGATTTGCAGACCATCGGCGGGTTCGTCTAATACCGCCACCCGAACCTCGACTCCTCGACACTGGACCATAAATCAAAGATTAGAGTGCCTTATCGCAAATGGTGGAAGGTTCGCGGGACCGGATCGACCTTTACCGCACAAACCGCCCAAGACGATTGGAGCGAGCGTTGGAAGCCGACCTTCGGACGACGGGAACCATATGGAGCTTTTCGGAAGGGGCAAAATGGATGTGTGCAACACCGTGCGCCGGTCGCGGAACATCATCGGGTCAGCTAATTGATATTCTGCCACTGCGAAATGGCAACCCATGGTCGGTGCGCCATGGAACTGCTAACTAACCGAGGTAGACGCGATGAAACGGGATGATTTATCATCCTTTCAGCAGATCGTCCCGGAACGCCTGCACCGGGGTTAGTCATCGACGTCGTTTGAAAGGGAAAAGGTTGCATTGCAAAGTTATGATAATCCGGGTACGTGGCGAAAAGACATCAATTTGTGCACAATCTTGCACCCGCACTGTTCCCGTACCGGTCCGCACGGGTAGGGTATGAGAGTCACCTCTACCATGCCACACCCGGAAGCGGATATCTAGCTGCTGAGCGTAGGAAATTACGTACGGCAATGTTACGAGTTACTGTCGGAAATATTCTGGAACAGATTTTGTTCGGAGACAGTCTCAAAAGGGGTGAAAGAAACACGAAAACATACCACACATCCAAACCGACGAGGCATTATCAGACAGGTCAGCTCCTCGTTCAGGTGGTCGGCTATCGTTCGGTGCCAGGCATCGGGTAAACCTTTGTTTCCACGACTTCGGCCTGTCTGCACCGTGTGTATTATTAACGTTCGTACGAAACAAACGCTTGACAAGGATTTGTGGGCATTGGGACGTGGGCACAGTGGTAGGATTCGTTACCTTGGCAGCGATTCAACTTTTCCGACGCTTCTTCATGGCACAGCCACACACATCTGCTATATCTCATGTATCGGCCTTCCAAAGGGAGTCTCGTCACCGAGGTGCTGGAGCTGTTGAGGGTTGTATGCTCGCAAAACGTACAATAGCAGTATAACTGAACGTACCGAAGTTGGGAAGATAGTCTCTGAATGCAAACCCCCCCCCCCCCCCAAAAAAAAAGCCGTCCTCATCATCCTTTTGCAGACAACGTGCAAGTCCAAGTACGTTGTAGCATCATCAGCAAAGTGTCCTCTTCATCGCCGTCTAGCGAGCAGGAAACGCCCGTGAAGGCGTCATCATCGGCGTACGAGGCATGAGTCCACCATCCACAATTCGGAGCTTATATTTGCCCGCCCGTTGTCGCGTCTAGCGTGAGTGGCCACGAACCGTTTGGCGAACTTTTGCCAAAACGAAACTGAAAGTGCGCTCGTACCCACCGCCATTCGTCTGGCAAAAACCGGGATAATTCTATTTGCGGTGCTGCTGGTTACGGTGTTGGCCATCGGCCCAAAGCATGGGGCGGCACACAGCGATGTATTTTCATTTCTCGTATATATGTGTATTGTTTTAATTTATTGCACATTTTTTTTTTTTTGCACTACGCCACTCGTCCGACACACTGCAGTTCAATAAAACATGTTGTATAAGGTGTTATGTGCGTTTGGGATGAGGTTTTTTTTTTGGTTTTTGAGTACAGCGCACAAAAACAGATCTGACCCTCTGAGGTACCGGGGCCCGATCATTGTTTTATGCATTCGGTTTGAGAGGTTTTCGCGCCTTTCCTGCAGCCTGATATCAGTGGCGGAAGTTTTACGTAATTCCTCTAAGCAGTCACTCGTGAGCCGTGTGGAGGTACCGCGCGCCAGCATACTCCCACCGGTTTCTGCGTGCGAGACATCAACGAGAGCAGTAATTATAATGAACATGTAAAGCTTTGTGCTCAGCTCAACAGCCAGCTCAGCAGCAAAAACCACCGATGAATGGAAATTCATCAATTGCACAATAAAACTGAGACTCGAGGGGGAATTTGTACAAACGTCCGTTGCACTTTCTGTGGCGCTTCGGGGAAGTTTTGTTTATTATTGTTAAGCATCACTCGTGTGTGTTTAGTTTAAAGTTTCCCCACTTGATAGACAAAATCCGATGGTATCTTCACCTCGAACTCAATCTTTATAGTTTTTACCCCAAAAAAAAAATCCCCTTCCATCTCGAAATCGCACCTTGACTCCGTCATCATTCGCAACTAGACAAGCAAAAGATCGTAACACAAAAACTGGCCGGACTGGTTTCGGTGTACTTTCCAACACATGGAAGCGAACGCGCGCACACGGGATCACCCCGGCATGACACGGTGAAGCACTGAAGTTACGCTCGGTTCCCTGCTGCGATCGGAATCGGTGTGTTGATGCATAGCACACCTCGGTAGTGGTGACGGTGGACTTTAATTCTCGAGCCATCCATTCGTGCCTGTTTTTCGCCATGGCGCGGCACCACAGTTTGGCGCTTCGAGCGAAGGTTCGTCTCCGAAAAGCTGCCACCAAGAAAGCTGCAGCACACGGTGTCGTACTAGTGGGATTCCCAAGACGATGGCAAATTGTGGGTAAAAGCATAGTTAGGCATAGAGTGATGGAGTGATGGAGAATATTTAAATGCAAATTGGTTCTGGAAGAACGTTCTAAAGATAGTGGCGGACTGGCCCTGGCTTTTTTGCCCATCATGGTGTGCGCAATGTGGTATGGACGGTGGAAGAAAATATAAATGTCACTAATACGGAAAAAAGAAAATCTCAAAACGCTTGCTCAACATTTTGGCCACCTCGGTTGAGCTTCAAACTATGCTATGAAAGTTTCCAACTTCATAAGCTTGTTCTGGCGGACAAAGAACAATTTAGCAATCAGTAGAAGAGATCTGTGGACCGTGACAGTAAAATTTTTTTATGGGTATATTAGTATCTACATTTTACTGACTGTGATGTTGCAAAATTTTAAAAAAGTAAGGCCCTGCACTATAACAGTAACGGGGGGTACAGTTGTTTCCATATAGTTTGGAAGAACTGTCAACTTTTATTTCCTGAACTTATGCAGCTATGCACCAATAAAACAGTTTAATTATATTCGTTTCGCGAGCTTTTTTAAACAAGATGTTTATTTTATTCAGCAATTTGAAGAGGAAAATCTTTGAGAAGGGGTGTTTTATTCAAGAAGAACGGCCAGACCGTATTGCTTATCTTTTCCCCATTGCTATGCAGACCGTATTGCTTATCCAGGCCGTAGGTTACTTAAAATAAGATACAATTCACATACGTTGGAAGACATATCCTTCTTCAAACAGTGAAAGGTCACCTTACCCCGGGTGTCACTCAGCCGTGTTGCTGCGTAATATTCCGTCATTCTGAGTGGTCCTTTTTCTTGCGAGGGTTTAGATCGTGATTTGGGTTTTTCTCGTCTTGCTTCAGATTTTGGCAAGTCGTTCCGGTGTTTCTACAGCGATCGACTTGCTTTATCGTACCCACAACTTATACGCATCAAACTCATTCATACTTCCATTCCTTATAAACACCCATACATCATTTAGATACATACAAGTGAGATGCAACATACAGCACATTGATAAGCATAAGAAAGACGAAGGAAGACGACAAACCATCAGTTCGGCAAAATTCTAAAATCACCCTGAGGTAATCTACAAAACAAGCGGTAACAAACTTTATTTTTAGAGCACTTAAAATTTCCTGTCGATTTCTTCACTGTTTCGCTGCAACGGCATGAACAAATTGAAGATATAAAAAAAAGTGCATCAAACAACGATTCGTTGCCCCAAACGGCCATCAACTCTGGAGGTGCGTTTCATTTTTAATCGATCAGACTTGCAAATTCACTTCGATCTGAAAAAACCACGAAACCCGTTGCGCATGGAACCACCAATACCGCAATGCACTGCACGGCTACGTGCACCGTGAAAACAAGCCGTGGAAGTCCCCGATGCAAGCGTTTGCCTTGCACTTTGCAACCAAACGCGGAGGACGTGTTGTGCCCCCCCCTCCCCTTTCCGGGTGATGGTTATTTTGCAATGTGGCGATAGATCGCGCACCGACCTTCACCACGGTTCACCGGATTCGTGCATGGCATTGCACGGAACGGCACAATAGATCTGGAACTGGAGTAGCACAACGGCAACAGCAAAACCCTTCTGCATAGCTTTTGAACGTACGCCCGTCCGTTACTCATACGCCACCGGGTTGTCTTTGTAATTGTGTACTGTTTGCTCGGTTTAACCACACGGACAACCAACACTTTTGCGGACTTTACCATTGCGTTGCAGCAACAACAAAAAAAAAACAAACCAGGAACTAAAAAGTGTCACATTTCCACCACCATCGGGCAGCAGCAGGTTTTTGTGCATACGAATCAGAAATTAAAAATGTGTGCAATGTTACACACTTGGAGTGTGCAGTTCCGTCCCCAAAGAAGAAAGTGACACTGGCTTCTCTTTTGTTGCACCCCACCGGAACAGGGTGTTATGTTATGATACCTACACCGGAACAAAACAAAACCGGGAGTTTTAGTTGTGTTTTGAGAGAAATTGATTTTTAGTTTCTAACGATCGAAAGTGATCGAATATCAACACCACGCACACGCAGCCCATGACTGTGTGCACACAAAACCAACACACGTATAACTGGATCTCCGGTTTATGCTGCGTGCGATATCGTAGCGCCCAACACTTCCGGGCTTGGATATCGAACAAAAGCATTCCACCCGTTCGACGGGTGGACTTCCTGTTTTCCAGCATCGAATTGTTGCTCGCTGGCTGGATCGTGGATGAGCAGGCACAATTACCGTCGCTGTTAGAATGGCAGGTAGGTAAACAAACAAACAAACGAACGCAAACAAAAAAGACCTAGAACGCTCCACTATGCCACTGCAACGTAACGAACGACCGGAAATCACCGGTCCATGGTGGTGGACTGCGTATCAACATGTATCGATTAATTACAGTTCCACGCCTTTGATTTGTTTGAGCATTGCTCTACCTCCGTGTGGTTAAAGCGAACGAAAGCTAAACCCCAGACAGACCGGCTAATGCCGCTATTGCTGTGGCAGAAAAATAATCTAAACTTTTACGAGAGCCCAGAACCAGAAGACACGCTCAGGAAACACACAGAAACGAAGCAAAAATAAACAGGCCTGGAGTAAACGGTGGAGCAAAAAAAAAAAAAACCCGGATGATTCTGACAGGTGTATTAGCGAAAAACGTGCCGTTCCATTCGCGTATTAACCACCTCCGTAAATCAATCTGAAAACATCTGAATGGAACACGGAACGGCAATAAAAAGAAAAAAAAAACGAAAGTCATGAGAGATGCCACCCACCCGGCCCACAGTTCGAAGCAATTTTCTCAATCAGCGCCATTGAATCCGGTCGGGCAGTGGCAGTATCGAGCCTCGGGGGAAGGATTATTTTTTGCAGGCTTTTCTTTTCCAAGAAACCTTCTTCTTTCCCCTTCTTGGTGGTGATTTTCCAGGCTCGTAGGCAACCGTGCAACTCGACAGCCCCGAGCTTAGACCAGCTTTCCACGTATGTATGGAAAATGAATGAAACGAGCCATTTTCGTTACCGTTGCCTGCCGACGTTCTCCGGGCAGCCTCAGAGAGCAGGAAAAACAACCCACACACTTATCGCTTGAGTTTCCCCAATTCGCGCCAGGAGTAACCTCCTCCACCAGCCAAACATCGTATGCCGGAATGCGTCGTTTTGGAAGCATCGGCCCCCGGCGCGTGTGGTGCTTTGTGCGGCAGACAACGACACCACACACATGGAACAGCGCCCAACTTTGCCGGCGATGGTCGCGCGCACATGCGTAGAATGCGCACGTGCTCCGGATGGTGGGTGGATGAGGTGAGTTTTTCCGGTTCCAAACACAAACGGCTACCGTGGAGCGGTGTCCTTCCGACAAGACCATCGTCGTTTCCATGGCAGCACGAACCCGGTGTGCTAACCGATAACCGAAACAGCCGAGATGGTGCCAACTGTGACGAATGATGCCGGTGTGTGGATGACGAGCGCGTGTGTTGGTAAAGGGACCAATACCATACATACCATCGACCATGCATCGAACGGACCGAAGTGATCGGAAAAATGGATGGCAAAAGCCATCGGTACCGTGTCCCTGGGGTGGCATCAGAAGTGGTTGAAGTGCTTTCGTCACAGGAAACCTCTCAAGGGATATTGGACCGAACGCAATACAAGAACCAGGTTACAGACCCGGTGCGTTTTTGTGTCTTGATGCATGGCACAGATGTGGTGCCTCTTTCGCAGGCGGAAAATCGGGTAGAAATGAACCTCTCCATTCGATGCTGTTGCTGCTGCTGCACCCGTCGGCCATGTAATCGGTAAGGTTCGGCAGCATTAAGCAGATTAAGGACTGTGTGCTTGATACTCCATTAGTGATAATGTAACACCACCCGGTCAGTTGGTCAACGGGCTGCCTATTTTGCCCTTAATTTCTTCCCCTTGAGGCAAATCCTTCCCTTACAAACGCGTCTAAGAACTGGCTAATATGAATGGTATTTACCAATTTATATGCGCATACATGCTGTGTATTATTAACAAGCACAAAAGGAATAACAGCAGGATTATTTTATACAATGAAATGGACAACGGTGTGAAGAAGAATATCCTAATGGAATAAAATATATGTTTTGGGAAGTTGTCCATATTGTTTTCCTGTCGTATCTTCCATCAAAATGCATAAAAGTAATTTATTTTTTCTTCATTATCAGACCATTAGACAGATTGTGCTCTAATTCCCTAAAAACGCTCAATTGTAGCAGAGATTTACAGGAGAAGTCCTAACGACTGGTACAAAGAAAAAGTAGCAAAGTAAGAAGCAATCTCTACTGACAGAGCATAATTAATCAAGCTGGCACAAATGCTGAAATGATTTATTTATGAGAAGCCAACGCCAAGCGATGCGACACGGTGGAATAATAGCTTCCACGCGCTAGTCGTCGTCTTGGGTAGAAGTGCATTATTTCGTCATTTCATCGTCGCAATGTGTAATTGAAAGCTTGTTGTAACAGTTACACAATTGTAGCAACGATTACCCAAATAATAATTGTGTAGAAGGAAACAAACCTTACGCTTATGATGGAGAGAAAAAGAGTTGATTATTAGGAATTTAAAAAAGAGAATTTAATGCGTAAGTATTTTCATCAGAAAAAAAATATGTAAACAAGAGTATGTAAACAATTAGGTAATGTAAAAAAACACACAAATTAACATTTTCATAAACTTTTCTTGGGAAGGTTCTAAATAAAACCTTGACAAATTCGACGACAGCTCCCTGGCATTGCAATTAAAAAACCAACGGAATTACGAAGTCAAGTTAGGTTATGGCCAAACGACGCACGTGTATCACAACTTGTCAGAATTCTGAGAATTGAAATTTCTCATTGCTGATATGGAACGTAAAGAATTTGATTTATCGAGTACCAATGAATTGTATATACTTTCTTCTGATGAAACTTCTGGATAGTCAGTCCTGCGTGAAGACCGGCGTCGCTACCATCATGCCACCGGGCCGCCCCCTACCCTTAACTTAGATCAATGCATTATTTAGCTTCATTCACTTGCGGTATTAAAGTAATTTTATTTCAGATATTGAACAAAACACTCTGAATCCCTCCACTATAAAAACATTGAATGCTGTCATACGGTTTGCGGGCAAAGGAAAGAATCAGGACGAAATGGAAGCAAGATCTGACAGGACATTTGCTCCCCTTGGGCGTTCACAGGGAATGTTAGGCACCTGCAATACTTCCCACGTACCACGGTTATGCGTTCGGTAAACATTTAACGTTGTTTCGAGAGGGAAACACTGATCAAAACAAAACCCCCCGTACATGATGCAACACTAGCAAGTGCGTGTCTGTTGCAGTGGGGAGATGAAACAATGATGTTTTTTTAGAAGCTAATAATTTTAATAGAACCCGAACCATTCCTCTAACAGAGTGAATCTCTTTGATCCCAAACAGATGATTAGATTGAAACGTTCCATGTGTATCAAATGTTGAAGTTCTGAAGACTATAAAACTTTTCAAGTGTTAAGTGATTTACTGCACCTAGTTAAACCCCTTTTCGATATTCACATAACAGCTCTTTACTGTGTTCATTCCAGCCTTAGTAAGAGCAGCGACAAAATATCCTAAGCGATCGCATAGTATTTGTGAGAGCCTGTTATGCGTAGCAGACGCAGAGAGCATAGCCGTCTACATAATAGCGCATAATATGGCACACGATGGTTTGATGAGAAGTAATCGATCGTAAGCGAGCGCCAAGCGGGTTTTCTTTAACCGTCAATTTAACCACTCAAAACTTATGAATTGTTTTGTTAGGCAAATCAATTTAATCAATTGAAAGTTATCGATAACTAATGAAAAACTTTGCACTACGCCACGCATACCATCAGCTAGCGAACTTACTACTACCAATAGTTGATCCCACCAGACTTGGCCAACTTGGCAAAACATTCGCTCATGCACCTCAACAAAGTGGGGTTCGGCAGTACAGATTTATCTCTCGCACATGATCGAAACGCTACGATCGACGAATCGCCGACGAACATGCGTGGCAGTTCGCAACCATTTTTTTTTCTTGCCGATGCTAATACTTTTATTTTACTCTCGCTCTTTTTTCTTTTTGTTTTACTATTCGAAATTTCTGACGCAGCTAGGCCCGGACTTAAAGTTAACGTCATCGGGCCAACACAACTTTCGCCAGCTGGAACGTGCAGTGGCCACCAAGGTGTTGGAAAGCATACGGTGAAGCTTTCGTGCGTGGTAAACAAATCACAGGCCGAAATATAATTGCGAGGTCTAAATTTTTGTAAAGTAAGTTCGGATTACTAAAAAAATTCTACTTGAAGGAACATACTTAGACGGATGATATTTGATGTCCAATATTTTTTTCCATGGCCATATTTCATCCCATCTGTGACATACATGTACGAAATTTGAAAAAAAAAAAAGATAATAAAACATCACGCATCATCATGTGCCACACAGTCGTCAAAGCGTTGTCCCGTGGAATTGTCGTGAGTGTGGGAATTGAACAGGCAGAAGGTAAGGGGGGAAAAAACAACAACGGATAAACCGGTCCCTCGCGGCACTATTCGGCGATGTGGCTGTGGTTGACCTTCGCAAAGAGAAAACAGTGTCGACCATGCTTGTGTGTGCCCGTGTATGTGTGTCCATGCAAGCACACCACATCACCATAGGGATGATAATTCCTACATTAAGCCCGTTGGCCGCTTGGCTCTGGGGTTGATTAAAATAGCCGAGCGTAGGAAAGAGAAAGCTGCACGTCGAAAAAGGAAGAGCTGCTTTTATGCTCCGGTGAGGGCTGCGAGCCAACCGGTGGTGCTGTGCGTGCGGCAAAAGTCTCCTCGGAGGTAGAAAAAAAAAAACAACCAACAACAGCCACGAGCAACAATGAAACATACATTCCACTTAGTCGCAATGTAAAATGTAACAAAACCAACCACTGCTGCTAGTTTTTAGACCAAAATGGTCCAATACTTTCGCAAGCGAACGGAGGCTACTCGGTAACTTGTTGCACTGCGTTACGAGCTGCAGTGTTGCACTCGGAACGTTCGAAAGTGCCGAAAATAAATCAGGCGTACACACGGTGGTTGCATGGAAAATGACCGAAATGTAGCTTTCTTGGCCGTGCCATTTTACTGGCAGGGTGGTCGTTATGCTTTTTTATGACACTCGCCAGCACTGACGACCGGTGCACGGTGGACTAGTTTTGATTTATTTTAGGGTATGAACTAAGTGCTAACGCGATTCAATGCATCTTCCAAACACGGTACGTCGGTGGCAGTAGACACACCCGTTTGTATTCCAGCACACCCTGCCGGTTCTTTGGGGCACACCTTTTCCGATCATGTCCATGGTAATGCGATGCCATCATGTAACCCATGCCATCAGTAAGGATGGTGTTGGTTAAATTGATTGGACCAAATTTTCTAACCAAAAATGTTTGGAAAATCACCCATACTGGAGTGTTAAGTTTGAAGAGCAAAGGTTTACAGAAGGCACCTTGCAAATAATCAAGTAAATATCAAATGAGAACTGTTACCAGTTTGTACAACAAAAGTCCAAAAGCATTTGTCATACCTTCAAGGTATACGCTTAAGGATTTAGAATAGGTAAATGAGCTCTTATAAGTTGTTCTTTGTCGATGAGGTTTGGCGATAATGTTGTACAAAATGAAAAAAATACGAGGAGAATGTGAGAAATTGGAGTGAACTGATAAGATACTTGTTCAATTAAGTTAAATAGTGTGTCAGATATATAAATAAGTTAGCGACAATTTCAAAACACGACCCAATAATTGTACACAATTCAACAATGAAAAATCTAAATTCCCTGCGCTTGGTGGGAATGAATTTAAATAAGTATATTTGCTCGATGAGTATCTAATGAGAGATCTAAAGGGATATAAAACCTCCTATTTCCTAAGACCCCTCAAACTAAAAAAAACAGTATCTCGTGAATAGTGTCGAGGATCTTGCAACTCATACCGTAAAACAAGAGATCAAACAAAATGTTGAATCAAACTGTTCGACCTGCTCGAAAGAGCAGCAAAAAAACCGGGTTGGCTACTGCAATTCTAACTGTGGAACTAATGGAACTTTGCAGCACCACAACCATCACTCACACGCTCGCATAGATCGTTAAACGAGACAAGGCCACACGGTTCGGTACGGTCAATTCCATGGCGCTACCCATCCGCACGTTTAGAAGGGGCAGCCCGGTGCGTTTCGATGGCTCTGAACGTGTTACAACCCAACCGTGCTCGACAAACACCGCGAGTGCGAACGAACGAAACGCTTGCCAAAAGCCCCTAGAGGCCGTACGCAGACAAGTCTACTCAATGGTTAACGGCCAATTGTTGCACAGTGGTTGCTGCTGCTACTAGCTAGCAGCTACTACTACTGTTGCTACGAACGAAAAAATCGTGCTAGTGGGTACGCGAGCTAGTTGATGGCACGTTAGAGCGACGTTGATCTACAGGGCAACGTGGTGGAAACGTTTGTATGATACGAACAATCAGCACTGGCTGTGGTGGCCACCCTTCATACAGCGGAACACACCTAGCCATTGAGGGGTTTGTTTTCTTTTTGTTCATTCCGCCCCCGCAGTGGACAACAATACGAATCAAAGCACAACGGTGGTTTCGTCCTGTCTGGACGGCGGTGCGGAATGTTTTCAATTTGTTGGTGTTTTAGGTGCTGTTACATTCCGGCGTTACATTGAAATAACACGGCGGTAACGCGCGGTTAGAAAATAAAAGGGGAAACAGAAGCAGAAGAGTTAGTTACCGGTTCAGTTTCGAGATACGGAGGTGGAAGGCAAATCGTCAACCTGCTGGAAGGGAATTTTCATCATCAAATATTTAGCCACCATTTTCTCGAATGCCGTGTAACTTACACTCTGTAAGGTCTTGTTTTTACACTATATATGTTCTTGCGATACATTTTAACGTGTCAAATAAATGCAGCAATTATGAACAAGCGCGGAGATTTAAGAAAAAAATGGTTAAATACTCAAATTTTGATTATTGCAGCTTAAAAATTACGAAATCGTAGAGCAGCGCCATTTTCTACACCCAATAGTCTCTGGATCAGAAAGAGACGCTCTTGTAGCAGACTAATATAGCTTTAAGCAAGATGGAAGTGGTAAATGGAATAAAAGCTCAAAATGTTGAATATTTAGCAACCGGAACGGTACAACACACATCAGTGCCATGCCATTCACTTTTCTTTATTCAAAAGCACACGTAACGTACGTTTTTCCTGAATTTCTGGGGGATGTTTGTGTAAATAAAATAATCATCTTAAGCAATGCGGTTCGGACTTCGTGAATAAACAAAACAAAACGCTGATAAATCACGCTAGAATGTTTAAAATGATGAAGCTGCACGAATGAATGATTTTAGAATGGGACAATATTTTTTCTCCAAAATTTTAAGCATTATTGTGAAAAATTACTACATTTTTTAAGTTTAAAGGATTGTCCATCAGACAACAACGGCAACTTATTTCCAACTTGTGTGGAAAAAGATGGATTCCAGAACGAATATAAAGCAACAAACTAGTCTTTGGAGAACAAAAAAGAATCGAGTTGCTAGTTGATTAGTTGACTAAAAAAGCATATTTCACTAAGAACGTGCTGCATCGATCGAAAGAAGTGGTAATCGAGTAATGTCAAGTCTTAACTGAACAAGTCAGAACCATCCTGTCTCTTTCAGTTGGTCTGCTCACTTCCCATCCTCAATTCTCCAAATAGTTATTAACTGAAGTAGCTCGTACTACTAAATTACGTACTCGAATTCGTACTACATGACATCTTTCAGATCCCATTACATATAAAACATGTTCCATCTGAGGAAATATTTCGATTTGTTGCAGATTTGTCGATTACCCAAAAATCTAGATTGAGATTTGTTTGCGATTATCGTAAATTCTACCAATTAGCTTTCCATGAGTAAACAACAAACCTCAGATGGGGTTTTATTCATAATTAAGAATAGAAGTTTCGATTCAGTAAGTTGACTAAAAAAACTTGAGTACTTGCCATGAATTTCTAGCAATACGATTAACAGATTTGCAAACAATAAATATGACACATGAAACAATAAGACCAGGAAGTTCCTCATTAAAAACAAAACTATGGCACATGAGTTCCTGAGATTCCTGTGCGCAATGTGCCAATTTTGCGGAATTTTTTATCGAAACCATCATATAAAACCGAATAGACAAATATCACTAAACATCAAGTGACACCGAATTGATAAATTCGACCACCATAACCGACAAAAAAGGCCCATTGAATCGTCTGTATTTGTCCCCTTCGGGGCAGGTTGATTGAATTTCAATTTATATGGTTTGCCAACAATATCGATACACCGACAGGCAGAGCACCCGGGCATTGGAAAGCTGTACAGCGATAACAGAGAGCAGTGCCGGAATTGGACCAAGTCCAGCATCATCATCATCGTGGGGCCAGTCTGTGGCATGAAGTTGCCAACAGTTGGTCGCCCGATTGGAGACGCTTCTCGCATCCTTATCAACTCGGGACAGGGATTAGTATAATCTCTCGATGCCACAAGTTCACACGAACATATGCAAACGAAAGGCGAGCGGGAACATAAACTAATAAAGTTGGGTGTCGTGTGCCCGTCCCCGGTTTGCAGTGCTCAATAGTTTATCTAACCATCTGTAGCGATTTAATCAGGGATGAAATGAAGCCATGGTCACCATTGATCAATTTCAATAGAAGCACATATCAATGGAACTTGATAAGCTGCAACGATTGATTGCGATTGGTTCGGCATATCGGTTCCTCCACGGAAGTTGGATGATTGGAGGGACCGTTTCTGCCAATTGCTGGGTTCCATTTACGCTATCTACATGATGGACTAATTGGTGGATTTAATGGCTTTAACGAAAGAAAGCTCTGTAGAAACAAGCAATATGTAATTGATTCTTTAATAATTAAAAATACTGTTCACCAAATCAAATATTCAATACATACGACACTACACGTTCCAGCAGTTTGAATAGAAACAGTATTATTTTTTCTTATTAAAGGGAAGAAAACATCCTTCTGCTAGAATTGTTAATGGATATTCGAAGGGCGAGTTCCACGAAAACACAAAATCGACCATCATTTAGAGAAATTGAACGAACAAGAATCATCTTGCAACTGGTGCAATGTGAGATAATATCGTTGTATGTTGTTTGTCTTTCTCCAGCGACTCTATGAAACTAAAACCATCCAACAAACAACACTACTTTCCCTAGATTTATGATCACTTTCGGTATCTTTGGCGTCCCGAGTCGCGGGCTTGATGTGCTGTGGCACGCGCCAACACTAACTGCACCTAGAGCGTCATATATCAAAAACTCGATACAATTTATGATACCAATGTCACGCAAAGATAAGCGTCGAGGGAAACTGAAGTGAATTACACTTTTACTTGCGCCTTGCACTTAATCCGAAACTGTTGCCAGTGGAACGAAGCGGAGGGGTTCTGGTAATCTCACTCCAGCTCTCATATTTTATTGGACACGAACCGTTGGCTTATTTTATTTAGACGTTAACTCACGCGGCCCCAGGAACACCAGATAAACATAGACATGAATGAATGAATTAAGGGCGTCTTAAACTTCCCCAGTCCACTGGTAAATGCATTCCGAGCTTCTGTTCTTACCTGTGCTAGTAGCAGCATGGCCAGACAAGCCGCAAGGAACAGCTCACGCGCCCCGAAGGCGGAAGTCAATATCATGTTGCCTGGAGTTTTCCGCCGTCCGGAGCGCCTTTGTTCCACGCTTTTCCTGCCCGGTCCGGTACGCTCCCGTTGTTTATGGTTATGCTGCGTCGGCGGTTGCATCTTTTTTCTCCTTTCGCGCGTTGTTGATTGCATCGTGTTTACATAGAAACCCACACCAACCCACACATACGCACAGCACACATAAACACGCGGGTGGCAGGAGGGCTTGGTGGCTGGTGGCGGTGGTGGCTGCCGATGCGGTAAAGATGTTGTCTAATATTCCGTGTATGTATGTGTGTGTGTCTTCACGGGTGTGATTTCCCCGGGGCGCAGCCCGGTTGAAAATGGAGTGCAGATGGAAAATTAATTCGTGTGTGGTTGACGTTTTGTTTCCTTCGGTTTGAAATTTATTTTTAGCACTTCCGCACCCAAACAGCTTTGCTTCGGGCCGGCGGCACTGTGTTGCAGCAGGCAATGATTTTCGGCGTCGAGAAATGCTCATACATAAATAACACACACATAGAGAGATAGAGATACACACAGGCACCCTCTCAAGCACACAACGCCAGATGAAACACCGAGCGCAATTTCTTCGCAGGACAACAAATCACATTTGCACTTGACGGACGGTCCCTTCGGAGGGAAAATGCAAAGAGAACGGCAGTGCAAACGGATGCACAACACGCGGGACGAACGAGGGTCGTCGCCTTTACGCACACAGCATAATCATATATCACGGCAATGCTGACTTTGATTGCAAATAGATTTAGACAGGGTTTTTTGGATCCAAAACAAAAAAAAAACCAACAACAACAAAAATTACACAAATTTAATACAATTTTTACTTCTACACACACTTTTTGGAGGAAATATTGGCTTCCTTTGTTTACACCATCACGATTTCGCACAGGCACACAATCACTCTCTTGGCTTCCGAGGAACCCAATTTACAACTGACGCACACGTTGTTGTAAAAACACTTCTTAAGAAACATTATTAGCACGGTACGCAGTAAAGCAGCATTTTACGCATTTTCCCGTCAACTTTCCGTCGGAAGGGAACCACTCACACATACAATAGGGCACGTACATACGCACACACACACAAACACACACTGGAAAACTCACTCACTCGCAGGTATGCAGGGGGAATTTGGTATGAATGCGTCTCGCAGCCACGGCAGATCAGGCCCGTTTGCTTGCCTTCGACCCCCGATAGACCCGATTTCTTACGTTACACTAATGTGGGTCATTTGTGGCATTGTGTGGCTAAGAGTGCGGGCGCCACCTGAGCACCAAAGGAGAGAACCCTGCAAACAAAAAAGGCGCACCATAAAGTAAAGGCAAATATCCTCCCTAAGGTCGAGAGACTACATGGACACGAAACGGATACAGCGGTGAGCGAGCAAGAGGAGGCGAGTTTAATGAATGAAACCGTAAAGAAAATTCATGCTTTTCTTCGTGAATGACGAACGAAAATAACAAAAAAGCATAAATATGAGTTAATTAATATTGTACGAAAGAAAAACCCTCGCATAGTAATCTCACAGAGTGATTTTTCAAAAATGTTCTTTGTTTTCCATAACCTCCCCGAAAAAAAAACGCAGAGCGAATGTGTCGTGCACTTCCGGGTTTTGTACGGTACCACCAATTTTCCCGAGCATGGCTACGAGGATTTTCAGGATTCAATGCGTTCTCTTTTCCGCTTCACTAAACCCGCAATCCCATGACGGTAGGACGGCACTCTCTCTGTGTGTATGCTCACTGCTTGATTTTTTTTTCTTCGCGCACACTTTCACACCCCCCGTCACTGCTCGTCGCTGTGCGTTTTGCAGACTCTCTTGCAACCCTCTTCAACCGTGTTTTTTTTGCTTCTATTTTCCTTTCGCTTTCCTTCATCACTTCAAAATATTACTACCACAACCGGCCAGATTTTTATTTCTGTTTTCGCCCTTTCCACACGCAACACTAAATACAATCGCCTGAAACGACACATCGACGAGCGCCTAAACTGGCTGCCCTGGCTGCGTTGCTACTGGCAACAACAATGGAATGCTGTTTTACATTTGGCTGGAGCAGAAACAAGGTTGCGCTCCTCCGCCGTGTCCCGCACATTACACAGCATCCCACGATTTATCACACGCACGAGTGGAATTTCGGCAGGAAAAAAATCACGCAACATTTAATTAAACACTTAATATTTCGTCGTTATAAGGGTAATAGGCACTTTATACAACGAAAAAAAAATATATTAAAAACGCACCGTCGTATGTCAGCAGCACAGCAGCGACACGAAATTCACCTCTCGCGATTGGAAGGGAATCGAAAAATGCTGATGTTGACGCGAACGCGAGCGACTCCTCCGCTGTCACCTACAACAATAACAAACAAAAGCACCAGCTCGGGTGGTTAAACACATGGTGCGTCCATAGTGCGTTTCCTTTCCAATGGATTGACAGATCGGTTTGACAGCTGGAAGCAACAGAAAATAATTTTATTGACGATACGTCATGTGCAGGCACGAACTGTGGAAGATTTCAAACGTAAAATCACAATTTTTTACAAATTGTTGTTTACAGGTTGTTTACTAATTTTTACTTCGTCATTTTGTCGGAAACTAATACAATTTTAACATTAAACATTTAAATTTTGGCAAGAGCTGGGATTCATTTTACACAAATTTTCATACTATCTTAATATGGGCATAGGAACAGAAAGTTGAAATGTATGCATGCTATTTTTTCAACATAGTTTCATCAATTCTCCAGTTTGATAAATTGCTGATAGTAACCATTCCATCGATAGGCAAATCTGTTCCTGATCGTAACCTTCAACAAGTGTAATTACACTTGTTGTTTCGCATTGTCAAATCAAGTAGAATGAATGCACCTGTGCAATTCCGGAACTGTGGTCGTGCTCGCGGACATCCAACTGACTTTCAACCGAAACAATAGTTGCCGCATCTTGTTTAGCATTGAATTTTTATTTTATTTGCATCGAAATAGGTCTAAAACTGTTTTTATTTAGATCCGAGAAGGGACAAAATAAAATCGAACAAATTTAACTTCTATTTTGACGCAATAAACAAGAGCCAAATCTGACGAATCTTTTTCACAACAGCAAATGGTTTTTAGATTGTGCCGAGACACATGGCACTAATTATTTTTGATAAATGAATTAATTTTCATGTTGTTTACCGTTATTTTCATAACTACAACTCGCATATGGTTCCAAAAAAGGAGATTTTGTCTATTAGATAACATTACATTAAGCATATTTTTTTCTGAATTACAACCAATGTTATCCGTGCCCCGATTCCTCTAATTTGTAAGAGACCATATCCCATTAAACAAGATAATACGTCACGGCATCACATGTTCACTTGTATTGTTTTTCAGCTTGTTTTCCATAGTTTTCAGAGTCTCCACATTAGTTTCAAAAACATCTCACAACCACCTTTCGTTAGGGGTGCTATTGTTAATTGGAATGCACGAAAATCTCATTAAATTGCATATCTGTTTTTATAAGGCTAATTATAATTTAAACAAGTTAATCTAATCTTCAACTGAATCTTAACCCATGTTTGAATTACAGGATGGTTACATTGTTACATAACTTAGAATAATGGTAGCACAAACTTATTCACATTTGAATGTTTTTTTATTTACCGTGCCAAACTTTAGTAAATACTTGAAGTAGTAAAAATCAATATTTTCGAGATCGTTAGCTGTACTTCGCCATTTAAAAATGGAAAGTGTTTTGCAACCACCTGCTCCAATTGCTTCACACTCCCTAGCCCCACTGAAAACCATTACACCGTTAGCATTTCCCGACATGTCATCTGCCAATGATCTCCGGGTACGAGTATAATATGTCCCGGGCGCTGGAAGTACAATTCAACCCACCGAACCGAACCCGGGCAGGATACCGGCCGTGCACTTCAATTTCACACTCGTACAGTGCCGTTTATCATTGTTTGCTTCATCGCAGTACCGGAAGTAGACGTTCAATGTGTCCGGCGCCCAGCTTCAATTACACCCGCCCGGCAAAGGGCGTTCAAATTTCTTTGCATTTCAGCTTCGATTTCGTCGCAGTGGTCATTGATTTGGCGAACAAACAAATCTCTCCGGTGCAACACTCAATGCCATTGTGTGTATGACGATTGGTATGACCGATCATAAGCGGATGGTGGTGCAGGGTGATCGTTGACCGGTGCCCGGGCAGGGAATGTAATGCAGCGAATATCAAACCTTTCACGCTCGTTGGATGGTAATTGCGGGTAAGGAAATGAATTATAGCCAGGCACAATGAGCATGTCATGTGGGGATCGGTACAAGATCTTTCATGTTCAAAAAATGGAAAGAATTGAATGAATTATTTTTGCTCATGATCATAAGCAAGTATGTTTCAAGGGAGCATTGTTCTAAAGCACATTAGAAAAGTATCTTTTTTAACCGGTAATTGCTTTCGTTTTCCTTCCCTGTATGACATCTATTCGGCGCTCTGTTTGGTAAAGAGTAGGAGCAGCACATTTGACGAAATATTACAGCTTTTCCAGCACAATTAAGCCACTTTTGTCGCAACATACGGCACAACGTGTCATTCGAACGCAAACAATAATCACACGATGCAATCTTTATTGAGCGTTCGATCGTGAGCCATCTTTCCATATGCGGCGGGGTGTGATGGTTGAAAGCAGCCACCTTCCCAATGGCCATCTTCATACCAACTGCTCTGGTGCACTGTCGTTAACTGTGTTGCGGGAAAATCCCCCCACAGCCAACTGGACACTGCAACATGATCGAAAGCGCAATAATCGCAACGCTTCCTTCATACGCTGGAAACGTTGGACGCAACACAAAACGTTTAAGTTACGATTTCGAATGCATTGCTTGCTCTTTTGCAAATCAACCCGTCCACCCGGTCCCGTAAGGGTGGGCCGGGATGTGATGTGTCCGTGCGTCCGTCGATCGATAGTTGGTAAACAAACTCGATAACGTGATGTAAGTAAGCTATTGGCGATCATGCTAAAGGGAAGTATAAAAATTGCACCAATTTCTTACGTTTGACAGATTTATCGATCGTTTTTGTTTACGCTTCGAATGGAACAAACCTGTGGCAATCGTTTAGATGGGCCATTTGTTGGTAAAAACGCTGCCAGCATGCGTGATCGAGCGATCATCATGCGACTGATAGGATTATGTGGGGATCAGCAAGTTAGACATGTAAGACGCAAAGATTAAATGGATGCAAGGTACGAATTGTTAACATTTTATTACAAATATTGTTGATTATTAACACTAATTTTATATTATTTCCTTTCTAAACAAACATAAACTAATCTTTAAACGAAAATGTAATTTTGGATAACTAAAAAAATTAAACTTATTTAAAAGATCCCAATAAATACTAATCAACTATTTTTGTTTAAACAATTAATAGCAGAAGTAAATTAATTAATTACGCACTCATTTGATATTATGTATACGCCTCTAAGGTATGGAAACGGAATTCATTTGGTTTATCAAAGTAACCAATGATGCGATTTACGTATTTATTATCAAAAAAATGATCGTTGCCTTCAAAATTCAATGGAAACAAAAATCCCTCATTCGAACAGGTGTTGTGGACTTGACGATACAAGGCTAGGGTGTGAGTGTGATGACTGAACATCAATTAAATATTATTATTAGCGGTTACATTTGTCTCTAACCCAAATTGGAAGCATTGAATGAATTTTCCGAATCATTAGCAGTCGCACTGGACCCGATCTTTTGTTTCAAACTGTTATTCAAACCCCATCAATAGCTTTATTAGTTTATGGAGGATCTCACAGTCTTACAACGGTTTGAAATTGATTACTTTACTGGCCACCGCCATGACGAACCACCCTCAAACCACCAGAGTGGGAAACAGTTTGGATGATTTCATATCCCCTTGGCCAGTACAAATAAAAATAATTCCTCGCATCCACAGCCGACAACCAAACTCCTTCACCATCCGTGGCCTGTGTTTGACACGTAATTATATCGCCCCAAATTTCGGCATTTTTTGTTTGTTACTACGGCGTGTTATGCAGCCGTAGTGCAGTGCGCCTTAGATGCGATTTTCTTCCCGACCCCGGGCACGTTACCGCACAGGGGGGAGGACCGTTTAGTGCCGGCCCTTGTAAAAAAAAAAACGGCACCCCGGACTGTTGTTAGAAAATAACGCACGAAACCGATGTGGGGGCCGTTTCCACGCAAAATTGTTTGTGCATCATCCCCTTCGATCACACACGTAAAACCGCAACCCCATCCCCGGCACCTCGTGCGGGTGCTCTCGATTGCAAAACTGGAGACCAGTTGGGTTTGCACCCAGTTGGCACATCATCTGGCCACTGATTTAAACCTCCGTACGAGCACGTGTGTTATGTGTTGGTGGTTTTGTGTGCATGCGTGTGCGCTTTTTTTTTGTCTTCTTGTGGTAATGCCGATGGCCCGATGCTCTCGACAAGACAAAACATCGAAACGATTTACCAAACGGTTGCGCCGGCAGCGAACCAAACGACAGAAGACTGCAACGCGGCGACAAGCAACGAACGCAACACGGTGTAACTTAAGCTCCCGTTTTGCTTCTTGCGTGTCGGTTGGAACGGGAAGGGGACAAGGTTTGTTTTATTGCTGTTTCTTCTTAGTTTTGTCGCTGTACTTCTCGAATCCTGGCCCTGTTCGTAGGTGGATACAGACTGGCCGAAGAGCGGGTTGGAAGATGGACACGGTCGAACTCGTGTACTGCAACACTGTGGCGCCTTGTGAAGGAAAGTAAACTTTCGTTTTCATTCGTATCGGTTGCCGTCTGCAGGTGTAGGGGAGGGACGAAATTAGTGCAAGGAATGCTAATAAAAAGCAACCAATTGGTAGATGTCCAGTAGGCGAGCAAAGGACCGGGAGCATGGGTCCGATTATTTGTACTGTGAGGTGAAGCACCATCAGGTGAATGGTGCTTTTTAACGTTCGTAAAAGACAGCAAAATGCAGATAAGCTCGGAAGTTGATAACTACATTGGCAGAGCGCACTGTCGTGCCGTGTCGTACGGATGTGTGAAGCACAATGTTTCGTTCCCTCAAAACCCTGGCCACCATTGGTAGAGTACACCCCCCGAACGGGCGAGCGGCTGGAGCGTGGACCCGTTGTGGGCGCGCAAAAGGTGGAATTGAAACCAAAATCGAAAGCTCACCAAAGGGGCAATTGTATCCGTCCGGCACTGAGCGGCCGTGGGTATGTAACGTGACGTGGAAGTGACGGCATCCCCGGGTTGCACGCGCTCGTTTGGCTGTTTGGTGGTAAGCATTAAAATGTCACGCCGAAGGTCGATCCAGTTCCTTTTCTCCTTGTGGATCCAGGTGGTTGCGCGTTAATTCGTTCGCTTCCTTGCCAACGGAACACACAGAAGCGGAAACGTAATGAGCTAGGTCCGGTTGTGCGATCGGAGTAATTGGATGAAATTTTGCACGAGAATACTACCGCGGCACGACGCGTTGCACGGTGGTGTTGTGGGCCATGGTCGGGTCAAGAGCAATCGCGTCAACGAGAGGGTGTTGTTTTGGGGAAACGTTCTTAGCGTTCGGTTTATGAGTATATTGGAACCGGAGATTGGGCCTAATTTTGCATTATATTATTAACGATCTTCATAGGCTAGTCACCTAATGTCATTTCATAAAGGGTCTACATGTAGCGTGAGCACGTGTTGGCTTTATATATTGATCGTTTGCAAACTATTTATGTCATGTTATGTAAATTGTTTTCATTTATCTGGTCGGGATTTTCCAAACCTGTTCGAACCGAAGGCGAACTTTAAAACTAAAAACTTAAACTTAAAACAAGGCATACTTTAATAAAATTAACATCCATGATCACAAAATGGCATAGATGAGTAAATAAAAATAATTCTAAATTAATCTCACTCAATCAATCAAACAATAAACGTCACCTTTTGGACCAGCTCTAAGTGGCTTTAGCGTCTTTATTAGCGGCACATCAACCTTGAGAGTTGTAGGCCTACAATGACTAGTTTTCTTGGATTTTATTTACCCGTTAGCCGATAGCTGGATAGCCCAAACCTGCGTACGGGAGATGGATCCGGATAGGATTTTGGATAGGGGATAGGGCTGCTCCCACATCTTACGTTATGGTCACAAAACTATTGGAGTAGAGCCTGCATTTAAGGTTAGGTAAAAGTTCTGACGACTGGTTCTAAGACCCATAAGGAGGGTTGGTGAAAAGTGTACCACTAAACAGCCCATTTGATCCAGCAATTTCTTGGTTACCAGGTCACTGTGAAAGTTGACAAATTCTTTCGTAATTACTGATACTAATTGATGATAGCAACAATTTTGGAAAGACACTTTAAGACCCTGTCCCAATTGACCACAACTTTACTAAGAACTTTAGTATTTTTTATAAGTTTGTTAACTAAGGAGCTTCTTCGGGAACATGTAGTATGAGTCGCCAATGCTTATCTTCTTGTTCGATGACGTAAAGTACACGACTCCCACACCTGTTTTGGCCATTCAGCATCAAGTAGGTCCCATCATCCATCAAATCCCTGACGTCTCGAATGTTGTAGGAAAGAAAATGCACCCCCACAGCTTTAACCGTTCATTCTAGACGATTGCCTCTCAGATACGGATGGCCTCGACTAAAGACTTTCGCATAAAAATGTCTCTCTGGTTCAACTAGTTTCTTCACCGTTTGGCCGATTACTTCGACGTCTCGGGGATAGCGATGAAGTCAGTTTGAGTCGACCTTCGTCTCTATAATCTGTAGCTGTGCTTTACGATCATAGACAGTGTGAGGCTGGAACATTTAACGCTTCTTCTGCGCATCATCATCAATAAGTCTGTAATTTATGAGTTACTTAAAATGTTCCAAATGCTCCAAACTTCAATATTTTTTATCGTATGTATCTTCGTTATCCATGGTTCCAGCTGATGATTACCTTTGGAAGTAGCAATGTTCGCCCTTTCTCGTATGGTCCTCTTATTTCAGCCTTTAATAAGCACATTCTCGCATACACTCGAGTGTTCACTACTTCATACACACTCTTTCGGGTGACAAAACACATTTTTTCTATACCATACCCAGAGCGTGAGTTCAAAATCATCCCTTGTCATCAGGCGTACTGCAGATAAAGTGCAAACTAGCTGTGCCGTGTCGCAGATACTCGGGGTGGGTTGGTGTTTCTAAAAAAAAACACACACACACAAGAAACAAAAAAAACTAAAGTCAAACAAAACGCCCCTTTTATCCTGCTTCCCCTAAGCACACATTCCCCCTTCACCCAAAATCAACACCCAGTCGAGCATAGTGAGCAAATGCACTCAATTCACGCCACGGTGGGCCACACGATCGCGCCCGTTGGGAGTGCACCATTTGAATTGAACAATGGAAGTGTGCGCTTGTTTGTTGCAAAATTAATGCATATCACAGCCCCACGGAGGTCATGTGAACGAATTGCAAGCTACCGGCGGAGCAGTTGTCGGTGCACGGTCAGAATGGTGACTTAATTCGACAGCGCTTGAGTGTTTCCAGCACGGAAAACACCAAAACCGTGTTGTGCCATATCACCCGGAGGAGAAGGAGGTTACTCACCGTCCGGGCCTTATGATTTTTTGTGGCTCGAGCGGAAAACTCACTCACAGCCAGCAAACCTCGGCCACTAAATGGTACAATCATTTTTATGCTATGTACTACGAAGCCGGCAAGAGCGCTCTCCACCGTTGTCAAGATGCCACTGTGTAAGGACAGTTTGACCCTTTATTTGGAGCACCGGGCGGATTAATGGCGCACAAGGCGGCGGTCGTGGTTGCCCAATATTTGCCCTTCACCGGTGCTGATTTACGGTGGTGATAGTGGCGATCTGTTGTGCGCTGTTTTGTCTAGCGCTGGTCTCAAAGCACCTTCGTGAACTACCGAAAAATGGAAAACCCCAAAGGGCAGTAACGAGTTTCGGGCAGTGCGAATCTTAAACCTGGTGCACTTTAAAATTTATCAATCCATCGGCCATTTTATTTGAATGCTGCGGGTTACATTTGCATGTTGGCGTGTGGTCTAGGGGTGGGGTTTGGATTTTCCACTCCACTCACCAAACTCACCGGTACCGTACGGAAAGTTTAGCTAAATTCTTAACCGTCTGCACTTAGGCGGGCACTGTGTAAGTGTTTATGAGGCAATCAGTGGAGGGAGGGAATCGTTGCGATATATTGTTTAATGCATTTGAACTGCATTGCTTGCCGGTCGTCCAAAACAATGGGTCAAATGGAGTTTAGGGCCAAACAAACAAACATGCCAGTCACGTGATGATTGGAGTGATTGTGCACCGTGTGCAATCTCTGTCAAAATTTTCCTTCATCTAGAGAAGTGATCGCGGTGAATGCAGTGAGCACCCTTGACGGTGTTTTGTTTATCGGTGGACAGTATAACGATCAAATTGTTGAATCTAGAACAAGATTGATATTTTTTCCCCTGTGGACCGGTCCAAAGTTGTCCCATTCGGATCAATTGCCCGTACGCATGGCTGACCCAGCTGACTCGGCAACGGGTAAATAAAGTAAAAAAAAAATCCATGTTTAAATAATGTTGTAACGTTGTTGTGCGGATAAAGAAGAAGCGAAAAAATGATAATTAGAACAATGTTTTGGAAATAAGAACTTAGGTTTATTGTAACGAAAACTTAGTTTAAAGTTGACAAATTGTTTTTGAATTCAGATGTTTACTACCGTTGAAAACATGGTTTGCGATATGATCATGTTTGACATGGGCCGTTTTGGCATAAGCCGTATATATTTAACGGACACTGGACTGAACACTGGAGTGACAAGCGACGCTGCTTCGTTTTACGACCTGTAGTTATGAAATATGCAATGTTTAAGTGTATAAATATCATATGAAGTTTGGAAGATGTTGAAAGTACGCGTAAACCCGTTGGAGGAAATTGGAGGAGTACTTTATACAAACCACTCTCCATATTCAACAAATAATTTATGCGTTGGTACCAATTTTAGTAACTTGATTCTTTTTTAAAATTAATTCATTGTTGTGAGATTTTGTGATAATTTGTTCTTCATATCGATTCTTCTAGTCTGAGTATCGCTGATCTAGAGCACAGCTACAGTACTCATTTATATCTGAAATTGCTAGGAAAGGATGATACCTAACGTGGAAAACCATCGTCATATACACAGTTCCGGCATAGGTTTTTTATAGATTAAATCGGGCACAATTTTCCTAACCACGAGGAATGGTAAAATTCCACTTACTTACCAGCAGTGGAGCGCTCCAGCGTAAGCGTTTGGAAGCAGCAGTTTAATCTCATTATTAGTTAATTAAAAAAGACACGATATTCAACCGCTCCATTTTCCTGATGGGAAGACGCAAGCCACGGACAGGGAAAGCAATATAACCACCGTCAGTCTTGTGCCGACGAAGGCGTCGTAATAGAAAATAAAATCATTACCCGTTAAGCAAACAGTACCGAATAATGAAGGCAACGTTTTTCGAGCCGTTCGACCAGTTTGGACAGTTTTCCTCCGATTTTTTTTTTCGTAGGAAGAAAGTAATGAAAACTCCGTACCACCTTCTTTCCGTCAAACGGTGGTTTCTTCATTAGTAGTATGCAAAATACGACCGATCGTCACTAACGTAAGCATTAAAAGATATAAGTTTGGATGTAAAAAAAAAAAAAAACAGATCTTTTATATTCATGTCTCAACTGGTCGAGTTTTGGTGTGGTATCCTTTTCGGGAGTAAAGTCCTAAAAGTCCAGACATCTTTATATTGCACCTCCGCCATGTTGACCATCTCTTGGCAAACGAAAAAAGGAAGAAGCTAGTTTACACGCATTCTGGCCATGGTTTAATTAATTTTGGGCCACTACTGCGAATCACTGTTGCGTCATCGTACAACAAAAAAAAAACACACAAGCCTTTCATAATTTCACCCCATTTGGGTGAAATTCGACCGGATCTGAGACCAGGTAAAGAAAGTCAGTTTTCGAAGAAAACGTAGCAAAAGTAAATCGTCCGTCAAACGTATGCCTGTGTTTTGATGATGCCTAATGCCGAAAGCGCAAACTGCGTGTGATACAATGGGATTTCACGTACCTTATGTTTAGTACCCGTCCGGCGGACCGGTGGTTAGGAACGCTAATGTGGCCACCAAACGGCCGGTCCGCGAATGGTGCTAATGAAGGCGCTTATGCAAAGTTATGAGGCTTTTATTGTTACACTTACCCACATCACTTGCCGGATTTGGGGTGGAATGGCTTCCCGAGGCCCGGTTGTCTTACGCGCAACGTCGAAAGTCGCAAAACGATTACACTATTTTTCGTGGGATCTCATGACTACCCAAAAATCCTGCAAGAAGCCGATACAATTTACCAAATACTCTCATCTCTCATTTCGAGCTACTGCAGTTTTTCAATTAAATTACAATTAGTAAATAATGCAATAATATGTTAAAAAAAATTAATGAACATCACCTGAAAAATAAAACATCGACAACCACTCATAGAAATAAAAATGTGAAAGCATTTAATTAAATTAAGAGCAAGAATCACGACTCAACTTTTAGGGAAATCCCCTGCAAAATCGACTGCTACTGCACTGTTCCACGCGCAAATATGTAGCCACCAAACCGCACCAAACCGAACGAATCTCCAAAACCATTTCCACATTCCGTTCCTTGCTCTAGGGCAGGGATTGGCAAAGTTTGTGGTACCCCTTTGGTGTTGCAATTCAATAAGACACTTTGTCATATTACAAGTTTGCAAACATATTATAAAATCTAAAAACACTTCAAACCCATTACTCGTTGATAGAAACAGTATGAGAGTTCTTCAAACATGTACTCTGCAGTCCACTATAAGTTTTTTTACCAAGAGTTTAAATGAAAGTTTAAGTTGCAAGTTTGATCAGTTTGTGTATTAAAAAGGCATATTCTCTCGTATAAGTTAAACATGTGTTGATTTTTATAATCTTTGATAAGCATGGCAATGATAGTCAAACAAAATTGTTTAAATTTTTTATTTCAAACTGCTAAAATGATAGCTGTTAAGTAATTTTACAAATATGAAACAAATTAGTTAAAAAGTACAATTGATAAAATAATGTGTGATCTCCTCTGGATCAACTCTTAATGCTTCATGATTTAGTGTCGATTTCCCCAATAAAGAGGATTTAAAACAGTGCAATTCATGCATGCATATTTGATGCGTATTTGCTCTGAAAAGCTTGCCGACCACTGCCCCGGTAGGGGGATGGGGGCGGACTTTTCCAAGTTGCGATTTTAAAATAAAAAACAAAATCGATCGATCAAAATATTTCACCTTCCCATTACTATTCTTCATGGTTGTGGTACTATGGTTGTGGTACGAAAATTGGCAACATTCCAGGTAGATGATTTAATCATCATGGCGTTAGGCCAATGACAACGGTAATTAACACTCGACCAAAACTATCACCAATCTACCAATCCATTTTTTTTCCACACCACACACTCTTTCCGATCTTCGGTATCCTGATCGGTATGCGATATGCGACCGGTATGCAGGTGTCATTTATCAGCGTGTTTCCTGTGCCCAAGTTTCCATGTTGAACCGAACGCGATATGAAATGTGCTGTACCGCATACCGTGTATTTGCTTTAATCCTGCTCCGGTGTAGACGTACCACAACAATCCCCACCCACCCCAGACGGTGACAGAAATAAAAACCCCACAATGCAACCACATCTGATTAATTAGCCAATTTGAACGCTTTTGAGGTTCTATTTGTTTATCTCGCCACCAGTTTCGAACCCGGTGCTCCGAAGTTGCCACGGGGAAATGAAATTAACTCGCTTTTCATAAGATGCCGGTTGACAGATTGTAACGCTGCTTGGACGACACAAAACAACAAGGAAACGGTATTCGATGGGTTGCCCGCGGATGAAACGTTATTTCACTTTAATTATGATGCTAATAATGTAAACGCAATCTGCTTTAGGATCGATATTACGCACAGCGAGATTGTGGTAGGAGCATTAATTATCGACTAGTAGTTCAGAAGTATAAAAAAATTAAAAAAAAAGATTTATGATGATTGAAACAAAAACCTTAACTTTTGTTTAAAACAATTAAATTTTAAATAATATAGACAAAGGATAGTTTACGTCCACATAAAAAGGTCTAAAAGTGTTCAAGTAAAATCAGTTAACTTGAACGATTTAACTGAATATTTTTATCAAAATCGTTAAATTTGTTAAAATATTTTGACTAGAAGATATGTGACAAAAATATTTTTTTTTAACTTAAGGTTTATTTATGGGATCTTTTCGATCAGCTTCAATCAATGGCGGTTATATTTTATATATTCTTTTAGTTCAATGATAACTCAAAACTTATTACAAACAACAACTTCCGCTGGTTGATTATTCTACATTCGCTATTTTTACAGTACTTTTTTTCCTCGTTTATACTACTGTTTAACTTTAAACACGTTCAATCATAGTGACATTCTTCCTGCCCTGCCGTAATTCAAACTGGCGCCCGTGTTTCGTCGCAGCTACCAGATCGCATCGCAACCCAACCATAAAACAAACCCCTGCATACGACTTTTCCTTTCGCCTCGGGAACGGACGCCAAAAAGGCACTTGGCACATGCTTCGGCAGCCCCAAGCCCAACCGAAGCCATCCGGAACTGAGCGACGAAGCCGAAGCCAACCGACGTTGGACTCCCACCAACGTGTATCCCCCCAACCATCACGGCTGCGAAAGGGAGGCCCCCGTTGCGTTTTGGCGACGTCGGTTCGGTTGGTTTTGGATTCGGTTTTTATAAATGCCCGGTGCAGATGCAATATTTGCCTAATCTGTGCATCGGTTCGAACCAGCACGGATCAAAAAGCAGCAGCAGCAGTGGTGTGCTCCAGCAACACGTCTTCCCGAGCGGTGTTACAGTGGTTAGTGCGCGTTGTCGGTACCATCGTGATCGGTGCGGAGAGTTTCGAGCACGATCCATTCAAACCGTGTCCAACCGTCGTGTTGGACTGACGCAGTTTGAAGCGCACGTCCGGCCGAGTGAAGAATCAGTGTGCATAGTTTACGGGTGTTTCCGCGTTGCAAGTTTGTGAACGATCCCGACTAGTGAGCAGCGTTGGTAGTTTAGAAGACGATCGCGATCACTCATCCAAGTCGCGAAAAGTGCCTTTAAAGAACGAAACGCTCAAATAAAAACGATCACAAGAACGAACACGGATTGGCAACATGTGGTCCAAAATATTCCTAGGTGAGTGTGCGAGACGGTGATTTGTTTTTTTTTTCCTTTGGATAATGGTAATACCACGGCGCGAGCAAATGTCAGTACACGTCAGGGTTAGGATGAAACTTAAAAAGCAACCGAACCGTTGTTCTGGTTAAGGGCATCATGAAGTAGACAACGAACAAAAAAAAAACGTGTCCGCACGCCTGAAGTGACCTTTTTGTGTGATGAGGATCTTGCGCCACACAAACAAGCGACATCAGGAGATGGTATGGCTACCGGAACGGTACATACACGGATGGATGTTCAACATATTCTAGTAGCTGATGGAAGTTTACCGTCCTACGAGCTACGATTCGTCCCGTTCGAGTAATTACCACGGCAATTTTGTGGCAACAGCCAGTGGCAAGAACATTCGCACCTAATCTTGTGCAACTAATTATTTGTAGCGCAACCGGTAGCGGAACAGCAAAAGGTTCTTGGTGGTTTGCGCCGATGGAAAATTGGCACGATTGGGTGTGTTTTATCTGGTGACGTGGTTGCGGCACCATTTTGCTAGGTGCCAACAACTGTTTGACGGTTGTTTTTTTTTTTTTTAACCGGATGATTGTCTGTAAGGGCGGTAGTTTGCATAGACACCGGATCGGGTGTGTTTCGCTGCAAACGGGTGGACCAGAATTCTATGCCAAGGTTTGCATAATGTTGGTCGCTTCATTTGAATAGGATCGATGGGAACGGGGTAGAGCAATGGCTTGTTTAACTTTTGCCTGGAATTTCCATGTTGGGACTTCTAAACGTTAACTAAACCAAGCCGAATATCTCGTGTTTGAAGTGTCAAAACGCCTTATTTATTTAATAGCACTTTTATTATCATATTTTACTGTCTGTGCTATCGCAAAGATTGCATTATTATCTTCTGCGCAATAAATTTCCCTCCAAACCGACTCGCGCGTGTGAATAAACACGCAATTGAGAGATGAAGTAACAAATCACATAAACCCGACATTTATGAGACAATGCTAAAGAATGGCTTTCTTCGTCACGTTCCCCCTTGATCTCGCCTTGATCACGGCGAACCCAGCTCAGAGACAAAAGAAATGGTGAAAACAAACGGGTTGCACCGTTTGCTAATATGACAGCATTTTCAAACCATCATATTTCAATCACACTCTTCCTGCTGCACACGCTTTCGTGCATGCATTCGCTGGAGCCGGCCAGAGATGACACGGGGGGGCCCACCACCACCGCAATCCAGCGCAAAACATGCTCAGGAAACGTGCGCACAACAGACCAAAAAAACAAACCACTCTTCCAACACGTTGTGCTGGGGGGAGCCTCGTCTGTACGATCATACAAGTCTTTGGGTGCTCCAAATTGAGGCTCATTGCGCATGGGAAACGACCACCTGTTCCCGGATGGTGTAAGCCACAGCAAAGGTACCCCCGTTTCGGTGGCTTCATCTTTTGCTGGCGGGCGAACAAGGCTAGCAACGCTGGCCAAGGAAAAACAAACTGCAGCATCCGGTTTTTTTTTGCAACTTTTAGAAAGCATCCCGTGTCGTTTGCTAACCACGGGATTTTTTTTTTTCTACTCCGCCATTTTGGGAATGGGTAGGAGGTGAACGCGAACACTGACGACGAGACGCAGAGTGGGATGCATCGGTGTCTCGCAGCTGGAGTCACATTGGCCACGTTTATGCTATGGAAAACTACTTCATAATAATAACATGTCATCAGGCCGGTCGAGTGGCATCTTCTGTGGTCGCTTGTTCACTTCTATCGGATGTGTGTGTGTGTGTCCCTCTGGCGACGGGTTTCGGTTACGTAATTGAAACGTCTCACCGGCAATGATCCAGCACGACGATCGAAGGCGAAGAGAATGGTACCTCCGGGAAAACATAGACAAAGAAGCCTTTCTTTTTCCACCCCGGCATCCCGCCGCGGACCGATTGGACATCGATGATCAGGTGCATTGGAGAGCATTTTGCATTTGCATTTCCATGTGCATCGTTTGCTCCCGTTGCGTCCTTTTCCCGCGCCACAAAAGTCACAATGGATCGGGGGGGGGGCGGTGCATTGTGATGTTAATTATCGGATTACACTGTTTTCCGTCGAATCGAATGCAGGAAAGTGAATGCCGATCGGTCATTTTTCAATGCAAACCTCAAACATCCCCAGCAGCTGGTCAGTTTTTCACTTTCCATCGCCACGGGACTGTCTTCACGGATGGGTGTTGATGATTAGGAGGGGTGGCTTTTTTTCTTGTTTCGTCGTGCATCTTTCATTCTTTTGATACACGGTCCACGGTCATCGCCGTTTGGTTTGCAATGGAACTGGTGTAAAAAAAAATACAACCCCTCCCCCGTTCGAGCGTGAGAGCTCATCCTGTTGAAGGGCAAACATGAAAACAAAGACACGTTTGAACTGCAGCAGCTATTTCCCACCCAAGATAGGGTTGTAGCAAACCCCCTTGGCAAAAGGTTGACAAGGCGTGTAGCAAAGGTGATGTGAAATGGGTCATCTGCTTGTGGGCTGTCCGTTGGACTGAACCGATGCTGTAACCGAAATGTAACCGAGATGTGCGTGGTCGGTGACGTGGAAGTAGTGCGAATGGTAGAACGTAATGGGAATCGATATTACGTTAGGTTAGGTTAGTGTTAGTAGGAAAAACATAATATTTCTTATACAGTTTTCTTCAAACTTTGGATTCCTAGAATATCTTGTAAAAATTATCAATCACAACAGTTAACCGTTAAGGGAAGATGCAGCATGTCAGAAGAAGTTGAATATTTTTGTAAACATCTTCTTGAAGCTTGAAATTTCAGCAATATCTGTTAATATTTTTAAATTAATACATCGACATGCAAAACAGTAATAACCTAAAGACGAAGGACTACATATCCAATAATTGGTTGTATGGCCAGTTCCGAAACCAAGTAAGGATAGTTGAGCACTTTATGTACAAACCAGCGGAGTAACTAAGAAAGACCAAGGAAATTGGATTGCTGGAAGAAAATTCAATAATTGAGATACTTCTTCATATGGAGAAATATAGAAAATTGACTCATGGGTTTCAAAGATTCTGGCAGTATATCAAGCTTTATGGTACAAGCTCGTTATAGAAATAATTATTTATTTCATCCAATATGACGACTTTTGCCGTATTAGCAACATCATTGTTGAGATTAGTACAAATTATACAAAGCATTTCTTCCTTGCAAATTGCCTTATCCCGGGCAGGAATAAAAGTGTGTTTGCTTGTATAAATAAAAAAATATAGCAATAAATAAACTGCTGTTGCTTATGATCAATTCCATTATCTGAACCTTAACCTATACTGACGCAGTAAGATTTCGTTAATTTCGAACGTACACCTAGCTAGTATTCAAACTGAACTGTATTTTCTTTGTTTTCCCCGTACCTAATCGATGAAACACAGATACCTGACGCTATTCCGACTTTTAGCATAATTTTACATTTTCCGACGCGATTTTCGTTCCTTCCTTTTTCCAATGCTCACCACGGGCCAACACATTAATGGAAAAATATAAAAGTTGGCCCCCTCTCCGAACGAAAAGATGCCGGAGGCGGCTGAGGGAACCATCGGTACATGTGCAACATTTAGCACGCATGTAATCGCTACGATCGTTCCGCTGGCAAGTGAAACGTCGCCGGAAAAGCGCTCCCTAGCAGGCAGCGTATGTTGTGTTTTTCACGCATGTAAACATTTTCCTTCTAATCCCGCAAACATCGAACCCTTGCTTGGAAGGAAGATCACGATATATATGTACAGTTTTGCACCAAAGTTTGTGTGCTTTCGGTTTTCGCGCATTGTGCGGTAACGTTCAACGTGCACATCCCGTTTCCTTTCTGGATTGTAGCCCCCAAGCAATTGCGTAATAACGGTCGGGTTGCCGAAGAACTCGATCGAACGGCAAATCACCTGCCGAGGGAAGCGTAGAGATGCAACAGCAGATTGAATCAATTGTATGGGCTTTCTTTTGTGGTTGAGTTCGGTTACGTGCTTTTGGAGACAGATGCCGATCGCTTTCGGTAGATAAAACCCTCCCCAATGGTGCGATGATGATGATGATGAGCGGTTTCGATAGGTGCTGTTGGTTCTTACACATTTATATGGAGCATGTAATTAGCATTGTTTGCTGTTCGTGCAGTTATACCATCGAGCTAAACCGAGCTAGAAAAGGAAGGAAGAGGAAAGAAATTGTAAACATAGACACTCCACGGTCTACCACACCACAAGCTTCAGCTTTAGTTCTGTCAAAATACAGCGATCTCTTCTTCGCTTTCCCACGGACAAAAAAAACCCTCACGCCTGTAAATACCACTCATTTCCATTTTCAATCACACCTTACACATAATTATGACATAATTCTCCCGAAACCAACCCAACCCCTCAAAAGCTACAATAGCTTTCGTAAAATTGGCTCCCAATAACAGATCTTTTCGATCTCGAGCGTGTTTTTCGGCGCCAATTTCATCCCTCCCGGTGAATACTTCTTATCGAATCACGTTATGAACTAATTTCCACGCGGCAAACAAATTTCCCATAATGAGGAAACGAAATAAACGGCACGCGGCTACCGGTCTACCCTTGGAATGAACCTGGGGCGGGAGATACTTTCTCACACTTTCTAACGTGCGCGACACCCAGGTTGTTGTTGGTGGTGGTGATCGCGTAATCGCAACAAACCAATTTTTCTCATATTAAATTAAATTTTGTTAATGTACACTTCCTTCCCGTCCCGGTGTCGCTGGCCGGGCCGGTTTCCTGCGCGATCGCGATTTGCTGTCATCAGCGGAAAACTGTTTGGCAGCTGTTTGGTTCCTTCCTTTTGAACTTCCCTTGAACCTCGGGTACCAATCACTTCCGGGGCTGCAATGTGATGCAATTTGCATTGTGCCAGCAAGCAAGACCGGGCAATGTTTGTCGGTCAATTAATGGTTTCAGTATCAGATTATCCACAACACTTGTACCCGTAGTTGCATCATCGCAGCAAGTGTACCCTACTGCCCATTTCCACTCATTGTGCAGGAGAGAGGGTTTTGAAGAATGTCGCCTGCATCGCTCGGTGATTGAGAAGAGTGCAACAAATTAGAAAGTGAAAATTCGATGCACTTCGTTCCGGTAGGTGGTACAAGTGTACGGTTTGGGGTGGAGAAAACGGGAAAACGGCTACAGCCTGTGTGCTGCAGTTATCTACCATCCGTGAGAGGGTGGTACCGCAGAGTCTATATGCGCCAGACAAAAATTTCTTGAATATTTCTTATGTGCTACTCTTTAGTAAAGATCGTCGAAATCACGATAATAAGCTTCCGGACGTACCATAACGGAGGATTGTCGCGATAGTGTCAGCGGAAGGAAATCTCAACATTCCACGCACTCGCTGCATTTTACCCCCACTGTTCCCATCTGGCCAATGATTGACAGCTGATGGATTAATGGTGTCCAATCGTCCAAACGTGTACTTTCGCTGCTACACGGTGACACACAGACCGAACGCGACCGAAAGCGCACTTCACAAAACCTTTCTCGCGTGGACCTTCAAGCACAAAACCCTTTGGGAAGGCTAGAAGGTCGCTTTTTTCTATTAATACGTAATCCAGTCAACATAATAATTAAACAACTAATGAGCCCACCTTTCATCTCTCCACGTTCGTTTTGGAGTGTTTCTCACGTTCATCATCACCAAACGAGTTAACGTGTTATGAAGCTCCGACAGATATGCTACAAAAAAGGCATCCAAATTGGATGAATATTTTTACCAAATTGTTTCTTTTCTATTTTCTTTCATTACTCTTTCTAAGAGTTTTCAACCGCATATGCTTGAAATTGACCTTCTTTGGAGTTTGGAGTGCATCGCTTTGATGAGATCACGTTGTGCGTAATGGCTCCGCATCCGTAGCTGGGCGGCCGAAAGCACGCCTGGTAGCGCTTATTGAATCGATCATATGATGAAAGTGACGTGATTAAATGCTTAAACACTTTTGGTTCGTGTCATAATGCACCGATATGGTGGTTTAGGCATGACATTCAATTAGTTTCGCGCGCCGTTTATAACCAGATTAAAGAGCTGACGAATAATAGATGTAAAAGTGTTTAAATAGAAATTAAAACGTAAAATTATCATTCAGAATAAGAGTAAGGTTTTATAAGGAATTTGGCTTTAATATTGTAAACATACTATCTTATTCAACCTTAAATTTAAATTCTGATTGTTGCATTTTTTTTCAACATGAGGAGGTACTTCAAAGTGCTAGAAAAAATGTTTAGTTCTCGGAAGCAACAGGCTATTCGTTAAGCATTTTTAAGCATTAACCAAATAGCAAATACAGTAGGACATCGATTAACCGACGGACGGATTGTCCGTGAGTCAAAACATGACAGCTAGTACAATAGTTTTGAATTTTTAGCCGTTAAACCGGTCAGCGCAAGAGGAACTTGAGTGTTTTCTATAAAGAGTTTATATAGATAAACTCCCTGAAAAATGTTCCCTTTTTTAATAAATTACAGTTTCTAATATTAAAAAACAAAAATGTGTGAATACTTTTAACGTTGACCTGTCGTCTTCCTCTTCACTTATTGCATTTACAAAGTTGAGGGTTCCGTGGAAATCGATTATCCGACATGCGACCGTTCCACAGTTGCCCATAGAAATTTTGAAGCAGTTTGTCAATATTTTGCAATAAGAGATCAATTTATAAATAATAGGTTTAGTCAAGTAATAGTAATTTATGTAACGAATATTTTAGAAGATTTTCGGTTAATCGGTTTACAGAGTTTTATGAAATTGTAAGTCCTTGATCGCTACTTAATATCGCAAATTTGTTAGTTTTTTTTTAACTCATGTTAACTTTGATCATACACGAATTTATGGTTTAGGCTATATCTTCGTAATTTGCCAGTCCATTAATTGGAAATTTCTACCAGCTATACACGACAATGCAATAAAAAATATTTGATTTTTGTGAATCCCTAAAGCAACGTGATGTTTATCCTCCACCTCATATATTACACGTCGATTTCTCCCCGGCGCCTAAAGCCAAGTCCAGAGCCACTTAATTTCGTGACAAATTCCTAATGGACCTTAGACATGGCATTTCTCCGCATGATCGCACCTCATTCGCACGTGCGCATAAAACTGACCGCACTCAAACTTGAACTTGATTCCATCTTCAGCGCCAAAACTTCGCATAAACAAGATCCGTAGGACGGTTGCAAAAACTTTCACGCATCGATTACGATCGGGCACGCGCGTTCCGGATCGAACCACGCCAATTTATCGTAGCACCATTATAAAAAAGCATAAAAGTATGTGGTGGAGACAACAACGGCAAGAAAAAACAACAACCTGAGACAAACAAAACCTGCTCCGTCGATTTCCGTAATGCAACATTTAGGAGTGTTTTGGTGAAACGGGGAAATCTCCCGAAGGCGCCAAAATGTATACCGAAGAGGGATTTAACGCTGCACCAGAGATCCTAGGTGAGAAGTACGGAAGGTTGGCATCCCATTCGGCCATTACTTGCTAGGCTTGCGTTTGTTGGATAATATATATTAAAAAAAAAACGAAAGTTCCGTCCACTGCTCCCAAAACCATTTGCCTGTTTTTCGGTAGCAAAATCAATGTGAAATTGTTAATTTTCACTAAGCAGCTGCGCTTAACGTTGTACAGGGGACGGTTGCCCATACCGGTTAAACCACCGTAATCGAGCATAGGGTAGGAAATAAAAGAAACCATCTTTTAGACAGCTTTGCAGCAGTGTCTTTCCAGATCGTCACGGATAGGAAAAAGCACCGTTTACATATGGATTGCGATAATAGTTCACGGCGAGAAACAGGAAAACGACACAACGAACGTGCTTTAATCCTACCCTGTTGATCGCTGCTTAACACCAAACGTAGGTGAATACGGATGAATACAAATTAATTTACAGCACCTTCTGACCAGCGCCAGTCCAGGGGACCAGTTGGATCCATTCCACCGGAACTGGAGCTGGAAGTGACTCCGGGTGCTGGGTGCTGTGTGCACAGACTTTCCTGTCCAAGCTGTACAACACAAACACTGATCGCCGGGCAAGGGCAGCGATTACAGAAAGAAAGTTTCCTTTTATTACTTTGCATCGGTAATGGTACGTGTGCAGTGGCTGTGCGGTGGTGATTGAACTGCCATTTTGCCAAGATTAATGGTGATCATCATCTTTCCGCACGGTACACTACGTACCGTACCGATCGTATCTCGTGTGTGCAATTTTTTTTTTGTTTTTTGCACCATCATTATGCTCTCTAACGTAGTGCTAAAGTGTGCGGATCATCCGAGCGTATAATGGTTGGGCTTAATTTTGGTAAGAAAAAAGCATCAACCTTTCATCAACCTGACGTGTTTCGGATGAAAAAAAAAGGATCACGATCATCGTGGCAGTGTTGCCAACCCATCAGCAAGCGATGCGGTGTTTGATGACGTTTCGAGACGATCGGTAGCCCTTATTGCGCGTCGTACCATGATAAGAGTACGTCTCTAATGAGAAGTGCCGATCGTTGAATAAAGTATCGCCCGACGATTTCAATGGTGCTTGCGGCTTCAAGCTGCCTAAATCCTCCATGCTCCAGCCTAAAGAACTCCTCCATGGCTGGAGTGAGTTTGAGGTTCACGACAACACGGCACCGTAATTTTCACGTTTTAAATGCCTCGACAGCAAACCCCGTACAATTATCGCCTTCCGTGCGCGATTATGTTTCACTCCGTGGCATGAATGAAACTATCCGCCGACACTTTCTTATCCGACATTGCTACCCACGGTACGTTTTATGGTTTTTTGCTCACCCCATTCACTTATCATTTAAATCGTGTTTGCGCCGGCAGACACCATCCGCGCCACGAACGGGAGTTTAAAGTTTCCGCACACGGTGTGACGCTCATCTTACGTGACACCGCAGAACAGCTGATGTTTGTGAACGTTGTAGAGCGGGTGGGTAAATTAAACTCCCCAAAATGTGCCCTATCATGCATTCCACGGGGCTTTTCCGACCTAATTTCGAAAGCAAAACTCCAAAAACCCACTTCATCTGGGAATGTTGTGACCGGTGGCTGATTATTAACCCCCCGCGTTTGCAATCCATTTGTAAGCAGAGCAGCACCGGAGATAATGGAATTCCGATTCGTGTTTGCGTAAGCGCTCCGACCAGTGATGGGCACAATGGACAAAACAAAATCAACGCGAATTGCTTGGCAAATGTCACCAAGGTTGGGAAAAACATCGCTTTTATTTTTCAGATACCAATAAAACCTAGTCTTCGGAGACCTTCTCCACTCTGTTTTTGTTATTTGATGCTGCTTTGACCGGCAATAGAGCACCCTGTTGTCATTTACCTCTAATTAATTAACGATCGCAATCAGCGCAAGTTGCGTACATAGCTGCGTGATCAGTGCATTCAGTTGGTTCGTGAGTTACCGTGAGACAAAAATGTGTCTCCGCATATTAATTGCTAACCACAAGCCAAGGGTCTCGAAATTGGTACCATCGTTTGATATAGCAGTTTTACTATGAGACACTCACCAATGAAGCTCGGTTCTACTTACATTATCGGGGTAACATTTTCCCATCTTAACACACTTCGGTAGTTGGGGGCTATTGGTTGGACGTTGGTGTGACGACTATTAATAGGACGAGTAATTAAAAGCCATTCGATGTCACTGCTTGGGAAAGGTTAGCAGAGATATCTGGGAAATTCCAACTGCAATTCGATGGGAACTCTCTGTGCGCGACGAACGCAACGCTTTATTCAATCGAAGAACTCACCCCACCGGTGGAAGTTATGCTTATCTTCGGGAACAAACTCCCAGAAAATTGTTTCCTAACACTTCGTCTAAACGTTCACGATCATAAATGCGTACCATACGCATTACCATACACATTAGCTCTTCAACTCTCACGTTTAGCACTAGCAAGTTGCTACCAGCGGGAAAATACAGCTGCGTGTACTAATATGCTCGTGAGATGCAGCAACACTGCGCGCAACTTCTGAGATGCATTTTTTTTTTTGGAGGTTTTCAATTTCAACTTCATACGCTTGTCGTACGCACTTGGGTAGAACAATGGATGACAAAGGTGCACTGCGTGAGGCGACGGCGACGGCGACTTCTTGTTAGTTGCTTCGCTTGAAATTGTGTAGGCGTACCGTTGCATAATGCCACATCTCGTTTATGGTGGATTAGTCAACGCATTAGTAGGTAAAAGAGAGAGAAAAAAAACGATAGGTGTGATGAACACACATCGCTTTATTGTCATGTAATAGAATTACATAAAGCGCATGGTGCTTTATTGGGTGGGATATTCAATTATGGGAAGGCAGTTGGAAGCAATTATTAAGCTGCGTGCGTGTGTACTAATAGCTATTTAAAAGCCTGTTTTGAACAGTGTGCAAATCTGGATGTTTGGATGATAAATACTAGAGCAAGGAACCTATAGATTGTATTATTTACACCACTATCACAACCATTAACCTCATTTTTCATCACTTTCCATGCTTTTGCAGCAACATTCCTGCTAGGGTTGACGTTGGCAGAGAAGAAGAACGTCACCGAACAAACGGTCGAAACGCCAACCGCAGCAAAGGAAAAGCGCCAAACCGAGCATGAAACGCGTGCGGTCCCACTGTCGCTAATTGCCGCCCGTCGCCAGCAGGCTCTACATCACCAGCAACAGCAGGAGTACTATCAGAGCGAGGAAGGTTCGTTCTATGCCGCACAACCGGCCGCCGGTCAACCGCCGGTCGCTTACAAATCGTCCGGTGGTGCACACAAAACGGCCAACTCGCAGGAACAACCACAATACCAGGAGGTAGGTAACCTTTAGCGTCGTCGAAAGACAAATCTAACACGGGCGAAAGGTGTAGTGCCATTGGGAAGCCCGTGGCCAACACAGCCCCGCGCGGTTAACATTCACGTTTCGTGTGCACTATCGCGCATCTGCAATGTTTTGTGCCAGGTACGCGGTACAGCTACTTGTTGCATTTTAGTTTTGTCTGTTGGTACTTTTTTGTTTTGTTAAATCGTACAAATTTTCGAAACGTAACGGAACGAAGCGTCGTGATGCACGTTTACCATTTGGCGCACACCACACAAAACGATTGGCGCGAGTCGCGGTTATGTAACGGAAAGATCCCGACCTACGGCCGCTCCGCGGCTCAAGAATCTGTGAGGTACTCCTAGGGACGTACAGGGACCGTGGGGGAGAGAGGGAGACGATTCCATTCCCCGATGCCATGTGGCAATTGGATCTTCTTCGTCTGACCATATTGAAACTGTTGATGCACTGTGTCCATTGCTGCGATCGCAATATTCGCTGCCGGTGCATAACTACCATGGAGCAGAAGTTCAAGTTGCTTCGTAAATGTTCATTTTAGTGTCTAACGAAATGGAAATTAAAGGTTCAACCACACATCAAGGAAATGCTTTCGCAAGATCCCAAGCATCCCAAATCCATCCTTTCGGCCAAGATGTGCGCATTACTAACAAACGATCGGTCGTGATCGTGCTGCGGTGGCCTACCTGCACTGCAATGATTTAGATTGATCCGTTTGCAACGAGTGGGGTGTTTGTTGTTTTATGTTTGCTGCTATTTTCAACCTTCCCTGCACTAGCGTCAGTCCGACCTACGGTGACCTCTAATTATAGTTGCCAAAGAAAATGATGATGATGATGATGATATTCTATTGGCATTAAGCATAACATTTTTCGATCGTAAAAAAAACGGAAACAAAATCATAAATTCCACGGCACGATCAATGCACGTCACGATTCAAGCATCGCGAATGATCATTTAAGACTGGCGTGTAATGTAAGTAATGCAATGTAAGTAATTCTATTTTAACACTTGTTGTTAGTATTTACTATTTCCTTGAAAAGAAAATCGATAAATGCATTGCTGTGAAAAAAAAAACAGCTCTTGAACGGGCAAACATTTACGGCAAAAACCACATCCTGGTGCTCAAATTACTCGTGTGACCTTAACCGGACCCCGTGTGCCTCTAGGTTATCTCAAGCCATCATATTCAATTGGCTGCCTATGGCGACGGATAACGGCATTAGCCCGACGATCGTGAATTGCTTGTCGTTGTGTTTTGCTCTCAAGAACAACCGACTGCTTCGAGGAGTGGCATTAAAATCTCACACATTGCTCAGCAAACGATAAGCTTCGAATTGATTGTATCGATACTTTGATCGCTTCAAAAAGTTCAAAACGATGACGTCTTACATGTATTTTCTTTGCTCATCCATCCTTACTGCCAGCTACCTCCCGAGTACATCAGTCTGCTCCATCAACTTGCGGAACACCAGCCAAAGGCATCGGCATTGAAGCAAGGCAAGGCCGTCAGTCAGCAGTACGAGCCCCAGAGTCACGCTCAGCACACGAAACCGAACCAGGTCCAGTACATTACCGAGGAGGAGTATGCGCAGCTACTAAAGCAAGCCCAGCAACAGCAAGGTCCTGCTGCGGCTCATCATCAACATCACCACCAGCACCAGCAGCCACCGCAGGGCCTGCAGGCGTACGGACGACCGGCCGCCGCTCACGGTGCCCCCACAGGTATGTCCGTTGAGAAAGACGGCAAAGTGGCACGGTAAATGTTAATTGAAATTTTATCCCCTTCTACCGCAGCTGCTCACAAGTATCGGCCAGCAATTCAACTGCTAGAAACGGCCGAAGAACAGCCGGGATCGTATGGGCCCCAGGACGGTGAGCAGTACCGTATCCAGTACAAGAGCATCCAACAGGCCGGCACAGTGACGCCCGTCCAGAAGCCAGTTAGCTCTTTTTCCTTCGAAAATGAACTCGCTAAGCTGGTGGAGTCGAATCGCCCGCTAGCGTACCATCAGGTGCCGCACCATCCCGGACGCCAGCAGCACGACAGTCAGCACGATGCCCAACGGTATGGTCCCACGCCAAGTCCCCAGTCGCACGAGTACACGTACGTCCAGGCAGGTCCCGCACATGGTCGTGAACCGCAACCGCCAAAGCAATCGATCAAAGCGCAGTACATTGCACCGTTTGCACAGGGTTTGCAGCTGTCCGGTCCGAAGATAAGCCCGGCTCACCTGCAGGTTGGTCCGCAAAAGTTCGTCGACAGTGCTCCACCCGCACAGAAGTACCAGTTCATTGCCCAACCCGAGTCGGTTCCATCGAAGGCGCACCATCACCACCAACAGCAGCAACAGCAGCATCAGCACCATCATCATCAGGCACCGGCACACCAAGGCCAGCAGTACTTTGCTGAGGTATCGCCGAAGCAGCAGGCTGGAACACCGTCGCCAAAAATTCAGTACTACATACCGAAGGAGAAGAACGTGCAGATCTACTACCAGCAGGCCCAACAGCAGCAACAGTCCGTGATCGAGCAGCATTCGCCACAGCATCCAATGAAGATCGTCGAAGCACCGCAGCTGCAGAACGAGAAGCCTCAGAAAACCGTTCAATCGCTCCACCGTTCCAAGCCTGCCGAGCAGCAGCAAGTGCACCAGCATCGCTATGCTCCTCGCGAAAAGCAGCCGGAATCGGCCGCCGATCCACATGCACCGTCCCGTTCGGCCATCTTCGTTTCGCAATCCACCGGTGTTAACCAGGCAACGGCGGCAGCCACTCCGGCCCCATCGGCCCATCCGCACAAGATTCCACCGAAAATTGATCGACCACTAACCCAGGAAGAGTTCCAAGCACTGGTAGACGCAGGATATTCCGTAGTGCCCGTGCCGGTACCCGTTCCCGTGCCAATCTCTCAGTACCAGCAGCAAGCGGCGCATCATGCCGGACATGGCGGTGCGCCACATCCGGGACCGCGAGGTGGTCCACATCCCACACCGGCCGTCGTTGCCCGACAGGCTGCACAAGCATCCCGCTACCACCTTCATCAGCTAGCGACGGCAGAAAACAACCCGAATCAGGTTGTCACATACCTGCGCCCCTTACATCTGGATCCGTTTTCGGCCGGTGTTCGAGGACCGCATAAAGCTGCTCCCTGAAGAGGCAATCCGTCACAGCACGGATGGTGACACTAGACGTAACGACGCGGAACGGTCACACTGCTTGGCCGTAAAGCCAATGTTAGCCTACAGCCCAGTGGCGAACAGTGCGTCAGGTGTACTTAGCACGAAAGACGAACGCACAGCTGAATGATAGCGTAGCAGAACCAAATAGCACTTAGCCTTGATTAATTTATCGACATACAGTAGATATTTGCAAGAGAGTGGCGCAGAGAGATGTCAGTACCGGAGTGCAGCAGTATTTTATCATTATTTTATGTCATTTACCGACAAGTTCAGACATACTCAAGTTCATTAGGAGAGGTCGATATTGCGTAATACCTATTTTCACACAAGAAATAACGTATTCTTGTGCCACGACAATGACGGCAAGTTGGTCAGTTTTGAAGAGTATCAGTTCGTTCAGTGCGCTATTTTATTAGCATTTTGATTCTCTTTGCATGGAATTTGTAAAATATTTTGTATGTTTCATGAAATAAATACAGACAAATTTTTACTCACATTCTCTTATTTATCGACACAACATATGTCTAGGCCTGCCATTTCTGGCCCTCTTTGACTTTATTTACCTGTAGTCGGATAGTCAGTCCTGGATTTTACGAGAGATACGAGGGATTTTGACACTGTCGTGTGAAGACTGACGCTGCTACAAATACACCACCGCCCTTTTTTATACTCAAATAACTGTAACAATTAGCTACCCTTTTTGTTCATAACCACAACGTTCTAGAGCATGTTATGTCAATGCACTTAACGGTTTTTTGAAAATTTCAAATATGTTCAGTGGTGAGTATGATGCACAACGAGATTTAACCATTTTCACCACAAGCACAGTGTGTAGCCCTCATCATAATTAAAATTTTATAAAAATTAAAGTTTATATAATTTCTCTCTCAATTGCTTTTTGAAACTGTTTACAAAATTTAGAAATTAATTTTACCCAGTAAAACAAACTTAAGAGTAACTTTTTAATACTTGAACAATTGCCAAATTGTTGTCGAGCACTGTCTTCGCACCTCAACAAATTCACCATTTTTGTGTATTTTTTTTCTTTTTATCCGTACTGCTGCAAATCACCCAAAATGTGATGAAATTAGACGAAAACGAAGCACAATTATTACGAAACATTTTCGCCACACATTTTGTGCAGCTTATAGCAACGGACGGGTTCAATATAGTGGCCAAAATCCCAAAAAATACGCACCCAACAGTCTACACGCAGTGACCGGCCTTTCGAGTAAACAGTGAAAACTCCCGGTTCTTGTACGGCCAACATAAACAATCCATTTTGTTTTGTAATGTCGCATTTCACAACTTTCCGTACGCTAGCTGCATTCGGACGGAACATTCTCGGTCGGTCACAGTTTTGTGCGTTTCCAAATCAAGTAAGTAATCTTAATCAGCCAACTAACGTCGTTACGAATGATTTCGACGAAAAGTGTCCTTCTGTTCGTAGCGGGTGCATTAATAGCAGTAAGTATTTGGACTTTGCGCTATAGTTTTTTTCCGGTCTTGGGTTTCTGTGTGGTGTGGTTCTCGATGCGGATAGGGAGATGGAATAGGGGGGACCGGACTGCTCGGTCGGGAGATACGCTTGACTCATTTTCATGCCTTCGTTCGGGACATGCGATTACTGCAAGTCACCATGCGATACGATTTGTTTGTGGCACGATCGTTGAGTGTGGTGTATCCGGCGCGCGTGAGAAGCTTGGCCAATTGTACACGTTTTCTCATCATTCAATATTTACAGATAAGAGCATATCACGGCTGATGGCCCGAATGCTAACCAGTTATCATTCTCTTGGCCCATTCATTTATAGTACGGAGTAAATCGATTCTACAGTCAGTCAACGGCAACGCACCACGACGGCACGATGGAAGACTACAAGAACGCTAAATCGGTGTATGACTTCACGGTAAAGGACTCGCAAGGTGCCGATGTCAGCCTGGAAAAGTATCGCGGCAAGGTGCTGCTAATCGTCAACATTGCCTCGCAGTGTGGTCTAACGAAGGGCAATTATGCCGAGCTGACGGAGCTATCGCAAAAGTACGCGGACAAGGGTAAGTGCGTGACGGGAGTATGTCCCGCGAACAGTCCAGAACGTTCCCGAATGGTGCAACAGTATGACGCAATGTTTTTAATGTGTGATTATTTGCTTTCAGACTTCAAAATTCTGTCCTTCCCATGCAATCAGTTCGGTGGCCAAATGCCGGAAGGTGACGGTGAGGAAATGGTGTGCCATTTACGTTCGGCCAAGGCAGAAGTTGGAGACGTCTTCGCTAAGGTATGTTAATTTCGAGTGCATGCTAGTAAACATTACGTTCGTTACGCGCTAGTGTCCTTGACGTTTGATTGATAAAATCAGTATCGACAGAACGGAAGGTTATGCGTTACATTACTGAGTAGTTACATTTCAGTGTGTGCGTAATATGTAATTAATTCTTCCACAAACAACTAGCATAACACTAAATGGCTGAATTGTGCTGTTTTTTTTAATTACAATGTATTATACACTTCTAAACAATGCATGCCAGCGTGGTTTATCGTCCTTAACGCTTGTTCACTACTAGCAGTAGGAAATTGAAATAGTTTCCCGTCCAAAATTTAAAATAGCGCTGATCCATGGTCAATCTCCCGCATATGCATTTTATTCCACTAGATCGATGTAAACGGTGACGGCGCACATCCGCTCTACAAGTATCTGAAGCACAAACAGGGTGGCACTTTGGGTGATTCGATCAAGTGGAACTTTGCTAAATTTTTGGTCAACAAGGATGGTCAACCGGTGGATCGATATGCACCAACTACGTCGCCCAGTAGCATTGTTAAGGATATTGAAAAACTGCTAGGCTAGGCAAGAATGGAAAACCTGGAACAATTGTAGGGAGCTTGGCTGGGAGAAGTACTAGTCATAGGGGTTAAAATGGAAGCTAGCAAGGAATTCAATCAACTGCACGTAATCTGAATATGTCTGTTTATGAACCATAAATAGAAGTAAAAATCAATAAAATCGCTTTTATTATCGTTAGAACAATCGAGCTGGTACATTTGGTTTTGGGAAGCTTGGGAGTGAATAAATTTTTACTTTTGTACGGATAAGACAATTGGCGCATAAACTCCAATCCATTTCTATTAAGGTTGAACCTATAGCATATCTCTTATGTGCTAGAAAATACACCCTTTGTACACTTCTGTACTTTCCTTTCTACATTTTCAGATCAAAGTGAATGGGGACGATGCGGAACCCTTGTACAAGTATCTAAAGCACAAGCAGGGTGGTATTTTGGGCGATTCAATTAAATGGAATTTCTCCAAGTTTCTGGTCAACAAGGATGGTCAGCCGGTGGATCGCTATGCACCGACCACGTCACCGAAGGGTATCGTTAAGGATATCGACAAGCTGCTGGAAGCATAAGCGCACGTTACCAAGTATGGCCGAAACCAATCGGTGAACCAGCCGTTACACCATCACGCTTCGGACATTTGCATTTGTTTTCCTGTTCGCATGCCCCCCACACACACGGTGGTACACACGTGTTTGCGCGTTGTGTATGCTTCATTACGGGCTCTTCTTTCCTCTAACATGCGCGCCTGTGTTGTCTGACCGTAGTTTAAGAAATAAAACATTTGTTTAGTTGTTGTGTGGTTCCGTACGTAACGTTTGCCTTCTTCGTGTGTTGGTTTGCTGTTGTCGCAGAATGCACGGTTACAAGAAAGAAACCACAAGGAACATAGCCAAATGTATGGCACGATCAACATGACGTTAAACTGGCCGATTTACATTATTCATTGATCTAAACCCCGATAAGTTTATAAGGTTGTATAGGAAGATATCGTGAAATACCCTCAGGTTTGGTGATTTTTATTTAAACTGCCAATGCGCCCCGATCCATTTCCAGTACGACACGGGCACTTCTAACGGTTGGACGAGTTCATTGGAGCAGCAGTTAATTTAAATTCTTTCAATTAAAGTTTAACACAGGTAAGACTTTGAATAGCAAATTTTTGGCAAACTTTTTCCGGTGTTTGGTTTTGTGACGGAAGCTAGAATCAGTGGTGATACTTTCGAACAACGTGCAAACATTGTTTCCGCGTGTCATGGTGCTACCCTTTGACCTGCTAGCCGGTTCGTTAGTGATACAGTGGTTTACAGTGTTACCTGACGTACTATCCACAGCTGTAATGTAATTCTATCTTTCATGAGGTCAATCTGCACGTGCTCGTTCAAACATTTAACATTACCACACCAGTGTTTTGTTTAATTTGTAATGTTTATAACCTGTGGAAAAGTTTAACATTATACATCAATTGCAGAACAAACCATCATGCAATCGGCAACGGAAAAGGGAAAATCAATATTTGAATTTACCGCCACCGATCTGAACGGTAACGAGGTTTCGCTCGACCGCTACCAGGGATCAGTGTGCCTGATCGTGAACTTCTCCACCAAGGATGCTGCCTTCGAGAAGGTGTTGGGTCTTCTCACGCCACTGGTTCGAAAGTATCACACCGAAACTCGAAAAGGTACTGTTGAACATTTAGTACACCCAGCCCCGTCCGTTGCTGTAGCATGGGGTCTTCCAGGCCAATGTCAGCACCTTCCTAGGGCGGTACTTCACTTATAGCTCGATATCAAACTACTTTTTTGTCGTTTTCATTTCCATCCAAAAACGTGCACGGTGTATGCAACACTATCGTTGGACAGATTTGAACGTCCTCTTCTTCCCATGCTTCCAATTCGGCTCCAAAGAAACACCGGACGAAATCGTGCAGCGGTTCGAGAGCAGCAGCGGCGGCATGATTGGTGAGATTTTCACCGAGATTGAGGTAAGAACCGAGCGGCAGAACTATACCCACACCATCCAAATGCATCCGTACTTGGCATCCGAGAGGATAGTTGGACGCGTATCAAATAAGGAAGAGCTAACTGAAACGATGCATCGGTACACGTGAAGCGTTCTTGGAGTGGAGAGATTTTCTCACAGCGCTCGTTTCACGCATCGTTCTGGGCGTACTTTTTGCCATATTATCTTCAAGCTTGCGATCGAACGTCAACGATTATCGTCGCACGCGCTTTTCATCTTAATTGATCTGGGTCACATAGCATCATTTAAGGGCACCGGTGTCGCCATGCCCATCGCGCAAGTGCCAGATGATTAATTGCTGACCTTCGAGAGGGGTTTTTTCTCACTGTTATCTATCAAGTTCGGCACCATCCACTAGAACCTGGGGGGGATTTATTTGGACTATGTTAGTGTGTTTTTGTTTCATTCTCATGCTCCCACTAACCATTCGTCTTCACCGTTTATGCTGCGTCTGAGCGCTGATTGCCCTGTACAACCCTGCTGGGCAATGGTGCATGTATTAAATACATAATAAATAGATAGATTTGGTCATGGGACCATATCGGACATTAGCACTGCTGCTAGAATAAGCGAAGAATTTAATCACTTTCCTTATGCAAACCTACGATTCTCAGCGCCTGCGATACCACCATCAAGCTGCTTAATCTGTATCAGTAAAACGATGCTTTGTTTTTGGATCAACAGGTGAATGGCTCGAAAGCCCCCGGACTGTACAAGTATCTGAAGGCGAAAAAACCGGGCAACTGTGGCGGATTTATAAACAGCAACTTTACCATCTTTCTTACCGATCGTCATGGCGTACCGGTGGAAAGGTTGAACGCTGGAATTCATCCTTACACGCTCGAGGACATGGTCGAGAATTTGTTGCGATAAACGGCCACTGATGCTAGAAATAAAGTTGAGAAAACATCAAGCATGGCTGCAAGTTGTTTGTCTTTGGAATTTGTTATTAAAGGATTTACCGCACAATTGCATATTATTGTTAAAGTCAGTCAAGAAATATCGTCGAAAGGTGTTACCTATAATTAAGGTGTGTTTTATTGTGTATAATAACCAATTGCAACAACATATACATAAATAAAAAGATTTTGTAACACATTATATTAAATAAACACAGTAAATATACATAAACATACAATAATTGATTTATCTACTCAAATGTATTTGATTGTCAGAAACAAAATAAAAACATTTCCTTGAAACAAACATTCGAACACAAAGCATAAATGTCGAGGTTATTGCAGTGGTTATTGGCTACCAGAAAGATTAACAAATAACACCAACGTTGGTGCAAAACAGGTTCAATGTATCTAATGTGTTTTGTTCTACCTAAATTCCAAAAATCCATTTGTGATTGTCATTGTGATTAATTTGATTTTTATAGTCAATTTATGGTTGACAATAGGAATGCTACGTTTTGCTTTGTATTTGTATAAATTTCTTAGTAAATTTTTTTTTCATTCAATTTTAGTTAAACGTTGCTATGGTAAATCAACAATGGATTTATAGACCTACATAGAGAATTTTACTGATGCAAACAAAGTAAATAAAATTAGCAGTTTCATATCAAACAGTTATTACATCAAAATCAAATTTGTTTACTTTCTATCCGATTGCACAATTGAATTATTTATAAACAATAACTGGCATAAATCGTTCTCAAGTAAATAATTTCTAGTAAAACAAGCGAGTTTCTTTGAGCTTTGTGTATGAAAATACATAAATATGATAAATTAGCTGTCATTTTCCAGATAGCTCCAGTATAAATATGTTAGCAAAACAATTTCAAAAGATCATTAAAATATAGGACAAATACTGAAATACATCAACAAAATCTATATTTAAACCCTGGTTAAAATACCATGGCTAAACAAATCCATTCGTAATACAACCTGTCAAGCCGGGTTCAGCTTCCGGACAGGAAGCACGGATGCGATAATAGCCAGGCGTTTTAAAACCAGCCAGCTAATTGGTGCACTGGATCACTGTACCCAAGTGCACGGCCTTCAAACATCCCTAAACGGTTGTTGGTATCTATCGTCTCAGCTGTGGCGAAAAGTCGACAAAACCTCTTCCCGTTGTGATTCCTTTCGGAATGCGCGGATTATGACACTATCCTGCCACAAGGTATGGGAGAGGGGTACTGACGAGAGTGGGATACAAGACCTGTTGATGACCACCCGATGCGTTACGTTCCAAGTGCAAGTCCAAGTACAATGGTGAGGCAAAGCGTGGAAAAAACATCCCTCACACATACACCAAACGCAACGGCGACAAGTTGCACCGTGTTGCGCCTCCTTACAAGTCCGGTCTGAGGGCAGCCAGTGTTGAGAGCGTCTTCCCTTGCCGCCGCGCGCGACCCAAAGCCTCGGTAAGGATCGATGGTCGCGCGAAAGCTCTCGGAAAAAACGGAAGGAAGTCTATAAAAAGCAGATCACTCGATCGAGTTACTCAGTTCGGTTCGGTACTGCGCGTGAAGTAAGACACTTGGTCGGTTGGTCGGATTTGTATTTGGACTGCAGCAATTTGTACGTTGTACGGTCAGCAGTTATCAGTTGATGTAAGTTAAGTCACAAAGGATTATACGGAGCAGACAGTGCTTAAGTGAGTTTGAGTATATGTAATCGTTGATAAATATGGTGATATTTTGTTATAAAAAGTCAAAGAAAGTAAATAGTTATTGAAATATAATGTCAAGCAAAGTGTAGTTTTTATAACAAGTGATAAAAGTTTTTTCAAAAGTTCCATGGATATGTTTTATGTCATTTTAGAATTTTGATTAAATTTGTTCAACAAATAAATATGAAAAATAAAAAATTGTAAAATTTAATAACTCTAACACTAGGAAATTTAGACGTACACAACTTCAAACTGTGTTCAAAAACGAAGATAAAATATTAATCCTTAATCACGAGGCACTATTTGGATGTGTCGCCTGCATCGAAAACCAGCTAGAACCAAATAGCAACACGGTGTAAAGATCACGGTTAACCGTGGTCAGAAGTTTGTAATAGGTTCCCGTCTTGAAAACCAGTTCAGACACCATTTGGGAGATTGTTAATCTTCCTTAAATGCCACTGCCCCGTTCCCCCAAAAAAAAGCTAATGATCAAACAGTACCAGGCTGCCCAATTTAAATGTCATCTGCATTTGGCTCAGATAGTGCACAGCGTGGAGTGTATATGGCAAAAAAAATCTAATTTAATAGGACTAGCTAAAATCCCTTCTGGTAACTGGTTCCAGGCTGCATTTAAATTTAGATTCTTGAACTTTGATTGGTTAAGTAGTCGATTTGTTTTGTGTCTCCTGGTATTTTTATTGAGGGGTTTAGGTAAATCAAAAGACATAAGGAAGCTAACGCCCACCCGAAACAGGTCCCCTCCACTGCGCTAGGTTTTATAAATTCCATTCTGAGGATTGCTACCTTCGTCAATTCCAACCGTGCGTTCGTGAGTCGTGCCACACCACGTGGTTGCGTGGTTCAACTATTGTTTGATCGCATTTCATATGCGCCGATCGTGACGCCGGCGTACTTTATATAATCGAGTCTCCCTCGAGTCACTGGACACACTTTCGATTTCGTCAGACCGATATTACTTACCACTGCCCAATTTCTTCCCAGAATGCTCTTACAGGTGCTCGTGCCATGTCTGGCGCTGCTGAGGCTTAGTGCCGCGGGATACGTGACAGTTCCGCTGCATAGTCCGGCCGGTGTGACGTATGTGAACCCGCAGCAGCACGTCGGATTGTTGGCTGGTCCGGTACGGTACACTTCTGGCACACAAGCCGCAGCCGCAGTTCCGGCCACACTCGTTGAGGCACGCTCGGGAACAGTGTCGGTAACGCCAGCGCCGGCACCAACCTACTACTCCTACAACCTGCAACCCCAGCCCGTGTTCGGAAAGGCCAGTTACACTCCGGCGGTCCAGTACCACACCACGTACGGAAGTCCCTCGGTGCGTGTCTTCGAACCGAAATCATTCGTGTACGGCGTGCCGGGTGGTAGTGTTCCAACGACACACACCGTACAATCGGTGCCAGTTTCGGTATCTACTACCCAGTATCATCACACATCGGCTCCCATTCCCGTACCGGTGACACCCGTTCCGCATCACCATGTTCCGGTGGCGGTGCCCGTACCGACACCCGTCCCGGTGCATGTTCCCGTCCACGTTCCGGTCGCAGTGCCCGTAACGCCAACGTACACCAAAACAGTCACCACCGGTCCGACCTACATTCCGCCGCAGGAGAAGCAAATCCCGGTGGTGCGTTCGCGCAAGTTCAAGGTGCGCCGTCCAGCTATTCAGAACCAGTTCTACGACATCGAGGAACGTGTCATTATTCGGCCAGTTGGCTCAGCACTGGTGGAGCTGGAGCAACCAATCTCGCAAACGGAAACACAGACAAAGACGACCAAAACGACCACCACGTTCGTGGAGAAGCGACCGGTGTACAGTCCACCGGCGCCGGCACCAGAAGTTCACCTCACCGAGGAAGGCTACGGTACGCGTACCATCGCCAGACCGCAGGTAGTGACACAAACCACCACAGTGTACACGGAACGGCCCCCGCTAAAGGGTGGCTACGATCGGATCGAGGTAGCCGCACAGTCCAAGAAGCTAGCTGCTTCCACCAGCAAAGCGTCGGATGCTGAGTTTATCGATACGGAGCACGCCAACACCCCGACCGAGAGACCATTCTACACGCAGGGCCATGCCATCTACCATGGCCATCAGCAGACGGCATTTGTTAATCCCTACGCCACCCATCTAGCGCCCCATCCCTTCGTGTACCATCCTGCCAATGCTGGCCATCTGTTGCACCACGTAGCATACGTCGATCAGCACTCACCTGCGCTGGTAGCAACGCATCCAAGCGCCGCCCATCCTGGTACAGTGTTCCACATACCCTCCTCGACACCACTCTACCCTGTAACGCCCGCCGTTGTGGGAGATTGTGATCGCGACGGAAAAGCTCCCGAATATTTGCCACCCTCTGTTCAGACACCGGCCCCAACCACGCCTGCCCAGCCACCCGTAGCTACTACGACTCCCAAACCTCCGACCAGTGTCGCACCTGGATCCTACCCAGCGGATGACGTGGTAGAGGACGAGTACGATGATTCGATCGTGATCGATGCGCGCAGTGGTACGAACAACTACTCGGACTACTCGTCTACGGAATCGGATTACGCGGATGTTACGGTGACCGCCGCCACAACGACTGCCAGCACCCCACATGTCTACCATCACGACAAGTACCGTGGGGCCGAGCAGACAGAATCACGACTTGGCGGTACATCTTCGATCGAGGTAAGTTATGCCACACGTACTACCCCCGCCAGTGACATCGTCGCGTTCGATCCGTCCACCGCGTCGGGTGGATTTGACTTTGGACCGTCCTTCCGTGGATCGTTCCCCACGACAACTTTTTCGCCAAGCCCTACCACCCCCTCGCCTTCCACGACGATTGGTTCCTCCAGCTCCACGGCTAGCAGCACACCTCAGCGCTCCGTAACGATTATCTCCTCGACCACGCCACGCACCGTATCGGCACGGTTCAGTGCAACGGGAGCTGCTTCCGCTCTGACCACATCCGAACAGACGGAATACACGTCTCGCAGTGCTACCTCCGGCATTACCTCGCAATCGGTCGTTGTCGGACAGGGGCTGACCCAGGAGCAGATCCACACCAATCAGGAGCAATTCATCAAGCTGCTGTCCGAGCGGGACTCGATCGCGGAGGTTGGTTATGGACCGAAGGGAGACACGTCCGGTACGCTGATCGATGCGTACGTCCGTAGCCGTGTCCTATCGGCTACGCCTGCACCGCGCGATGCGAAGGAAACGTCACGCACCGTCAACATCCGGCGCATTGTCGTGTCACGTCCGGTCGAAACGGAACAGGAGGTTGAGGTGCGGGAACAGTCGTACGCGACCACCGTTGCGCCACCGTCGTATGACCATGAGCACAAGCGCGATGTAAGCGAAGTTACCCCGGCCGGCGGGGTTGATCGTCAGCCGCAGCAGCCCCCGGTTTACGTCAACGCTAAGCCCCCAGCGTTCGCCAATAATCGAGTTCAGTAGGTTAGGGAAATTCGTTTAATGCAGCAATCACGAGAGGCAAATACCATTTCACGCACGTAACGAAACAGACGGCCTTATGCTAACTATATGCCGCGTTTGTTATACTTGTTCAGTATGTTTTAAATAAATATTTATTTTTATTAAAAATATCAAGAATTATTGTTAAATTCGTTGTATTTTAAAGCAAAATCTAAGATATCACAATTGTTATTCGATACAGTTAGCATCGAACGTGAGAACATATTTTTGTTTAAATGTTTCTGTATTGAAGACTACAATGTAACTCAATTTATAAAGTACAGAAAAGGTCTTATGCAACATTTGTTAAATTTTTTAAAAATAGGTTTTCAGATAAATTTCCATAATGAATCTTAGTTTTGAAGCAAATAATAAATTACTTTCTTGAAGTTTAATCATACGTTTAGACGAACCCCAAAAATGAAACGAATTTTATGTAATTAATCCTTCTTTACTTAAACCTAGCAAAAATTATGTTTCTACCCACCCTTTAATTTTTCATATTTAAACGTTAATTAATGGCAATGTCCAAAAACTGGCATTATTTACAAATATTTGCTCCAGAACATTCTACGACAATACGCCGCAAACAATTCGCAAACGCTTCGAACGAAACGAAAGAATCAGGTCAAACGAATACTTCCGAAGATGCAGACGAAATGTCAAGTCGGACCAGTTCGGCCAGCGACAAAGATGTGACCGATTGGTAAACTAGATTGTTAAATGCGATCCACTCCGGGATGCAATGTACGGGATGAAGGATAAAAAAAAAGCAGCTGAATAAACCAGAGCAAAACATAACGAAATGCAAGCTGGAAGCGGAATCAGCGTCCTAGACCTTTTCGGAAGCGTGGCCCTTCCAGAACCGCGCGTCTGCATCGCTTAACGTGGTACATGCTCATTACACCACATGGTCGACGCCTCGAACGAGCGGAATGGCACACGTCATAAATGGCATCAGGGGTTGCAGTGATGCCAAAGGCGTAGTGACTTATACAATGCGTAACGAGAGCGATAAGTATGTACTTTAGCTTAACTGTTGCTCAAATTTTATCGACTTCTTCAACTAAGTTTCAAATCCCTTCCATACACCGGAACTTACGCTGAATGCACCACAGATAATCCTGCGAAACTATACAATGGGGCCAGGTTTTGTTTCACATTTCAAGGATGCGCGATGGATTTAAAGTTCACCCATCCCATTTTGGCAATGCATAGGGATGGGATCAGGGGGTACCTAGCCACGCCACACTGCCCGCAATCGATAAAATGCGATCACTTGCTGCTTTTTCTGCTGACTCCGTAATGCTCCATATAAAATGTCTTCTCTGCCCACCAAGGAAACGCGACCGAACGCACTGCCCCAGTGTCGGTCCGAGTCACGCGACTTGTTGTGCATCGTAAGCTTCCCCAGACAACCCACACTGGGAAAATACGGCCTGTGGATGACTCTAAGCTTGAGGAGCAAGTAACCTTTCGGGATTCTTCATCCGAAGGTCGTTTTGGGGCAGTTCCATGAGGTAAGACCTTAGCGGAGCTGAGGTGTCGAGTATTTGAACGTATTGTCCAGAGTGCAGTAGAGGGTATGGTGCAGTCCAGCCTGCATAGAAGATGCACGAGAAGCTGCAGATCATCTAGCCGTGCAAAGTGAAAGGCAACAAGGACGCCCGAAGAAGCGCGATTCCTCTTCCGGTTTTGTGTTGGCGCTAGCGCTTCTTGCTCCAGTAAATGCGCTCCAACAGGTTTCCCTGCCCAACAGAGCCGCCCGAAAGTGAAAGCTTGGCGTTATGCTTGCCAGTGTGGCATCAAAAACTTCCTGACATTGACCTTCAATTCGAGCGATACTCTTTCTTATTGTTTCGATAACATGGTGTTGTTGTAGATTATCCAAGATTTTGGTGAACTTAAAAATATGTGCAACGGCATGAATCATTAGGATTTTATATCAAAGCCAATTTAATCAACACTTTAAACACTTTAATAAACGGCACATACTTTCGATAAACATTGTAGGAAATTGTATTAAAGTTTTAGACATATTTTAACAACTAAAATATACAGCCTGGCTGATCTTGTGCCAGTAAAAAATTTAATCAAAAAAATATAAAAAAAAATAAAACACCACAACAATTTCCAATAGATTCTTGTCAAACAATTCTGACCCCACAATAAGCGCAGAAATAATCCAATTATAAAATGGATAAGTGAGTAAATGCAAAATATTTTACAATTATTTTAACTTAAACTTTAAATAAATTAAAAAAAATGTTTCACTTACCATCTTATTGCTTAAACCTTCGGACTGCAAAGCAGATTTGTTTAATAGACAATTAAGCGGCATCTGGCTACCTCTTTTCGTGAACAACCTATAAATAAATTGATATTGATATTTCAGTCAATAAAGATGATATTTCAATCAATTGCAAATATTTCAGTGATTACATGTTTTAAAGAATTGTTGATTGTTTTAAATAAAATGCTTCAGCTATGTTTTATCAAACGTCGTAAATCGTTAAAGCATTATAAACAAAGCTCGTTTTTCTGAAGCATTATAAAATATTGAAAATCCGTGTTTAACATGTTGGAACGCTTCTGTAAGATTGTAATTAAACAACTCTTCGGTAAATTGTATTTCTTAGCTCCTAATAATTTAATTAACTAACATATATACTGCACATTTTCCTTAAGTATTCCAACATCGAGAAGGTGCATCACTTTTGTGCACATTACTGTCGGTGAATTTTGCAAACCGAATGCACACCATGTCCGATGGTCATCCCGTTGTGGTGACGAACAGTTGCATAGTGGCTTAATTTTTGGGCTAATGGACAAAACTTCAATTGCAGTTTAATTTTAAATTTCTTTTAAATGAAAAATTTGTTATTATTGTAGTGTAAATCAAAATTTTTGCAGTTTGACATAATCTTAACTTAGAAGGCTTCTGTCTAAGAATCTCTACTAGAAAGCTAGCAGTCAAAGAGTGTTACAGCTTTGTTGCATGATGAAAGCAATGAAACATTTTACGCTTACGCTTTACAAAGGGTTCCTATTTAATAGTAACACATACAGCGACGATTCCACCAAAACGACACAAATCATTATTAAGTAGTAATATTGTGATATCGTTACTTTTTTGTGCATAACATTAACTGTGTTGATCCATTTCATTCGACATATTCAAACAGCATCAATTAGTTGAATCGTAACGAAAAAGAACATCATATAGAGCAATGCAAGGTTTCAACATTGATAAAACTAGAACGAGGCTAGGGCATTTCCTAATAGAGATATGATATGTACAATGTCTCGTATCAAATACGGCTTTGCTTAGTAAACAACAACACTGCTTATCTAGACAATAATCAAATCAGATTATGTTGCTTTACAACAGGGGTCACTGTCGCTAGAGGAAGAATATTAAAATGCATTTGCATCAGTTAAAGTTAAATAAAATTTTAATTTGTTGTTCCAAATACTAGAATATCGACAATTGAATAACATTTACGTTACTTTTCTGAAATAAGGTGACATGTCACCCACCACGCACTCCAAGCGCACGTGACGAAGTGAGTAATAACTGCTTTTTAACGGTAAATTTCGTGCAAACCCGTACGGCACTTCGTGTGGATTCGATTTTTTAACTCCCCTCCCACAATTAGGCACTGGGGTAATCGACATGTAAAACATCAGAAGCAACAACTGAAAAAAGTGAAAGGAACCGACAAGGAAGTAACCTGCCACCAGCTTGCTCCGCTTGATATGTGTGTTTGAAGCAGGGAGGGGAAGCAACGTACAATCCTCCCCACAATCGGTCAACGTTTTCGTGGGGTTTTTGTTTGCAACCGAATCAACGCGAACGTGCTCGTGCTCGCGATCTCGATCGTAGCACGAGTGCTGCGACCTGATCTCAACACAATTCGTCTGACCTCGGTAATGATCTTTAGTGCACGTTGACTGCGACTGCGAGGTGTTTGGGCGAAGGGAGGAAATCGCAGCATGATTAAGCGGAGTTCACTTTCAATTCACTCCTGCCGCATTGCCGATCTTGGTCTCGTGGATGCTGTGTGCTGAACCGGGCTGAAGTTGGTCGACCGACCCTGGTTTGATGCGGCGGAATTGCCCGAAGGCTTCCGAAGCCCTGTAAGGGTGACAGTTTGGTTAAGAGAGCGGAACGGAAGCCGGCAACCGTACGGTACAGCCATAAATACTGTTCTTCGGCCGCACGCCTAGGGTACGTTTGGTTGGCCGTTGTGCAAAGATGCTGCCCTTGGATGATGTTGCTGGATCGGTTGCGGTTTCCCATTGGTCGAGCCATTGGTTTGCTCTTGTTTTCACGATGCACGATACAATTTGCCGTTTGGGTCAATGATCTCAATACATTTCCCACATTCGGTGGCGGTAGTTTAGCATCGTCATGTGAATAACTCATAATTGCTTCCTAATACCAGAACAAAAGTTTGAATTTAGTGGGAAGAATTTATTTGAAAAGTATATAATACTTTTGAGATAGAATATAATGAAACAAAGATATAAAATGTAGGTTGATCAGGTTGATGTGGAATCCATTTTTTCTGATAATCTTGATTAAGTAATCATATTAAAAAATAAAAAAAAAACAGACAAAATTAAGTTTCCTCAGGTGTTCTAGATAGCCTTCAGACCGTGTTTACGTTAAAAAGATACATTGCATAGGTGAATTCTCAAAAATGTTTCATCAAAACGTGCCCTGCATAAAGTCGACTGACGTTGCCCAACACTACCTTCAATGTTGAATAGATATCTGCACGTTAGTGCCACGTAGTTGCTGCTCGCATCCTTGTAATGACGCAAACTCTCGATCGTGTTACTCGCTGCGCTTTAATTGAAAGCAATAAATTGATCGCCCCCAACCTAGCACTGCATGATACAAAATGCGCAAATACAGTAACATCTGTTTGATCCAACCCACTGCGACACCCATCTGCCGTGGCAATCAAAGGCAACATCATAATTACAGTCACGTTTAACACGTCGATCGTGGAGTAGCTTCACACTGGCCAGCCGCGAAACGGCCCCAAAACGCAACAGTGTCGACGAACGGCAACGTTCCGTTCGATTATACTTTCTTGCCAACCTACCCTTGTAACCTTGATCTTCAAATTGTGCCGCTGTCGGTAAACAACCTGCGGCTTCTCAAATGCTTCCGGTTTCGTTCGATTAGAGGTGGGACCAGCCGCACCGTCGGCCGTCTCCCAACATCTCAGCTTGGGTTGTTTAACAACAACGCCAACAACGTCTTCGACACCGGAAAGGTGACCCTTTCCACGACCTGGAGCACGATCGTAACAGACAAATTTTTATCGATTGTTCCTTGACTGAAAAAAGGAAGTTGGCGCGGCGATCGCGAACATGAACCGAAACCTACCTCACACGGCCCGGCGTGCCTGGCCTCGTCTCACGCGTGTCCGCCTAAGTGGCGCTTCGGTCGGGATCGCGACAGTCACGTGCCAGCACGCGGACCATATCCCTTCCATTCGGAGGATCGCAGGAGCGAGCGTTAGCGCATGCAGTGCACACAAACAAACATCGTCGTATCGAGGGCTCTCCTATCGGTCCTACAAACACTATACTCGGCAGTGCTCGCGCGAGTGCTCTTGCTCCCGCCTACAGCCCCGACACAGTCGTCGGCGATAGCCTTCTCTCCTTTGCGTCGCGCTGCTCGTTACGATACCGATAGTACGATCGAGAGCAACGGCTAGAGGAAGGACTGGTTGCCACCGCAACGGCCCACTGTTTACCAGCGGGGTTCAGCTATACATATATAAGAACCCGACCCGTTTCTAGCCGACAGTTTAGTGTGAGCTTCCAGTTACATTCGGTCAACCCAACACCGACAACGTTTGTGCTTTGTGCTAGAGCAAAACAAAACCAGGTAAGCAAAAGTGCACGGTGCCATTTGTGGATGCGTTCGGATGTGTGTGAAAAAGCTGCGGAAGGCATCGCTACGACACCGCGCTCATGATCGCTGGCATAGAACGAAAGACTTCAACGATGCGGCAAGTGAGAAACCGAACGAGACGAGAATGGTTTAACAGTGCTTAACAATTCACCATTTGTTTGCGATTGTGCTGTGTGCTTTTGTTGTTGAAGAACTCGTAGGAGGTGTCAGAACAAAACGAAACTGAAAGTTTCATTTACGGCTACGGGCGCTACGCTACGTTGCACTTGATCGAAAGGTGTTTTTTTTTTTATTTCCCATCGTTGTAAAAGTGACTTACTGAAACGTTAAGATCAACGTACAGAACTGGATCAAAGTGCTGTGAAGTGTTGGAATTCCATCCACCTTTGCACGGGTGGCCTTGACCACAGATGCAATTACAATAAACATTGTGTCGGAAAGGGCGCTCGGCGGGCCGGAAGGTGATCTACCAGAAGAATGCCCTGAAAAACGCATCGAGAAGGTTTTTATTGGTCCGCTTCACAGCCGTGGACAACAATCCGATACGGTAGCAATGGTAGTGCTTTCCTCACCGCGGTTACTTCAGCTTGTTTTACACATCGTTGACAACAAGTGATTGGGGTTGGGTTTTTGGATTGCGCAACCGTTGGTCCGTTGCATCGTGTGCCCACTGTCTAACTAAGGTTAAATGCTGCTGAGCGTTACATAAAACGAAGCATTTCCACAAACTGCAATTTCTACGCCTGGACTTCTGCTCAGGCCCAGGACTGGGCCATCGGTTTGGCATGCAGTTGCGTTTTCAAATCCCGATACATTGCAGCACCCTTGGCTGCAGTCGGCTAGACCGGGGTGGGGAATTACGTCACCGGGCTTCGAGACGGATCACGATAAGTCCGACCCGGCGCGCACGCACTCGGGGGAGATGGTCAATAAATTTCGTCGAAAGTGAAACTAATCTCAGCCGGTCTTGGTAGCAGGTTTTTTGTGCGTTTCGTTTAATGTTCTTTCGTTAACGTCTGCTCCCCATTTTCCGTCTCCCCGTTATCGTTCGGCAGCTAATATTCAACATGAACCGCATCATCATCGCCCTGGCTGCCGTCTTTGCGTGTGCTTCGGCCCAAGTCTTCCTGAACCAACCGATCCCGCTCGCGCTTCACCAACCGGCTCCGGTTCGAGAGGTAAGTACATGCCGGTTAGCCGTTACATCATCACGAACCGTGCCAACCGGGAGCATGCATATCAATAAGGGCATTTTTTTCTACCGCTTGTTTCATTTTTTTTTATTTCTCTCGCTCTGTACACACGCCTTACCCTACTGTTTATCTTCTGCACAGGCTTCGCTGGCCCATCCGGCGGTGGTGGAAAATGCACTGCACGAGGCCCAGTATCCGGATCAGTTCCGCAACAATTTCTACAAAAACCCTCACATCGCCGATGCGCTTGCCAAGCAGTCATGGTTCGGCGACAAGGAGATGCCCGTCTTTGAGCGTGAAGCCGACAAAATCCCGCGCGATCGCATTGTGAAGATCTTCAAGAACGCCGGATTTGTGCGACGGCGCTAAGCCGTGCGTGTGGTGTGACCCGTGTGACGCAACGACCGTGTGATCAGTTCAATGATCACATGCGGACGATCCTCCCATGTAGCGGACCCCCATCCCATTGATGAAACTTATATGCTCAACTTGCCACCCTATACCAATTGTTCACTTTCTGTGCATTCCGGGGAAATTTCTACGTTCCTTACGAATGCTTGTGATGTTCGTGTCTATGTTCATGTGTAAATAGTCGTTAATTTATTGTGCCAATAAATTATTTATTATGAGTTCAATCGAGTGGTGTCAATTAATTTGGACAGATTTGGGGATTTCATTTGGAAACTCGGGATGGTGTTAGCGATCAGAGCATTGGAACTACGTTGATTAAACTAAGTAATAGATATGTTTGTAGTTAATTATGCCAAGCTTTGATGATATTATTTGGATTGCATTGAGCTAGTAATTGACGACTCATTTTATATGGCGTAGTGCTCAGAAAATGGCTTGCTCAAACGCAGAAATCCTCAGGACAACTTTTTGGAGTGCATTATTGTTTAACCTAAGAACATATCCAATTTGAATTAAAATTTAGACTTGGCTGATATGAAAAATGATTAAACTGAATATCAAATAATAATAATATATAATACGAATAATATTCCAAAGAAATTCTTTCGACACAATCTTACAATGCACAAAATATTAGGATAACAAGAAGATATTTACGATTCTGTACGATAAACTATGTCCGATGATTCATTATGGAACACTAAGATATGAAAAGTTGATCATCCCAGAGTTATTAATAGTAACTATCGTTTACATTCTCATACAAAGTCCACACTTAGGTGATTTTACGGAATATATGGACGATGGTCGAATGACCGAAGATGGTCAATCTTAACCGTTTTGGTAAGTATCTAAACTTCAGTAGAAATTAATTAACTTAATAATGTTGTACATTACCGGAATTTATCTAATTGCTAGCATTACAACTTGGAAACAGTAAATTAAGTAATTTCCCAAAAGCAGCTCTAAGAACCTTGTTGTTCTAATTACTCAAAATCAAAATTGGGATATCAACAATCTTTATAAGACAATAAAAAGACTTAAACTACCAGAAAATATCGACCTAGCCTACTCATTTTCATGTTTCGTCATGTGGTGCCATACATGTTACGGGGGAGGTAAAATCTGTCACCTGGTCTCAAACTTCCGGACAACAATTCTGGCGGTGGAAAAGTTTCCACTCCTAGAACGATGTAAACAATCTTCGCCGGCATCTGCTATGAGCGGCCGCATCTATGCATACCAATAGCGCTTACAGACACGACGACAACACCACAACCGTTACACAGCCGACCGAGCTAATACCGCATTCAGCCCAAAGCTGAATATGTGTAACAGTGCCCCACCCGGTTGGTGCCGTTGACTTTCCTCCAGGAAAATAGTTTACTTCCCTTCCCCTGCCGCGTGGCCCACTAGCGAATGAAAGCATACCCAGCCCAATGCCAACTGCGCCATTTTCGATGACGTAAATCGAGCCCTCGGCTCGTGCAGCCCACGCAAACGGAAGGGAGTGGAGGGCCGCCCGGTAGCCGAATGTGGTGGTTATATGTTTTGTTGTTTCGCTTCTTACCACAATGTTATCCTGTCCCCATCGTCATTCACCAAATTTGTGTGCCTTTCTGTGCGAGTGTGTGTGTGTGTATGTGTGGGTGAGCCGTCTGTTGCGAACGAATGTCACCCGTGAACGCTCCATTCTTCGAGACTGCTGCTACTGACTGGTCCCGGCCGTTCTTGTTGGTGTTGGAGCGTTTACACGATTGACCGGGTTTTTTTTCCCGGTCATCCCCACCCCGTACCTGTTTCGTGTTCCGTTCCGTGTACCAGTGATGCAAGGGGAACGTAGTATTACGTACAAAGAAGGAAATACCTTTGCGCAGCTCATTCAAGTTCATGGCTGCAACCGTAGCGGATACTACACCCTCCTGGGGGTGGCGCTATTTGGGATCGGGATTTAACCGCTCTCTTGGCACGCTCTTATTGGCACCGCTGCTGGAGTATCTTGAATGCAACTTAGCTCACGTACGACGATGACGCTAGTGCATGGGCGCCTAGGATGCACTCTGTGTGTGGCCACAAGCTGAAGGACCTCTCAACCAGTCCGATGCATTGTGCTGTAGTGTGTAGGTGTTTATCCCTGTGAGTGCTGTTGTTTGCGAGCAATTCGTTAATCGTTAATAGTAATAGTATTATTATCTCCGTTACGTTATCCAGTGCCGGTTAATGATATCTAGCTGCGGTATATAGCATACATCTAAGAAAACAGGATTTTATTTTGAATTCCTACAAGTAAACAAATGAAAGGTAAAGTTTCTTCAATGTCATTCTTCATGTGTTTAAACGACACAATCGGAAGCAGCAAAGAATTCTCTCGATTTTAATTTCGAGTGCCTCAGGAGAAGACTCAGTAACATTATTGTGCAGCTATTAATGGTTTTAATTAAGAAACTGTACAACATCTTAGGCGAAATGTACGGTTCTTCAAAAGTTTGTTGATTTTCACCAATCAAACAACCAACGGTTGTACGATGAGAAAGATACGGTGTAAACGTGTGCCGCCTATTTGCATCATCTACGTACTGGTGAGTTGATAGCTAGACGGCGAAAGGGAACGCGGTCTATATTAACTACGATAAGGATTCATCTTCGGGAGCGGTACATTGATCGGGACGAAAGCGCGCATGTGCGGCACCTCTTCGAACTGACATCAATTGCATGTATACACACGCACGCACACACACATACAGCTCGATTGCAAGAAGAGTCAGGGTGTGGGAAGGTCCCATTCTCCCATACCTCCAACGTCCCGTCGAACGTAGCGAAGGATGAAGCTTCCGGTTGTGTCTTTCAATTTTTTTTCCCCATTTGGTTTGGTGTCACCCGACCCTACCATCATTCTGTTTGACCCGGGTGCGTCCAAGTGACGCAGTTGTAATACGAAGTCAACCGCATCGTGGCTGGAAGGTGGCCGGCAAACGGGTATCCGTATGTTGTATCGGTACACGCTACGGTGGGTTCGTTCGCCACTGCGGAGTAACCGGAAGGAACGAGCACATCGATAGTACGACGACGAAAATGGGTTTATCGTGACGATAAGAGCGGCACCGTTATCTAACCGTTTGGGCTTATGGTTTCGTTGGTGTATGGTGCGTCTATCAACCACGAACGATGCTGGTGTGCGTTAATGTTAATGTGTTATTACGGGTCGCCGGGGGTGTAGAACCTTGATTTGCCCGGACCAAACATTTTTCCACGACATCTGGCAAAACAATGTGTTCATGAAACAAAACACAAAATCTACCGTTTGTATAAAAAGTGTGGAACGCATTATGCTATGTTTTCACCAGTAAGCTAACTGTGAAATATTGTAAATCCTTATTCGAGCGATTTTAATTTTCTTTTCGGGAAATTCTAAAGCCAATGGAGACGCCAGGTGTTTCATGCAAACAAGGAACGCTTTTTGGGGGAGGAAAGCTATTCTAACCCAACTATAAAACAATTAGTAAACAAACTTATAATCGTATAACACGAACGAATTCATAGCACCTGCCACCGATCAATCAGGCCGCCCTCCAGCCGCGAACACTCGTAAGCCACCGTGAAGAGAGTGGGCTTTGCATCATGTTCATTTCATTCATCGTTTCACCCTTGAAGCGCGGAAGCTAATGAGCATCTGCTGTTCCAGAGCTGCTCCCAAAAAAAAAATATAAACCACCAAACAACAGCAAAGCAACAAAAAAACAGGCCATACTAAGCCCTTGCCCTAAGCACTTCATGAATAGAATGAATGTCTTGGAAAAGGAGAACATACCCCGCACGAAAAGCCCCAAGGTGAGAGAGTCCGGTGTGTGTGCTAAATCCCGTCCAGCGAGCGCCGTACAAACCACCGCGATATCCGACAATTCGTTCGAACGCGATTCATTCACAAAAACCGACACCACCCCGTTCGATTCGGCACCGGCGCCATTCCAACGCATGCGAATGCTGCTGGAAGTGTGTGGTCGGTTCCGGTTTCGGGATGAACTCGCTGGCGCTTGCTGGACGGGCTCTCCAGTATTCCAGCTTCGGTCGCGTTCGGTCAGAAGGTTTTTCGCATCCGATCGCGACGGCCGCCACATTCAGCTAGAGGAAACCCTTGGCCTGACGGGTGGCGTTTTATGTTTCTTTTTTGCTTTCTAAGCACCATCAGTGCACCACCACCACCACCAACAACCAGGCTGTGGACATTACGGATATTTGTGTTGGTGCGCGACCAGTGCAACGGGAACAGTCGGAAAGTTGCCCGTTTTCGGAATGTTTAAGAGCCGTGTGGCGTTACTAGGCGTCCTAGCAGTGCGTAGCAGCAGTCGTTCTGGGAGAAAAAGAAGTGAGTGTAAAACATATTATAACCGGGAGTTCAGCAGAAAATGTGCGATGTGAGAAAAAAACCTTACCTACCCCCCCAAAAAACGGGCAGGTGTGATTGCGTTCCCGCCTGTCAACAGTGTGCGTGAAAGGATGCGCGCGCGTTCAAGCATCCTACAAGGGAAAGCTTTTCAGCGTATGAGTGTGTAGTGGTCCGTTTGCTGTAGTATGCCCATCAGCACGACGAAACAAGAGACAATAAGCGACCCGTACCCACAGAGACACATATCTAATCGTACGAGTGCTATGCAAACCGTTCACTGCAACATAAGTGTTTGGCTCACTGTACAACGAGAACTATTGTTGCTAGTGGTTGGTGATGGCCGAGCAAAAAAAAGTGGCTTTCAAGCACAAAACTAACCAAAGCTTCCTTCTCAAAAGTGTAGCCTTCTCTTTCGCGCATCTGGATCATCATCATTATCTGGAGCTATTTTCTACCTCGACCTACTTCCAGGAAACCAATTCCACCATACAAACATCAGAAACGGAATGCGAATGTTGGTGGCCAGGATTGGGTTGTGTCTGTGTTTGTGAACTCCGCCAGCAGGATAAATAAGCTGAACAGGCAATACTGTGCGCTGATAGGATTTTTTTTTATCCCATCGCAATGACAAATTCTGAACGCAAATGCAAATAATGACATGTTAGTTGTTAGCGACTAACGGATTTGGTCACAGAACATTTCAAATGTGGTGTTTACTCGCCAATGGATTTTCCTTCGCAGTTTTCCTTTTTTGCAACTTTTTCACTCAATCCACAATAGATTACAATCATTATCATCACCCAAGTAACAGTTTTGCTCACACCTGAAATGCTGCGCTCAAATTAGACATGGGCATGTCCTGGTTTCGAACCAAAATTCTTCACTACAGCAAGTATAAGTAGGAAAAGCAAGATGCTTTTCCATTTCCCATTTACTTGCCCGTGTGTATGTGTGTGCCGCCGAGCCGAGTGGGAGAATACACGACTTTTGTGTATGGATCGCGAGTGGAGCACAGTTGCGTCGCGCTATTCGAACGTAAGCAATGTTTGAAAGTCGCAACACAAGGACCACTTTGTTGGCTGTCTCCATATTTCTATTCGCTTTGTTTATAATGGCGATCATGGCGTTGTGTCTTCCATCCACTTACCAAACTTCCATTTATTTATATTATTTTCTTCTGAGGTGGAAATAATGATGATTGATGCTTCGAAGCTGGAGGTAACTTTGGTCACTGTTTGTGGAGCTTGTGCCCGCAATTACATTAGTGTTTACGAACGTGTTTGTATTGGTGGTTGGTGGCGTTTCTACTCGTACTACACTGTGTACATCTCGAGCAGTGTGTTTGTATAGGTTTTGGTCAGAAGGTTCGGTAATAAAGGTACAGCAGCTGCCACCGTTTCGGTTAGCTGATAGTGAAGCAGTTCGTTGTTTCCTGAGTATTTTTCATACTTTAAAGTTTTTTATTTCTTATGCTGATATTTCTACACTCTATCTGATAGTGATAAGCATTGCTTTTGAGTTGCATGTGTGTGTATGTTCCATGGAAGGATAATAGAATATTCAGGGATTTATTTATAAAACTATTTGAGCAAGGAAAATTTGGTGGTAAACAATACGTAATAAATAAGCTAATAATGTATAGAAAACATAAAATTTATAATAATTTAGCATAAAACAATGTTTGATAGGGTTAAATTTTAAAGAAACCACCCCCTTAGCTAGGTCTGAACAAAAACTCAGCCATTGGGATTCACCTAATGGCTAAAGAGTTTACTACTGCCGTTTAGCAAAGCAAAAGAAAACAACAAAAAACTTCATCGTGTTTGTCGGACCCTGCCCAAAACGCGCGGGCATGCCCCATTTTATGCGAGTTTTCCTTTATCTTGCCGCATTTTTCACAATCGCAACCGGTTAACGACGTCCGAATGCGGACGATTTCTGTTGATACGCGGAATGGGCTAGGGAAGCAAAACTTTGCGTTTTCCACTTTTGATGTATGTTTCGCTAGCGAACGAAGAAAAGAGAACAGCGCAAAGGGCACCGAAACGGTAATGCACACGTGGGTAACGGAGATAGTTCTATACGTAAACGTAGAAGCACAGACAGCTGAAGCCGTTTCCATAACAAGGGACAAGATAGAATGAATATGGGAGAAGAAGAAAAAAATGATGGAATGATTGTTCCTCCGACACCGACACGTGGGAACTACGTGATTTTCCCTACTGTGTACTTCGGATGTGTGATTGTATGGGTGTACGTACGATAAGACGGTAACATAAGCGCTAGCGGGAGCTTAGGTCCGGAACAGCGTTTGCAATCAGGGTACAAAAAAAAATACGGTGTGCGGCCGAAAAAGTGGCATCTTAAGCGTAATGAAACTGTCGCAAAATTGATTTGCGTCCCTTGGAAACATCCACAGCTTTCCAGCTGGCCGTGCAAATATTGAACGTTCGTGATCGAGAAACGGAAACCGCGGAACGAAACGTTTCCCCGGGACGTGGCGTGCGGCCGCCCTAGCTCTCGTACAAGTGCAGTGCAGTGGCGCGTAAAGATGAAATTGAAATATCCTGGGAACGGAACACCAGTAGCCGCTTGAGGCACCAGAAACTCTGGGAAAGGGAGGGGACCCGAAACGAGCAACCTGCGCCCACAACGAACGCTCTCTTTCGCTCTCTCTCTCTCTCTCCCTCTTTTTCTCTGGTTCGCGGTGCAAAAATGTTAAGCTGCAACTTAATGCTTGCTTTATTTAGCTAAACGGTTTGTCCTTCCGCTTCTTTCAGGCTCGCGTCCTGTCTACAAGTGCTACCACAGCTGTGCTTGCGAGTGTGTGAAAGTTTTGTAAATATGCTTGTGCGTGAATAGTTCTTCTTCGGGTTGCGTGTGTGGGTGTGTGTGTGTGTGCAGCAGAGCGTAAAGAATCAATGTTCCGAGATCTGCCATAGAGCATCCGGAAATGAAGGCTGTGCCGTGCCGTAGGCTATCTTCGCTGAAAAATGAGTGAACGAAGCTGGTAAAGGAGGAGCAATACCAAGCAAACGAAAGGATTACGACGAGGTCTGAACACACGTCGAAGGAGGCGCCTGGTATTGATGTGCTTTCCAGTGTGAGTCCGTGTCCGTGTGTGTGTGTGGAAAAACGTTTGTGAAAAGACCTCAAAAACCTGGCTCGGTGCAATGGCTACAACGAGAAACGGCAGCAGTAGCGGGTGGCTATAAGTGGTGATTTACATATTATGATTTACCGCTCACAGCAGCGATCATGGAGGCTATGGTAATATCGAATGAAGCGCACAACCACCCAGCCCATCGTACGTGATCGAAACGGGTGATTTAACATAGGGAAAAGTTGTGGACTAGCTCAAGGCTCCCATCACCCAATATCCCTCTCATCCAACCCCTCCCAGACCGACCGGAGCCGGAATAGGAAATTTGGTTCTGGTGCCCCCATTTTTCGGGCAGTTGCCAGCAGTCAGCACAACCCAGCAATTAAGGTAGTGGTCTATACTACCCAGTTGTACGCTAGTACCGCCTATAAGCGCAATAGCAACGACGTATGACGAATGAACGGGCAAATATACCGCCAAGGAGCAGCAGCTAGTGGGGCATACGGTATCTGCCGCAGACAAGGAACCGTACGCCATCTGCGCGTATGAATAGTCAGCAAGTGTGCGAAGGTAGCGCAACCGAAGCAGCAGGCAGACAGGTTGCCACAACGTAAAAGGCGTTTAATAGCAAAAGCTGTGAAGACGTGACCGATCGAGCGGTGTTCGACTGGCTTCAGAGTATCGGAAAGCGTATGGGAACCCTAACGACCTCCTCTACGGCATCAAGTTTTCCGTTGGTCAAATCTAAAATTGGAAGCACAAACCATGAGGGTAAGTGTGATCAGCGCTGTTTGGGAGAATATTTTCTTAGATATGCTCATGTTATTATTTTTCTAAATGCAAATCAAACTGTAATTAGTCCTGGTGTATTATATCCGTAATTTAGTAAAATCAGTAAAAAACAAAGTTACTATAAGATCGCGATTGATTACGACCCACGGCTGGTATATGCTCCTATACGTCAACATTCCTCTACTGCTAATAACTGTTAGCAAGCAAAATTTTTAAACTTGCTTATTTTTTCGAAGCTACAGGCACATTTTACATTTTCCTTCCACACATACAGGGCCTTCTGATCATCTTCCTTTCGCACGTTGCTAAGAGGGTTTCGTCAGCTTAGGATAACTCCTTGGAGTCCAACTTCCAGCTCCAGATATTGTGGAGTGCAGATGCATTGAATAGAGAAGTTTTCTCAGACCGTAGATTGATCGGTAAAAGGACAACATCTTAGCGTATATCTCAACATCTGTGATGTTGTAGGTGATCCAAGATAGTTGCAATTTCCGGCAACTTCAAGAATGCGATCGCCTAATTGTATGTCTTCCCTGCGTAAATCGCGATTTGATAGCAGCGAAGATAATGACACCAAAGTTTCATACCTGAGGTTTCTCGGCGTCCGTTCGTTTCACATAAGTTCTATAAGCATCCGCTTCGTTGGCTATTAACCAATGATATCCATGTTCACCAATGTTTTATATGTAACATAGTTTTTTGCTTATTAAAACACATATCACGCAAGTGTCTGAGCATAAATAAATATAACGTAGATGATGTATGACTTTTACAAATCTATTCTATAGTACGAGCACCGAAAATTGAAACATGAATGGCCCTGCTTGGTTATGATTGGCTATTTGAAATCTTTGTTAAAAAACCCCAATTTAAACATCTCATAACGCATCGCTGTTTTAGTAATAAAAATGACCTCAATTTTGGCTTTGGATCGAATCAAAGCATATCAAATATGTTGCTATGCCGTTAATAACTGGCTGTAATAATTTATTATGAACTACGATGTAAAGCTTGGTTTAATATCCACAAAACGTCAGAATAACGTACACTCTGATGTCACCATTAAATACAAATTGTTCACCAATATCAAAGTCGCATCACAAAGCAAAACAGAAAAAAAACATCACACCACAACTCCTTCCCGCTTCGCATGCAATGCAATGGTCGAATCTTTTCATTGAACCATAAAAAATGAGACGAGACACCAAAAACGTTATGTCGCTGCCATCAATTGCTGCCAAAAGACCGACTGGGTAATGTCCTGCACGCTTGGCGTATAATAAATAAGTGGATTCCGCAGCAATTATGCTTTTTGCTCGGGTATCTGTGTCGAAGCGTATCGAATCCACCATTCACCATGCGACGTTGCACATTTCGTTTTACCAATAATGCCTGGCTAAGGATTTTTTTCTTTGCGTATGATTTCCCGGTTAACTGTTAATGTAATCAAACCGCAATAAAACGCGTTCCAGCTTTTTGGTGAACCATTTCCTATTGCGGACAAGTTAATATTGGGGAAAATTTTTCAATCCCAACAGTCATTCTGCTCAGTGCAGATGGTCCACTTAGCGGTCGGCCGATGGTGCAATATGGTTAACGTCCGACCGATGGGTGTCATTTATTAGGCGATCATTTGATGGCTCACTCGTTTCGGAAGATCTTCCGAGCACTTATCGGATTGACGGCCCATCCCTCGGATGACGCAAAACCCATTACCCGGCAGGGCCCACGTGAAAATGGTTCGAACGCGCTGCAAATTACAGTGACCCTAGCATAAGGATACAAACGCGCCGAACAAAAGCGATTTTCCCTCCGTGGTGGTGTCGCTGCCCCATTTGCTGCCTGGGAGAATCCGGACATCATCGTCTAGCCATCGGGCAGATGGTCATTGGGCCCGCTTGGGGTAGCACTTTGGTAGGCGCGTAAATCAGGCGCCAGCCGATCCGCCCCGAATTCTTCAACGGTTCTTCCACCGCGTCGGTGTGTCTTCCAAGCCTTTTTGGGGCCGATACGCACAACGGTACCGGCTTGTATCGATGTGGCGCTGGCTCCGGCGAGACCAGAAGCTACACCAACATATTCTGCCACTTCGAAAGGGTCAATTTGTTTTATTATGTTCTCCCTCCTTGTTCGCTGTGCATCGTTTCAACGGAGGGGCAATGGATTTGTTAGACTTCTTTTTTTCATTTTTGAGATTGTTCCTTCCTTCCAGCAAACGATTCCAACATGGGGCGAGAAAGATCTCGAAGTGATTAGTAATTGCTCGGTTACGCTCAATGGTCGACAATGCACCAACGGGTATGCCATGCCGTTTGCACTGATGGGGAAAACCGCTCGACTAGAAGGATGACAGTGGGTGGTTGTATTTGTTTGAAAGCATTTAGCGTCGTGGGTGCATCGCATAAATATTCCTACACCCGTATCATATCCAACTGCTGCTTCGCCGTGGGTTGAAATAAGATGTCACCACACAACAACCGAGAAGCTTTTGTCGCTTCTGATCCAAAACAATTGTGATGAAAATACCAAAACACGCATTCGTTGGAATATTACCAGCTCGCTGTGGCTCGAGCTTAATCGTACACCAGTGTAAACATTGGGAGCGTCTCTGCTCGCTAACGAACATTGCCTTTCCGCGGAGGATCATCATAGCAGGAGGCAACATTATGATTGTAGTTCGTGTGGGAGGCTCATCTTGGTACGTGGCCAAAGCAATCTACAAAAGGCGACGTAGCGGAGGCGTCAACGACCGCCTTATGACGCTTTGCACATCGGACCACACACACACACACTCTTTTCCATCACTGGCTTGGTTGACCTTTCGGGAAAATGCGTCGGTGAAAAATCTCTGCACTATGCTATTGATTTTATTTATTGCTCTATTACTATTACTGCTAAATTTTCCACCCATATCCAGTGGTGAGTGCTTGGCTGGGTTATTTTCGAGATTGGCAAACATACCTTACATCTGCAACGGTCACTTAGCAATCGATCACGTGACTGGCTAGAAGCGGTAAACTCTGGGAAAAGCGGTTCAAACTTTGAACGACTCCACGCACTCTTCATTACTGTAAAGACAAACCAACGCATCGACCACATCAGCTGCAGAAGCAATGCTCGATTCAGCAGAAGATAATTGCTACACAAAGTTTGCCAAAGTTTGCTAAACACCAGCCAGCAGAAGAGATTGATGAACGCAACGGGTATCTACCTACACGCCGTTGCAAGCACATTTCTTTGATGCTTGCAAACAAAATGAGCGTTTGTTGGTAGAAGAGTGTTAGCAGTACCAACATTTGTGTGGTACCTCCGAAGGCGTTTGAATATCCTTTTTCAGGTAAACGTACATCAGAATTTTATCAACCCCTCAGGGCCACATATTCGCAAAAGTATTGTTGAAGTTAAACAAAATCTCTTGCGCGTGGCGTTTTCAGCTACAACATCTAATCGTTTCTAGCGGTACATTATTTCCCACAGCTAGTTGGTTGCTTGTTACATTTTTCATCGAACCGTCCATAGCAGCTTAAGGACGAGCTTAAGATTCAATCCTTCAAAGCCAACCAACCATTCATAGTCAGTAGAGCCTAATGAGTCTGCTTTTAACCGGAAGAATGCCACACAATAGCACAAAAGCGACAAAAGCATAATTAATGGATCGTTAAAGCGTTCCGACAGTGTGTGCAAAGGAGATGAGAAGATGGTTGATTGTACCGCAAAGAAAGTTTAGATTTCATTTGCTTAAGCTTTCTATTTACATATTTCTGTTTAAGCGAAAGCCGGCCGACATTACGGGTTCATGGGACTATTTTTCGTGCCACTTTATCGGTACATTGCAATGATATAAATCACCGATAAGAACCCGACCATCACAAATTGTTTGACCCTTTGGGGGGGGGGGCTAAGTATATTCAAACACGGCCAGTGTTGAAAGTGCCCCTGCCTGACTGCGGTACGGAAGTAACCTAACCCAAAAACCATCGTGAAAGTATATTTATATGGCAGGCACTTTGAATGGCATTCAAATCAGGACAGTGGAATTAGAAAAAAAAAGTACCCGTGCTCGGCACTTACACGGTCCCAAGGACAAACTGTGTTCCATCCTTACCCAAGACGGCCGCTGCACCACTGTGTGGAGCCTAATTAAACTGCAGCAAAACATTGTGTTCCTAGCCGCAAAATTACAAATCCCTCTCCATCAGGGAGACGGCGGCATCGCACGGGTCGTACGTTGCGGTAAATTTGTTCCTTTCGCACAGCAAGATGCTTGTTGTAACGATAAATAAAAGCAGCTCATATACACGCTCCGTACCGGAGCTTCATTGACCAACACGAAAAGCAAAGGCATAGCACGATGTACCGCTAAGAGATATATCGACCAAATGCACCAGATTGGGGTTAAATTTGACCATCGTTAGGGTAAGTAAACGTGAAGCCAAGTTCCTGTTATCGTGCCGTTACGTTGGTCGGCTAACGTCCTCGCTCGCCAGGATAATGATCGCTAGATTAGTGGCGAGGTCAGGGTAATAGACGTCATTTCAATTCACGTTCCCTTTATGGTGTGTGTAAGCGCGTGTGTATCTATACCCCCCCTCCCCCCCCCCCCCTTTTTATGCTGGTCTTATTAAGCATCACCATCACCTTGCCGTCCTCCCGAAACACGGGGATGGCATGCAACGGAAACGTTTGCGTGCATAAACCTTCAATGTTCTTTTCTGATGCAGTCGAATTTCTTTACCGTTTTTCTCTTTCTTGCAATACGTATTTTTTTCTACTCCTTTCGGTTAAACGTGCACCTGTCCTTAGTACGCTAGCTGAACATTATCGATGGTGTGTGGGACAGCTTTCAGACAGAATCACCCAAGCAGGGACATGCTGGGTGGTGGCCTGTAAGTCACCACCCTCGGGAATCGAACGTAATGTACGCTCCGAAGTAAAGTAGCTTTCTTACTGCTTTGTGCCTTGACCCATACGTAATGGGTTCAAGTACGACCAACGTATCCTACATTAATCAAAACAATGAGAGGGAACTATGAAAAACGATCTGAATGGAGCAGTGATGGCGGTAATAGTATTATTAGTAAAGAACTACAACCTTATCCAATATCGGAAAACGTGTCTCAGCAGTAAATCACCCGTCACAATGGGACATAACGTCTTTTCATTCGAATTCATTCTGATTTTTTCTTTATCTGCATAACAACTTCAGCAGATCTAGGCCTGCCTTTTCTGGCTTTCTTTGACTCTATTTTACCGTAGCCGGATAGTTAGTTCTGCGTGGACGGATGGGATTTTGGACCGGTCCTGTCGTGTGAAGACCGGCACCGCTACCAATACACCAGCGGGGCGTCCCTATTTCATTACTTTACTTAAAATTGTCAAAATGTTATTTAAGCGCAGATAGTAGAAGAACAATACCCGCAGTTTTTGTTTAGCAGGGATTACTTACGCATTCTTCAATAAGTCTTAACTTTAATAATTGCACCAGTATTATTTTTGCTCTATTCGCTACTTGTCTCCCACAGTTGTCTCTTTTTCTAGTTTGTGAAGCGCCCAAGAATCCTTAGCCATTTTGAAACGCTAGAAAGGAAAGAGAATTGTGATGAAAATAGATTCAAAATGTTCCTCCCTGCACAACATTACGTGCGACTTATTTAGTCGACTTTTCGCGGCTTACCGTGATATCTGCCACGGGCAGATCATCGCACATGGAACGAAACCTTCATTTGTTGAAATATGTTTTTACGTCCCCCCCGTCCCGGTGTTCCCCGCGTACACCTTTAGCCGAACTGGGACTCTATTTGCCAAACGGTGACACGTCGCGGTCGCTATTTCTTGTGAATGAATTCCATTTCCACGGTGCGAAATGATGAAATCGGCTCGCTGCAAATGAGAATCGTGAGAGGTGATCAAATTATTCTAAATTAAATTTCTGCTGATTATTTATGTTATTTCGCAAACGGTAATATACCGGGCACAGATGGATGAACTGTCAACCAGATGGTTCCGATTTCTAGTTCGAACAGGAACGGTGTATGTTTGGTACACATTTATAGAGAGTATACAGTACCCAGAGTATTTTTGGTAAATGAATTACTGTTTTGGATTATTGAGGCGAACGTCATTCACAAATTTGAAGTGCCCTTGAACGAATATGTCGTTTAGTAGCTTTTTTTTTTTGTTGTTTTTGAATAGTTTGTACTTTGGTCGATAAGATTTGATGAATATACTCAATACCATAAGTGTTTTTCATCGTATTGTATGCAATAAAAGTTACTCTCCAAATCTCATTCCGGCATTTTTGTTACATCTCATTACACAGAGGAAACGACTGAAACCCGCTCGATGACGGAGCGAAGTGGCCGAACGGATTCCAGTGGACGTTCGGCTGCCCTCGAGCGAGCGTACGTGCATGACGTTTACGAAAACTGCGAAGAACCGAATGGACAAATCCGACCGAAGGTGGCCCAATTCCTGGGTGGGCTTGAACCTGGTTCCCTTGTCTGCGACGTCGGTTGCGGCAACGGCCGTTACCTGTCCGGGTTCAATCCCCTCATCTACACGATCGGTGTCGACCGGTGCTATCGTCTGACACAGGTTGCCCATGGGAAAGGCGGTGAAGTAAGTGATAACGAACGAAGTTGTACCAGGTATCGAACCGGAGTAATTGACCCACATTACATTGCAGGTAGCGATATGTGATAATCTCGAGCTACCATTCCGTGATGAATCGTTCGATGCGGTCTTATCGCTCGCGGTAGTTCACCATTTCGCCACGACGGAACGACGGGTCGGCGCTATTCGTGAGCTGGCCCGTATCCTACGCATTGGGGGCCGCGTCATCATCACCGTGTGGGCGTTGGAGCAACGGCACCGACGCTTTGAATCGCAGGATGTACTTGTCCCTTGGCAACCACCGCGCTCCAAAACCGGAGGCATCTCGGACGACGAAGATGACGACGATTTCCTGCCGCCGTACCATGCGTATACGGAGGATTCCACCAACTCGAGCCGATCGGCCGGTGATGGCGATAGCTCTAGTCTGTCCTCCTCATCGCCCGGGGAAACGTGCTACAGCTTCGTACGTCGTGCCATACAGGTAGCGTAAGCGTACAGCGATTAGCACTGGATGTACGATGGCTGACTCATCTCTTCTTGGAACTTACATTTTTTTTTCACTGCTCACAACAGAAACTCGCCGGCAGTAAGCGCAGTCCATGGTTCCTGGAGTCGTGGAGCTCGCGGGAAACTAAGCACGACAGCAGCCTCGACTACGAGGACGCGAAGGATTTACCCATTGAGCTCAGGCGCCTGGAGGACTTCGACGACCTGCCCGAGCCGCCGCTGTCTGCTGGGCTCAAGAGCCGCAGTCTAGGTAGTATACTAAATCCACCACCAAAAACCATAGTTAGATCACGTTCAAGTGTACCAAGTTTAGGTGCGCAAATACCTGAATCGAAAGCGACCCCCGCCGCGGAACCGACGCCAGTGTCCCGCCGACCAAAGCTTGTGAAACAGAAACAGTCACTGTGCGACGATGTAGACTATAAGTTTTCCGATTCCTCCGCACAAGCGTACCGGGAGCATGCGCTGCGCAACGAGTCGCGCGTGCAGCTCCTGCGTAAACAAAGCTCACTCAACGAGGAGCTGATGGCCGAGAGCCGGTTGCGCGAGAAGGAGCGCATCCGGAAGCGCATCCAGAAGCAAATTTCGTTGAACGAAAGCTTCCTGTGTCGGTCGCTCTTTACCAAGCGGTTGCAGGTCATCAAGGAGGGATTCGCGACCAAGCTTAAGACATCGACCGGCAGCCTCGAGCGGGTCACCAAGAATGGATTTGTTAAGATCATACAAAACATTAAAGCCGCAACCCCGGCCGCGTATCACGGTGGACCGGCCGGCAGCAGTGGGGCCGGTGGTGGTCATCCGCATCACCATCACCATCATCACCATCACCACCATCACCATCCAAACCATCATCATGCACACCACCTTCATCACAGTCCGCACGGGCCGCCCAGTGGCCGGCCACCGTACTGTTACGAGCCGGGCGATTGTGGACCCTGTCCAAGCGGATGCTGCATGGCAGGAATACACCCAGAGCACGGTGGAACGGGTCGGTTCGGGGGTGCGGGTGGACACCACCGATTGTCTCGCAATAACTCTGCCGGCGGCAGCGGCACCAGCAGCAACGGTAGCAATGGCAACGGTTTAAGCAACAATGGCAACGGCTCCATCGGTCACGATAAGCTGCTGGCGTCGATGGGCACCAGCCAGGATGAGGCATCGAAACCGAGGCGACATTCGCGGGAAAGCGGTTCCGGTAAGTTGCCCCAGTTCCCTGGCTCACTCGCAGCCCTCCCCAGTGGCACATTAGCCACTTTCAAACCATCTCCACACCCCCTTCCGTCTCTCTGTCTCTATATCTGACTTTTCTATCCGTACGTACATATACTCTTATTTTTCTCACATTCTTACTACGTATTACTCTCCGGCGTGCCCGGCGGCGTCATTCACACCGATAAGAAAATACGCAACACCGTAGCTTCCTTATCCGTGGCTGAACGATTGACCATTAGTGGCACGGTGACAACCACAATCCCCTGTTATTACTAAACTACTTCACCATCACACTTTACCACCTATCACCTGTTGCTAGTGTTACTCTATACCTTCTCGCAACATCACACTGTTAGTATATATACTCACTCCCGCAACCACCGTGATGGATTTCACTGCTGTATGTGACTTCTCTCCATCGCAACTACCCAACACGTTCGATCCTCGCTCCTGCATTCATACACTGTTGCTGTTTAAAGTCTGACGTTTTACTATGTTTTCACTGTGCGAGTTCTCGTTTGAATGCAGATACATGCTTGAAGCCATCACCGTTTGATGGCTTTTCAACGAGTTTGTTGATGGCCCCCCCCAGTGTTGCCTACCGAATGATCTATCCTAGTAACATGTCACGTTGTTCACAAGCTCACCCACTTAACCTCAGAGCACACCGATCACCACCTACATCACGATTACGCTAGGGAAAACATCAAACAAGATATCTCATTCACTGTTTGTTCTATTCGTCACCTTTCACGACTCCTTCCATCGGCAAATTAGCAAAAAAAAAACAAAACAAACTAAACAATTCAATCAAACATCCAATGTTGCAATATGGCGCCCGTTTTAGTAACTTACCACTCACTGTTTCTCGTTCTCTTGATCTTCTTTTCTTCTCTTCTCTATACCTTTCTCTCTTGTTCTCTTTCTTTTTCTCTCTCTCTCTCTCCTTCTCTCTATCAACCTTCTTGATCAACCATGACATTCCATACTTCTGCTATTGGTAATGCTCATCTGTTTCTTTTCTACAGACAGTTTTCGTTCTACTTTCATTAAACGACAACGTTTTGCGGGTACCTACCAAACCGTACAGTTCTTAGCTCGTAGTAATCGTTAAACGTACTAGTTTGGTTCTCTTGTTACCGGTAGCGTTGCGTTGAGTCTAGTATCGATGAACCGATGTGATGGTTGGTCACCAGAGAAGCTATGCGTTTCTGTGTGCATGAGCTCAACCGGAGGCTTCACGCAGCAGTGGAAGCTAGTAGAATGAGCATGTGAAACTAGTATCTAGATAACCATAGATTGACGTGTAGTTCGTTCAATGTGCATTAGTTACGTGTTTAGAATGCTTCCGTGATCATGAGCCCGAACAAATTTGTGGAATAGCATATTTGTTAAATTAGTTGCCCGCTTGCCAGCAAGCATCATCATGCGTAAATGAAAGGCGATAGACAGGTGCACCATATAAAGAAGTTGATACAACAATTCGGCCTAATCGGTCATAGCCACTTATCGTTCATTAAATGTTAAACTTCGTGAAAAAGTTCACAATTTAACTTACTTGTAAAGATTGTACATAAACTGTTCTGTGATGTACGTGTGCAAACGAATGTTATGCTAATTGCTTCCGCACACGCCTTATCCACGCATATATAGTACCTATAGACAAGATATCCCATCCATATTCATGTTGTCACGCACTGCATAAAGACGAGTTTACCAAACCGATCGGTCCATATCCTTATCCTGCTATTTGTGTGTCTTCCAATTTGCACTCCTCCTCCCCCCCTCTCAAATAGCACCAAAAACGAGCCGCAAGTGTCATGCTTCTGACTATTTACGCTCTATAATAATTAACCAATGCATTAGCCTACCTATTGGCATACTATTGTTTAGTTTTATTTTTTTGTTTTACAACTATTATTGAGAACCACTCTTCCGCTTGCCTCTATTAGATTTGTGGCACGTAGTGTAAAACTTGCTGACAAGAGTGTTCTAATATGTATACCGTTTTCTTCTTGATTTATTTCCAATCTAATCGCGGCACGCGATGCAGATTCGTCCAAGGATAGTAGTCTTCAAAGTGATACCAGCATCGAGTCGGAGGATAGTTTTGCATCTGTGATTTACATTCCTAAACCAGACCAACAACAACAGCCACAGCCGCAACAGCAGCAGCAGCAGCAGCAGTCGCAATCGAACGGTGGCTGTGGAGTAACAGCCGGCGGTGGTAATGGTAGTAGTACGTGTAGTGGCGTTAATGGTGCTAACGGTGGAACGAACAGTGTGTCCGATTTCTTCAGCCCCGGAACAGCAATTAACTGCATGCCTTCCTCATCAGTGCCAACATCGCCATTGGTGATGCCTTGTCCCACACCGGCCCACTCTCCAGCTCCTCCACGAACCAAATCCGGTTGCGTAGCTACTGCTTCCGAATCCACGGACGAACACGTATGTTTCAACCCCACGTCCAACGGGAGCAGCAACCAGTTCACATTCGAAGAAACTGTTATACTACCATGGCAACTTGAGCAGCAGGAAGCGACAACTAAGGAACCTGTGACGACCAGTATAGGAGGCGAAGCTTCAACCTCCACTGCCACGGTTCACGATACAGTGATTTGCTCAAAATCTACCAGCAGCACGAACACCACCATGACCATCACACCACCCAGTACCTGCTCAGGCAAATCTGCTGCTCCAACGGGGACAACGAGCAGTAAACATTCCAGCACCGAGGTAGCATCACAAAGTTCACCGCAGAAGACAAGCTCACAAAAGATCACACGCCAGCAGATCAAAGATCTGCCGCCAATACCCAAGTTCCGTCGCAGCGGTAACTATCCAATTCTGCGCCGGCAAACTTCGGCAGCCGCTGGTAGTAGTACAGCAGCTCCCGTACCAGTGCCAAAGCTCCTTTCGCTTGAACTGTTCAACCCGGAGACAGACGATCTTGACAGTGACTCGAGTGAACCATCCTCACCAGACTCGATAGACAGCGTGATCAGTGCGCTCAGACCGTCCCTATCGCCGTTGCCCGTGGCCAACCTTTCCGGCACGGCCCAGCACAAAATACACCCCAGTGGGTCGGGCGTATCAGAGCCTGCTGCTGCTACCACTTCCGCAATTCCTGGTCCTGGAGCGCCGGCTATACCTCCACTGGTAGAAGCGGCTGCTGTTGTGGCGCACAAACTTGAAGACGTAGTGGACATGGCCATACCCGAACGACTCGGTGCCGATGGGAAACCGTTGCGATTCAACGGTTTGCTGAACTCCACAGCCAGCTCAACTGCATTACACATTTCCGATGTGGACGAGCACAACTCACGGCAACATCTAGTGGACTTTGCCGAAAAACTCAGCGCTCAGCTCTTGAAGGAGCTCGAAAATGAGAAAAAGCGCAACGAAAGCTTCGATGAAGACGACGACGTATTCGGGGTCGACAGCAGAGTTCGTTCTAGTTCTGCACTCGGTTCACCGCCGATTGTTGATCCGTATCTTAAGAAACTAAACGGGGATCTGCGAGATCTACATCAACTACGAGCAGAGCTTCGAGAAAGAAGACTTATGTTAGCAAATCTTTCCAATTTGGGCTCGGGCGTCGGTTTGAGTGGTCAGTTTGGTGGTAGCAACGATTCGCTCGGCCCCAGCTATGGCTCTTCGATGGCACCGATCATCCAGGAGGAAACGGATGATGATGAAGAGTTTAACGAACTGGAAGATCGTCGCTGTAATGGGATGGATGCCGGCGGACAACCATTAGCAGGCCCGAGCGTACTGAAGGTAACGTCCAGCATAAAGTGTAAGAATCTCGGTGGCAAGACCGTGGACGACTTTGTCATCATACCGGAACTGGACGAAGACGATCCGGAACAGTCCAACGATACGACTTTGCTAATACAGGAAGAGGATAACTCCGAGGAGCATCCTCACACGTCCGAACCAGAGCGTTCTTCTGGAGCGGTTGGGACAAGTACGACTAACAGTACAGTCGACAGCTACAGACGACGTTGCAAGGTGCCTAGTTTTAACAATCCGAAGCCGTTGGCGGTACAGAGCCAAGCTAGCGGGGACATCCAGCACGGTAGCAGCAGTAGCAGTAACAGTAGCAGCAGTAAAGATACCACTGAACAATGCGGTCGGTGGAATTGTGCACCAGTGTCGATCACTCCGGTACCACTCACAACGTTAACAACGGCGACGACGACGACAGCAACGACGGTGACGATGCAAGCGTCAACGAGCTCACTCACAGGGCTGAGCAGTGGCGGATGCTCGTCCGCAACGCACATTTCAGGACCACCCAACGCTTCGGGTCTTTCGATTTGTGGCGGTGAACGCAAACCCCTCTCGGCAACCAAAAAATCTTCGATGCCCTCCTTCGAATCTCATGCTAGTGTGGACTCGTGGGCACATTCGACCAGTACCGCGTCGCTCGATAGCCCGTCGATTGGCGGTTCTGCGACGCACCATCGATATTATCACGTGTTCCGGGAAGGTGAGCTAGACGCGCTGATCAATCACCACGTTACGAGTCTGCACATCGTTTCTTCTTACTACGAGCGAGCGTCTTGGTGTGTGGTAGCGGAAAAAGTACACGTGTGGACAATTTAGAAGCTGCCGCTGATGAGCAAATGCGAAGTGTGTGTGAAGATATCGTTTTTGTGCAACTGTTGCGGATTGGAAAACATTACAGGAGCTGCTCAGACAACAAGGGAAGTGTTCGTTCGAAAGCTTTAATTTTGCATGCTTAAAGCTAAAGCACCGTCAACCATGGCCTGAAGTCATCCAACAAGATGCATCATTTATCATATATTTTCACGGAAGTACAGTCGATAGACACTGTATCGTTACACGAGCCTTTTCAGCTATCGAGTTCAAAGTTTCAGTTAAAATGGGAGAAGATTTTCAGTCACAGTGCAATTCTGAATGCTAGTATGATTTTGCAACAGTAGCTCCGGGGGTTCTGCGAATTTGCGTACGTGAAAAGGCAACGAAGAACAAGAATCGAAAACATAAAACACTGACCTAAATGTAGGCGACTACGAAACGATATGACGAAAAGAAAACCCGACCCAATCACCTAAAACATCAGTAAAGCATAAGTGAGAGATGATCCCGCCGGGCTTCATCCGACGAACCGCAATCGCAAACTGACGCGTTGACAGGTACTGTATTACTTAAAAATAATCTCTGTGATTGATCTATATTGACTTGAAAACATTAGTATTAGAAACAGAAGCGAGGGTAATAAAACAACCATACTAATAATATTGCTAATACACGTATCGTATACTACGAGGATATGTTGATGCATGATGTTAAAAATCTAACGATTCCAACGTGCAGGAGCAAAACAACAGAAAGTAGATATTCAAATAGCTACCTTTATTCCTCCTTCAGTTCAGTCCGTTCGTTCATAATGCACATGTGGACACGAAAGCAAGTACGCATGTCGCAAAGCTGTAAAGTTACATCAGAGCTGCTTGATCATAATACTTTTTCGTTAGAAGCTGATCATGTCCAATTCGAACATAAGTGCGACAAATTGTGTACTGTACCAGTTTCTACTGCAAACTAATGTTATTATTTGAAAGACATGATATCAGACTATGTGATTTAACAATCCTGTATTGTTGTCAAAAAAAAAAACTTCACGACTCTATCCTACAACTAGCTATATCTCATCGAACAAAGCTGTGAAAGATTTACAATGAGAGACATGATCGCTCAACACGATTGAGGATTGCAATGATCGTCGTTGAGTTCACGATTGCCTGTTCCAGTAAACACTGTATTGATTTTGTTTTGTTGTTGTTGCTTTTCTTCAGCCTGAATATGAACATACAAAACATTACACTTACATTATCGATAATAAGCTAACCACGTTTATGCAACTTTCATACCCAAACATTTCTTATGTCCTTCCAACTGTAAACACTTTTGCAACAACAAAAAAATACAATATTTATTAGAAAAATTCGCGATACGAGTGTACGCAAAGTTAAACTCTAAAGAACCAATTTGTAAAAAAAAACAAGCCGTTAAAGTCTATGCAACGAGTGTTATTAACGATTTTCAATAACTTAAAACGATTTTCGATATCGCCCTCTGTTCTAGTTATTTAACCATTGCTTAAGAAGATCTATTATTTCTAATTAAAAGACACAGCCAAAGCTACTGCTAGTAAACGAACTAATAAGACAATGAACGTGATAACGCAATCGCATGTAACAGTCATTTCGCAATGGAGTATAATTTCCAATTCTTTGCCAAGATAAGTCTCTTTTCGATCGATGCTTTCCAATATTTAGTTGTTCAAGGATTTATTCATCTTACGATCGATTATTTCATTTACGAACCCTCAAACGAAGCTACCTGCTAGCAAAGAAACAGTATGGCCTACCTTTTCTCTTTTAAGCGTAAAGCTCGTAGGAATAGAATTAGTTAAAAAAAAACACACCCCGTTCCCCGCCACATTGTCAGAAGATGCGCAAAAATCCCCAGTATCGAAGCTATAGAAGTTTGTGATGTATGTGCGTGTGGGACGATGAAAAATATATGTGTATTCACTGAAACTGGGCTGAAACGTGCGGTCTAGTACAATTGTTTGTCTGAGCGATTACACTGCTAGGACGAGAACGAGGGACATTTTGCTTTCGAAACCGTGCAAAAAAAAAAAACAAAACAAAAAACTATGCGCTCAAACATGGGAAGCCATCTTGTTTTATTAACGCTTGCTGTGCGAAAACACACACTCACACACACAAAAACATACCTACGTTTACACAACGAAACAATGAAAACGCTAAACAAAATATGAATAACAATCATATCAATCAATTTCCATACCATTAGGAACGAAACAATAATAATCTCAACTGATAAAGTATCAACAAAACACTCGCAAAGCCAAAGAACCGAGCGAAGGAAACAAACAAGGCGTGTCGAAGGATGAAAATGCGCACAGCAAACAGCAAGTAAACGATTTGATTGCCAGTAACACAAAGCAGAAAACATAGCTCTAATACAATCTATCCACAATATACACAACCCGTCACTTGCCGAAGGGAAAAAAAGAAACAAACAAATAAGACAAATTCATTTCACTGCGAGCATAATCACTACAACCGCAAGTATTACAACCCACACAATCAAAAACAAAATACAAAACATAACGATGTGTTTGAACCTTACTACACTATTGTTTATCTCTTTTAGGAGCATTTGAATGAAACAATGTCACGTTTCGTTCCAATTCTGGCCTATGTAAAAGAAAAATGATCGAGAATAGACGTTATTATGTAATATTTGATAAAAAAAAATTGTATAAATTTCATCATTGACAATTGATTATTACGTACATGTTCAACTGTCTCGAAAATTCGAACAATAATCATTAGCATTTTTACTCTTTCACATTTATTACGTGCTTTACTGTAATAACATAGACGATCAAGGTAAAAAAAAAGGGTACGATAGTTATTTCAATTCCTCGTTTAAGTATCGTTAATATTCTTTACGGCAATGCATAAAAATCAATATTATTTACAATAGCGCAAAAACAGGGGTTTATAGAACAACCATATGAAAATATTTTTCACAAATTTTTACACACACGTATATTTTATGCAATAAGTTTTTTTTATTACGTTTACAAAGACATTTAAAAACATAAGTGTAGCGAACTTTTTAACATGAACATTCTGTTTCAATTCGTGCAATGTGCAGCTGTGGATTACATGTTTTGGTCAATAAGATTAAACAATACTCGAGTATAACGAGTTTCTCACTAGTGAATGTATAATAAAAAAAACAACAAGGAGTAGAAACGTAAATCCCGAAACCCTGTACATTTTAGCTAAATGAAACGAATTATTAATGAACGATAAAGCGTGTATCAGAACAGCCGAATGGATGAAAAGATCTCTGAACAAAGACCATGGAAAACCCCTAGCTTGAATATAAGGTACTGTAGATGTAATTGAAATGTGTTGTTTTTTTACATACAAAAGATTAAGACAAACGAAAAAGCAAACCTATTCAACTGAGCATGAATTACTGAATCTAATATCTTGAATAGCAAGCTTTTCATCCGCGTCGTGACTAAATTGCGAATCATTGCATTCTTTCGAGTACCATTGTACTCTATAATTGTGTTGCGTGGAGAAATGGATAACAATATAACACATACAGGAAACAATAGAAACTAACAAAACCAACAACAACAAACAAGCAACAAAAAATAACCAAGCAACACTTTACAGAAGGTGAGCAACATTTATCGAAACAAAACCAAGACGACACATATTGCTCTAAACAAATTATGCACATGCCGCTCTATACACGCCAATACTACAATAACGCCTTTAGATGTAGTCAGGTTTGGCAGATAAGTTTTTCGTACACGAAACCCAATATCAAACGTTTCCTTTCCTTGCCGGGCGACAGTTTATTCACGCGCATTGTGTCCGTGCCGGTGGCAAACTCCTCCTGCGAGCGCGAATAATTAGTTAAAGTAAACTATAACCCCAACTAGGATTCGATGCTAAACAAATAATACACATCGTCTATCATCTGTTTTGTTTTTTTTTCCTCTCTCTCTCCGGCAAGCAGTGAGACTAGCGAGGAGAAAATAAAACCCTAAAACCCATTGTAGCGAACCTAAAGCTATAAGTAATGTTAAATAATTTGAAACTAACGAATGAACTAGCTAAAATTAATGCATTGCGCGAAAGCGTCACGAACAAAACGTGACCATTGTTGACAAAGGGGAAGTATGTGCGGAATGTGAAAACAGAAACATAGAAACGAGAAGGTAAAACAAAATAAACATTACTACGAAAAATGTCGCCTGTATATTCCAACCATACGAATCTTGCTTCGATTGGGTGATACTTTGTTTCAATTAATGATGACTTACACATATAAACGTCCTGATAAACGTAACCGAGCAGATTAGCCATCTTGTAACAGTTGATAGACAAATATTTAAAGTACACGTGGCGTAAGTGATTCTTTTTACCTTGGACATATCGACAACAGCCCTGTAGGAGGACAAGCGTTCTCAAAGCAGATTGACGAAAGACAGAAAAAAACAGTTTCTTGTGCTACTCTACTTAATCTGCGAACCGACTCCAGCCGTCTGTAATTTAGTTTACTTATTGATCAATGAGTACAGGTTCAACCAAACCTGTATATTGTAAGGAAAACAACTGGTCTGAAGGTTAAACAAACCAAACCTGGTGACCAGTCAGCTGGTTGAACGAAAGGGCTCCTGCACTAGACCTATTTCCACTATGCAGAGCTCCACTCCGTCCAGCTATCGATTGCTATCGAGCTATCGATGCATTAGTCTTCTTTAAACGGAAAAACCACCACGTCTCGGAAGCCATGTCCGTGGGGTCTTGCCTGCCGACAAGTGTTCGAGGAAATAGTAATTAGCTGAAACTAAAATGAACAAGGCTCACCTGCCGATTATTGAGCGGCGTGACAAATCGTAAAGCAGACAGACAACTAGTTCGACCAGTGGCCATGGATTAACAATGATTTTGAGCTAGCAATTACCCAAAGGTTCTAACGTGTGACAATTACAGAACATTGTGGACAGGTCTCAATGTTATGGTGGTAAGCATACAACACTACTAAATTTCCATTTCGTATACCATACTTTCCAATGCGGTGGGACAGTTGTAACAGTTTCATCCGTCATAAGAAAGGGAAAGAAATCCCACTGATAGACAGTTCTGGCACACGTATAACTCAGTGTGCCACGGAATCGGAAGTAATTGAGCCGTTTTTTAGTATGAGTCCCATTTGGAGAACTATCCATTTTTTATAGCCTATATTACAATTGAGCTAGAGCGCTAGGGAGGAGCCGGCGGGGTATACAGACAACTATGGACTGGAGAAGGCATATGACCAGACAATGACTATTGACTACCTCGCATTAGCGCCATGCGGCTGAATGTTTACTCATACATGCACGGGAAGGAGCGAAAGTACACCAAGTTTTACCGTTGGGAGATGAGATTGCCCTTAAAGGACCTCATTACAGAGGTGCAGTAATGGCGCTTACACCGAGTGTATGCCTACCCGCGCCAGGTCTCATTACGACGCGTGAAGAGGTGCGCTCATTTGTGTTCCCTACTCGGTCCATCGTATGTGGAGTCGTGGGAGGACAGTGCGGTAAGCTAATCACCTACCGGGTACGGTTCGATAAAAATCAATCAGCAGGTAGTACGCCGGCGGTTACCGGAGACGCGACAGGTGCCACCGGCAAACGGATAGTCCAGACCAGATACATCGACCAGCCGGCATGCAGGATTCAGTTGTTAACTGCCGGTGGCTGCGCCCACAGACATTGGTGCGTTGGTAAAGTGTGTCATAAATTTGCTGCAACCCCGGCGTATTACATCGGATTAGTCAGCAGAGGGCAAATTGAGCCATTTCGTAATCGCCATCTGCTAATTTGGCGGATGACGTTCGGAGAAAAGATAGATAGGCGTCTAAGTGATGCGGTGAAATGTGAATCCCAAACATCCTTCCATCTCAAGGAGCTTGTTAAGTTCTAGCCTAAGATAACATAAAACCGGCCTGCAATCACGGAAGTTGGCTCAGTTGTGAAGTGAAGTGCATCTGAATAGTAACGCTTTACGCAAATTTCTTTTACCCGACGGTAACAAATATGCTGCAAAAGACGCTCTTCTAAACTTGTTGAGCGTCACATTGAGTTATTTTAAAATTGTGATAGTGTATTTGTTGCATTAAAACGAAAGAAAAAAAAAACATGCAACGTGCTACAATTTCGGTGTTTTGTATTGCCTTAGCGGTAGGTTTGACAACTGGAAGCCCTATATTTTACGAAAGGTGAGGCATTCATGTGGAAGCTGATGGTGAATTTTAATTTGCTAAAAACGAAATGGTTTTCAACTTTTTACCCTCTGTACAGCGCCAGGGTGTTGAATAAGGTGGAGTTTTCGGATATCGGAGTCGACGGTGATCGTATCGATCCTTTGATCGAGGAATCAGAGGAAGAGCTACGCAACATCACCGTAAGCAGTCATACGGATATTAGTGAAGTACGGAAAAACGATTCAACAGAAAGTACCGATACAGGCGAGCAGACGGAACCGGTGCTTAAAGTGACGGTTATTTCATCTAATGGTTTGCCGGATGAGGAAATTACCGGTGCGCCGCACATTTCAACGACCAAAACTATAGAGGAAGCATTAACTACTACTGAAACAACCACAATTGTTACACCTGAGAAAACAACAGAGCACAGTTTCACAAGCGATGAAGTTATACGAAATAATCCAACATCAATAATGGAAGTTGATGCTATGATGCCTGATTCAACTACACAATTAATGCCAAAGATGTCAACGAAAGATATCCAACCAAAAGAAGAGACTGCAAATGTGCATGGTGAAACAGCGATAACAACAAATGTGGTTGACAATGGTGAAACATCGATAACAACAAATTTGGTTGACAATGGTGAAACATCTGATGTTACAACAATTTCTGCTACCGAGGAGGGACAACATCCTGAAAAAGACATAACATCCACCATTTACAATGGAAATGGTGAGACCTCTGATGTTACTTCAATTTCACCAACCGAGGATGGCCAAAATCTGCTTGAGATAGAAACAACATCAACAATTTTGCCACCCACTTTACAACAAAATACCGATGAAGAAAATGCTGGTACAGAAGATTTAAAAGAGACTACTTTAAAGGATTTTACAACGACCTTCATAATTATGAGTGGTGCTGAGCAAACTACAACAACGGAGTTGTCTATGGAAAGTGATATAGAAACAACAGAATCCATTGTAACTACTACGGACCAAACTGCAGAAACCATGGTTGATACTACAACTTCTAGGAAAGATTCTGAAAGTTATACAATTATTACGGATATAACAGTACCAACAACCGTGACAACAGACACAGACAGTGGAGAATTTATGACAACAGTTGGTGGTGGTGCTTCCACTTCTACTACAGAGTCGACAGTAGAAGCGTCATCGGAAGAAATGTTCGATTCAACTGTTTTAGTAACTACTGAGACAATCCCCGTAACTGAGTTTGTAAAAGAAACACATTTGCCAGATTCTACGACTGAAGAAATGGTGTTGTCCACAGAACCGACAGAGAGTGCAACCGAAAGTACCGTAACGATTGAAGTGAATATTACAGAAAGTGTCACAGCAGTGGAAACAACTACGGTTTATTACAGTTCAGAGATTGTAGATCGTGAAACATCAATGGCTGTTTCCTCTCCCACCGTTGCTTTAACAGAAGATATTGCAGCAGAGAGTGAAACGGTAACAGAAATTACAGAAACTGAAACCACTACAGTACTTCAAACCACGCTCCGATCATATAGTTTTACAGAAAATGATAGCACTACAATCACTGCTACCACAGACTCGAACAATTCCGTTGGTGTTGAAGCAATAGATACAACTCAATCATATTCTACATCAGAGTTTATAACTGTAACCGAAGCTACTGAAACGACTACAAGCTTTGTGGAAATCATTTCATCTACCAGCATTGCTTTCTCTGAAGAATCAACAGTGATTGTGACAAGTGCATCAGCAGAAGATACAACTTCTTCTACGTTTGAAATCACTACAGAAGCGATCAGCTTACAAACTAATCAAGCAAATGAAACAGAAACAGTAGTTTACGATACAACACGAGCTGAAAGAGTTTCCGAGGATAATTTTCAACCAACATCGACTAACGTGTATGATATCTTAAGTACAGCAGGTGAAGCTGTGACAAGTATAACCACCGATAGCAGCAATGGACATATGCTAACTACAAGTGAACCAGAAGCCCAAACAAGTTTAGAGTTCGCAACAACGGTAGGAAAAGATCATGATATGTTAACGACAACATTTACAGAAGAAGCTGCACTGACTACAACAGAAGAATCGGTAAGCATAACAACTATAAATACGATCTTTGCTGAAGTCGAAGAAGAAATCGCCACTGGATCATCGGCTAGCAGAAGCGCAAATACAGCAAATGAAAATGAAATTACGCCGATTCTGGTAAAATCTACAAGTGCAGGAACGGAAGCATCCATTGAAGAAGCGTCGGTTAGTTTAACGGTAACAAGTACGTATAACGACGTTTCACAACAGTATACGGGAAAAGCAGCGATATCTTCTGAAACGGAACTGATCGACACCATGGAGACGTTCACTACGTTTTCTGCCGAAGAACAACCGTCTGCTGTGGCGTTGACAACAGAGACGTATTTACCACCCATGGCCCATGATGTTAATGCAAGCGATGAATCTTTCATTTCATCTCAGTTGCTAACGCAAGAATCCACAGACCAACAGTTGGAGATATCATCTAGTGCAACGATCACGATCCTAGCGTTGGTCACTGCCTCACCAACACCTTCGACAACGGACAACGCACTTGGGTTGGACGAGCATAAAATTACTGAAATCTTCTCAACAGAATCAAGTTTCACGCCATCGGTTATACTAGAAGAGACGGAAGAAGTCAGTAATGAAGCAGTGGTCACCTTACCTGCCATATCAGAGGATTCAGATTCAAATGCACCCGGTACTACTTCGCCCCAACTTAAGCAAGAATCATCACTAAATGCACTTACAACACCGAGCATTGAAAGTGGGTCTAGCAGGCATGGGCCAAACATTGGTTTTTCTTTGGCAATTTTCTCATTGGTAACATTGCTGTTCTATCATCCGGTGCGATCTTGTACAAACATTTGGCTTTAACGAATAGCGCTGGGGAAGAGAGATAAACAACAATGGTAAACTAATGTTTTTGTTAAATGTTAAGTGATTTTAGAAGTTTAGCTTATCTGTTAGTGTAGATGTTCCGCCAATATAGTTCTTTAATAAACCACTCATTCTTTCACAAAAAGCGGATCAACTGTTGCTAAATGAACTTAACGATGCGTACCAATGTACTTTTAGTAACTGAAAGAACTTTGCATATAAAAAAATCACACAACACATACACTAATGATCCCTGTTTTGGTTAATCGAACATAACTTCTTCGTATAAGCTCAACATAAGAAAACAACACTATTTCCATACCACAATACACTACAGCAAACTCGAGTTCACGATGCACATCAAACCTGCGCGACATGCGGATTCCTAATCCCACTTGATTTTGTCCCAAAATGATGCACTTTCATTTAGATTTCATGCCGAACACTGAGGACAGCCGAAGGTGTTTAGGCTGCATGCTAAATACACACACACACACCCACCCACATCATAGTAAGCGAGAACAAAAAAGGCTGCTGACACATGTGTGTGCTTGATTTAACCACATGTCTCCTTCCCTTTTTCTCTCGAGTGAATAAAAGAGCACGCATCATTCTCCGCGTTGTGTTGGTTCAGACTTAATTTATTGATTTTGAGAGCTCTTTCATTCTTGTACTGGTTTTTTCCGCTCTTTTACATTGGTTTCCTTCGCACATTAGTTGAATTCCTTGCATATTTCGACCCAATCACGCAGCTTACACATACCGGCATTAGAAACTGTATGTCGTTTAGCGTTTCTATTTGCAATCTCTTTCACACGTACTCAATCTTTCTCGCTTTTTGCGCTTACACCGTCCTGCACCGCGTTTCCTTTGCCCAACCTGGAACAGCACTGTTGGTCGCTCGATTTTGGGAAGAAAATGGCATTTACTTCTTTGTGTTTTTTACTTTCATTTTCTTCCATTCCATTCGTTGCTTACTTATTATCTTGCTATCAGGTAATCGTGTGTCCCTTAACTGCTTATACCGCACCAAGCTTTTGGTATAACAATCCGTATCCTTCAACATGTTTACAATCTGTTTTCATCAATCATCATTCATTTTTCCTCTCACATGACCTAGGTTTTAGTACGAATGTGTTTTCCTTTCGAGGTTGATGTATCACTCTTTCTCTACCTTGAAAGATGTTTGGGTTCAATTAGTCCTGTTACATTTCCGCTGCTGATTTTGTTTGCCGTTGCGCACCAGAATGGTTATTCTTCTTTTGTTTCCTCTCCAGTTAATAGTGTTTCTGTTTTCTACTGTATATTTGGGTTCTTTTGTTTTCTGTTGCACGTCGAAAATAACGCTCTTATCGTATTTGTTGTTTAGCACATTTACTTTCTGGTTTACTCCTAGTGAGCCTTTGGGAGTCTTCGTTTTGATGAAGCTTTGCTATCGCACTCCCGAAAGGATTCCGAACTGAACAGGGAAAAATGAAATTTGCGTGAACATAGCAATTGTAAAATATGTTATGAAGGTAATGGACGCTTCAAGTTCTACACACAAACACACACATAAGTCCTTTGAAAAGCGATAAATAATTGATTAAGAGAACTCAGATTGGATGGGCGCGTGATCGAACCGTTCACCGAAACCCCACTACGTGCAATCAAACATTGCGCAAGCCATCGCCATTTGGCCAAGAGTGCTGACGATAGCGTTAAACGGATTGCTACACATAACACCGTATTCTAAACACATGTTGGCATTAAGGATGTGGGTGTGAAATGATTTTCAGTGCCCGTGATGGAGTTGCACGTCTACAGTGTACGTTGCGCAATTGGAGGGACCCTAAGGCTGGGCGCTTAAGCTCTGTTGCCGAGTACAACACGATCGAGAAAACTAATACGCTGACTTTGGAAAATCGAATATTTTAAGTAAATTCACTTGTTGGTAAAAATTCCCACTGATAAATTAAAAAATGCAGTTGCACGTAGCGCGCTTAGAATGAATATTGCCGACTGCATGATCGACAATTTCAACTGATCGGAAGCGTTTCAACTAAAATCCGATGCTAATTGTGAATGTAGCAGCATGGTGCAGCTAAACAATTATTTTACCTTTCCGACTCTTTGTTCGGTTAATAGTTTGAGTTCATGACAAATTCACGGTACAGTCTCATGGTGAAGGTTTCCCTAATTAAAATAGGACAAAAAAACACATAAACGCCCCTGAACAATTAGTGTACGTGTAAGTAAAAGAAAAAAAATGTATAAAAATTAATGTAAAATTACATAAAAAAGAATATTTCTTCCGTTAAATCAAAGCTTTGCTGTCAAGTAAGCTGTAGCAGAGAATGGATGGTTCAATTCCTACTGATGGTCAATGGCAAAGTAAAAGAAAAACAAAATACTACACACGATCGAATTGCCACATCGAAAAAGTTAGTTAGTAACACTTTTTAACTCTTAATCCTGAACCGAGTTCATCACTAGGTATCACTTCTTCTACAACATCCAGAACTTTACTGAAATGTGTGTTTTTTTTTCTTCTATTTTCGTTTGCTTTAGTTGTTGATGTGTTTTGTTGCTTTTGCTGTTGTCTATATGACGAAGGTTTGCTTTTTCTTCTTACTCTTTGATTCGTATCTGCAACTAACACTGCATTTGGATGGAATCTGCATAGCAGCTATCCGGGAATTGCATTCTCAATTCAACATGTAATATGCTTAACAACGGTAAAATGACGAGGTGACGGTAGGGAACATTCTGTTTTAGCACCATCACTCGGCACTCTCCTCTTTACATAGTAACAATACACACATCGAAACACACGGGGTAGCGGAGCACAGGAACGAGCCTCGTGCCTCACAGATCCCCGCGTTAACTATTACGGTGAGTTTTTTTTTTGTTTTGTTTGTATAATCACATTGGCTAATGTCCATTGGAAACTGTCTTTACTTCATTTTTGTTTGTGTTTTCACTCCCATTTTTGCCTCGCACATGTTATATGCTCGATAAGTACATTTGCATGATGATACCCAGTTGATCTTCGCTGAGATTTATCCTTAGCTATAGTTTGTGTTGGTTTCGTCTCAATGTTCTCCTTACTTGGCCCAGTACTACAATGCTATCGGTATTATCAGTAAGCTGACGGTTTGTAAACAGCACTTGCACATGCACGTACGCATGCAAATGCAAAGTGCAGCTTTGACTACACGCCTGTTTACTACACGGATTCCACGAGGACGGAATCTACGGAACAATTATTGCCTAGGATGGATTGGCTGCGGAAGCGATCGGATTTTACAACCTAGATAGTACACAAAACTACTTTCCTACAGAGGTTTTCGCATTAGTAGCTGCGGTGTGTTTGTTTTCAACAATCGGGATTTTGCTTTGTTGCTCTCTGTAGCTTAACACTCGGAGCATTTTCGACACTTTGCACCTGTACAAAAATAGGACATGTGCACAATATTCGACGATATAATTTGGCTTTCGAGTAAAGTTGAGCGTATGTTGTGTATTACACCAGAAAAATCAAAAGCAACAATTTGGCAGCATTAGCATTGTCAATGGTTGATGATGATGAGGGCACAGGAGACGTGCTGATTCCAGCAATAATACCAACAAACACATCTAAAATTCTATTTTCGTATTTACTGATCGACCCTGGTTGAATGGAACAGTGTTAGCAATTGACAAATTTTCAATCATGTGTGATGTATTATGAGTTGTCATTTCGAATCATTCGTCCTGATGTACGGGAAATCGAAATTGGTAAAGAAAATAAATTCTACAGTAAAAATAATTTCTTTTCGGTAAAAAATAAACTGATCGATTGAAAACACCACACCTACAAGTTGCTGTGCTCAAACACACAACGCTAGGAAGAAAAATAAATAACTTCATATTGTTTTTTGTGTTTTTAATGGATTCTCGCCATATTTGTACGGCATTTAGGTTGAGCTGGCAGATTTTTTGTGTTTTTTTTTTTTCATGCTTATGCTGATAATTTTACCTCTGCTGCTCATAACGCTACATAGAATCTCACTCTACTCTAGTTTTTACTGTTGTTCACTATCCGCTAACGATCAGTAAATTAGAATATCTCTACAATCTGTTAATTGGTTTGTTGTTGTGTGTTTTGCCTAATTGTTATCGATGTTTGCTACACTCACCAATACCAAGATTTTCTGATATTTATTTCCTTTGTTGCTCTCATAGGTGTAGCTTGTGATATACCTCCTAGTTTAACCGTGCTATGTAGTCTGATCAACATCACTCAATGCGAATATGCCTTTGATGTAGTACAATCTGCGACATGCACAATCCGAAAACCGTTATCTGTTTGTCCCGCAACAGATTCCTGTCTACCTATCCACGCATTTATAGTTTTACTTTGCTAAGCAAAGGGCCCGCCAACAGCTGTTGTACTGTGCATATACCGTAGCATTGAACTGTTTCGCTATACCTAGTGAGAGAAATGATAAAATTACAACTTATTTTACGAAAATTGGAACTAGCTGACGAATGATGGCGATAATGCTAGTGCTCCGCAAAGATAAAACCATGCTTCAAACTTCGAACAATGAAGGATAGAAAAAACGCTACTTTTTGGCATCCTATCAAATTCGACTAAAGCTTTTTGTCCTCGTGTATTATCCAAATAAAAAAAAAAACCCTGTAACCTTCCTCTTGGAGACTAGTGGTGTACGAAAATCATGTTGTGAGATGAGAATGAACTAACGCTATTGCAGTACAAAATTATTTCTATCTTAAAGATGTGGCGCTTAAGTAACTAAAGTTCTGGAGATAAGAGTAAGTGACCTTCGATGTTCTCTAAACAGCATTCCAGCCATTTGCGTCCCATGCATTCGTTTGAATTCATTTGCGCCGGGCATATGACGCAACGCTCACACAAGGATGTCTGCCGCACGAATGAATGCTGGGACGCACTTGTTCCATGCTGTCCGCTTGCGTTTCCTGACGTACCGCTGATGCATTTTGTTTTTCTGTCACTTTATTATTGCTGTTCTTCTACTAAACGGTAGTGATTAATGCCGTCCGCTCTGCTTAAGGTAACACGATAGCGCGAAGGGCCACCATAAAACCAGCACTTAACAGGGCCGCTACCGGAACAGTAACTACCCAAGCGTACACGATGTTTCGGAACAATCCCCAATCGACGGCTTTCTGCTGCGCAGTTACGGCATGATGCGAATGTTTACTGCTTTCGTCCGACATCGGTCGTGAGTTCGCTTGACCGACAAATACGACCGAACCCACCTTACAATGGGTCGTTGAAATGGGCAGACCGATCTTGGACGCGATTAACACGGTTAGGGCGGCACCGATTTCGATGGTAAAACCACTAAAATGAACAAGTAAAATTTTGCCAATTATTTATCCGCTATCGGCTTGGTACAAGAAAGCTGTAAAACATTTCGAATTGCTAAGAAACTTACGTCGATGGAGTAATTTTTGTGAGATCATTACCGATCGTTTCGATCACACGCCGACCCCACAGCCACAGACCAACGGAAATACCCAATCCTCCGTATAGCAGAATTAATAAAGGCGTTTCAGATTGCTGCAGTACCGAACCTTCTCGATAAATCATAAATAGAGCGATCAATGGCCCAATGGCATTACTGTAAGAGATAATATAGAACAGGCAAGTAGATAACAAAGTTAGAATCGCCAAAAATGTTTCGATAGTTTTGTGCATTTGCTTCTGCGAGGAACCTACCTGACATCATTGCCACCGTGCGCAAAGCTACCAAACGTAGCGGTGAGTACCTGCAGGAAGGAAAACAGCTTCGATACATCTTCGCTCTCTTCCACCGGTTTTTGCCGTCGGTTGTCTTCCTCGGAGCCTTCCTTTGCACCAATCAATGGTACTTTGCTCGAGTTGGGTGAAAGTGTTGCACTGATGAGTGGATGTTCCAAACCAGCGACTGCCTCAATCTTGCACATATCTGTCTTTTTGATGTCCTGGTCAGTACCGCTCAGTAGCACATTCTGTGGCATTAATGTATAGTCGGTTATCGGAAGGGTACTATCACTCTTTGGGCTGGTGGGCGATTTTCCGTTCTGTAGCGCAATCACGGTAGGTTGTTCTCTGCCAAAGTAACGTGTAAAGTAAGATTAGAAATCGATACATTTTGATGGCTAGTAAGCAAATATATTTTTCAATGTTAGGCAAATGCGATTGATTCTAACAGCTGTTAGCTATTGTTTTAACGACCATTGAGCAACTACTTACTTCAATCCTCCATTGCTGAGATGTCCAGAGTCGGGCGATTTCGGCGAAACGTTCGTGCTGTTTCGGCGATCGAAATACGTGCCGAGATGGAAACGCCCATTGCCGTGATAGGACTGATATTCATCAATGAAGTTCAAGCTAGTCACGGTAAGGTCTGTGTTGTCAAGGCTGGTTTTGTCCTGAGCACCGAGCAAACTGTTAGCCTTCTTCACAATTTCCGGATTGAAGCTGTACGGGCCACCGATACCACCGCCAGATGTAAGGTCATTGGAGAGCTTCTTTACCAAACCATTTTGTGGAGCCTGTTGTTGATGCTGTGAGGACAGCGACACTAGTTCGGTCGTCTCGGTAATGGCTGGTAGAGATTTTCCGTCACTCGCCACCAACGAAAGTGGTCGCTTCGCACGACGCGGACTACCGTTGGACGACGAATCACCATCCGAATCGCCGAGCATGAACTCTGTCTTATTCGCTCCATCCGAACCGTTGATAATCTTGCGTCTTTGCCACGGCACAATTATCAACCGCACCAATATTCCCACGGTGAAGCCAAGCGTCAGGCTGACCACGAGCGCCACCCACACCGGGATGTTATCCATATACAGCACTGGAATCGATATAATTACCGTGGTGAGTGTCAAAAGTGGCACCACCCACACCATCTAGCGAATACACGCTAGCTCGCTACGTTCACACTACCATCTAATGGTTGCTTACATTTTGGTCCATCGTGCACGATACTAAAAACATTCACAGCCAAGGTCGCACCATAGAAAAGTGGCAACGTGAACAGTCCAGCTTCCAGGGGGTTCTTCGCGTTCAGGATGAATTTGCGGATCAACCAGAACAGCGCCACACTCACTAAACCGCTCAGTACGGGCGAGATGAACCAGGAACCGATAATCGTAAGCAGGGTGTTCCATTTGAGCCCTTGGGTACCACGTGCCACCAGGCTGAATCCGATCGTCGATCCAACGATGCTGTGCGTGCCGGAGATGGGCATTTTTAGGAACGTTGCTACCAGCAGCCACAACGCTGAGCTTGCCAAAGACGATAGGCAGCCGAGCATTAGTTCGATTTCATCACCCTTGTACATCGTAACTTCCAGGATACCTTTCCGCATCGTATCGGACACCTTATAGCCTGCAAAAAAAAGTGATGGATACATGAATGAATATCAACATGGAATTACGCCCATCACAATACATACCTATCAATACAGCACCAGACACTTCGCATACGGTAGCCAACCAACAGGCCTGGCGTATTGTCAGCACACCAGACCCGACGCTAGTACCGAACGAGTTTGCTACATCATTCGCACCGATGCCAAATGCCAGAATGAACGCTATCACGAAACCCAAGATCACCAGCCACAATATGTCCGATGAAAACGGTTCCATTCTGCTCGTGGTTTAAGCAATTGGGGAGTTTAAACTTTAATTACAAACGACAAACTTAAACGATTGCCTTTGAGAGTGGTTCCCAAACAGGATGGAAGAGGGATCAAGGATCAAAGTTTTATTAACCGACCAGCGTTTAGATAAAAATGCTCCGATCAGCAGAAAGTGGAGTGTGAGTTTTTTTTTTTCTGAGATAAACTAAATGTTAAGAGACAGACATAAATTGTCTTTCTAAAAAATACTTGCTCGTGCCCGGTAAGACAGTAAAGCAACCAATATAATGTTACAAATCTGAGATAATGGTTTTAACAACAAAAAATGAAAAGCTTTGCTTTTTGCTTAATTAAAATCGTTCAGAAAGGGGATGCGGTATTGGTGTATCAAGTCTTATTTAATCACGTTCAAAAAGGAAGATGTCTTCTTTAGGATGCCGTCGGTTTTACGACAAACAGTTAACTCTACACGAGTTTCTTCTATGTAGCTTTCGGTTCCTTCAGTTCACCAAAATTGCGCGTTCTTTTTAAATTTTGCTGCAATAAAACATACGCCAGATAGTGCTATCCTTAAACGATTAGCGGGTGCCCAAAATTAAACAAAATGCGAGCCTTCTCGTTTCTTTATGATCAGTGCAAATGTCGGCTAACAATGTGGATGTATTTTTTGCTTTGTTTCTTCCTCAGCAATGATCACTACACACAACTGCAACAGTGTGCTCCTGTTCTAAGCGTTAATGTTAAAACTATTAAGTATGTATAGTAATGCCTAATACGAGTGTGTACTTTAAAGTATGAGCTACACTTAAAAACAGGTCGGTAAGTAACGGTACTAGAATGAAACTGGCTTTCGCAAGCAGTATCAATCCAGAATGCAAGCAATCAATCAGGGAATTGCAGTGTAGATTTATCGTCCAACCAGTGGATGATGAGGAAACTAAAAACAGTATCACAAAAAAGGTGCCAAGATGCCAAAGGGGCCTGAAAAACAATAGAAGTGGCAATATATACGGAAAAAAGAGTGTCAAACCTAACAATCGAATACAAGTAATGTGCGAGTGAACGGAAAAAAGAATGGAAAAAACCAAGAATGCAGATATTGTACCTTAAAAACGTTAAGTTAGTAAATTCTTGTAATGACCACCGACAAACACGAAGATGGACACAACAGCAGTTACTAACTAGCGTTTTAATTTGACAATATCTGGTAGGCAGAGTTTTGTAAAAACAGCCATCGTTTTAAGAAGCGGGTTTGGAGGCGGGTTGTTGTCGGTGGTGCTTACGCGCCAGAGACAAACGTATCGCGCGCAGCTACGGTAATTATAACGTACGGTTTACGGAACCTTCCGGAATCGGAAAGCCACTACCAGAAGACTTTTCTCCGTTCTGAACGGGATCGGACGGGGGGGTTTTTTTTTACTGCCTTACACCGTACGCGGCCACTCCTGACTACGTCTGGTCTACCGTTTGGTAAGAATATTGTACCGATACACAAAAACTTGATTGCCTCTCCTGTAGGAAATCTCCGCCAGGTATCTCGTAAAGTGTCGTCAAACGTTTAGCCCAATTTCCACGGTATCCAATGTCGTTTCTTTACAAGCTTAAACCGACCACTTGATTCCGGGGATGTGTATGATCATTTCTGGAAAGAAAAACAAAATGGAAAATTAATTATTAACAGTCTGTTGTTTAAAATAGCTTATGTGCTTTTAAATGACTACACAAGGGACACTCAAGAATAAGAAAGGAATTGCAATAAAACTACACGATTCTTGATGCCAGAAATTCCACGAAAAATTTATTACCAATTAACCCCCAATCTCGTCACAACCTACACCAACGACGCATGGATCGGTATGAAGGCAGACAAGCTACACATCATCAACCATACACATACCAGGGTGCATCCGGTTGTTGATTGCACTTGGCCGCGAAGCGTTCTGACAGCTGCTACTGCACTGTACGCAGCAGCAAACCTCGTTACAGGAGAGGACAGGACATAACCATTTTGAAGGTCAAGTTCAGGTGAAATATAGAGTTATCTACACGGTTGCTGTTGATTTCTCGTGTCCTGCACACATGCAGTTATATTAAGAGAGCTGAATGAATTTCATATGCTGTACCGCATCCCTGTGTGTTTGTTATTTTCTGATCACTGGAATAAAAAATGATACCAATACTGGTGATATAGCGATCATTGGGTGCAGCTTTTGTGATTAAACATACAACCAATAATTACAATGTAGCAACTGGTTTACACATTTAATGCTTCTGATTATCCGCAGGCAAATCGTTTAGCCGGTTTGTTTTGCAAACTTCTTATGCCTGTCCACCGACTTCTAAACGTGGAGGCTCCCGCATACATGGCGCGAGCACTAAATAAACCAGTTCATTCTAGGTTATTTGCGTCACATTTTTGCCGATGGCTGTTACACTTCCTTCTAATATAAAGTACGAGTAATTGCACAATATATTACCCAAGCAAGAAAGCTAAACCTTTGCTACAGCAAATGGGTAATCAGTTTTCGCCCGTGATAGGCTCCAGTTATGTCCAAATGTGAGGTCAAGGTTTCACATAATGGATTCGCGCGTGGAAGGAAACGTTGCTGATCAAGAACGAAACAAAACAAAAACGGCTTGCTGCTGATCGCCTTCATGGTTGGTCTCAAGCAATGTTTCCACAAAATAACCGAATTTATTTGCTTTGCTGGTGGTGGGCATAGAGGCTGCTCGATGGGGTGAACTGAACTTGACACACGACGCTTGGTGCACATCGTATTGGGTCGGTGGTGGTGGCGGCACCAAGGAAAGACTTTCGTCCGCTTACCCATCCCGATGGGCCCGTGTAGATGGGCAGCACGCCGATGTGCGTGAAATCATTTCCTACCCTGCTCATGTGGTGTTGGTGAGAGAAGCAACATTTCTTTAAATACCACTCACGTCTTTTTTTTCGCGCATTTGACCTTTTTATACACGCGACCGTAGAATTCGATGATCTACGGGCCGACGAAGATGAACTGCTGTTGCTGACGTTGTATGGTGCGGGTAAGAAAAAATAAATAAATAACGTGCTCAATTCGCGTGATCCGCTCCTCTAGGAGGCGTACAACGGCAAGCAGCGCATTCTGCCATAAAGCCCTCTTCGGTTTGTTTTAATTTCTGCACTTCTCGTACATTTCTTTACGTTGTTGTGGTCCTATTTCGATGTCTAGACACAAATCCCAATGCCGGTGCGGCGCAACGAAGGAATGATACGGCACCCATCAGCACAGCGCAGCAAGCGTAACTCATTAAAATGGTTTTAATTTGTTTGACTAGATTGCTTCTTTCTTTGCACAGTTGAGGTAAAATTTTAGGCGCACTTGTTTCATTTCGTTCACCTTCAGTTTCACCACAATGACATTGAGTGTGTGTCGATCGCCCATAACCGTACCGTACCAGTTCGGCACTAAAGAGGCAGCGTGCAGCATACATGTGCAAAGTATGTAATGTTTCCTCCGATGCTCGATCGTTACTACAATCGCTGTTGTACTGTGGATGACTATTGCATCACGCCATAAACAAGAAGGAAGATCGCAAAACAACAAACATCCCCAAATCAAGCCAATGTAATCTAACCGAATGATTATCCCCAAAATGCTGCTGGTCGATAACCTAGATTGACTTATGCTTTATGAAGCTATTATCATCCCTTAGCGTGTTTCTGATTCGTTTATTTTGCTTATTAAAATAGCTTCCCATTCTCTTTTGCTGGGTATTGTAACACAATGTTGTGCCGGGGTCTAAAATTAACAGTTCATCCTAGTCCACCATTTCGCCCATCACTCAGTTCTTATCAACTTACAAAAGTTCCTCAGTGGAGTGGCGAAAACAGGTAATTGTGGCTAGCGTGTGCACATGTCAAAGTCATACCGCGTACGTCCCGACGGTTTATAAATATGTGACCTGATTTCAATTTAATATGCTGTATGATTGCTTACCACTGATCAAACTCAACCGTGACACAAGTACCTGCGTTACTCAGTACCTATGCGAAACGATGAATAGACGTCGACTATCCATCGTGTCAGTACAAAAGTTATACTCCTAAAGACTCTCAATGATTTTTATGCTAGATTGCAAATTCTGTTTTGCACGGTTAATTCACATGCTGCCTGTTGTCTGTTTGCCGTTTCCGTCTACCTCTTCCACTATTAACTGCGTTGTTTGTTGAGCGTTATATTTGTGTTCTGTTTTGTTGTTGTCCAATATTTGCTTTTTTTTTTTGTTCACCTCTTCTTGTTCATCCAAACCGAACCAACACAGCTACGACACGCCAACGGGTTATATTTAAAGACGACACGCGATCTTCGCGACCTACGCTTCCTACTTTTATCCCAGAAACGCTTCTTCCGTCGTGGCGGATGTGAATCTACTTTTGGCTGACCAAACAGGACACCCTCATCATTTATACGATTGCCACTGAGAACCCTGCCCGAGAACGACTTGCACTACCCGCGCCTCCCTTTGCCGATCATCTCTTGTCACTCACCCCATCCCCTCTTTCTACTATAGCAAGTTTTGCGCTTTGATCATCGATAATCTTGCACTACACTGCCACCCATCGGGTCTATCTAATCCCATACCTTCATCTCGCGAACGCTCATTGCCGACAGTGACGGCCTTGTCCTCACATGATTCTGCGTTCCCCTTGTATACCCACAAAGGGGTTTAACAGAGGGTGCGTGTATTTAATGGGTTGTTTTCTCTGTCTTGAAATCTTGTTTCTTCGATTCGAAGTATCGTCGAACTTTTTTTTTACAAGTGAAACCGGAAGCATGGCAGATTTAGAAAATTTGCTAACAAGCTGCTTAGTTTTGCAATGTTTACAGCAATATTGACTACTGACAGCCGAATTTGTTCAACTAACGTGTAGGTAGTTACACTGCACTCACATGTTACAACAAGGAAGATGACTGACAGCGTAGAAGAAAGAGGATTCACGTGCATTATTGGAACCGTCCTTCCCGTAAGTGTCGTCTGAGCTTAAATTTACGATGGCCTTCCATGTCTTTTCTGCTGGAGCGCAGCGAGGAAGCGAACGCAAAGAAACTTGATCATGACACAATTCGCACCGTGCCGGCGGAACCGCCACTGTTTGACGATTGAGATGCTCGAACTGTCGGTCAAGTTACTGATTTCGCATTGACTTGCAGCTGTCGCATCCAAATGGATACACAGTGTCGAAGAAGCGGGGGACAGATACTAAATGTAAAGCCGCAGGGTTTTTTTTTGTCGTTTGTAAGTAACTGGATCCATAGTTCATACTGCTTTTCGCTCTGCATTTGTATTTTTGCTACTCTTTCACTTTTGATGACGTCAAACATTTCCGCTGGGATAGACAATGGCGGTGGAGAGATGTCATCATAATTCAGCGAATCATCTACATCAGAATCAGCACTGACAGATGAAAAATGTCATAACTATAATCAATCTCCTTCCATCTTCCCCTGATCCTACTATCAGCGAAATGATTTCCGGGTATTCTTCAATACAAAGGAAGTAAAAAAAAAATAAATAGGCTACTTTCATGTTTTATTTTGAAACAAATCCTCACTGCATGGGCCATAGCGTCGGTACTACCGGTGTTAAACCCCTACTGAATTTCATCATGCAAAATCTCTCTCATCGAACTTCATCGTACACCAAGTACAGGGGGAATATGATGTCATTGTGCAATAAATACTGCCACTAAAAAACTTGTCCATGCTTGCGGTTCCATACACACCCCCTTAATCTCAAATCCATTTAACACAGTTCAATTGAGCGCGGACAATCCCATCGTAAATTGAATGGGCTATGGAAATAACACGCAACACTGCAAATTCGTTTCAATCATGAATCATGAATACATCTCCGAGAATGTACCACTGTCGTTGCGATTGTTTAGATCTGAAGGAATCATGTATGTCATAGTTATTATTAGATATCAGACTAGGGATCACCCAATTGTTACAGTACGATTGTACCTGAACACATAAGCGCTATAAGTTTCGCAGGTGTAATTAATAACAGCACACATTTGTTTAGCCGCGCACCATAATCACGCTGCCGCAAATACTGTCATCCAGATGTCCCAGATGAGACCAACTCCAAGGTATGACAACGTGTCAACAGCAGTATGGTGACACCAACTTCCGCCTTTGCATAAAGTACAGGTGTCAGTGAGCGTGATTTTAATTTACAAAAACGTTTCAGCAACCCCGGATCGGTTTCCCATATCAAAAGGGGAAACGGTTGTGGCTGTTGGCTGACGACATAAAAAAAAACAAATCTAATGAAACGATCCCATTTCCTCCACAATCTGCGTCACCCCTTCCCCGCACCATGTGCATATCAACATTTGCTCGCTTTATCTAGCAACAAATATCAGATATCGAATATCAGTGAGTCTCTTCGTTGCACCCCAAAAAAGACACACACACGCAAACAAACTGAACTATACACAGCGCCACCAACAGGACATAAATGTGATAATTAACGCAAAGCGTCGTATCGAAGTGATGGCGAAATTGCGGCACAATGATATTTGGTGATACCATATCGCGGAGGCAAAGAACTGCGCTTGTTTGAAAATTGATTCAACGACAACTAGGTAGAATTGTGCTGTTTTTTGTTGCTCCCCCTCTCCCCTCTTGATTGTAAGTAACGTTTCAGCTCGAAAACATCATCAATAGGGCACTTTTTGGGGTGTGGCAAGCATTGGCGATGGTGATAAGCTGTGGCTTACTCCACACACCGTCACGCCTCATGCGGGAACACGATCATGCGGTGATCAAACGCCTGTGCATTTCCTGTATTTGCTGAACCGGAGCAACATGGCAAGGTCTCCTATGGGTTCTCCCCCCTTCGGGACTAGATTTACTCCCACGGCGCTCAAGAATTCTACCCGTGAAGTAGGGTGACCAGAAAAACACGCGATTTGACCGGTGCAAACCGTTTTGGTGTTGGTCACCTAGAGCGCTAGGGCTCTAGCCATTACGGTGGGCAGGACGATAAGATCGCAGTGGAGGAGAGGCACAAACAGTGAGCATGCCAAGATACGAACCTTCTGATATGCCGGCGTGGTAGTTCGAATGCAAATCGGGACAAGATCAAGACCAGATTCCAACCACCCCAGCAAAACAAAGCGAGCAGGATTCCTACTCCCAACGGGTTGGTACCGTGCTGGCGAACTGGTTTAATGGTAAGTGAGGCCGCCCTTTAGCCAGTTTTAGTGGTAAATTGATTAAAACCCTCAACGGTTTCCACGGGTGGGTCAGTGCGGTTATGGTGGCGGCGGACACACCGTGTAGGTTTGCGCTTGCTACTAGATCACTTTCTACGTCGGGATTTCAAGGTTAAGCGGCAGTACGCATCGATCGCCCGGGGCAGGGTAAGGATATAGGCCAACATGTTCGAGAGAGCTAGGAATGTGTGCGAAACCGAACCGGACCATATATTCGAACCAGAAACGTGCATTTATACCCCCTCCCCGCCGCATGATCACGTCGCCACCGGGGGCGTGGACAGGAACTGGCAACAAGCAGTACCGTATCTGGCGATCGTTGTTGAAAATTAGCGAAAAGAATTACGGGAAAGCAGACAATATTGCTGTAATCCACGCCGTTTTAAGGCTAAAGGTTAGCATTGATAGAGAGCAGTGCGTAGACGGGATCTTCTATACGTTGGCTTTTTTTTTACAACTCTGCGTCAGTAAAAAATGGCAATCCTTATCGCAACGGTGAGCGGTGCACAATACTGATTTTGATTAGCAGACGACAGATTTATGATGGTGGTGGAATCGTGAAGTTGTGCCGCGAAGGTACTCCAACTGGGCAACAGATGTAAAGACGTCAAATTCGACATAATTCGAGAAGGAAGCGTGTACGGCTTTATCACAAGTACTTCGAGATGGTTAATAGCTTTACAATCGCTGATACACTGTAGAGGAGTTATCGTCAGATTTCAGTAGTGTATCGATTTATAAATAGCGTCTATCAAATATTCGTATGAGATAAAAGGAGTTAAGCTTATTTCCGATATGGTGAAACCTGTAGAATGTATCACGTTCCGTCCGACATCTAATTCAGTTTATAATTCTTGAGCACGCGTGTTTTTGATAATATGCAAAATAAATTAACCATACTTCACCGTAAGATTGATTTCCTCCGTTTGCTGTGCGCTTCCACGCATTATTTACATGCTCCACCATACCGATCGCGTGCACCAATAGCAAGCAAAGGCGCGGTAGCACCAACTGTGTTGAGACGGAATTAAAATGGCCCACGAAAAATAAAAGAAATCCCTGCCAACTGCACAGGATGATTTCGGTAGATTGTAGGGCCATAAAGTTAAGAATGGTAAAATAAATCAGTATCAAACAGTCGATGTATCAACGTGACAGGAAAGCAACGTCAACATCCTCAAAACCAGACAACAGTTGTGCCGATGGCTCGTCGAGCAGAGTGTGATAAAACTTGTTTTCTTTTAACGCTTTTTGGCTTTCCACAGACTGATGTGGCACGTACAGCGAGATATTGCAGAAAGCCGTTCGCTAAAACAATGTACAGTAAAGAACGATCTTCTTACAAACGGCGGTCACACGACTTCAAAGTAATGTGCCACCAGGAATTTTGTATCGGTTTTTTTTTTTGCAAACTCGCACATTTTCATTTTCACACTCCCCCCCTTTGACCCCACTCCACAAGCGTTGACCGTACACAAGCTTCACGCGACATACGCGTGATTGATTGACGCACAGTTTCAGCGAAAACCCCATTCAAAATTTTGACCCACACACACACGAATAGACCTATACAAATCTACACAAGTGCACACATGGAAACTCTTCTCGGGAAATGGATGAAAAATACGCGTTAGTACGTGTGTGTTTTTTTTCGACCCCGCCACAGCAAGATTTAATTACACGCGAGTGAGACGAAAGTGTACTTGACGTCACTTAAGTAAACTTTTAAGTGCGGTGCACGAAGAAGAACAATTTTTAAAAAGTCAATAAAAGCAAAGTTAACCCACTTTTCGCTTCGCCTATACCAACAAATGGGTTCCAGGGGCCAGAAAGACCTGTGTCTAATTTAACCCTTCTCACTTCAACCGAAAAATTGATTACGTTTTTACCAAATGGAAGTCCTCCTCCGACCAGGAACACGTTACCGACCAGCCGAAACGTACAGCGCACATTTCTTACACCTAACAATTCATCATTGATGTAATCGCCTTTACCAAACACCAAACCAAATCTCCCCCGTTCGATCGCTTATCACTTGCCGTGCGAATGCCATTGCCGTGGCCTGGAGGGGTGATAATGCCCGCACCAAACTTCTTGGCACATGCTCTGCTGCTTGTCACTAAACGTTTCGAGCAGTGCCAATTAGCGCTAAGTGTTCGAATGTTGTGTCCAGGCCGGGGAAACAGACGAAAAATCTCCTCATCGTGTTTGTAGCAGTTCCTCTTGGAGAGATGTCCCCTCTAGCACTGTCGAAGCGTCGAATTCCCGCTCGAACTGCCAGATTTACAAACTTGTTTAGTTCAACGAACCGAAGCAAACGTTTCAAAAACTTCGAACGGATCGAACGGATTCCCACCCTGGACAGAACCATTTGCACGCGCGCAGAGCGAAGGAGTTAGCGGTCCGCAACCCGTACTTCCACGTTGCCACGTGCGTTCGATGGTGCTGTTGATTGCGCGCCATTTCGCCATTTGCCGTTCGGTGCGGGGGGGATGCGATTATTATGTCTCCCCACATCCATAAGCATCTGCTCATTGTGACGCGAACTGCAAATTCATTTCATGTTGCCCGCGTATTGTTAACTTGTTGCCATGTAATGTGGAAAACGGTGGCAGTGTTGTCGTCCAATGGTAATTTATGTCCAGCAGATTTTGCTATTATGTTTGCGTTTGCTGGCGGATGGGATGTGGGTTAGCTTAAAAGCTGAACAAAACACTCTTAATCCAGCTCCGTTCGGTCGGAACCACTGCAACTAGGAACAATGTTTGCGCTAAATGATAAACCCCGCAGGGCGATTAATCAGCATTATTGAAGGTCTCTTCACGAAAACGTGAAGTTTCTTCAACATTTCAACACTGTAGCAGCTTCCAGAACAGCTTGTCCTTTTATTAGAACGCACGGAGCAGCATTGTGGTACCCCCCATTTTCTCTGCGTTAGCCAGTGACGCATGGGCCATAACTTACGTTTCTACGCGCTTTAGCCACGTGCTGGTAAGCTGTAGTAGTCATCGAAGTATTTCTGCACTACGTTTAGCCAGCGGGCAAGTCCGGCGATACAACGGCAGCAGCACACGATCTGTTGCTGCGTGTTGAAACGTGAGGATCTGCCTCGGCCTGTCGCACACTGGGCACTGTTACACAACACCTTCAACTACGGTTCTAAGTAAACCGCGTTTGCGGCACGCGATGTACGATCGCCGAATCAATATTCACCGTTCAGTGTCGGTGCGTCGAAATTTCCTTACCGATCACACGGAGTGTTATAGCTGTTCACTTTCCCCCAAGCTCAGCTGGCGCGGTATTGTTTCCGGAAGAGAACGTACGATGCAATGCACGTTGCACACTCGCGAACCGAAATCGATTTCTGGCCTTTTTACTGCACGAAAACAAACGACAAAACGCGTGCGTGCGTTCTAGCGTTTGCCCCGGAAAATGATCTAACGGGAGTCGGGTGAGAGTTTGGCGCACGCGCACCAGTAATGGAACCTGCCGGTTCGTAATCAATCAGCACCACTGTCTGAAGACTGAATCATTCGAGCAGTATATATTTGGTTTTATTCAAGATTCTGCTCGAATCGCTCCCCCTCCCGGTGCACCACACCAACTTCTGACCCCCGGGGGGCGGGCCCCGGAGGAGGGGTTGCGCGTTGGCACACCATATACCCGCAACATGGACACGCGAACGCGAACCACCACGACGACGACGACGACGACGGCCGCGAACGTTGATTGTGTGGTGGTAAATAAACCGCTTGTTTCACTCTGATACGCGATCGGGCGCTGCAGAGCGAGCGAAGTCCGTGTAGCCGCCATCTCTGTGTGTTTGTCGAGGGTCGCCCATTGCCATGCGGATCTGGCAAAACGGCGGCCCGATTACGCTGATATTCACACGGAGCGTTGAGTGGCGGTGTGTGAGTGTGTTTTTTTTTTATGGACCACACCATTATGCCGACGTAAGCGGTTCGCGCAGCCGCACAGCGGGGTTGACACGCGGGTAGAATCCGCGACCATGCGTCTTCCTCGGCACCACGCTCTTCCCATTCCCCTTTGCCATCTCCGCGACCGGCGGCCTACACCAACCCGGCATCGTCATATCGCTTCGCGCGTATTTTGCACTCACCAACACCCCAAAAACTCGTCAACACACATCCACATGGTTAGGGGTGGCACGGTGATGGGAACACGGAGAGCTTCCCACCATTTCCGCTGATCTGCTTCAAACCCCCTCCCTCGCTCCGCCCTCATCACACCCCATTTTAACCACTCGGCGTAACGACGTTCTTTCTCGCCGCTAAAACAACCGGCCGGTATGCGTAATTCCACCTCTGCAAGATTCCTACGTAAGCACGTTTTTCGAGCCGAGCCGAAGCGTTTCGAGGCGGAAAGAAGAGTTTGATAGCAGACAGCTATACCTGTGTGTGATGTACCTGTAGCCCCCGACTCCTGGGGTTGCGCGCACCAGCCCCCTGAGATGGGGCGGTGGCGGACATGTGGAAAAGGGCGCGCCGCAGCAAATTTCGGGGAAAACCGAGCGGGGAACCGTCGCCGTACGGCATTCTTTTCGCGTGCAGGCTTAGATTGCGTTTCGCTTCGGTCAAATGGAAGGCCCAAAGTTCAGTCTCGTGGCACACCGCTACCTTCGCCCGTACGCCGCCCAGCGCGCAACGCCGGTCCGCAACCTTCAGTCGCGAGAAACCACGGAACTAGTGGGGCAAGTGCTAACTCTCTCGACGCACGACCGCTTGATGGTTGGGGGGGGCACGGTGTACCATGCGCAAATATTTGCCAAATGGTGGAGAGACAGTCACAGCAGCGTCCCACTAGCCGGACGTATCGAAACAATTTGCCGATGCGCGGGTTCTTGCACAGCGAACCTGCAAGAACCTAGTCTGCTCTCTCGGAAGAGAAAATCTATCCACTTGTGCTGAGGGATGGACCCAAAGCGCAAACTAAACTGGCGACCACACGACGCTTTGTTCTTTGTGCAGTTGCGTGGGACATCATAATGGCCGTATTATTCGTTTATTGTTCAACGGACCTGGCGTCTAAACTGAACATATTCATTCTTAATTACTAACGCTTCAACTAGATCGTAAAATTTGTCCACCCAAATAACACCAACTGTTTGTTTACGGTTTGCCAGTACCAGGGAGAATTCCGAAGTAGATGACAACACACCAGCGTACAATGGGGCACGGAAATGACATCTAATCCGCATTGGGAAGAAGTGACAGCGCGCTCGACAAACAGTGGACTCAGTACGTGAGGCAGATTAGACGTGCTGCGTGCGAAACGGGAACTGGCAGCACAACCGCACGTGCAGCTCACATGTAGGGGACGCCGCCAAGACGTGAATGTTGAAACTCCCAGTCTTGCGTTGGGAAGCGTTATCGCAGTGAAATGCCACTACCGGACGTTATATAATTAAAGCTGTCGCATTTATAATTAACATTATCTGGGAGATTATGCACTATTTGGGGTAGAGCATTATTTGGGCAATAATGAGAAGTTAATCAGAACCGAACAGACATCTCAAATCATCGCATGTAAAAAATGGAAAAAAGAACAGCAAATCAAATCAAATCATAAAAAAATAATGTCTTTATATAACACTCTTTTTATGAGTACGTGTATCCTGAAATTATGATTGAAATCATGCTTGAATTTTGAAAACGTTTCCTTGAATTTGAACTCAAATTAAAGATAGTACGTATCAGTGTTGGACAATAGGACTAAAACTGACCCTATCCTTGATGGGAATGATCTAGATTCAGACTATTAGAACATAGAATCCCGAGTCTGAATTCAGATCCTTTATGGGCATTTGAAATCCGGATCGAATTCCAGAATTCGATCTTGTTGGAATTAAATTAGAAATCTTGATGTAGAATCGTCTGGATCTCAAGATTAAGATAAGATTCAGATCCTTTAGTATCCAGGTTCGTTATGATCGGAATCCAGGAAGGGGAATCCAAACAAGAATCCAGATAACAATCCTTTGGGATCTTGATCTGTTCCTGAGGGTTATATCCGAAATTGGGATCTCGATTATTGATTTGTTAGAATGAAATTAATCCTTGTAAGTTAGAACCTTTCAAAATTGTGTTGTTTATATATAAATCATATATGAAGATGACAGAAAATGTACAGGGAATTGCGCCCCCAACGGTTGCGTCTTGTGTTATATCCATGGTCCAGCTGACGAAGGAGTTGCCATTCTATTTATTTCGAAGATGATCACAATTGATTTTTATAGTAATGGCACGTCCTATAATAGTTTAAATTCATGTTTTATAGCTAACATTAACATAGCATCATCATTAGAGTGAACTTAATTTAAAAGTTTTACAATCAAGTAAGGAAATGCAATATTCAATATTCCATTACTTTAATTATTCAATAAAATTCTAGCAGCCATAAGTGATATGGTATTGTTAAAAACGTGGTCAAGAAATAAAATTTGCCTCTCCCTTGCCATTTATAATCAAGTGTATGAGCTGTTTGTGCCGGCAACTTCTAGCAAAAACCAAACGAATGACACAGCACTATTGTTCTTTGAAACAATCAGATTCTAATCATCGTTTGCACTGTAGGTAACGATGGATGGGACACGGCAAACGGTGGCTCGTCACGCGTATCCAATCATCACGCAAAACGTGCCTATTATACGTAGTTGTACAATTGTACTAACTGTTGTTTTATTGTATTAACATCACCATCCCTATCCACTGCAAATAAGAAACAAAATGTGAATCAAGCATTGATTGTTACAATTTATTGCTGACGTAAATTAGAATAAAGAAAAAGAAATCACCATCACTTCCTGTGTTCCTCGTGATCTTCCGACGGGTGTTCAAGGGAGGATTGTGTGTGTGTGTGGGTGCGAGCTATTTCACCAAAAAGCGTTGATGCCTTACTTTAAATCGCACTATACCGGCGCTTGCTTCTACTTCTCCACCGCTTCACCATCTCTACATAAAATCTCTATAAAAGAAACAAACGCCACCCGTGACACGTCCAACCAATTTCAATTGACATCGATTATCGTCCATTTGCGGGTGGCAAAACGGTGCCGCAAATAAATTGTATCAATAAAGAGCGTGATCAGCAGACAATGGTTGGACACTGTCAGACGCCTTAAATTTAGAACAGCACCACGAGGGAGGTGCATGGCGGTGGCAGAAACCGAAAGACAACTCGGTACGATCGTTGCCAACTTCGAATCTGCGACACTTTAGCAAACCGGAGATCCGTTCAAGGGCTCAACACCCTATTAGCAGCTGCCTGAGCGTCGGCGAATGGTAGAAATAGCACACTGAAAGGCATAGCGAGCCCGGCCGTAGTAGCGTTTCGTTTGATCAATATCGAAACCGTGACTGTACTAAAAACTATAGCACAGCATGCAAATAGGCTTGGTAGTATCTATTAAAAGCTATCTACTCGCGGTGCCTAGACCAAACGAAATCAAATTCATTCGGCAAACGTTTGAGTTTTGGGCTCCGAATAAAGATGCCTTCTTCGCGCCATGAACCCCGTTGATTAGCGATCAGAAAAGCTTTCACACGATCACCACACATGTTTTTTCACATCCAATCACCGTCATATCCACCGCCGTCCCATCACGTTTTGGTCGCGTTCGTTGAAACGTGTGCAGTGCTAAAAATATGCTGTGTCTTCACTGTCGCGTTGTTATCAACCCACCCAGCCCTTGATGAATCGATCTTCATTACCGTCCATGCCTGTCCTTCCCCCATCCATACGATCGCACACGTTAATTAGACGATTTAAATGACAAGTTGAATCGACTTCATTGAACGGGAACTTGGGGCGCGAGATAGTGATGAAACTACAGCGAGGAGCGAGGAGCGACGGCATCATGCCACTTAGAATACCAAGAAAAAAATGTGACAGACTGTGGCTTCCGTACACCGGGGCTCGGGGGAGGGGGGTTGGTGGTGCACGTGAACTACGCGCACGAACGCAGGTCCAGTGTGTAGTGATGGCGAGAGCTGTGTTGGCATCGACGCTGGCTGATAATTTCCAACCAGCGGCAAGCGCAGAAACAGTAAACAACTTCTTGCATGACAAACCCGTTGGAGGTGCGCGGCCAAAACCAGTGACACCGCTGATTCCGCATGATTCATCACAATTTCACCACGATGCGGCTGTGATCGGTTCGCGGTACGGTGCTGCTGATAAATAAATACGGCTGTCGAAGGGGGGAAAGGGGGAGGGGATGGGGAACATGTACAGTACACCCACATTAACCGCCGCCACACTGCGGCCGCTGTTGATGTTGCTGTTGCTCGACAGGTGACAAAATTATTGATCTTCAACAAATCACCGGCGGACTTTGAATCATTCCGATGCACTCACCGATTAGTATACGTTCGCGACGGAAATCAAAAATCACGATGAGAATAAGAAATGTCCAATGATGCGCAGAATTAAGCGTGCAATATATGAAAATAAACGATGACAATGTGCAGTTACCGTCCAATCGAATCAAATTCATATTTTTACAGCTAATCACACAATTGCAACACAACGAAAGCATGTTTTATTGTTTCTAGATGTCCAATTAAACAAAGAGGACTTGCTGATATTCATTGAACATCAAGTTAAATTTTAAGAATTCAACAAAAAATCCTTACTAACAAAATCAAGTATCTTTGAAATGACTAGAAAAAAATCAGTCGGACGATTTATTGAAGGGAATTCCATAGCATCATCTCCGGCAAGCACAAAAAATCCCCGAGATTCAAGTCACGCCTTTCGTCATCCTATTTCCAACTGCTGGTGATTTAGTCTTGCCGCCAATGCCCTTTATTGGCTTTGGTTGGAAAAATTTCACAACCGCGCTAAAAACTACACCAGCTCTAACGAGCCTCCGTCGGCTGCTTTATGAGACATTCAACTTTGAATCTGAGCACCTGCCTTACCTTACTACCTTACATACTCCTCCTCACCGTCCAAGATGCGCCTAGTAACGGAGGCGGTTTATCGCGCGACAAACGTGCACGAAAGACCACCGCGTGTTTGGGAGTACGTGAGATGTTACAACTACCAACTGTTGAATTTGCCCTCTTATCACCAAATGCTTGCGTATGGCGGCAAGCATGAACAGAAACTCTCCCCCCACCAGGCGCGGTAAGGGTGGTCGGGTCCACTACTACAACCGGAGCTACTTAAACGTTGAATCGCGTGAACATCACCCTATCGGAGGCTCTTGCGATACGTCAAGGTCTTCTAGAAGAGGGAAATAATACGCATCCGTAGACACACACACACACACACAATCATGAGGCCTGTTTTTGTACCAAACTCAAAATGGGCTTAGTCGCTAGTGATGGCACGAGACCTGTTTCATTCAACCTGGAAGGGGTGGGTTAGTGTGATGTACACAAGTGAATCCTATGATCGGCACCTAACACCACTGATGTCAGCGGTGTTTGGACGATTTTATAGGATCTTACCTCACATGAACTTCATGTGACGTCAGCGATGACGGTAATCTTCGATTCCTGTCAAGAGCTAGAATGTATAGGTGAGACAACGAAAGGTTCATACACACATTCTTCAGCTGCAACTCGCAGTACACGATACTTTGCTGGAATGCGTGCTTTCATTGTATGTTAACATCACTACGAGCAATCCGTGTATACAATCGCGATCACGTGCTGCTAGCGTGCGTCACACGCAAACGCACAAATACATTCATTTGCCAACCGTAGCATAGCGTAGCGAAATAGCACCTTATTAACACACCATCATCCAATCAGGGTGGAGGATCGATTCGCGCGATCATCATAGCGCCACTACACGTGCAGAGCGTTTCGTTCGGTTTTGCTGAAGTTGGCAAAATGCAGAGAGGGACCACCATTGACAACGATGCCTTCGCGCTGCTGACCGGTTATTCACAAACGAATGAATGAACGACCGCGGACGGCCACAGATAATCAAACGTGACGGATCGTTTTCTCCACAAAGGAAATGACGGTCGTCGGCTTACTGAGATGCTATTGACAGGCGTACTATGGATCGGTAATATCAATCGAACGATCACAGATAAGCACATCTCGTGAACGAAACCATCTGAGAATATTGTCTATCGTTAGCACTAGTAGGGAAGTTCCCTTAGCAAAAGTATGCAGTTAAATCAAACCAATTAAATATCTTCGGACTTTTAATACATAAGGGAAATAATTTGACCAGTATTGCAATTAAGGGAAATCAGAAAAGATATTTTTGCGATGAATGTACTGAGTGCGTTGTACCCCAGGAACATTGCTCAGGGCTTCTTTACGTTCCTTTATTGGCATTGTTGAGACTTTAGAATAAATCTACGAAGTTCTCGACTTTAACTGACACATATTTTTGATAGTTCTTTTTTGCGAGAAGAACATTTCTAAAGTTATCGTGATGAAATTCAGAATGCTACGGTGTTCTTCTTCGAAATGAGAATCACAGCATTTACGGAAAACGTGACTTACAACGGTGACTAAAAACATTGCGTGGCTCAATCAACCACTAGCTGACAAATGACACAATTTATTCACATCCGCCGTTGAGCCGTTTTTTGACAGATGTGACCGACAGTGTACAGCGAATATCTAATCGTACCGTGCCCCGTTTATGGAAAAGGCAAAGATTGCCAAACCTTCAACAGCAATCAAATACCGATCCGTCATTTGATCGTCTGGTTCGAGGTGCGCGGAACGGTTCCGGTGGTAGCAGCCACTGTTTTCGGCTCAATTGGAATGAATGAGTTTTCGATTGGTACGGGGTGCTTATCGACGCACATTTCGAGCCGTACGATAAAATAAGGCTTTACGACGCAACGTGTCTAACCGCAGCAGACGGTGACGACGGTTTCTTTCTACACTTTTGGGAAAAGCGACGGAAAGTTATGCGGTGTAAGCCATAAAAGATAAGAATAATTAAAAGACGCCTTGTCGAACGAATGCGAGTAATCTTAAAATAAAGTGTGAAGCTTGGCAAATATTAAATTTGATGAATAAACAATGGCCGTCGAGTGCCGTTGTGCACCGGTGGTGGTCGTGATGTGTGCAATATTTGCCTATCACGATAAAATGCATTAGGGTCGCATTGCGCTCACCGTACATTGTAATAATTTCGGTGTTTATTTTTTATGTATTGTACTTCCAAAACTGGCAAGCAAACAAACGGAAGCTTCATCTGGCGCAAATCCACTCCGGTATTTCTCGTGTGAGGTGAATAAACTGGTCCCGAGCTGGCACACGGATATGCGGCGAAGCGTACTATAAGCCATTTAACTACGTTCTGTGGCACACACAGTAAAATGAACTTTTATCTTTGCGAAAGATAAAGCAGTTTTCAACAGAAATGTTCGTCACCATTGCTGACCTTAATTATGCACGACTGCTTGTGCTGTACAAGCATTATGCATTAAAAATTCTTCCACTGTAGCACATACTATTTGTGCATATCTGCATACGGTATAAATTACCACACCAGACTGGCAACAACTGGCAAGTGTTGCACAAAAAAGCTGGTTACTTTTTGTAGAAATTGAATTTATACAAATGACAAATACTTTAATCCGAATGGAACTTTTCCCCAAACGCCATTTGTTTGATAAACTTTCGGCCCTGCTTTTCTTCCTTTCGTCCAGCTGCTATTTGCGCAGAACGAATATGAGCACAATGTAGGTCATCATTTGCAAGGCATCGCAATTGTCGCTATCTACTCCACTGATATGCACCGGAGGTGTCTGCTGCGTAACATGTTTTGGCTATTAGATGATCATATGCCTATCCCGTAGGATGTGACTAAAACTGTCGAGTGTGATAAAGCGACCGATTGTAGCATTGCAAAATCTCAAAACAAAAACAACATTGGTTGTAGATCTTTCCCAAAACCAATCGAATAACAAATTGCATATCTTATCTTATTTTGGACGGGAGTTTCTGCGTTTTTGTTCACGCTTTTACGCATGTAATAAGAAATACACATGAATCGGTGCCGAGTCGAAACGGGAATGGTGCATCCATTCCGGGAACAAATGCACATCATCCACTCAGCCAAAAAAATTCTTAACGGGTTGGTCCAACCATGGAGAAACCTCGGAATGAAAGGATTTCGAGATGCTCCTGTAAATCAAAACCACCTTCATCGGTAAAATATTTTACTCACACGAGAGCGATATTGCTTTGCTTTATTTACCACAGCCGAATGTTGTTGAACCCGCACCCGACCAGTGGTGCGGAGTTAAAAATAATTAATTGCCAACTGAATTTACCCACCATAAAGACGCAAATTTTCCTGCGAAGCTCCGTCAAACAGCTGGCAACTCTTAATCAGCACCGCCAGAGCTAAAGCCAAACGGTCTGTGGGTTTACCTCTAATGTACAAGCGAAACACACAAAGCTGATCAAATGTAATGAAAGTAAAGAAACAGTCAGCCAAATACCAAAAACCGTCCATCGAGATTGGATACGCCGTTCGCAAACAGCTGACCGGATAGAATGTATTTCCGGTGCCGCGGGCAAGATGATAAACGAGCGCACGTGGAAATCGGTTTGTGCACTTTCACCAAAACGGCTACCAGAGTACAACCGCACACCCTTGAGAACTTCCCTGTAGAGAAGTGGGACAAAGAACCTTTGGTTTTTTTTCTTCATCTTCATCGTTCGATGAAATATGGCATTTCCGAGCGAAGAGATGAAAAAAATTGGAAGAAGAGCTCTATAAGAAATTCACGAGGAACACACTTCTAGGAATTTTCCAATATATTTCATTTTACTTCCCCATCCAAACACCGGGGTAGCCTTGACCGTAAAATCTATATTTAAAAGGACGCACACCAACGTCAATGGCACCACCCGTACGCTGGCCTCTCCGCGAAGCTGATGGGGTCACCAGTGCACGGATGCTGGTGCTCCGTTCGGTTGTTTCACTGCAACTCGCGCAACGGTCACACGGTGCTGATGACCGTTCAATTTTTCTTAATGGAGAGGAGTAACTGATACTGAAATGGATGTCGGGCGGACAAGAAAGCAACTGCACCAATAGCGGAAACTGCAGAACAAATCACCAGGCCGCATTGAGTGAAATGAACGGTAGATGCTAGGGGATGCATACAAATGGAATGCAAATGTACGCGCCTGCAGTGGAGTCTGTATTTAGACGAACGGGGATGAAACAAAATGTGCACATGTCAGGTATTGCAGCGTACGATAATAAACATGCGATTTTTTATTAGTATGGCTTTAGGATGGCTTAGCTCGCCTGCGACGCAGCGGAGAGATGTTCCGGTCTAAGCAATTTTCAAGTTCATAACCTGGTTGCCGTTTGCTATTATTGGCTTTGTTTCTTGATCCTGCACTACCAAACCCCGAGGACAGTAATACGTATTTCCTAGCCAAGAAATGACCCACAAATGGACTAACGACAACAAACACACGACCGGTGCGAGTAGAACAACACACCCGCGGTAAATATTATTGTTTGGTTTGTACAAATATTCCTATCCTAAGCTTTGCACGAATTATAAGATCACAACAACGTCGTTAATTACAAACGGTGTAGTAAGGTTTTGAAGATGACCACGCTTCACCGACAACTCGGCGGAATGGAAGCGTATGATTCACTTCATTCTTGTTGTTATTCTCCAGCTCTAGCGAACTCCTAAGACAGGCGCACTTGTTTTTCCGGAAGTTCATCGTCGAGATGTGATAAGCACATTATCACAACATAAAGAATTTCGTAGGCGGTTGACTAAAAATAGATTGAAATGTTTGCAATTAGAAACATAAAATTAACTTCACCTTTGGGACAACGTTCGTATCCATCGTCGAAACCGTATCATTGCACCAATGTTACTTGGCCACATTTGATACGGCGCCAGCAGGCAACCGGATCAATAAGCACGGCGGTACACAGCTGGCGAGACATTAATCATGCAGGCACCTTTCAGCAAGTTAATTTCCAACTAACGCTGGACTAATAAATTTATCCATCCATCCATGCGGGACACCAGACTACCGGACCGGCCACACCCGGATTTCGCCGCAAGGTGGGAGTCGAGTATGCTCGGAGTGCGGGGCGGCAGCTGAACGATCGTTACCTACAGATCCATTTGCAATTTATTAGCAGCTTATGTATCTCCTCTTTTAATCTACATCCACAGCTGACAGCTACTGCAAGTCACGAACAATTCTTGGAAGTATGAAAAAGCACGCGAAATCAGCGCAAGAAACCGGACAAAGTATGTCCGAAGGTCAACACTAGTTGATAACAGATAGCATGTGCTGGTAAACGTTAACAGCTGCAATTATTAGTAAAAACGGATTATCGAATTATTTGCAAGCAAAAGTCGATAATACAGTCAATCTTTCTCTGTAATGAGTTTAAATAATAGAAGCCGCAATAGAAGTAACTCACAGACTGACTTTCAACTTAAAACCTTATTCAGACTCCCATAAACCTTATTCAGTGGAGTAAATCAGTAAGATTTTATGTTTCCTACATTTGTTCTTTGATTCATAAGGTTAAGAACTTCTCGGCCAAACAAACGCGTCACATTTTTGGAGCGCAGCAGGACATATATTGAGCAGGGGTAGTGCATTATTCACAACCCATTACCAACGCTATCTTCAACAACTTCCATGCTACAGGTATTGAGACGGTGAGATATTTCTACCGAGCACAATACACTCATGTGGTTAAGAATAATTCATTCACTCTAATCCTAAAGTAAAAGCGGTCCAAGATCGTGGCAATAAAATTTTTGGAGCCGCCTGTAACTCAGGTCGAACCGGTGCGAAACACATTCCGGACTTGTGGGCACTCTGTTCGGTACACTCTGTTGTTGCTGCGCCAAAGCCAATTTTTAAGTTATTTATAAGCACCCCAGAAAGTTGCTTCATTATTTAATTTCTTTTGCCTCCCCGTACACACGTACGGGGGATTCCGCATTTGGTCAAAATCAGTAAATAAATTGAGCTCATCAGCGGAATTCTTGGAAGTTAACAACCGAGCGGCCCTGTCACGTGAATCCGCACAGGATGGGAGCCGTTCGTGAGCGAAACATAAAAGCGACCCCAAACGAGCGACGATCAAAACGATGGTTTGAAAACAAATAACAAAAAGAAGCAGTTCCAAACCGAACAGGAGCAGAAGACGGCACAAACGGGGGTCTTGGCAGCTCGTCGTTCAACGGGAACGGTATACGGAACTCGCAAGGGGTGCGAATGAATGTGGCAAGGTGGTACGAAAGTGAGGGGAACCGGGGAACCATTTCAAAATGTGCGGTTTCGTAACGCTCAGCTTGTGTATATTTTTTTTTTGCACATTCAAGCAATTTGATGCAACAACAACAAAAAATCCAATCCGACGAAGGTCAGCACTGAGCGCAGCACGTGCGTTTAAGAGATGCCTTTCTTCTCGTATTTCGAGCTGTCCTTCCAGCACCTCCATCACAACAGCAACTCCTACGCATCAAACTCGAGCGAAAAGCGCAAAGTTTGAGGAGGGTTTGGATCACTCTCGGAGAAAGAAGAATCTAACCGGAACATGAGATTTTTATCGACTTAATTAATTTTAAGGTCATAATTCTAAAAGTTTTTAATTGTTCTTGTGAGTAAGCATAATGCTTTTTACTTCAGATTAGGAACTGATCAGTACATTTCTAATCTACCAATAATACTACATTCTAGTAAAGTACTCTAGTAAAGAGAGTACTTGATATAAAATTACTCAGAACATGTCTCTGGGACCGTTTTCCAACAGTAGCTAAATACATTTCATATAACACTTTCTCTTGTACCAAGAATACCTCTTACAGACTACGGTCGGACATTCCAGTGCAACATTTGCTTCTACAATAAATTATCTGCAATCCATGGTTCACTCCTCGATTAACATGGCCCCCCCTCCCCTTTCGGAACAAGGACACTGGACATGAGAAGCTGGACAGACAGAAAATGTCCACAAACAACAGCTGGCTGGTGCCAGACGATAGACAGAACCGGCCTCTCATTAATTCCTAGCAACTACAGCTACCTTCACCTCTCTCAACGATTCCTGCCATCCACTTCGACAGAAAAGTGCCTGTTCTGGATCAGGAATTATGTCAAGTTCACGTATTGCTGACAGTGAAAAGATTTACAGTGCTGTTGCTCCACGCTGTACAATGGAGTCGAAGCCATCGCTCAAATCGGTGATCGCCGGTGGGAATTTAAAACAAACAAACCATCTCCAACGAGCAACTCTTTGCGGAGAATGAGCGTTTGATCGCTTCGAGAGATCGATCGCTAAGCTGCACGTGGCAAGCGATTGTTTTGGTTACCAAAACTGTGTTAAATTTTAGAGTAGTATTAGTAGTGTTAAAGAAAAAAAACAATATTTAACATGCTTCATTCTGATGAACGATAAATCAAGGTCAACTTTCGTGACCTGTCGAATGAGAACAATGCGGTCTGCGCTGATATAAAGTTGTGTTATAATAAATAAATCAAGGTGCTGGTCGAACTTTCAAGAGTGCATGAACCATGAAACCGGATATTTAAACGCCACACACATGACGGAACTGCAATGTATCCGGATGGTCGTCGGTTATCATGAAGAAATGTTAGGTGCAACGCAACAAAAACAACCAAACGCAAACAAACAATATTATCGTGTCCAGAGCAATGACAAGGACGAGGAAACTAATCACGCCTCGCTTTGTTTGTTGGTTTTTAGATAAAAAGTTCACAAAAAGTACACACATGACTGTATTAATATCCATAAATGACGCGAATGGGTAGCCACTCGAACAAAATAACTGTGCAGCGTTATGATAGCACGAATTCAACGTGTAAAAAAGCACACCTTGGCAAGCAGAAAACATAATACACTATAACATGGTACGGTGTTTTTCTAATCGAAAATACCAAACATTCCTGTGTGCAACGAGGCGAACAATATTTTTTTATAAAATTGTTCGGTTGATTTCATCCAACGCAGGTTAGAAAGTGAGGCAAACTGGGGGACCTTATACAGGGGCCTCCAACAAAAATTTGGTCGATGACGATGGCAATGGTACACAAAATCAAATTTCAAGAGACATGCATCAGTAGCACCAAAAGATTCTCCACAAAGCCGAAAGGTATCCCGCGCAGTAATGAAATACGATCGAAAGTTGTACGATTCCTCGGCCGCCGACTATTGGCGTTGGAAGTGGAAGAGCTAACCTTCATCAAAAACACTGTCTGTACTTTTGACGTATTTATTACTCATTACTCGTATTTATTCAACCGAGCATGCCCGGGATAAGGCAGTAGACAAGAAGAAAATTCCTTGAGGAATTTGTACTACATGCAGTCAATACTGATAATACGACTAAGAGCCGTTATAATTGTAATAAATAAATAAATAATAAATAACTCGTATTTATTGATCAAATTTCAGATTGCAGACCGTTTGTTGGTGTAAAGATTCTTCCGTGAAGAGTCATTTACATTAAAATTTCTGTGTCATAAGGCGACTCCCAAATGACTCTGAGAGATGATTCTTGATTCTTAAGATACATTTCAGCTCATCCTTTAGGATTTAACAATACGACAGTTCGGGCTTGATCCACCACTGTGCTTCGAAGATTCATGAAGGTAGACTCATGATTGGAATGACTCTTCATGGAAGATTCATATGAATGATTCTTTTCAAAAGATTCATTATGCACATCAACTTTCTCTCTCTCTCTTTCTCTTTCTCTATCGTTTCAATCAAATCAATCAAATTTCAGATTGCAGACCGTTTGTTGGTGTAAAGATTGTTCCGTGAAGAGTCATTCACATTAAAATTTCTGTGTCATAAGGCGACTCCCAAATGACTCTGAGAGATGATTCTTGATTCTTAAGATACATTTCAGCTCATCCTTTAGGATTTAACAATACGACAGTTCGGGCTTGATCCACCACTGTGCTTCGAAGATTCATGAAGGTAGACTCATGATTGGAATGACTCTTCATGGAAGATTCATATGAATGATTCTTTTCAAAAGATTCATTATACACATCAACTTTCTCTCTCTCTCTTTCTCTTTCTCTATCGTTATAACAACCACAAGAGGCCTGTTTTTCTTTGACTTTATTTACCCGCTGCCGGATAAGTTGTCCTGCATACGGAGAATTAGTCCGGATAGGATTTTGGACCGGTCTGGTCGTGTGAAGACCGGCACCGCTACCAGTACACCACCAGGCCTCCCCAAGCACATCAACTGATGCTTTAGTTAATTGTTTGAAGAACTTTAACTTTAAGAAGGATATTTGGCATAAGAAAACGATGGGGCCCTAGAGTGTACATTAATAGAACACGAGGGCGCACACAATTAGTCTTTCCAAACCACTCCTTTCCTCGTTTTTTCATGTTTCTCTCGTCGTTTGAATTTGCGTCCTATTGATAGATTCGTTTGTAGTTACCGCGTTCACGAAACATGCTAACGGCCGTAGTGAAATGTATCCCCATCATAAATGATACGTCGCGTCAAGGACATCCACGATCCTTTCAATCATCTTTTTTGTTTCTTTTTTTTCATTGATAAAACTACTCAACCCAACATCCCTTCTATTGCAGCGCATGACATTGAAATAGAACGCTACTTGAGAACCAGCAATTCGCACTTCACACCGCACTGGGAAAGGATAAATGAGGATTCTACCGATGTTACTAGCTTTCTACAGTGCTATTAGCAGACCGGAGAGCAAAGCAAAAACTGAACCACCGCATCATTATGGTCTTGGCATCTTATCCATTCCATTCTGATACCTGTGGTGTCTGAAGACTGATGCTGCATCACAACGAAAACCACCTTCGACTATGAAACGTTTGCTGACGCGACCGAGCGATCGAATGTAGCCTTGTTTGATACAACCTTTTTTCTTGATATTTTTGTGTAACGCTGGCCAGGTAAGTTGTTGTATAACCGCAACAAATTCGTCAACATAAGATACAACCCTAGCAGAAAGATAGTAGAAATTTTTGTACAACCCTAGCAATTATTTTTTAGATAAACGAAACGAAGCTTATCAATCAACGAGGCACATCGTGAACCAAACGATAGACTTTTTTCTGAACCATCAACGGTTGAATGAGCAATGGAGAAAAGCGGCAGACAGACGTTGCTAACGCCCGTGTCCTTGAGGAACAAAATTATTGGCCAAAGCCAATGGACGCTAATTGCTGACGAAGGTAAGGCACTTCGGAAATAAAGCAAGACAGCAAACACAACAGCAAGGAGCCACTTGAAGGAGGAGACAAATATCTCGATGGGAAGTACAAGCGGGCGAAAAATAAGGCGACCCCCCACCCCCTACTGCTGGACGCGTTCGAACAACCCCCCCGATACGGGAAGAATCTCGTTCTACCTTTCCGGTGGCATGTTGGGTAGTATACACAACGGCGCCGGTTCGCGTTCACGTACATTAAGCAGCAAGCGTGGCTCTTGCTTCCATCCGCTGCGCATCTTATGTTGCCACACGAGGCTATCCGCTAGTGCCGCCCCGGTAGCAGCCAGTATATATGGGCACTACCTGTTTGCACTTATGCTACTACTCGATGCCCATTATGCTGTCCATTTGCGTCACAATCTGCTGTCTCTGACAAGGTCACGCCACGTAATGCAGAAGGTATTGAGCATCATCGCAAAGCTCTTCTGATCTAAGGCACGTTGCACGTTTACTTTGTGTGTACAAAAATTCTAGCTGCTAACTATTTACTTAAAGCCGAAAACAAGGTAGAATGTTGTGCCTAGGGTATGAAAAACAATTTTAATTTCTTTAATGCACTACTTCACTTCAACTTCCAGCGAAAGAATTCCTTAACCTGGACTTCGCCCCAAAACAACGACGGAACCGGGTACAATCATTCAGTTTACAGAACCACTAGATGCCGTTCTCGGTTGGAACAATAAATGCCATAAATTTTCCCACATTCTAGACTACCATTGCCATCGTTCTGCCATGAAATACCATGAGTGAAATCCATAGCTCACGCTGGGGCTCGCTGTCCGTGAGTACGGATACCACAAATGCCCGGTTGGCAGCCGGACAGGAAACGGGCCGGCACGCCGGAACCTGTGTGACAGACATCATTCACTCGCACATACCGCAGAAGAAGCTGCCATCAATGCCAACGCACTGGAACTGGGGCAAACTGGCTGCATTTGCAGAATTGCAAATGATCAATACTGTGCTTGCGTAGTGAAAACATGCACACTTTGGCGTTTTAGTTGCCGCTATGCGGTGCATAAAGATTAGATGCAATGAGGGATGCAAATACAACAGATCTCGATCTACGACGTTTCTATGGATCTGTGGGAAAAAAATGCATAATGCACAGCTTCAGCTGGTGCATAATGTGTTATGAAAACCGCTTTGTTTTGTAATTTCCTACCAGCAATGATTTTACGTACACATTTGATAAGAAAAGTTTATGCAAAACAAACAAATGCTACTTACAAACTGTCACAGAAAAGTCACATTGAGGAGGAAATTGTAATAAATAGTAATTCTTTGCTTTACTCAACTTGTCGAAGAGCGAATGTCACAATGATTTATGCTTGCAAAATTAACAGGCAATAATCAGTGCCAACTTTGCGGATCATTGTCGAAGATTCTTTGGGATGAATGCCTTATCTGTAATGCCTTCCATGACCCGACCATTGAGTAAGCTCGCTTTAATCGCTCCGGTGCGGTGGCCAATTAATTTATGATCCATAAAGTTCCAACCAATGGCACGGATTTGTCGAACCTGCGGGTGGGGTTTCAATGTTTAGTTAGTGCCATAGCACGGCGACCGGTATGTGTCATTAGGCAGCAGTGATGGTGGAGTAATAATGGAATGTTTTAGAATTTGTATTAGTCGAACGTACTTGGTAATTGCTCATCAAAGGCGGAACAGCAACTTTAAACCCCAATGGCAATGATTTATTTCAAATTAGTGTCAATCAGCAAGCGTTTGGTTTTCATTGCTTGAGGTCAAGAGACTTTCATTGAACAGTTCACGTGACTTCACGGTGATTTGATCGAGCGCGCACAAATCTATCAAAAAGGTCTGCCAAACAGATATTTTTTTTTTTTTGCAAAATCTTAATTAAATGACTTAAAGTCTTATTAAAAGACAGGTTCTTTGGAGTTGAAAAGTTGAAACAATATCTGGATTTTTTTCAACTTTCTTGAGTAGATTCGAATAACCAAATATATTCGTTACACTACTCACTCACTTACTTTTCGTAAATAGGCATCACAGCATGAATTTGTTAACAGTGAATTACAAACTTTGCACAGATAGCAGAACGTCTCGACCAGCAAGTTTTGCTAATTGCCGCCATTTAGGGGGTAGCGAACAATGCTACGCTCGGCGAAAACAACATACAATCTTATCAGTAAGCACTATGGGGTGCAAAACGGTCAGCTCATGGCATAATTGAGCTAGACACATAGACTGGACTGGGACATATGGTCCTCGAGGCCTTCAAAAAGTTACTTCAAACCGGCCCGCAAAAGAATGGAAGAGAACTTCATCTTAACCTAACCATCATATCTTAACCTAACGTAGTTGCTGGATTGGAAGAGATGGAAACGATGGAACAGAGCTGGATGACGATCGAAGACGATTCCGCAAAGAATCCAGTAGCAAAGTGCACAATGATTCAGAATGAAGGAATGATTTAAATCTTTCCAGGGAGTTATTTAATTAAAATCTCCAAGAAGAATATTTATAACTCTCTGCGATTTAACTCATTGACAGAAAATAAAATCATTCAAAACAATTAAGATTAAACTCTTCATGGTTCAAACCTTTTACTCACGATTTAAATCGCGAGTTTAACTCCCACAAAAGTTAATTTGCGATTGTTGAAGTCTTGTACAGTGAGGTTAAGGGTTAAATCTTCATTCTAAATTGTTAACAAGGATTAAAATCCTTGAAAAGAATTAAATTTTCCATCTCTAGCATCCAGGGTGATGGAGAAGACGTACAGCTTAGCAAGGTACAGTGAGCAGTGGTATGTCAAAGTGCAGTTACTGTACCGGGCTACTGATACAAAAGCTTACATGCACCATTCGAAAAACATCCAACAATTCTCAGCCGTGCAAAAAGCTTTAAGCCGAATAATTTACTCAACCCAATCCTGTAGTTTTGAAAATTAGATGCATAAGCCTAAGCACGTAACGGATAAATGAGCACACCGACAAACGATTACTAATTGCACGCAACCGGTGCAGGTATGGCGCCATGCGGCTGGTAGGCTACTGATATTTTCATACTCCTGACGTAGTCCTTGAACTTGCGGGCGTTCAATATCTCCCGTTGCTCGGCAACAAAATCGATACCCACACCTGGTGTGCTGCAGCATTGGGGTTGGGAACCGTATCCTTGAAAGCTCAGGTGGTTCCAACGGTGAACATAATAACAATGAAATTTCATTTTTGTTATAGAGCCATTACGAAGAAGCAACCAGGCGGAAAGGAGGAGTATAACATGATTTATTCTATAAACCATTTTTTTCTACAAATCGTTAAATTGATTGGAAATATCGCTATACAAATTACGCCCTACGATGATGAAATCTATGTGATGAATTGCACCGTACACGAAGTGTTCACCGTTGGTGAACTTATCGTTGATTTTATCGTTGTTGTAACTTATCTGACATATTGCAAGTACATCGAATCGAATCGAATAGACAGACACCACAATGACAACTATACGAATGCTTTCCACAGCAACAGGTTGTACATTCCTTTGAGTGTATACATCAAGAATGAAACAAAATAGACATTTTAGTATGTAGGCGAAAGCTTTAACTGTTTTCCAACGGCACCTAATAATCCCCGTATCACAATATATGTTGTGCAATGCTATACCCCCCCGTTAATGGTATGTAACATGGCGTAAGCCCCAAAATCCTAGCAAAAACTACAGGGATGGAGAAGAAATTGTTTACAACCGTACGGCACACACGTGCTGTGTGTTGCTTCGCCCTGCGTCGTCATTATTTCTCGCAGTTACGTCCCGGTAGCGCCACCAGGCGTCTCCATTTGCCATACAAGGGACGGCTTTGCTTTGACACCGGGACAAGCACGCGGCTGTTGGTGGGAACTTTAATCGAAAGCTGCCTGCCTGCTGTCGATTCAGATTTCACACACCATTTGGTCAACTATTTGCAACGATCGCACGTTAATCTGAAAGGAGCGAAAAATTTTAATGCAAAGGAACGAAAGAAAAAAAAAGAACATTATCCTGTCCAATGTTCCTCTGGCAAGAGTTCTCTACATTTGGTTGTTGCCATATCTGGTGGGTATTGCATGCCAACCACCATGGCACCTAACCTCTGCCTGTGGTTTTGAATTCTTTTCTTTTTCTTCGAGGTACAAAAATTGGCTGTTTAGTGTCAGCAACCAAGGCACCCAAACCCACACCATTAATCCTATTTTCATATTTTGCCGATTAGAATCATCTTGGCATACGGCCAACCGATTAATTTAGAAGTGTTTTGACAGACGCCATACAGATATCGATAGGGAACAGCGTTACACTGAGCTGACACTTGGCTAATTTGTGCTAGCGTATCTCCACGACACGGGAATAGCTGAAATTGCCAACAAAATCGGGTGAGATGAAGCGAAACTGTTCACAACCGACCGCCCGCTTGCGAGTCCTGCCAGTACATTAGGGAATTGCAGACAGCACTGTGGCGCTGCTCGCAGGCGGAACTAAAAATAAAAGAAAAGGCATCAAATATTAAGATGCTACAGTTACAAGCGCCGTAAAATGGGATGATACGGCTGTTACTTTCAGCAGAAGTACACAATAAAGGCGAATTGCAGGTGGATTGCAACATAAATTTCAAATATGTTGCTCCATCAAATGCTAAACCTTTAAAAGATCTTTTTGTTGTTGTTGTGGAAAACCCATTTAAGTGTGGTTTACCATTGCATAGAATATGATGTGGTTGATTGACTTCAGCACAGCTTATTGCAGGGATTTGCCAAAAAGTTTTGTCTCAGCCTGCATTATGGTAGACAGTTGTAGGAGTTGAAGCAATACATGCAAAAAACTATGTACTACTTGTAATCATGACAACAACGAAAAATCACAAATTACTGTTAAAAACCCCTTATTTAAAGAGAATTTTCCTTGATAATTATTTTTAAAATAGAGGTTTGTCCGTCTAAACTCTGTATTCGCTGTATGCGCGGTGCCTAACTGTACCTTAATGGACGGTGCGTGAGGACTTAAACCCAAATAAGTTTGTTTTCCAATGAATAATGCATCGTAGAAAGGAATTTCACAAAACACAACATGAAGAACGCATGTTTAGAACGATTTATTGTAATATTCCAATAACAATATGTGAAACACACATGCCTACTGTTGAATTGACTAAAAAATTATGTTCAGCATTTTGACCTTGATTGACAAGGTGTAATACACAAGAACAAACATGTAACTTCTCTTTTAAGGATTAAAACAGATTTGATTTAATAGAGATGATTAAACAAACATTTACTAAACTAGATCCATATCTGTAGCTTTAAGAGTGCTTTATGATACACTCATCACAAATGGCAAACTACGCAAAAATCTTCAAAATCAAAAATCAAAAAACAACTGAATTGTATCAAATGGATTCTCCCAGTGCTCCCATAATGCACTCAACCCATTTGCCATACCGAGGGTACATCATCATCTCACCGAAAGAACGGCGAAAGCATTTGCATTGACTATATGGACGGATCGTGAGCTTTGACATTTGCAAACGGTAACCCATTACTGTTTCACCACACTTTTGCCGGTGGGTAGCAGAGAATAACTGAAAACAAAAAAAAAAAAGGCTACCATTGTCCACGAGAATGGTGCACGAGAAATGTCACTCGGAAGGCGGGAGGGCTTCCCACGTAACAGTTGCGCTGCTGTTCGGTATTCAACCGGGGTAGCGCACCGGACCACACGCGTTGAAATGATGGGCGAACGGGGAGTGACAGGATGTATATCCATCGGAAGTTGCTTTTTTAGAGGTTTGCTTACGGCTGGCGGTACACTTTTCGTCTAGAAAAGGGAAAACAACGTGCCGTGATTTGCTGAAGCGTAGCTAACAATGATTTATTCGCCTATATGCATACCTTTTGTTCGAATCTATTCCCGTCTAATGCGTATGACTCAGTGTACCGTGCGCTAATAATACTTGCAGATTGTGAAATATTAGATGTCGCTTGTGCAAATGTATAACCATGGCTAGAACTAAGGATCCCTTTTCAGCATTAGTGAAAGCGAAACGTAGCCAAGAAGATGTGTTTTTTTTACGAATGGAACTAGAAACAGTACACCCTAGAGATGGGGAAATATATTACAAGATTTTTACAAAAGTAATAAAGTTAATTATGCGCTATACAATATGAATTCAACAAAACCATAAGAACTTTCAGCCCTTTCAAAATACATAACGCCCCAACTAATAGCATCCACATCGACACGGGGCAACCGTCCGGTGGTATCATATTTACATTCAGCCATCGGAAATCTCTGTCCCGTGACCAGCTATTTTTCGGTGCGACCCATCAACACACTGTAATACATGCCCGGGGATTGTAGAACTAGTAATCCTAAGGGGAGTGATGACGCAAATACCATTACGTCATCCATCCTTAGCGTACCGCCGTTCACCATCACCGACCATTAATCGAACGCAAGGATGATGCGGTTAGAACTTGTTCCAATTCCCGATTTGAGCGAGCTGAGTGAAAAACCGCACAGAAATGCAAATAATTGTAGTCCCTTGCTTCATCCTTGAAACTAGGGACGAATTGCGGTAATTGATATTACCATTCCGATTCATTCTGCTACAATGCTGAGCAAGTGCAAACCATGGTTGAGCGAATACAAGCGAAAGATATGCATTTTCGTCCATCATGAAAGCGTTGTTCCATATCTAATCCAAACGAGCAATACTTGGAACTTTAAATTCTATGTAATGGATGGAATATTTGTAAATTTCAACTTTATTGTACGTTTAGTGCAATAGAACAATTCTTTAATTCTGGATAATAGCAAGCACTCATATAAAAGCATTTTGTTTATCACTAGCATCGTTGTTCAACGATTTCCATTACAATTTTCCGACCACAACTTGCAAAAGCGCTTTCCACACATCAAGCATGCCATGGAAAATGTTTCCATAAGAGCAACTGTTGTCAAACTGTTTTTTTAGTCATGATGAAATAGAAAGTTCTGTACCAAACGTATGTGCATACCGCGTAAAAAAGCATGTTGCACAAGCAGCAGCAGGCTACAAGTAGGCGACGAACCGTTTTGGGACAGGCGCAAACAACCGAGGGAACATCGGTATGTGTTGCGGAGTACGTGCTAGCGGTAGCATCAGCAGAACGTGTGCGAACTATGTTACGACAGCTGTTGTCCAAAATTTCAAGGTTTCTATCGTGCTTTCGTAGGCTCTTTTCAGTACGGTGGCACATAACTTGGTTTAATTCCTTCAGCTGAAACATATTTGCCACCTTCGCCTAGTGCCTAGTCCGGGGGAAAGTTGTGCCCGGAATGTGGAACGAACACTTGCGGGGTCCTATCAGCAGAATAAATCATATGCTCGGCCGTGCTTAGTGTTATCGTACTACTAATATTGAACGAATTTCACCGATTCGCAGGCCCGATGAACGGTTTATGGCCATGCAGTTTGGTTTATTTATACATTTTTTTCTGACCTTTTCTAGCTCAACATTGTATTGCAGCAGGTCTTGGTTATCGATTGAACTAAGGATGAGAAGCTAAACATGTAAACCAACCCGTATATGCTAACATGTGAGAAATGTTATATTATTTCCAAACAGTCTCGGGATAGCATGCAAAGAATTTAACATCCGGTCAATAAAATGCGCCGCAAACAATCTTTATCAACAGGGAAAAGTTCCGAAAATGAACGAGCGATATCAAACGTCACTTTATCCACGCTTGATTTCTCGAAGCTAACCTATACGTCAAAACGGATACATCACTCGAAAACAAACACGGCACAAACAGAGGCGGCCATGAAAAGATGCAATTTTTTTATGCAAACCGCAATTGTTAATGCGTGCGATCCGCTACTACATACCTGGATGCTTGTGGCCACTGTGTTGAACATCTCTTTTTTCCTGAACCAATCCAGTTCCGGATTAGGGCACCACGAGGAAACGCACGATTGTGCCGGGAACCGATTTTTGCACTACTTGCAGCAAGTTCTGTCGGACGTCTCGCTCTTTCTTACATGCGGCAAAGGCGCGCACACGCGGAACACACAGAGACGGGGAAAAGCGTACTGCACAGGAAAGATACACGCGGTCCGCTATATGATGTACACTTTTCGACACGACGGATACGAGGTTTGTACCCTGGTACGGGAGTTGGGTGACCAAGGAAAAGTGACCCCGGGAAATGGAGCGAATCGGCGAAAAAGGTTGGTTTGCTCTGTCTCCGTGGGCCCGGTTGGTAGGTTTTACTGTCACCGAAAGGAAGGTGGAAACAGCAGTAGAAGGCAGGAAGGTGATTCCGGGATTTTGGGGAACGTATCGATCGACCTTTGGCTTTTCGATCTACCGGAAGGATCGCGCACGACGCTTCAGACCACAATATGTCGAAGCTATTAACGAAAACACACCCGTCACACCACGAGCCAATCAACACAAAAACGATGAAATTGGAAAAATGGGACCAAAGCGATGATTATTCGTCGTCGGCAACGGAACTCACGCGTCCATGCTGTTTGACAGCCACTCACGCAGTCAACGCAATCCAAGGCCGATGCGATTTTCCCGCTAGCCGTGCCGGGCGGGGGAAAAATTTTTGTTGACAGACCAGTTCGGTTTCGAACGACACTCAATTCGAACCAGATACGGCCAGCGAATCCTTTCGAACGATATGTTACAATATTAATTTGCCGAATATTGGACAGTAACTGTACTGCAAAATAACTTTGGAAGAATTTTCAGCAAACAGTAAAACATAATGGTCGCAATTTAGCCTAGCATAGAGTTTAAAATCAATTTTTCTGTATTTCTTTAGTATCTTTGGTATTTTTTCTGTACTGCACTGTACAGCATATTGAGTGACCATTTGACATCTCTGCGGAAGCCGGGTACCCAACAAGCATAGCTAAACGTCGTGTGAAACAAAATCAGATAAGAATCAAATAAAAATCTTAAATTGACTTTCCAAAATTTTTCAGATTTTTTCGCATATATTTTTATTATTTACCACGTAACAATTTTGCAGTTCATCAATTCAATTCTAATTTTCTAAAACTAACTTACTGGACTCAATTGTACCACGTAACCAGCCAGTTAGAAAGTGCTACAGAAAAACGGTTTGAATGAGAATTTTAAACTTGATTTGTCATGAGAAGAAACAAACTAGTTTGCCGGTGAATACTAAAATAGTACACAGTTACTTGAAGGATTCATGTATACTAAAACAGTAGAATCTAGCACACTTGGGAATACTCGATTGTATGTAGATGTAAAACCCTGTAATATTGCATATTGCTCACAGCCAAAAAAAACTAAAAATGCTTTCTGAAACAAGCAAATTTGTGTGTTCCAAAATGACTGAATAAATATTTGAAAATAACAAAGCAGGAAAAATATATTTAAAGAAAGTAAAAACGTAATAACGTAATAACATTTAACATGTTTCTTTGTGGCGTGAAAAATGTCCAAACAACCCTCTGAAATATGTGCGGCTGTCAATCAATACTGTCAAAGTACAGATTTGTTGTTTGGGTGCCACTTTCGATGTGCTGTGTTCAGGCGTACAGAAAAAAACAAAGCAGTATTGTTGGCTTCGCTGGAACTGCACTTCCTGCCGTTATTGTTTGTTTATTTGAATTTATGTGAAACCAAACGTTAATCGGGTTGAAAAAATGGGCGACCGCGATAAAACTATGTACGGTTCCACACTTTCGCTCGAATCGATGAAGGTTATTGCGGAGAGCATCGGCGTCGGTAGCCTGCCGGATGATGCAGCCAAAGAACTGGCGGACGATGTATCCTTCAAGCTGAAGCAGATTGTGCAGGACGCCGTCAAGTTTATGCATCACTCGAAGCGCATGAAGCTATCCATCGCCGACATTGACCATTCGCTGAAGGTACGAAACATCGAGCCACAGTACGGCTTTGTGGCACGTGATTTCATTCCCTTCCGCTTCGCTTCTGGCGGTGGACGGGAGTTGCATTTCATCGAGGAGAAGGAAGTCGACTTGACGGAGGTGGTGCAGGGCCAGTCGCCCAAGATTCCGCTCGAAGCGTCGCTACGTGCTCACTGGCTGGCGGTGGAAGGCGTGCAACCGACCGTGCCGGAGAATCCACCCCCATTGTCCAAGGATGTGCAAGCACTGGATTCGGTCAATCCTGCTCATAAGCTGGACAAAACAAACCTGAAGGATACGACCGGCAAACCGACCATTAACAAGCACAAGTTAAAGAACTCGGAAACGGTGCAGGTGAAGCAGCTGGCCCAACACGAACTTTCCGTCGAGCAGCAGCTCTACTACAAGGAAATCACGGAAGCCTGTGTCGGATCGGATGAGGCACGACGGGCCGAAGCACTGACATCGCTGTCCAGCGATCCGGGTCTGCACGAAATGCTTCCGCGAATGTGTACATTTATCGCGGAAGGCGTAAAGGTGAACGTGGTCCAAAACAATCTCGCCCTGTTAATCTATCTAATGCGAATGGTTCGCGCCCTGCTGGACAATCCTGCCCTCTATCTAGAGAAATATGTAGGTGTTATAGTCCGTATTTTGCAGCAAAACGTTTAAAATGTCTCGATTGGTTCTTTAATTTTTAGCTCCACGAACTCATTCCCTGTGTTTCAACGTGCATCGTATCGCGGCAGCTTTGTATGCGACCGGAACTGGACAATCACTGGGCGTTGCGTGACTTCGCCGCCCGGCTAATGGCACAGATCTGTAAAACGTTCAACACATCCACAAACAATCTGCAAACGCGCGTGACGCGACTGTTCAGTGCCGCACTGCAAAACGACAAGACACCACTATCGTCGATGTATGGAGCCCTGCAGGGGTTGTCCGAGCTGGGGACGGAAGTTACCAAGGTGTTCATCATACCGCGACTCAAATTTATCTCCGAGCGCGTTGAACCACTGCTTCAAGGTATTACTAGCAACATTAGCAACACGGACAAGATTGCCGCTGGTCACATTCGGACAATGCTGCTGAAGGGCGTACCACCCATACTGAAAACGCTCCGCAATCCCCCCGATTTGGTAGAAGATTATAAGCGAGATTACGGGTGCTTGGGACAAACGCTACACCAGGCGGTGGTTAAGGCCCGTTCTGCTTCACCCTCATCGGGAGCACCCGGATCGGGTGGTCCATCTGGGACAAGTTCTGCACCATCGGTTACTACCTCTATTACTGTGAGTACTAGCAGCAACAGTAGCAACACGATAGTCCTATCGGCGGCACCACCATCGCGACCCCACACACCCCAGTCGTCCACCATAGCCAAAACGATGGCAGCAACAGCTTCAATACAGCGACCAGCAACAGCAACGGGTGGGTCCGGTATGGCGCAAGTGCAATCACAGCAAAAGTTTGTTATAGTACCGCAACGAACGCAAACACCTTCTCCTTCGCAAGGTATGCATTTTACATCATTTGTCATTATTATTCCGTTTTCGTTTGCTGTTCCGTTCCGTTCGGTTTTGTTTTATTTGGTTTTGTTTGTTTACATTCAATTACCGCGTTTACTGAGATGTAGACGATTTTGTAGGTCCCATCATTCAGCGACAGAGCAGCGTATCCAGCGGTACGCCCATAGCAACGACCGGTACCGCTGTACAATTGCAATCGAGCATGATCAAGCTGGAATCGGGAACGCTTGCAACGGGACCGAATGTGCCATCAGCGAGTGGTACGGCAATTGGCCAGAAGGTGGTCATCATAAATCAATCCCAAACCGGACCGGCGGCCAATATAATTGCCAAACCAACGGCTTACATACCTACCGGCACTGGTGGTAACATGCAGGAGGTACAGGACGATATCATTCAAGTTCCTCCCGAACTAGACGACCTATCGCATTTAGAATAAGTACCATGTAGTCCCGTCGTTTGGGATTTTTGTTTTTACATATTTTTCGTAAAAGTAATAAATTTGAAAATCATAATTTAAAACCATGTACCGATTGAGATCGCAATAGAACCGCGCCCAACATGCCAAAACGAGCGACACTAGAGGGATAAAGTAAAAAAAAAACAGACAAGAATAAATTCTTTACAGTGGTACAACTAGATTTGCACTAATAGATGTATATATTTAGCATATTTTAAACTAGCACATGGTTCTGGGCTCTAAACAGTGGACGTTTTTAAAACAGGTTACCCGGTTAACTGGTTCCATTTCCGTGGTATTGGTTGGTTTTGGTGTGTACTTTAAGGTATGTCTTTACTGTTTGTCGCGTTCAAGCTTTTTTATACTTTCATTTCCGTGTTGTAGTAACGCTATCATATGTGTCTGTGTGTGATTCCATCTGGCTCTGGTCCCTCTGGCGCCGATAATATGAAAATTTGTGCCACTCCCGTGTGGACACTATAGCAATAGTTGTGACAAAAGGTGATAAGTAGGTATAGATACGTTTCGGGCTGAAAGAGAAGCTGTACGAAAGCGTTAGCGATTTGGTTGGTTGGGTGGTTTAAAGTTTTCCGCCTCGCAGGGTAGTAGAAAATAGATCCTAAAAGACATTTTTGAGGGAAAAAATAGTGTATGCATCTTATGAGAAGGCTCTCGTTATGGTAAAGATACGTATGTTGGATGCGCTACTATCCCAGTGAAAGTGGCGCGATGGTGAAACCGTCTCTTCGTTGATGCGAAACTTTGCGGTGACTGTTATCCCGGTGGGAGAGAAGAAAAGGACATAGAAACAACGGTTAATAAGAATGTCTTAACAAGGTTCTGCTATAGATAGGATATGGCGAACGCAGTTTACCGAATCGCGCCGACAAACCAACAACTTTACCGATTATGCCATCTCGCCATATCTCACCTATTGCGACAAGACTGTAGGATCGTATCGGATCGGTCCACTTACTCAACAGCTGCAGAAACTCATTCAACGTGTCCTGGTTCCGTTCGGTGCAGGCAAGCACAAACTTGCACCGATTGTGCGACAGACAGAATATGTAGTTCAACGTGGACATCAGCGCTGGAAAGAGCGTGTGATCGTACACGATGTCCGCTGCCACGATCACGTCCGGTTCGATCAGCTGGCTTAGGTTGGACGCACTAATGTACTGCCAGTCGAGATCCATCACGCCCATCAGCGTGTTGCCACTATCCAGCAGCAGACTAACAAGCGGATTGTCACAATCGACCGGTGCCGCATTGGGGAAGTTAAGCCGTACGTTTTCCTTCAACGCTGTCAGTACCGAGGAGTGACAATCCGACATGACGATGATCGAGGGTTCGTAGCATTTCGCTAGATAGATACCGGACAAACCGACACCGGAACCAAGCTCCAGTATGTTCCGCCCGTGGAAATCATCCCGATTGTTCGATATGTGTTCGCAGAGTGCTTTGGCCGCCTGCCAGCTACACAGTCCGGTCGTTCCGTCCGATACGAAGGCGCTGGATTCCTTCAGCGATATAACGCCCTGCCCGTGCGGTAGTTCGTAGTGTTTGTAGCTTAGCCCGATCGACGGATCGTCCAAGGGTAGCTCGGTACCGGGTGACAGCATCGCGCAATACTTCTCGTACATCCGATCGTGTTGCTCAACGTTCATGCTGGACAGCTTGGCGATGATATATTTCAGAAACGCTGCCTGGTACTCGACACTGAGCGGATAGCGGCGCACCAGCGGATGATCTACCGTGATGTCCAGTAAAGCGGCCTGCTCGTCCCAGGCTAGTTCGCGCTCAAACAGACCCTACAAAATGTCCCACAACAGCACACGGGGGAAAAAAGCAAACAAAAAACTAAAACATAAACCCAATATAATGCCCCTGCAACTGGACGCAAGAATGACACGTTCTTCACACACTGCACGTAAAGTGGCCACTACTCACATGCCACCGGATCGATCGAACCGGAGTGCCACAGAGGAATTGTTTGCTCACGATCCTTAGCGCACTGTCGTCCGTTTGGTCGGTTGATGCGGCTTGCAGTATGTTCTCTACGGTCGTTTCGAGACATACGTTCGGTTTCATTATTCTCTTTCGGTTTGTTCAGCAAACGACAACAGTTTCGCCTTCCGGCAACACTTCCACCACATTCGTGCACACGAACACGGGCGTTTGTTGTTGAGTCCTTTGAGATATTATTAAATTCATACTGCACGTACAAACAACGGGTAGATGCACAACAGCGCACATTACGGGGGAAGGGATTATCGATCAGACCGCCGACATCCAACCGGTCGTCCGTCCAACGCCGTCGTCGTGATGTTGTTGTGAATTTTCCTGCGACAGAAAACGGCAAAATATCAGACGGTTATTTTTACTTTCCTTCTTCACCTTCATAAATAGCCGAATAATAAACCATCATTCCCGGACGGCTAAACGATTTGCTACGGAGATGGTATTTGCACGGTGTCAAAATTAATTTTAATTAACGTACTCGCCCACAAATTATCTATCCCTTGCCGTCGAGAGATTGTGTGTGTGGGGATGGGTCCCGTTTTTCAGCAGCCTTTTGTGATGTTATTAATGCAGCTAGACAACTCGACACGCAACGACACCTCACAGCGATGGTTTATTACCACTCGCGAAGGAGGGTGGTGCCAATTTGTCTTCCTTGCCATTTGTTTGGTACACTATTGACCCGTGCTCTTTGTCCTAGCGTGGCTAGCGAATTCGGCACCGTTCGCGCTGCCCTTGTGCGCGCGCCCAAACTTTTTTGAATTGATTTTTCATTCATGTACTCTTTGTGTGCTCCCGGTGATAAGGGTAATCGGTACCATTCACACACTCTACCATGTGGTGAGGGTATACTGTGGTGCAAAGAATGGAATAGCAAGCTAATTAAATGGCAAAAAATTCACTTACGATTGTGCGCCCAGATGGATGTGCGTAAGATGGTAGTTTTTTTGTGTTTCGATCAAAATAAACAAATTTACATGCGGGACTTTGTTTTGATCTCGAGTTTGTTACTTGGGACGAAATGCTGCATGTCAACCACATTCGGTGGCACAGTGGTATGTCGTACTGGAAAAGTTTTGAAGTTTTTAATTTAGATTGTTAAGTTTATTGATTACAATTGTACAATAATGCTGTCGTTTCCATCTTGAAAAATACTTTTTATATGATAGTATGATATAACAAAAGTATTTCAACTCATAAAAGTCAAGAAAACCTTTTTACCAAAACCAAATTGCTCTTGAATTGGAAATGTTATTTGTTATTTTGTACTTTTTTTTGTTAATTTAAACTAATATAGGATTACGTTATTGAGTTGCAGTTCGTTAAATGAATGTGTGAAAATAACAAATAATAATTTCATCACAATGGTTCAACAGCTGTACGGAATCGTACTGTATCTAGTGTACACGGCTGTTGCTTCAAACGCTAGAGCGCCGTTACGTCAAATCGCCATTCCAAATTGAATCGTCGTGCTGTGAGGTCCTACTCAATGTTTCCTCTTCTCAAAACAAACAAGTCGTGATCGATTGTAAGCTCGTTTTTTTAGTGACAACCTTTATGTTTCGTGCAGCATATGTGTCTGTGTATGTGTGTGCATAGTTCGTTTACCTTTATGCACGTGATAATTATGATGCGTGTGAGAATATTAAACAAAAAAACACTTTGACACATCCACGCGAAGGCCTTTCGTCTGAATCGATCGATCGATCCGAAACACCGGAGCGCTAGCAGTGGACGCGTTTTCTCCATACGCGTTTCTTGATTGTTTTGGATATTTTTTGTTTTTCTTATTCCGTGACGTGTAGAGTAGTGTAGCGGCACTTTCTTATGTTCATCCACCACCACCTGTTCTCTTTCTCTTCCCATCTTGGCCGTGCATTCACGGTTTACAGCGTGATTATGTTTTTGGTTGGCGTATGTGGCAAGTGAAATGTTGTACTAGTGCAGTGTTATCTTGAATTTGATACACATCGAAAGCCAGCTGTACCGAACAACAATATCCACCAGTACTGTTTGGGTTAGCAAAGCAACGGTAAGTACCTAGCCGTATGCCGACGAATGACTCATCATGCAGAACGGGTTTTGCTGTGTGCACCTTTGACACGTCTTCCATAATCTTCTTTCTCGCCACTCTGGACAAAAGACAGAAAGTTGATCAACTCATCACCATCGCGAGATCGAGAGTAGGTGGTACAATCGCGCTTAATTGAACGATAAGGCAGGTTAAATGGTCAACTGTCGTCACATCAAAGGAAATCGTGCAAATTTCGACCCATTTCCCCACCCTCGAGAAGGTCACGTACAATCAATTAAGATCAAGCACGCCTCCGTTACGACGGAAACATAGCATATTGTAGCAGATGAAGGCAATGCCGACCGGCCTGGTGGCTTGCTTGCATCAGTTAGAAAGTGTTTCTTAAGTAGTATTTGAAGTCTATTAAAATAGAAGCTATTTGGTAGGAATAATATTCAATTTCTTTCATAACTATTGTATTATATATATGCAACTGCGATATTGTGTCCCATCATAGTGCTCGCTGATAACTCACTACAGTATGGAAAAAAATGTCTACTTTGATGCAGTCATTTGCTGGTTTGTTTTAATCTCTCAAAGAAATATATATTATTAGTAATAAGTTTTATCTTTTTTTTAGATCTAAGTTGATCTTCAAATCCGGTTTTAAGTGCCTTTCAACATTTTAAAAGAGATTAGAAATTTTAAGAAGAATGAGTCAACTTCAAACGGTCCAACGCTTTTCGGTGGCGTATCTGATCGTGCCCTTCTGTCCAGTGTTGGATTTGGTGTCTTTTGATCGTACGCATCACCGGTCACGCATCCACTCCGTTGCTTTCGGATGTGGATGGGGATGATGCGCCAGTTTGGTGTGCTTCCTACCAACATCCCTTTGGGAAAACAGGTTCCTACGGAGTGGTCTTTCCGTATCTAGATTTTTCTTATGTTTTCGCTTCGCTTCCAGTCCAATGACTGACCTTCGCGGCAGTGGCCGTTTATAATTGTGATTAAGCTGCCCACGCACATTGTCCATGACATTACGTATGCCGTGGTACGGTCCCCTATCTTGGCCCTGCGTATCGTGTTGATGAACCAGACGCTTACCCTTACATAGCACAGTTGGAAGATCGATTCTGATGTGGATCGTTCGTCCTTGCATAAAGAATTAGCAATTTACGGTACGCAATAGACATTGCTTTTTTACACTCTTTTTGTAAATAATCAGCTAAACTAGTCGTTAGCATGAGAAACCTTTAAGAGAGAGTAAGTTTAAGAGAGAAATCTTTATTCTAACTCTTTATCGCGGATTTAAATCCTTGAAAGAAATTAAATTTTCCATCTCTAGTTAGCATCACATCTATAATTTATTTAAGCATCTGTAATTTCGTTTATTTTATAGTCTTGAACTCTCGAACGGAATCGAAGTTTATGTTTTTGGCACTAGTTGGAAGCTAAAATTTATCACAAAAATGGCTACAGAATCAATTGGACTAGATCCAATGGAGTAGATACAGCCTTGTAAATTTCCAGTCGCAAATAAAGTCTAGTGGTCGGAAAAATGGGGAATTTCAAAGGTTTTGTTGGGATTTTGTTTTCTCAAAGACATTTATAAATGTATGACAACATTGAAATAACGGTGTTTATATTGCCAACTTTCCAGCTGCGAAGATCGATAGTTTGATCTACATTGTACAAATACTTCGACCGCATCAAGGAATTTATTACGGTAAAACCATTTCATATGATGATTATGAGGAATAAATCGTGGAGAGTTAAAACATTCAACTCACACCTAAGTCAACAAACTGTTTTTTGAGTTGTCCGCCAAATTCGAACTTGAAACTTGAATTTTGTTTCAAGTATCAAACCTTTGTTCAGAACTGATTCGCCTTTTATATTGTAACTTTTTAAAGGAACTACAAATAAAGTTACTAGGACAAAGTAGATACTCTATTGGGATGTAGTAGAATTTCAAAAAAAAATCCCTATAACCTGGCAGAGCGTACGAACCTCTTACATAGAATGATTCGAATGGTTTGCTCCATACTGACGGTGTTTGTTATTCTTTCTAATCAAACCCAATCTGACCGCTCGAGCGGGGAGAGAAATCTCATTTCCTTTCCTGGACATTGCCTTTTCCAGAACATCAGGAAATGTATGAGAAGTAGGATAGGAATACAAATCAAATGCCCGGGACCAGAATCACAGGAAGCAACTCTAGCATAAGCCATCCAAAGTGGCAAAGCTCTCGGTCCGTCTCATTCACCGTACGAAACCAAACGGCAAACCAAATGAATGAAACGATTGAAGCTCGGTAGGCAAAACATTCGGTTCGTTCAAACAGGCAGCACCGATAAAGCCAGGGTCAGGGAAGACAGGGCCATCAACTTTTCACCCGTGGCAGCAGGTGTAGCAAGCGACTTTCTACCACACAGCGGAGGTTCGTATCGTGGATCGTGTACCGAAACGCGTCCCGGTTCAAGACGGCACAGCAACTTCCTGATGTTTGATCTTTTTTTTTTTTTTAATTCTCTCCTTCGCTATCGTAAAGATAGACCTGGAATATATTTAAACCACGGTTGGAGTTGTGTTTTGATCCAGTTTGGATATTTTTTGCTTTTTCCTCGTTTGTTCATCTGTTTTGCTTTGATAATGCTTTTTTAGTTTTGTTTACCACGGGTCTACACACACACACACTGAGACGCAGGACAGTCTCCACGTCCACTTTCACCACTTTGTGCTGGCTGAATCAGAAAATGAGTAGGAATAACTTGTGATAAACTATTTTTTCCTTCCCAAATTAGTTTACTGCTTGATTCATTATTAATTGCAAGTGTTAGAAATGGACACGCAGTGTGAATATAGAGAGGGAGAGCACATCATCATGGACGACACTTCCAGTTATCGCACTTATGAAGCACAACGGAACAAGCGGAATAGTGCTGAAATTCCCCACACTTTACCATAGGGTGTGGGTTCTTGATAGTATCACCCCTCGGAACGTCACATCTTGGTAGTTCCCATGGTGGTTGTTGATGGATGAAGAGGCCCAGTAAGTAGTTGGACTTTTAGACAGCCTTTCCTTCACGAGTTCATATCAGCAACGTTAGGTTTTGCTTGCCAGATAAACAGTGAAGCAAAGCCCTTTCGCTGAGCAGAACCTTGTCCAGCTTTTGATGCAAAGTGGGTTATCTCGCCAATGCCAACGTCAGTTGAGAGGATTTCTAGTGTCGGGGATGGTGTCTGCTTCTAACTGATACGCACTTACCGCAACTCACTTTTATTCGTTGTAGAGCAATTTGTGATTACAGTCTATTTGATATTTGATCATTCCTACACATGACCAGCTCGCGTAGACCCCACCCGTTCCGGTTAGTCGATGGAAGCCAGGAAACCCTTACCAGCGGCAGCAAAAGTTCATCTGACCGTGAAATAATTTTCCATTTTTAACGACGTTGACTCTAATTCCGCTTTGCACTGCTACACTATTGTTTTTTTTTCGCGTGTGTGAAGGTTGAGATTTTACCAGTGTGGTGGTGGCCCGCGGTCACAACAACCACAGTGTCTTTCAAAGCGAACGGGAACCCAATTTACTGTTTACGTTCTACCGAAAAAGACCGCGCCACACTCTAGTTCTACCACCGAACCGGGGCCGTTTCCTCGTGGTGATTATCGATGATTTTTTTTTTCTTCCATTGATTCGTTCTTCGATTTCGGTCCATTTCCCACCGTTTAACCTGTGCGTTCGGTAATGAGTTGGCGGTTTCTGTTGTTTTCCTGTGTTCTAGCCAGCTACACAACTGATGATTGGACCTTTTTCGGACGTTTGGCTGCACGTGTTATTGGGTTATTGGTTTTGATTTTGGGTCGGAATGAGCATTTATTACTGAATGAACATTATTAGTTTAATAATTCTGCCCGTTCCAATTAATACGTTTTAGCCATCAATTATAGACGAAGATAATTGGAGGAATTATAGCGATTGTAAGTGCACACCGCTTGAAACACGCGCGCATAACGTTTGCTTATCGGTTTGTTTGAGACATTCGTATTCTGTCGCTGGTGTCTTATCACTCGCAAATGGGTGATGTATGTTTAATTGACATCATCTTTTTTGTTGTAAATTGACATTTGCAAGTTGTCTAGTGTCTCTTAAGCGGCTCATTCAGCTGAGTGGAGTGGTTTAATAGCAGATAAGGTGTTGAAAGAATGGAACAGCAGTAATTACAAAATATAAGTACTGGAACAGTTCTTTTGATTAGCGATTATATTTATTGCGACTAGGCCTTTTTGGTGGTAGAATTTTGATACGATGCCTCATTCTATTCTTCATTGCCACAACAACATGTATACTACATGGCTTTCACGTATCTATTTTACGGTAGGCACTAAACAAATATTATAAAATATTCCAGCTATTCAAAATACTAACAAACCACCCATAAAATAGGACGAAGTACCTACGATCAATGTGAATATCAGTCGAGCTCAACACATTCATTTTGGACTTGGAAAAGAGTTAGCTCAATTTATTGCACAGTACTATACCAAACCCTACGGTAAAATACCATACTAAACAAAACTGACCACAAGGATGAAGTCAGGCGGAAGAAAATTATCGCTTGATCGTTTGATCATTGGCTCCCGAAGCGCAACCATCGCCATGTTACGGCATAAGCATTGACTATAGCACTTTTACCACAATTGGACCATTTACCCAACGTTCGTGATCATGCAATTTGGAGCAAAAGTTTCACATTCGTCCGATAATCCGAACAGTTTTGGTTTTTACTTTCCTGCTGACCTAACCCGAGCAGCGAATGATTACAGTTTCGTACCATCAAAATTGCCCAATCTACTACTGCCGTATGCGATCGGCGCGAGGTGAAATGACCTGATACGGATGCCCCGTGGGGGTACCTCCGCTTTTGTGAATGGCATGATGGGGCGCCTGTTCATCGTTTGGCGCATGGTTCACCACGCAAAAGGTTTCGCACAGGGCAAAACCATAGATTTTTGCATGATTCCATACATTTTTGGCGCCCACCGTCCGATCGCCTTCGGAATCGGAATGGAATTTCGTTCACTGGCAGCTGGCGTTCGAAGCGGCGCGTGGAATGACCGTTTGTACGGGTAAGGCACGGTACGTCGCTATGCCTTTCGCTACTTTCACATAATCGTTACGCAAAGGCCATGACATGGAAGGTGGATTAGTTACTGCTAAACTCAGGGTGTGCAGGGAGTTGTGTGCAACAGGACCAATTTCACTGAGATCAGAATGTTTTATTACTTTGCAATGAAGTGCAGGGTGTATTTATATCGCGTCTACTAATTTCTTTTCAGCATTTTTTAAAAGTTGATTCTACCGATTTAATACAAAGAAGGCAGAATTGTAACATTTCAAATTGAATATTTATTGTTTGAACATCAGTGAATAACTTTGCATCGTTATATTTTTATGTTTTTATTGAAGCAGAGCATTTGCTTAAGCGTATTCTTGGTAAGTTCGCTTCCAAAATCGGTAAACATTACTTCTAAACTTGATGATATGGAAAAGTGTCGCTATGGGTCCTATCGATTGCTTAAGAATTTTTTTTTGGGGAGACTTCACCATCGATAGATTCATCAACAAACCCAGTGAGCCACCTTCATATCGACACCAAAGTGAAATATTCACTCACAAAAGACCGTACTCTGTATGTGGTGGGACCAAAAGAATGTTATATATTACGAGCCACTTTCGAATGGTGGGAATTCTTCGAATGGGGAGCATTATCGATCTCAGATGATTCGTTTGAAATGAGCATTGAAGGTACTGAACAAAAACAATACGAGACTAGACAATAAAACTTGAAAACTATTTGAAGAATAGAGAATTTGGACCTCGTCTGCATTAGAGTATATCAGAAATGATCTCATCCGACAATTGATGTTCCGATCGAACGAATTGGCTCGATTCGTTTTGAAGTTCAGAAGATACACATTTTTTGGTCTGGTCTAATCTTTAAGTATTTGTGAAAAATCGTAGAAAACTTACTCGTTCACCGAATATCTTACCAAAGAAATTTGTATTATCAAGTGTATAATTGCGGTTTGATGAGTAAAGAAATCCTTTTTCTAAGCTTTAATTAATTTGTATAACACTTCTCGCACTATAGATAGTATTCTAAGCTAAATTTTCTTTGTACATCACTACAATTTCACAACGGAGGAAATGCCGACTCTACATCAGTACGGAAATATAGTTTAATCGAACGATTTGTCCTCATCGTTTATGCGCGAGATCTGCACAGCGCGGAAGGTTCGCCAAACACTTTCACAACCGTGCAAAGTTTGTTTCCCGAGGTTTGCCCGAGCTGTCCGGGGGCAAAGCCTAAGGCACGGTGTTATGTGTAGGATCCACCAGCGTCGTACGTTGTTAATGTTTTACGACTCGTGACGTTGTTGATCGATAGCGAAAAACTACTCCCGTGTGTGCCGTGAGCCCGCTGCTAGTTGCTTCTTTCCGTGGTTTCGCCAAAGGGGCACCCAAGGAATTGAAATCGATAAATGTCCTACATGGGGAAAATATGAAGCAGCCTCGGTGTGGTTTGAAAAATTGCTGCTGAAATCATACAAACCGCCTATTATGTAACACGGTTTCCCATGTTGATATAATAATAACTAAAGCAATATCCTTTTACTTTGTTTCATTTTAGATTCTTACACACGCTGTTTGCTTGCAGAGCAACATTATAATCGAACAACAGAAGCTGTGCGACTATATTAGTCGAAAGTACGTACGAACGATATACGTTGTGACCGTGTCCGGTGTCCTTGTTTGTGGAAAATTAAAGTTGATGTTGACTAATCTCATATTTGGTAAGTATTCGTTCGCCGCGATTGTTTAGGTGTGTCGCTGTGTTTCCAAGTTTCCTAAAATTCCTATGCAAAAGGTCTAGACATTCGCAGTGGCTGGTAGGGGATCCGGTTGTTATTCAACTCATTAGGGGATCAAATTGATTGATTCGATCCCGAATTCTCGCCCACACGCCTTGGGTGAATGTGCGTCAGTTGCGTCACAGCATTTTGGAGTCCGTTTTATGATCCCTTTTTTACTTAATTTGTTTGAGCTGACTTTTGCTTGAGAGATTGATTTGACCTGGTTTCAAACACGACGATATTGGTTCGCCGTTGGGTGGTTGCCGCTTATGGTGATTTTTATATTTATTACATGAATCTTATCGTCTCACAATAATCAATGGGCCCGTAATGTGTTGTTTGAGTAAAGATTTGCCAATGTTTAGAAATTGCTTGTCCGCATTAGTTTCCAGACGAGTAATTCGGTTTATGATTTAAAATTTAACAAACACATTTAGGCCTCTTTGTTTTTAACAATATGCGAAAACCGCAAAGTGTAAGTGTGCAAAACATGCCTTAAACTGTACACTTTCACATTGTCGAAAGTGAGCCGTCGAGTGAGGCGTATCGGTATCCAATTAAACATGGCTGGTAGTTTAATTTAGTCAAGGGATCTGTTGCGGATTCAAGCGACCGGTGCATCAGCGAACCATGGCCGTTCTCTCCTTTTTGCCATTATCATTAAAAAGCTCATCTGTCACGGCCGGGGCATGTATTTCGCCCGCTGTTACATGCGTTACCTGATGTGTTCGCGTTGATATATCGTACGCACGGTCGTGCAACGAAGATGCACAAACTTTCTTCCAAAACTAAAAATAAACATAAAATGATTCGTTTCACTTTGGCACTTTGAATCGATGCGACCGTGCGCCACTCCTTCGAATTTGGCGGGAAAATTAAAGAAACCCCCCCTGGCAATATGAACCACGACACGAATTACACGGTTTAACGGCGCTGTGCCATATGAAAGGCTGGCGGTCGGACTAAAGTAAACATAAGCGTGAGCAGTGAAATTCGTGTCTGTTTTAATGTTGCGGCCGATGGAAAGTGTAAAGCGTGTGATGCTGTTTTACGTTGCAAATGTGAATTTGCAACAATGTCGACATCTGGTTTCGTTTTGACTGTCCCAGATACTCGATGTTTTAAAGTGATATGAAGCAGTTTTCTCTTCGAGTAGTTTAAGCTTCAATGAAATATTGAGGGATGTAAATGTAAAGAAAAGGCAAAGATTTGTTTTATAAGAAACGATTATTTTGTTTTCCATTGCTTTGGTTATAAAAAAAAATTGTTAAACGAATGATTGTTATCCACAATTAAAAAGAGGATCTTCTTAGCATATGAGTATTTTATTTACATCATACGAGCCTGCATTACTTTATTTGTTTCTGCGAACGCTGGACCCGAACTTGATCACACATTAAATTATGAGCCCTTCGGCTAATGTTATGCACAGCGCTGTTGCGAATAGAATACACCGGAGAAAGTATGGAATAAATCGTTGTTTTTTATCGATTAAACAATGATAAAATTGCATCGTAATCGAATCGAGACGTCGATATACATTCACTTCATTCACCAGCAATACTTTCATCTCATCTTTCTTCTTTCTGACCCTGCAGACTGTTCCATGGGAAGGAGAACGGTTTTCGCATCCGGTGACATTACGTACGCGCGCGCGCGCACGCTCAGCTTATTAGTCGAGCCACGAGCGCATGAACCAACCCACGAGCTAATGGCGGCTCGTAGTCAAATGGTTGCGTTTAGTGAACCTTTTTACCGGTCGCGCTCCATCTTCCGGGCCCGGGTTCAACCGACCGAGGACCGGTTGCGAACGCGCGCTAATGTTGGCTTTTCCACCCCTAAACGCATTGCACCGCCGCCGCTCGATGTGTACTGGTCGGCTAGGTTTTGCTTGCGGTGCATAACGATGACGACAACACAGCCGGTGTCAGCGATGGTGACGGCGGCGCTGATGATGCCCGACGAACCCGGCATTTGCCCGGGGGGGGAGAGTGCACGTTTTCGCGTTGCGTTAGACAGGAAATGACCGTTCGACCGACCAGTAAAGCAAACGACCGACCGGGAAGATCGGGTTTTTAGAAAGTTGGAACCGCAGACCGTACCAGGCCGTACGATAGACTTTCGTTCGCTCGGTCGCAAGACGCTTCTACGACGTTCGTATTAGTGACGGTTCACTATATTAGAAGCAAAACACAATCTGCTTCATCACTGTGAAGCTGATGGATAAGTTGCTAGAACATGCATGGTTGGTAAACGTCGGGGAACTTTGCAAAATACCAAAATCGATAATTTTGAGGAGATTTTCGGTGTACAAAAAAACAATCCAGAATAAATTAGAATATATTAGGACCGTATTCGTTTAAAAGACCTCAAATTCCCTGCACCGTTGGCCAATTTGATAATATTTCTAATTGAGCGTCAACAACAAAATCAATACCATGAAATGGTTTGGCCCATGAAAGACACATTGTATTACATAGTTGCTTCTGCGTGGTAACCCATGGGTGCCCCATTTGGCCAGGCGAAAGGGAACGTTTTTCTCCCCTTCTAAGGGCAAAAGCTCAATCCGTAAAATATTGCTGGGAATGGTAAGGTATCGAACCATCGGTCGGAAAAAAGGCGATTTGTGCAAAAGAAGGTGCAGCCAAACGAAAATGCACACCAGCATACAATCAATGCTGTGTGAGGTTTTTTTTTTTGCTCTTCTAATGCTATGATCGTTTTCGTTTTGTTTCGCTTTGTTTTTAACGGTTTCGTTCCCGGGGTTGTTCGTAGGACGCAGCCCATTCACTCTCGATCTCGATGCCTGGTAAAGGTGCGGCTTTTGAGGTTTTACTGGGTTTTTTTTTTCGCCTAACTGATGCGTTCCCAAACGTGCTGGGGAGGGTGCTGCAACTGGATTGGTGAACGGAAGATTTTATCTGACGGAAAAGACTGATTGGATGCTACTTTGTATCATGTACTCGACGAAAAGAAACTCCTACAAAATCGCACTTCGTACGACATGTGGTACTCAACCAGAAGGAAGGTTGAAGAAGGCTTATTGAATGACTGAAATGTGCTAATAGTAGCTGATAGCTAAAGTTTCTGATGATTGTATTCGCAAAAGGAAAAACAAACATAGTTCACATGCTCCTGTTACTGTGTCTGCTTTTTGGACATTAGAACTAACGAATGAAGTAACGCATTTACAGCACTGCACTCTGTCACTTTCTTTTCCACACTACTTCCGACCTAACCGGGACATAATTAACTATCGACACGCATACCTCCAATGAGCAAACCGGATGGACAAAAGCTTATGTTATCACGTAATCGATTACGGGTCAATTAATCAAGTTAATTAATTAATTTAGCAATAATCAACGAGACCAGCGGGAGAAAGGAGCATTAAAATGTGATCCGTTGTTTCATCTCCACTAGTGGACGCTGCCAGTGGTGGTGAATGCCACTAACCAAGCGACTAAACTTCTCGCTTTGCTGGAAAGCGAGAGCGGTTAATCGAGGAAACGAAGCTGAGGAAGTAAAGTTTCCAAGCTTCCCGACTTTGCTCTGCGTTGTTGATGAATGGTGTTGGTTGAAATTTCCATTTCTAACGAACGCGCGGCTGTATAAATCAAATTATCGATCGATAGTGAATATTATGAAATCAGCAGTGAATTAGAGAGTTCGGTTATAGTTTCCACGCTCTCCAGCTAATGATGACGGGTTAGCATGGTGCGGTTGGGGTGAAATTACCAGTTCCAGAGGCCACGCAGGTGATGCGAGAAATTGATAGGGAGTATTTAAGTAATGCGGCTGTCGTCTTATAATTTGAGAGATTGTAATAGACATCTCTTGAAAAAGACAAGACGCAATGGAACTCGTTTCCTTATATTTTACTAGTAATTGTAGAACCTATCTGCTTATTGTTAGTTTCAACTTAGTATTTTTTAGTTCTATTTGATGAATATCGTTGTTTATATGTGATGCTCTGTGTCATTCAAAACACCAGACGCGGGTAAAATAAACACCCAACGTTATACATCGGATAAACCACGTACAGCAACGATACCATGGCGATCGGTGAAGCATGCGAACGCCGAAGGCCCTCCGAGAGCGTTCGTACATGTTGGGTTAACCATTGCACGTGTCTATGTGTGAAAAAGTGAGCCACCTAAGCTGGATTATGTTGCACACGGGCGAGGTGGCAGAATTGCTGCATTTGCTAGTTTTGTAGCAATTCTCCCCAAGGCTAAGACGCTTTTTCTGCAGCCTGGCAGCAATCACACCGCTGGCGCAACCACTCGTCCCAGAATGGGACAAATGTGCTGAGATCATATTTCTCGGTACGGTCGCCGGGTCGCAGTGTTTTAATGTTGCTGATGCGTTCGCACACTTACACCGTGATGGCGCCGAGATTTGCTACAGATTCTCGGTACTTTTTGGGGTTTGTACGTGAGAAAGTTTGAATTGATCACAATGGTACAACGCTTTTATTCATGAAATTTGAAGTGCCACCACTGGTAGAATAATGCGTTTGAATTACAGCTCGTGCTAGCAGTTTTTTGTTCAGTTGTAGGTTTTCCCCAGCTTTACTGTAAAATGTTGGAAAGATATAGCACCGAAGCCCAAAACCGGTCCCAGAAACCGTACAACTTCTTATTTATGACGACGGCTTGCAAAAAGTTTACAAGTTGATCCTTGAGATATCGCCGGACTAAGCAACATAGGGTAAACAGCTTATTTGCTAGCTCAGTAAATCAATCTGGCCAAAGACGCACACATGTGTGTGTGTGTGTTGTACGTGTACTTGCCTTAGCGATCGTATGGATGGGTGTTTTATTTTTAAAGAAACCCATCTCCTGTATCAACCGTGTTCTGTCCAACCGTGTGGTGCGTGCAAGTGTGCCTTTAGGATGCATTTTTGCTATTTTTGGAAATGTAAACGCCGTACCTACACGTCTTGGAAGTTATTTTAATTCGCGTTTAAATATAAACGCCTGGCAAACATTCCATTTGACATTTCGGTTTAGAATGTACTGTACTGTTTGCCGTGAAGAATCGATTAGAAAATAGTAAAAGAAATAAAATGTCTATAACTTCAAGATGTTTCATTACGTCCAAATCCAAATATGGTTTATGTAATCCAAATATGGTTTATCATTTAAATACATGCAATTGTAACGTCATTGCTTAGTTGTTGAATTTTGCATGATTATTGCCCAAGGTACTCTGACAACTTGGGCGAAGATTCATAAATTAAATGAAACTAGTTATTCACCAGCATATTGGCGGCATCCTTGTGGGTTTATTTATGGGGCAATCCATACGTTTTTTAATGTTCGCCCGAATGAAGAAATCAATACCTCAAAGGCTTGTGAAAGGTATGAAGTACATCGTACCTGTGTGGTAAGCGAATGTGCGAAGCACGAACGAAGAAGGATCGTTCAATTAGGCAAGATTCAGGACTACAATCAGATCGGCTTCCTTTATATCGTGGCAGTTTTTTTTTTTGCTTTGCTTTGCTTTGTTTTCACATCATCTTTAGTTTCGTCTTGCTGTACTTGCTAAAATAATAAAAAAAAGGTGAACAGAGCTGGCCTTTATAGCGCTGCAACATTGCAGTCGTCCGGACTACCCAAAGTATCCGTGTCACCCGAAGACACTTTGCCTGGGAGCGGTCAAGTCTCTGCTGTTGCTGCTGCTGCTGCTGCTAAAAAAACCGGTTCTCGGGCTCTGGTCGATTTCCAAGAATCATGCCTCACCTCGACACCAAACCTCGAAACGAAAACTGATGCCAAACGGTGTTGACCACCGAGGGCGATCGGTGGTTGTGAGAGTCTCATTTCTTATGCGTTGCTTTCGTTCCCGAAACCAGAACGTACGTACGATTCTTTCACGGCCCTCCGGGTGCATGGTACTGCGGGAACCAATCATCAGCAGCGGCGTCATCGTGGTGGCCCCTCGAACCCAATTCTATTCAGTCGCTGTAGCCTCTTTTGCAGACAGCGCCCTGTGCGGCTGTAGCGTAGAGGTGATCTTACCGGTGATCTTCACTTGTTTTGCTTCCCCAAAAGCCCCCAAAAGTCAGACTTCCACGAAATCTTGTTAGTTGCGAAAGGTAAAAACCAGTTTGCTGACCTGATTCTTGTTAAGGGAGAGCAGAGCCGCTCGAGGGCAGAAGGGTTACAGCACGATGCTCTCGTGGCCGTGGCAATGTATCGATCGTGGATGCGTTTCGCAACTTCCGCAGTACACGTTCGAAGACGATCGATGAACATGATTAGGATAACGCCTCTCATGGTGGAACTATGCACTCTTGAATAAAGGAAAGAATGAGGAAATTAAAAATACATACAGTTTAGAGAAGGGGTAATGGTATTATAAAGATATCAGCTTAAACTTTAATGAGCACGTGCATGATTAATACCATCCAATCTTCCATTACGGAAGAGTAAATCTCCATACACCACTCACGCTTCCCACTGTGTGCTGTGAGAATCGTGCACAGTGATTTTCCCGCTGGGTTTCGATTGCGCTAACGATAGCATTTTATTGTTACTGACAGATGACAGTTTCATTTTCGTTTTCACTTTAATGTTGAATCCATTCGTTCGGCCCGGGGAGGCTACACGCATAAGTCACGCATGCTGCCGGCCGACGAGGGAAACCGTGACGCGCCAGTTGCACAACCCTTTCTCTTTCTCTTCAAAGCTGTTGTGTTTTCTCCCTTTTTTAATGCAAACACTCACACACACGCGCACCCGGTTAGTGGCAGGGCTTGGTCATTCGGAGGCTGTGGGTACTTCATTGCGCCAACACCGTACAAGTACGTTGTGCATTTCCCAATTCCAAGTTCGTCGTATGTTTGCCAACCTGCGTGATAGTTTGTTTGGTTATGTGGTTTGATTTTATATTTTTGTTCGTATTCCCGTTCCGGTACGTGCAATCTGCGCACCACGGCCAAGACCCACCCAGAGCCGGTTGGTCCTTCCTTCACTCAATTTGGAATAGTAATTGCACGTGGTACAAAATGCAATTCACCAAGCAAACACACGCCCTGTGGTCATGTTAGGAGTGGATTTGAGAAACGAGAAAACACAAACCGAACAAAGAGCAATGACCACCAGACCGGGCGGTCGTCAGACGTCGGTGACTGTTTTGTTGTTGTTGTTGTTGGTTTCGTATCTGTCCAGCTCTTGTGCACCTATGGTCCATTAGAGAGGTGTTTAGTGTCGTGGGAATTCGTGTATGCAAGTTATCTGCCGTGTCAGCTGTTGTTTAGAGCTAATGTCATTTGTCTTTATGACCCCTTAATGGTATTTAAACTATTCAACCAGGGGTTGGTTCACACTGCTGTCCACCGGGTGCTGATGCAGACACCGTATTCAGCTAATACAGCTTATGTCTTAATCGCAGTTGCATAGGACAAATAATAAAATAATTTAGTAACTATGTCGTTACATGCATTGTATAATATTATGTTTTCTAATTTATATTAATACGTATACTTATTGTACAACTCGAATGTATTCAACCTGTCGAATGGAGGTGTTCAACGTGGTAGTAAACACCATTTAAAGAACGATCCTCATGTGTCATTGATGTCACACCCAACGGTGTCACGGCCGGGAAACGATTGATGAAGTAAGAGAAGCAGCATCATTTCTAATATGATGCCACCGCCTCGTTGCAAAGCTGCTTCACCAGGTCATCGATCAACCCCGTGAATTATTACCGCCGGTATATGCACAGCCAACGGCGAACCGTGTCATTCGGCGATCGAATCCTACATCTACTTTCCCATCGCTTCATGGCACGGTGTGCTGCCGCCACCTGGTCGGCACACACTACAGCCCCCCCCCCCCAATGGCCTCCGAAGGTGTTTCACGCCAAATTCAATTATGGAAACTGTCGATTCCATAATTTTCTGCTCGGAGGTTTTGCCGAAGGCGTTTCTTTTCATAATAGTCTTCTCGGTCGAGAAACGATTTTGATGGGAAGGCGGGCGGGCATTGAAGCATTCGACGAAGGAGAACAAAACTGGTTGCTCTCTAATTTGCATGCAACCGGCAGAAGTGTGTTCTGTGAATGAGTTCATGGTGAAAAGGAACAAAAAAAAGAACAGAAACGTTCAACCATTTTACATCCACATCTTGCGCGTGTACCGCCTTTCGCAAATAGCTTCTGAGCTTCTTCTGCAGGTAACCTTGGTCAGGTGATGATGTCCGATTGGGTAATTTCGAATCCATCAAACGAAAAGTACGAGCACATACGACCGCGGACGGAGTTTTTGTCGTTGTCCGGTGCACTGTGCACAGTGAGAAACATTCTGACCGTGTAGTGTCCCGACCGTGTGTGTGTGTGTGCAATGGCTGGTGTGCCTTAATCTGACGTCAAACGCGACGAAGCGTGTAGTTGGCTGCGGGTAGTGTTGCCGGGAAGGTTCGTCGCTTAACCAGGTTTGGAGGCCATTGAAGTTTTTTTTTTTTTTGTACGTGCGTTGTTAGCCCCAAAACGATCGTAAGGCGAAAGCAAAAAGGTACAATCATTTCTTCACCAAAATCCTCAACCGATCACTTTCGGACGAGGTCGATGGTCGCGTTCGGAGGGTGCATGAAGGAGTTTTGTTGTTGGCTTCTCTAATTCTGTGTTCTGCTTGAAAAGACTTCACTAGTGTGCTGCGGTGCGGGCATCCAAATGCTTCTCTCCAGCACCGCTTTTTCCCCCCCCGAACGGTCAATCTGTGCTTGCGGTGTCATGATTTCTTCGCCACCACGGGCTCCATGACTCACCGGCATAACGACACTGCGTGAAGCGCAGATACAATACACAGAGCCCCATGCCAGTGCAAACCACAAAGCCTTCGAAGACCAGGGCACGTTAGGTTTTAAGTGAAAATGTTAATGTGAAACAACAACCGCAATCTCCGTAATACCCCACGGTGTTTGTTTGTGATGGCGTTTATGAAGCATTCTCCTTCGTTTTTTTTTTTAGAGGAGCCGGTTACCGAAGGTTGTTTCTACTGTGTTGATGTGGTGTATATTTATATGTTTATTTATGCTTTCTTTGATTGAAGATGCGAATTGAACCGTCGTTTTTCTTCTCTTTATTCGACACACTTACATTTCTCTTCGCCTGCCCGGAAGGGCCCGTTTGTTTGTATTCTGTGAATGTGTTTTCCTTTTCTTTTTTTTGTCGTTCCTTCCATTCTCACAGTCATTTTATGCTTCATTATTTTGTACTTTGGGGTCCCGTGTCTTTTTTTTTATGGCGTTATGACTCTCCCCGATACCACACGAATGTCTCGCGCCCCGTTTCTTCACCCCCTAAACACGGCTGCCTTATGTTTGCCACAGGTGCGTTATATCTCAAACCAGTGGAAACTTTTTGTGATGTTGTGTGATGGGGGCACATTTGGAGTTGCTGCGACTGTCGCGCTTTTGTTAGGTCGTTGGTACCGTCGCTGCCTTTTGAATTGTGTCCTTCCAAATTGTCGCCGCATACCGGAACGTCTATACAGTGAGAAGCGATAATTTTCATATTCGTTCGTAATATGCGTCAAATTATGCTGCTGGTATCTTTCTTTTGTTACGTTGCTGCTGTGTACCCCTTAATCTGTGTCTGTTGTCTAATGTACGATACGCGAACGCTGGCAGGCGGCCCCATAGCTCTGGGGGGACCCCTGACACCGGGTCTTCCACGTTTGTGACATTGTGGCACCTACACCCCTTTTTCGCCTGCAGTGCCTGTGCGCAGTGTTTGGAAAGATGAAAACCAACGGCAAAGGATGAGCTTTTCGTTTCAATTTGCTTTCACATCAACGGCACGGTTGTTGGTTTTGGAAGCCACGGTACGGAGACGGCACACTATTATTTACGACGTGTGCTATTACCACAATTAATGTAGGTGTGGAAAATGGTTGACGTATGGTTCTTTAGAAACACGCTGGGCTAGTGAATGATGGTTGGTGTCTGCAATCGATGAGTCATACGATGAAATGGGGGCTGGTAAATATGTGTTGTACATCAGAAATGTCAATGGGCCATTGATTTTTAGCATCTATTCTATTGTTCAACCAAAGCAATCTAATTGTAAAATACCAATATGTACTTCATTTGGAACTATGTACGATGGTGGCGCCACCAAAATGACCCGTACCTGCTCAATTGTGGCTTCTTATTGCTCTGTGCTCGTCTTGATGGCTATTTGTTCGCACGAAAAAGCCGTGGAACCATATTTCGGACCTTGTTTTTTGTTTTCTTCTAACGAGAACCCTTCACTGCCGAGCGTACGAAATTCTCGCGCAGTCGAGTTCTTCAAAACAACGCACTTCAGCGTGTGCTCGGGATGCTTCACAAAACTGTTACACCGTCGAAGCGTTGGGGAAGAATCTGTTAGGGTCCGGGGCAAACGGGAGGCAATGTTTAAATTGCAGCTTTGTGGTAGCGCGAGAACTTCTGGAAGTTTAATGCCCCCTGCGCCATAAATCATATCATTAACCTGAATTGCAAGGTTTCACGTTACAACCCTGCGGGAATAAATCATAAACGGGCGGACCCTTTTGACCATAATGTGGAGAAATAATGTTCTTTGCTGTTATTCTTGTGCTTTGAAGTTGTTGTGAATAGTCCCAAATCAGGGCTATATCTGGCAGAGTACTGTTTAACGGTGCATTCTAGATTAGTGGATAAACGATTGGTGCCTTTTTTATCTATCTACCACTGAAACAAAAGAGCGGTAGAATTTGTACTTCAAAAAGATATTTCAGTTCAAGAATTGAAATAATACTCTTAGCCTTTACGTAGTACTTCCAAGAGTACAATATTCAAGACATATTTGAAGACGTTTGCGTGAAGTTTCGTTTGGCACATAACCAAAAACAAAAACTATTTTATACCGAAGTGCAGTAGAGATCCAAAGCCCGTGATAACGGTTTTTTTTGTGCCCCAAAACATGAGAGCTGCTGTTCTAGACGCGACGACCAGATGGTGAACATCCACAGTAGCGTTTATGTTAATCGTTTTCCTTTGCTTTCTTTTCTCCACGCATGATACGGCGATGTATCGTACGTGGAGGCGCCATCTGGCAACAACCTTACGCGGTCCACAGCGAGACGAGGGCCAAAAGGTATACGCAAGCAACGAAGTACCGCATGGTCATTGAGCTTGTATGGCCGGCGATTGCGCTTGCGCCCATTGGATGCTAATGGAGCTTTCTCCATTAAAGCAAGTAGTGCGTTTTGATAACATTATCCAGCTCCAAGATGCGGCAAGTGGTTGTGACGATGATATAGTCACGCGGTGAAAAGCTGCTCAACTGCAGCGGGTGTGGCGGGTTTGTTGCACTGCAATGGAGCATTTTGCCCGGGCGGTCGAATACGCCATTGAGGGGCGAAGCCGATAGCCGATAAGCAACTGGTGGTGTGATTCTTGTTTGGAAGATGGTGGTCGTGTTTTTCTTTTATAAGCTGTCCATCTCGCCAATTCACTCCACCCGGTATGTGTTCGTCAAGTTTCTGTTGACCAGGATCCGTTTGAATCCGGTATATCCGGAACGATCGGGGGGAGATGAACAACCGCCAGCAACACGATGACATCTCTCGTATGGTAATAAAGTAATTAAAATAATGATTATTTCCGCCCAGCGCTCTCCGTACGGCGATGAAACTCGCAGGGAGACTCTGGGCCCCGGTGCGTGCTCGTTTGTAGCGCTGTTTACGCCTAACATTGCACGATAAATCCCGGGGCTCGCCTGTGTCCACTTGGCACTTGCAGGTGCAATGATAATGTTCGTTGTTGTGTTGCCTTGCTTTTATTTGCATCATTGAAGCGGAGTGATGATGATGTCACCTGAGTGTACCTTCCTGTACTGGGGGATTTATAACGCCCTTTTATATGTCCCTTTTGTCAATGGTCGTGATTGTTCGCTGTTGTACAAGTGAATCAACTTGTCGGGGAATAAATTTCAATTGCATGAGATTTAACATTTACATCCTCTTCTTCATAAAACACAAATAAGTTTCAATTGTTGAGGTTGTGCTACATTTGTCGCATAGTTTCTCGTACCATTCAATAGCAAGAAAAGCAATAAACATTTTCCCAGTATGCGGTAATTTGTGGATTTTTTGAATTTTTGGAGTATCTTTTCTTAAAGTTGTTCAGGTGGAAGTACAACGATCTACCGTTGGGTCTCTGATTCTGATTTAGATTCATGAATCTGAGTGATTGCATCGAAATGTTTGTTCCAAAGCTTAATGCATCCTTCAATATAAATTATCTCTTCAAGGAGATTTACCTTCAAGGAGCTTGTCTGGAGCATTTTACTTGGGGTCTCCATAAGGTTTGAGGTTTGCACTGAGGATTCGTGAGTCTTTTGAAAGTCTATTTCTGATTTAAATAACTTCTCGTTAAAGTTTCGTATGAATTAATCTTCCCAAAAGATTCGTCTAGCACAACGCCACAACGATCGTATAGTACACCATTATAAGACGTTAATAAGATGGTACGATACGGTGATAACTAAATTAACGTTCCACGTTAAAACACTTGAAGCTGGTAGAAACTCCATTTTCCAAGCCTGTATCAATTATCTCAATTCTTCACACCACCGTCGCCCGGGATGGGGAAAATGTGGGCCATTTGTTATCGGACAACCATCAGCATCGGCAAGGTACACCCCTCGTGTGCCAATCTCTAATCTGCATGTTGTGCTCATCCGAGAACAAGATATACCAGAATAACCGTTTAACCGGGCAGAGCAGTTGGATGCTGCCGTGTACGTGCGTGTATGCGTGGCTTGTAATTAATTTTTACCGTTCGAAATGGTGAATCGATCGTAATCTTCCATGCGGACATGTTTGTGAACAGGCGATGGTGATATTTTTTCCTGTCGTAGCTCGCCTAACGTACTAAGTAGTGTTGATTTATTTACATTTAAGGAAGCCTCACAAGTCGAAGTTGATTCGATTGAATTCGATTGCAATATTCGTGTGACAGATAATTCCCATTGTATCGTGGATCATTTTTATTTTGCATTTATAAACGTTATATTTCAAATTTCTACTAACTGAAGACCAATAATACCAACAGTTAAGCTACTCCACGTTCGCGTTCGCTTGAGTGCATTTATGTTTGTTCCATCGCTAGTGCACATTGATTATCCTTATTTGGTGAAAATACATTACTCAATCACATCGCTCAATCGCTGTCCGTCTGCCACAAAACACGTAAACGGTCCGTTGGGCATGAAGAACTTGTTTTCCTGCCTGACGATTTCCGGTCACTAGGGTTCACGATGTGGTGCTCGAGGTCCATATCCATAAATGGGTTTGCTGATTGGTGGTCGTTGTGCTGATTGGAAGCAATATAATACGGAAGAGCCCGCACCGATCCGGGGCTCTGTGTAATGGAAGAAGGTTAAGCCGTACTTCCGAGTCTGGCACACAGCCGGACCGCCGGTTGCCCGTGGCTCGTTTTAATGTTTGGCAAGCCCGCTAATCTTCCATCTCATTTGCTCGTCCTGTGATGGTCCAAAAATGGAAGGAACGTTAAAAAATGATTGGAAGGAAGGGAGTGAAGGGGGGTTTGGATGTTTAATAGTATTCCCATATCATTCCCGTAGTATGCGGTAGTATTGCATGCATTATCGTAAACACCAGTTGCCGACGACTTCATCTGCGACGCAGAAAAGGAAAACACAAAAAAAAAACAATAAACAATCTTTCATGCTTGTTGGACCTTTTTCATTCATGGGTCGGTTTTTTTTTGTATTGTGTCGACCTTTCCTATCCTTGGCGGGGAAAGGGAACCGTTTTGGTGTTTGTATAAATCACCATTTACCAAGGCAATGTGAAGAGAGAACGAGAGAGAGAGGGGAAAAAGAGTCGTAGGGTGAGTCCGAAGGTGAAGTGGCATACGGAGACAGTTACCCCTAGTTGGTTTCGTGGTAGTACGGTCTGTCAGCAAGTGACTTAATGATTTGAAAGAAGCAAAACACTGCACGTTATGTTACAGGGGGGATAAAAAACTTATATTCAACACTTCCAATGCTGTATACGAAATCTAACCTGTGAGACCAAAACAACAACTAGAGAGAGAGAGAGAGAGAGAGAGTGAGAGAGCGTCACGCACACGGTACACGGCTTGCTTGTTGGTGCTTTGCCACACGACACGCCAGCGACGACGAACCTTCCGCCGATAACGACTGTGACGTCGCGCAAGTGACGAACCCTCCAGCTGAATCTCGGCGAGGGTCACATCAAGGCGGCGATCGCGGGGGCACCCGCGGGTGGATGCGGACGTGTTTTGTTGTTGCGCGCTGTTGACCAACGTGGTGTGAGCGTGCGCGGGGTCGGTCTGGCACGCATCGGTGCGTCCATGGTGGGTCCCCGCATCACCGTCGTGTTGTGATCGCGCTCTCGCACCATCAACCCCGTAGCTTAAGTCAGTGTTTAACGAGAGCCCTACCGGACCGGACGTCGTAACCCGTCGAAGATTTCCCGACCGAAGTTTCGCGCTTTTGATACTCATTCCGTTTGACATTAAGTAATGAAGGCACACATCCACCATTTCACTCTATACTTTTACTAATCAAAATAATTTTCTTTCTTCTTGTTTCATGTGGCGCTCTACGTGGTTTTGTGTGTGCGTGTTGCTTATCAATGGTTGGTGTTATGGTTCTGCTATCTGCAGAAAATTTAGCATGTCCGAGCGTCGTGGAACGAAGGCACTAGAGTTATGGTGCCGCCGAATAGCCGAAGGCTACAAGGACGTTAAAATCACGAACATGAGCACCTCTTGGCGGGACGGTCTAGCTTTCTGCGCCATTATTCACAACTTCCGGCCGGATTTGATGTAAGTATAGCATTATGAGCAGCGCTAGCGTCTGTGAGTGACTCTGCGTGTATATATATCCTATCCTTCGTTTCACCTGATTCCTTCGCTTTCTTCGCTCCGAGAAAGCTCCTCCCAACCACCACCCTCTAAAACACACACAAAGTTACAACCGCAACAATGATGTTGAACTAACAGTACCAAACAATAGTTGCCAATCACACACACAAACCCAAACACACATACTCTCTCGATACAAACCGATACACCACCGCACATAAACAACCATTAACCCTCAATGTTTGCAGTTACCTCCGCCACACGCTATTACTAACGCTTTCTAATCGAATATTTTTTTTCGGCTTCTTGCTTTCGATCCAAAACAAAACCAAAACCAAAACCAAAACCAAAAAAACCAACAAACCATCCGACACGAGATAGATACTAAACAATCGACTTTACACACTAGTAAGTATATGTTTCACGTTTTCGGTGTGTTGTTCGGCGGCGAGATCCACCTTCAGTGGGCAGTGTGTGCAACAGCAAAATAAAAAAAGGGATTTTGTGCGTGTGTTTTGTTTGTGTGGCCGTGTGAGTTTTTGCGGGTTGTTTTTTTTTTTTTTAGTTCCATTTTACTGTGTGCTCGTGTTTGTTTCTTGGTAGATAAGCTAAGTGAGGACTTTTCCAAAACTCTGTCTGTGAGTGTGCGTGTGTGTGTGGATTTGTGCTCCAATTTTTGTGCGATTTAATGAGGAGTGTTTTAATGCTTTTTCCCCCCGGTTTGTGGTGAAGAAAATCCAGTTCACTGAGCGGTTGGTTTGATGTTTAATTTTAACATAAAGCGTTGAATAGATATGCCGATTGACGTTGTTATGTGAGACACAAAAGGGACGTCCGCGAATGGGAAAGAATCTATCTGCACCGAGGACAGCAAGCGTGAAAGAGTGAACGAAAGCTGTACGGCGGTTGCTTGTGAATGATTAATATTAATATTGAAGAGTGTTGATTGTGAGAAGCACCCAAGTGATGGTATAAATGCGCGCCCAGTATCCAAAAAGGGTACCGCTCTGGGTGGGTTTTGGGTTCGCATGGTATGGGACGGATGTGGCCACATTGGTGCACGTATTTCTGGGAGCGAATACTATGCGTGTCGCTTTGAATATTTATTAGTCGCGTGAAACCGAAGATCTGTTCCGTTCGGGTTTCAAATTGACCGTTAACGTAACGTAATTGTTGCTTGTAATATTTCAGTTTTGGTTTTAGATTTCATATCAAAGTAAAGCTTCGATGCATTAATGAAGTTGTAAATAAATCTAGGAAAAAAAAAACAGAAATGGTGCAGTGTTTGTGTGTGTGAATTGGGTTTTATTATTAGTCGTTATTTTGGAAAGGCTTTTTTAAGTTATTTATTAGAATTTAAGAATTTTCTTTTAATATTTTCAACATTATTTAATTGATTCTCATTTTCTCATTGATCCTCATTTTTTCACAAAATCCATCTTAATCCCATTGTACTAAACCCCTTTGCAAAATCAGTTATTGTTAAAAACTTTACACTAATCGGTGATATTTTCTTGTTTTATTTCATCCCTAAAACAAACGCACGTTGCTTGGTGCTTGTGTATGTGTGTGTGTGTGTGTGGTTATGTGTTTGATGCATATATTTGGCGTGTGCGTGTGTTGATTGTTTTCATATACCGCATCCGGCTTGTTGCACCGTTGCAGCGACTTTGCAAGCCTCAACAAGGACAACGTGTACTACAACAATGAACTAGCGTTCACCATCGCGGAGCAACATCTCGGCATACCGTCGCTGCTGGATCCGGCTGATATGGTCAAATACGAGGTGCCGGATCGATTCTCAATTCTCACCTACCTGTCCCAGTACTACCGAGTGTTCAGCAATCAAGGTAGGTTCACCGAATGCAAAAGAACTCACCACAGCACCCGTTTGCTCATTGCGCTTATGCACAGTCAACCATTCTCAATCAATCCCCCCCTCTAGCAGGACAGGAACTGCACATGATTTAGCTTCTAATCATAACCATCTTGAAGTGTTGGTAGCTGGCTCTCCCTGTGTTAGACACGGGCACGCTTTTTATGCGCAAGTGCTGAACGTTTGGTGTGTTGTTTACAGTGCAACAGCAAAAAAAAACACACTGCGCTTGAGCATAGCGGTGAATGGAATGGATTATAAGTCGCACGATTCCACAAACTCTCCTGGTCAAGGTGGTGGTAATTCTACTTTATGATCGAAAACCAGTGTTTGACCGGTATTGCAGCTGGTTAGTGGCATGCGAAAGCAAGGGCAATACACACAGCAACAACAAAATACAGGAGTGTCTAACAATTAATGGTCCGCACGGTTGACAGTGATCCGTAATGGTAAATGATTCTGCGATCACGGTAAAATGATAACTTCAATTGCCAAGCCTATGGGTTTGTTTCTTTTTTTGTTTAATCGATTGCGATTCTACACTTGTGGCTTCATAAATGATGGAATTGCAATGAAATCAACTCTGCATGCAAATTGAATGTACTCATAGTCGAGAAGGATTTTTTTTTCTAGGTTAAGTATGCTTTTTATCGTAAGCAAATCATTTGCTATAAGTTTCTAAAATTGTTTAAGTAGCCTTAACTTTTTAAATGGGCTAAATGTTGCCAATAAATAGATGATCAGCGTGTACTTTGATTAAATCCCCATCTAAAAAATCGACACTATTCACTAACCTTTGATTTCGTTTTTTTCTCTTCTCCTTTTCGTGCGATAAATCAACGTATACGTTCGTTGTCTGGCTGCCTTGGCTGTACCTTCAAGAACCAGCGTCAAATAAAAAGGTCGCCGATAAGGATACCAAAACCGATGACCTAACCTCGAAGGTAAGCAACGTGGCTAATGAATGAACCATAAATCGCTCGTAAACCGTACGATCCTTCGATCGATCCGCGTTGAACGCAACGCTACGGAAGAAGTGTGAACTAATGCTTTTAGCTTGCGATAGTTGGGAGGGTGATGGTTACAATGTCCTTATCCGTGTGAACTGTGTCATATATCATGATGATGGGTTTCATCGTTAACGATTGTCTACTCATCGGTGAATGGGATTTCTAGTTTCTGTTTCTACTTCGCTACTTAGTTCAAGTCATGAACTCATGAAGTATATAAGTTAAATATTTTTAGTTTGTTTTTATTTTGCTCGAAGAATTAAGTTGACAAATACAAAAAAGTGATAAGATCGCTGGTTATTGATTACTTTAGGGCATGATTTACTTCATTAGTTCGGCTAAAAAGTAATTTTAAATTACAGTCAACCCCCAAATAACGATTACTTCTTTTAACAAATTTTTCGGATAACGAACAAATCTAAATGATTCAAAAATACCCCTTTCAGCGAGCAAAATTTTAACAAGTATTTTGTTTTTTTTTTCTGCTCGATGACCATGTCTGAACATAGAAGAAATTATAACCTGAAATGAAATGTTCTGAAACTGCTGAATTCAACGACATCAGAGACCAACCAACCGTTAATGAATTCGTAACGTTGGACATTAGTTTGAAATTGCATACAATAACAATGAAGACAAATCCCTGCTCAATTGAAGACATTCTCAAGATATGGACCATAATTTAAGCGCATCAATACGGTCATCAATCAAGATTATATTGAAGAATTATAAATAATAGAATATCAACCAATCTTTGTCATTATTTTGAAAAGAAAAAGGAATATTTTATTTTGAATAGAAGTTGTAAAAAAAGAACCCCTCATACAACGAGTTTCTCATGTAGCGACCAAAACACTGGAACGGAATAATTTCGTTATAAGAGAGTTGACTGTATTTCAATTTAAAGTATAGTTTTATTCACTTCCAAAATCAATACGCTTGTACATTCGCCTCACACGCCAGATAAACTAAGTCAATTTACCGTGTCAATTCGCATATTCCCACTGGAACCTGGAAAATAAACATCAACCGTTACAGCACTCTGTGGCCTCTGGATCATTCCCACCGTGTCGGCGCATTTCTGCGCCATCAATTCATGTGCATGTTGTTGTATCGGCCCGTAATATCATCATTACCATAATCACATCCAATGTTCCAGCAGGGGGGACGGGTAGTTGCCGGCATGTTGTCCAGGGCACATGGTGGCGGTGAGTTTCTAGGTTAACCGTCCGAATGCAGAGTAATTGGATTGCAGAAAAAAAACATACGATCAAAAGAAAAAACCTAAAGCTGATAGACAACAGCGTCATCGGGCAGCAAGATAGAGGGAAATGCTCACGCTATCTATAGCCGTGATAGAATATTACCACAGTGGGAAATGGTTTTGAGCAAAGGAAATGTACAATAATGATGGCAAATTATACGTAGTTCCGTGCCGCGCTTGCCGTGTCGAAGCGGTAGACCCAATTCATGTATGGCATTTTGCACACTGCCGCACAACGCACGTATATCGTCTGCTTGGGCTCTGTTCCTATTTCTGGAGCTTTTTTTGTGTGTGTAAGCTGCATACTGACCGCCGGAGGCCACGAATAGGTTAGCCCGGTATCAATTTCACTCACCCGTGAACTGTGATTTAACTCGTGCCTGTGGGACGTCGAGTATATTATTCCACTCCAATGGAGTGTCTACCCGGTGGCGTGAAGCTTGGAGATAGGTTTCAGCAGTGCACAAAGCGTCTACTTATTTGGATGAATTCAGTGCGCAAATCACAATTTAAACTTTAGTGTTTGAATCTATGCTATTGTAAAAAATATTCTAGCATGATCCGACTGTAAAATTGATGTATGTTTGTTGTTTTCAATTCCATTCGCAATCGGTAAAAGAATTGGCATTTAGGCTGCAATTTAGAACGCTGCAAAAACGTAATTACTGATGCTACGCGTACAATATTTTGGACTTCTTTTATGAAAATCACTCTCTGCCCCACAAAAAAAAAACCGTATTACAATACATAAATTCTTCATTCTGCCGAATCAACTGTTGTCATGCAATCTATTGAACAGTGCAACACGCATGCTTAATTACGTACTATTCAAAGGCGTTGTTTGAAAACTCTCGGACGGGATGTTACCATCCGACGGAAATGCAACCTAACATGCACCGGAATTTCATTCATCGATTCATGCACCTTCTGTTCCATCCAGACAGATATTGGCTCAGCCGGAAGTGTGCTGCGAAACTGGGAACGGCCCATTTCTTCTGTTGTCTCGTGGATAATGGTATCTTTTTTTATTCCAAACCATCGATAAACTCGAATTACTATTGTTTGTCAGACGCGCTTCCATCGTGTCTGATGCTCAGTGAATCGTTGTTACCTTTTTTTCAAAAATAGTCGTTTTAAGCGCTTGAGTGATTTTTCATTCGAACGACACTTTTGAACATCAACCCGCGTGTTGCATGCACCATATCCGCTTTTGTTGTACAGCGGGAAAAGGCGAGGCAAATGGATTTGAGTCCAAGTGGGATTGTAAACTATCGTTTCGAAATGGAACCTTTCTCTCGCCGCCACCCGCGCGTCGGTTGTTATTTAGAAGAATGTGTCAATTATCACACGTTTCGAGCCTCTAAAAGCCTCATTTTACGAATGTTGTAGAATAGCACTTTTTGTAAAAATTTCGCATATAGAAGTCGAATGTAATGTTCTTGCGTTAGGAGCAATTTCTCTACACTGCTATGCTACTTTCAACGCAGCAGCTGAATCTCGCTTCATGATTTTAAATAAGTAAAGTTCGTCGACGCCACAGACAAACACCACGCATTTGCGCACGTGTGTTCAAACCCGCCCAAAGCTGAACATGACGAGATCAAGGTGTTGTAAATGGCCATTCTCTAATGCATTACTGCTGAAAGCTGTGATGGTGCTGTACATCACGCGCACACCCCGGCCACACAGTGTAAGCAAATATGTGTTCCACAAGCAAACGGCACCTTTGCCAGCCGGCATTTCTCGCCTCGCCCTTGCTGTGCTGATCATCACAACCTGAGTCATCGACTGCTCTGGAGATAAGGCTTTATTTCTAATGAAGTGAGAGAAAAAGATGACTAACTGATGCTCGGTTGTGCTGGCATCCTGGCCTATTCACAGGCCGAAAAGCGAGAAAGAGGGAGCAGAGAGTTTATGCAGCATCAACGTAGCTGACTGTTTCATAGTTAGTTGACCATCGTGCATCATGCCGATGACACGAGCTTCATACGTTTGCTTTCCGTTTTCATGTAGAAATAGTGCATCTGCAGGTGATTAAACGTTGTAAACTAACCAAACACACAGTATATAATGCACCACTTTAGTTCTTGTTACTAATCAAACTCAATCCTAACACAATGCTCTGGGAACGAAGGCAGTAGCGTGTACGCAATTCTAACCGTGTAGATTTCACCATTTGTGAAGTGATGTGTGATAATGCGATAATATGATAAGCAAATGCTCACCGTGTGTTTTTTTCTCTTCCTCTATCTTTCCTTTTTTTCTTTCAAACTGCCATCTGCGCCGTCTTTTACCCATGTGTGCTGTACATCACTTTAAACCCGTGCAACAAACAATCGTTACAATTTCATCAATTATGTGCGCCACCTCGACCAAACACTGATCACCGCACCGCAGGAGGATAACAACAGTTTGGATATTGTGGGCCAATATAAGCCGGAGATTTTCTGTTAAAAGAAAGTGGCATTAAGACTGCGTCGACATCTCAACACTAAAAGCACAGTAGTCGCGGGTCTAAGAAAGAAACAAGAGGAAAAAGAAAAACGGGAGGAAAAACCAAATACAGCCTTAGAAGAACTACCGTAAAGTAAACAAAACAAAATACTGTAGAGCAACGAAGAACCTCCAAACTATATCAGATAAAAACGGATTGATTGCGTGCAAGATACAGAAAAAAAGTGTGAATACTATACGGCGCAATTATTTAAAATTTGAGGGAAGATCGGATCTGTTTTGTTGTACATCGAAGAATCTCTCACGTGGAATCATATAAAAACAGTACGTCCGGAATACGAAACAACCGTGGTTAAACAGTAGCAGACAGTGGAGAGCAGACCGAACAAATCGACTCATAAAACAATACCAAAACAGAGCATAAATCTACGCGAACGGTTATCATAGTTATGTGTTTGTTTGTATGTTTTTCTTCGCTTAGTATCGTCCCGTAGACCGTTAAGAATAAGTGTGTCTTTAGTAAGCTGTGTCACGTTCATCATTACCATCATCATCGACGTCACCACAAACTCTACCGTACCCAATAGTTGTTTATCACAAGCGCGCACCACCCTAGCAAGTAGTCGGCAAATTTATGGATGCAACGCAAAGAAAGCGTCCGTTACCGCTGTAATCGTGAAGATAGCGAAGATAGAAATCGTATCGATATCATTCAAAAGAAAAGCTAATTGCACCGAGTGTTAATCAACGTCGCAGTTACACAACATCTAGTGAATTTCTCCATCGAACAGTGTTCACTCAGCCGGGACGACAGATATATACCTACTCCATATACCGGATAGCATTTTGGCATTTGGTGAAACAGTACGGCAAATAACTATACCAGGTAATGTCCTACCTTTTCGACAGCTCCGTATACGAAACATGGCAGACAGATGGCTCAGAAATATCGTACACAAACACACTATTTGACACAGAAAACCACTTCTCACACTCGCATTGTAGTGCTAGATGTATTAGATATTTGCTGCAAAGCTCACGACTAAACGCAACCGCAACGAACAAACGCGATTTAATGCGCACCATTATCATACAAAATCGTCGCTTTTCCCGGTTGACTGATCTAATGTGATCATTTCCTTTTGTGAGCAAGGGCGCAAAATTTTAACACCACGATAGGGTAACAATTAATCAAGGGTCAATCTTCTTCGCTATAGTGCTTTTCATTTTCATTTTCTGCTCTGCTTTCAAACTCGTCACGTTAGTACTGCGTTTAAAATGGTGTTTTCGTGTTTTGTTATTTTTGTTGTTTTTTTCTCCGTTACGACTTATTGTCCTATCTGTTACCAGTTATTCCTAGCTATGTGAGAGATGAAATATTTTTACAATTTCCGTTTAGTTTGAAAATTTAAACATTAATTTTCTTTGATAACTCACACTGCTTTGCAAACTGATTTACTTACATTCGCACTAATGCATTTGCTTTTTACTAATCCACAGATGGCAAACAAGACGGCTTTTGTGGGCGTTCCCAAACGTGCATCCTGCAACCGTTGTAGTAATCCCATCTTTCTGGCAGAACGCATCAGCTTCGGTGAAAAGAGCTACCATCGATCGTGTCTGAAATGTGCCCGTTGCGGTACCCAGCTGACCGTGGGTAGTTTTTACGAAACGGAAATAGACGGTGAATACTGTTGTGAAACCTGTCCAGATGAAGAGATACAGCTGGAAAAGCGACGCGAATCATCCCCTTCGTCTGAGGGAAGCGGTCGTTCTTCAATTATCACCGGTGGTGTAACACCGGTTGCTGCAACCGTAGGGCTACCGAAAAACGTACGCAGCAGCAAGCTGCTTGATCGGATTTCATTTTTCGAATCAGCACCGCTGAGTGACGAAGAGAAAACGTCCAATTTGGAACGCAAGACGCGGATGAGCAACTTCCTGAAGGAAACGCTCCAAGATGTAGAACAACGCAAAGATGAGCCCGAATTACCATCAGTCGGACCACCGAGTTTGTTGACGAATAGCATAGATGGAGTAGAGATGAATGATACGATCGATTCGGATAATGTGGACGATGAGTTTGAAAAATTAGTGGAAGAACTGGATGAAGAAGATATGGGCAGTGGAACAAAAACAACTCTTTCAATCGTTCCAGACAGTATGTCCCATGATGATAAAGTTGATTTACAAACTGAATTGACTGTTCCTGTACATACCGAGCCGACATATGATCAAGCACTTCCCGATGTTACAGAAACGGAGTTGAAAAGACAAGAATCTATGGAAAGAAAATCATCGATGGAAAAAATCGAATCTTCCCAAGATATTGAAAAAGCTGTGTCTCTGACGATACAACAAGATTTGGATGTATTGAAGAACACCAGTACTTCCGGTGAAGCTCGGAACGAAAAGGACAGTGCTCTTGAGGAATTAGCTATTGTTGCAAAGGAAACGGACACTATCGATTCCAGTGATTTGGAGATCGTAAATCAGCAGGATGCCATTGACGACAAGCAATCCGAAATCAAACAGCCATCAGTTGAGATCTCAAAGGATGTTGAGCAAGAAATTTCTGAGGTAGACGTTGAAGTGACGATAGACACCGAGACTTTGCCATCCGTTGCGGCATCGGAACCAACCATACAAGAATCAGATGTGCCTAAAGAAAACGACTGCACTGAATTGAAATTATCACCTACGATACTTATCGAACCCACGGATAATACTGAAAGTAAATGTACGGTGCCTAACGAAACCGTAGAAAACACGGTTCATGACTCTGAAGTGCCTGTGAATGAAGAAAAGAAAATATCATCAGAAAGCAATGAAGGAAGCAACGCTGCTGATAACGTGCCAGTTAGCACGAAGCAAGATGTAAAAGACGAGGAACTGTACCCATCTGATCTTAACCCATTCGGAGATGATGGTGATGAAGAAGAAGGTGAAATAGCTGATTTACGAAAGGTTCCAACTGGCGGAAAGCCTGTTCCGACTATGCGCCGCGTAAGCACAAATCCTTTCGGTAGTGACGATGAAGAGGACGATAATCAACAGCAGTCGCCGTCTTCTAAACCACCGAGACCACCACCGCCGAAGGTGAAATCAGTCGTTGCTTCGTCAAAACCTGTCCCAGCAAATCCTTTCGACGAAGACGATGATGATGGAGCAACCGACGAGCCGGAAATAGTGCCAGTATCCAAACCCTCACCACGTCGAACACCGGTTCCTACACCAAGAAAAGCGCATGCCTATAACGATTCCATCAGTTCTTTAGACAATTCCTTAATGTCAAGCAGCCGGTTGAGTAGCTCGAATGTATCGTTAGCGTCCAGTCTGGAGAGTGGCCCTTCGTCGATGGTTGTATCGAAACGCAAGAAAGGAAAAGCCCCCGATATTCCAATTGCGGCCTTGGGTACTTCGACACCGGTTCTAACCCAGCAGCTGCAAGCGGCTTCGTCCGGTACGGAGAAAACATCCACAGAAAACTTATCTATTAGCAGTGGAAGTGGCACCCTGACAACACCGCGCAAGAAACGATTGGCTCCGGCACCGCCTCCATTACCAAACACAACATCAACTCCGAAACAATCATCGCATCCGGAGGACAGCCTAACAAGAGTACCTAGCCAACGATTGCTTGCTGTCGATGCGAGTCTTCTGAGCAATGCCGATCGTGAACCTTCGGAAACAATGAGTCGTGGAACAAGCAACGAATCGGTAGTCTATCGCCGAATCATTGTTCCGCTCGTACTGGATGAAGATGGACCAGAGTCACCGGTGCACGACGCATCGACGAATACCAGTGGGCGGCAATGGGAAAAAATGAAAGACAACAAGGAGGCACAAAATCGGAACCGCCAATCGCAAAGTTCCCCAACTAGCGAAGGAAATAGTTTTGGAAGTCCCGGTGGAGGTTTCTCCATTCTTGCGAACAAATCGTCGCAAGGAAAATGGAAACGTCGCAAAGGACCGGCACCAGCCTTACCGATGATCGCTGCACCACTGCCGGAACGGAAACCTATCAAAATGTTGCCGCTCAAGGAAATTCATCAGGAGCTGCAGATCATCGAAACGCAACAGCAAGGTCTTGAAAAGCAGGGCATCGTGCTGGAAAAGATGATACGGGAACGGTGTGAGGGAGTGGAAGCGGACATCGATCTCGATATCAGGTTGCAGGCAAACTCGAAAGAGGTGGAAGATTTGATAATGCAGCTCTTTGAGCTTGTGAATGAAAAGAATGAACTCTTTCGGAGGCAAGCCGAACTGATGTACTTGTAAGTATAGTAAGAGTGGTGCCAAAGGTTAAACATTTAAACAATATGTGGCAATATATCTTTTTATTGGACACATGAAGACGGCGCATGCACAGGCTGGAACAGGAACAAGCCGATTTGGAGTACGAAATCCGATTGCTGATGGCACAGCCGGAAAGGAACAAAACTGACTCGGATAAGGAAAAAGAGGAAGCATTGATTGCCCGCCTAGTCGAGGTATATGAAAAGCTGTAGTGTTTTTCAAAGAAAATGATAACTAATGGTATCATTTTTTTCAGATTGTTCAGCTACGGAACGAAGTTGTCGAGTGCCTGGAGATGGATCGCATACGCGAGGCGGAAGAAGATTTGGTAGGATATTTATTTACCCAAATTGTGAAGGCAGTCGGACTATTAACGGGCCTACATTTGTTTAAATATTTTAGTCAATTAAACAAAGCATTGAGGAACGGGCGGCAAGCCAACAGTCGAAGCATGGAAGTAGCAAGAAAGATTCCTCTACCAGCGCTACGGCACTTTCACTGACCGATGCCGAAAAACGCAACTCGTCAACGAAGCTCTCAAAGAAAGAGAAAAAGAAGCTCAAGGAAGCAAAGAAGTTGGTTAAATCGAAAAAGATCGACTCGGAAAAGGTAAGGCTGGTAACGGGGATTTTCTTCGTAATATTGTGTTGTGTTTTCATTATGGTTCTCTTCTGCCCATTGACCAGGATGCTGATGAAACGGAAAGCAGTGTGGCAAAGGAGAAGAAAAAGAAGCGAAAGTTTCTTTTCTAAATGCCACTATTCCTCTGCGTACGTGTAGTTCTACTTCACCGTGCGGTTCTTTACGTGCGCCTGCAGAAGGCTTAAAGCCATATTACAAGTCATGTTCCGTTCGGAAACGGTTTTGAATACATTCCTGCTGTGCTGATCAACGCACTGATCCGTCCAAACCGTTTATGCTATGCAAAAGCTATTCAAATAATCATCTAATTCGTCAGGACGTCACGGCTCACTTCTGTGATGCGTCTAGCAATCGTCCAGTGTCAGTCGCGGCCCAACTCCGTTGCGGTCAAGAAGATATAAGAGGTGCCTATTCGAATATTAGGGTTGAGAAATCATTAGAATTGTTGTAAGTCAATTGGACGTTTCTTCGAATGAGACGATTCTAATTCGTTAATGTTACAAGTTGTATACCGCACGTTTGCTACATGACCTGTAGATATTTCAATCATTGCATTTAATTCAGCCCGCGGATCGGAAATAATCAGACGGAAACTATTCGGTTCTGGTTTGCAAACCTACCCTACCCCGATTCAGTACCATTTCCTTTTTGTCCATTTCATTTTGCGCACATAGTTTTTAAAGGTCGTTTGCTGGTAATGTTACTCAATTTTTACCACTATTTACATGCAACAATTATAATCAGAAGAGTGTCCTTTCTTGCGAAAGTTATGTGCATAGTGATAGGATGAAATTTATTTGCCTAATAATGTATAAGAAATAAAACATTGGTTGAGCTTACCGTTGGAGCTAGATATACAGAACGAATCGAAACTGGTGTTTTAAAACTTTTCAAACGATGACGTTTGCTACGGAATTTGGACAGTTTTAAACTATAGCTTAATTTTGGTTGCTTATCAGTTTCGTTTTCTCACTTACACATACACACGTAAACATTTAATCAATAACACAATACATTTCTAACAAATATACACATCAGGATTTATTGAGAACGGTACGAACTTTAGTAAGATTTTGTTTTCTCTCTCTCTAGCTTTCGAACTACTTCGTTCGTTCGTACAATAAGTTGCTGTTTAATTCGCGCACAATCATCATTAGTTACGGCTGCAAGTGCTAGGAACAGAAATAACATTGTTCTTCGTTCCTACTAACAGTATCAATACCTGCTGTTGTTTTAATTCCTGTTTGCTATCACGGTTTCTTGGGAAGTTCCGCACAGTACATCGAGTAATCGCTAGTCAAATCTACGTATGCTTAGTCATTTGTAACGGTGTAACACACTGAACAAAACAACAAAAACGCGAACCGAAACTTTGTCACAACTCGGCCCCTTTTCCTATTACTTAAATCATGCTGCAGCAAGTTGCTCCGGATTCAGATCGCCTTAATGTCTTATTCTGCTCCGCAACAATCTTAAACTTAAGCTTACAAGATAGAACATACAGCAACGAACGGGGAACGGGGTTATAGTTTGAAACTGACTAGGTACTAGAAGAAAAAAACAACACAAATTAATGTACCCCACACAAACAATGCGCTCTGTGAGATAGAACATGGCATGGTTGTATTCGGTTTTGATTATGTATTCAACTGTAACGGTTTTTTGTTATAGTTTCGAGCTGTATGCCATGTACCGAAACAGGTCTTCGACTACTGCACCCGCGATGCCGCTACACAACGCTTACAAATTATACATCTAGATCAACAATTAGACACTATGATATCGTTGCTTGTTTGCCAATGGGGTTTTGAACCCACCCTTCTCGCCCCAACCGCCGTATGCTTCGTTTAATCTGAGTTTTCCTCTTGTTTGTTTTCACGTAGAATATAGAGATATACATATATTTGCGATATAAATGGTTTCATCTTGCTTTCGATAAGGAGTTATATTCGTTTTTTTTTTCTCGCTCTCTCTCTCTCTCTCTCTAACCAGTAACACACGATTCGAATAGATATTAACACTTATAGAACTCGCGGGGGGTTTCGCACGTTCGCTTACGCAATGACTAGTTGTAGCTCTATGTGACACTTTGGTAAGAAAAACACGGCACCTATACTTGTGTATCAACATTATTAGTGGGGGGGGGGGTCACCTGGATTATGGTGTGTTTTGCTTCATCATCGTTAAATTTATTTGTTTTGTTTTGTAGTAGCTGCATTTGCTGCTGTTTTGCATTTGCTTTCTATGTTACGAGACACTTACGGTAACAATAAACACGGATTGAAAGGGGAATAATTATAATCGTTAACGTCGCCGGCTCTGCTCTCTTATGTGCCACCTTCTTTTGTGGTGCATAGCTGATTCGAAAGGAATTTTCGCAATTTACAGTGTACGTGTATCACTGGCCAGGGTAAAACGAGTTTAAACTCTTTTCCCTTTTGTTTTTCGTGTTTCAATTGCTTATGATACATTGTTGGGTGAATTTCGCGATCCGGAAAATGTAACAAAAGTGTATCGCATTTTTGACCATGACGCACCGAAGATTGAGCCGTGTACATTTGTTTGTGTTTAAAACATACACACCACACCCTTGTTTGGGAGGACGATAGGCCAACAACACCTGTTTTAACTACACACATCAACATTTACTGGTAGGAGCGCCTTCTGCCTTCCAACTACACACTATTAACGATTCTGTTTATTGTTGTTTATTTTGTTTTTTTTTTTTGGTTTTCCAAGCCGTACTGATACGGTTGCTTGCTTTCATAACAGTGTTTCGATTAACTAGTAAGCACGCGGTAGTGGTTAGTTTTGTTTATTTGATTGGTTTGAGTCCCTCGAAATGATGGCATAGGTATGTTTGTTTGTTTGTTTTGTGTGAAATCTTTCTTTTCGCCCGTTTTGCGGGGTTGTTGTTGCACGACGTTTGCACCTCTCCCTGTGACAAATGTTGTGTGGCGCAGCTTTTTGCAACTGCTTTGCGTTAGTGGTAAAATTATGCACATGTTGCTTGCCTACTCACCAGTTTACATCAATCGGATCGTTAAGTTTACCTTAGGTACCCTGTTACTAAAGAACTTGCCTGGGGGGTGCCCTTTTGTGTCTAGATACGACCATCCCGGCGCAAGTCGTCGAGCGTTAACCAATAGCTAAACAAAACACGCTTCTACTGGCAATGATGCATTTCGGCCGATGGGGACATTGGCTTTTGCCATGCGTTCCTTCCAGGCACGATCAGCACGATCGTTTGCTGCACAATGCATCCATCAGTATACTGTCGGGACGCTAGCGATGGGCGTTTCTACGTGTGCTTATGTATCGTCTACCGTAGCCATTATCGTAACGGATCGTGTTAAACCTACACTTAGGAGTCAAAATTAGGAAGGCACATAAGTGGACTTGTGGGAACTTTAACACCTTCGCAACAAGCTTTTCGTCTTCGCCGCCCATTACACGCCACCACGTTCAGTTTAGAATATTTGTTACTCTTTCCATTCCATCTAATTTTGCTCACATTGTCTGAGGAACTAACCGATTGGAAAATTTGGAAGAAAGTTGTACGAACTAACCCCTGCTAAACGTTCTATAAAAAGGAGGAAGGTTGTTTCGTCATGCGTACGCTTCTGCTAGCGAGGGTTTTGGGAGGATAATTGTTTGGTGAATAGTCTTCGAAATTTTTATCCCCGATGATCGCGTGGGATGTGCTGTTCGTTGCACTGTTTTTTCTCGCATGAAATTTATACACTTTGCCAATATCGTAATGAAACGTGATTATGATCAGCGGGTGAGTGTAAAATCATACAAACGAATGTCTTAACAACGACGGCCAGGAAGCGCTGTACCCGTGCTCAATAGGTGAGGCCCTGTTTGGTGACCGTGTACCATGCCTTCACCTTGACCAGTGTCGGTGTAGGAACGTCGGACTGCGGTGCCACACGCAGCTGCTGCGACGGATCTACCGTGCCAATCGGACAGCAGTGCAGTTCGTTCGGTCGGGTGACGACACCGCAGCACGAACCGGGCGGTGACATTGGAGATGAAATCGTAGCTATGCGGCCCGATGGCTGCAGATGGTGATGATGATGATGGTGGTGGTGATGGTGGTGCTGGTGCGAGGACGAGGTTGAGGAGGAAGCGGACAGCTGCCCCAGGTAGGTTCCATTGCACGGTGGCAATGCGAGCGACAGCGTTTGGGGTGGCGCCAGCTTTGCGGTGGGCAGTGGCGGTGGTGGCGGCGGTGCGTAGCAGGACCCTTGACCGAGCCGTAGCGTGGACAGGTGGAGCGGTTGCAACGGCTGCTGCGCGTGGTACGCATCCTGCAGCGGAATGTGATAGTGCTTGAGCGGCGGTTGTTGGCTTTGCTGCTGCTGGTGTTGAGCTGTCGAACAGGGCTGCTGGTGGTGTGGGTGGTGATGCAGGTGATGGTGGAAGTGGTTCTGGTGCCGCGCGGCCACGTTCGTCTTGGCCCGCCCGTTCACCAGTATCGATTGTTTGTTGCTCGTCCGGGACGTCCGGTGTCCTTTTGACGAACCATTACCGTTCGTGGTGGTGCCTTGCTGCTGCAGGCAAGATGGTGGCGCACCCGTTGTCGGTGGTGTTTGTGTTTTTGCGCTTCCGGTGGTGGTAACAGCAGTAGTTGCAGCTAGCTGCTCCACTCTGTTCGCTATGCATCCTGCGGTTGTCGTTGTCGGTCCGTTCGATGTGTCGGATTTCAGTACTGCACGAGAGAAGCAGAATGGTCAGCAAAGCGTCGCAGGAAGCCAATGGGAGTAAAGAAGCGGTTGAAGAAACCCGTAATGTTTCAATGATATTTAAATCCCACGACAGCTCTGACATGGAATGGGGAGTGAGAAAGCGGTTTTGGGATGAAGGACGATGATAATGATGATTTGAGATGTTGCTAGAGATCTATTTGACCATTACCCACTTGTGCTTGTTTTACATTCAAAATGGGAATGATAGACCGACTTGTGTTAAGTTTTGAAAAAGTTATATCAAATCCCTTTAAAAAAATATATAATGGAAATAAGCACCTTCTTGCAAACGAATCTCACCAAATGATCATTAAAACACTCATAATGAAGTATGAACTAAAATAATAATTTAAAAAAAAATACTTGTTGAAAAGATAACTTACAAAAACGTTCCACACAACAGAACTTTATTTTATTTACGACCATAAAATTCCTACGTTTTATAATAAATGTACAACCAAAAGCTATTGCCCTTCCGAAACAGAAAGGGAAGAATTACATCTGTTCGTGCTTTTGCAGGGCAACTGTGCCAATTCGCTAACCTTTACTGTCCGCATACTTACTTGCCGTTTGCAAGCTACTCTCGTTCGAGTTTTCGTTGCTGTCGTCACCCTTCGGTTCCTGGTCCGAGTCGTCCTCGTAGCCCGCCCCGTCACTGCCCCGCTCCAGCACATAATCGGGCAGTGTGTGCAGTTTTTCCAGCGGTCATATAGTCGAATCGAACACACCCATCGAGCTGGAGATTAGCTGATCCTTCCGGCAACAGTCGAGAAACTCTTCGATCGTGATCACACCGTCCTGATTGGTATCCATCTTCTGCCGCGCGTTGGAACGTTCGGTAAAGTGTGTAAGAATCGCAAACCCTTCGGATAAGCTTTCCCACCGATTGCTTACCTGGAAAATGGTGTCCACCTTGCTTTTGATGTTAACCTCATCGGTACCACCATCGTCCCGGGCACCCATCAGCTCGTAGATGGCCGTCACGATGTCCGTCATTTCTTCGCGCGTTATCTTCCCGTCGTGGTTAATGTCGTACAGCGAGAACGTCCAGCATAGTTTCTCCTCTAGCGTGCCCCGCGACAGTATCGACAGTCCCTGGACGAAGTTCTAATCAGCAGATTTAGTGGTTTTAGTGCATATGGCAGCGATAAAGAGCGGTGTGACCGGGACTTACCTCGAAGCTAAGAATGCCTGTATGCTCCTTGTCTAAAGTGTTGAACACGTAATGTGCATATAAACCTGTATTGGCTGAAAAGGGGAAGGTAGAATACGAAGTCTATTTATTCCCATTTTTATTGGAGTGTACATTTTTAAGAGATTTATTTCGATAGTGTGGCAATTAGGTCCGTGCATGTTGTGTCTAACAGTCAGCTACATTCGTCAATAGGCTGTCAGTACAGTAGGTTTCGAGTTCATATGCATTCTGTGGTGGATAGTGGGTGTGGTTGATGTGACATATCTGATATTCTTCAGGATCTTTTATCAATTTCTAATCATTTACCGATCAAGTGGAACTAGAACGTCCGTAATTCTGACGCATCGCATATTCTTCCCATTTTTTATAACTTTTGTAAGCTATCAAATTATTATTAACTAAAATATTTGCTAATTGATTGAAAATTTGATTCATAGTCAAGAAAATGTGAGCAATTCCACATATATCACAACAACATCTTCTAGTTCAACTTAAACAGACTCCTGAAATGGTGCCAACGACATCACTTGGAACCAGAGTTACTCAAATGATAGAATTGGAGCTTATTCCTAATTATTTTACTGCAGAATTTGTTGATGTAGATATGAAATGCTGGGTCTTGTTCAAATTAAACTTGAATCTCTACCTAGACCTATTGATCGGCCGTGTCAAAATGATTTGTCAATTTCATCTCGATTTTACCACTTGCTACATTATCCAGTCCAACTTGAAACGAAACCAGAAATAGCTCCAACTTCCATCAAACAGATCTGTTTGATCTAGAACTAGCTGTAAATATTCTGTAAAAATTCCTTTTGGTTGTATATTTTTCATCGCTGTTTTGCGTAAAAACCCCTTCCAACCATCCATCAGCGGAAATTTTATGCTACACGGTAGTTATATCACAATCTTTTGAATTTATCTTTTGATCAATAGCCGATACGGATAGCGAGGGTTTGATATGACTAAGTACTTTATCCGATATGTGCATTCCAATGGTAATGCTTTAATGCATCCAACTCAGGCAGCGTAAAATCAATTACACGCTTCTACAATAAGTGTAGTCTCGTGCATTGCGTTTGTGCGCATTGAACGACTTTATTGTGAGAGAAGCTATAGCTTTACACTATTCGCACAAATTTGCTTCACGATGCAATCATCCTCGCCTCCTTCCCATTCCGGTTTATTTACTATTTACATTTTTCTTCCGCAAAAGTGTAGCGAACTTTTCGCACTCCAACCACACGAACAGGACGACCCACGGCAGCAACGGATTGGCCCGGATCCAACGTTCGTTTATTATTTACTTGCACAAACTGCAATTTGGATGCTGCAGTTCCGCAATTTGCCATTTGCGCTCACGGGCCAGTGCCATCGCTTTGTGTTGGCGGTGACACTGTTAAGCTAAAGGATATCCGAACTCATTTCCTTTTGCAGCTGGGTGGAAGAAAAAAATCGTCGCTCAATGCTGGAGTACTGCTGGGACTCGCAGTCTTAGCGCTTCCCACAGCGGCGCATTCTTTATACCCATTTGCTTTTCCGAATCTCGTTTTGCTAAGTTTTTTCGTCCACAGACAGTGTGTGTGTGTGTGTGTGTGTGGGTATTTGTGATGTAGAAGTAATTTTGCTACGCTTCGGTTTTTTGTTGTTGTTGATGTGACGCGGACAGGGACGCGGAAGTATGAAGAAGGAAACATCAAATCGTTACACCCTGCGTTCCCGCCGCCCCATTTGCCGTCGTGGCTTTGAAGTTTAAATTGATATTTCATGTAGCGTCGGGCATGGCAAGGGGCATTCACGTTCAAGGACCTGCCACGGGACCTCATCAATCACGGAGGACTTTTAAAGGCAGGCATGAACTATCGGACACGAGGATCACAGCTTGCAGCGCGTGATGGCTACTCGATCGATAATCATTTATGCTGCTGCAGTGGTATTTTGTTTCCCGGAGCGTCATTTAGTAGTCTCATACATTTCTTAAACCTTCTCTGAGAGATGTGTACAAAGTAGAAGCAAAAAATCCTGATAGTCCCCGTTACCTACTATCAATCCCTTGGGGCACTCTCGAGCAGCAAATGCAAACAAATTTGTTAAGCGACTTTTCGCGACAACTTGATACAACTCGTTCAAATGCAGTACGAAATTGTTGTTTTCGGCTGTGAGTCGTTTATTTGCTTGCCCTGCTCTCGCCCAAACTAAACCACAGTTGCCGATACCATGAGAGTGGCCGGTAACCGAAAGAAGCGCAACTTTCACCGAAAGTACGTATATCTGTCACTTCTGCAACTGCTTGTCTGCCCTTGTTCCTGCACGCTCTGACAAATGTGCCGTTCATGTTTTCTTAACTGACTTGCCGTTCGATCCCGGTAACCGGTCCGAAGTAAAATCGGGCTGGGGCCATTTTGCACCCGAAATGGTAAAATAACGAGCACCAAACAACAGTCTCGTGCTCGTGCAACGACACACCCCATAATATGGTGTTTGTACCAAGCGTGATGGGGCCACCCGGGGCCCCCCATTGCTGACGCGCTTCACTTTGTGGAGCAGTACCGTGCCTTGCCGAAGTTTTCTTTTCGGGTGTGTACTTGAAATGCTGTTGATTTTCATGTAAATTGACTATTTCGTTGCGAATCACTCGCCAACGACACACAGCCGGCGTGTTTCCCCCTTGGCTGGCGGGCCCAAGTGCGGCCGTTACAAGCTTTGCAGAAGAAGGTCGCTGATGATGATGACGCTGATGATGATGATGATGATGATTGTAATATAATACAGAAACACAGTGGTTGCCATACATTAGCATACAGCAACAGACGTTGTTTACTGGGGAATTCGTTCTGTTGTAGATTAATTTAAATTTTAAATGTGGCTCTTTCATTTATCTCTTTGCCGATATTGTTACACTCATACATGCCAACAGAGGGCGCTGCTTTTTCATCAGTTATATTTTTTATCTTTCTTTTGATTAAAATTAACGCTTTTGTGTGGACCGTCTTACTTAGCGATTCTACTATATTGCTAATATATGTATTTAAACAATAATGGTAATAGCTGTTCGACGGGTAAGTTGTTCATAAAATGTTGACGGGTAAGGTGGTAAAATGTTCATAAACATTTCACGAACAAACTCATGGTTTACATGGTTACAAACACGGTTTACTAGATCGTTTTGACAAGGGTCGAGTGGGATCCCTCTGGGATTATCTTTTTTCCGATCAAATTTGATGAATTAGATGCTCCAAGACAGAAAAGTCATACATGACTCCAATGCGGTACGCTTCTCCCGATTATGTCCCGGGCATATCTTCAAGTTGTGCCGATAGAATTCAAATAAGCAAAAAATTTTAAGATATTTGAACACTGCGTTTAATTTAACAGCACACAATCGTGGTAAGGCAATGTCGTGTTATAAAACAAATTTCGCTCTTGATATACTAATATGCGTGGTTAAAAATACTATATATCGTCGTATCTGATGTAATAATACAAATAGATTGAAATTCCTTGTTTATAATTTAGAATTATTTGTTATTTATTTAAATTCCTAGCTGTTAATTCCTAGCTGGTGTGATGGAAAAGATGCAAATGGATGTGTGTATTATCTGTTACCGACTGTTTTCTAACCCGAAAATTTCCCGCCCCAAGTTGTATTCCGTGCAGGGTGGACGTGTGCAGCACTAATACGGGGGCGTGCCATGACCTCTTGACTCGATGACTTTGTGGGGCTTCACTGCACATGGCCCCGCGGCATAGACTCATTTGTTTCGCTCTCAAGAAGGTTGTTTTACCCTCCGTTTTGGCGAGCGGCGGCAATACGTTACCGGATTTCGCTGACACTGGTGAACACTGCTTTTACATTAGTACACGAGTTGAGGTGCTTTTCAAAACAAAAAGTCATATTTTCTTTTCATTTTATAGGAAGTGAATTGTGCTTTGTTTTCCATGTACTACAATACATAAAAGCACATTCACAAAATGTTGCGCTACGCTCTCATTCAATCGTGATAAGTGTCTTCGAATGTTGTTTTTTTTTGTTTCTGGCAACTGGTACTGAGCAGGAAACTCGAACGAAAGAGAAGGAGCACATAGAAAAAAATAATTTCATGCATAATGCAACCAATACAGGAACGAAATTGATTTTTTCGCTACCATCATTACCGTGGCGCATCTTCTTGCACAATGGGTACATGAAATAATGCACAAGCATCAAATTAATTACCACACAAAGCAGAGATGGACAGCACACCAAACGACGGCAAACGGACCACAATTTTTGACTGCCTTTTTCTTGCGAACGCTGCTCCGTGTGCATGGCGTTTGAGTGCGTTTCAAATGTATGGCTTAATTATTGAGATACTTCTTGCCATTGTGCGATCACAAATTAGGGATCGTGCATAATTTTAGTGCGGAAGAATTGGTTTCCAAATTGCTTATTTATGGGGGTACTTTGTGAAGATATTGGTTTCCTGTGATTGCGTTGCCAATGGTTGTTATTAATGATTTGAGTATGGTAATGAATCATTAATCGCGACGTGACTATTATTGTGAAGTGAGAAATATTGCCAATAAGTGAAACGAATTTTTTATCTTTCACGTACACCAATTATGTTCAAATGTTGACCAATTTTCTTTTGAACTCAAAGAATTCCTACTAAATAATTTAAAGCACAGATCTTAATATTTAATTGAACTTCACAAACATCAGATGCTATCAAACGCCGCGAGAAAGTACTGATTAGATGTAAGCAAAAGGAATCCCATTTTACGGAACGTAAGATCAGTTTTGCCACCCATGAATCATATCAAACCCAACGATCACTGCGTAAAAATGGATTCTAATTTACTTCCATTAATGTTCTTTCTGTGTTTTTGGTGCACTAATTATAGAATCACGAGGAAGCATTCTACCGTAAGCCACTCCATTGCCGAATATTCACCCAAACCTGCCTATATATCAGGCAGAGAATGAAAAACTTGTTTTAATTTCTAAGTTAACAATAACACAACTATTGCCCAGATGGAAAGCAAACACTAAGAAGGGTAAGAAGAAGTAGCCTGTCCTAAGAAGAAATGAAATACTGTCCGTGTACAGGGAAAATAAAACAAAACAACTTCCCACACTTTTCGACGATCTGTCGGCAGACGTTGGTTGATTGGAAATTCTTCGAAACATTTCCTTCGCCTTTCTCACGCTTCACATATTCCACCGCTGGTTACCAACTCTCCAACCAGCATCTAATCGACTTGTGTCTGGCTCGGGTGTCAATTATACGTCAGCAAAGTTATTTTGTTCGTTATAAAACGACATCTTTCGTCCAACTCCCGAGGGATGCAAGTGGATGTGAGGTTTGCATTTTTGCCGACCGATTCCGGTAGCTCACAGCCGTACTGGGGCTTTTCGTTCGTACAGCATTATACTGGGGAACCTATTATGTCCCAAACCATGCATTGTGTCAAATAAGTGTCAAGCTGGAACCGTTCGCACAAACTGTCTCTACGGTGACTGAGCAGCCAGGCAACATTTAGTTTATGTTGCACCGAACTTCATCAAACATTGCAAAACAGTTGTGAGCGATCGCTGGCGGAGATTGGACATGGTATTTAGTCCGGTGCTTAAGATGGCTTACCTCCTTGTGGGAAGAACTGCGAGTAGATGAACTTGAACGTTTCCTCCCGTATGATGCCGGCCGGACATTCTGCCTTGAAGCCACGGTAGATCCGCTTGATTTCTGCCTCGGTAAAACGGGTCGCCTCGCACAGGGCTGCTATCGATTCCGGTCGGTACTTCGGCGGGGACACGATCTCCTCCAGCTCACAGTCTAGATATGTAGGCGTAAAAAACATGGAACCACATTAATACAATCCGGTGCGGGGGATGCTAACTCAGAAAGCTTGGAATGAACACCTTTAATACACATTCAGCTGTCACAAACATTCTGATTCTCGTCCACTTTTTGTGGTGTTTTCGAACGCCTTTTTCCCACCCTAGCTTATCGCCGTGTCCTCGGTAATTCCATTACTAAAACTTTGCAAAATAAACTGTTCATCAAACTTGATTTACAAATAATGAAGCACTTGGTTGAAGCGCGACGAGTTGAGCGTTGATTTTATTTTCCAAGTGCATTTCGCTTGTTAAAGTTACCATCGGCCGCAGTGCTGATAATGTCAGCCCGATGTGTCCTTCGGGGAGAACTCTAGCAGCCGACAGACGGGATGCTGTTGTTGTCTCACTTTTTTTTTGTTTACAAATTGAAAATAAGGCCACACTGGCTGACCACCCCCGTAGGGTTTTGAATTACAAAATTCCAAAGAAGAATTGCTGGTGATTGGGTCGTGACCGAACCGAGAGAATACACCTCCTACGTAGCACCGATGGCGGTGAATGGACAGACAGACAAGTCAACAGCGAAGCGCAGAGTGTATTACACCGCTTGCCATGCCAGTGACACTAAGTTTCTAGCACGGGGGATACTTGCTTGTTTATTCTTGCATCTACTGTAAGTACATCCATGACCGATGAGCATAAAGTTATGACCTGCAAACAGTACCGGTGGTTTTGATGGTTTTGACGCAGCTGCGAGTTGGAAATCTAAATTACATAATGTATTTACTTGATTTCTTTCGTAAGCTTCTAATCACTTTTTGATCCCGTAAAGAAGTCGGGGAGTTTTGGGAGTTACAGCTCCATCTCTAAGTTTGCCCTTGTGGATTGCTGCTCGTAGAATGGAGTAATGCAAAAAAAAACAAGAGAGCTTTGTAAATAAAAATATAGAAATAATAGTACAATAACATTAAACTTTAATATTATTCCTATATTTCTTTAACTTCACAAACATCCACCTCAAATCATCTATCCCTGAAACGTTTGTAGAATGTACTCACGCATTAGCACCGTCTCCAATGGGACGGAACGGGTCTACGCAATGTGTTCTAGCATCTTTCCATGACCCTGCTGCACGGACAGGGATACAATGCACATCCCCAACCAACCCCAAGGCTCGTTCAGGCCTGAAGCGAACCGAAAGATGCTTATCTCCTATGATAAATGTTTTCGTAGCAACGGAACGACACAGACGCTTGCAGTCTGCGTTGCTACTACTACTACAACTACAGTGCACCGTGTCGTGTCGGAGAATGTCGTGCGGACATTTGCCCGCCTCCATGTCCCCCCCCCTCCCTCTTCCTACATTCTCGCTAGCGATGTTCTTTCTTTTGTACTAATTTTTCACCCACGATGACATTGCCGGAATGCGCACCGTTGGCCGTTCACTGTATGCAAAAGCCCAGCTCACGTGCGGATAGCGTCTTGTAGGAGAGAAGAAAAAAAAGGTTCAACCACACGGAAAGAAATGGTCGGCGTTGAGCATAATCACGACAAACAAGGTTTCGGCCCACGGACCGCATGCTACTCCCACCGTTAGCTACTTTTTCATCCTTTCCCCTTGCCATGCCTTCATTGTCTACCGAGCCCATCGTGTCGAACCGCGTTCTAAATGGTTGTTGCTAATGTTTTTAATGGTGTCCCGTTCCGTTTCGTGTGCCACGTATCCTTCCACAGGCACCATGTTACAGAACACCGTCGGAAGCTAGGGAACGGAAAGAAAAGCTTTAGCAAACATCTACATCAGTAACAACAATTGTTTGGCCCGTTCGCGAGGAAACCGGTAACCGGCCGAGAAAAACAAAAAAGATGCGACCCATTCCATTCGGAACAGGAAGTCGGTCGACGGGCAACAGCAAGCGAATGCAGATCGGAAGCCTCTGCTGCCTGCCTCGGTGGTACTAACCGCTGGCCGCTACAAAAGGAATAAATTTAATTCCTCCTGAAGTATGGCTCTTGACACGAGGTCACGAGGTGCACCGGTTGTCCGCCGCTTTTTGGCCTATATCGTAGATGAAAGAGTCGCTCGTGCTGCTGTCGGTTTCGCGTTACCCGCGGCCGCCAAAATTTGATACCATCAGCAGCAACCGAATGTGGCAGTGGTGGGATTTAAGTTTCCTTTGCGTACAACCTGCTTTACGGGCCCGAGTTTTGTGAGAAATCTTAACGATGGAAAGCCTACCGCAGCATCGCCAGCGTACACGAATCGGAAAAACCGAACCCAAGTAAAGTGTCACAATAATTCTAATCAGCGTAATTAGAGCGGCTCTTTCGGTGTCAGTTTGACGCTTGTTTTGCCGCGGTCTGGAAGCGCTTTCTGCTTTAAACGTATCTTCATACTTGATGAGACGGGGATTTTTTTGTTGTTGCATTACGGTAATGAGAAAAATCGAAACTGACCAGCCTAAAAAGCGGCTTCATTTAATGAACAAAAATGATCAAAATTGATCTCAGGATTATGATAAAATAAATTATACCGTTGAAAAAAATGTATAAAAAGTACAACATTGTAACATGTAAAAAATATGTCAAACACAACGAAAGCCCTCGGACTGTAAGCCGTACTTCTGCCGTAATGCTCCACCGGTATGCTTTTTCCCTGTGCGCTTGTATATTATTTTGTTCAGGTCCTTTTTCTATTTGCTTTTCTCCTTTGCCGTGTGTTTGTAAGACCACGAAGAGGGAAAAGCAAATACGCGCTGCGATGGTCACAAACGAGGGCAGTGTTTGATGAAATTAAATTTCGGACCCGGCATCACCCGGCTGGCCATCCAATTTGTGGATTCCCGGTAAATGGAGGGTGAGTTTGGCTGTCGACCGGCAACCACTATTAGCCCTTGAGTTCTTGCCCGGTAACGAGGGTTTACCCACCTCAACAGCAAGCAGCTTATTCAAAAAGCCCGAATGAAAGTGCGGGTTTCTCCATCCGCTCTCGTTACTTGTGCCAGACGTTCGATTCGGGGCCTATTTGGTTCTCAAAATGTGCTTCACTTTGTGGGACGGGATATGCAATACATTAAACAATTTGGCAGTAAAAAAAAACCCCGTCTTATCTTTTATTCCGGTGGCACCATATGTTGGAGATCTTCCTTTTACACGTTATTGCTTCTGTGACACTCAACAGCGCAGCGCGCAGCAGCTTCCAACAATCCAGCGGCTTTTTTAACGTTCCAAGTAGAACGCATTACGAGTTTTGCTTTTAATTAGTCTAATCATGTTACGCGCTGGATCCCTTCGATGTTGCTAATGCTGGTGCTAGTGCAAAACAGCATGGTAGAACGTACGATTCCCCCAAAAAGGTGTCTTCAGGAACGATGTAATGGCGGTATGTAAAAGGTAATGGTGCTTGCCAACGTCAAAGTTTTATTGCAATCTTCAAACGGGGACTGAAATCACTCGCTGGCAGTAAATAATTTATCCGTTTCAGTCTCCAATCCGAATGTCGCCCTTTTTGTTCACGTTCGAGAAGAGGAGTTTGGAACGGATTTGCAGTTAATTGCAGGTAAACATGCCACAACCAACATGGGTGGGCTTTTCGAGCGAAAACTTTGCCATTACAAGTTCTTCAATTATTTCCCACAAAAAAAGGGATCACAAAATTGAATAATGAAACTTAAGCAATAATTCGAGCAATAATCCCACAACTTGAGAGGGAAATATGTTATTGTAGCTCCCCTGGCAGGAATGCTTCATAAAAGAGTGGTTATGCGAAATTACCTTGAAAGATGACCTGAAAAGTGCGGACCAATGCAGTGAGTACGAACGTTTCACCCCATGCCTTAGAAGAAAGCGTTAGAATCGTTAGAAAAAGTAACTTAGTTTGCCTTGCTTTTCGGTTCTCTCTCTCTCTCTCTCCCTTGTATCTAACAATCTGCAGCACGTAAAGCACCAGGCGTCTCCATTTGTTGCGAGCACATATGTAGCACAAATTTGCAACGTTGCCCTGTTTGCAAGTGTGCGTGTCCACCAAAGCGAGAACATGTGTCTTCTACAAGACGAGCAGGTTCTGCATCTCAATTCGGCATCCCTTTTTAGTTATTTGCATTTCCAGCACCATCCAGTGGGAGGCGTCCCGTCCCATTGGGTGAAGTGAAATGGGTCGTTTTTTGTTACCGGTTGGCCAAACGCCCGTCAATGTCCAGAGGCAGGCGAAGGTGAAATCTAATTTTACCATCCCATCGCATTAAACTCATGTGACATTTCCCGATGGAGATGATCGGTCTACCGTCCGGTCCGTTCCGGTAGTGTTCAGTGTTCGTCTGTAGGATGAGTTGCCGGAAGCTCCGGAAACAGTGCGCAGCATCGGGACGATAGGTACCGTGTTGGCGATGAATTATTGCCCAAGGATCATCGGCATTTACTTTACTGCTTCACTAAATAAATGTTATTTCTCACAACCAGACCGGCAAATGGTGGGCAATATTTTCGTAACGCTAATTGAAGTGATTGTGCTTCGAAACCCCTGCTAAATGATGCTGCTAAAGATGCGATCTACCGTTTCGATAAGGACTTGTACAGTGAGCTTTGCTGTATGATGCGAAAGGCAGAGTTTAGCGTGTATTCTATTAATTTATCCGTAAGCACACCATTGAAAAGTACACAATAGCCAGCAAAAAAATTAAATCAATGTTCACACACCTTCTCGAGCGACCTTTACGGTTGCGGAACGGGAGCCAGAATCAACGCTAAGGAAACTCCGCTAAACCTCCATCATCATCATCGTGAAAAGCTGTTCAATCAAAAGGCTGTAAAACAAGCCCCATTCACCACTCTCCCATCACTATCTGGTGGTGTGTCGATATTTACACGGGTCTGTACTTTCATACGAATAACACAAACTAACCAACCACCATTGTAGTTTTTTTCGGAAGGGAAGACAGCAAGGCAGTACACACCTACACACACAAACACACGTTTAAATAATAAATTAACACCCCATTCATCCAGCTCGGGGGCAAAAGTTGCTTCTGTTCGCTTTGAAATTTGCAAAACCATTTCAGAACCGTCAGTCCCACGTGAGAACGGTCCACAACCAAGTGATGGAACGCTCCCCGGGAAAGGATTATCAACTTAAGTCGCTTTTAATCCAGCTGTCGATACTATCAATAAATGGCACTGTGTATGTGGTAGTGTGTGTTTATTATTGTGTCGTCTTGTACAACAAGGGCACGTTGAAAAGCATGTAATGTGGTCTGTTGCTACCAGCTTTCCTATCTTCCAATCAGAACACACGCAATAGTACACTTACAGGTACATGGATATTGCGAAAAGTGTACCATCCATCTTGGGGATCGTCCATTTACTACGTAACGCTTACCGGAAATTGATGCTTAACGAATATTGTTTATAAAATATATAAGTAAAGCGTGGTGATTTATAAATGACGATATTTGGTACAATTTTTTGTCAGTCTAAAAATTAATGGTGAAAACATTTTTCTTTAGCCACTTCATATTTTTTTTTGGAAATTGTTTGGTAAGGGACTTATCAGATCAAAAGATGACATACTTTTTCTCTTCTTCTAGTTACGTCATCACTTGGTACAGCAAAAGGACATTTTAAAAACATAAAAAAAAGAATATTATGGTCGTTTTTGCAACGATCGCGAAGTCAAAGTAGTCAATGATTATCTCCTTCGTGGAGATTGTAAAGCCATCTCGACTCATCTTGGGAACTAGAAGCGAAAACAAACCGGCTGAAGGATTCGTATATGATACAATTAAAAGAAATCCATGATCAAACCATTTCCAAAGTCCAAGAGCAGCATATTGTATACAACGTAACGCATAGTTTGTAACACTACAACTAACTCCCTCCGTACCCCTACTAGTGTTACGTAATAAATGGATGACGCCTCGGTTTCGTTGCACTGCTGGTTTGTTCTTCTAACCCTCGCCACACATTGAATATTTATAAAAAAATACCCTGCTCCATCGCTATCCAGCATTAGTCTTTAAAAAAAAAAACGTTTGCATTATGAACTTCGGATCATCATACGCGATTTTTTATCCCCACACACCAACAACCCGACCGGACAGCAGCGAGAAGTTGCTTATGAAAATATACATTTCACTTCATTTTATTGACGGCCGTTCCCCGTTTTACTGCCGGTCGGCCACCCGGCACCGATTCCGGTCCTGGTAAAAGTCGATCGGTGAAAATAAATGTTTAACCCCGCAGCTTTTTCTCAACACCACCGCGGCCGTGTAGCGTGTTAGTGAGTTTACCAAACTCAGTGAGCATCCCGGGCACACCAGGTCTGCATGTTTGTTTTGTTTCCCACTGAACCCCCAACCTGCACACCGAAAAAAAAACCACCAAAGTTCACGTGCAAAAACCTCACAGTACCTTGTTTTTTTTTTTGCCTAACCTCGTCGAAATCAACATCATCACATTGGGCCCACTCTCAAAAAAATAACCCCTCCCCCCTCACGGTCATGACCATCCCATCAAACGGTCGCTGTAATCTTGTACAAACAAGCGATGCCAACAATTTTGCTCCAAACTGGGAGGAAATGCACGCAGTGCGCACTCGGTTTTACGTGGGCCAGTGTCGGTCGCCGGTCTCTGGAACACTTTCTGGTTCTGGTCGCGTAATGGTGGAAACCTTCGTACGGACAGCACGGGAGCTAAATTGAGAATAATAATAAAAACACACACACACACACATACCCATCACAACCTTTACCTTGGCAAGGACGCACTATACACGTGCAAACTCATCGTTCGACACGGCCCATCGGGGCGTTAAAACCCACCTAACCTTCTCTTCGCTTCGTTTGCAAAAGTGTGCGCTTAGTGGGTTTGTCCGGGGAGGTCAGCAACGGGACAATGCAGGACACGCCGTTGTTCCGATGGGTGGTGGAATGTGTGTATTTTTTTTTTATTGCCGGCTTTTTTGTTTCCTTCTTTTTCCGGACCACATTTCATGCAACGCAGGACACGAGCGAAGTGAGTATGGCTCACGTACTTCCATTTTATGGCCACCATGTGGGGGTGTGTCTGCGTGTATGTGTGCCGCGGCTTGTTTGTCCGCTGCTGGCTGGCCACGCGTGGTTTGGCAACGTTGGCCGAAAGTGGGAGCTCGGCTCATCTTTCACTCCCGGGCTTTCTTTCCATTCATGCATTCATTCATTCGCTACCGAAAACGACATTTGGTGGCGTTTTATTCGATTTTGGTGTTATCAAACGAATTATTTCTCCATTTGGCCCGTACCACTATGTGTGCGTGTGTTCGAGTTCTTTGGTTGTGTGTTTTTGTTTTTCTTACGTGATTACGCGGCGGTTATTTTTACCAGTACGATTATTTTCGATTAATTTAGTGCAATGTTTTCTTCCCGAGAAAAAAAAACCTCCTACATATTGTTCATTCTCGCATCACAATAAATTGGTTTAATGTTTCGATTGATCGCTGGAAAAGTGAGCCAACACCCCCCCATCGCTCGCGTTGTCTGTCCAAAAATTTATTTGGTTTTTATCCTCTGTGCTCTGTTTTTCAATATCCGAAAACAATAATCGTCATCACGTACCATCGATGGTCGTAAATTGTAAATTATATCGACTTCTCGCTGGCATTACGCTCAAAAAGGATGGTTTCGAACGAAAAACAAAAAAAAAGAAAGCTTCAGTTAATATGGCAACAGTTTTTACTGTCTGCAATACATCACAGGCCCCATCCTAACAGAAGCCCCCGGGCCAGAAAAATGCCAGACCTATGGGCAGTTGCAGTATTGGGATAATAAAATTGCCCAGCCGGACGGAAAAGCAGTTTCCGGGGGCAGTTAAAAAATAACGTATGGTTTTGATGGTGATGCGACGCTAGTTCAGGTACCACGGTATCATGTGTGTGTGTGTGTGGATTTTAAGGATCATCACAAGCTTTCAAATGTATCATTGTCCCTGAACGTCACGAGATTAAACCCAGATGGATTATAGGCTGTTTTTTTTCATAGGACTGAAGTGAGATCCTATAACTCATGGTGAACGATAGAGAAACGATGACAAATACTATCGATTAGTCACAGACGCTCATATTGATGTCGCGGGAAACCAACTTTGAACGGCTGAATTTATTTTTTGAACCAAGAATTATAGTCCGTGGTTTCAGTTGGATAAAAATGGAAGCATCCTTGAGAAGAGAATTTAATATAGAAAATATTAAAAAGTTGAAGTTACTCTAATGAAGATAGGCTCATTATTTACGTACTCTCCAAATCGCAACAGATAGTTCATAAATTAGTTGATGATATCGTCAATAGCAAGTGTCTTGAATAATAGTGAATCATTTTATACAATTTGTTAACAAAACTTTCATAGAAAAATGTTTGAATGTTAAAATTACTAATTTGAAAACATGAATGTTTAAGGATTCTACGTCTTCAAAAGGTAAGAACATCCTTGACATTAATGTCTTAAAGGTTTGTAACAATTTTCTTCTTCAAAGCTCTAACTTGTGCAATTTTTTGTAATTTGATGGGAAAAATTAAATGCCAAATAATTGTACCTATTATATATTTCCACATTTCCACAACACACTGTGTGGTTGATGAAGGTTATTCTTCAATTTTAGAAAATAAGTCCTGCATCTTCACTTTAAATTTCACGTCGGATTATGATCGACTACCAGAGGTTCAAGTGACTGCAGAGTCTTTTTACGTAAACTGCCGACGGTTTTGGAGGAAAACATCTTTCGCTCAATTCAGAGCAAGGTTATAAAGTTCGAGTACGTTGTACTTGTTGATGAATGGCTATTCTTCGCCCGGCTTAGTATCAGGGTTCGATGAAATCAAGCACAGTGTTGCTAAATAGTATAACTAAAAAAAGAGTCGTACTAAAATTGTTTACAAACTAAATTATTCACTACTTTCGAGGCAACAATACTGTGATGGATATGGAAGTTATTAACAGTTCTTTGTATACCCTTGTACATCTTTCTTTAAAAATCCTTTCAAAATGACATACAATCAAACGAATACAGCAATTGAGTAATAATAACACACACACACATTATTATTATTATGTTCACTCGAAAATTAAGACTACACAAACTTCATGGAAGAATTTGTGCTTGAAGCTTCTATTTCAGCGGATCCCACCTCATAAAAACGCCGATGAAAATGTGTTTGTGTCATTCTAGGCTTTCATCTGCCGGATTAAATCTGCTTTAGTATCCTCTGGATTTAATTAAATTTAAAAAAAAAGGAAAAACAATCAACTGCAGAATATCATACTAAAAAAATTGTTAACAGATGGTTCGTAATAACGAGCACAAACTACTAAGCAAACCCCCTATTATCATTAGTCAAGCTTGTGGCAGTTCATTAAAGCTTGCCGGCAGTTAAAAAACACACACTGTAATAAACGCTCTAAACTATACCAAAAACCCCATTGAAAGCACTTGTTCCAAGCGGCCAAATGTTGGCTCCAAATTAAATCGGCTACTCTCCCGTCCACTACATCTAAGGTGCTACCATGCCATAGGATAAATACCACTCTTCGAGGTGAACTTGGCGCCCATCCAGGCCGTCCGCAGGTAGGCAAGGACCCGTCGACACAGTGGCCGCTGCTTGTGGGACAGATACTTCGACACGTCGTTTTCCAGCTCCTTGTGCTTGAAGTGCGCGAGAAAATCGTCGATGGTGCAGATCGAGCTTTCGAGGTTGGTCGGACGGGACAGGCTGAGGGAGGCAGTGTTCACCACGACACCGCCCGTGATCGACGGTGTCGTAACGGTGGACTCTTCCAGATGCGGTCCCGCCATTTTGTTGTTGCGTTACTTTAGGGTGGGGCGGGGGTGGCGGAGGGTGATCGCACCGCAACGCGTCAATCCACACAAACACTGCACACAGGACCCACAGGAATCACGGGTTTAGTATCAAACGGATCACGTCACACACACACACACACATATATGTAAATAGAACAAAAGCATAAACAATCACACACACACGGGAGTGCGTTGAAACGCTGAAAGCACATTAAAGCAAGGGATTAATTTAACTTTTCACACGGAAAGCACAAAAGCAATTGTTTTTCGTTTTTCATAATTTCATCACGCACATCTTGACTACATGTTCCTGGTACATAAGCATGTTGGACACACGCCCGCACACTCCCACTTAATCTAACACACACAAACACAGGATGGGGGTGGGAAAAACGGTTCCGCACGATTTACATCCCGTTAACGCGTATTGAAGTGTTTACAAAGGCTCGACACCGATTGTCTTGCTGAGTAAAGGTTGTTGTGTGTTGGTTGTTCATATATTATCAAGCGTTCTTTATTGTATACTCACACACCTAATAAACACACATATACACATAACTTTAAGAAAGAAAAAAAACACACCAAAAACAAGGCTCCCTTCGGCATGATTGTTCTCCCCGCTAGGCACCGACGCCAAGTCTTCAGGAACATTTTACAACTTAACATATTGACAATCTACGCTGTTGTACTTCACTTTAGTTGATGCTATAGGAAGTCTCCAAGATATCAACCAACTTAATCCAGTTTGTTTGCACTTTTAACCAAAAATTCAGAGATCAATCAAAAATGAGGGGTGTCAAATTTCCAAATTTACGTCTATAAGATACCGTGCACCTCGGGGACTACCTTTATACTGTAATGTTCACACAATGGTATTGATCTATCTATCCGTCAACGAGTTACCTAAAACACTTCCTTAATGCAACACCATTCCCACAACCAAAGCCTACTCGCTCAAAGTGCATTCGCCAAAATAAATGACTACACTCAGAATATCTCTTTGCCTAAGTAAATCTTGCCACGGTTAAGTACCTGCGAACACTTATTATCTGGCACTATTCATTACTGTTGCACTTAATAAAAACCAGAAAGAAAGCAACCATGCCATTCACGTACCGGGTCAGTCACAAGGGGAAAAACGTTTTTCCTTGCGTTAGCCCACCCAACAGTCTAGTAGGCAATGAGTAAGTTTTCCGCGAGCGCAATCTCATTTACCGGGGAGTTTTTCTTTTTTTTGTTGAGAAGAAGCAAGATGAAAAAATAGCCTGAAGGTGGTAAGAAACAAGCCAAGGTAAGCGTGATTATGATAATGTGTGTGGCTGTGTGTATAACTGGATAAGTTTTACAAGAAAAATCAGTGCAGAAGTGCTTAAACCATCTCCGCTTCTAGCATTAATAACGAGGTGTGGAATATTTTGCCTCCCCCGTGGTGGTGTTGGCCATCTTTCGGCAGGTTAATAGATATTTATGATATACGGTGTAAGCCGCTTTGAACAACCGATGGTGTATCATGCCGGTGTTGGGGTTGGTTGGGGCTTTTATACTATCGTGATCGTGTTGATCGCTGCTGCGAATATGCGAGAGCTCTCTTTCGCGCGCACGTTCATGTGCGTTTAGCTTCCATCCACGGTGCAACAGGAGTGCCGTTCCATTATCCTGATAATGCCGTGGTTTCACATAATTAATTTAACAAAATGCTACCCACCGCACCACAACCATCACTAGCGGTGCGAAAGTATAAACAAATGTACCATCTCGTTTAATCCGATGAGTGGCATTCGAGGGTGAAATTTTAACGTGGCTAGGCTTAAATGCGTGCTACCCTCACACATGTGAAGAAGCCTATTTAAAGTCTCCCAATGGTGAATGGGGCTTGGTAGATAATGGAATTGCATAAAGAGGATATTTTAGCCGTAACGGTGGAGAATTCTTTTTCACAGCCGATATTCAAATTCTCCCCAGTGCACAATGGGCATTGGGGCGGGATGAAATTTGAAAATTCGCAACCGATATATCCATTTTAAAAAAAAAGTAGTTTTAACTAAGAAGTACACAAATTTGCTTAATTTCGTTAAAACTCTTAACCATCAAAGTTGGAACACTCGAAATTTTATGCTAACTTCAAATCTCTACGGCGTATCCAATTCCTAAAGTAAATTTGATTAACAAAGCATAACGAATTATTTAATGTTTTTAATCAAAAATAAAAACGAGATCAGTAAGGACAATAATTGTTAATTTTATTTCATTTTTTGAAAACAATTAAATATTTCCTTCCATTTTTTCATCATGTCAATTGAAAGTTTCGATCTTTTTGGTCCCAGATGATCATTTAATAATAAATCATATTTTAAATCTCTAGCCGAGTATACCTGGAAAAAGGTACCATTTCTTTGTTTGGAGAAGAAAATGACACCAACTAATGGGAATTGCAACACGGACTGGCTATTTTTCATGATTAAACACGTGTCACCAATGGTTTTACATATATCACCTTTGAATATTTCAGATTCAACATCGATTTTCACTTGTTTGAACAAATTCTTGTATTTATTTGCGATTCAATGACATTCAGCGTATCCCTTAATATGTGCTACAATGGCCACTGTGCCAAGTGCAAACGACACATGGTGCTAAAGTCAAAGTAATACCGGAAAAATGCGGTGCAAAAAATCCGATAATGACATCAGCCGCCCCACTGGATACGGGAATTCCTAAAAGGTAGCAGGATTTAAGGTTTTAATCCGATTTAAATTTCGTATTTTCTCGCACAGCACTGTGGTGCACTGGATTGGACGCGAGGCAGCGTTGGAATAGTGGGGAGGCTATGTGGAGGCGTCGGCAACGGTGCAATCCAAAACGGTTTATGTCGGATACGGTAGCTTTGGTGTTAGTCCACAAACACTTCCGCTTCTCCTTACCGTCGGCCCCCCCTCTCTCTGTACGGTAATGATGTATGAGACTGTTGAGGAAATCGCGTAAAACGAGGCATTAAATCAAACAAAATTAAAATTCCCTCCCCAACCCGCTTGGCCGCTTGCGGTTTGCGAATTATGCATTGCGTCGTTGCACATTAGCCAAACCGAGTGTTCTGGTTAGCTTTTCCTTTCCATGTCCGTGTTGTATTTTGTGTTTTTTTTTGTTCTTCACTTTCCACTGCCCTTCGGTATCGTTTTGATGTCTATTTTCCGATCAGCAGGTAGATTGGAGCGAATTTCAATGGTCACGCAACGCGAATCGGACAGGCAAAAGACCGTGGAGAAGCAACAGCTAAACATGCCGAGGCTCGCGTCAGTGTTTGAACGCTGCACACCCGATGATGGATGGTCAAATTTAACGTACCGAATGCCTTTAAATTTCTTACCAATTTATTGTACCCACAGTAAATCTGACATCCGACATCCTGCTTCTCCGTACCAACCGGGATTGAAGGTGAAAGAAACAGGAACCACCCATGGGGTGGTTTGGAAGCAAAAAAAAAATACAGCAACACGATGATGGAAGCGATAAGGATCGGTTACTGAAAATAAACGCGAACGTGCCGCTAGCATCAAAATGGGGTTTGCAACCATGTTGGGGTAGTTTCGAGTGAAGCCGCGCTACGCCACAACCAACGACGACGTCAGCAAACGGTGTGAGGGGATCTGGCCGGTCCACCGTTGGGGAGTCAGGATGTGTGTGTGTGTGAACATTTTGCCTTCCTGTGCTTATTTTATGGTTTTGATTCCCGTGTTTCCTTTATTGGCATCGCGCTGACAAAATAGCGTCGTTGGAAAAATTATCACGAAAATGAAAACGACTTCAATGACTTAATCGAAGCAATAAAACAAACCCCCAAAAATGGATCGTAAACCGGTGCGCGCGGGATCGTGCTTTGAAAATTGAGCCACGAGCGTGAGCATTTTTTTTTCAGGCAGTTATCGCTCACTCGCGTTGAATGATGTTGAAAAGCTACAAACACTGACGGGCACGTGTGTGTGTGTGTATGGATTTAGATAATATCGTTAAAATGTTGTTTCGGTAGGTAGTATATTAGGTTGCGCGTGATGCAACACGCGTTAGCATAATAATATTTATTTGCCCTGTTTTATCGTTCTTGTTAAGGGATGCGAGAATGGAACGAAATGTTCCTTTCATCGGTATGCAATTCGGTGTACATTTCAACTTCTCCCTTCTCCAAAGTTTGAAATTACACACTTTTTACAATGTAATTTCCACAAAGTAAAACATGGTAAAGCACATGTGTCTCAACATTTAATATCAGATTACAGTGTGCATAACGCTCTGCTTACGCTGCCATTTTGTTTCACATTTGTTTGCCCGCTCTTAAGCGATCACAATTGCTGCTTTGCTCTGTCAGGATGGTAACCGACTCTCGCAGACGACCGTACGCTACTCGCTTCACTGTTGCTGCATTGTTCGCCCGCTACAATCCTACCCCTGGAGCAATTCATTTTCCATATTTGGATTTGTTGAATTATTCCATATTTTTCTCGTTTATGTTGTACGCGCCGCTTCGCTATCGCGGGCTAAAAAGGGCAAGCAACCGTTCACTTCCTGCCCCAGAGTTAGGCCCCGGTCCCGTTTCCTTCCCAATCCTCATTGCGATCGATACCGTAGCGCTAGTTTCTTGCCAAAAGTCGATAGAATTTCCATTAAAATTCAAAACTCTCTACCACCACGAGTCATGCACACACACACACGATTGGGGCCCTTTTGGATCCATTTTGGTTTATTTTCGGGATGCCGGGTATGCCTTTCCACACACTCACAGTGCTGCTGGAGCACTTCATGAAAGTCAATCAAAGAATGGAGCTACGGGTAAAACTCAACCACCGCTTTGCTTCATCTTTTAGCCAGCAACCACCCACCCCCCCCCCCCCTTCCAGGGTCGTATGGCTGTGGGAGAAAATGAAGAAAATTTGCTTATCCGGCACTGAAAGCATGTTGGGCGGCTCAATTGCAAAATCCCCCATGCGCTGTTTGCGTACGAAAGGTTGTTACCATTGACGTTTTGATTCTATTTAAGTGTGGATAAAAAGGTAACGACCAATGTATGGCAATCGGTAAAAAGAAGATGTAAATTAAGTACTTTTATTCTAATCGAAATTTGGTGCTTAATTCTGGGAAAAGAATGAAGACTTTTGTCTAACTCTACTAATATTTGTTATTCTTCAAGAAACCAGACCTACCAACATAACAACAGAACAGATATGTCATTATGCAATTCATTTGATTTTTAATGAGTAGCTTCATTTATTGTAACATTTCCCAGATAATAGTAACCGTCAAACAACTTTACCAAAGCTCTAGTACCTTTTTTTTATTATCTTACCGCTTATCAAATGCAAAAAGCTAACAGTAAACGAAAACCCATTCGAATGCGTTCCAAAACCAAACCATGTTTGCAGTGCCGCAATGAAGAAATGTGACATATCGGCACACACACACGTACTCGTACCAAAACCGTGCGCTGCACCGCATCTGCAGAGCACCAAGAGTGAGCCTCGCATTGGCAAAGGGGCTTTACGAAAAACCGAGAGTCTGTTGACATTTCATCCAGCCGACAGCACATTACCTATGCCGTTCGGAACGAATTCCGGCCCACCAGGAGTTTTCCAGCCCGGTTTTCTGCTGTGACATGCCGTAACCGGCCCTTTGACCCACGGCACAGCACGAACGAAGCCGTTTCCTTTCTTCGCGGATCACCGCAGCGGAGGTTTGTTGGTGAAGACGCTGGCGACGAAACGGTCGGCCGTTTAGCTTTCCGGTTTGTTTGTTTCGAACGGTTGGCAATTCCATCGAACCGGAGCGACATTTGCTCGGTAGCGTACCACCCCGCGCATGAAGGGGTTGAATGGCAAGTTGCCAAAAGTCAGCAACAGGCAGACTCGGCGTAACGAGCGGTTACGACGGTACGAAAGAATGCTCGACTTGCCCGAAGGTGGACGGATGCGTGTCTAGTGCGTGTTTGATTAAGGAAAATCCGTTCGAACAGTGGGACGCTTATTTACCCTTTCGGCGTGTTTGTGTACATTCGTTCAACTTTATTAACTGCACTTCGCGAACGTAGTGCGAGTTTTGAGATGGGCGAACCAAAAGCGTCCATTGAGATCATGGAGAAATTAAACGTTTTTATGGCACGATTGGAACGACTCCACATTACATCATTCGAAAGGTGCCGGAAAAGCTACCGGAAGAGTACAATAACTCATACTACGATCTCGAATTTCTTCCTCACATTGCACCTAATATTAGGCGTGCAAATAAACCCGTCGTTGTGGGTAATCGGATTACATGCCAGGCAACAGAGGATACAAAAGCGATCAGAAAGCTTGCGCCATGCAGCGAGCATCACTCTATTCATTAAAGTGGTATCCATTATCAGCTACTGGAAACCGTGAGCAGCAACCTCGTAGCCAGCCAAAAACCGGGGCTGACGTAGTGTGTTTGGTGGGTAAAATCGGGCACACAGCGTTTCATCCAATCTATTTCGGGCTCAAAAACACCAAAGACCACCGGAAAGCTACTCGCTCGATGATAGTTAATCTTCATGAAATAACATTTATTGCCTTGGGTTAGAATTTCAACTCTAGTTTACTCTCGGATCCTTTGGCTTCCAGCAGCTTCCAGCGCTTGGTCGTTGCTTGGTAGTTGGATGTACAGAACAGATTCACGTTCGAAATTGTGTACATGAGATAAATAGACGATAGAATTTAGCAAACGAGCTATTAAAATGTCATTTTATAATTTACAATTGCCGTGTGCTGATCACTACAACGTAAGAACGTAGACAATTAATGCAAAAAGGTGTATCAACGTATGAACGTAATTTTAAAACAATTAAGATTTATATTAACAAGTTTACAAATATCTTAAAGAGACGCTCATAAGTTAAGTAAATCATAAAAACCTACCGTATTCTTGAAATTGGTGTAATTCCTGATGCTTAGATGATGAAACATTTCTTTGCAGCGCGATAAATAATTAGACCCAAGTTTACGACATTGATAATTGTGAAATATAAAAATTGTCTCACCCTAGGCTTGTTTAATTTAACTTGTTTAGGTAATTTAAATGCGTGACAAAATGGCACTCGCTGAAAAATCGGTTTTTGGTCATAAATTCGACAGTTTTTCTGGTTGTTAATAAAGAAATAAATTGTGTCTAGAAATCTGGTTAAAATGTTCTTACAAGCACAGAGTTTTGAGAAATACAGAGGTCCAGATTTGGTAAATGATCTTGTGAGAAAAACAATCCAACTGCTTAAACATTGAAGATCTTATAGTTGGGCTCCTTTTTTGCTACTGTAATATTGTTAATTGTCAAATTGTGTGTAGAAATTAAAATTCTTATTCAGATATGTCAAAGGCCTCGATGTCGCGAAATACAAACAGTCAGTGTTGTATATCTCCCCTTATTCTGATTGTATTAATATAGAAAAGTATCGAGTTGTTTTATCGACTTATTCATTCATGCTTATTATCACAAAGCACATAAATATCATTAGTTACTTCTTTCTTATTTCCATGTAGCACACCCTACACCCTGACCTTAATCCTGGCCCCCATCAAACTGTTCGTGAGAATTATTTTATTACATTTTCACATCAAAAATCCAACGCAGCTACAGCAGCTAAACGCTAATCAGCCCTAAGAGGCCGGGTTTGAACGTGCGTAATACCCAACGGGTATGGAGTGCAAATAAAAAATAATCAATAAAATTTAATTAGATTAAAAAGAGCCTAAGCAAAGGTACCCCATTTTTACGGCTTTACGCTTCGCATGCCGACTGGCTAGCTGTGTGTTGTTTCATTTACCTATTGGACGCGTTTTGCTGTTATTGTTTCGTTTACCCCCTTTTTCGCCTCGGATTCCCATAGAATGGCACCTGGAAGTGGTGTACAATAGCGATTTGGAGGTATAATTTCAACGTATCGAAGATCAGGTCAATAAATAACCATTTTATTACCCTTCCTTTTTCGCTATAGGCGCACGCACTTGAAAGAATTGGTAGACGAAACAGTTACAACTATACTGGTTTCGTTTCCAAGTTGGGATTAAGTTCAAATTTAGAACAAATTGTTCACGCAAAAAAGGGTTTTTTTTTTACACCGGTGACTTCCATGGTGTATGGAATTGTCACGCGAAACAGCGCGAAATTAGAAGCTGAAAGCAACACCAAATTACGCACGCCAACAGGCGGTGACTCCATTTACCTGATACTTGTCATTTTTGTGCATATCGGATAACGCTAAATGAGAGTAGGTTTTTTTTTCGCGCCAAGCCAAAAAAGGTGCGCCCCAGGCACGGACAAAGCCTACCAACATACACACACACACACACACCCACCGTTCGCACCCATTAGCGCAGGTTAATGGAACACTAACCCCCACCTAGTTTCAGTCATAATTCCATCGGCCGGTAAGTAAGGCCGCACACGTTTGGTGGATTAGTTTTTACGAGTAAAACATTAGTTGATCCGGCCCAGTACCGGTCCCCATTTCCATTACACGTTGCCGGCGGGTAGCAAGTAGCGAAGTCGGTTTTGCGAATGGACACGAATGGAAAACTATAGCGTGCTTCGGTTTCGTGCCTTCATTGAGAAATGAAGGGATGGTTGGAATGGGAAAAAAAATAACGGAAGAAAATTAAGACCCACGCTAGGTTCGGACGGCAAGCAGCAGTCAACCGCCGTCGGGCGGTGTTCCAGTGTAGTTTGAGCCACTAATTTGAGGTTTGCCTGCATGTTTGTAATATTATGATTGATTAGCCTTTCGAGCTCAATAAAAGCTCCCCCGGACGGTGAACGGGCATCGTGGCGAAAGTACTTGCGATGTGAAAAATGTTACTTCCCTCCGTTGGACGATCTATCTAATTGATGTGCGGGCTTGGGCTTTTCGAAAAATTGGAGCTACCCCATTCATGATAAAGGACGCAGCAACGAAAGATGTTGCTATTTCGTTGGGTAGATTGAAACCTTTACATTACACTAAACGACTCCATTTGTTTGGTGATGGGAAGTGGTTTAAGCTTCGCTTTTTTGTTTTTGTTTTGTTTTTGGGGTTTTTGTTGTTTAATATCGTGTCAAGACATCATTTGTATTTGTGGCGAAATGAAATGAAGAAATGGTCGCTTATTATGTGCTTGCTGGGGGGAAGCATAAGTATGCCTATTTAGGCGGTGTGTACTGATCGAATTGTGGGGAAATTTACACTCAGCCTCAATCACAGTGAGGTCTCAATATTTGCTGATATACATTTGAAACCTAAATGCAGACACATAATTAAGTTGATGCCCAAAGTGTAAACTTTAGCCAAGCTCCCAAGCGTGTGCAGCTGTGCATTTTTAATGATCGGGGTTTGCTCAAAACGATATGCGACAAATCGATATCAAGAATGTATGATTGACTTTAAATTATCCAATCATCGCGTGTTCTTTTTAAAAAAAGGACATTGACGAAAAATGTTTTACCTAATAGTTTAATAGCAACAACTGAGCATGCCCAACATAAGGCAAATTTCAAGGAGGAACTGCTTTGAGCACTCCTTGTACTCACATCCGTTCGTATGGGAATGACAATACGGCGAAAAGTTTTCAATATATAAGTAAGAATTAAAAAAAATAGTAATCTCTTGAAATTTACTACTTCAAATCCATTGTTTGCGGCAATTTTCACTAAAAAAACCAAAAAACCAAATATTTTCTTATAAATAAGAAATAAGAATTAACAAATAAAGTTAGGAAACATTAAACAAGTGTTTAATGAATGGTAAAATTTTGACTCATTTTTTTTTCATTTTACTGCTAAAAGACAAATAATCTTTACACTAATGCAACACATTTTTATCTGGTTCCATTATTGAACAGCTTCAAAAATTGTACAACACTATTACGTCCATTGCCCCGAAAACTCCAAACCAAGCTCTCGCTTTACGGATTAGGTGTCATGTGTTGAATAGCTTTGTGTATTCTTCTTTCGCCACAAAAAAAACCCCGTTTACACTATCAACACATCTAAAAAAGCATACCATAAGGTACGTCCATGTTTGGTGTCTGCGTCTCGTGTCGTATCAAGATCACTGGACGATTGAAGGGACACTGGGGGCGTCCCCAGTGTTGTAACGTGGTGTGAAAAGGTTATCAAACAAATAAAGAAAACAATTGAAACACTTTCCACCTCCTTGGCAAACTACCGCTGCACAACAAAGCGGCTTGGTGGAGGATCTAACAGCATTTAGCAGAAAGGTGTAGAAACGTCGATCGTGACTGAAAAAGGGTGCTTGAAGCACAGTTTACCACCGAGTTAACCCGCACGGGTAACGCATACTATGGACAACAAATCATTCCTTTCCGAGCTCTTTTCTTGTGGTGCTGGTCTATTCTTTGTCGAGTAGAGGTAGAGCTGCTGCAGGTGGAGCTTTAGTCATTCAAAAGCCATCTAGACACTACACACCTTTAGAATGTGTTCGTTTTTTGCTCTTTCTTTTTGTGTATGTACTTGAAATCCTAGCTAGAAGCCCTGTTGAGAAGAAAACTCTTTATAAAACATTATTTCATAGCTCATAGTTGAATGACGAATTTATTTAACTGCAATTATTCTTTACCGGTTTCGCAACTGCACTAACGACGAAAAGTTTCACTCCTTAACTGTGCGTTGCGCCAAACCTCAATCCTTAAACCCTTACCTCAAACAGTTAAGCACCTTCTCATTCCCAAATCTATGACACACACACACCCACACCTCGTCGAAAGATAACAAACGTGTGGCCCCGTAGGCGATTAAAAGAAGATGCCGGCGGTTTTGCAGATTCGTACAGGAAAGCCGTGCAAGGACAGATGGTGTGTATATGTGTGTGGTCCCTTTGGAAGGAAAACAGCAAGCTGGCTTGAATTGGCTTTCGGTCGACTGGTTTGCATTGCTCTTGCGTGGTCCTTTAACTATCCTTTACCCCGATAGCACGACACGATTGTTGGGAAAAGTTATTCCCCACCAGCAAGACACCGACCCGACCGGGAAGGCTAAGTGCCGCACACAAAATCCGAACAGTGAATTTCTATGAAAGGCACACACCGCCCTAGCACCTAGCGCGCTTTCGAACAAAAGCGGGTACAGCAGGAAACGGCACCCAACTGCTCTGGAATTCAAGAATCAGCATCACCATCTGCATCCGCTATCCCATTCTGGCCGCAAACGAATTGGTTATAGAGTCGTTTTTGGTCGAGAAATTCTTGTCATTCCGCTGATGGGGAAACCTGAAAAACCGGGTAACGCTACAATTGGTAGCGACCCCGGTCCTTCGCTTCTCGCCGCGGTATGTGCCATCGGGGCTGCTTTATTGTGGCAATACAAAGTTCGCGTTCGTCCATGCCATTCAAATTCACCACATAACTAACATGTCTTCAAATTTTGATGACTTGAAGTTTAAAAATATTTTAAACATAAAAAATATGAGTGTATTTCAATGAGGATGGCCCAATTTTCACTGTAATTGAAACGATACAATTTCATGGAACCAATCTAGTATAAAGTTTACGTGTGTTTTGTATTGAAACTCTAGAATTTTCACAGTATTCTGTATATATTACATATCAGTAATCGAATATTTGCTCTAAAGATGTATAAAAGTCTTTAGCCACAATAAAAACACATATGATGGCATGTCAGAAACAGTATTGCCAACGAATATGATCTATGATCATTATCATAATCACATATATTCCTGTTCTCATCAAACTCATTGGAGCAGGACCGTAGTGTTTTTGGTAATGGCGTCGACTCCACATGAAAGGACCGGTACAAATTCCTATACCGACCCTGTATGCAGGACCGACCTTCCAGCTACTGGTAAATGAACTCACAGAGAGTCAGAAATTGCAGACTTACGATAAACATTTAGGATGTTAAATATCTATATTTATGACTGTCTTACAAATAAATAAGAATTTTAACTTCAAATAGAGTTAAAATAAATGAAATCCCTTTTTCAAGTTTACATATTTTATCCTCTTCCTCAGCGAAAGTTTTGGATGAAAGTCTTGTAACAAGGAATCACAATTTATTAGGAGCTCAAAAGATAAATTCAAAATTGCCCTATTTCATGCTAATACTATAGCGATATGATTTTATTACGTTAAACAGTTAAAACGACGCATCCTAACGGGCACCGCGTTCAATTACACCTGCAATGTTAAGCTTTAAGCAGATATCAGATGAACATGCAAACCTCACATTCGACAACTGCGACATCTGTAGTAATATTGCTGAGATTGATTGATGGTGCCACCGTTCCAGGCCATCCTTGGCCATCAAACTTTTCATTATCGGCATTCGAAACATGGCCCTGTTTTGCCAATGATTTATGATGCGCGGTTAATATATTATCGGTGGGACTAAAGGAGCGAAGAAACGAGAGATCCCGGGAACTAAAAGCGGGACAGAATAGACAGCAAACGCACACAGTGAGTTATTATCATCCGTCGAGCTAATTATTCAATTAACCACATCACCGTCACACCACCCATCCATGCTCTGTTGTCAGTTGGTCGTCATGAACGCATGAATGTGCCAGGATTTATATTCTTACCATCGAGATAAGCACCGGCCCAACTGGGATAAAGCATATTTCACTCCCCTTTTTTATACCAAATCGGGGCCTCACTTTTTGGTGCGAATGATGTGAGAGAAATCAGAAACAGTACATAAGCAATAACAACACCCGATAACAACAAAAAAACGCCCACCCACCATTGGGCGTGAGGGTTGGCAAACAACCCGGCTTAGCTTGCCCTGCACTTTTCACTGGATCAAAGTGGTCGAGTTTTTGCTTGTCCTCGATCAAAACGTTCTTCATCGTATGGTTTTAATTTTTTGTTTTTCGCAGTATTATTCCCAACCTTGCTGACACTTTTTTCTAACGCTTCCCATCGCTACGCTAGGCTTCGTCATAATTTCGTCAACACATAAAATCTAGCGCGCCCGCAGGGACAATGGGTTCTGCACATTGTGGCCCATCCACAAGCGACCCGGTACGGGTGAGGATGGGCCTGGTGGTGGCGATGGGCAATTTGAATTATTCATGCCACCGGGCATACGGGGATGAGCGGTTCCATACGTCTTTCTTCCTTCTTCCTTCTTCCCATCGGAAGTGTACCGTGTCAGTGGGTGACATTATAAGGAGCTAAACGCTGTGTCAACGCGGGTCCCCAGCGATCGTTGATCCTCGGTTCGCTTTCCAGTCCACCGATTTTACACACCTTACCAGGGGTGGGGTAAGAAGACATAAAAAAGCAAAGCAAAGTAACAAAAATCCCACTTTTAAAACCCTTCTGGTGGCCCTTTTTCGCCGCTTGCTCAAACGTGCCAGCGAGCCGCTTAAACAGTTTTGTAAAATTATTACCCACTCAAAACGTGCGCACTCCCGTGGGAATGGGAGAATATCACATTTTTGATGTGAGAAAAAATGTCCTCCCCCTTATTTTCCCCGTACACCGAAAGGGGTTAATGAGACGCCAAAAAAATAACACCGTGTGGAATGTACTTTTTGAAAAATGACAGTAGCAAAACGGTTGGGTGATTGATAAGGGTACTCTAAGTCGTTCGTCGTTCGACACCAGCTCCGGTTCGGTGTTCGGGGGAACACACATTTATGGGACGAGCGACATAAATGTTTTTTTTTTTCTTAAAATACTGAAAATTGCATCCCATCACTTTCGTCTTCCGTTGGTGATTGAGGAAGCGGACGTTACAAGAAATATGGCTCAGAGGGCGTTTTTTGTGGCGAGCCTTAATCCTGCAGGACATAGAGCAACGAATGAAGATCGGAGGTCCTAATATATCTACTCCCACCCCCGTCCATCACACTGTGCTTCGATCATCGATGAAGCCACTTTACACTGGTGAAGGCAGGACTCCTGAGTGAGCCAGCCAAGTGGAGAACACATGATAAGCACGAGACGAATGTGCGTTTACATGCTCCATTGCTATGCGAACATGGATTGAACACCCTCGTACACACCCACACACACACACACATGCTCGCGTATGGGCCTGACTGATGATGTTCCCGCAGCTGTACTGCCCTGGCGTGTCCTGTAAATCTTCATCCCTGCATCCCTCTGGGATGGAGAATCTCGACCCTTTACGTGTGTGTGTGTGTGTGTGTGTGTGTGTGTGTACAAGCATTCCAGGATGCGGTGCCCACACGTGACTACGATGCGAGAAACCGATATCGGGTGGCTGTTTTTGGGACGTGTCGACCGGCACATGTACAGCGCCCGGACGTAGACAATGGTAAGTGCGATCGCGTGCAGCTACAAGCTTCCGTCGTGCTGGTGATGCCACTATTCTTGGCACTCGTGTGCCTGGGACCATTGGAGCCAGCCCATGCGGTAAAGGAACGTTGGAAAGGAATAATTTATTACCCAGCAACTTAAACGTGCTATTCCCGTCGTCTACGATGACGTGCCATCCAAATCACCGAATCGACCGAGATTCAAGATGCCAGAAGACGGGACCGGGCCCCAGCCCGTGTGCGAACGCTACGGCATCTAAGTGTCTTGGTACAATTCTTAGCGAGATAATGACTTCAATACACGGCTGTCTAACAGTTTGATGTGTGTGTGTGGCGCAGAACCATCGCACCATTGGATTGAGATGAATGGAGGCAATAAAAGGTACCCGAACTTGATTGGATGCTCGTGTGTTGATGGGCTCGTAGGTGTGGGATTAGGAGGGAGGGGGGAAGGCTAGAGAAAATCAAAAAGGGAGAAAAGTTTTCTCTTTAATTAACATACTAGGAATGATCATTTTAGCATCACGTTGTTTCGCTGCGACGAGAACAAGTTACGTGCTTACAAGTACGGTAACACTTCTATAATACATGTCGAACAAATCTTTTAAATCTCTTGAAGTTATAACTTGACGTTGTGGTAACAAACATCACAAAATGCAATAAAATCTATCGATCATGCATGCTCCAAACGATTCACTTGTCCGATATTGACAAGCAACTGCCCCAGACCATGAGTCTGTCTGACTGAACAACACTAATTGCCGATTTTAAGCTTCTTTTATCCCCACTCAAACAAAAACCGGTCGGTCCGATCGGCTTTTCTCTGCCGAATTCCTAGTACAGTTTGATACATTTGTATCGCTCTGTATCGATGATTTTGTTTTTCGCATTCGGCTCACTGGCGATAAGCGCACGAAACCACCCCCGAAACGCAAACGGGCGTCAAATGGTGAAGTGTGTTTTGCAAAACCATCTCCCTAACAAGCCATTTGTTGCAGATGGCAGTGCCGCTGGGGTAAAGCTTTTCGTGCGAATTGTTCGCTCTCGTTTCTGCCATCGTATCGACAGCGGAATGAATAATCGTTCGTGGAATTATGGAATCAAAATGACGCCCCCGGTGAGGGGAACTGTTCCGATGGTCCGATCCTCAGCCAGCAAATGCCAGCAGTCAACATTGATGAGGGGAACGTGTGGGGTCAGTGGTAAAGAAAACGTATCCGAAGGACGGTAGGAAAAAAAAACTAAATAAATAAAACAAAAAGTTACATCAGGAGATATGGTACTTTGTTGAATGATACTGAACTGGCTGAAAAAAAAAATACATCGTATATGTTTCACCGTATGCTCTCTGTGCCGAACATCACCCAGCACCGCATTACATTCGATCAACCGTACCCTGGAGACTTGTTGTGACGTATGGGCGGACGTAAGAAGACGAATTAACTTCCATGACAACATTTATCATGTTCGGCGAAAAACAAAATACATACAACGACGAAAAACATAACAACACACACATACGCGCACGTTTGTCGCACATTCTTCAGCTTTCGTGCGTGGTTTTTGCTATTTTTCTACCAAACCGCCTACCCGAAGGTATCGGAATCAATATATGCCACGAGGGATTTTAAGTGAAATTTTAACACACATTTGACACATTTAACAATGCGAAAGCATTCCGTTGTGTAGTAAAATAATTTCGAGCAGACCATTATTGACCTAATTCGATATAATTCAGTTAATCTTGTGGAAGTTTTTAATTTTTGTGATTCTAAACTTATGGAATTTAAAAACAAAATGTGGTTGCAACAAATGTATTTTTTGTAACAAAAATAATTTTTATGTTTGTATAACAAATTTGATACGTTATACAATTGTGATACAATTTGAATTTGTAATTCGAAACACGTTTCATTTAATAAAATAATAAAACTGGATTCAGAATTCTATAATAGAATAAAATAGTCATTGAAAAAATGTTTTAATTACTCTAAGAATTTGTGTGATAAATGGGGAAACTTTCTAAGTTTATTATTATTTATTTATTTTTATTACATTTATAATAGCTCACAGTTGTATTATCAGCCGTATACTGACTGAGGAGAGCACAAATTCCTCAAGGCCTTTCAAGTTAATTATTATATTAAATATACAAATACAATTCTCTCATTGTTTCCTCACGGTACCTCGGCAGAAAACGACCTTCAAGGTTACTTATAGTTCCTCGGGGAAACGGCCAGATTGAGGGCATGCGATACGATTCAGCTCCCCAAAAAGTGTGTGTGTGTGTGTGTGCTTTTGCTAGCTGCCAGGGCATAGATTCATTCATTCATTCATTCATTACATTTCCAGTCACGAACTAACGAAACATAAATTTGTGTTTATTCCTATGCAAATGAGCGCTATCAGATTCCATTAATAGCACTCACTCAAACTTACCACCTCGCTACTGGGGGTGGTAAGTTTATTTCCCGTTTTTTTTTTGCACTTCTGTAAATGGTACAGCAAAAATGTTCCCAGACATTAAAGGAACATTTTCTTCCCTTTTTGATAAAGTACACTCTGCGGCTACGAGTTACGGGTGCGCGTGCGGTTCTTGAAACGCTTCCAGACACCAGGTCCAGATCTATTTCCCGGGGGTGATAAGCTGAGCTCCTTGCGTTAAACCCGTCGCGTAGCATTTTGGGAACTGCCAACCATATTTATGGCGTTGCTCCGCGGCAAGCGTCTTCTGGCTTCGTTATCTAATGCAATTTAGGTAACGATACAATCACTTTGGGGAACGGCCAACCCTTGTTCGCTTCGCTCAGCGGAATGATTTGTCTGTGTTGTGTACGCCGTTGCCGCGCCCGGTCCAGCTCGTGAATTTAAATTTATATTATTCTCTTGTTATTTATTTCATAAACGCTTTCATACATCCTTACTTCTATTGGGTTGGATTTTCTATCGCATAAAATAATATATTAACAGGTATTATCTACAAGCAAATGTTTTAAATACAAAAGCAAATAATCATTTTTATACCATCCTTAATTCGCTCGTAATCCGATAAATTGTTCACAATGATTCATCCATTCCACCATTCCTTGCCCGGACGCATGGAATTTCTACGTAAAACTTTCACTTTGATGTTCGACTTTCCTACGACTTCACGTTCACTGTAGCGAAAGGGCAATACAATATTGGAATGATATGCGGCTTACAGCCCGCTCAACAACCTCCGCGGATGCCAGATTCAAATGTGCACAATACAGTACCACTCACGCAGGGTTACGCTGAGGCGATGATCTGAATCACCGAAAGCAATCAAACAAACGTTGAATAGTTATCATTCCATTGAGAACACTCCAGTTCATGGCAATCAATTTGTTCTACCGTTTGGTGCTGCGTGCGTTGGGTAGCAACACTTCGCTACCGAGCTTAAAGCTACCAGTCGTCTCCAGCGCGTTCAGCACTTATGGGCTAATAAGAATGGCATAGCTTGAACCGGTTCGGTTCGTTATCATTTCAACCGACGGGTTTCGACGCTCCTAATGCACGAGAGCGGTATCGGTAAGAAACCCCTTTTTTGTTGTTGTCCTTGTGCTTAATCGAGCAGAAAACTATCGACAGATTGTAGGACGAAACGAACATGCTGTGACTGTGCTAAAGTAAAGGAAGCCGACATTTTCGACGAACGAAAGCACAATGTATCAGCAGCAGCAGTGTGGGAAGAAAGTCTCAGAAACATATCGCAAGCTGACACAAATTTTTACTCCACCCTCATCAGATCTTTATCTGGTTTTTGTGTGTCAGAACAACAACGACCAAAACAAAAAAAAGTCACCCACTGTAGCAGTGTACATGCTATCGTCGAGCCGGATCTTCCTTTCGAGATGTAATATTGGTCTCAAATTGTGCTGTGCTAAGGAATCGTACCAAGCTGCTTCTGTGTGAATGTTTGAAGCAACTGGGAACACACTTCCAGGCAACGAAGGTTACAAATCCGGAAGCTCCGTCATTCTTGTCAATTTCTTCGAACGTGTCGAGAGCTAAACACCTTCATGCATTGCCAGCTATGAAGCGGGAATGTGACGGATGGATGGGATGTTGCACGGTGAGCTTCGGCAAACCATAATCGTTCAATTCCCTTCCGGTAGTGTAAATATGGTACGAACTTCCTTCCGGTAAGGGTTGTTATTGGAACATTCATTGCTTTGTTCGAGCAACAATGTCGTTTTATTTGGTTTGCTTCACAACAAATTTAGATGGATGAAGAGAAGGGTGCTTGAATTTAATTCTATATTTCTGTTCTTGGATTTTTTTTCTTTAAATTATCTTTCTTTCTTAAAATCTCTGTTTGTATTATGTTATATGTTGTTTATGTTTAAATATTTCCCTTTTTTGAGCACCAAATGTTTATGATATACAACGGATAAATTGCTGAATCTTCGATTTCCTCCCAACGGCACGTGTCGATATCACCAGACGTTGGAGCTTATCGTGGCGATTAATTTAGACCCACGCTTCCTGGAGATTATTAATAAGCTTTTCCTTTTACACGAGCGAACCAGACCATCTTTAGCCGGGTCGCATCCATCCATCATCGTATTTCCGCCCCAGTAACGTCGAACCGGACATCACTTCCAGCTATTAAACAACAAACAAACACACACCCGCTGCACACACATACACACGTAAAACACCCACAACGCATCGAAGTCGAATAGATTTCAGTTCCGATCGACTGGTGCAAACATGTACGGAAAACGTGTCACATATGACACAAACTCATCAGAATTGATGTTGATGATTTAGGATGGCGCACGGCACCCCTAACGGTGGAGTCCCGGCAACGGATGCGTGCTGCAAGTGCGTTCCTATGTCACGCTCTGCTTGATTGTTTGGTCATAAGCCCTCTTTGTAAGGTTACGCCGGATGTGTAGGGTAGTGGCATTAATTTCTTCCCCCACCTCCATCGTTCGCACCTTCCCGCCGAATGCCGGTACCAGGCCTGGCACGGCAAACGGCACACCGATACGCCACACGCTGTTGACATTGGGTTAGCCCGCACAAAACCCACCCTAGCACGGGTTCATTCGAGCGTTACATAATGTGTCTTTAAGCGAGAAAATGTACCAAGCGTGATCAGCACGAATTCTGTGAAATTCGTCACTTACACCAGCACTCGAAGCAAACACGAGTGCCGGCGCGATGTCATACATCTGCAGGGAGAAGCAGTAAAAACGCCAAGAAGTATCCACACTTCGAGGACGTAGTTGCGGCCATTCAATGATGCGTCTTTGCAAAGAGAAAAAAAAAACAAGTCGGGGGAGCTTTCCACGAGATTTCTTTTCGGTCCCGCATCGCTCTAAAGAGCACTAAAACGAACAAGAGCTGTCAGCAGCTTGTTGGAAGGAAAGCAGCAAATTATGGCAAGTGAGCCCCAATGTCGAAGGATCTGCTGATACACTCACACCGATGCACTCGCGTATGTTAGCAACTAACGCTACTGCTTGGTGTGGCTGCTGTGATGGTTGCGAAGGACGATAAGAAATATGCATATTTGCGCTTTTCTGCTGCTGCTTCCCGAACCAGAATGCACGGATAAACGGTAAGGAAAGCAAGATTGTCAGCAGAAAGAATAATCAATGGGAGGAAATGAAGTGAACGTCATTCCACTGGCAGAAAATGAACATCCTGTCTGCAATTGGCCGGAGAGAACAGTGTGCACAAATGAATGGATTCTAAGCGCAGCTTTGCGAACGCCAGCTGGTTCCGCAAACGATATGAAAGCAGTACATTGGGACAGGAAGAACGAAAAACAATTCAAGAGCGACACAACACCAAGAAAGCACATCATTGAAGTATATCGACAAAAGAAATGTCGATATTGTAGCGTAAGTTGGTAAAGAAAAGTACGTCGGGTTTAAAGCTGGATTGCATTGTTTGAGTCACATATATCACGTTTTTCGTTACTGAGTATGTTGCTGAACTTCACATCGACCAATGCATTCCACGCACGGTAGACGAATCGACGGTACGCCCGCAAACAAAAAGCGCATCAGCAACCTCAGCTGGCCGGTTGCTATGGCGAAGAAAACGAAGCAGGTTCTGCGGAGCCAATAAGCTTCCACGCAAGATACACTCACACCACTCGGCGACGGCACGCGACAAACGGAAGCCTACACGATGCAGCCGCTGCTGCATACGGGCAGTACTGAAAGTGTTTAAACTAATTTGGCACCAAACGGGGGGGGATGTCTTTTGCTGCATTCATTCGGCAAGCATCGATTTCGACAGTCTGTCTCTGTATGCGGACGTGTGCGGACACGCTTCACCAAGAATCAATCGAAACTACCACCCGTACACACCCACACTCACGCTGTTGACGCGGCGACACGCAAAAAGGACCTGCGGTGCGATCTACCGTCCTCGAAACACTGAACGTTGGGTTCGATGGAGTTGATAAAAATACACCCGCCTGACAATAAACATATGATCCCGAACGCGTAAGCTCCACCACGAGAAGCTTTCTGCTTCGGGCGCGAGTTCCATCCGAAAACCACACACACACAAACACACGACACGACGCTCACTGTGAGCGAACCTCTCACTATGTGGGGCGTGTTGGAATTGTGATTGCATCACGGTGAGATACATTTTTTTCTCACTTCCATAACGCAAAGGATACAGGCGTGAGATGAGATGTGATTCCATTTTCCAAATGAGTGCTTGCGTCGGCGCAAACACGATCCGTGCGAGTGGTTGCTAAACCATCGGCGGAACGTGTTTTTGTTTTGTTTTGTTGTTTTCCTGCTTCCGAAGACAATGCATCGGGTTTGATACGTGGGTGACGGCAGTTCAAATCGGCTTAAATCGGTTGTGAGCGGTTCATCGTTCTCACGTGGTGCGCACCAGGTTCTTCTCGAGTGCCATCACAACAGAGAGTACGAGTTCTGCCGGTTGAGTTGTTGTAAGATGGAAACGGAAACGATCATATGCTGCATGTAATGATTTGCGGATTTTATCGTCAGTAGTATGGGTGTGAACTTTGTTATGAATTTTTTATACGATTAATTATTGATTTTTTCTGTTAAAAAGATCGTTTGCTACATAAAACTTTATTCAATAAGTACTAGGCGACTTCACCCACTGTTTACGTTTAAAATTTACGAATAATATTATGAATTTAAAAAGTACTAGGCGACTCCATCATATTCACAAATAGTTTTATTTTGCTGAATTTTACGAGACTAACTTTTATTATGAACTACGTTCAACATATATCTTCATGTTCCATGATTAAGTATCTACGTAATTCTTGATAATTGCATTTCCTAGTTGTCATAGTTATTGTCGAAGTAGAAAGTACTAGGCGGCTCCATCGTAGTCTGTAATCATTTTATGCTACTAAAAGTTACAAAACTAACGTCGTAGTACGTAGGACGTTCCAACACTATTTTCTAAAAATACTTTAATAAATTTAAACAGTTTTTTGAGATTGAAACTGTTGCATTAAAAGTGCTCACAGTTTACTATAATGAATTTACAAAGCATAGACAACAATGAGTGTTTGATCTAAAATTTGTTTATTCAAAAAACTTTTTAGATCAATGCCTTTCAAATACTTTACCTAAGATTGAAAATTCAGCGTTTATTATTGTGCAACACAACTACACCATCTGATGCTGTAAAGGTCAATTTGTTTTTCTTTTTTCAAGCACATGTTGTACGTTAAACTTCTAAACAATTTACGCGAATGTTTGATTTATTGAAGTGAATAAAACATACGCCAAAAGGATTAGTATCGCAGGGAACGGCATGAATGCATTGGGTTGTAAAAAGTATTACGCGAAAAAGAAAATTAAACAAATGCTACGGAAGAGTTATCATCACACCATTCCAGTCGTGCATATGAAGGAGAGAAGTTCTGTTACTACACAGAAATAACACATGACGGTACATTCGCAGCACCGGAAGATGGGAAAGAAGTGTGAAAATAAAACCGTACCCAAACGTTTGCAGTGGTTCATATTTCAAAACATCAATGCTGCCAAACACTAACAACTCGTACAGCGTGTGGAGAACGTTCTGAACTGGAGCAAGTGCGCATTGAGCGTACGAAGCATCCGACATTCGAAAGAGTAGATAAATCGTTCTATGCTGAATACACTGTTGGCGATATGCATTGAACGTTCGCTCAATATATTACCTACAATTTTAACTAATTTCCCTCCGTCAATCAAAACGTTGCAGCACAACGCAAATCCACTCTCGGTAAACACTTCAACACTACAAATATTAACGTTCGAAAGGCGCCTTTCATGTGGTACCTGAGCCATTTTGTGCGCTCGGCTCCATCTGTAACTACAATGGTATGTTCCATCTCTTGCAATGGTATGTTCACGGTAAGGCATAAGGCAAACAAATAACTCGCGCGAAATCGATTCGACTCCACACACTGATTGAACCCCGTTTGTTTGATGAAACAGGAGCATCAAACCCGAGAAACTGTAAGTGATCCGCTTATCCGAACAAAAGCACGCTCCGAATTGTTGGCACAATGTTCATACCGTCGGATTTGGCGTGCCACAAACTAAAGTCAACACAACACAGAACGTTAAATCCTCAAACAGCAAACGGTCAAGTGAACTCAACGAGAACGAAGTGTTAGGGAGAAAAAAACTCCCTCGGAGAATGAAGCGAAAACGCGGAGCGCAAATCAATAAGCATATGAAAATACGATAGTATTAGCCATTCATAAACACAACACGGGCCCCCATCCTTCACGCTGGCCCGGAACACCGTGAAGCACGGTAAGTAAATAGTAAATATGAAAATTCCACTCATCGACACGCCTGCACACGTTCCAGGCTTCGATGTTGTGGGTGGTAGCGAAACGAAATGGCAAACAACAATAAACATAAATACTGCCGTTGGATGTAGTGTAAGTAACGGAGGATAATAGAGATACCGAAAGAAATCGTACCGTGCAAGAGGTAGAGCATTATGAAAGCAATCGGAAAGTTCGGAACAACTTTTCTAATTGGTACACTGTTATTATGGAAATTAAAAAAAGAAAAGCAACACTACCCCAACGCATACAAAAAGTGTTTGCTAAAAATAAACCCCAACAAACCGAACGATGAATAGGAGAACATAGTTCGCAGTGATGTTGAACAATCTCTTCATGCTTCTCTCACGTTGTTCCCGTCGTGGTTTGTTTAGATGAGTGGTGTAGTGCGAAGGTTCGGTGCCGTGTTTTCGACACACTCATAACTATTAACGGTGATGGGCACGAGTATCGCCATTAACCCAGCATTGCTGAACGGTTATTTTATTATGTTTAAATGACTCTATCGAGATGGAATCTACTGTTGGGGAAGCGTTTTATTCGCCCGTTATATCATCGTCCATATCGGTGGTCAATATGTAATTTGCATAGAATAAACATTTGCTACATACGCATCGGTACACACACACACACACCAATGATGGCAATAATCCTTTTGGGGGAGCGGAAATGTATAAATAAACCATTTAGAAATGGTCAAGTGGTGTTAAAGCTGTACCTAAATGGGCTGTACAATAACCTAAACCTTTGGTTGGATGAATGCTAGTGAATGCATTGAATGGTGAACGACACACGGTTTTGTTCTGCTTACATTTGAGGTTTCATTGAATGTGTTATTGCGTTTATTCTACTCAGAAAGCTCTTATGCTTTCATGTTCTGCTCAGGAAAAAGGAGTAGGATCCTGAGTATGTTAAAGGTCCTATAGACTATTCTTTAACCCAGCTTTAGACTGGATCATCCGCGACAGAGCAATGAAAGCTTCGGAGATCATCTTCTGCAATTCAATCTAAATCCTTCCATGCACTGATGACCTAGAAGTCATTTGTTTACGGCTTTCCTACGGAATGGATACTGATCAGAGGATCAAGCAGAGTATGAAAAGTTAAGACCATTTTACACTTACGTATTTATTGATCAGGATTAAGCTGATTCCTCTAAACCACTAACGGCCATACGCCGTCCTCTGGAAATCCATTATTACGGTTTTTCTGGCGGACGTATCAACACCATCACTCCATCTCAATGTGGGTTTACCGTATCCCCTCTGCCTATGAGAACGACCTAATACGACTTCTTGAGCTGGATCGACCGGTATCATTTTTATCACATGACCATCCCATCGACCTGATCGTCCCGATGAGTCTTATTCGTTGCACGACAGGGAATTCTTCGTACAGCTCGTAGAGCTCGTGATTGTAGCATCTCCTCTATTGTCCTTTTACATTCTCCTAATGAGCATCTTTCACTCGAACGCGTGTCAGAGAGTTTCGTCAATTTTGGACAAAGTCCAAAGTCAAAGGTGTGCTTGAGTACCGGAACTATATAAGAGCAATATGGTTGTCGGTGCTGGCCTTTGACCCAAAATAGATGGAAAAAGCGTTTTATAGAGTAATTAAAATCCATTTACATTATAAGCATTAAAACACATTAAAAAACCAATACTCTATTGAAATTGTCGCTGTTTTAACGATATGAAAAGCATAATTACACTATTGGAGTATGACATTTCAACAAGACATTGTGTAAAATTAACTAAAATTAATTGCTTGCGCTCTCTTCCTTGTACATAAGGACAGGCAATAGGATAGGCGAAATAGGCAATAATGAATAAAATACATCATTATTCATATTATTCATTGCCATTTACAGAGCATCAGCCATACGTACACCTAATAGTCGTTGCAGCAATCACCTGAAGATGAAATACCAGGCGACTCCATTGAATGGGAAATGTTTTTTTTTCCCGCGTAAGAGCGCAACGCTCTTTGTAAAACATTTAAATATTTGCCAGCAATTGAAGCAACACACGCACACACATGCCTCCCCCCTCTCTTTGTTTGTATGTTTTTGCACAGTCGAAGACCACATGTTAACAGTCACATGTTTGTGGAACAATTGTAATCGAAACTAAGAGCCGGTTCAGACAACCGAAAACAAACACGTCAACCTGCGGCCCTTAGTCGCACTCAATATGATGATAGCAAAATAAATATTTATCCAACCAACGAACATTTCCGCGGCAACCGACATTAATGCCGCTGTCACGCGGGCAAAGCAAAAACAAAACGGCGACGTGAGAATGTGCACTATTCTGGGTGTACTCGGCAGTATTCTGGTGTACTGTGGGCGGGTCAACGTATCGCCCATTTACGACATTTGTAATAGCACACAGACGCACGGCAAGATCAAAGGTTGGTGTGAGTGCGTCGTACCATAAAGCACGAACGCTCCGTTTTTTTTTTGAAGATGAGCGCAATGAGGAGAACTCGGACGGAGCGCGCACGGAAAATCAAATCGAAATTGAATCATCCCATACACATTAGGCGAAGGCAAACGCAATGGCCATGCCGTAGTGAGCTATTCGGATAAAATGACCCACCGGGGTCCACTAGAAATGGTGATCGTTAGATCGGTTATTCGGTTTGCCGGCAACGGCAAAGATAAATAAAGTGGCTGTAAATGTGTTTTTCGTGCGTTTTTTTTATACCGAGACAAATCATTCCTCTAGGTTCGCCCATTGCAATGCCAATGATATGACCGGTACTAGGAAAACCATAAACGATGATCTATTTTGTAAACGATAGAAGGAGGAAATGTTGCATGTTAAACGTTCCTTTACACACCAAAAATAGATATCTGCAATACTATGTTCAAATGTGCCTTAAAATGTGAAATAATAATTAAACTACATATTTAACAGATGCGTATTAATAAGTTTCACATCTGAAAACACTACTTACAAGCATAAGTTCGTTTTGATTACAAAATTGAGAATAATTCCCTGCAATCAGCTACAATCGACTTTAAGATTTAACACAAAAACAAAATCCCCTGCCATTTAGAAAGATCGATGAGTGGATGGATTCATTTTTCTGGAATCTTATACAAAAAAAAACCCCCTGCTCGCCACCAACGACTTGTGGAGAGCGAGAGAAAATGAAAATGTTCAAACCATTGGAAAACTCATCCGTCGATAGCCGTGATGTACAGTGCCAAATGATTCCGAAATCGGCAAAAACTCATCACTGGCTGTTGGTACCTTCCAAAACCGCGAAAAAGCAACAACAATAGCAAAAAAACCCTCCCATACCAATCATCTCCCCTATTCGGGCAATGTGCAAAATGTGCTTTTACGCCTGGCTGCTGCATTGATTCATCTACTCGTATTTTTTTTTTGTTTCTCTCTGCCTTTAATCCTGCCTTGAAAGAATAGTCCGTATGTGTGTGATAAATTGAACGCTCATACCCGCAGCTGTTTGGTCGATCAGAGTGAAAGAAGTAAAAAAAAAAATACACTAACACATACAGTTGGCTTCAGCAGAACGGAATGCTGCCGAAAAAGAAACACGTTCGGCGATGTGGCGTGTTAAAAATTTAAAGCCAGTCCTCGAAAGTATTCGATGCGAGCGTGACCGAAATTTTTGAACAAAAAAAAAAAAACCCGCCAGAACCCACTCATCTTGCCATCTTATGCCCGTCGTGTCATCGTGGGCCTTACACTTTCAAACACGATCGATTGCGAAAAGTGCAAAAACAGATTTCTCTCCCCGGGGGAAAAAAAACGGTTCGTTAAATTTAACTGGACATTTAAAATATGACTCCAAAGTGTACGATCAACCGTAACAAAATCGAGTTGACAGGTGTGCAAATGAATGGTCAACCCGTAGTTGGTTGCCATAGCAATGCTGTTATGCAACTAGCGTAACAAAGGAGATAAATAAGTAGTGGAAATACGGGCGCTTTATTCATTCCACTAAACATTTACTATTTTCTACTAGCGATATGCCACTTGTTGCCAAAAATGGGCAGTGATCATGCGCTCATACGCGATATTGCTACCCATTTAATATTCACGGTTATGAATTCACAAGCGATAAACACACTCACCACTCATAAATCAACCGCCAACGTGGTTTTTCGGCCTGCGTTCGGTTCGGCTTAACGAGCTGGCAAAGATTCATACCGAACAGCAACAAAAAAAAACGCACACACACATTTCACAAATTCATTTTGATTTGTTTACCGGCAAAGCCAACGGCAAGGAGAACGCGGTGGAAGGAAGCAACGGATGGTGCCCTGGGTTGTTATGATACCAGAGCTCCATCGGGTTACGGCTCCGATGGTTGAACCGTCGAGTTGATTCGGTATGCATAAGACATCCCGGACAGCCAGCAGAGTAAGCGTGCCGAAACCAAAATGCCCTCTGCACAGAACCACGTTTCGTTGCCGCCGAGACAACCCACGGTATATTTGCCTTGCCTCATTTTTGAGACGATTGAAAAAGGGAATAATTTCATAACGAATTCATATGATTTCAGCTGAAAATTGATTCCACCGAGTGTGATTTATTTTAATCGCCAAACGATAAGGCGAAATTAATGTGTACCGTTTTTCTCGAAAGATAACGGGTTTGTTGTTATGCAAAGAGTGATTGCGAGACTACGTTGGATTACATCTCCAACGCCAGAAGTACAAATATTCTTCCAAAATTATACTGTAATGAGTGCTGACTGATTGCCGACCAGCCACAAAAATGCAGCTGGTGAATTTGATCTTGATTGATCAATCGAAATCGGAACCGGAATCAAAAAATTAATCAATTCTCATTTATTTCCATCGCTTCTATTACTTACGAATCATGAAATAGGAGAGCTATTAGAAAAAGAGAACTAGCTAAATATGTTTTAGTAATTCAAGGCAAGCAGTACTTGGAATATTTCATATGTGTAAAAGGGTTTATTATTGATAAGATGCTTGAATCTTCGAAGATACAGAAATCGGTTGAGAATCAAGTCAAATAATTCAAAGTTCGGATGAATCATTGCTTTAGATTTATATTTATAACCCATCTATCCATATCGATTTATATTCATTCTCCCGAATGATACTAATTTATATTAATTAATTCCAACAAATAAGAATCACGAACATTCATGAGCCGGTTGAGGGTCGAGTCACGATACGAAAGAATCTTTACTGAAAGAATAATAGTTTATTTTGGCTATAATTACACTATAAATTGAGCAATCAGCAGTTAATTAAAAGAAGGAGCAATCATTAATGTGAAATACCAACAGTACGCTACAAACCTAAACTGACACCACGTCCACGAGCGGCGGCCCAAGCTCGTACGCTTAATTTGATAGGACTGTTACATCATTCAACTAAACTGTTGTAAGGCATCGACTAACAACAGTTCGTCCACTGCTCTGACGATCGTCGAATGGTGGAGGAAGTTTTCCCGAGACGCAGAACAAAATGTTTCATTGCTTAATCATGCCAAACGGTGAGTTTGGCTGTAGGGGAGCGTGTGTCTGTGTGCAGATTTGTCAACAAAATGGTTTCGCCCACGCTCAAGTTTTTGTTTGCTACAATGCTCATTCGTTCGAAAGAAAAAGTCTCATTTCACAAGCAGCAGTAGTAGTAACATTAATCAGGGTTTGAGAATATGGGTTATAAAACAGGGTGTACTATCTAATACAATGATTGATGTTTATTGTGGTTTTTGTACTCATTTCATTCTGACCTTGCGCAATATAAATATCTTTTCAGCAGATGTTTGTTGATCACCCTCCCAAACTCATTATAGAACACTTATTAAGATTGTTCGCATTTTATTAGATTAAATTTGTTTAATAACACTAATAAGACCCAGTCAACCAACATTACATATCACTTCAAAACGATTCCCCACGCATCTACTTACACTCGTAATTGCCTTCCTCCTGATCGCTGGCTTCCTTCTGCTCGTCCATGTTCGCTACAGCATCCGCAAGGATCCGAGAGGAGAAAAGAAAAGAAACATCCAAAACCTCTTTGTAAGCCGTGCGTGTCACCGATCCGCAAAAGAAAAATGGCGAACCAAAACGCCACTTCAATCACACACTCGCCCGATCGCCAATCAAAATCGCGAGCCGATTGAATTTGACGTTTGATCGTCACCGAACGATAACGCATACTGACCACTTCGACAGCACCGACACAGCAGACAGTCGCGCAGACAGGAGGTAGACGACGTGGTGGACGGTTGTATCGAGGCGGAGGCCGAAGATGACGTAGCATTGCCATGGCGATGCTGCTTCGTTCGCCGTTGCCCTTTGTGATGAGCCAGCTGGGGTGTCGTCCCGTGCCAGCGGTTGCCACCGTCCGTGGCCGCACCGCTGCCACACTGCCCGGTGGCAGTGTCTAGGGTCAGGTACTCGATTTGCAGTGCGCCACCGGCAGACGGAGCGCTGGGCGTTACACCAACCGGTGCCGACCCATTGTGCGAGGTGGCGACGAGTGAATCAACGGTCGAGGAGCTGCTGGTGGACCCCGTATCGTCCGGCTCAACCGGGATGGCCGTGAATCCGCGCGACGTCCATCGCATCAGTGCAATGTCCGTCGCGGTCGTCGATGGCAACTGGTGCCCGTCGGCACTGACCGTGCTACTGCTTCGATGGCCACGATTCACGAGCTGCATTCTGGCGGATGGATTCACACCGCCCCACGATCTTTCTCACGATCGAACCGAACCCCGCTCCACGATCACTCCATCGAATTGCGTACACTTGGTCACAACTTGTTGGTTGTTTCGAAACAACACTCCTTGGCACTCCTGAGATCGTACTACACACACACACACGCAAACTCACAGCTGAGTGACTACGGGACTGAGGATAGAGAGAGGCACTGATTCACTTACGTATCAACGAAACCGCCACTACCGACGATGAGATGACGATCCGCATCGATGGCGATGGTCAATCTCGATGACGGGACAACAACAATCTCGACTCGTACGGATTGTTGTTATTAGTCGGCAAGGACACGCATACACGCACACTCGGCACCGCGGTTCGTTCGTCACCGCGATCGTGAAACCAAATCTTCCGCCCCACGTAGCTTCGCAGTATGGTGCGTTTATAATTGGATTGCATCCAAAAATAAACATTCATCGCAGCCGGACTTTTGCCGGCCAGGGTACGAACTCTTCTTTTCCCCCCTTCCGCCCCCTTCCCCCTCCCTCCCGCATCACTCTCCATCGACAGCCTCCATGGGACTGGGACACTAGTAGACCGCGAGGGCTTGGGAAAGGTTAGTATCGACCAGCCACTTTTCCGCTTTGCGCGGGAGATGGAAATGGGAAAATGCCAACCGAGTGTTAAGGAGCGCTGTGGTTTAGGAGTAGCGACCATGTTAGACCACAGCAGATGGACACGTTATGACAGATACACCGCTTGAACAATAACAGCAATCATTGAAGTGAACTTCCTCGCGCTACTGGAGGATGGCAAACTCGGCCCGGAAGTGTGCAAAGATTTAATTTATTTTACCGCCTTGTCTTGCAATCGTTTGCTGCCGTGCTTGGGGCGTACGCGTCTGGGTGATGGGATGTCTGGTTTGTGTTTTAATTATGCATTGATCGGGTTTTTAATCGGCAATCATGCAACTGCCAGCTGGTCACTATTTGTGTACTAAAATCTTATACTCGTAAATAAACTTTGATTGTTTGATGCTGTTTTATTATTTGCAGCGTATAGAATCGAAGAAAGGCAGAAATAGTAATAAGCCTAGTAGTGCCATTAAAGTAAATAAGACAGATTCGTGTTAGACACGAGACTCTGAATGTCCACTTCTGCATGCTTGTGTTTCAAACCTTTGATGTCTGCTTCCTGTCTATAACCATTGAAATATATTTAACTGGAGTCGAAATGGCGGATGCATCAACGCCATCACCCCATCTCAATTTTTGAAATAACACGAATTTGTCCCTGTCCCTGTGCACAATCTAAGAGGACTTTACGGGATGGGTCACTCTAATCACATAAACAGCCCATCAACATCGCAGCTTTTCCATTGTTCTTCTGCCATTTCTGACTTTCTTTGGCTTTATTTACTCGTTTATTTAGCTGGTCAATACGGAGGATTGGTCCGGATGGGATTTTGTACCGGTCCTGCCGTGTGAAGACCAATAGACCACCGGGCCCACCCCAACTTAAGAACACATTTAAATGCAAATCACCATAATCTTGAGGTGGAATTATGCACACTACATATACCAATATATAGACAAAAGTATAGCTTACAGTTTGCTGATTTCATTTACTTCACACCAATCTGTGCCCGTTCCCTATATTCACAAATAATACTGCAGACTAAAACATCTCGGACGACAATCACGGAATGATTAATTTGCCAGGAAATTTGCAAACATCCTCTTGCGAATGGCATTGAAAATTGGCACAATGTTTGCCGATTTAGATGAATGTTTGTTTCTGTATACCCGGGTTCGCAAAAAATAAAACGCAAGAAGAACCCCGATGGTAAAGCTCGCCTTGTGCAGTACTGTGTCTTGCAGCAACGCCGGATAGCGCACAGGGCATTCACTGGCACCGACTTCTACAAATCAATTTGCCCGCTGACACTGACACTACTCTAAACAACTTTCCTGGTACGTTCCAACAGCTAGTGTGCGCCATGTGGCCAACAAGCTGAACGTCCCCCCGTTCGCTTTCCGATCCCTTTAACTTCAACGCACCCCCCCCTGAAGGCCTCCAGACATTCGCGATGTGGGGTACCAACCACCGAGGTGATATATTTGAAACTTGGCCAAATTAAGAACAACAAACAAAACCAAAATATTACGAACCGACGGAAAATCGAAGTGATCCTTAGAAACCTCACTGGGCGACTATTAATGGCGATTGCATGGGTTTCGTGCCGGTTCTCGCACCAGCAACATTCCGACCGTAATTAATGAACCTGACAAATCTTGTGACTTTGCCAAGCAATCTGCTGTACGTCGTCGACAGATGGCGGCAGGGTCGGCATCGGGCCGAAAACAGCCGTGCAGCCTGACGGATGATGCTGTTCGTGTAACGGATCCGTCCAATTGGACCCTTCGTATGGAGCGATCGCACACGCCAGAATGAATGTGCATCGATCGATCGTAATTTCACCGCAATTGCGTCGCTGTCAATATTTTGTCATCACTGGCAATCGGAAACCGTTGAAGCGTAGCAATTAATCGTGTTTAGTCGTACCCATCCCGGTGGCAACAAAGTGTAATTGGGACTTCTGTCGAATGGATTCGCTGGACTAATAATGCCCATGAATGCAATCTACGCCATGTCTGCCGAAATAAAGATACATTATGAATTCTTCACATACTTGCTGCTAATCGTTTGTTTCTTGACTAGCAGCATCCGAACGATCATACAATTTAGTGAAACATTGGTGATGAAAAATAGCACCCGATGCGCCACCGACAAGCTCAAGGTTGTTCGTCCGGCTTAAAAAAAAAACCAACGTCCATGTTTTGCAGCGCGGGATTTTTCATTAGACCATCTTGTCGGTTAGCTTGACAACCGTTGAAACATAATCCATCGCTCAAGTGCCCCAGCTCGGGGACGAGAATGGGCGCCGATTCTAATATTATAAAGCGCACAAGCACGCTTGGACACACGCATCCTGCTTGCCGAAGCGGACGCGGAAATTTTCAATGAACCCGTTTCCAACATTGCGCCGGCTTGGAACGCGTGCGGCCATTCTACTAACGCTGGGAGGGTCACATGAGTTCTGTGCGCACCCATCGAGCGCACGGTCAGGGCCGTGGTCAACTTCATGCTCTACGGTTGATGTGTCCCCGACTAATGGGACAGAGTACGACTGAGTCAGCACGAAACTGTTGACGTCCATTTGCTTAGCAAGCTCGTAAATATTCACGCTATGGGATAAGAACGACATAGCAAAAACCACAAATGTGATGTGGGGAAAAAATCGAAATAAACTACTCTAGAGTGGTTTTATATTTCCTAGCAAGCGAATAAAATTGGATCCTCTTGATCAACAAACCACCACACATTACATTGCCAGCATGGCTTTCAACGAGCGAACTTGTTAAAGTGTATTATTGCCCATCATTACCAACCGAATGTGTGTGATATTCGATCGACGCGCATCTTGAACCCCCAAATCGGGTTTCGAATATTTACCACAATTGGTTTCGTGGAGATGCAAGCAATCAAATATCGGCGATAAACACTGTGGAGTGGAAAAATATTCATCTCAAGCATCTTCATCCACCGTAAAAGGAACCCATTTACCACCATCAGCCAAAACCGAACGGCATAGCAAAAGCGAGATCCCACCCCTCTTCCGATTTAGAAATATAAAGTTCACAACATTTTCAATACGCTATAAATACATCAACTAACCTCCGACCCTCCCACAAACAATCCAACCACACACTGCAGGCGGAGAAAAATCTTTAACCGCAAAACCCGCATCCAACCGATTCCCTCTACGTGTTGGCCGGGTGGAGGTCGTACGGTGCAAAGAAACGAACGTACCGTGAACGGCGAGGACCCGGCACCGATTATCGCTACCATTATGTACATTTATTAAGCTACCAAACTCGGAAAAGGTTAGAACATTGAAATCACGTTCGGGTCGGAGAAGGTTATGTTTTTTTTTTCTCACAAGTCTCAATATACGATCACTCCGCGATCGCGATCGTAGCGTACGGCGTTGATTTCACACACCTCAAATTAGATTCACACAGCTTCTCCGTACGATCGTCGAACGCGGACCAGATTGCGCATACACTGACATTTAGACAACATAAATTATGACGAACCGGTGCCGCTGCTTGTGATCCGCAGGTTTTTATCACTGAGAAGTGTGTTACATTTTTTACACCGACGCATCAACTACACATTCCTTATTATTGCAACATGAGCCTTTTAATGGCAGAAAAAAAACTGTGACGTAGTGACGAACACGTGCCAGAGCTGGTGGTAGATTGAGGTGTTTGCATGACAAAGAAGGGAACGCACCGTAGCATTACCCGAACGGAAACAAAACAAAACTGCACTGCAATGAACCCGAACTCGTCGCGAGAAAACCACGCGGCTGTGTGTGTTTTGGTGCCTTGCAGTTTCACAACAACAAAATATCACACCGACCGATCGGCGATCGCGCCCGGTGTGCCGCTTGCAAACGCTTTCAAATCCCGTTCCGTACTGACAACACACGTTATGCGTGCGGGGTTTCACCGACGGGAGCATCTGGACGAAGTGCTGAGTGTCCAATCGTGGACAATGCGAGCAGTCCTGGGCTGGCCACACCGAGTACACCTACTACCCAAGAGACACCGGCAACGCGGTGGTGAACATCCGCGAGTGCTCACACGCAGCGCAGTAGATTGCTCGCTTGCCGTGAGATCATTCCTCGCTTCGCTAGCGTCTGGCATGCATCCATAGGCGTAAGAGGGCTAAAATTACACCGTTCTCGCATTCGCTCTTACGCAGTGCGCTCTCGGTAGCGTTCTCGTCACATCCAAACTGGTCAATAGAGTTGTATGGTTCGGCAATTGATTTACTAAAAAAAAGGAAATTGTTATATGTTTAAAGCTTGATCATTTATATGTGAAAAATACATAACTACACTGCAACATTTCAATTCATTCAATTCAAACATTCTTACAGATTAAATTATACAATGTCTATGTATAATCTAACATATACGGATTACAATAGTTGCTTATAGTCTAATGTTAGAAATTTTAGCTATCTTTTATGACTTGTATTATTTTGTTCAATAAATACAAGATTAATCATCCATATCGAAAGAACTTCTTTAGTCCATTATATCCCAGCGGTACGAAATCTTTAACCAATGAGGGACCCCGAAATTGGGGTTGATAACAATGTGCATTTAGATATCTTCAGAACTGGAGATATTTTAATAAAAAAAGTTTTTTTATTTTTTTAATTAAAGAATTTTTTTTTTGCTTTCATGCAAAACCAAACAGAAACCTATTCATGGGTTTCTGTTTCATCTATTATCATTTGCTTACAAATTAAGACAGTATCGAATCCTTCAAAATGCTGAATTGTCACATTTTTTATGCTCACTTTTTCGACAGAGTTCATACGTACTTTACGTTTACGTTTTGTACAATACGAAACAACACATAGTTGATCAAAAATGACCAACAAAGTGGTACTGGCACTTGGGCCACTCTTAAATTATTATCTGATATTATTGAAATACAGTGATGTGACATTTTAGTTTGATAAATACAACTTTTTATAAAGAATTTCATACGCTGGGTTGTAATGGGTAAAATCGCCTGAAACTGTTATAAACCTGTAATTGTTGACCAATGCAATGGCTTGCAGTTTTAGTGGACGGTATGTATAAGCTAAACTTAAAAGTAAACTTTCATCCTTCTATTCGATATTGACTGTATTAACACCTTCCACCACACCGTGATCGATCCGCCGATGGGCCGTCAGTTCCCATCGCTGGAAGAATCGTTTCATACAATCGGTACACTCGAACGGCTGCTCTCCGGTGTGCACCTTTCGTATATGCACTTGGAGCTTGTAATTCCGACCATACTTTTTACCGCAATGATCACACTTGAAGGGATCGATGTTCTCATGCTGCTTCTCGTGCACCAGCCGATCGCTGTAGGTCCGGAATCCCTCCCCACATATACGACACTTTTTCGACCGTTCACCCGTGTGAACGGATTGGTGGTCACGCAAATGCGAACGTGATTTAAAACGCATCTCGCACACGGTGCACTCGTACGGCCGTTCCGTAGAATGAGTATTTTGATGAATCGTTAAGTCATGGCGGCGAACAAATGATTTCGAGCAAGTGTTGCATTGGAATTTCTTCTCGCCGTGTATTTGTCGATGCGATAGTAACGTGCTGGAGGTAAGGAACGCTTTCTGGCAAACGTCGCACACGTACGTTCGTTTGCCCACGTGTTTGCTTTTCATGTGACTGTGCAGGGCCGCACGGCCACGGTAGCTGGCAGGACACTCGGTACAACCGTATCTTTCCTTGGGTTCCAGCGGGGGTTTATGTTGCGTTAGCTGGGCATTTTTGCACGAGCGTTTGTTGCAAATGGCACAATTGTAACCCCCGGAGGATGTGGAGCAGCTTTGCGTCTTGTGCACTTCAAGCCCATGCAGATTTAAATCTTCCAACGAAGTAAACTGCAATCCGGTACAGGCACAACAGCTGAGAACGAGACTGGTCGGTGGCACATCTTTTGCTGCTGCTTCATCTATCCCTTCCGTAGATATGTGCGAATTTCCGATGCAGTCTATAGATTCCACAATATCCTCATATAACACGCCATCATCATTGTCACCAAAAGATTCATTGTCCTCTATTTCGACGCCCTCTATAACACCGTACAATTCGTAATCAGATTCTTCGTCATCCTGCAATTCAGTGCTCTCATGTTCAGAACTGGCGATTAGTTGTTGTTGTGTCGTTGGTTGGACTTCTGGTTCATAGTATATTTCTTCCGTAACAAGGTTTTCCGATTCATCAATATAACCATCCTCCAAAGTGTCCCCGTATTCTTCAATTGTATATAGCTCTCTGCAAATGGTTTGGAAAATGAAACGCAATGGAATTTTGTTAAACATTGTCAATCATAAAATAGCATTTTATGCTACACCCGGTACTTACTCTTCGCCAACAGCTTTACTTTCAAGTGCACGAAGATTAGCATCCGATTTTAGACATTTTTTACGAAAATTGTTACAAGTCACAATAAAATAAGCGCACTCTTCACAAAAACATTGCGGTAAACCATCGCCTGAAGACACTCTTAAACCGGTAACCGAATGAAACATCCCGTCCAGTGTTATTTGGTGGATTTTCTTAAAAATCGAATAATATTTTTCTGCATTCTTTTGCAGACACGCACGGCACGTTTTCATTGTAACGTTGATTTCGTTTTTATCGCCCACAATTTAGAATTTTTCGCTTGTTTAGCGCCACCGGAATGATTGTCCTTTTGATCGTGAATGTTTACATTGTTGATTGTTGTATTGGGTGTATCGCAGTAGAGCGCTCCCTCAGACGAGCTGTCAATGAACACAGTGGTACATTCCCGGCCGAATTGTTGAAAAATTAATTTTGTATGGTAACATGTTTAATAAAAAAAATTCGTTGGCTTTTCAATATTTTTGCCATTTCTCTTTACTTTTCTCATAATATTTTCAGTTTTTCAAGACATGCTTTCTGCTGCATATACAATGTATTTTTCCGATATACGTTTTGTACGCTTCGCGTACAATTATCTTGCTCAAATGTTCTACTAAACATCAGATAAAGTTTTGTAATTCCAGCAGCAAAATTCGCATTCTCTCCGGTCCTCCCAGTCTGGTTTCATTGAAAAATTCCTCTCTAAGTAGCGCATCATGAGCACCGTTTTGTCGCAGCAAATGCAACAGCATTATAATATTCGTATCATACAGAATATTTCTTGTCAACAGGTGGTTATGATAGGTCTTCAGAACAGCCAAATTCAGTTGATAGTATGGACCGCTTTTCAACGCATTCTGATAACGTTTCATTAATGTTGTATCGTTAAATAATGATCGTAGGATTTGCATCTGTAGTTTTAGTAGTTCTTCGTTGTCCGATCCATCCAGCTTTTCTTGAAGACTTTCTGCCTCTTTCTTGTAATCGTTGGTATCCGCATGGTTTGCCAATGTAACAATATTTATTTCATCTGAGTGCACGGAAGATGCGTGCGTGTTTACCGTCCCAGATATTGTGTTCCTCAGTGTTTCGTATGCATTAAGTGAGGCGATTGCTGGAATCGCCTTTTGGACGCTTGCTAACACTTCCTTGAAAGCTTCCTTGGTGTAATACAGTCTGTAAAACTCCTGCATAATCCCCAAACATTGCTCACCATCCTTCGAAAGGAGTATTCTCCTTGCAATTACATGCACGGGATCATCCAGCGCTAGTTTCTCAAAAAAATGCCACTTTTGTGTGTAATCTTCCGCAGAACTCCAATTCACCTTCAGCAGTTCCTCCAACGTAGTGTAGTTACAGACGATCATTCGGCAAATGTGAAGAACAGTTTTCAGTAGCTTTGCTAAAAACAGTACTTTCTCCACATCCTTCATCACTATCGGTTGAATTAGGGCTTCTATAATTGCATTGATATCAGCGGCGAGAAACACAACATCCTCAAAATTGTAGGAGTTTAAATTTTCCACTAAATAAATGGACGATAGGTCCATGTTTACAATCACACGGCTTCACGCAGGATTGACAGCTGATTTGCAGGAACCACAAAATGTCAACGTAATGTTTACAGCTGTTTGTTTACATTTCACTTTGAACACATCAATCGCTGTTTTGTGAAAATTAAGGCTATTCACATGTAATAGAAAGGAGAATCTCCTAATATTGCTAATATTTGCACAGTTTAACACTTGCAGACTATATGCACAATGAGTTTTCACAAGATAGATACCCTAATGAATATCGACTCTGCACCGATGTGCCGACTGTGTCTCAGCTGTGAACCATCTCAGTACGTATCGCTACACGTTCTGCATCAGGGTGTACCACTCGCTAACATCATCAGCCTTTGCTTTGGTATTAAGGTAGGTTTTCTTTTTTAATAACTCAAAACATAAGCTAAAGCTATTTGTGTGTTCCAATTTTAGATCCCCCGAAATGAGGAACTGGTACAAACCGTGTGCAATATTTGCTGGAACGAGGTGATAAAATACAATGAACTACGGGAAAAATATCTAGCTTCGGATAAAATTCTTCGTGAGGCACAAAGGATTAAATGCGTATTACAAAATGAACCTGCCGATCAACGATTAGTTCTTTCTTTTAACCCTATGAAGGAAACCTCAGGATCAATTCTGTCTAGTCATCAGCATGGAATGTTCAAACCATCAGACGAGCAGTTTAGTATGAACCATGAAGACTGCGAAACTCCTCATTTTGTACTATCGCAGTTTGTTAGGGTCGATCATAATGGCACTGAACAACCCGGCACAGATACACTCGTCCACACAGATAAGCTAGAGCAAACTGATTCGTCTAAAATCGAACGAGCAATTCATAACACTACACTTTTTTGCTGTGGCTGCAATCCCTCGCCAGAGTTTACGAGTGCACAAGAACTAAATACACACTGCAATTTAGAACACACAAAATACCGTATCTCGGACAATTCAATCCGTCCCTTCGAATGCAACACGTGCTTTCAACGCTTCTTAACCGAGACACTTCTTAGGCACCATAAAAATCGGCCATACCGGAAAAGATCGTATGTTTGCACATCGTGTTCATCGGCTTACTTCACAAATTCAGCCTTAAAGCGGCATGAAAATGTGTGCAAGGTCATGGAAAAGAACTATACCTGCGAAGACTGCGGCAAACGATTCCGACAAATCGTTACACTAAAAAACCACCGCAAACTGCACAAAACTGAGAAAACCTTTTCGTGTTCCGTGTGTTTGAAGGCTTTCAAACAAAAGTTTGAGCTTCCCATCCACATGGTAACGCACACTGGTGAGCAACCATTTCCGTGTGATCAGTGTCCGGCAAGGTTCAAGCGAAAGCAAGCGCTTAAAAACCACCAACATCGCCATGTGAATCCGCGGCCGTTTAAATGTGATGCATGTGATGAATGGTTTGGCAATCCTACAGCTCGAAAATTTCATCGCCAAACGGTACACGAAGGCCTTGATCCGTTCCGCTGTGAACAGTGCGGGTTAAGCTATGGGCGAAGGGTGCGACTTAAGCAGCACATGAAGAAAGTACACGGAGAAGCTGTAGACGGAGAATAAATGGAGTTGATAAATAGGAAAACTCAGTCAAAAAATCATAAATTTACTTGATATTGCTGATGTGGCTCCATTGTTATTCCACTCTAAAGTTCATTGGATTTCATCCGTACCGTATCGGCAAATTCGTACTTCCTGTTTGTGGCTGGTGATGAACCTATCCCGAACAATTATAATAAAAAATAAACAACAGAAAAACAAAACTGGTAGAGTTAATCAACAAAATGGATGGGCTGTAACGGGTTGTACTATAGAGCATAAAATCGTTTTACAGTTTATAATAGTACGTTCGTACAGTATCTTATCTAGTAACGTTACTATCCCTCCTGATCAGAAATCTTATCTGCTTAGCAAATCTTCCAATTTGCAATCCATCTTTGGGAATGTGAGCCCGATAGGAAAGCAACTATTTAGAGTAAACATACAGTCTTGGATAGGTTATCGAGCTTCAATAGTAATTCAAATATTTAAATTATTGTCTATTATATAAGATAGATTTAAACATCCAATCATACTAGTGAGTAGGAGTTAGACAGGCTAGAAACGACAATTTCGTTGCGACGGACAGGAATATTTTAATTGGGTCTGCTCAATCTGCTAACCTAAAAGTGTTTAGCAGACTGCACTGCACTAATACAACACATTATTGAAAAATTTCCATTAGGCCGTAAACAATTAAGCTAAAATTCTCCGCAAATTATTCAAATATCCATCATCATTCTTTCTAAAATAAAAATATTTCTAGTTGATGTCACGAAGAAACATGTTTAAAAGTTGTAAAACAAATGTCTACATACCGTATAAAACGCAAATAGGCAAAGCAGTTAATAGAAGCATCTAATATCTTCGACTAGAGCCATTAATCTATCTTCAATATGCGAATGCTTCCACTGGATACGCATCGAGTCATTCTGATTTGCCGACATGTTATGCAGATTTTAGGCGTACGTTACGACATCCACGAACTCGACGACGCCATCCGATTGCGTTACCAATATGTGTGTTTTGTTCGGTTTTACTGTGTCCAATCAATCGCAACAGGTCACAAGCATGGGATGCCGCTTGTTGCTAACAATTTGTAATGCATCTCTTGAGCTCGGACCAAGGCTCCCCGGAGCTGGACGGGTTACCGGTCGACCGTTCTAGTTACAGCCGCGTTTGCGTTGGTGGATCATCCCTCAGACCACGAGGTACACCCGTGTGGCATTAGGTGGGACGAGTGCGGGTTCGGTAAGAAATCCGTTCTCCCCCCTCTGTCGTTTATATAAATACATAACGATCGGCAAGCGTTCCAAGTCACGTTGAATGCGGTGTGTCCGAGCCACACAAACACAGCCACCCTTTCCTGTCCTTTCTCCCACAGGCAGTCGGTCCGTCATCAAATTGCACATCTTGTGCACCCTCCAATCAAGCACTCCCGCTCCATGGCTCACAATCCCTTTCGTTCGCCTACTAGCCCTTACTACCGTTGCCGTTTCCTACTCTGCTTTTGCTACGGCTGCCATAGTGTGAGAGAGCTACTATAGCCACATTGCTCGGCCAGTCGCGTCCACTCAGCCGGATGCTCTCTGGATCAGTCCAGTATGCTACGTCGCACAGTGCAGATGAAAGACACGAACACGGTGTTTGATAGCAAAAAGGGAGCTAAGTGTACATTTTTGACCAGTGGAAAACTAGAAAAAGTGTGAAAATTACCTTTAGAGAGTGAAAAAAAAAAAGAAATGTAAAATTTTTACTAAAAATCCCATTTGTGTAGTATTTAAACCGTGAAGTGAATATTCACTCCATGCTCGTATACAGTGCCGAAAGATCGTGAAGATCGTTCTAGAATCCTTTCTGCATTTATATTCAATATATTCCTTCATTCCTACGAATCAAATTGACATACGAAACGAGAAGATCTCGTGTGTTGGTGCATAAGATTTCAATCTCGTTATCCTCGGAAGACGTTGGTTATTCCGTTGCAGTTCCAAACCGTTGTCTGGACCTTTCCGAATCGACCGCCGCGAAGGTGGTGAAGGTGATATAACTTATCTTTCGTTCTCAAATTTGTGCCATTTAAGTTCTAATGAAAAGTTTGAGTAAAGGTAACCATCAAAATGCTTTGTTGTGCGTGAACTGAAATGAGTGAAATAGAGTTAAAGTATGATCAACATATTTCACAACTAGAGATGTCTTTTAAAACTAAACATATGTGAATGTGAGTGAATATTAAAATATGTTTTAATGTTGTATGAAATAAACAAAAAACTTAACAAGGAGTGAAAATTGACATCAATTGTTACACGTTGCCCCGTTGTCGAATGAGTCACACCTCACCGAAAGTTAACGGTCTAAAAGAAAGGAAAAAGTTTTCCCCCGCTGAGTGTTTCAAACCAGTGCTAGGGGTGGTTCGTAGTGTGTCCCCATAACGGTTGCGTAATCCGAGAATAATCTTCCCAGCTCCAGGAAAGCCATCGTCTACCCAAGCGAAGGTGTGCGCCGGAACGTTTTTCACTGGCCGAAGCCATAACAGTGTAGCAAAACCCCCCAACAAACCCACCCGCATGTGCGCCTTGTGGCAACCTTTCGGCTCACGGTATGTTTCACGCTCTCCAACAGTTCGGCTCCATATCTCACTCGGTGGAGTTTACTCTTTCTATTCGTTTCCCGACCGACGTTCCGGAACCTGCATAGGTAGTACCGTCGCAAAAATTATTCCCTTCATAGGAACAGTCGTTTGATGATGTTTGCGTGTGGATGATGATGACTGTGCTTCCACAGGAGCGGGGGAAAAACACAGCCGGAAACGAGTGAAGTTCACAGAGTGTAGGATTCCGCGCTTTGGTGTCTATATTCGCTTGTCTATCGTATATAACAGCTAAATGAGCAACGCAGTGATGCAACTCTTCGCACAGACGTTAACGCGCATAATGCAAACAATTCTTATCAGCGCTTGGTGCATTAAAGGGTGTGTGCGTGCAACGGCAGTCGATTCAATTCTCGAACCAGTTAAGCAGCTTAGTGAGTGACCCTCAGTGTTGTCGATCACTTGACCACCATATAGTAGTGAAAATGACTGTGTTTTAAACTCCCCAGTACGATACGCACACGCGAACGAAACCGATACAAACACACGGATAGTGATACATTGTAAGCGGAAAATCATTATTGCAAAAAAAAAAATGTACCCTGTGCAAGGTTGAAGGCATGGTTTTAAGGGTTTAAAATCTAAATAAATCCACCACAAGCATAAAAACATAAAAGTGCAACGTTGCAAATAGTTGAGCATCGTGTTACGTCGTGTTGGAGGCAAATTATATTTATCGTTAGCAGCCAATTGGCTTTTGGCACCGAAAATGGTTAATGGTCGTTTTAAGAGTGCATGAAACCGATAGGATCTGCCATTATTGCACAATAACACAACTAATCGTATAATTCAACTCGGGTGCTAAGAAACCAAAAACAGTGAACTTACCTTCCCTATTTCAATCCCACAGTGATCGTGCTTTGCAGCAATAAAGTGTGTATCTGTAAACGGTGTGCGATAAAAGTTGATGCGCTTGCACAACATGATCACACAACGTAAAAGTTCCTCCTCAATTTCCGTGCCTCGTTGGCACACTCATTAATGAACTGTATTATCAGCAAAGCGACCGTTGCTAACTATTAGGTAAGAGCTATACGCCAATCTATATATGTATTCCAATATATTCCAATTCCAATGAGAACAGGGTTCGGCACACGTCTTTTCACAATTATGATTGCAATCTGTCCGTAGTGCTTTTTTAATGCCTGCCAATGTTAAATAGCTCAAAATCCTCAAAATACCGGCGAAATGTGAAAAAGAACGTTGCTGATTAGTCGCATTTTGAAATCATTGGCCTCACTGTGCTTTGCCGATCCCTGGTTTTAGAAGCAAGGCTCTTCAATTTGAAACATAATTTTCAAACATTTAATTTCAGCAAACATTTTAATCATGACGAAAAAAACCTCATCCATCGGCCATTTTTCGGCCAGTACATCCGGCACGGTGGGAGGCACGGGTGGCATGAATAACTTTGGCACCGGGACCGGTGGGCCGGACAGTTCCGACAAGCAGCAAATATCGTGCAGCGGTTCAACCCAGCAGCAGCAACAACGACAACATGAGGGTGGTAAAAGTTCATCCCAGGATCAACAGCGTCAGCATTCGGCGCCGCACGCTCATCAGCATCACCATCATCAGCATCATCTGCAGCAGTCCGGTGGCAAGATGCGCGACAAACACACCGTGCACTGGTTCCGCAAGGGCTTACGGTTGCACGATAATCCTGCCCTGCGCGAAGGACTCCGCGGTGCCAAAACGTTTCGGTGTGTTTTCATCATCGATCCCTGGTTCGCGGGTAGCTCAAACGTGGGCATAAACAAATGGAGGTAAGCTAAGAATGATCATAGCTTTTTTATGTTGCGGAACGTTTTTTACTCCCGAGCGGTGGCGAATCATGTACAAGACAGGCAAGAAAATATCAAAGGATTAATGAATCTTTGAAATAGAGATTAAGATGCATTCACTCAGTTCAAAGATTGGTTAAGCAAATTTTTCTTTTGAACATCTCAAAAATTTTCCTTTTTTTAGAATTTCTGTGACCATTTTTTCCCTTAATCGATCCGTCGGAGCTGTGTCGCTTCCCGTGTCATCAGCAAACAGCCATTATGCAACGACACATGTTTGCCTACGTTAACAAATCACGATCATCACTATCATGGTCGACGCCATCATCGGCGGGCACTTCTACACGAGTGCATCCACATAACAATAACAATTACCCCTTCGGGAACTATGAATGACGTACTTTGTATGAACATTTCTAAGCAACAGCACTCACCACTACTCGCAAAGGAAGCGATCAGCACATTCAGCAATATAATTAACCCTGAAAAGCTCGTAGATGTTATTCCCACCGTATATAGCCACCCCTCGATCGTCGTTGCACACACGCATTGGTTCGGTAGTGTTAGTATCTGGTTTCTGAATGGAACTCGCGGGTATCTCATTCGCACACCACCCCATGCAGCTGCAGCAGCTGCACAAATGCATTATTCTCTGTTTTGCCCCGGTGGCTTATCGATGGTGCTGGTAAACACTGTACGTACACTACCGGCTTGTTTTTTGAGCACAACAACATTCGCCCGCGATAAATGTGCTTCGGCTTCGATGGCCTCGAGTACGAGTGTAATGATGATATCGCTCTCTCGGTGGCACTTTTTTGCGACAAACCGATGCAATGTGACAGAACTTGGTGAATGTGTACTGCTGATTGTACCGGTAGTAATATACCATTTTGCAACACATTACAACAACCACATAAAAGGTACACTTGCACCGTATTTGTTATATTTCTTCAACAAGCATTACAATGTTAAATGAAGTTTAAGGATGTAAAATAGTGTTCTATTTTCGAAAACTTTTAAAAACCTGGATGTTCTCAAGAGAATTAAAAAAAAAGATGGTTTTTGTCAAAAATCAGTATCTTCTACTTCTTCTTTAGTGGTACAACAACCGCATGAGGTGTAGAAGATCTGCCATTTCTTGCCATCGTTGACTTTATTGACCGGAACCGACGCCGTACACCCAAATACACCACCAACGATTTAGTGTACTGAGCGGTGTTAAAATTAGTAGAAAAGTTGTTGCTTTACAAAATTTTACAAAAATTCTGTCGCGTTCGCGATATTCGTTGCAATCTGTGCAAAATTACATCCGTTATGAATCAATACATCATTTTTGTTAGTCCCCTTTTTTAATCTTTATGGTCTGTGGTTGTATCAATTGTAAGTCACTCAAAGATGTGAAGAATTATGTCACGAGTAATTTTTTTTCTATAACCTTTGATATAAAAGCTTGTTGAAAACGAAAACAATCACCAATTATCTAACAAATAAGATATTTTCTGATCAATTTGTAATCAATTTAATATGTTTAGCTTCTTCATTTATCACATGTAGCATAATATTCTATCAAAAAGTTACATGAACTTAATATGAGTATTAATAGTTAATATTGTCAATTGCGAAAGCTCTAGAAAATGAAGCATTTCGTAACGTTCCGATAAGTAATCTGGTCTCGAATGCTGTAATACGTTGCCCCCCAGCAGGATCGAAACCCGAAAAACTGTTCAATAAACACCACCACCCCCGATCGGTTACGCTAATCATGGTAAAAAAGTGGCAAAAACGGCGCAGGTATGATGATGACAATCAGGTGACAGAGCAGTGTGGCCACGATTACACAAAAACACAACCACCGCGCACTTACACTCCGGCACCGACCGTGCCTTGCTGCGGGGAAAATCGTACCCAATACATACCGCAGCAACTCCAACGTCTCCTGCACGTATCTTCTCAACGGGTTCCGCAGAACCGATCTACCTCCCACCACAACGCACACCCCGCAGCCGGTGCTATTGTGACTGCGGGGCCGCGTTTGACTAACAATCACGTGGCAGACAATGTGAAGCGCAACTGCGTTCGTACCAAAACGTTACGTAGCAGTTACTGCTATCCATCGCCAACCTACGTACCTTACTAGGCTTACTTGGCCCCTGGTGGTTTTGCCATAACCAAGATCCTTTCCACCCACCACGCAAGTATGCGGATGATGTCGAAAATGTGTCGATGTGGCTGGTTTATATGTCACCTGTAGTTGTTTTTTTTTTTGCTTTACATTTTCTACTGCCCTTTCTCCATACACAGTATGTGAACAAGAACTTCATTAGATTGTTCGGGGATGGGGAGAAAATTTAAAGACAGAAAGAAAATGCTGACGCATTTCTTCACGCTACAATAATGAACTTCATCATTTTTCGCTAGGAGGAAAAGTTTTTGAAAAGCATCCCCTGCAGGTGATTAAAATTGTAGGAAAATGTTTCTATAGCAAACAATATGTTACATAACAAATTTTATATACAATAGCATGTTTATCGACGTACTAATTGGGGTACATTCTTACCAGACTCTTGAGATATACAGATAAATGTGCGGCATATCATATAGCTGATATATAAACATTATATTCATTCATTATTCTTGTATATTAGAAATATAGAAATAAATAGTAATTCCGTCCATATGACCACATTTTGCCTCTGAAAACTATATAGAAAAGTCAAAAATATTTCATAATATAATGTCATCGTTTGTTCAGGTTCTTCCTCTGGAAGCAACCACAATATCTTGCAGTGCAGGTCACTACTATCCCCTTGGGTACTTTTAGTTTTCGTGACCTTTTTAGATTGATATGGGCAATATGCTTGCTCTTCCACTTGCACATTAAAGAAATCACGAATGAGATCCACAGACGATCTCTGAAGCTGATAATCAATCAACATTTATTTAATTGTGTTGATTGCTGATTTCTGGACTTAACTTGGACTTGGAGAACTCTAAAGCACTACAAAGTCTGGGATCTATTAGTGTCCTTATTTACACCATTGCTGCTACCAATTATTCCCAATAAACTGCCATCTGATATTGTGAATTTCATAAACTTTCTTAGCAGTTTTTGTGTGAAGATGCTCAAAGTGTGCATTATGCAATTTAATCTTTGGCTGTAATCTAGCAGTTCTTTTTACACTTACAGTTACAGCAGTTACAGTTGTTGAACTGATGTTACGCTAGAATCGGTGAAGAATTGAACCAGACCAAGAGGTTTTTGTGAACTTGTGCTAAGCAGTGCTAATTATCTGCTCACATGATTCCCTGTTTGTACTACCGATCGTTCCCCTCGGTTACTAAAGCTTTGAAGGTCGCACACGTACTGTGAACTAAATAGCATTAGTGCTGTAAATAGAAACGTGAGGGAATGTAACGCTTGTTCCGATAATAAGAATTGTACAACAGCTTACAGTGAAACAACCTTCAGAAGACAATTTGTAAAACATTCATCCGTTTTCGTATTTGGGTTTGAAGCTGTTCGTCGGTCTAGGCTTAGCCACTATTGACTAGCCTAGTCTGACTATCTATCTGGAAAAAGATTATCAACTTGGAGCTTCTTTACATTATTTATTCCCAAAACAAATGCAATTATAGTAGAAACTAACTAAAATGATACAAACTACACCTGCACTTACAGATTTCTACTCCAATGTTTGGACGATCTGGATCGGAACCTGCGCAAACTAAATTCGCGGCTATTCGTAATACGTGGACAACCGGCGGACGCATTACCAAAGCTGTTCAAAGAATGGGGAACCACCTGTCTGACGTTCGAAGAAGACCCCGAACCGTTTGGCCGGGTGCGAGACCACAACATTTCGGAGATGTGCAAGGAACTCGGAATCGAGGTCATCTCAGCTGCATCTCACACGTTGTACAATTTGGAAAGGTTACTACTGCCCTATTGCTGCGGTTTAAAAGCAGGAAAAAAAACTAATGCTCTTATTAATTTTTTAGAATCATCGAAAAAAATGGAGGCCGGGCGCCGCTAACGTACCATCAGTTTCAAGCCATTATCGCCTCAATGGATGCACCGCCCCAGCCGGAAGCCTCCATCACGCTCGATGTGATTGGGAAGTCTACCACGCCGCAGTACGACGACCACGACGACAAGTACGGTGTGCCAACGCTGGAGGAGCTGGGCTTCGAGACGGAAGCCCTTCGGCCCCCGGTTTGGATAGGCGGCGAAACAGAAGCACTTGCCCGGCTCGAGCGACACCTCGAACGGAAAGCGTGGGTCGCTTCGTTTGGCCGGCCCAAGATGACACCCCAGTCGCTGCTCGCTAGTCAAACGGGTCTTTCACCCTACCTGCGTTTCGGATGTCTCAGCACGCGACTCTTCTACTACCAGCTGACCGATCTGTACAAAAAGATCAAAAAAGCGTGCCCGCCATTGTCGCTGCACGGGCAGCTGCTGTGGCGTGAGTTTTTCTACTGTGCCGCTACCAAAAATCCTACGTTCGACAAGATGGCCGGTAACCCAATCTGCGTGCAGATACCGTGGGACCGTAACGCGGAAGCGCTCGCCAAGTGGGCTAGCGGACAGACCGGTTTCCCGTGGATCGATGCGATCATGACGCAGTTGCGGGAGGAAGGTTGGATCCACCATCTGGCGCGCCATGCCGTGGCATGCTTTCTGACACGTGGCGATCTGTGGATATCCTGGGAGGAGGGCATGAAGGTGTTCGAGGAACTGCTGCTAGACGCAGATTGGTCGGTCAATGCCGGCATGTGGATGTGGCTGTCGTGTTCGTCGTTTTTTCAACAGTTCTTCCACTGCTACTGCCCGGTCAAGTTTGGCCGCAAGGCCGACCCGAACGGTGACTACATACGACGGTATCTGCCGGTGTTAAAGGTATGCTGTTCTGTTCGTTCTGTGCTCTGTCGCTCTTTGTTCAGATCTCTGTTAAATTTACTGAGTTTTGTATGCCATAAAACAGTGACCTCATGGTAACTCAATCTCTAATGCTGCTCTCTCCTTTCTGCTTTGATAGAACTTTCCAACCCGCTTCATCCACGAGCCCTGGAATGCGTCCGAGAGTGTGCAGCGTGCGGCAAAGTGTCTCATCGGCAAGGATTATCCGCTACCGATGGTAAACCATGCGATCGCGTCACGCGCCAACATGGAGCGCATTAAGCAGGTGTACCAACATCTGGCCAAGTATCGCACACCGGGTGGCGGTTGCTACGAGGCGGACTGTAACGAAAAGGGCGGCTCGGCAATTGCGGGCGTCATGACGGCAGCAAAGGTGCAGCACATGAATACGAGCAGCATGAACGACAGCCCCAGCCCGACGACGATACTGACGAGTGTGAACAGCTCGGGAAATTACATGTGCCGCAGCAATCCATCCGCACAAAGCGATCCGAACGGGAAGATCCTCACGTACCATCAGCTGCTCAGTGGGCCGGATGCAAGATCAGCACTCGGCGGCACTGGAAGTGGCGATCGAACCAATGCAGGTGCGACGGAAGGTTCCAAGCACGGGGACGGAACTGCCGGTAAAAACCACCTGATGGCAGGGAAAGAGTCTGTCACGCAGCAACCACAAACCCAGCATCAGCACCCGCACCAAGTACCGAGCCTGGATCAGCAATCGCAGGAAAATAGCAACAGCGTGGCAAACAGCGAGCAACGGTTCGGTTCGATGGCGGTGGCTGATTACGCGGCGATCAAACCGGACAGCCTCAGCACACTCATACGGGCCGGCAATCTGAGCACCGCCGGTTCGCGCTTCTCCAACCTGCAGGATCAGCTTAGCAACAGTCTGATGTCGCTCGAGTGTGACGTGATGGCAAACAAACTGAAGCCAAACAACTACGAGTACGAGCGAAATCAGAACATTTACAACAGCCAGTTCAAGGTGGAGTACAGCGATAACTTCAACTCGGGCTACGGTTTGCGGAATGCCGTATTTTACGGTGGTAAGCGCGAGGACGAAAACGAAGACACCAAAGCGGACAGTATCAACAACAACGATCAGCTTGCGGGCGATGATCGCCCGGAGGGACAAGGGATGCGTAACGATATCGACGATGATGATGAATCCGCGATGACCACACTGGAGGACACCGGACCCCAACCGGCACCGCATCCACTGCTCTTCGGTACGAGCAAATCGAAAATCAAACAGGAATCACTGGTGCAATCCACCCGCATGTTTCTCGAACCACCGAAACATCACCCCAGTCGGGGAACCAAAGTGCACCGTGCACGGTGCGAAGCAACCGACCACCAATCCAACGCACTGCACTCGCAGCTAGATGCGCAGATTAAAAAGGAGCAACAGAACACCTCGCAACCGTTGCCGCCACATTCCATGCACACCGATTGTGATTATGAACCGGCAAGCCATAAGCTGTTGGCGGATATCCACCGTCAGCAGCAACAGCAGCAGCAACAACAGCACCAGCAACAACACGAGCAACAGCAGCAGCAAGCTTCCATGCTGGCGGCTCAACGGCTGGAAGCGTCACAAATGGATCAAGGCACCGATCAACCGATGCAAGAATCACCGTGCAGCGATGAGAAACTTGGCACGGCGGATTAGTTGACAAATTACAAACTACTAATTAGTGGTGCGAGTACGAAATGTGTGTGTGTGTGTTTTTTTTTTACTTTAAAGCTGTGTGAATGAATCCTTACAACAACACTTTATTCTATTTCCTAGACATTTTAATAAAATTAAATAGTATTCAATAGAACAGATACATGGGGTGTGTTGTGTATGATTTCATCGAGCAAACATTTTTACTACGTACGGCAGCAAAGTATTATTTATTATTTACAAACATAATTCATGGGTCTACATAGACCCTTGATTCATTGAAAACATAGATCAAATTTATAAATTCTAGCTTTGCCTTTTGTGGAGCGCGTGCGAATCTGAAATCAATGCGTTTGAATGCAGTGAGTAGCCAAATAGAAGATTAAATTGTTAAATTGTATATTCGTTGTGCAAAAATGTCCTTTATCTCTGGGTTCTAGCTGGCTACTCAGCCGGCTTTCATTCGTGTTTAATTTAGCAAGCACACTTTTAAGCGCAGACCTGATTTCAGCAGAGTGTCGTGTTACAAACAATCGCATCTTATTTACTTTGTCAGTAATATTTTCAGAGTGTATCCTGAAGATTAATTTCTCGTCTCACGCTATACCAAGCTGCTTAAAAATCGTATTACGTGGCAATATATTCTCTCTAATAAGTTGGTTGTTTATGAATGTTTGTTTAGTCGTTGAAATGGCATCATAAAACATACAACACTTATTGATGAATATCCCTATGCTTTTGTCTGAACATCACACACAAAATGTGTCTCTTGTATCTCTTTGTCATTCCATAACAAAATTAATAATTTAGCAACATCCGTATGCAACAGGTAAGTGGCAGGCAGCACATAGCTTAAGTCGGTAATGTGCAAAGATGACAACATCGATACGCATTTTGATGAAAAAGAAAGCTTTAAAAATTCACAAACTAGAGGGAATTTTCAGCTCTACATGTCTTCTATTTAAAGAGGCAACGGTGAAGACTTTTAAATGAAAACTGTGAGAACCACGTTAGCTCTGACACAGACAGCTTTAATTACAAATCTTCACTAGTAAATCTCATTTTTCTTAGAGATATTAACAGATATGAACAAGCACCTTCTATAAATAAGTACTTTGACTTAATGCTCCCATTATTCACCCAACTGAGACAGGAATTTTCTCTAGTCTACTTTTTAGTTTTTGTAAGACTTCGCCATATTCGGTCTTAAATATGCGGACCTGTTAAATCATTCTCTGGAACTTCTTCTTATTGTTTGGTTTCTACCTTAACCTTTGCACAATTGTTCCTAAAGATTGATACTGCTCGTGATATTCGGCTATAGCGCGATCTGCATGAATGCAAGATGGAAGCTTCAAGCGTTTCGACTTCTGTCAATTTTGAAGTCCCAATTCGATTTCGGAATCTCTTTCAAGATGTCAAGATTGTACAGCAATTGTACAGTACAGGATGCTATGATCATGTTGTATATTCATCACCACTCAGAAATCTCATCCTAAAATTTTTCAATTTGCATCAGCAGTTAGCAATAAGGTATAATGTTTATTGATTCTTCTTCTTTTATCAGCAACAACAACCTAAAGAGGTCTTCTTCATATTTATCGGCACAACAACCTAAAGAGGTCTATGCCTGCCATTTCTGGTTCTCTGTGACTTATTCACCCGTAGCTGGTTAGTCAGTCCTGCGTATGGGGGATTGGTCTGGATAGGATTTTAGTCCGGTCCGTTCGTGTGAACACCAGCCCCGCAACCGGGCCACCGGGCTGTCCCGTTTATTGATCCAGTTTTCAATAAATAAAATCAACATCATGACCTAAGGATTATATTTAAGTTGTAGAGGTTGGAATGTATGGAACTAAAAATGTATGGAACAAAATATATATATACAATGCTGAACAATCTATACAAAAATGTAACAACTTCACGTTACTTCTTATAAAGTATAACAACTTAATGAAAATGAAAAAAAAATCTTTCAAAAATTATAAATTAATTATCTTCAATCAGAACTAGAAACAATTTTAAAAAATGAAAATTTCTTTAAACATCCCTTTCAAACTATTTTACTTAATACAATTTAGAAAGAAAAGAACAAAGCCACTTTCAAGTTCAAAGTTCAACTACCATTAATCAACACGAAGATAGTTTTAAATCTTCTTACATATTAGCATAATACTTTTTGCTTTGTTTACTTTTTATCATTTACATTCGACTTCTCATTTGCGAAGTGCAGCAATTAAGATGAATGGTAAAAAATGTCTTCAAGGCCAACATTCCGGAATTTTCAGCTTCAAACCCCCGTATGCTGAAGTGCACACTCTCAAGCTCTTTGGAACAGACAAACCAAACACTTCGAGGCCAATAGCTAATATAAATTATCTATACCAAAACAAAAAAAACCGCCTCAATGCTCATCATTGAATTCCCCTTCCAACGGCTGGCTCTTCGAACAGGAACAAATCGTTCTGGCAGAGATCATCCAGCCGCTTCATAATGCTAACAACGCAATGACCTAACTTCTCGCAACACTAAAGCGGTCATGTATCGTGAACGAAAAAAGAAAACAAAATTCCAGTACCCCATCGCGATTACGATTATGCTAATCAGCAATGCTTCTCGGGCGGTTTATGGCTATCGAGGTGCTATCGTCGTCTTACCCGTCGTCGTGACGTAGTAATCGGTGATCATTAGAGGCGGTTTTTGTATCATCCCGCTCTAGAGCTAACACGTATTGCATCCAACAAATTTTGAATGTTTGCTATTGCGTGGGAAATTCCCTTCCTATTCTATCGATGCGTACATTTCCATATGCACCTTTATGCAATCCACTAATGCACTAATTGCGTTGTAAAGCTCAGCCAACTACAGGTAGTAAATTCGAAAAAAGGCCAATCAACAACGCGCAACAAACACGCGCTACAATGTAAACGTTCCATCGGACTTGATTTCCGACTGATTATAAACAGCCGGCCGTTGAACTTACACCATTTTCTATGTTGCCAAACAGCACATTTAGGAGTTACAATAATTCGCCGATATTCATATTCGCTTCGTTCACATTCACATTTAGTAACACATGAACGAAAGCAATGGGCAAAAAGAACTCTTGTTCATTTTCTAAACTACTCTCTACTCCTTTTTCGATTTTTTTTAGTCCCAAACGTAATTCTAGACGATACTTGATCTGGCAGTTTTGTAGGTCACAGCAGCTTCCAAGGGCAGCAGCTGTTAGACGGCCAGTTTTGCTACACCGTACCGGTTGCTATCTTCGGTCAATGTCAAGGACAATCCTTCCAGTTTAATGCCCGGTACGACAGTCTGCTGGACAGGTTGGAACCATTTATCAAGCGGACACCATTAGTGAAACTCGTTTGCGGATTTCAGTTCCGCATCAGCGTGCGGAGATGAGATTTTCATCAAGCAGTTGCTTATGGTAGCTTCTTTTTCCTACCATTGAATCTACCTTGTTTTTTTGTTGCCTTATTTCACTGCACATATGGTGCGGTGTTTCAGCCGATAGTGGTTAATTAATTAGCTGCGTAAGGATTATTGCAGCCATCTTACGGTGTTTATGGGCTGTCCTTTTGTATCACGTTTACGGTCAACGCACTTAATAGCAGTAAGAAATGCTTTAGCGCCGTTGCATTAAATGGTGAAGCATGTTAATGGCTTACGGAATGCAAAAAAAAAAACGATTCTTTAATTCATTACTCGATTAATTAATTACTCGATCGTTGTTTCGTATATGATAAGAAACAATCAATCCGTTCCGGGTTAAAATATCTGCTAGATTCTGCTGCACAAAGGATTGACTAGAGGATTGAAAATTAAAAAAAAGTTCCCTAGTAAAAAAAACTAGTAGCTGACAGTAGTTCGTATTAGTAGTTGACGTATTAGTTGAATGAGAATAGTTGACAAGCAAACGGAATAACTACTATTCGCCTCCAATACTAACTGTAATCACAAGTTCAACGACCAGCACTTGCTAAGGAGATTGCCAACGAGTAGGTCTACCGGATAACTGGATCCTTCCGCTATGCCTGCGTAAGAAAAAAAACAAGCAATGCCAAACCATCGAATGTACGACACTGGATATGACGCGACATGACCCAAACATGGGGCAAACACAACGCTGGAGGGTAGAAGGCCAACCTCTCAGCTGTACAGTGTGTGGTCTAGAAGCTCACATTAGTGACGGTGAGAAGGCAAAACATGGAACGGCAAAAAAAGGCTCTTCAACAGCCACTACCCACAACCTAACCTCTAGCATACAGCACACAACTTGACAGCCGATCGGAACAGATCACTTCAGGTACTACCTCTCCGTAAACTATCCTGTTGCACGCACCGTTAAAGGCACTGGTTGGTGTTGGTAGTGCTCAATACTTACTCTACGCCCGAGCCGCGTTCAAACACCGGTGACGTATGGATCGGGCTCGGATGGAGTGTGTGCGTGTTGGTGATCGGTCGGTTTTATTCAGATTTGGTTGGGTTATTTTTTTTTCCTTATTACTGCATTCACTGCCCAGCACCTGTTTGCTGTACCGCCTTTGTTTTAGAACGGGCCAACGCTCCGATTTGATTCGCGGAGTCACCGAGATCGGCGTTGCGCATATAAGATAGATCCGCACGGTACCGTAGTGTCCCAGTCCGTATCGTGCGATCGGTGCTGGCTAGTCGCGTGGCGTCTAATGATCAATCCGTTCGACAGTTACCGGTGCGTGTAAAGTGCGTGTTCCGTACAGTAGTGAAGCCGTTCAACATGAAACACCAAATTGTTCTACTACTAACCGCCACCATTATCGGGTGCGGATCCGCAGCCAAGTTCCGTACGTATTTATGGTTCCATTGTCCCGTTTTACGTCACAGCGAGTCAGTGTGTCGGTCAGATTTTGGGTGTCACAGACGTCTGTAGTTGGGGAAAAGTGAATCACAAGCAATATTGTTAATGAGATACGAACCTCAAAACATTAAGATGGCCGGTGAGGGCACTAGCCTCTCCTGTACGGTTGGTTTTAATTCTTTCCGCTAATATTTGTACGCATCTGACGCATCCGTGGGGCGGCTGTGTCCTTGAACGAATGATGCCGCTCGGAGTTGTTCACGGGCAGTTAGCACAAAATTAACTAGATGTAGCAGTCACCTTTCGACTCTGTTTGCATCAGCTATTAGTTCAGTAAACTCCCGCACAGCAAGTGAATCGTGAGCATAATGAGGATGAATGATGAGTGTTCAGCAACCGTGGAGGGTTAATTTCGGTGTTTTCCTTTGGCGGACATTGAATTTACACGTGCGCACGGATGAAGTTATTGCTAATTTTGTTTTTATTGATTTTGGAAGGAGATTGTTTAGTTAAATTAACAACAACAAAACAACAAAACATCTCGCTTTGATAGTACGCTATTATTCAAATTTTTGGCCTATTGTATCTAGAATTGATCTGTAAATAATTATTTTCTACTTAGTTACACTATGGTTATTATATACTGTATTTAACTACTTGCTCCGACAACACATTGCGTTCTTGGAATTAGCAGAAACAAAAAAAAAACCAGAAAACAACAAATCAAGTCATTTGATGGTGATGATCTCTTGACGCCTTGCGTTTTAAATCAATCCCCTTCGAACACCGAACGTTGCGTGATGAAAGCGATTTATTCTCACCAATTGCGAACACATGCCATCAAACAGGACTCGTTTGCATACAGCTTACACTGGGCGCCGGTGCAGTGCAAAATGATTTGAATAGTTGATGGATTCTCATTAGTTAAACAATATGGCCGGTGGCCTGGCAGCTCGTATCGCTAACTACCGTGGAGCCTCGAGGTTGCTTAGCCGTACGAGCGAAACATGTGACCGGTTAAAGCCGTACCACGTGTTGCTAATTGTTTTACCGCCATTTCATTGCCATCTAAAGTAGTCGACTAATAAAATGGTTGTTTCTATACCGGTCGTAAACAGTTTCACCTGACATTATACGCGCTCGATTCTCGTATCCTTGTACCCAGTTGTAGGCCAGTTAGTAGACTAGATGCATTTATTGCAGTGTCAGAAGTGTTTGCTAGCAATGAGGTAACAACTAGAATCGTCTCTATTTTTTACAGCTGGTTCCTTCTCGCGGTGCAAACAGGAAGATGGGAACTGCCTGCTGGAGGCTATTACCGCCACCTTCCGGAACTTCCACAAAGGCGTACCGGAAATTGGACTCGTACCGTTGGATCCGCTGCGCATCGACAAAATGGACATCGTACAAGGCGATGGTCCAATAAACATCGTGCTAAACTTCAAAAAGGTAGACCTGACTGGATTCCAACATGCACAAATAAAGAAAGCAAGGTACGTCTAGAGTTAATGTGATGTAGTACTTCATGGATGCAACAAACAGATTATATGTGCTAAGTATACATTTACGCTACTGTGTGGACTTACCGATTGAAATGGTCATTTGCAGCGGATTCACTTCCAACCCCACCAAGATGGACCTTAACTTGATCGTACCGGTTGCATCACTGGTTGGCGGGTACAGAATTAATGGCAAAGTGTTGATCCTCCCTATTCAGGGCGAAGGTTCCAGCAACATGACCATGGGTGAGTAGTTTTTTCTGAAGCATTAATCTTAAGGACGATCTTCACCAACGAAATGCAATATTGATCGCTGGATGCTTCCTTTTCAGTCAACTGTGATATCTCGCTAAAGTGGACCGGCAAGCTTGTGGACAGGAATGGCAAACAGTTTTATCAGGTCGAAAAATTCAAGGTACACTTCGATACGAGCCGGTTCTACATGGACTTTTCCAACCTTTTCAACGGCGATAGGGCGCTGGGTGATAACATGAATGTATTCCTGAACGACAACTGGCAGGACATTCTGAAGGAACTGAAGCCGGCAATATCGGCGGCTTTCACAAAGATATTTGATGCTGTCGTCAGCAACGTTTTCAACAAGGTTCCGTACAATGAGCTTTACCTAGCGTAATGTGGTGTTATCGAGGGGAGAGGCACGTTACCAATAAGTTGCAGTGAAATAAATTATCAATGAAATTGATTTGCAATAAACTTACATAAGTGTAGTATGTATGCATTTCATAGGTGTGAGGTATGTTACCAGAGCAATACACATTAAAATGCACTTTAAAAAGCAATGATGTACATTACTTATTCATCGTGTACCCAACAAAGCGATAGAAGAGATAGCTGTAAAAACCAAAAGGCAAACTCTGGTTCGATCTGTTTTCTAAAATAAATACCCTTTTCTCTAGGGAGAATGACTAATTCATAATTATCCAGTACTTTACAACCAAGTAGATGCAAAAACCTGGACGAATTGAGGTGGAGTGATGGCGTTGATGCGTCCACCGATAAGACTAGTAGGCAAGTCAAGTGAGGAGTGGAATTTTATATATACGTTGCGTTATAAGTATTAATTACGCACTTCATATCGTAGGAAAATGAGTACTTCACATACTGAATTTTAACAATTTATATACATCTTACTATAGTTCAGTTTTCCTTGGCTTTAGTTCTCAGCAGCAGTTCCTGCTACAGGGGACTGATTTGGAGAGGATTTTCGATCGATCCTGTTGTGTGAATCCTGGTACTCATAGCACTAAATACTGTTTGTTTAGGAACATTTTATTGTTTTGTCAACAACAAACTCTTTCCCCAAAAGAGCAAGATAAAAAAACCTAGACAACAAGGAACAAAAAAAAACCTTACAAAGCACTCAAAGTACCGCCACAAGAAAGCGAAGCAGAAAATACTTGATCATCTCCCTTTAGAATCCGTCGATGTTAATGATCATGACGTACTCCACTTCAAGATTATCGTTATAATGGATTACTTTTTGTACATATCATCTTTTCATCTTGATCTCTTCATCTTCATCGCACTGTTTTTCCTGTTTATGTCCTACTAATTATTCAAAGCTTGATAATCAATTTTGCGTAACGAGAACTTGGTACAAAGCGAGAGCATGACATCATGGCAGCTGTGCTGAGCATTGATTAAAAATAAATCTCTTTTATGTTTTTGTATTGACAAAATTCGCTTCCACGGTGGGTGAATGTAAACAAAGACTTAATTTAAGAGAATTTATGAGGCCAGCGAACCAGGAATATCCCTACTTTGGGGGCAACTTTACTCATTCTTCCATGCTTCACCGATGCGATTCCGCATAACGGTAGCGAGCGTGCCGTTTCCTCCCAGGAACAATCTATTGACCAACCGTGACAGTTGCGAAGGAAACATGTCCATTTGCTTATTCGATACGATTTGCTTCCGCTTTGCCTGCCGGACGGGGTAATGCAAAACATGGATAGATTGCATTACATTGCAGATGGAACAGCATACAGCATGATTAACGGTGACAAGAACATGTCTAATGAAACACACAGCGGGTAATGTGAGCATACTAAATGAGATGTAGTATGTTTAATTCAGCTTCCTGAATGCCGTGTACTTTAGCGAAGATAGTTTTTCACTGGTTTCATTCAATTTCGATTTATCGACAGATAACTAGCCTGGCACTTTGCCGAACACGTGCCATTTTAGCATCAATTTTGTTTGTTTCTACAACCTTTTCACCTTAGTTTTTCTCGCCATCACCGGGTTAGATCAATGGGGTACACTATCTGTTATTATTTATCAGCCACCGGTGCGCTGCTGAAGCATTCAAATATCTTCCCATGCACCATTTCCTGTGTAGCTCGGCAAACGAATGTTAACAACCTGAGCAATTATAGTCATTGCTGTGGTAAAGATCGTTCCCTTCATTCCAGATTGCCTGCCACAGTTAGAAGTGCCGCCAATTACTTTCCTGCCGGACGTCGTGCGATTTTCAAAAGGAGCACACGAACTTTTAAAGCCCGACACGTTTTAAGGGTTAACAGCAAAATCTCCCGGCATCAGCCGGCCGAACCGTGTACTAACTAACCGACAGGGCAAATACAAAAAAAAACTATATAAGCACTTGGGCATTTATCTGAACGTACCGGTCGTAGCAGTAGCACATTCGGAGGAGGTTTGGTTTTCATTAACCTTTTATGTCTCGCTGATCGTCGGCAGAACGCGCCGGTACTGCTTCCATTCCGATCGGTTTAAAGCTCCGTGAACCGATCGACTGATGCTGTGGCCAATGCGAGGGGGAAGAATTGTGAGAACGTGTCTCATCTTACATGTGCCGCATGACGCATAAGTCACGAACGTTCGGTGTGCGGAGCGGGCTTTTTACTTTTTCCGATCATTTACCGATCTTCAATAATTACTGTTATCATTTGCGGTGGGTAATGCCACCACCGCCCGTTGCCATAACGAGCGTGCATGGCGTACGTGCGCCATATCGTATTTTGTATTTGTATTATCCATCTGATTCTAGAGCAACGGTAGTAGTTTCCATGTCTAGTTATTTCCAACACTGGGGCATATTAAAAAAAAATCCTTCTTGTTGGGTAATATCCAACGATACTTCAAAAGTAAGGTGTGGACAATAGAGAATTATGTAATCGTGAAATGTTTTCATAACATTAAGATGATATGGATGAGGAGTTACAACCATTCAATCACCATAAGGAAAGTCAGAAGTCAGGTGTATGAACCACCAAAATTAGCTTGGTTACTTCATTTAGAAGATGTAAATCCCAGCCTGCAGGTGTGATAGTAAACATACACGAAAAAAAAACCCCACCCACAACGATAAGTCACCTTCGGTGTTAGGGGTGCAAATAAGGTTCTGCCTATCCTGTTATTAAGACTGTTCTCGCTTTTCAGGACGCGCCGCGACGAACCTGCCAAAGCAAGCAATTTGATCATTCAGGTTCACCTGCCGCCCGCCTGTATAGGTCGCTTTGTTTGCAATCTTTTGTTGTGTGTTTCGCTCCACCTTACAATAGGTTTGAACCGTGCACCGAACGCGTGCGTCTCCGGGCGAGATCGTCCGCTGGGGAAAAAAAAAAGATCATCGCAACCAGTTCTGCCGGGTATGACGTACGTCAACGCGGGATGGCGTTAATGGCAGCGTAAGAACCGACCGATCCCGCCGGCACCGATCCACCTAAACCTTCGCAAAAACGCTACCACTGGTGGGGAGGGGAGGGGAGGGGGGAGTAGAAGAAGAAGAAGTGCCTATCAGCGGACGACAAATAGAAAACCACAACAACAGTGCGGCATTCACCCGCGCTAGCCATATATAAGACCAACACTGGCCGGGCAGCTTCTATAGCTTCGGTTCAACTTTCGCGCCTACCACGCACGGTGCACGCTGCTCGGAAGGCTACAGCACAGCTACCGATCGATCCCGCTCAAACGGCGCACTGTGTAGAATCCAAGTGTCCACCGTAATCGATCGTAGGGTCCAAAATTGGTGATTGAATCGTCATGCATAGATTGGTGGTTTTCGTGTGTCTGTCGGGATTGGTGGCGTTAGGCAATGGTATCAAACTACGTACGTATCGGCTTCACAAAAAGCCATAAAGTTTTACTTGCTGACTGCACACAGTGTTAAGGTTGTGAGTGTAGGTCAACCATCATCTTCCTTCAATGAATCAGAATTACGTTTTCAAAAAGTTTCCGATAAACCTTAGTGCATTGTTCAAACTGATTCGCTATAATCAATATGCTAATCGAAGCGAACGTGCAAGTGTGTGCTGGATATTTCCTTTTAGCTGCGTTATTTCAAGCAACTCTAACGTTTGCTTCACATTTACCCGATGCTCGAATACAAACAATATTCAAAAAAACAATCTACGAAACGGAAATCACCAGCCAGTTTCATCGTCCAATGCCAATGGGCTCCAGCACGTGAATCAGACCGGTCGCTGGCATTAATCTTGAACTTCTCTTCAACAAACCGGCTTCGTGCTGTTTCTTCCGGATCGTCCAAACCGGCCAATGTGTGATGTCTCGGTGCGATAGAAGATGCGACACGTTCCGTATCCAGCTTGCGCGCTATTAATGAATTGTTTACGCGCACATTTGTAACAAACCAAGAGTGATTAGTGTGTCATAGCAATCATTAGCTTTTTTTATTTTCGTTCGGTATTTGTTCACCGGAGCTTTACACTATTATAGCGAATGGCAGCGCACAAATTACCTTAAAGTGTACAGACAATCACTTTCTATGTAGGAAATAAAGTTGCACTAGTTACATTGAAACTTAATGAAACCAATTACTCCATTACATCCTTTACAGCTGCCTCTTACAGCCGTTGTAAGGTGGGCGACGAACCATGCATCGTCCAAGCCGTGACCGACACATTCCACAAGTATCAGGGTGGCGTTCCAGGGCTAGCACTCGCTTCTCTGGATCCGTTGCGTATCGACGAAATGGATATCGTGCAGGGTACGGGGCCAGTTAACATTGTGCTAAACTTTAAAAATGTTGACATCACCGGTTTTAAGGATGTAATTGTGAAAAAGGCCAAGTAAGTAAGCCTAACCAACGCACCGGTAAGCGGTGCATTTGCAATGTAACAAATTCTTTCCATCTGCAGAGGTTTGACGGCGAGTCCCAACGTGATGGAGATGAATTTACTGCTGCCAGTCGCATCGCTTGTTGGGAGTTACAAGATTAAGGGGAAGGTGCTGATTCTCCCCATCCAGGGTGAAGGTGCCAGTAACATGACTATGGGTAAGATCATCTTCATGGTTGCAAGAAAATGACTGTTACTATTTATGCAACTCTTTCATTGTCTTTGATACAATACACACTTTACAGTTAACTGCGACTTCCTGATGAAGTGGAACGGTGGACTAGAGAAGCGAGCGAATGGCAAAGAGTACTACCAGATGAACAAAATTAAGGCCACATTCGATACGACCCGGTTCTACATGCATCTGACTAATTTGTTCAACGGCGATAAGGCACTGGGCGACAATATGAACCAATTCCTAAACGACAACTGGGAAGACATCCTGAAGGAGTTGAAGCCTGCCATCATCGGGGCATTTACGAAAATTTTCCGAGCTATTATATCGAATGTATTTGAAAACGTTCCTTATGATGAGCTGTTTCTACCAAATGCTTAGTGTACGATTAGGCGTAAAGATTAATAAATATCAACGATACTTTGTGATGTTGGTTTAGTATCATAAATATTGAGTCTGACGCAGCACGGTAAATAAAGCAAATGTAACAGCAATTTTTTTTTCCTTATAAAGCGGAACAGAAATAAAATAAAATAAAATAAGATGATGCATGTGTGTAATTATTACACCGCCTCAAACAAAACAAGGCAAATATCGGAGAAAGATAATAAAATGTTGTTTGAACTAAAACTTTACATCAAATTAAACAAAAACAAATGCAATTTTATTTTATTTTTAATTAGATAACTTGAGCTTCATAGAAAGTCAAGTTATTTTCTTTGGGGCGGCTCGGTGGTGCATTAGTAACGGTGTCGGTCTTCTCACGATCGGACCGTACCAAAATCCCATCCGGACCAATCCCCCGTGCGCAGGTCTGATCATCAAACTGTACGGGTAAACAAAGTCAAAGAAAGTCAGAAATGGCAGGGTAGACCTCTTGAGGTTGTTGTGCCGATAAAGAAGAAGTTTTTTTCTGCTTAAGTTTTTAATAATAGATTAAATTTAATTTTGGAGCTCAACCCATACTCATTGCACACAAAATTTTGATTAACGGTTATTTGGGTACACAGCGATACATTTTCAAACGGTTGTCCTTTTCTCGCGTTTTATAATCCGGAACTGTACGAACCGAACCCGGATCGGAAGCATTTAACTGTCAGTCTACTGACATATAGGCCCGCCCATCACTATTGTTGTTTTTGACTTTTCTTTTCCGTAAAATTCCCACTCTGAAATGCTATCCAATGAAGTGCAATCAAAAGCATAAATTTATGCGAGTTTCTTTCATCTTTTTCATCGTTTTGCTATTTGCGTGCGGCTCTCTGGCAGGCGACAATAACGTGGAGGAAACCGTAATTGAAGGTAAGTGCTGTTCGAAGGGAAAACGACTGCCTGGCCAACGATAATGAAAGCAATGCGCTAGCTTTATAATCGGCATCAGCGAAAGCAACATTTATGCCGGCTGCGTTTCTTGAAGTGCTTTACCATTTTAACTTCCAATTTTGCAATCGTTTATAGATTTTTTTATATGCCGCACCTGTGGTAATGATGTCAGTGTAGCAAACCTAGCGTTTGACAAATATAGCCCCTTGGCACTTAGCGCTACGAACCACACATTTGCAGACACCCGGTCCGTTCTAATACAGGAAGTACAAAACCCGCTCGGGATTAGGTTTCACATCTTTCTAGTGAAACAAGCATCCTGCGTGAAAATCCATCCGGTAATGATTGACACTAGAGCACTGAAACGCCTGGTGCATTGGTGTACCTGCATACCCAGTTCACATTATCGATTTATTTACTTACATATTCTTCACCCTTCAGTGGACACACAAGTCATCCTGGTTCCCTGGCTACTCCTGGAAGGTTTGTGTATGTCCCAAGTGCCATACACTGCTCGGGTGGATGTTCGAACCTATTGAGAGCGCGACTGCTGAGCAAAGTTTTCCTTCCGAGGCAGGTTTCTACGCTCTCATCTTTCAAAACATTATTACCGAAGGATGTAAGTATAGGAAGCGAAACCAACGGAGCCAACTTGTTTATGTTGATCATTTTCTTTGTTTGTTCCAGACGTGAATTCATTGCTTATGAAAGAGAAAGCTCTTCGTGATAATTGAGACACCCACACATACAAAAACACTGAGGCAAGGATAAATCATGGTTGATCCCAAAAGGCACATCAACGTCCTTTCCCCGGAGGAACAAGCGTTTCTAGAGGAATGTGAAAATGAGTTTGCGCATCGGTTCACTGATTTGGATGAGGAGTTTATGGCTCACTGTCAGCGCGCAGAGAAACCTCCGCCCGTAGTTTATCAGTGGAACAGTAGGCGCCACGGTGGTGGTGGCGAACGAGGAGGTGGCAGAGGAGGTGGCAGAGGAGGTGGTAGAGGAGGTAGTAGAGGTGAGGTACGTGCAGAGAGGTGGGACCAGAGTCGATTTACCTTTAGACAAACCGGTCGTGCAAATGTTGCACCGTATACTGTTAACCGTAATAGAAACGAAACGCATCGGTCAGGTCGCGAAGATAACTACGAAAATAATAGGAGGAATCATAATGCATCACGCCCAAACTATAGATCGAACGATCGTTCCGGCGATCGTCAGTAAAATCACAAGACGAGTAACGATAACATACTGGACATTAATGATGTTCTTTATTTTTGTTTTAGTACGGTACAGTACCTAACCCTACCATGGAAAACTACACATTCGCCGATTCCGTACATTAATGCAGTCGGTTCTACAAACATGAACTGACCAATTTTTCCTTCACCTTTAACAAGCACACACACACACGAGTGTTAAAATATGCAGATTCTTTACGAGTTGTAAATAAATATCTGTAAATAAAGACTGAATTGAACAAAACAATTGTCTTTGTAACGGCTGCTATTTAGGCATAGAAAACTGTTGAATGGTGACTCCCTTTGGCGGACGCAACAACACCATTTCAGTTTGAACTAACCACGCCACCGCTGTCCATGTGGAAGACCTAAAGGTCTTTACTGGCTGGGTCGTCCGATGCCATTCTAATGACATGACTTACCTACCCTAGCCTGGCGAGACTAATTTCGCTGTCTAGTACACATGGCCAGTGTTGTTGATTTGAATCATAACTTTTCGTCACAGTTCCAAGGTATGTTTTTCCACCAAAGAAACATTACTATTGAACGCGTCAAATGGGATTGATCGGAAAACATGTTCAATTTTGCGAATTGTATGAAGTCACCAAGACGGGAGCTGTTCGCACATTTTTTTTTTCGATTCGGAATCTCGAACCGTATCTGGGAATTGGGTTATTGTCAGTACATTGGCTACGAATGTCCTTGGGGATATTCCTATCTTAATCGCATTTTTTAAAAGGAGAGTTATCGTTTTTTTTTGTATAAATGGAATGGTAATACATACCTCTACCATCACAATTCGTCTACGCCCAGTACAGTGTGAATGTAAACCAACACGTGTACAGCTCCGGTGTTTTTTTTCGGGCGAGAGTTCGTTGTGGTCCGCTCTCACGAGCACTGTGTATAGTGTGTGGCTGCTGCTCGCCGTGAACGATCCAATGCGGTGAGAGTGCGTGCGTGCAAGAACCAACCGTTCGGATAACCGTAGTATCTCCTCGGTGTGCCTCTAGTTCTGATGTGCCCCAGCGTAAACTCCTGTGTACAAGCAGCACAGCTTAAACCGAACCGTCCCAGACGTGTGACGACTGATCGATACTCGGTGTAAATGTCTGTCATTCGCTGGTCCGGTTTCCGTGACATGTTCAAACGGTGAAGTGGCCGCGCTGTCCATTGTTTTAAAAGGAGCCCCGGAAAACTCATGCATATGCAACAGCGGTGTGTGTGGGCCTAGGCAGTTATTTGCATAGATTTATGTGCGCGCTGCCAAATCGTCAACCGTGCACAGTGCATTGATCGTGTACGTGTGCATGTGTGCGTACCGGGGTGTTCACGCACACTTTCCTCATTAGTGAACGGATGCGCCCGTGTAATGCTGCGCACGTTTGCGCATGCTCGGACGGAGGTTTCACGAGCTGTCAGTTAAGTCACGGGAATGAAGAAAACGATTTACTGGCTGGAGAGATTGCAGCGATCGTACCCGCGGGAGCACATTTCCTTGAAGCCCGCCCAACTCGTGAAGGCAACGATGGTAGCGTGTGGGTTGGCTGCGTCCGTACCGAAACTGTGTCCTGTTTTCGTGTGAAATGAAGTGTGGTGTTGTGGCGCGAGACAGTATTTCTAGGATCCGTTTGGGGTTCGAGGGCGAGTGGTGAAAATTTGGTGAAAATGGTTTACACCAACACATCGTTACAGGAGCTGCCCATACGGTGTACGGATAAAGCGAACGGATAATGAACAAGAGAGGCACAGTGCAGACTCGATTTCGAGGAAAAATCCATCGACAGTGACAATGGTTGTTCTTGCATTGATTGGTCCGAATTGTTGGAATATTGCACCGTTTCTGTGGGGCATTTTTTGCGGGCAGTAGTGGTAGTTGTGAAACTGTCATTATTTAATTCGTTGGTTAAATTTCGAACCAAATCCATAAATTAGCTAGCGCGGTTGTTGGAGTCACAACACAGACACACTCTCTACGGCCTGTTTGTGCATAATTCTAGCGCATGTTTAACGATCAATCAACAGTGTACGTCAGTGCATCGCGAGGTTGTTGAATGGAGCATTGGTTTCGCGCACCGGTTTGTGATTTCGAGGTTAGCTTGTCTTTGCTGTAACTGGAAAAGCATTCACGTGTGAAAGTGAAACAAAACAACAAATCAAATCGTGTTTAACAGTTCGATGAAGAAGAACAGTCCGTGCTGGTAGCAAAACGGGAGGTACTTACGTTCTCGGAATTCTCTGAAAGGAAAAGGCTCTCGACGCATCGTTCCATCGTTAGAGCACGCGGCAACCTGAACCGGCCTGGAGCCCGAACCGTTTTGCTTTTGTAAACAATCGAAGGACGAAGGAGTTAGGTCCGGCACCAACCATTCCCGGGTGCCTCCTAACTCTCACCGTCCGCCACGTACCCGCAGTCACAGTTATGAGCGATCTAGCGGCAAACGCATGTTTTGACGCATTATCGGTGCTGAACAATGTGCAGCTCGTTGAGAATGGTAAGTACAATTTCCGGTACACAACACGTGTGAATTTGCCATGCCCCAAAACTTACCTTACCCTGTCGTGAGTGTTGGTTTTGTTCGTTAACACTGTTTTGCCCAGTGTTTGCCATCTTTAGCCCAGACCGTGGATCGTCATTTCGGCACAGCAAAAATCCACACTACCTGTACTGTATTGATACAACTGTTTTGTACAATTTGCCTTTAATTGTATTCTTTTTCTTTCCAAAGATGTAAATTATTAATACTAGAACTAAGGGGACCAGACATATGGGAACGGGTCTGACTTCTTCGGATTCATATATTTTGGTGTTAAATAATTATTCCGTAGTTTATGCATGATGTTAACATGATCAATCAGTGAATAGTAAAATGAGGGTTAGTTTGTTATTCACAGTATACGACTTGTATCAAAACCCAACCCGAAGGGGAGATTTATAATCAGTATTAAAACCAGGCCAGTTTTCGAAAGCATATGACAAGAAAATTGCACCAAATTAGTTTGATACAATTTACCTAGTACTTATCGCTCTTATTTTAAACGATATTTATTTCGATTCTTGGACCAAATATTGACAGATCGGGTGATCATGCGCCAACTGGCCAGAACTTTAGCTAACGCCATCCACAATAAAATATTGTATGTAAAATATTGTGCATTTGGTTTGGCTTTTTCGTTGCCTTGGCTGTCTGTCACTCTGTGTTGGTCGTGAAGATATTAAATTCGATTCCATGTTTAATATTTGCCCAAAAATGTATATTTCATCGCTTCTGAGTACCACTAGAAGGGTTGGTGATCTCCGGTAAAACGTAATCCTTAACCACAAAAAGTAAATTATCATCAAAAGCTTCAGTTGTACCTTCTGGGAGGTTGCCTACTGGTTAGATGCTACTGGTCACACATAACATAGTCTATATCGTCCCGAAACTTCTTTACTTTTTGGCTAATTTCTTCAACCTTCAAGGGGAACTGTGGAGAGATCTTTTCGTCTTGGTTCTACATCTTTAGATCGGGGCCGGCACAGGACTTTTGTTCAGCATGCTGGTCGTTTCCAGTTGAAAAAAGAGATTATAAATGCCAGATCGACAATATCGGGTGAATAGATCGGAAAAGCAGATCAGCGAGTGATCAGTAATTGAGAGATCAGGAGGATGGGTAGTTATGTGTACTTTGTGCACCAGAAACTTCCTTTGTTGTCTATTTCTTTTTTTTTTTTTCAATGAAGTTTAGAGTATGATTAGGTAAGCCAGTTTAAACTGAAGATACTAGTGTTGGGTAAATCTGATTCAGATTCATGAATTTGAGTGAATCTTTGAGCGGAATGAATGAATCGGAATCCTTATTCAAAATATATATGAATACTCTCAGATCATTCAAGATTAATGACCTCCACTGCTCTTGGATTATAGAATCTTTAGAGAGTCGATTCCTGATATGCATGCCTTCTCGCTAAAAATTCATATGAATGACTCTTCTCAAAAGAATCAATAAGTACAACACTAGGGTTGACTATCCGGCAACTAGTAAATAAAGTCAAAGAAAGCCATAAATGACAGTGTCCCTTAGACCTTTCCACGAGTTTGTTGTTCCTATAAAGAAGAAGAACAGAATAATTTGAGTAAGAAAGACCATAATGGTGCTTGTAATACAATGCTAACGAGGGAAAAATTGTTTTATAAAAAGGAACAATTAAAATTGTTTAAAAGAACAAATAATCGTTTTTTTTAATCATTCACAAGCATAAAAAAACATTTTAATGTTTGAATTCGAATGTCATTTGTGCACTAGTTCAAATAAATAATTTCCCCTCCAATCACTGTGTTGGACTGTTGGGCATAATATCAACAATTAAAATGTACATTCAAAAAGATGATCAATTTGTTCCTTTTTAAAAGCATTCAGTTTGTTGTTAATCATACATTATTGCTAGATGACACACTAACAAAAAAAAAACATCTGCCTCGCATTATTTTCCTTGTTCACGAATGTGTACGTTTGTTCCCAATTTGTACGGCTAATCGTAATATTACCGCTCTTCTAATACTAGTGCCCAAACAACAGAACTATGTGGCGTGATATGTGTGTGTGTGCCGGAGGGGCTGCAGGGAAGGGGGGGTTGTTTTTTTTTATTTCACATCCCTCACAGGCGAAAGGGTGAAGAGTGTGGGGTTTTTTTTTCTAGCTTAATTTTCATTGCGAGTTGCGCAGCTCGAGAAAATCTCACCAATATTGTGAAAGAACATTTAATGTTTTCCTTCTTGTGGCAAACCCTTAAAGAACCCTTACAGCGTAACGAGCGTAGAAGAATACGTTTGAAAAATAACCCTAAACTATGATTTACTACTGTTGGGGAATTCATCACTTCTTTTGCTCTATATTGATGTGAATGTATGAAAATACCGGTCAAGTTTCTATTTACTTCAAAAAATATGCCCATGCACACCACTTTCACACATAACACTACGCGGATACCCGAATGGCTACTGGGATTTGATAGGACATTAAATGCATTATAACATCATAAACGTTGGGCTTGGGTTAAGAATTAATTCTTAACGATTGCTAACTAGAACCGGCCCATTATCCAAGGGTTAAATGCTTTCGCTTCTGGTGCGTATGCGTGTGCAGGAATGTAATTAATCGGCCACACACAAACCCCTACAGAGCGCGGCCCAAACGTGCCGTGAGTCAAATAGACAATGTTTCATTTCCCTTCGCAGTGTGAAGACCTAGCCACCATTCTGCCTCCCCTTCTCCATGTTGTGCGCCCCAGTTCTTGCCAGTAGCAACTGTGAATGAAGATTACTCCGCGATTGGGAGGGTTTTGTGTGTGTGTGCGGGCGCGCGCGCGAATGTATGAGGGTAAGCGTGTTGCAGTGCGGTTGTACACTAATATCGTGATCGCAAATATTCTGTGTCACAATCACGTTTTCACGCACAGCGCTCTCTCGTCGACCGCAAAACCCTAGACGAGAGCAATGGAGAAACGCGCGAGCAAAAACTCGCGCTCAGCTCGCGCAGCATCCCAGACCGCTCGGTGAAGTAGTGTGTGCGGGCGATCCTCGCCGCGGCGACGATCATCTCTCCCTTGTTGTTCTCCCCGATACGTACGGGGGGCTAAGCGGCGCCAGACTAGCTAGTATTGCGCTTAGTGTAGTCGTAGTCGCTGGCTGGCCTAGGTGGTGGCTGGTGCCGTTGCGTTGCTGGTTTGCAAACCCTTATCCTTCAAGGCCCTGGAATCGACCGGAGTGGCCACGCTCTTGTTGGGGCCCCGGGCAAAATTCGGCCTGCGGGTGGAAAAAAAAAATCACACCGTTTCGTTTTCGTGTTTCTTATTCATTCCGTTTTTGCTGCGTTCTGTTTCGTTTCATCGGCGGACTTCCTGTGCGCGGGGCGAATAAAAAAAACACGCGCACACATACACACACCACCCACACTGTGCACCTGTTCCGATCGCGTACATCCTGTGCCTCTTGTGCCCATATTGGACATTCCTCATGTTTGGGTGCGCTGGTGCTGGGGAAATTCGTGCGACGGCCCACCACGGCTACTACCTGCCCATTCATCTTGGCTGCATTTCGTCCGGGTTGATCCTGCCCCCGCCAACGCGTACGCCGTCCGCCAACACCATTCGCCCACATCTGGTCGTCGCACACACGTTGCATCGCACGGTACGATGATTCTAGTGTGCAGCATCTGCGGGGCTTCGCATTACACCCAAAACTGCCCAGAGTATGCCAAAGGAGATCATGTAAGTACAACTATTCGTTCAAAACAGCAGCTTTAGGCACGAATCAATGTGTGTTCCAGCTAGAGTAATTGTGCTAGATCTGTAATAATCTCATCCGTATCATTCGAAAGCAATGTTTAAACTCTTGTAACTGATCGCTCACAAATGGCCAGCGATGATGACTAGCGCGGATAGGAGGTTTTTTTCATCGTACAATTGGTACGATCAGCAGACCATGCGGTTAAATGGCAGGACTAGCGAAATGAATTCCTTTTATGGAAGAAAATTCGACACACGATCTCACCACCCCATGTCTTTTCGTTCCTGTGCGTATGTGTCTGACAGTTGCCGTTCTGGTGTGTTTTGTAAGCTCATGGTTTGCGTGCGTGCGTGCGTGTGTGCACACTTCCGCCCATATCGAGCGAGACAGTGGCGCACATCCTCACACATCACAGCATCCTTTGCACAACTTAACCTACCCGATCCGATCCAATTCTAAGTGTATCTGCTGGAGTGGTAGTACCCTAGCGGTAATGGACTGATCACTTTCTCTGATTAAATTATATAATTTACGCATTTTATAATGTCCATGACAACACACATGTGCGCAATCCGGTCCTGTTTTCGGTACAGGTCTGCGCAGCAGCAGTTCGGCTCTCTCGCGCCCTCCCAGTCCAAATCGTGTTGGCAGTTCCGTTGGATTGCTGGTGGCCGATAGAGAGCGAAGGGCTGACGAGAGACCACCAGGGTTGGAAGAAGAATGGTCAGGAACAGACACGGCAACACGGCCACACGATCCATCGGAAAAACGTGTGGGAAGGAAGAACGGAGTAGGGGGTAGGGGGTAGGGATGGTGACGGGGGTGATCTGTGATTTCGTGGTGGTGGTGGTGGTGGAGAAAAAAAAGTCAATATTTTTATCCTCAACGTGTGAAGGTGTGCACACGACTACAGTGAGAAAAGGGCACGGAAAAACTCGTGCGTGTACGTGTAGGCACGGGAAAAACAACGTCCAAGTATTGGTGGCCAAAGGAAAAAAAAAACCCCCGTGCGTATAAGCGGAGCAGTAAGATCGATCTGCGAGATTCGGTGAGCAAGGTAGAGAGCAGGATCATCCAAAAGAGAACACAATAGAGAGGGAAATTTTTATGGAAAACACATTGCGCTTTTTGGCTGAGATTTTGAAGGTGGTGACGGCGACCACTTTGCAAATGGTCGGATCGGTGCCTCGTGTCGATGAATTGCGGGAACACGGTATGTCGAGGGAGTGTGTGTGTGTGTGTGGATGTGTTTTTTGTGTGTTACATTTCACACCACTATTCGCCTTTTACCACCCTCAACACCCTCAACAGTTTTCCGACCATTTCACAGAAGAACAACACCGCTCACGTTAGTGTGTGGAACAAGTTTTCCACAATGTTCATGCCGAATAGTGAATTGGTGTCATCTCGGAAGGGATCCAGGACGGAGAGAACCGTGTACCACACACACATACCAGGGAAATGTCTGACATACTATGTGCGGGCACGTTTTTGTGCTCGGCTAATTCCAGTCAACGGTGGTGAAAACTAACAATTCTGTCCAGCATATGCGCTTTTATGCAGGAACGGAACCCCACATAGCACAGGAGGATGTAAAATAATCTATGTTTTTCTTCCACCAAATGGCCGTATTATCATATACCCCCGTATTCGTATTTCGTCGCTTCCAGGTTAAGGATAAGCCGGCGCTTAACCTTTCAAGGTCGTCGGTCCCGAACGGTCTACTGATAATGGACAGCCATGCGGGCAGCTGTGTCGTCACGTCGCAAAAGTTTGCCAAGGGAACCCGGTTCGGTCCGCTGCTCGCCCAGAAGTCTTACGTCCCGATCAAGAATATTCCATTTCCGCTCGTGTTGTTTGCGGGCCCGTACTACCAGCAGGACGAGTACAGCAGCGACCTGCAGCCACTGCTCAGCGGTACGCGCAACATCTACCTAGACACACGAAACGAATCAAAATGCAACTGGATGATCCACGTTAACCTGGCACGGTATTCCAACGAGCAGAATCTTATTTGTTATCAGGTAAGACTGGGAGGGATGGGGGAAGGCGGGGGGGAATCTGAAATCTTATGCTCTCTAGTATGAACTCTGCCATCGGCAACAAATGTATTGCCGCAGGGTCTTCAAGTCTGTTATCACAAAATTTGTAATGCCGTTTTACTATCGTAGCGGAGATGTGAGTGCGCGTGTGGGTATGGGTTGCCCAGTGGTTCCGATTGCTTATCATTAATACGCGATCGAGAATGTAGCAAGCGAAATGCTCCAAACAATTGTAATTAGTGTTCGCTTATCTTTAAATAGTTGTTTAAAGACAGATTAACTCTCGTGGGTAGCCTGTTCATTATGTTTCCCCTTACGAAACCGATTGTGTCGAAGGTTGGGATCACTTTTCAGTAAGCAAAATTAGTCAATCCTTTAATTGCTTTAATGTATTATTAGTAGTGCTTATTGTGCGTACAGCAGGCATTGTGTTAGCTACCGCTACTACTACTTCCACTCATAATTGTTTACATGTATATTTTTAGGAAAACGACGAAATCTACTACACCGCAATAAGGGACATCGAATTGGGGGACATATTACGGGTGTGGTACTCCCGCAACTACGCCGCCAAGATCGGTGCCTCAATGTTAGAACCCAGCTCGTACGATATCTGCACAAACATACTCCGATCGGTCAGTATGGATTACGGTTTCGATTTGGAAAAGCATCAGAGCAACAACTTCCTGGATGATATTTACATCCGTCCAACCGTTACCGTGGGTAGCTGTGGGAGTACCGGGGGCGCACATAGCATCATATCGCAATGCAGTACAGCTAGCAGCACCAGCACTATGGCTGCAAATGGAAATCCCTGCTCTTCCACCATGGTGCTCTCATCTTCCTACGACGATCGAACGTTGCTGCAGCACGGTTTAGGATGTACCAACGGTAGAGGCGAAACACTCGATATAGATAACAATAACAACAGCAGCAGTTTCTGCATGGACACCGAAAATGGTACTATAGCGAAGGGGGAGAGTAGTGTAGGATCTCCCGGTTCCACGACGATGACATACGACACGGTATCGTTACCACCGATCGATAGTCTGATGAAAACGACATCGCCAAAATACTCTACCTCCGCATCGCAGCAGCATATCTTCGATATGGATCTGCTGGAATCGGGAGTCTCTACAAGCGTGCCTGATTTGGTGGATGATTATTTCAGCTCTTCCTCGCTCATTCCCGCTAGTCAGCTAGAATATGAGCATATGCATATGCATATGCAACATCAGCAGCAGAGTATGCTACCGGGGCAGCACCACGAGGGCGAAATCATCTCATCGTTACAGACGGAGGCAACAAACGAGCTACGATTGTCTCGGCACGTTTACTCCACGGAACAGATCTCGCCCGCACATACCGATACGCATCAGCTGCACCAGCATCAACAGCAGCAACACCAGCAGCTGGGATCAATGTCGACCGTGGCTGAATTTCAGTGCCTTCCGAACGATACGTTAAGTCCTGCCGATCTAATTAACATCTCTCTCGGTGCGAGCGATGTAAACATTTCGTTTGAAACGGGATTTGGTGATGCGGCAGTAGTTGGTGGCTTATCCGATGGTAACCATAGCCTATTGAGCTACGAAAGAGGTACGGATGATATAGATGGAGCATTCGGTGATGGCGCTGGATTCGATCTTCTGGCAACGACCCACGCAGTGAACGAAAATGACGGTCCGGCCGAGAAAATGCACAGTCGGTTTTCATCCTCATCTGATTCGCTGATCACACTAAATGACACCGGTCTCGGAGCTGCTAACGCAACACCGACACCGCCCTCGATGGGCATTGCAAGTAACGTTGGGCTAGAGGGGGATGCTGATAAAAAGTACATCTGTGAGGTGTGTTTGCGCAAATATATGACCAAATCGAATCTCGACAAGCACGTGCGCAAACACAATCTGTATCTGTGCGTGTTTTGCATGAAACTATTCCAGCAGGCGGACGAGTTGAAGGAGCACGAGTGTAGCGAACGGAAATCGAAAACGGCTTACCTGCACTGTCCCAAGTGTTTGAAGGTGTTGTCCAATTCTTGGTCACTGCAAAGGCACATGAAAATACACAAAGATCTCACGCAGGATGAACACCCAACCATTGGAACAAACAGTGGACCTGTTGAACAATTGGAAAAACTGACTGGAGATGGTACAAATGGTTCGAAAGTTTCAAGTGCATCGTTCGAAGACTTATCCAGTCCTCTCCCCAATGAAGATTTAAAACCAAACATCGAAGCACTAGAGGGACTCGAAAACGTATCCCCCCTACGGCTTACTACGGCACATGGCGACGACAAAGATGATATCCTCGACTCAAAAATGGGTGTTGCACATCGTGAAGCGAATCCTCCATTACTGACGGAAGCGGAGATAAAAAAGGAACCCAGCCACGGAACCACGGGCTCGACTCCCGCTTCACCGCTAACCAACGCGCCAAACGTGCCCAATCTCACAACCATCATGCCGATCACGAACATGAGCTCCAGCCAAGATATGATCACGAACGTGCAAGCTCCCAACGGAAAGCAACTGTACAAGTGTATCGTTTGTTCGAAGCTATTCAAAAATCCCAACGCTCTCGAAAAACATCTCCGCAAGGTGCACACAGTTTATACCGTTTCGAACGACTATAAATCGGAAAAGAAGGTACTAAGTCAGTTGAATCAGAAGAAAACTTCACCTATAAAACCAGCGATTGCCAAGGCGCTGGCTACGAAGCTTTCGCAAAAGAGCAAAAAGCAAGAAGAAATGGCTGCGGCAGCTGCAGCCGCAGCCGCAGCAGCAGCAGCAACTGCGGCAGCAACAACGGTATCTAATACCTCTGAACATACGGAAGAACATGTTTTGCTGAGAAATGCTGGTGCAATGGTAAAGCAACCACAATACGCATCAATTGCAGTATCATCATCATTGTCCACAGAACATGGATCCGCTGGTGGGCAGTTCCGGATGCACAGTAAAAAGAAGCATTCGCCCTCATGTATCACTGACGGTGGAAGGAACTCCCTGGACAATGTGTACAACAGCACTGTTCCTCTTGCAGGAGCTCAAATCGTGGGTATCAACAGTACGATCACCGGCGTTAGGATAACGGATCCACTGATACCTACCAACCCTAATGAGGGGCCACACAGTGAACTTACGGCGATCCCAAACGGAACAGCCACGTCAACAACCACCTCGTCCGCAGCTGGCAAATCCCATAGCATCATCATCATTTCCAACGTGGAACTTACCAAAAACAATCTGATCGATACTAGTCAACTGTTTCTCAATCAAAGCAACACACACGGTACCGGCACAGGTAGTAACGGTGGCATTAACGCTTTAGGAAATAAAATCGATCTGAAAGTATTAAACTCTACGGACAAACTACCGAAGCTGGTACCGATCTCCAGCCATCTTCCTCAGCATAATCAGCTGCTTCACCATTCGCATCATCACCAGCAGCAGAACGTTGTGGGTGCGAACTTAGGCGGAACAACTACTTTGCAGTTAACCGGTGCCACCATTATGGTTCCTTCGGGTGTGAATTCTACAGCAGCGTGTCTTAAAAACGATGTAGTTGGCTTAGCTACCGAAGGTGGCATTGTTTCCGATGGTCATCGGTATATTAATGGTGGCATCCTTACGACACCTTCCACCTCCACGATGATTACGCAAAGCACGGCCCCTGCACGCATGCTTACACTCTCAAATGTGTCGGTGGTAGCGTCGAACGATTCACCGAACAACAGTGTCCTGGAAGATATGAACGTTGATAATAAACATCAAATCGACAAAATCAACACCTGTCTCAATCAGGAAGACTTATCCGTAAGTGGAATTTTGAAGTGTTCGTTTTTAAAGCATATTTGTGTAATCGTTGTATTTCTATACCCTACAACTCATTAAGCAGTAGGTGTGTGTGTGTGCGTTAAATGAACTAATATGGCCACAGCTTCACTAACCATTTATCTTCTATCACCTTTCTCGATCATCGCAATCATCCCAATGCGGCTTTATATAAATGGCTTATATACGCTTCATCAACTGCAATTACGATGGTGCATCGCGTTATAATAGGACGGTCGTGAATGTACCTTAACTCCCGACGACGAGTGCAACATCTCGCAAACAGCGCAAACATTTCCTTGTGAAGAATGTGATCGTGTATTTACGAAGGTAAAGAACTATTTTTTTTAACTCGCTTTTCCCATTTTAATTTCTGTTACTGTTTTACTATTATTGTAACATTGAATGATGAGTAATGCAAGACAATTTAACTCATGCATCTTGTGTATTGGATTATACATTTCAAATGAGGTAAACTGTGATAGCAGTGTGTGATGCTTTTAACCAATTCACCAAAACAAATTTCAAACACTGTTTATTTTCTGTTCCAGAACTACCAATTAAAGCGACATATGGAAATTCATGACAGTGTGTACTATACCTGTCCATACTGTGATCGTGGCCCGTTAAAGGCAAAGGCATCGCTACGAAAGCATCTGTACAATGTTCATGCAGATCGGGCACCACCGAAAGAACAGATCAACAAATTCATCACAACACTCGTGGTGACGGATGAGAGCGTGCTTCGAGAATTGGCCATGAAGAATGAACGTAAAATTCGCAACAAAAGTGCCAAACAGCAGGCTAAACTGCTCCAACAACAGCAACTACAACAGCAGCAGCAGCAGCAACAATCGCCACAGGTACAAGGTATGGCCACGATTGACATCTCATCACCTGGCGACAACTACGCGTGCCCATCGCCTGGACCGGCCGGAACAGATAGTGGCATGATCATGTACGAAAATGAGCTGTCGGAATCGGTGCTGAGTGACCAAGTCGAAGATATGTTAACGTTCAAAACGATCTTTCCCACGGAAGAAGGCAGCATCGGAGACTCGTCTATGGATCAGATCGATCATGTGGTGCTGGAAAGTTGCGATCAAAGCAGTACATGCAGCAGCAACACCCCGGCAAATGCGGTAAACAGTGTGCAGGTGAATGCTCCGAACCACGAGGAAAAGAAACGTAAAGCTGGCACGGATGGTCGGGAACTTCAACGGCACCAGCAACATATGTCAGCCGAAAGGACTGCAACCACAAATCCTACTGTCGCTGATGGTAAGCGAATGAAGATCGCCGGCTTAACTCCGTGCACTAGCGGAGCTGGTCGTATTGACCAAGCGAACAGCACCATTTCCATTGGTAATACGATGGGTGAATCTTATGGAGTGCATTCACACGAGGAAAACAGTCATAATAGTAGTCCGAATGGTCCGGTGATCATCCCGTCCTCCAATGGCACCAGCAATACGCTACGATATTTACGCAAAAATGCTTTATCCGCTATTCCGACCACGATCGCAAGCACTGCAATTGATTTGGTCGGTCCGAGTGGATCATCGTCACACGGCAATGGAAATCAGCAAAGCCAACATAGCCACCACTATCAGCACCATCATAGTGCAACTGCGCTGGACGGAAGCGGTCAACTCAACTTAGACAGCCTGTTCGGTAACATATCGATCGACAACTATGAGTTTGATGATAATGCCACCATTCAATCGTTCAGCCTAATCGAGGAAAAGTTTAAAACATCGTTCGACCAGATTCAGGAGAAACTAGATGCAGAGCTACCATTTGACGAGGAGCAGATCAAATGGCAAAACAATATCATGACAAATGATTCGTCTAACGAAATCGGTGACAAGCTGCTGACCGGCGAAGGAAACATAATGCTAATATAGATTCTTTTTGAATGCTTTCCATTTTTCAAGCAGTGTATCTTGAAAATGCTGCTACCAGTAGCAAAACGCCAAGTTATTTGTTATTTTTTCCCCTTTGTGTTGCAGGGGACATTGTAATACTAGATTCATTCATTCATTAATTTTACTCTGATCGGTAGGATAATTGTAAAGCTTTCACATAATGTTTGACATACTAAAATAACTGACAACACGTTTGTAACTGGCGTAATGGTTTGTAAAGCGCCATATTTTCTTTAATTTATTTGAAATATTTATTCAATTTGTTCTTGCTTAAAACAGTTTTGGCCTAAAATGGTGGTTTGTTCATTTCACACGGATTTTGTACGTAAGACCATAACATGTAATCATTTGGCATGGATGGTATGGAATTTTAAATAATTTAATGATATTATCTATTTATTAATTTATACTAGGCATTAATGTACACCCTTACAAATGAAATTTTTTTATATATCAATGGAATTTTTGCTTTAATTTTTCTTGCCATATCTTGTTTTTTTGTATAACATTTAATGATTCAAGACCATAAACCCTGCTTTGTTTCCCGTAGCATAATAAAATTCAGAATGGAAAAAATGTGCAAACCCCGTTGAAAGTGGTACCACTTATCGTATCACCAGTGTATGAGGGAAAAATATTATACATCGTCTGAACGATAACATTATTATACATAATACGATTTGCAAATCCAAACGTTGGAGGCAAACTAAAACCTGCGTGTGCGTGTGTGATTTTGATAGCTGATGAAATATTAACAAAATACTGTTCAAATGTGTTTTATATAAAGACTCTAGTCTACTGGAAGTGCTACGAGGAAAGGTCACGAGGATGAATATATACTTATTTATAGGAAACAGTTTATACTAAGGTTTTTTGATCTGCATACACATTTTCCCAAGCAAACGTACCGAAACGGTGTGATATGCGAGTCCATATAACATGAGATAAATCATAGGCGCAGATCGAAAACCCTACAGCACTTATCCGACTTGAACCAGGCTTGTACTGGACTATGTAAGGAGCAGGATTGACGAACGTAACTTGACTGAAAGTTTTTAAGCATAATTGAGAAGAAAAGGACCATAAAGTAACTATTGTTTAACTTACATAGCTATGAATACTAAAAGGGATAGGATCGGCAACTTGAACACAAACAAAAAAGAAACTCGCATCGAAAGCAATACATCTCATTGGGCCATTTTAGTTAATGTATCTACTGTAGTGCATGTATCGGATGCAGTATCACGATGCCAAGCAACTAGGTAATCGAATGCGAGAAACGAAGGACGTATCTTGCATACCAAATAAGGATTGTTCGACTGCAGGCAACATCGAAAGGGGGAATTGAAACCAAAGTTTTCTTACATGAATTAAAATATCTTTCTTACCTTCTACTACCGTATAAGATATTGTAACGTTTGCTTAATACAAGAATGTTTTAAGTGAAATAATAAACATGCGGAAAAGTGCTTTTTATTTACGACTCTACAAAACTTGCAACAAGACTGTTTATGTTTACAACGGTACAAGAATTTGAAACGGTTGTACAGAAACATCATATTTCTATTTTCTTTATTCTTATTTTCTCAATTTTCTTATTCGTACCGTAAAATACAAAATTATAGTCGTATTACACGTTCAATAGGAAGTTGAACGATAGGGAATGAAGTTTTAACGTATTTAGATAATTCAAATACATCATTCTACGAAAACTCACGAACCACCCTGTAGTTCGGAACGGTTCGGAACCAGTCACCTGTCAAATGGAGCACGAAATTGGTGTCAGCGGACCATCACTAGCGAAAATTTCCATGTCGATTTATCAACCTTCCGTCTGTTTACTTGCGTTTTCGTGCAGCATAAATATCAGACAAAGTTACCAGACTATTCCATCTTTCGTTGCAAAACTATCACACAATTGGGTGTTTGATCCGTTTTCTAAACACACATAATGGATACCTTAGGTACAGAGATTGGTCAAAAAATGAGGGTAAGTTTAGTGATTTGTTTGGTCTGCCCCAATCGGTAACCAGCAGTCCAGCAGAGTTGTACCAAACTGAACCCATTTCGTTGTATGATATGCATTCCAGAGTGCCGTGAAGGCGAAGCTAATCGAGCTTGGCACCGGTTCGGGTACTGGTTACATCGATGATGAGCTGCCGGATTACGTGATGATAATGGTGGCCAACAAACGCTCCCGGCAGCAGATGGTCGATGATCTGTCATTGTTTCTCGGTGCACAAACCGAGATATTCGTAAACTGGTTGCACCAGGTGCTGCAAAAGCTGCAGGAAGTGACGCTACCGGCGACCGCTGCGACCAAATCAAAAGAAAGCACGAAAAGAAAATCGTCCGAGGTGGAAGACAAAAAGAAGGATAAGAAACGGAAAGACAAGAAAACGAAACGGAGAGACCGTAGCACTGACGGGGAGGAAGCCGCCGAGGTCTCCAATCGCATGAGCGGCACGGAGGACAATACACCGCCAAGACCCGCAGTAGTATTGCCGGCAACTTCGATAACAGAAGTATTCGCACATCAGTACATAGAAAAGGCAAAGAAATCGCTCGAGTCGGACAGCATACCGGTCGCGAAGAAAACACCGGCAGAGCGATCGGAATCGCGCGATCGACTGAAGAGCAAAACACCACCAACGGCCAGTGAAGAGCGCAGTGTGCCTTCGATCGTTGATATTGCTAGCGCCAGTGTGGTCCAAAAGCACCACAAGGAACTGTGTGAACTGAAGGAAATTGAAGAGCGGATCAGCGCTGCAAAGCGTCATTTGAGGTCATTAGGGACGGATATTTCAGATGAAGATAGTGAAGATTTGCTGCTGTTGAAGGCCAATGAGGACGATTTGCTGCTGTCGCGCGCTCGCTCTGATGAAGCATCTTCAACGCGAAGTACCAAACCGTCACAAAGCACAGTAAGTAAACAAAGGCAACGAATAACTATGGGCCCTGCGGAGCCTTCGAAGCAAGCGCCACCAGCTCAAAGCACTGCACCATTGGCTGCTTCACGGTCGACAGACACACAACAAGCTAATGCTAAGAAACGGTCAGTTTTAGAACGCCTGGGAACCAAAAAACCTTCCATCACTGCCGAGCGAGAAAAAGCTGTAAACTTAGATACAAGAACTACGCGAGAACCTACCACGAAGGATGTGAACAAATCTAGCGACGCTGCCAATTCAGGTGCTTCTGGAACGAAAAGTACCATCATTAGCCTATCGGCACACAGACGCGAGGAGAGAGAAATTTATGTGCCCCTCTTTCGGCGCAAGGAAGCATCACAGGAACAGTCAGCACCAAAAAACCGGGTGCGTCAGGAAGGTACCATGAAGGGAGACAACCGCCAGAGGGAAAGAAGCCGTGAACGTAATATCCGCGAGACGAGATCGCCTGTCTCACGTTTACCACCATCCCACTCACGCAATGATACTAATCGTGCAAGATCTCGAGAAAGTAATTTTCGTCGCTTAGAACGCGATCGTGTAGAGCGAGTCGATGATCAATCGATGGGACGCAAATCTCGTCCTAGGGAGCGATCACGCAGTCGCGAATGGACCAGAGACAACAATCGGGAACGTTCCGGTTCCGGTGGTCACGTTAACAATGGGACGGATACCGTGCGAGGACGCATAGGTTCGCGGGTTATCGTACTTCCACCGAAACCGGAGTACAACGAAGACGTGATCGAAGTGCCAGTGGCCAGTGTTATAAAAGTACAGCCACGGCCCATTGTGCCGAAGGCAAAACAGCCCAGCAAGAACCTATTGCTAAAAGCAATGGCCGAAGCACAACGATCGACGGTGGCGAATCTTAAGAAAACGATAGACAACACCAGGGATGGCAGTGGTTTGCACCGGACAGATATGAAGCGTAAGCTTGTGATTGAAATTTCCGGCGTTGCTAATAGTAATCTGGCGGTAGACGCCCAATACGAACGCGTACCCATTACCCATTACACAGCGCACGAAGCAGAAGCTTTCAACGAACTTACAGAGGAAGTGGATCACGACCAGCAGGAAGAGGAAGAGGAGGTACATGAAGTAGATATAACAAACCAGGTACTGATGGAGGATTGCGATGTAGATGAGGAATTTAAAGAAATCCTCCAGAACGAATACGATGGGCCACAACCATCCGCAACACAGAATTATCAAATGGAGGTGACCGAAGAAGATGCACCCAGCACGGAACAGGAAGCTGCTACAAACGAGAGCAAGGATACAAAATTTGTGGTTACTTTAGATGGAGCTTTCAAGTCGTCGGTGGACAGAGAAGTGTCGCCAAGTCACACGCCACCACCACCGCCCGTTGCAGTACCATCGGAACAGACTAAGGGAAGAATGTCCGTGAAGGATCGTATTGGGTTCAAAGTAAGTTCCCGAGAATCGGCAACAATATCTCCCAATCCAAAGGATTCCAAAGAGATGGAAGAGACGCTCAAGAAACGTAAGGAACGGTTTAGTGAAAAGCTTGTAACAGCACCGGCAACAGTTAAACCAGCTAGTAAGAGCTCTCCAACTGCAACATCAAATTCGACTTCACGTGCAGCAGCACCGTCCTACGGTAATAACTCTTCCTCGTCGAGAGCGAACCGATCGCCGAAATCAAACTCTCGTTCTACCCAAAGTCACTCATCGTCGCGTCGCCGAACGTCATCGGTTAGTCCGGAACGTGCCCCGAGGCCAAAAAATACCTCCTCAACCGAAAGTCGTTCAAAGCGTACTGAAACTACGCGCAATGTTTCCAGCTCACCGAATCAATTGAATGAGCTGTTACTGCAACGCACGAAGGAGCTGATGGACGATAGTGTATCCTCGTCACCGATCTACATGTCCAAGTCCGATTATGACAAGATGGAACCATCGTCCCGAAAACGGAAACGAGTTTCACCGATTCAGTTCGATCTAACTGATGAGGACGAACGGCACGACAGTGATGATGACTATCACCATCATCATCACCGCGACCGAAGAGCACGAAGCAGAGAGGAACATCGACAACAGCATCGCAGTCCATCGCGTGACAGTGATGAACGGTCCTCGACGAGAAAGGAGTCGCGCCGCGAATGGGAGCGAGAAGGTGAAGGGAGGGAAAGTCGCGACACCAGGTTAAAGTCACCCGGAAGGAAAATTAAGAAGCTTGAATCAAGCCGAAAATTCGATGATATTCCACCATGTAAGTAATTGGCCCTTTTTAAATTGTCGAACAAAAAAAAACACATTTACATTCCTTTCGTACCCTTACAGTGCTCAGTGCTGTTTCTTTGTCGGGCGTGGAAGGAAAGAGCAACAAATTGGTTAGTGGTGGTGCATTGAAAGAACGGTGCAAATATTTCCCCATCTGCCGCCAGGGAGATGCGTGCGAGTTTCTCCACCCAACCACACCTTGCAAAGCGTTTCCTAGCTGCAAATTTGGCGACAAGTGCCTCTATCTCCATCCAATGTGTAAATACGATCAAACATGTCACTGGTTGGACTGTAACTTCATGCACACAAAAAGTGCATCCACCGGCACCTCGAGTGGCCTGTCGGCGCCACCATTAGGTTCGTAGGGCATGAACGTAGCTCCTGGTTTAATCGATTATTAAACGTGTCTCGTTTCTTTCAGCATCATCCGTCGTTCCGGTACAAAACTATAAGTCGATTATTGCGAAACCGCTTCCGCCTGTGTGCAAATTCTATCCAAACTGCGTCAACAACCAGTGTCAGTATCTGCATCCGAAGATGTGCCGCTTTGGCAAGCATTGCGTTAATAAGATTGAGTGTAACTTCTACCATTACGATATACCGACGAAGGATCTGCACGATGCATCATCAAAGGACAAATTTCGATGGATCTCCCCGTTCTCTGCTTGAGCGCCGAAAAGCCCAACACTAGGCTAGCTACTAACGGCAGTCGAAGATACATTGATTCTAACTTTACTTGTGCTGTTTGTTCCATTTCGCTATCGTCACATGCTGCTTCTCGTTTTGATTTTGCCAAGTTTGGAAAAGGTTTTGGAAATGACAAAACTGATAGTGCATGCTACTATAATGCACTGAACACTTTCTTTCCCCCAGGCGTTTGTTTATTATGTGCTAGATTTAAAACTGTGCAAAACTCAAACAAAAATACGATTCAGTTTACGTATCCTTGCGTACTGCGTTGGATTGTATTATTACAAAAAAAAACACGTGTATAGGAAAAGCATTGAATAATGTACTCATGGATGAATGAGTACAAACTATAAAACATAGTTTCCCTAACCGATATTGGATTGATTGTTGCTCTCAAACATCAACACTTATTAGATAGATATGCAGATCATCATGTGAGGTGGGCTGCGTTTAGCGAAGATCATTGTAAGGAGACAAATATTCTTCATTAAGCACTTTGCTGATATGTTTAGGCAGGCGTATAATATTAGATGTAGTAGCATGTTCAAAGAATAATTAATTCTAATCGCTCTAAACAGTTTCGGACTCTTTTTTAAATCAATTTCCGAAACCTGTGCCTCGTAATGAAATTTATTTAAATAAGTTTAATACCTATACCCCCCCTCCAATGGCTTCCCGCACTTATGTACTGTCCCAGATTTGCTGCACATTATCCAGTACGGTTTGCTGATCGGACATTTTGTGCACCATGAAGTATCCCTGAATCTGTGCCGGGCTAACGTTTCGTCCGTCCGCAGCAACACGATCGCCAAAAATGCGCGCATTCGCTTCTGCATCCGTACCGGTGTAGAACCGTCGAAACATTTGCTCCATCTGATGGCGTGTACAGTGGCCAACGTATTCCTTCACATCGACCCGGCCCGGTCGTATCAACGCTGGATCGAGGCGCTCGAGATAGTTGGTGGTCATGAAGACGATGCGTGCCTCGGTCGATGCCACACCATCCAGACAGTTAAGCAACCCACTGAACGTCACCCGATTAAGTCCCTCGAAGGCTGCCTTTTGCTGCAGTGTGTCCTGGCGCGACACAAACGCGGCATCGATATCCTCCAGCAGTATGATCGACTGTTGGGGTGCAACGTTCATTAGATGGTTTAACCGATCGTCGGTTAGGCCACGCTCGGACAGATTTAGCAGACAGATACCGAACTCGATCTCTCCAGCCAGGGCAGTGATGAAACTAGATTTACCACATCCGGGCGGACCGTGCAACAAATAGCCTCGCCGGTACGGTATTCCGCGGTCCGAGTACCATTGTGGATTTTTAATAAACTCCCGGCAATCGCGCAATATACGCTCCGAAACACCTTCATCTAGCACTACGGAACCAATCGGACGCCGTTTTCGTGGATGACCGAACGGTCGCCATTCGGAACCCATCGCCGTGTACATAATCGTCTTTCCTTCCGTGTTTTTCAGCGCCAGCTGTCGGGCCTCCTCCAGAATTTTGAAGTACAAATTCTTATCCCTACCGAATGCGGTCAGTTGTACCGTTTCCCACGGTACACCCATGTGTAGATCGAGCGTATGCTGCTCCCGGGCACGGTCTACCTTTATCCAAGTGCCACCGTACCGCATGATGTGCGTGCCGACGGACGGTATAAAGTCGTACCGCGTTTTAACGTGACCCGTATCACGCTGCTCAAAGGACGTCTCCACGCTGAGATGCTGCGTTTGTCGGGCGCCCTTCTGAGTGATCCACTGGAGCAACCACTGGTACGATTTATCCCGGCATGGTACCTCCAGCGTTATCATGTAGTGCCGCCGGAACAGTATCAGTGCACCTTGCATTCCTTTACGTAACATTGCTGCCCCGGCACCGACACCGAACAAACCGAAGCCGGCTCCGAAATAGGGATTTTCGGACAGGGCACTAATATACTCCGTTATCGTCATTCTACGTTTTGACTCTCCACCACACGAGGAGTTGTTTGTTGAGAGGAAACTTTTTGCTAAAACACTGATACTACACGACTATTTCTTCCATGCTACACGCACTTTACACCTCTATGCAACTGATTCACGTCAGAAAACCCAGATCACAACAAACGGACCGATAAATAAGCAAGGGTAACTAAAAGAAAGAAAAAAAAATCATCTTCCTGTCAACCGCTCCGTTGACAATTGGCTGTAAACGTAAACAACAACAAACTGACCCTGGATCTCGCATTTCCATAATGTAATAGTTTTTAGATAAAATTTAGAGTCTTGCAACATAAATCACTCGCTCAAATTATCTCAATACCGCCAGTGTAGTGTTAGCGGAAGTAAAATAACATGGAGTTATTCAAATGCTTCCTATTATGTTTAGTTATATGCGTAGGAAAAATTCACTCCTCCGACGAAGGGATGTGCACGGCAAAGGAACAGTGTACGGTACAGGAGACAGATACTGTGAGCAATGACTTCTACTCGGCAGGTAAGATTGAATGTCTACAAACAGTATTCAGTTTAATTTATGTTTATGGTATGCTCAATTCCACAGATTTCAACAAATATTTTAGCGCAATTGAATCATCCGTAGCGGGTTATGTTCCTTGCAACAACACCAATTGCAACTGCCACACAGACGTACTAAAGGCTGACCTAAAACCGTTCAAATTGCATGGCATCACGAAAGACTCGATCAACCGAGCGAAGCAGTATGGAACGCACTATCAGGTGGTCGGTCATAAGCTGTACCGGCAACGCGAATGCATGTTCCCGGCACGGTGTTCCGGTGTGGAACATTTCGTGAAACCTTTGCTGTCATTGCTACCCGACATGGATCTGATCGTGAATTGTCGCGATTGGCCCCAAATCCATAGGCACTGGAACAAAGAAAGGATACCAGTACTTTCGTTTAGCAAAACAAATGAATATCTCGACATAATGTATCCCGCCTGGGCTTTTTGGGAGGGCGGTCCAGCCATAGCTCTCTATCCAACCGGTCTAGGGAGATGGGACCTCCATCGGAAAAGCATTACGAAAGCAAGCACCGACTGGGACTCGAAGGAATCGAAAGCCTTTTTCCGTGGTTCACGCACTTCGGACGAGCGTGATGCCTTGGTGCTACTGTCCCGTGCGCAACCATCGCTCGTTGACGCGCAGTACACGAAAAACCAAGCCTGGAAATCTCCGCAGGATACGCTGAACGCAGAACCGGCGCGAGAAGTGACGCTGGAGGAGCACTGCCGGTATCGGTTTCTGTTTAACTTTCGCGGTGTGGCCGCTAGTTTTAGATTTAAGCATCTATTCCTGTGCCGTTCGCTCGTTTTCCATGTGGGTGACGAATGGTTAGAATTTTTCTATCCCTCATTGAAACCATGGGTACATTACGTCCCGGTACCGGTACGCAGTAGTCCAGAGGAACTGGAAGCATTAATCAGGTTCTTCCAACAGCATGATCAGCTGGCGCGTGACATTGCCGAGCGAGGATACGATCATGTTTGGAATAATTTGCGCATGGGCGATGTCGAATGTTACTGGAAAAAATTGTTAAAACGGTACGGAAAGCTAGTACGCTACACGGTTGAGCGTGATTCCAGTTTGATCGAAGTGTAGAGTTGCCAAGAAGGCCGAACGAAAAGAATTATTAATGATGGCATTTAATACGATTGAAAAAATGACAATCTCACAAATAGATCTAAAGATTTCATTCCATAAATTTCTTACGACAGAAAAATGAATAAGAAAAACCAGACAACAAGCTAGATAAAGTAAACTAAATGCTGTGATCGAGAATTTCGTAATAGGGAATATTTTTAATAGTTTCGTGACCAATATGCCTGAACACATGATTAGATCAAAAGATGACTGTGGAACTAAAGATTTAAACTTGCTTTTACTCCTTTGACTGAAATTCCGATTGCATGTCGCACGCCGTAAACCTCCACGTAATATTTCTAACCCATACAATAACACCTTGCATCAGAAGTCGTCATAAGTGTATCCATTGAAACCCTTTGCTTCTATTGGTAGTGTTTTACTACACATCAAAACGAGATTTCTCATCGTGATCATTCAATTATTAACGGAGAGATATGATTGAAACAATTCACGCCACAGGTGCTGGGGTGAAACACATGGCCGGAATTCACTTTCCACCTGCATCGCACCGATACCGATTGCATGTGTTATCAGAGTCAAGTTATATAAAACTGTTACTACTTCAGGTGTTCAATTGAAATTGAAAATGCGCTGTATGTTATGCACTCACCATGAAGGTCAGATACCACTCATTTGACGAAATACTGGACAAGCGTGTTATTTGTTTGAAAAAATTGATTCGTATCGCTTATGATTTTTAAATCCCAACTTTTGATGCATGGACAAACGAGGATGATGGAGATGATGCTGGTAGACTACATACGTTTTAAAACGAACCTTTCGAACCTTGAAAAAGCGTGTATGCAAATGGATAGCTATTCAACCCGTTGGTGGTTTCATTTCGCATTTCTTCAGCCATTTTGTAGACATTTCGCAAAGCAACAGAAACTAGTTTTAAAAACGGCAGCGCGTGTTCGGCAAACTTCACAGATTCGTTGTAAAAAAAATTGAGAGCTACTTCGAATTACGAAACCGTCGGGTGTATCATTACGAAATAGACTTGTTTTCTGGGACAATGCACGCTGACTCACTGGGCGTTAATAGCACGCGAGATTGGCGCGTGCTCATGGGATAAACAAAAAATGTATCCTGCAGTTACGCTTGAAGCATTGAGTGACCACATTATGAAAAAGTAATGTTCTTAACAGTGTGGATAAAGTAGCATATAGTAGAACATAGTTGTAATAGTCCGCAAACATGTGGAGAGATTAATGTTGGACAAAATAAATACAGTAAACCAAACCGCTTTCACGTTCCGGTGCAATGTAGCGTAAACCCTTTCAATGGGATGAAGCGGTGCTTACACTACGGTGCAATCAAACGAGATCATGCGCATTGGTTGGAAAGGAGGCTCTCATCCAAAACGCTGACTTGACCGATCTCGTGTATTCTCCGAACTGTTTCAGATTTACCGCGCATAGTGTTGCTAGTAGTGTACACGCTACTTTACCACGATTGCTACTTCATTTTCCACCCCCGCCTCCCTCCCCTCATCCATGACAGCTGATCGGTGTTTGATTTTGCGTCTCCTTCTCTCCACGCACTTTTCGTACACAAACATATTCGCTCTCGCTTTTCTCTTCGTCGTGTAGCAACCGGACCACACCACTACCAACGCGCACGTTCGCATGTAGCATACCTATCTGACACTGGGTAGAAATGACAAAATAAACATGTCAAAACAGTGCTGCCTTCTGCGCTCGGTGGAGTTTTTTGGACGAAATTTTCGCTTAACCACCGAGTGATCATGGTGTTTTCGAAGAGAAAGATGAAGCAGTTCCTAGCGTTCGGAGTGACGATCGTGCTCGGTAGGTGTTACGTGCATGAAACTCCCCTGTTTGGTTGCGTACCAATCGACGGGACCTAATCGTTCTGTGCGTGCTCTGCTAGGGACGTTCCTGGCAAAGTTTACTTTCGTCCACAAGAAATGGCACCCCATTCAGCAGTGATAAAAGGATAACAATCTTTCCTACAAGCAATGCATTACGCCACACAGTAAGATGGTTCCAATAAACAGTGTAAACTTTGTCAAATATGCTGTGAAAGGTCGTTAAAAGTTTTGTTTACGTTCTTAACATTGTTGGATGTTGCCTACCCGCCTATCCTGCTGTGTGCAAAACCGACGAAGGATGGAGAATCGGACAAATGTTCGAGAATAATCAGTATATTTTTAAACGTTCACCATACCCATCAAGAAGTGAGCAAGAATTGTGGAAATATTGTGTGACCATTCTAGCCGGACCGTACGCTCCTCGCTGCGGCATAAGACTTGTAGTGAAAGTGCGTGATTGCGTTGTTGTTACCATGGTGCTAGGATATGTGTTTATTTAAAGTTTAATTGTGGCGATAAAGGCGGTTGAATGGCATTTACCGATTTATTTACAAGCAAGAGCAGGTCCACTCGGACACCGTTGCAATATCCGTTAACAGTCTTTCAAAATATCTTCAAACGAAAAGATTTCTTTTAAGCAGATTGAGCGTTTCATGTATTTATGTATCTATTACTTTCCATTGGTTCTTTTCTTTTGCTTCATAATGATTTCACGCACAGTGATTTGTTTGTACAAATCATGGGGCAGTCCAACAAACGGGATGTCACACTACGCGTATGATGACGGTGATAACGCGATTGTCGGAGCGGTAGATAACACGGCCGACGAGCAGGAGAATCGGCGGGCCGGTCCATCACCGGAACGGCTTGTACTGTCGGTGGCCGATCGCAACGGTCACAGGCAACATAACAGCATCGATGGGCCAAACGATGATGATGCGGACGTTGGTGGTCCATTGGGCCATGACAATGTTGAACGGGTGTTGATGCAAAACAAGCTACGGTCATTCCGGAAGGGATCATCCGTTGGCGTGATGCCCAAACGGCACGACGATGTTGCGCTAGACGATCCCGAGCGAGAATCGCGATTAAACGAGCTGCACGAGGCTAAACGACAGATACTGGAGCTGGAACGGAAGATACAGGAACTGGAAGGTCGGATACCGCGCAAATATCCGGACGTAACGTTTTTGAACTACAAAAATCGTAAACGGATACTGGTAAGTTTGTTATTTTTTTTGCCATTGCACCACGTTTAATGATGCGCGCTGTGTCGGACCATTAAACGTAATTTGGACCAAATACTTTGTGGCTAACCTTGATGAATACCTCATTAGCAATGATACCAATTCTCTACGTGATGTCAGATAAATTATACTTTTTTGTTATCAACTGTCCGTGCATAGAGTAAAACGTTTCGCTTTCAACAAATTACAACAACTAGTGAACTCACCTCAAGGTTATTCTTTTAGTAAAAGTTTGCTTCATCCATTGGAAGTTAGAGTACAACAGTTTTCGAATATATTTTTTTTATTTGATACGAATCAGAAGAAGGCTCAACACATCTTTCGTTTAGACGTCAGTTTCATCGGACGAGTCACGCCCAATATATTAGTAACAGAAGTGTACACTTCTTGGTGACTTGAACAATTTGCAAAAGCTAAAAATGGTTTAATATATCAACCGGTAATGTTTCCGTTTAACCACGGAATGAAAATTTCAAACAATGTTAAAGAGCTTCGTTTGACCATATATCGCCGACAGGCTGTGGGGCTGTTAACTCTTGTGATAATATTTACCGAAAAGATGATGGAACGGTCCGCGGCGATTGGTACATAACACTCTCAAACACACGTGCGATCGCTTGGGTATTGGCAATACCGGCCCAAGGATTACAGAGCGGGGGAACAGGCTGAGCAAACTGTTCAGCTGCGTGGCACACACTCATCCGAACGTTGATGAGCTTGTTGATATGATGAAGCGTTTGCGGGTTGGGTTCCAAGTTGAACTGCGCTGACTTATAACAACAACACCAAAAAAACCCCGCCACATATATGCTACCGTCTTTAATGGAGTTCAACAAAGTTATGCAATGGTTCCCCAATAGTGGAGCATAATTTTGAGCTTCCAGTCATGGCAGCATGTAATGGCAAAGTAAACCCTTGGGGATGTGTACACAACGCAACGATCGCCACTCCTAGCTCGTAGCATACATGAGGATCTCAGAAACCGAACCACACAATGCACATTCAGTCGCAGTCGCCTTTGGGATTCTTTTTTATCACTAAGATCGCTTAATACCCGTTTGCTCCATATCCCTACCTTTTCAGAAGCCTATTACCATTTCGCTATCGATCGAAGTTTTAGCTGCCTTATTCTTCTATCAGCATCAGAGCGATCGCACGATCTGGCTAAAAGGTTTTCTAAAGTCAGCTGGTTTTTGCTTTAGCTCCATGTTATCAAGGTTGTGGATACGGAGTTTTAGGTGAATGTCGGCTGTTAAACTTAATTATATGAACCTTCTAGGGTTTATCCGTTGCGTGAAAGGAGATATTGCAGGGAGAGTCTGACAGAATGGCAAGAAAATGTGGTTCATTTTTTTTATTTACAAACGCGTTTTTGCTTGTTGTGCTACTTTTTTTATCGTGATCTTTTTAGCTACCTAAGGAAGTTGCGGGTAATGTAACCTTTTTTTTATAGCACAATGAACTCTAGTCAAATTACATTAGGAAAACTGTGCATGTTTATTTTAAGTGGACATAAATATACTTAGTGGACATAGATATAGATAACATGTTATACTAGTGGACCACTATGTCGCTGTTAGGTTGTTTAAATTGTTTAAATTGTTTAATTTAAATTTAAGCATTTTTCAAAAAGTTGTTTTTCCAAGTTGTTCGTTAAATAATTCGAATCGTTATAATAGACAACATTCTTGGAAGCTCAGATTTCCAACAAACCTGGCGAAGTGTGTCACGTAATTTTGAAATGTTATATGAATTCGATTATGTTGTATACTAATTTAAATAAAATTCATATTTGTTATAACCATTTGGACCGTTATTGATAGTCAGCAGTTGTAATTCATTCCTCACGCCCAGTCACGTTTCACGCCATAAAGAAAGACAACGTGCGTGATGTCATAACTTTGGGCAGTTAAATTTCGGCAAGGTTAATGTCAACCATGCCCAGTTTCCTGCGGCAGACGATGAAGAAGGAGAAATTTATACATGCAACACACCACACTCACTCTCACTTTCCTCTAATGCGCTCTCACTTTCCGGCAGATAACGGGTGGAGCCGGTTTCGTTGGATCGCACCTGGTCGATTATCTCATGATGCAAGGCCACGAGGTGATCGTGGCGGATAACTTCTTCACGGGCCGGAAACGCAACGTGGAACACTGGTTGGGGCATGAAAATTTTGAACTCATCCATCACGACATCGTTAATCCGCTGTTCATCGAGGTGGACGAAATCTATCATCTGGCCAGCCCGGCCAGTCCGCCGCACTACATGTACAACCCGGTCAAGACGATCAAAACGAACACGCTCGGTACGATCAATGTGCTCGGTTTGGCAAAACGCGTGGGCGCCAAGGTACTGATCGCCAGCACGTCCGAGGTGTACGGTGATCCCGATGTGCATCCGCAGCCCGAAACCTACTGGGGCCATGTGAATCCGATCGGACCGCGTGCCTGCTACGACGAGGGCAAACGCGTATCGGAAACGCTGAGCTACGCGTACGCCAAGCAGGAGAAAGTGAATGTACGCGTGGCGCGAATCTTTAACACGTACGGACCACGAATGCACATGAACGATGGGCGCGTCGTGTCTAATTTTATCATACAAGCGCTACAGAACCAGTCCATAACGGTGGGTATTTAGTGATTTTGAATATGAGGTTAGGAGAATATTGATTGTATTGAACTTTAATTTTTGCAGATTTATGGGAGCGGTCGACAAACACGATCGTTCCAATATGTGTCGGATCTGGTTGACGGTTTGGTAGCGCTGATGGCATCCAACTATACGCAACCTGTCAACCTTGGCAATCCGGTCGAACGGACGATACAAGATTTTGCCGAAATTATACGCGACCTGGTGGGCTGCAAGAGCAAAATCATCGAACTGCCCGCCGTCGAAGACGATCCTCAGCGACGGAAACCAGATATTTCGAGGGCAAAGAAACACATCAACTGGGAACCTAGGGTGAGTTAAAATTATTGTTGGGTGATTCCTATTATGCTTCATGAATCTAAGTGAAATTTTCGAACTGCATGAATAACTCCTAATCTATTCTGAAGACTCATGAATTCTCAAAGATCCACGATTGCTTAATGACTCATGAATGACTCATAGATTAATTAATCGCTCATGAACCATGTATTTGATCATTTCACTGGTTCACTGGTTGGGACAACATAATAAAATCATATGTTTTATTTCCGTTTACACTCCGACAGGTCCCGTTACAAGAAGGACTCATGAAAACGATAGACTATTTCCGCAAGGAGTTAGCCCGCTCAAATCACTCACAGCGAAACATCTTTGTTCCCGAAACGACGGAGTTCCGCAACTTGCTATGATACCGGATATTGTGGTGTGATGGGGACTAGTTTGCCAGATGTGGCAAATAGGATTGAATCCTTTACTGCACAACATATTGCACCCTCGCTTCAAAGCACGAAGGGGACGCCGTGCAGAATGTGCATTGTAGATATGAAGAAGGGCTTGCCGTAATGTATAAGTGTAGCATTATGATTATCATGTATTGATACTCTCTACGTTTTTAGCAATAGTAGTGAGTGAGTATTTGTCCGGAAAAGAGTGTCACATTTCTCTTCCCAACATTGAAACAGTTTTTCAAAAATGTTCAGCATCTATTATTTCGGGTTTACATTCTCTCTCTCTCTCTCTCTCTCTCTCTCTCTCTCTCTCTCTCTCTCCAATTTTCGGTTCAATTAATGAAGATTTATGCTATATAATTGCAGCCACAACTTGAGTGAGTGTAGTTGACTGATCCAAAAATCTTTTAGCAGTTTCGATGATGTGCACTGCAAACAGTATAGTCTAGAAAAGTGTGTGACTCTATACCGATACGAACAGTAAACGTGTGCAATTTTACGAGGAATAATTCAAATTCAAAGGAACAAAACCGTGTAAATCTGGTTTAAATATTATTTGTTACCGATTTCTAGCATCAATGCTGCATCAAATGCTTAGAGAGTGAACTGAACTTTTTTATCGATCTTTATTTTCTTTTTAAATGTAAATACTTTCTAGTCTGGTTTAAATAGCATAGTACGTAATGTGGAATGTGTTTTGGTTTGTCTGTTTGTTTTCGGTGAAATAAGATAAGAGTGCTGAGAATCTGTTAAATATGTAATCAATAGGAAAATAAAAATAAAAATAACATATACTTGAGTAATTTCATACAATTTCGTATTCTTATATTACTCTACTGCTGCAACCGTTGGTCGTTGGCCGGTAACAAAAGTGGTAGAGTCGGGTAGAGTCGGGATTTGAACCCAGATTTGGCTCATTGTGAGTTGTGCTTTGCCAACTGTACTATTTGAACGATTGAGCAGTTTGCCAATATGTTTCACATGTTCAACCATTCAGCAAATTTATCTCACAACAACGTAAAAAGGTTAGTTTAGCTGTTAATCATGCAATAAAAAAAATAATTTGAACCGTTTTTTTTGTTGCCATTTTCTAAATAGGAGGCAAATATGGCAACACTGCCTGTTTTGACATTTCTTCCACGCACAGAGGAAACGCGTAGCTAGATTACACAAAACAAAAAACACAACAACATTTCTAATTAATCATACAATTATGTTATCTTAAAGCAATGACGTAGATAAATTTTATACTTTTATAAAACAAACTATTTTGTTAAATTCTATGCAATGAAACGTCAAGCAAATGAGTGCATAGCATTCCACAGTTCTATTTCAGTGCAGTGTAAACAAACAAATGCGATTCCGTGCCGTTGATGGTGTGCAGTTATTTGTGTTGTAATTTTCAATAAATCGCAACAGCTGTTTGGTGTTTAGCGACCACCACCTCGTCAGTAATCGTAGACACTTTCCACAGGCGGCTGATCGTATGGGCCGACGAGAATGAATAACGTGTTATGCAGATTGTGCTTAATGAAGTGTGAAGAATTGTTCGGAATGTACATCACCTCGCCGAGCGGTGTACTGCGTAGTCTGCCGAAAATCATACGGGAATGCATCTCCATCGAGGTAAACGATCTCGAGCCGAACTTTTTCTCAAAGTTCATCTGCAACGAGTGTATCTACAAGCTGGAGCTGTTCTACGCCTTTCGGCAACAAAGCATCAAGAGCCAGGATTATTACAATGGTAAGAGCGGCTTTTATTATGTTATGGAAGATACCTTTTTACAGCGATGTATTCCTATTACCTCTATCTATAGGGCTCATACAATACTATCAGCAATCAGTGCCTTGCTCGAGTAAAGTATCATTAGATCCTGCAGCTGATGCGGCCCAGGTGCCCGGAACGGTTGATAGCGTATTTGAACCAGAACAGTCAGTTCATTCAAACAACGAGCTGGCCGATATAAACTTTTCCGGAAATGAATTTATGATGGACGAATCGGAAAAGCACCAGCTCAGTAAGGATTACGACGATATTATTCGTAATTTGCAAAAAGAAGACCTCGATTTTTCAACAAACGATGGCGAATTAGTGGTAATGTGTTGCCTACGTACGGATCGATAGCTCTATTACCGAAAGCTCTCTTCTATTCATTAGATGAAACATGCACTGGGAATCTCAATATCGACGAATGACACCAGAATAAGCAAGCAGGCTGTGCTGCAGCAGGAATGCTCAAGCTACTTACACCACGGTACTGACGTCGCGGTAAATATTGTGCAACCTACGGAGCCCAATGACAACGGTTGTTTCGACCCATACCATACGATGGCCGTAGCGTGTGATAAGGACATAATCAATAGCAGCACACTTTCCGTAGACCAGGATGATGATCTTAACTATGATGATTTTGTAGGCATCCAAACGACACCGTTAGAGGGTAATCGAGAAATGGTAAGCAAATTGGCTTTGTTGTAAAATAATGTTATCTTTCAAGATGCGCTTTCTTTTCCAGTCTTTATCCGAAGTGCACGTACAAGACATAATAGCGGACGTGTACAATGTTACACCTGACAAGATACAGCCGACGGGTGCAATTTCATCTTCCCAACAAATTGCTGACGTTCAGTGCAGTGAAATTTCAGCGCTTCAACAGAACGATGGTTCGTTCTTTTCTCTGGTTGACTTCAGTGAAACGGAAATTGCTACCGCCAGCAGTAGCACAACCTGTACGAACGGTACGACTGAGTTAGCGAACGACAAAACGTGCGAGATTTGCTTCAAAACGTTTCGCACCAGACAAAAGCTCACCATCCACCGAAACACGCATCTGCGATTGGCACCGTTCAAGTGTTCGTTCGAAGGATGCACTAAAGCCTTTAAGTCGCGCATCGGGCTCGATGAGCATGTGGCCCGACACACGAACAGCTTCGAGTTTAGCTGTGATATCTGTCAGAAAGGATTCCAGCACCGTAGCTATTTGTCCGCCCATAGGCGAGCGCACAACACGGAACGAAACTTCCAGTGCGCACTGTGTGAGCAAACGTTTAAGTCAAAGCAAGCGTTACTAGATCACAAAAATCGACGCCATCTCGGTGTGAAACCGTTTGCCTGCGAGCTGTGCGACAAGCAGTACACGAAGAATGCTCAGTTGCGGGCGCACATCGAACAGCATCACGAGAAGCGGGACGATGCGAGCACCCGCTATCCGTGCCAGGAGTGTGGGAAACATTTCACCTCTAAAAGCTACCTGAACGTACACAAGCGAATACATCGAAACGAGCGACCGTTCGTGTGTGAAGTAAGTGTTGCAGGTGTTCTGATCATGTCAAAGAAACGTTAAACGGTCAAAAAACGTATGATCATCATTATGATAGGCTTTCTGAGATTTCAGTAATAGCAATCTATTGATTGACCTTTCTTTCCAGATCTGTAATAAGGGGTACATCACGCGAAAAGATCTCGCAGTCCACATGACAAGCCACACGGGCGAGAAACCACTTACCTGTGACATTTGTGGCAAGGCGTATGCACGCCGCAACGCCTTAGACTGTCATCGTAGGACGCACACCAAGGAACGTCCATACGTCTGTGATATCTGTGGTCAATCATTTTCCCAGCCAACACCGTTACGGGTGCATCGGAAGCTGCACGAGACGGTGGATCACAATAAAAAACAATCACCGATGGAGATCACCAATGTTACGCCTGCTTCGAACCGGCAATAGATCGATACGGTTAATAAACGTCCCTGCGGTTTGTAATCGGTGAGTGTTTTCCACTATTCGGTTGGGTTTGAACGTTGAGAAAAGCACACGCTACGCTGAGAACTGCTAACTCATGCGAATTTGTTTATATTTTAATTGTTTCGACTACAAATTCACTGTCTGTTCACTATCTCTTAAGTAACGCTATACTTTCTCTGTCAGTCTTGTTGGGAAACACACGCGTGGTTTGCTATCGGACGTGTGTACCATCAACTTTTGGCGAGAATATGATTAATCGTATACAAAATGACTCGACAACAGGACTGTGCGTGACTGCGGGATGATCGATCGCTAATATTCTAACACCGGAAACGTTGGTCTAAAACCTTGTAAACCTATTCAACGTAATGCATTTTTCAGTGTCGAAAGGGAATTTTAACATACTCGGCTAGCTAGGTTTTCTCGTCAATCCCTAGCACTTCGAACGGTTTAAGGTAGGGCAGCGGACGTTGTGACCAGAATCGGCGCTTTTTAAGTCCCTCTCCAGCGCGTTCCAAGCGTTTCAGTTCTTCCAGCATCGGAAAAATGCGCTGCTCAATGAATTCTCCATAGGTCCACTGAAGAACGTAGAATGCATGGAATTATCATTAAGTTCTCAGCATACAACGGAATTACTGCAACTACTTACATGATCATACGCCTCCGTTAGTGTGGAGGCAGCCGTACGGGCAAGGTTAGAGACAGCATTCAGCAGCCGATAGTTTTCCCCCAGCAAATCGTCAACACGCGCAGCACTGCTAAAGTTATGCCGGATGTTGTAATCGGTTAACCAGCCGCGTTTTTGCCGGATTGCATCCGTGTACTCTTCTGTTTCACCCGTCAGTGTCGCCAGACGAAGCATGAAGCGATACACCATACTGCCCGGAAACATGCAGCGCGAAAACATCACCATCAGCGAGTCTTTGTGTAGCTCCAGCCAGGCATGATGCTCACCGGTTGGTTCCGGGCAGGTTAGACTACTGAGTACGGGGTTGGTCCTTGCACTCACGTCGAAATATCCTTTCGCAGCGGTTGAAAGACACACTGCAAGACTGGGCAGCGAGGCAGGCAGCAGTTCGCAAAGTATCGCAAAGTGATCGTATCGCTGCCAACCCGTCAAGGCCAGGCCTTGCAATCCGTGGGTGAATCGGTTGCCTTCGCCCTGCATCACCGCGAGCCATCGGAGTGTGTTCTCTAGATGGCGACGAATCGGAGGCATCAGCAAACCCTCACCGTGGGCCCCTTTAAACGCGGACGCCGCCCATGCCGTACTGAACACGGACGCGTACTTCTCCCAGGTGGCCGACTGGACGAACTTGTAGATATCTTCCGCGTACACCCAGATCATTGGCTCGACCAATTTCCCAATGCCGGATGCTTGTAGCGCATCGAGAGCCATATGGCGCAGCATATCATCCCATATGATGATGCGCAGATGCGGCCAGCGTCGCCGTACGATCGTTGCCACGTTGTACACATGGTCAAGAAACAGTTGATCCTTAAGCCGATGTCGACAGCGAGGACATTCAGCTAGCCGATATACCTCATCGCAACCGATGTGGATGTGCGTCAACTTTGGTGTCAGTCGCACAATGTCTTCTTTATGTAGAAGATTAATGTTTGTGGCCGGCACGTGGTACTCGATCACTTGCGCTAACAGTTCCTCGACGAATGCCATCGAAGCGTTGTAGCTAGGGCAAAGAGCCTGTGGCGAGTCTTCCACCTCACGCAAGTGGGCAAATTCTTTTAGCTTCAGTGCGTATTCCAGATGGCCAAACGTTTGCACCAAAGGGATGACGGTGAGTCCGAGTGCGAAAGCTGTCTTCAGGAGTTCCAGAATTTCGTCGCGGTTGTATGCGTTCCGAGCGGCCAACGGAGCCAATGAGCCACCGTACGGAAACATGTCTTCGTACTCAAGCAGAATACCCGTGGCTCCTAGGGTTTTGAGGATCGGCATTAGCCGCCGAAGGTAGGATACTTTCGGTGGCGCTCCTTTTAGATCGAAGTGTACCAATCGTTGGGCCGGAGGAGGTCTACCGCCTGGACCAATGCCGGCAATTACCGGAACGCCCATGCGCTTTAGCTCGTGCTCGTAGTGGCTTTGTCGCTCCGCCGCTATACGCATTTCGTCGGTGATGTGACGTTGCCCTTTGGCACTCACCTGCTGGTTCACCAGTTTCCCATCATCTGTTCGATCCTGCATGATTACATCCCAATCTTTGGTGTGCCGTCCTTTAAGGAAAAGAAGGAAGAGTGGGAAGTGATGTTATTGAGTGATGGTTAAGTGCTGCATAAACATCATCATAGTGCCGACCAATTTGTGTAAATAACGATCATTCATGCATATTATCCATTTAACAAAGAGCTGGCAAGTCGAAGTTTTGACTCTTTGGTAATCAGATAGTGCACGAGAATAACTATTCGTTTATTCGTTTGCTTGATAGTTTAATATGCCCACATACCCTTGGCTGAACGTAATCCACCCAGCGTCGGTTTGACAAACTTGACACCGCCTGCATCACCTTCCAGCTGTATCGAACCTTGTTCGCCATGCACATCAGCACTGCCAACATCCTGACCAGCATCGTGACGATCGTGGAAACCTAACCGCTGCAGCAGACTCTCGTGTCGACCGTGCGCACTGCCAAGCATAAGCTCCCGTACCGACACTATCTTGCCACCGTCCTCGGTAATGTGGGTGGTATAGAGGAAGCCCCAAAACCACAGTGCAAGCAGGAACAGCAAGGATGCGCCGAAAAAGAAAAGTTTACGCCTCCAACAAACCATCAGCATGCGGGAATGCATTACGTTTTGTGCAGCGTCTAGCGAAGGATGCGTGATTGGTGGAATCTGGAACAGAAAGAGAAAGATGGGTTTTACGGAAAGGAATAAGTGTGATTAACCACTCGAAGGCCGCTCGACAATTTTTCAACGATTTCTGCTACCTCCAGAGATGTTGCTCAGATGGATGGGCCAGTCCGAATTCTCTTCAAATTACCGCATACAGACCGGACCAGATCTTGAAATACACTGCTAATACAAATGTCGTTGGTTTACGACTTTCTGATGTAGCACATTCGGGAAGAAACGATAGAGCTGGAGTAGAAAAACTTTTGTACAAGTTGTGATTTAGGCAAACAGATGCGTGTTGTACAGATTGGTGATCTGAAGAAACTTCCTTTAAAGCAAACACCTATCTTGATTTGAAAATTTGTCTAAAGTTGACCTTTACGCTGCGTTTTGGCAGAAAGATACTTAAAACGAGGTTTGATTCTCCTCGAAGATCAGTAAAAGATCAGTAATAGGAATCGACCAAATGATTTTTTCCGAGCAATAGTTTAAAACCGGGACACCGGGTAACTCAGTTCGTCATCTTTTTAGGAGCTCCGCACGTATCGAGCTCGAAATAAGATGGAGTGATGCGTCCGCAATGAGGTGAGGTGTACTCGCCAGAAGTCAGAATTATAGAACTTGTACAATGTTCAAGATAGTTAAGTGATTTGAGGCACCTTGGAGAGGATGTGGACTTCCAAGTGCTACGAAATCAATGGATGACGTTGTCTGATAGCTCTTTTGAGTCGTCTTCTTAGACAAGGCACGTGTGGAAGGTTCAAATTGGGTTGGAATGGCTGTAATCCGTGTCCGTCAGAATGATCGGGAAATGATGCCGACTGTACAATCTTTTGATCAAAACAACTCATTTACTAAAATAAATTTCTTCCCCAGTTTGCAAGGATAAAATTCATAAGGAGTTAATGAAAAACAAAAAACGCCCATGATCGGAACACATATGCACCTTGCTTGCCGAATATCGTTCGGTTGTATCTCGTGCATTCTCTCAATTTGTTGCATTCCCGATGCCGATAGCATTGTGGAAAAACCAACCACACATGTTTCGAGCTATTAAACATTCATCTCGTATCGTTTTGAGACTTTCTGTGGGCACATTTCTGTCAGCAAGCGGCAAATAAGGGAAGAGGGAGTGCGGGTTTACCGTGTAGCGCGCGAATGCAAGACATCAGTCAGCACTGGCATTGCCGATTTGCCGGTTACCGTAAAAGGATGGTTACGAATGTGTTTATTGGGTATTTGAAAAAGTATGTGAATTTGGCAGCATCTTGCAGCTATGTCACGTAGAAGATGGAATGGTGCAAACGGGTAGGATAATTCGAAAGAAAACTGAGTTGTCGCGCACAAATGATCAGATGATGGTCGAGAGAGGGGCTGGCGAACGTAACGAAAACCGGAAAGAGCAACAAACATCAAAGCGTTTGTTGGGTGGGTTGGGAGGTTAAGAGCCTGGACGGTTCCTCGAGGTGCGGAAGAATGACTCGTGGAATGCATTCGGGTGGAAAAACAAGTTTTTTTTGTTTGGTTGGAAATTTTTCACTTGGCATTTCTAACATTTGTTTCTGGTCAGTCTGTGTCGCTATACAGCGAAATACACGGGCGTCAAGGGAATAATCACACCAAATCGACAGAAGGAGTACTTTTCGATTGGTTCGTGATTTGAGTGGTAATTAACTGCTTAACCCCGCTCATATTCCTTTATACAGCCACCTTTTTGAGTGACAGTTTTCAGGCTTGTGCTCGGCTCGTAGCAATTTGTGTAACAAACTGCAATAACTTATCAACATCAAGTCATCAATTTTGTACGCAAAGGCGACGGGCATCGGACGTACATAATTGACCATCAGATTCAATTAATATACCCATACGAGGCTATTAACATGATTCGGTACGGTCGACGATGAATGGAAGCAAGATTAATTAATTATAAAGGATTCACATATCCGTTTACCGCATCCCACCATACAGTAAAGTGGGGTAAGTGGTGCAAATAAATGCAAAACATATAATAATTTAACGCACTCGTTTTTTTTTTCACTTACATCAATTGCTGATAGACGTTGTTTTAATCCCACCACGGGACGACGGGATGAGAGAATTTTCCACACGCACTTATTAATTACTACACTAAGCTATTGTTCTTCGTTGAACTGTGAATTTTTGTGCTAATTGACAGAGATGCAACACAAGGAATCATTCTTGCTTTGTGTGCTGGGACAAGCACGCACAGGCAAAAGATAAAATTTGTACACGAATTGATAACTTAACATTAACTATTGGCACTGCACACTTCCACAAGGCTGAATACCACTTGGCAGTCCTATCTGTTCTCAGCAGAATCGAAACAAACCGGAAAGCAACGAGAGTTCTTGCTACAGAAGGGTCGATGCTTTCGCCACCAGAAGCAATCGTAGACTGAACACGTTTCGAAGATTGATAATGTGTTTTAAGGAATCTTCCGGGACGGTTTTGTACTCGCTCGACACCTCGCAACTTGGTTGCACCGAGTTACAGCATCATCCGGATGGAAAGCTGCGCTCATTCCGCGGTCCGTGCGAATTTGTTTTGTTTGGGATCTGAAGCGAATCTGATGCACGGAAGTCAGTGCACTAGTGCGCCGAATCGAAGCGTCGCGTAGACAAACGTTACTTCGGTGGGAGTTCCGCCCTGAGTCGGTATGCTCGCTCCAGAATGTTGAAAAAAAAACAAAGATTGACGCTTTGTACCGGCATTTGTAAAAGCGTTATGCTTGTTTTTTGCAAAGCATGCTCTCCATAACTTATAGTTTTTTGTTAGTAATTTATTTTTGTTTTTAAATTACATTTTTCTAGTTCATAGTCTGAGCCACATGTTTCAAAACCAATTTGTCTTTAAATTTCCCATTTCTGGTATTTGTCCTCGTGACAGTGTTGCTTCAATTTTCTAAAATGAGTTGCTTCAGATTTAGTACATTCCACCTTAAGGTGATCATTTGAAATTTTCGGCAGTTTATTTGGGAATCGAAAGAACTTAAAGGTATTAAAATAATAACTCCATCTGCGAATGGAGCTCTGCTGCTTCGAAGCCTCTTGAACGTCCTAGGAATAGTCGATTCTCCTAACAATCTTCCTATTCACTACGACCGATAGTACTCAACGGGCGTATGTAAGTTCTGGAGACTTTATAATTGCCACCGCATGATCTTTCTCACGAGATCTGACATGGAATGATATTATTATTATTCATAACGTAACCGTTATTATACTCTACCAGTTTTTTTGCTTGCTTGCTTCTTAACTTAACATTAACATTGACAGGCATAACCATTCTCTACTAAGGTTCTATTATCTGCCATTTCTGGCGTACTAGATCTATTTTTACCAAATAACCGGATAATCAGTCATTGCTACGGGGGATTGGTCCGGGCGGGACTTTGGACCGGTCCTGTCGTGTGAAAACCGGCGATGCTAACAATACACCGCCTTACCGTACCGGTGATGGCTGCATTTTTGCCTTAAGAGACTTATGCCGCGCTGCCGCACAGTCCGTCGTTGCTACGGATGCACCAGTCTGGAATACATTTTGTTCTGTCGTGTAAGTAACTGCCACAAACTATACATCCATTCTGCCCCTGTAATGATACGTTGTGGATTATTGGAAGTTTTTGCTCTTGACGATCTCTAAAAGTCTTTTATTATACTTCATTTTACACAGGTTAAATTACATGCAGAACTGTATACGGCATGGCACTGCAAGAAGTGAGCATTTGTATCTGTTTAACTAATAAACAACACTTAAACTGCAGAAATTAAAGAGTCCGCTTTGTTTGATAGTGCTCAGTGGATCTTCCTTGCTAACTTATCCGGAGTCATCTAAACTACTCACGGTCGAGTGCCGTCGTCAGTCAACAGACTTCGCTGCATGATGTCAGGATGATCTATCATCACATGTGAATGACCTGAAAGGTTTTTACAGACTGGAGGTCGTTTCATGTCATTCTACAGACGATAGATAGCGAGTACGATAGTGAGTTCGTCGTACAGCCTCAAAGAACTTGTAATTATTACGGTTCCTTCATTGTCCTTCTAAAATACGGAGCCGGCAATTCTCTACAGCATCAACCTCTCGACCGGGTTTACGAGCGTTTCGTCAGTTTCACACAAAGTTCTCAGAGTCGTATGCGAAGCTTACACATTGCAAATATCGGAATAAGAAACCAGAACAAACCCGAGTTCTATATAGTCCCAACTTCATTTGTCGCAACATGTGGTATTAGTAGAGAGGCTTCGTCCAACCGTTGTAGGTAGACCGGTTGCCAGCCAGTACCCCAGCACGTATCCAGTGAATGGAAAATATGTTATCCAAAGACAAAAAAAAAACGCTACTCCCATGTTGAATTGTCATTAGCTTATTGGAAAGCTCAACGATTCCAATGTGAAGCAATATTAAGGTACAAAACAAACATTTACTCTAGCACATTCATCACAGGGAGATTTGCATGGATTTGCCTAACGACTTTCAAACCATTTCAAACACAGCTGTTGGAAAAAAAGAACGCTTTTACACCACTGGTCTATTTCTGGTGCTGTGCTACTGGTGAGACTATCTCCCATTTCCCCGATTGGCAGATGTCAAGATTCCCGATTCCACACAGCCGGTATGATTGCAATGTATGCAAATTTAATTGCCAGTATGGCTGATGATGAAGTCACCTTCCTTATCGGTTGGTGCTTGTACGGTTCTTTTTTCCATCTACACCTTTATGCTAACCGGTTTACGAACATTCAAACTAAAAGCTTACACTTGGTTAACGTTTCCAAATACAAATTGCAGTTGTACCGCATCAGCGTATGGGTACGGGTACGTTCATTGTATTGGGACACGTGAAGTGAAAATAATTTGATTGAACGCGAAACCGTGGGCGGCATTCTTACATTGTATGCGATTGATTAGTGCAGTGCCAAACCGTTCGTCCCACCGTCTGTCAATTGCTGTGCTATTCCTATTTGCGTTTTTGCACTCGTACAGCGATGCAAACCTTGAGTCGCGAAAAAATACATCCTTACGATGGGAATTCTAGCAGGTGCAATCAAACAGCTCATTAATTACGTGCTTTCGTGCGGCAGAATTCGTTAACGTTGACGCGGTAAATTGTTTTTGCCACTCTTGGTTTAATGAAGGACGACGGAATTGTAACCGCCGTATGCTTGACAGGGGAACAGGATGGTTTAGAATTGTTTTGCGGAAATGTCCTGCACTGCACTATCGATTCGATTACGAATGACTGTATTCATGTAACGAAATTATTTTAAACAAATGTTCCATATGTACTTAAACTAACTAAAAGTTGTTTAACGATGTAAAACATGAGCACGGATTGGTATGGAGTTTGAACGTAAAAGTGTGATGGCCGTAAAGTATACGTACCTTTTGTAATATCGGTTATGATCTTGATTCCTCGCTAATCGTCGCAGGTTTTGTTCAGCCTTCGTCTTTTCTAGCACGCTTGCTTTCATTGACTGTAGAGTGCGACGCATCGACAAATCGTACCAAATTACCGTGCGGAACCGGTCGATTGCTTCCGGTTGAGTCCGTTGTGTCGGTACTGGAGCAATAGTCCGGTGTAATACCCACGGATGCAAGCTTTTGATGCGGCGACTAAAGAAAACACAGATTCTTCATAAGTTATCTATTTGGCCAATTCTGTGCATCGGTACAAAATATTGTTCTTACCCAACGCTCCAAATCACAGCGCTGTATCGTGTAAGTGGCACCACTGCCGGAGGGCAGTAAAGAGTGGAACTTTCGCAGTTGAAGACCTCGCTGCGAAACGAACAGGACGGCAACGGAACGGGCTACAAAATGATCCTGAATTTGATCGTTATCCGAAGAAGCAACGACACCGATGGCGTGGGCATCTTGCAGCGAACCACGAACGTTACTCGATGTCATCATGGCAATGTGCGATCATGCACTGAGGTATTGCGTTGAGTTGTTCCGCTTGAACTGCCACCAAAGGCAAGGGATATGGGAACGGACCGTCGCCAAGGTAATGTGCACGTTGTAACACACGATGTATGCGTCGCGTGATGTCCATCACTTAAAAACAAAATCGTTCATGCACCACTGGGGAAAATGCTTTGCCCTGGCGGTTCTTGTGAGTCATAGATTTGTTTGTGTACTATAGGTGTGAATGGGACGAATCGTTAATGGATTCCCATGTGACCTACTTAAAGGGATTTTAAACTCATTTGGCACAATACTTTCTTGCGTGTGATTTCCAACTTATGATTCATGTTCATTGAATGGTGAAGACATTCCACACTGGTCGTTCAAGAAGAACGACTTGTTAAGAAAGCTTTATAGGAATGTATACCTACAATGTTGTCATTGTAGGGATATTTCTGCATCCAACGGACACAAGTATCCTTTTAGTACAGGTAAATTATGCAATAGGTAACAAACGCTCAAATGGATTTCAGTATTAATCACTTTTCTTTGATTTAATTATCTATTGTACTGCTACAGAGCAGGAATTTTAAATTTTTGTTATCCTTTTCAAAGATTTTCATTGATCCTAGCTTTTTATTTTGTAATGTATCATACAAAAACAAACGAACATTTATTTTTCCTTGCACCTAAAGGTTTATTGCACGATGCATTTTGCCACGAGGATACTAATAATAGTAACCAACCCCCCCACCCCAATACCACGTCTAACAAGTTCGTGTAGCCTTATTTTTAGATGCGTTAAGCCGTGTAGGGTTTTTTTTTCGCAACTGACTAACGTGTGTGTGTGTGCGTTACTTGACTGGCGTTTGTTTACTTCCTTATGCAGGAGCAACCGAATTTCCGCCAATCGCAAAACCCTTCCTTATCGTTGGCCGTAAGGCATCCTATTCGTTTTGCAACGTCATTGTTCAAAACATCTTCACTTCAAGGCTGATAAGCGCACGAAACAATAAAAAATAACTGTTCTATCTTATCGGGTGATATTTGGCTGCTTAAGATGTGTTGCATCGGTACAATATCATAGTTTTCCTTTCTTTATACTTTTGGTAGACTTTGTCGTATCGGACTTTGCCGTGGTTTCGAACACATCGTCCATCGGTTCCGGTATGATCTTCTGCACAAAATCGATAACCCGCAGCAGTTGATCTTTCTTGATTTCGTGTAGTGCGGTCCGATGGGGCACGAACTGACCCCGTACACCAAGCTTGGCCAGCTCGTCGAACGTTGTTTGACCCCATTCGAGCGGCACTAGTGTGTCCCGTTCGCCGTGCATCATCAACAACTCTGGTAGCTGTTCGTCATCCGAAATACAACCGAGCGAATCGTACACGATGCTGCCGGTGTTCAGGAATGAAGAGATGGCAAACACGCCACCCAAGTCTCGGTTCAGATGATAACCGGTGTGCATTGCCAGTGCACCACCCATTGAGAAGCCACCGACAACGATTCGATTCAATGGTACTCCAGCGGCCATCTCGCGCACTACCATTTCATTGACGGTGTCGTATATCGAGGCTAGCGAGGTTCTTATTTCGGGACAGTCCATTTCGATACGCTTTCGGTTGAACCATACGTTAGAGTTTTCACCTCCCATTGGCGTATACGGTTGTACAGGTGCCGTAGGTATGATCACCTTAATGTGCGGAAATTCCATATCGCGGCCTAGAAGGAATCGTATCCATTCCGTCAAACCGTTCCCTGTATCGCCTGCGAACGGATAAAACCGGACCGTACATCAATGTATAGTTAAGGCAATTGAAATTATAATCACGGTACATGATTAACCCGGTGACCCCCATTCTTCATGTTATGCTGTACGTATGGGTTTTTGTTTTTACATAACACTTACCAGAACCGTGCAAGAATATGAGCGTGCCGGCATGCTTTTTGCCCGTAGGATTAAAAACCTTCTCTATCAATCGCATTCCAATGCTGAAATGTATCTATGAGGTAACGCCGTATCACTGGTGAACGATATCGAACTAGTCTGCCAGCAGGAGTAAAACTGATCAAAATGAAACTAAAAAAAAACTCGTTCGAACGGAAGCAAATCCCAACGATTTGGTTACCAACTTCGTATCGATTCGTAGCGCATATGAAAAGTAAACAAACTGATGAAGTCGTTTGACAGTGGTAAGAATTTCGGACATGATCGTGACATTTCATTTAATTCATTCCCTCTTGGCAAGCTTGCTGCCCATATGACAAAGCGGTCCCAAATCACAATTTGACAGCATCTCACTATGGCGAGCGTGATGACAGCAGAAGGTTTCCATACTGAGTTGCTGTGACTGGCTGTGTGTTCCATAGTGAGTAAGCATTCTATTTTTCTCCGCCACGGTGAGACGCTGATGTTTGTACGATACGAGCGATACGATCGATACGATCGTAGCGGCGAGCGATACGATCGCCGTGTGTGGCTATGTGTTGCGTGTGTGTGGACAGCAACCACATTATGCTCACGCGAGTAGAGCTATTGGCTATTCGCTATGGTTGCCTTGTGCGGTTTTGTTTTCATTCCGGACTAGGCAAGAATAGTTGCGATAAAATTATCTTAAAGTTTGCGAAAACTATCGAAATATTTATTATAATTGTTCGTCCTTTTTTTAGATCGCCCCTATTTCTCACCTTACTCAAATTATCTATCTTTGTTTGAAACCAGTGGATTTTTTTTACTGCTATGTAAATACAACTGTGAACACTCTATTTGTGCTATTTGTAAAGTTGATTCAAAACGAGCCCTGAACGGAAACTGCACGAAAAAAATAAATAAAAATTGCGAAAAAAAGGAAGCAAAGCAAAACGGATTCTAAGAAAAAAGCCGAGTTTAAAGATTGTTCGAAAACGTAGATTTTCGATTTTAATGCTAACAAATAGTTTTTAAGGCAACCAAATCATAATTTTATTTATTTTTAAATTTCTATCGAATATAATCATTTTTAAGTTGCTACTTTTGTGGCATCGAGCAGCCCGATAACAGTCTAATAACAAGCTTATTGCACTACAACCTGCGCAATAACAGTCCCAATAACAGCCTTATCGGGCTGCCCGATAACAGTCCCAATAACAGCCTTATCGAGCTGCCCGGTAATAGTCCCAATAACAGCCTTATCGGGCTGCCCAATAACAGCCTTATCGAGCAGCCCAATAACAGTCCCAATAACAGTCTTATCGGGCTGCCCAATAACAGTCCCAATAACAGCCTTATCGGGCTGCCCAATAAGAGTCCCAATAACAGCCTTATCGGGCTGCCTAATAACAGCCTTATCAGGCTGCCCAATAAGAGTCCCAATAACAGCCTTATCGGGCTGCCCAATAACAGCCTTATCGGGCTGCCCAATAACAGCCTTATCGGGCTGCCCAATAACAGCCTTATCGGGCTGCCCAATAACTGCCTTATCGGGCTGCCCAATAACAGTCCCAATAACAGCCTTATCGGGCTGCCCAATAACAATCCCAATAACAGCCTTATCGGGCTGCCCAATAACAGTCCCAATAACAGCATTATCGGACTGCCCGATAACAGTCCCAATAACAGGCCTTATCGGGCTGCCCAACAACAGTCCCAATAACAGCCTTATCGGGCTGCCCGATAATTTTAGTAACTAGTATTCCCTCTAATACTAGGTTTGTATTAGTTTAGCACCCATATACTGTATACTAACTTAGTATTCTCCCGTATACTAGGTTAGTACTATTTTAGTATCCGTATACTGTTTTAGTATCCGAATACTAATTTAGTATTTTCCCGTAAACTATTTTAGTAACTGTATACTATTTTAGTATCTGTGTACTATTTTAGTGTCTGTATACTATCTTAGTATTCAACCCGTATGCTAGGTTAGTACTATTTTAGTATCCGTATGCTATTTTAGTATCTGTATACTATTTTAGTGTATGTATACTATTTTAGTGTCCGTAAACTATTTTAATATCCGGCTCCTAATTTAGTATTTTCCCGTATACTATTCTAGTATCTGTATACTATTTTAGTATCTGTATACTATTTTAGTATCTGTGTACTATTTTAGTATCTGTATACTATTTTAGTATTAACCCGTATACTAGGTTACGGCCTGTATACCAGGCCTTATCAGGCTGCCCAATAACAGCCTTATCGGGCTGCCCAATAACAGTCCCAAAAACAGCCTTATCGGGCTGCCCAATAACAGTTTTGTTAAGCTGCCCGATAACAGTCCCAATAACAGCCTTATCGGGCTGCCCGTTAACAGTCCCAATAACAGCCTTGTCGGGCTGCCCATTAAGAGTCCCAATAACAGCCTTATCGGGCTGCCCAATAACAGTCCCAATAACAGCCTTATCGGGCTGCCCGGTAATAGTCCCAATAACAGCCTTATCGGGCTGCCCAACAACAGTCCCAATAACAGCCTTATCGGGCTGCCCGATAATTTTAGTAACTAGTATTCCCTCTAATACTAGGTTTGTAATAGTTTAGCACCCATATACTGTATACTAACTTAGTATTCTCCCGTATACTAGGTTAGTACTATTTTAGTATCCGTATACTATTTTAGTATCCGGATACTAATTTCGTATTTTCCCGTATACTATTTTAGTAACTGTATACTATTTTAGTATCTGTGTACTATTTTAGTGTCTGTATACTATCTTAGTATTCTCCCGTATGCTAGGTTAGTACTATTTTAGTATCCGTATGCTATTTTAGTATCTGTATACTATTTTAGTGTATGTATACTATTTTAGTGTCCGTATACTATTTTAATATCCGGCTCCTAATTTAGTATTTTCCCGTATACTATTCTAGTATCTGTATACTATTTTAGTATCTGTATACTATTTTAGTATCTGTGTACTATTTTAGTATCTGTATACTATTTTGGTATTAACCCGTATACTAGGTTACGGCCTGTATACCAGGCCTTATCAGGCTGCCCAATAACAGCCTTATCGGGCTGCCCAATAACAGTCCCAAAAACAGCCTTATCGGGCTGCCCAATAACAGTTTTGTTGAGCTGCCCGATAACAGTCCCAATAACAGCCTTATCGGGCTACCCGTTAACAGTCCCAATAACAGCCTTATCGGGCTGGCCAATAACAGTCCCAAAAACAGCCTTATCGGGCTGCCCAATAACAGTTTTGTTGGGCTGCCCGATAACAGTCCCAATAACAGCATTATCGGGCTGCCCGATAATAGTCCCAATAACTGCCTTATTGGGCTGCCCGACAACAGTCCCAATAACAGTCTCATCGGGCTGCCCAATAACAGTTTTGTTGGGCTGCCCGGTAACAATCCCAATAACAGCCTTGTCGGGCTGCCCGATAACAGTCCCAATAACAGCCTTATCGGGCTGCCCGATAACAGTCCCAATAACAGCCTTATCGGGCTGCCCGGTAATAGTCCCAATAACAGCCTTATCGAGCTGCCCGTTAACAGTCCCAATAACAGCCTTATCGGGCTGCCCAATAACAGTCCCAATAACAGCCTTATCGAGCTGCCCAGTAATAGTCCCAATAACAGCCTTATCGGGCTGCCCAATAACAGTCTTATCGGGCTGCCCGATAACAGTCCCAATAACAGCCTTTTCAGGCTGCCCAATAACAGTCCCAATAACAGCCTTATCGGGCTGCCCAATAACAGTCCCAATAACAGCCTTATCGGGCTGCCCGATAACAGTCCCAATAACAGCCTTATCGGGCTGCCCAACAAAAGTCCCAATAACAGCCTTATCGGGCTGCCCAATAAGAGTCCCAATAACAGCCTTATCGGGATGCCCAATAACAGCCTTATCAGGATGATAATAACAATAACAGCCTTATCGGGCTGCCCAATAAGAGTCCCAATAACAGCCTTATCGGGCTGCCCAATAACAGCCTTATCAGGCTGCCCAATAACAGTCCCAATAACAGCCTTATCGGGCTGCCCAATAACAGTCCCAATAACAGCCTTGTTGGGCTGTCCGTTAACAGTCCCAATAACAGCCTTGTTGGGCTGCCCAATAACAGTCCCAATAACAGCCTTATCGGGCTGCTCGATTAAAGTCCCAAAAACAGCTTTATCGGGCTGCTCGATACCAGTCCCAATAACAGCCTTATCGGGCTGCCCGAAAACAGTCCCAATAACAGCCTTATCGGGCTGGCCGATAACAGTCCCAAAAACAGCCTTATCGGGCTGCCCAATAACAGTTTTGTTGGGCTGCCCGATAACAGTCCCAATAACAGCATTATCGGGCTGCCCGATAATAGTCCCAATAACTGCCTTATTGGGCTGCCCGACAACAGTCCTAATAACAGTCTTATCGGGCTGCCCAATAACAGTTTTGTTGGGCTGCCCGATAACAATCCCAATAACAGCCTTACGGGCTGCCCGATAACAGTCCCAATAACAGCCTTGTCGGGCTGCCCAATAAGAGTCCCAATAACAGCCTTATCAGGCTGCCCAATAAGAGTCCCAATAACAGCCTTATCGGGCTGCCCGGTAATAGTCCCAATAACAGCCTTATCGAGCTGCCCGTTAACAGTCCCAATAACAGCCTTATCGGGCTGCCCGATAACAGTCCCAATAACAGCCTTATCGAGCTGCCCGGTAATAGTCCCAATAACAGCCTTATCGGGCTGCCCAATAACAGCCTTATCGGGCTGCCCAATAACAGTCCCAATAACAGCCTTATCGGGCTGCCCAATAACAGTCCCAATAACAGCCTTGTTGGGCAGCCCAATAACAGTCCCAATAACAGCCTTATCGGGCTGCTCGATTAAAGTCCCAAAAACAGTCTTATCGGGCTGCCCGATAACAGTCCCAATATCAGCCTTATCGGGCTGCCCGATAACAGTCCCAATAACAGCCTTATCGGGCTGCCCAATAACAGTCCCAATAACAGCCTTATCGGGCTGCCCAATAACAGTCCCAATAACAGCCTTATCGGGCTGCCCAATAACAGTCCCTATAACAGCCTTATCGGGCTGCCCGATAACAGTCCCAATAACAGCCTTGTTGGGCTGCCCAATAACAGCCTTATCGGGCTGCTCGATTAAAGTCCCAAAACAGTCTTATCGGGCTGCCCAATAACAGTCCCAAAAACAGCCTTATCGGGCTGCCCAATAACAGTTTTGTCGGGCTGCCCAATAACAGTTTTATTGGGCTGCCCGATAACAGTCCCAATAACAGCCTTATCGGGCTGCCCAATAACTGCCTTATCGGGCTGCCCAATAACAGTCCCAATAACAGCCTTATCGGGCTGCCCGGTAATAGTCCCAATAACAGCCTTATCGGGCTGCCCAATAACAGTTTTGTTGGGCTGCCCGATAACATTCCCAATAACAGCCTTATCAGGCTGCCCAATAAGAGTCCCAATAACAGCCTTATTGGGCTGCCCGATAACAGTCCCAATAACAGCCTTATCGGGCTGACCGATAATTTTAGTAGCTAGTTTTTCCTCTAATACTAGGTTTGAACTAGTTTAGCACCCGTATACTGTATACTAACTTAGTATTCTCCCGTATATTAGGTTAGTACTATTTTAGTATCCGTATACTATACCCCGTATACCGGATACTAAATTAGTATTTTCCCGTATACTATTTTAGTATCTGTATACTATTTTAGTATCCGCATACTATTTTAGTATCCGTATACTATTTTAGTATACGGGGAAATACTAAAATAGTATATGCATACTAAATTAGTACACAGATACTAAAATAGTATCCGGTTACTAAAATAGTATACGGATACTAAAATAGTATACGGGAAAATACTAAATTAGTATCCGGTTACTAAAATAGTATACGGATACTAAAATAGTATACGGATACTAAAATAGTACTAAAATAGTATACGGATACTAAAATAGTATACGGCAAAATACTAATTTAGTATCCGGTTACTAAAATAGTATACGGATACTAAAATAGTATACGGATACTAAAATAGTATACGGATACTAAAATAGTTTACGGATACTAAAATAGTTTACGGATACTAAAATAGTAGTAACCTAGTATACGGGAGAATACTAGGTTAGTATACAGTATACGGGTGCTAAACTAGTACAAACTTAGTATTAGAGGGAAAACTAGTTACTAAAATTATCGGGCAGCCCGATAAGGCTGTTATTGGGACTGTTATCGGGCAGCCCAATAAAACTGTTATTTGGACTGTTATCGGGCAGCCCGATAAGGCTGTTATTGGGACTATTGTTGGGCAGCCCGATAAGGCTGTTATCGGGACTGTTATCGGGCAGCCCGATAAGGCAGTTATTGGAACTGTTATCGGGCAGCCCGATAAGGCTGTTATTGGGACTGTTATCGGGCAGATAAGGCTGTTATTGGGCAGCCCGATAAGGCTGTTATTGGGACTCTTATTGGGCAGCCTGATAAGGCTGTTATTCGGGCAGATAAGGCTGTTATTGGGCAGCCCGATAAGGCTGTTATTGGGACTCTTATTGGGCAGCCTGATAAGGCTGTTATTGGGACTGTTATCGGGCAGCCCAATAAAACTGTTATTTGGACTGTTATCGGGCAGCCCAACAAAACTGTTATTGGGCAGCCCGATAAGGCTGTTATTGGGACTATTACCGGGCAGCCCGATAAGGCTGTTATTGGGACTGTTATTGGGCAGCCCGATAAGGCTGTTATTGGGACTCTTATTGGGCAGCCCGACAAGGCTGTTATTGGGACTGTTATCGGGCAGCCCAACAAAACTGTTATTGGGCAGTCCGATAAGGCTGTTATTGGGACTGTTATCGGGCAGCCCGATAAGGCTGTTATTGGGATTGTTATCGGGCAGCCCAACAAAACTGTTTTTGGGCAGCCCGATAAGGCTGCTATTGGGTCCGTTATTGGGCGGCTCGATAAGGCTGTTATTGGGACTGTTATCGGGCAACCTGATTAGGCTGTTATTGGGACTGTTATTGGGCAGCCCGATAAGGCTGTTATTGGGACTGTTATTGGGCAGCCCGAAAAGGCTGTTATTGGGACTGTTATCGGGCAGCCCGATAAGACTGCTATTAGGACTGTTGTCGGGCAGCCCAATAAGGCAGTTATTGGGACTATTATCGGGCAGCCCGATAAGGCTGTTATTGGGACTGTTATCGGGCAGCTTAACAAAACTGTTATTGGGCAGCCCGATAAGGCTGTTTTTGGGACTGTTATTGGGCAGCCCGATAAGGCTGATATTGGGACTGTTATCGGGCAGCCCGATAAGACTTTTTTTGGGACTTTAATCGAGCAGCCCGATAAGGCTGTTATTGGGCTGCCCAACAAGGCTGTTATTGGGACTGTTATCGGGCAGCCCGATAAGGCTGTTATTGGGACTGTTATTGGGCAGCCCGATAAGGCTGTTATTGGGACTGTTATTGGGCAGCCTCATAAGGCTGTTATTGGGCAGCCCGATAAGGCTGTTATTGGGACTCTTATTGGGCAGCCCGATAAGGCTGTTATTGGGACTGTTATTGGGCAGCCCGATAAGGCTGTTATTGGGACTGTTATCGGGCAGCCCAATAAAACTGTTATTGGGACGGTTATCGGGCAGCCCGATAAGGCTGTTATTGGGACTGTTAACTGGCAGCCCGATAAGGCTGTTATTGGGATCGTTATCGGGCTGCCCGATAAGGCTGTTATTGGGTCTGTTATCGGGCAGTCCCATAACAATCCTCATTGGCTCTCATTGGACCTTTTTGGACTCCTATGGTACCCCTTTGAAACTTTCCTGGAGTCCTTAATAAGGTTTTTCAATGGATATTATCATGAAACTGTCAGCAACCTTTGAAGGGTCCACATGGACTCTAATGGGACCCATTTGACACTCTTTTGATACTGGAATGGAAACTTTCATAAGACCTGCACATTTACCTGGGACCTTTACAGGGAATGGAAGTCAACGGAATGTGATCTTACTATTATCGGACTCTTATTGGGCACCGGCAATGATCCGATGGCATGATGGTAGCGGCACCGGTCTTCCCCCATACGCAGGACTGACTATTCAGCTACGAGTAAAAACAGTCACAGAAAGCCAGAAATGGCAGGCCCCTTGAGGTTGTTGTGCCGTTAAAGATAAATAAGAACCATGTACAATTCTATCCGTACCGACATTTGAAACAAGACCAACTAAAATGGAATAAAAGCAATTTGAAAACGCATAGATTTCGTGTGTCTATTTTCATTCGATTTGTTATACAATAAATAGTTTTTAAGATAGCTCAATGGATAAAACTAATGGAAATCGAAGCTCAGCACATGGAAATTAACATTTTCTCTCACTTGATTTTAAAAAGACAAAACTCACACACACACGCATACAGAAACACCTACTTGCACGGTACAAGGATGCGTTTGACTAGATTTTATGCACCAATATTACGAAATAAGGTTTTGCTGATACGTGCTAATCGCTTCCCAAAGCAATCTGTTTCGTGGCCGTGGGATGTCTAGAAACGTGTTATCTTGTTTGGTGAAATTGACGTTAAAGAGTCGGTACAGCTGTACGGATTGGTGATGCCATAGAAGTTCGGTGCTATGTGGGTGACGTTACCACCCGGCCGATCCATCGGTGAAACGATAGTGTCATTATGGTTGCCAATCGTTCCATTACTAGTGCTCATGGTTATGGTACCATTTTCCTGGCGCAAACGTCGTTGACCACGCAGTGGCAGCGTTGGAATTTCACTGTTTGCCGAATATGCCTCATCCAGATCCTGATCCATAACGAAACTATCGTCCGTGGGAGATCGTTGTCGCATTGCCGGATTAACACACTCATATACGCTCTAAATGGGCAAAACAATATTATTAGCAGTGTATGGCACCTAGTGTCATTCGTTCCGGTTGCTTACCTGATCTGAAATGAATTGATTAGCTTGGGCAAATGCTAGTGAGGTGAGCGAAGGAAGCGCCTGTACAAGATCCGAACGTGCGATACTGCGTACCATCAGGAAGCAGCGCGGTATCATAATGCCAACCAGCACCGCCAGCGCGGTAGCGACTAATCCCAGCGAGATGGCAGCTTCACGCCACTCGTACCCGAACATACAGAGCGGTATCCAAACCGTCCATATTACCAAACATAATACCGAACCCGTCACAAGCAACAAGCCCTCCCGGTAGTTGCGCTGCGAGCGGAAGATGAAGGGTGCGAGAAAGATGAGCGATACCAGCAGCACGCCATCATATGCTATCACCGCCCAGAACCAGTGTCCGTAGTATATTTCACCGCAAGAGATACTGTGTGCGTTCGCGTGCAGTACGATCACGAGCTGCGTGGAGAGTCCGAGCTGAACCAGGGTGCTAAAACCACAGATCACACTCTGGATGTATCCGTTGATGTGCGAAAGGAAACCGCCTTCGCTACCGATCGAGGCAAGCATGATCGCACGACACAGCAGCAACGAGAATGTCATGCAGTAGCACATGGACACGAGGAAGATCTTCACCGTACAGTGTGCATTCCACGTTAGCATCGCATCTGTCCGATGACCCGTAAGATCCGCCGTGTATCCCGTGTACTCGAGGCTGAACGGGATGAAGGCAGCAAATTGTAGTATCAAGCTAACCAACAGTAAGATGCTCCCCAACGGATGTCCTTCGAGAATGTCGTCCATGCAGACACGTACGATCAGAAAGATCAGTATAGCCGCACAGAGCAGTATGCCCAGCGATGATACCGTCAGACCTGCTGCTACCCAAGCCTCCATCTTGATCTGCCAGTACATCTCGCCGTACTCTTCCGCATCAGGCACTCCGCCGTAGTACACGGGACGATGATGTCGCTCGATAAAATCCGGATGGCGTATTTCAAACTCTTTCGCGCAGTAAAAAATCGTACCCAACTTCGACGGTACGTCCGCACTGATCGCTAGCCGCTCATAGACGGTCGTGTAGTTAGTGATCGCATTAGAACTAGCAATTAACCTGAGCTCGTTGTCGTCTGGATGATCGTATTGCGTGCTTTCCGTACGGTTTACGATCGGGCTTGCATTGATTCGCTTCTGCCGTAACTCGAACTTGATCGACTGGGTGGAATTCTTCAGCTGGAGACGGTTCAGTACCTCCGGCGTTGATCGTTTTACATGATACTTCCAATTGTTCATACACTCGATGCTTGCGTTTCGGCAATCGCTTCCGGCACGGTTCAGAAGATCAACTATCTCGAGCAGCAGATTGCCATAGGCTAGAAGTTCCGAGCCGCGAAAGGTAGTGCCGTAGCGCTCCCAGGAGTAGCCGAGCGAGGCAACATTCAGTTCTGTTTCCGCTATCACGTACGCTCCATTCGGAAGATCTAAAAAGAGATAGAGATATGGATAAGAATGCACGACCATTCGAAGGTTGCCTGTGTTGCACAGGGATTCGGTATTATACGCACCAGGAAGATACAAACGATCAGTTCCAGTGAGCACCAGCACGAGTGTACCGTTCAACGCAAAGCTGATAGCCGGTTCCAGTCCCAGCAGTATGTAAATTGTATCGCTACTGGGATAGTTCTCCAAGCAGAGATGTTCATGTCGGCAGATGGTACTGAACCGAGTTGACAGTTCGTTCGAGCCGGAGTATACCATCGCGGACGAGTTCCCGTTCGACCAGGGCAGTTCGTACAGCAGATGGGCGGCTTTAGTAAAAAGGAGCTCGTTTGTTGATGGCAGCGGATATATGTTGTAGTCGAGAGTTTCCGACAGAAGTCGAACCGAGGGCCATAGCCGCGAACTGACGAAGATACCGATCGTGTTCGTTGAGCATTCCTTCAGAACATTTACCTCCTGCTGCAGGGTTCGTTGGCTGAGCGAAGTATTCAGGAGATGAATTATGTTCACACCTGCAAATAAATAAGCAAAATATTATACACGAACAAATTGAACGAAATGTTTCGTGCATGTGTTTGATTAGTTCTATCAGAAAATGAGGCCACCCGGTAAAATCGTACTGCGTTCGTACAGAATCGATTCACAATCGAAGGTATTTAGTTGCTAAAGGTCGTTCGGTGGAATAAATTATTTTGAAACCTAATTCTCTGATTTCGCTCCCATTTCCCACCGGCCACTTACCTATGCTGGCGTTTCCCCGCCCGCCGGTCACTAGCCGAAGGTCATTAATGCGATCAATCGTGAATAGCATTGCCCCAAAATCATCTGACTCAACAATGAGTGTTAGCATCAGGTCACCTTTCAACCGATACACCCGGTAACCGTACTGTGCAGCATACAGCTCAACGTGCTCGTTCTCGCCGTCCAACGGATACGGTTCCTGTCCTGCACCGCTTCGTGCACCGTGCAACTGAACCGTTGCGTTCGATGTACGCTGTATCCGGTTGGCACGCGACATCTGCCGCTGATGGTGATACGGGTGTCGGTTCTCAGTGCGAGACATGTCGACATACGGCCGATCAGTACAGTTTGAGCCTGTGCTTTCGTCCTCGGTATCGTTCGATGTGGTGGTGGTGGTGGAAGTGCTCATCACACGTGAGGTGTTTGTAATCGGTTGGTCAATCTGTGCTGATGTGCTGGACACCATTGGCTCTGACAATAGTTTTGGGTACGGGTTCGATTCGGTTTCTTCCTGGGTGCTGTCGGTGGTAAGATTCGTTACCGTCAACGATTGCAGAGGATCCTCCACACTTTCGAGACTTCGCCCATCCTGCACCTCGAGCGAACCGGAAGTTTCGAGCGACGTGAGCTCATGCTCCGATAGTGAGGTATCATAGTTGGTACTATCTTCGCTGGAAAGGAAGCTACCTTCCGATGTGGAACTATCCTCGGACGGTTCTGCGGGTTCGGTCAATGCACTGCTCGAAGCATCTGTTGCTGGACGTACCGTGTACGGTACAGTTCCATGCGTGTTCAGTGGCACCACAGCCGTCGGAGTTGTGTAGCCCGGTAATGTTGAAGGTGATGACGCTTGTACCGGGTACACATCCTGCCCTCGTACGTGTGGTATCGCTTGACAAAAGGCGAACAAAATACCTGCGGGAAAGAATGGAAAACGGTAAGAAGCGAATCAAATAAATAAGGAAACATTGCTTAAACCATCCAAGAACGCAAGCGGCATTGTCTTGGGTTGACGGAAATGAGGGTGTGAGCGGGTGGAATACCACATACTGAAATAAACGGAGCAGTTCCCAAAACTAAAGGGGACTCGCCAAGACTCTCGCCTAGAACACCTATCACCTAGTTTGGCCACGTGCTGCGCTCTCTATTTTCTTCATCATTTCACCCCGGTAGAATGGTGTGTTCAATCGAGGGTGTAATTGAGCTAAGGGAGTGGTATTTAATGTCCCCTTATGGAAAGCGACCAGGACGCAGAACAGCAGTGGGTACTGAACCGTAACGATGTACCCCGTGGTATGCACTTCCGTGGGGGAGAAAAACAAAAACTTTCCACTATCGCGATCACCCGAACGTCAACAAAAGGATCACACGCAGAAAGGATTCCCTTTCGTGTAGGCGAACTCATCAAACTTCAGGCACTCATTACGCATTCCACTTTGTCGGCGCCTGATGCGTTGCAGTTCATTAGGTTATTGGCGATGTAATTAAAAGACTAATGTGACTTTCGATTGTTGTCGAAAACTGTTGTAAAACGATTATGATGATTCTTTAGCGATGTGTACATGGTTCCTGTGTCTCTTCTAGCGCTTCCAGCGCGGCCCTGCCCTGCTGGGTGGCGCAGTTGTGCATAAGCATAATGAGTGCATGCCTTTGGTGCATAACTAATGCAATCTTGGCCGGTAGATGGTATCGCCGGACCTGGGAAAGCGTAACTAATGAAACAAATGCAGCACCACCTTAGCACAACCTACGCGTGCCAGGCTAGCATTTGATCTTGAAATTGTTTTGAGGGACATAAAGCGGCAGCAGCTTTTCCTTTCTGTTTCGTTTTTATTAGGTTAATGACGATTATTAAGCGATGAGTTTAACCATCAGCTTATCATTAGCCAATTTTTAGTATTTTTCTATATAAGTATTAAAATGGACACGTTTTCTGCTAACTCGTTCAGCTTTTGGTGTGTCTCTCGAACGTCCCATTGATAAAATGCGATCGCAAAAATTCAACAGTTGAAGCATTTTGTTGTCTTTTCCGAAGCCAACGGAAACGGAAACAAAGCACTGTCATGAACCGCACACCGTCATCTCCGTCCTATTTCTCGCTGTCTCACTGTCTGTCGACCATCTAAAGCACGCGAAGGGCGCGGTTTGGTAACTGTTTTCCTTTGCGAAAATCAAACATTCGCCCAATCGTCCCGCGGTGTGGACCACTTACCGATAAGACACGCAACGCACGCGCGTTGCCACCGTTTTCCTTCCATCATTATCAAATCGACCGTACACGGGGAAGGTTTCACTCGGACGACACTCCGTACCGTGCTGGATGTTTGTGGCGCTGGTTGCTTTCGCTCATTAGATACAGCGACTGGGCTGGACTTCGATTTGTTGCTTCGATTACAAGCGTTAACCGGGCGAATCAGCCCTTTGTGGAATCGCGCCTCAGCGTGGTGGTGAATTTTCCTACCATCGAACGCACACACGGTCCTGTACGATCAGCATCCGATCATCGTTTCACGTGGAAGTAGCGTGCGTTCGCATGGAACTTCTCGTGCATGAATGCCGTTTGAGGGTGGGTTTTTTTTTGTTTTCTTTTCACTTCTCAACCATGAAACACAACTCTTCGACGCACTTTTCGATGTTATTGGTCCATTTTTCGTTAAACACTTCTTGAGTACGTACGTTTGTTTGGCTAAAACCATGCTTCTTCTGTTCTCTTTTAGAAGCGTTCTATCAACACCACATATTGCACTTTGGATTCGCCTGTTCTGACACAACTGCACGCTGCAGTGCTGGAATGCATTCGCTCACCGCACCGTATGGCATTCCTGCTAACATTAAACACAGTTCACTGACGTGCATTACCCTTCGATGTCCTGAAACGGAGGTAGAAGTGTCGGAGCCACGATTCATCCACATTTGACCGTCCAGGTATTTCACGGATTTAACCGATTAGCTTAATGCGATCCCCGGCGTATGGCGTTTCCCGGTGGAAATCGGTGGACAGTGGTTTGACCATGGCACGTGGCGCGACCGAAAGAAACAACCAACCAAAGCTACCGCTAAGACGACGATGAGGATGATCCTACCGGTTCGACCGACGGTAAACAAATGGAAGCCACAAAGGGGCTCCTTCCCAGGTCGGCCGTTGCTCAGAAACGGGCCCGCTTGTACGTTTGCGGGGTGTTTTGTTGTTGTTGTTTGTTGCTACGTCTCTTTGCCCATGCCCGTTTTATCGAAGCGGAACGAGACCAGCTGAACGAGGTACCTCGCTCCCCTGTCCCCCAACCGAACTCCGCGAAACATAAACCCTGTGTTCCATGGAGGGTGTGTTATTATTACTATATCTTCCGGACGATTGTTGCTTTCGTTTGATTTTTATTACTTTGGTCAATGAAACGTTTTATTTAGCCGCAATTGATTAAATTAAAGGAAAAACGTGGAAATTATTGAGGAACTTTGTGTTACATCAGAAAAAAAACGGCGACAACATGTAATACTAATAAGGAAAATCAAATTCGTTACACGATCACGACATACATCGTTTCCCATACGAAACAAGGGAACCTTGAGTGTAAAACCTTACCTTTTTTTAATTTATCGGACGTTTTTGGAAGGTCTCTTTCGTCTGTATCTTTAGTCTGCGTTATTTGTAATACCTTACTATAAATGTTTCCATCTTACATTATCTTACATTATTACCTTGTGGTTGGAGGCTTTATGGATCTACAACTAAATTCAGTTCTTTTTTGGGGGAGTTGTACAGTCTCATCAGAAATTCTACTGTTTCAATATTTTGTGTAGTTGTTCTTATTATAAAACAAAAATCACAAAAATTATCATTTTCTTTAAAGATTCTAAGCGCTCAAAGATTCCCTCAAAAGTGGTTTATTAGACTTAGTTTATTCTTGTGGACGGGTGATTTATTCATACCAGAGCCGCGGTCTATAAAAGGTACCCGCCACGACGGTTTCGATTAAAACGGTTCAAACGAAACACCACGAGACACGAGGCTACCCGTTGGTACCGATAACATATTTTGTTGGTCACATTATCTTGTTAACATCAACGTCACATTTAAAAATTAATAATCAATTGCCAACACATTCATCATCATCATTTGTACTTATTGTATCACAATTGGTGTTTATTTTTGCAGCATATGCAGATTATTTCTGATTATTTCCACACGGTATTATACAAGATAAAATCCAAAATCCTTTCAAGGTCAAACAAGAAAATAAAAATCGTAAGCCACCAAATCCTCGTTACATTGTTGAGAAAAGGTGCCTGTTGGTGTAATGTACAGGTCAACGCAATAGGGAACATTATGCGTCTTGTTTATGCTTATTTCCTCTACCACAACATACCACACAGCGGCTAAAACACGAATGCATCATGTTGGAGCGTGGCATTGGAAAGTTTTTGATGTAGTCTTTACGTTAATGCACTTGCACCTGCATCCGGTGGCTATGTTTGTGCCGTTTTCCCGCCATTTATGTTCACATGTACTACAGAAGCCAACTGGAAACACTCACACCGTTAACTATTGCTGTGCTTAGTATCGTTCCTACGCATGCAAACTGTACGCGGGAGATATTAAAATTGAATTAAAAAAAACAGAGCACAACATTAACCAACACGAAAATGCATTTCCGTATTGTTTGTGTGTGAAACAGTCCATATGGGTGTGCTCCCTTCTTTAAATGGGTGCGCGGATTGTAGTGCTGACTGCGATGATAATGATAGTGATTGATAATCGTCGAATCCCGCAGGGACATACCAGGGACACAACATCATTAATACACCCGCACGGCGCAACATCAGAAAACAGGATGTCCAGGCGTTTGTGTGTGTGTTTCCTGCACTTCCGGTTCCCTTACGCACACGGGTACGCTCACGCTTCGTCGTTACCCGCCCGAGAATATGCCGTGGACTACGGGTTTAAACCTTACCAAACACGCCACAGTGTAGAAACTTTTACGGTTCGGTGCATCCAATGCTAATGCCCTTCGGTGTTCGTGCACGGCGGGCGATGATCGCGGCACTGGTAGCAAATGCAGCCATCAACACGCGGTGACGCGATCTTTACCGTGACATGATGTGATAAGAGGGGAGGGGGGTGAGGCGGGAGGGTGTTAAGATGGTGGGGGTTACCTGGACGCCCGCACACCCGCACACACACACATATTTACGCACAATCTTACGCATGTCCGACCAAGTGTTTGCCTCGCCACTTTCTTGCACGCGTGGCTTCTTGTTTTGGAAGCACCATTTGAGGCAGACCCAAACAACCACCGGACGTATAATTGCTTCCAATGTTGTTGCCACAACCAACAACTGCGTGTGGTGTTCTTTTCCTTACACATTACCATATCTGAATGAACACTGGGCGGCCTGGTTTGAAGAATGAGTTTCGATTTCAGTATTGCTTCAGCATCGCTCTGCCGGTGGAGGCAAAACCATTCGAGCGATTGATCGATAAAACGATTATGGGAACGTGGGAGGTTCGCGGTAAAGCTGACTACCAGCGGTGTCCACCTGCGAGCTGGCAGGTTAGGCGCTACGGAGGTACTTGGAAGATCTCGCACATTGTCTTCCACACTTCACCAAACCATCCTGCAGGTGCTCTTCCATTTTTTCACTAAAATGCCCACCGTTAACGGAAGCATAGCACTTACGACAGCACCAATTTCACGGACAGCGCAAAACTAAGCCGCGAAACGCCCGCATACCGAACACGTTGACGCGTTTGAGCGAATATCCACCAGAAGTGCGCCAGAACGATACGCCTACCCTGTGGGTACGACGCGTATGCGACGACCACCACCACCCGTTCGGCAGCTAATCCGTTACCATAACAATGCCGAACGGCGCAACGGAGGCCAAACAAACCAAAAGTCACAACGTGACGGAACAGCCACACGGAGGACGGTGCGGAGTAGAGCGGCTGCCACTAAAACCCCCAGGTGGAGTTGGGAAGGAGACAGGTCTGCAGAGGTGACATAAGCTGCCGGTGTACAGGGAATATGCTTTTTTGTTGTTGCTGTTGTGTGTGTGTGTCTATTTTCGCTTGAGTTCCGTTCCGTTGTCAACTCTTTGCTTTTGTGTGATGACGCGCTCATCACGTCGCTCGACGGTCGTTTTTTTTCCCTCTGGTTCAAACCTTTTTTCGGGTTCTATGTGGTTGTTCAGAGCATTTGCATAACTATAACTAAAGTATTGTTGTTTTTTTTTAAGTTATAAAACAGTTATTAATAAAAAATCATAATCGCAAGAGAAGCACATGCTTTTAATCCGTCGGCATGGGGACGCAATGCAGTACCAGCAAACGTTTTGCTGGGGTTCGCATAAACCGGGCGACAAACACACACACACACATTATGCTTCTCCACTTTCTTCTCCCTTATTCAAGGTGACTCATGGTGTCGTGGGGGGTTGTTTTTTTTGTGGCACATTTTACAAACGAACCAACGTTGGGCATGGGTTTGTAACCGAACAAATTTTGCATGGCTCGGTTCTGGGAACTTTATGGCTAGAAATGTGACGCGTTACATAACCGACGTTACATGAAGCGCGTGGTGTGTGTGTGTGTGTTTTTTTAATTCTCTGTCTGACCCCCGACGGACCAGCGATTTTGTGCTGGAGGAAAGAAAGTAAACCGTTTCAGCAAAGTAGAGCAACCTTGCACAAATAGACGCTGCGTAGAACTGATACTAGTGGAATGAAAATTGTCCGCAGATAGATTAGGCAGGGGGTAGTACACTTGGCAAGGCTTACAAAATTTCTTACGCGTGTCTGCTTTACCCCAAACTTCAGCCGAAGTTCCGATGAGACACTGCATTCTAAAGACACAGACCAAAACAATAAAGGAACGCTCCGAGCACGGTTATCTCGCAACCGAATTTTTTAAATGCGCCGACACTACAACGGGAAAGTGATTCATCCAATTTGAATGCGATTCTAATTTTCCGATCTTAAACAATATTTTCTGTCATCGTACGCAACCGATTTTTTGTTAGACTTAAAAAGCTTTTCAGAAGCAAACATTTAAGTTCGGCTTTGCATTTAAATTGGGGTTTTTTTTTTAAATGTGTTTAATTACTAATTTTACAACTTAAGCAATAAATTCTACGTACGATGACAGCAAATTTTTCATAACTCAATAGAAAAACCTCGCTTTGGCTCTAGTTTCAACGTTGGGGTCCTCTGCTGTGTCCCCCCGGTCAGTAGATTTTCAGCCCGCGGTGACACGCAGCGGAAAGAGTTTACCAAAGTGCGAAAAAAAGAAACCAAAAATGATACAACTTTAAACCTTTCTGGTTCCTTTTTCCACACAAAATTTGGCTTGGCTTCGGTTGTTATGCAGTGTAACGCTAACACAAAATCACATTGCCACAAAACCCCGTAGTGGGGAAAAAAAAAACAGGTGCCCTAGCTTCTAACCGTTCCTTTCACTAGTTGTGTAAGTTCCCACACTATAATCGTATCAATTTTATCACCTATCCGAAATGTTCAACTAATTCCCGCGGTAATTCCCACAACCGCACACAAACGCACCTACTGCAGCAAACAGTGGACACCACAGCAGACCTTTAGCGCGGTGTCATCTCTCGCATACCGCGATCACGGCGAGCGCGGTGGTGCACCACGGTATCGCGTCGTTACGGTTCGTTTACGACAATTCGTTCGCATGGTGCGAACCGACGCAGCACCTGAACGTAACTAAAGTGCGGACCCCGAAGATGGCAAACCATAGCGCACGCCACAAACGCCCCGGTTTTTGTGCAGAATTGTACCTCATCCAGCGGTTTGGTTATGGCGCTGGAAAGTCAAGAAGCACCAACGCACACACTTTCAAGGTTGGAAAAGCCCGCACTCACTTGCGGTTGCAGGTGCGGACTACCATACCCCACCCCCCCCCCCCCCCCCTCCCTCCCCTCTCCCCTCCTTCCATTCCGCAGCCACTTGTGCCGAAGGTCGACGTTTGTGTTTGCGGACGGCGGTTACCATCGTGACGCTCCGATTGCGCTTTCGGTCAAGAATATTAGCCTCCCTTAAAACCTAACAACCCCTGGCACCAGGCCCGAGTGAACCAGCGCTACCGTTGAGCCCTTGGTGATTTGTGAAACGTGAAATCATTCGATCGCAGACCGGATAAACAGGTTGTGATATGTACGCTCTACATTTTGTACGAAATCAGATACAATGGTTTAATTGCTATGCTATTTATATATTTTTTCTTAAACCATTTAAACTACGCACATTATGCACACCACACTATCCCTGAAAGAATTCCCTCCTTCAATAATGGCATGCCTCCTTCAATAATGGAACATTCTGGTTACGTGGTAGCTAAATGTTTGGATAAAAGGTAGTAATAGCCTTGATAGCATTTCTATAAAGTTTAACAACTTGCACTGCGCATATTTGGCGCACGGTTTGTAATCTATACGTTATGTAAAGTTGTGTCTGGAATGGACAAAAAAGGAGGTTCTTTTACGAGCCTCAAACTTAGCATCAACCTGTTTAGCAACTCAGAATACAAATTAGAAATGTGTGTTAATTAAATAAGATATTTTTTTTACAATTAAACTATTAAAATATTAAATTCAAAAACGATAGCAAACTTCATACATCGGGAGAAATCTTTGCAATACGTGTTCCCATCGTCGACGAAATATTTAACTTGTTTCTTTATCCTTTATGTATGTCTTATTGGTTATTTAGTCTGAGTATGGGTTAAACTCACTTCACACACATAGCGCTTTGTCACAGGCTGGCCGATTCTATTGGTGGGTCTATTAAAGCGAAGTTAGCTTGTTTGGTGTGTTTAGTTCGTTTTTATTCTATACCTCATCAAAGAGGCGGAGATCGCACGTGTGTGTATGTCACCTCCCGATTCATCATCGGTACATTTCACATAATCAATTGCTTTGTAAGATGATGCGCTAGTCGAGCATAGCGCGGTGCAGCAGCGTTTGTTCCTCGTCCATAACATTCTCATACCCATAACAAAACGCTGCTAAAATGAGATAAAAACAGTACCGAAAGGTATGGATATCGGAGAAAAAGGAGCAAACTGGCGGTGCATTCAGCTTCCACACACACACACATACACACAAAAGGAAGGTTTAGAATCTCAGTGCCGTGGGATGGGACCGGAACATAGAACGTGATTGATCCTTTCATTCCATTCGACCGTTCACCGAAAGCGATCAAGTTGGAGAGTTCAACATGGAAACGTGTTCATTCATTGACGGGACCGGGTTGTGCCTTTAACCCAAAAAAACCGGGTTACAAAAAACGTGAACGTGTCGCTGTTTCATTCATTACCCCCCTTCGCAACAAGTGCAGACATGACTTAGAGCTTAACTGTGCAAAACACTAGACAAAAAAGTATACTTCTCAAAACCTGCCATATCCCCATTCTCATGCCTTTGTTTTTTTTGTTTCGGCGCCCTTTTTACCAAATTCGATTTGGTTTTCACTTCGTAACGCTGCAGTTGATCATATTACAAAATAATTGATTGAAGCATTCGTTTTATTTCAGGTCCGCTTCATCCTCCAGCAGCTCGTCCACGTCCTTTTCCCAGTTGCTGTTGCGCTCGTTGCTGCCATCGTTCACCAGCTCGTAGTCCTGCAACTCCGCCTCCAGGTCCTTCTCCCATTGCTCCTCTAGAATGAACACAGACAGCGTTAGCAGCAAATTAGCAAAAGCAAAATAAGTGCAACCAATGATGGACGCGCAAACAATACGTAATGTGTGGGGTTTGCACAAACGTAAACAAATCGTAAAACAATTATAACATTGAAGTTAAAAAATGTCTAACAAAATAATAAAACAACTATCAGAAACAATAAATAAATTTGTTGTACAAAAACGATAAAAATAGAAGAAAAACTGACCAAAACAGTAAGGCAAAATGGCATGTTCATGTGGTTACAACAATGTGCATAGAACCGAAAGCTGGTTATGGATTGTAATGGATGAAAAAAAAGACCAGTTGAACAAGTTGCAGTGCAACATCATCCACTAAGTAATCCGTCAAAAGTGCACACACCAACCTTTGAGAGTAAACAAATACCATCAATACCATCGCTTTCTTTCCTGCGCGTGAAGAAAGTAAGAATCTATGGGAGCTATTCCCTGCACGGGCAAACCGAACAATCAGTAACAACGCAGAAAGCCATTGCAAGTTTGGTTTGAATCAATAATTGCCTTAAAATTTATTTTTCTCTATACAGAATAATCGTCTCCGTGTGTGTGAGTGTTCTTGTGTGTGTTTCACTAGTTTGTGAAAATGTGTGCAGCAATGTCCAATATTTTGTTTCCTCATTGTTACCTTGTTTTTGGTTTTTGGTTGGTTGTCCTTTTTCCTTTTGTTAAGTTGTGTTGTTTTGGTGTATTTATTTATGTATGTTCATTTAGTGTGTGTGTGTGTTTGTTTTTTTGTTGTTGTTGTTGAGTGTTTCTTTCCTTCTTGCCAACCATAAGGTTCTGCTGTTTTGCTGATTTCGAATGCCCGATAGGCCATCCCTCGTTCTCCATCATCCTGCTCACTCACATATCCTTGCCATTCCCATTGCCCAGTGATCGATATATTTTTTGTTTGTTTGTGTGTTTGTATTATTTCTTAGGTTATCATGATTGCAAGTTTTGACTAATCCGATCCGGTAATAAATCGTGGCACTACACTGCATGTGACGGCGACGCAACAACGTAACGAGAAGAGGAAGAAGAAGGAAAACAAGGTAAGAGACATCGTACTAACTAACTAGCCTTCGTGTGCCACATATGTATACTTTCCGACAACACTGCAACGCCATCTTTTGTCCCATCACATCCGGTTTTCTTTGTTGTTGCGCGTCTGGAAAAGCGTAGCAAGCCAACAAAAACTATCCGGGAACGGGAATTAAAAGGTGTATGTGTGAAGTTAGCAACTAAAGTTCCAGATGGGCTGTTGGGAATTATGCTTTACAGCGGAAAAAATAAAACCCTTACATCTTCCCGGCTCTCAATGCCTGTTATGCGCTAACCGCGGGTTCCCGATCGCTTGCCACTTCTCTTAAATAAGTGTTTTACTAATCTGTCGGCTCGTTCCGTTTTTCCTCCCCCCGCTTTTCCCTAAACACGTCACACCAAACACACCCACGCGTCCGCAATGCGTTCATCATTTTACATTTTACGAACCGATCGATCGATAAGTGTTCTGTTTTGCTCGGTTCGCTTCATCATTTACTGGATACTGGATTTGTTTCGTTAGAGTTTTGTTAAGTTCTCAACACCACGCACACACAGATACATACAGAGAGGAACAGTGTTTTTTTTGTTTTGTTGCTTCTTTTTTGAGGGGGGATTAGGAGAATTAGATTACTGGGTGAACTCCATTTCACATACTTGATGTTTTACGTTCATTTACGTTTAAATATATGTGTGTGTGTGTTTTTTTTTGTTTTCCTTTGGTTTCGCACAATGTTTTTGTTTGTTTACTTCTTCTTTTGTTTAATGTTGCATCACGTTTTCGGTTGTATTGTCATATCTCTGTAGATTTTTTTTTTTACATCCTCGTTGCCTATATCCTTACAATACCATATAGCTACGAAGCGCGCCATTTTCCTTGATCGTCCCATCAATTGGCATCTCGTTGGCTTTCATTTCTGCCTAGTTGGTTCCAGTTTTGTTTTCGCCTGCAACATGGCCCGCAGATGTTGTACTTGTCGTGCAACGCAACGGGAGAAGGATGCGCCGCTGCTGTTGTTTTTACCGGCAAGGATACCACTGCTGTTGTTGGAATAACCGGGAATGGAGTCGATGGTACCGTTTGCCATGGGATTTGAGGTTTTTTTACCTCCTGTTTCTTTTGCTTCGTTATTACAACCCTAATCGGTCGTCCGTGGTACGCTTCGCAACACGCTCGCCATTCTGATAATTGTTATAGCGCTTCGCACACGCATTCGTAAAGTGCAAATATACTGATCTAGAATAGAATCAACGCAAATGCATAACATCGAAAAACTCTGATTTATCTCTTCAATACTAGCTTTGTATGGTATGAATACTGACTGCTGCTGCTTCTGCTGTAGCTATTACTTTGTAACATTTGTTCTGTGGGTCGTCTGAATTGTTTTTTTTTTGTTGCGTAGCGCGCGCTGCATGTTTGTCGGGTTACATATTTCGGTTTCTTGTGAGTTCCCTATAACTGGTCGCGTTGCGCCTTAAAGTTTATCAAGGTAAGACAAAAGACGCGAAGAAAGTACAGAACGGATACAATAAACAAACCGTGTACCGCGAGCCTTCGATCATTCAAAGGGCGATAAATTATTGTTCGTAATTGATACTAGTAAATTAGCGTTAAATAAACTTTTTAATATTAACACAGAACACTAATAACGGATACCGACCAAACCGCGCAGCACTGTTAAGTGAGTGGCTTTTATATTGCAATGCGGAGGCATACGCGTGGAATGAATAAGCTTTACATGAAAAATGGAAGATCAACTTTAACATCCAATATACATATCTTATTGCTACAGAATTACTCTCTCGCTATTCGTCACCAAGGTTTCGCTTTTGTTTTAAAAACGCATAACACACCACTTTACGATTGACAGTACTCTTTTCAAAACAAAAGCAAGTAATAGCAGTTGTAACTGAAATGGCAGCATGACAGGGAAATGAACATTGCTATGCCGAACGGAACGTCTTTTCGGTGGGTCATGAGATAACGAATCATACGGCAACTCATAGCTCCACATGCAGGTGGGGTAATAAGAAGTAAATCACGATTAGTTCGCGAAGGAGTGTCGCGAATCGGTTTGAACGGCAATCTTCCCTTCAAGGGATGGCTATAAATAATACCATGTTCTCATCAACATTCATACCTTTGCTCTCTTTTTAAAACCACAGCCAATCATCTTGAGGCAAACTGGTTAAAGTAAAAACAACAATTGATGATTTGTTGAACTTAAAACCAGTGGTACCAAGCAGCTTGATTTTCTTTTGATTTACAATGCCATTTGGCGGACAGTCTGCCCAACTGTAGGCCAACGTATGATAACACAACAATTTAATTTATAACTCGCTTTTATGTGTTCATCATTCCCCGTTAACGACTAACGATGTTAGATTACCGTAAAGATAAACATCTCTCTTCCCCAAAAAAATAAAACACTCCATAACATCGACTGAAAACAACGATTATAACTGCCAGGTTTGCATTGCTTTCATCATATTGGGCTTCCAGTTTACAGCCGAATAGCGTTATAACAAACATTCTAGTAATTGTCAGAACAACAGAACGCCCAACGATCCTGTCGGAATTCACAGTTCGAGTGTACGAGGAAGTAAAGAGAGACAATTCACATCTAGACAGAAAGGAACACTTATTGAATGGGTAATGCGTTATGTATACTCATACATGCCAATGCCGAATCGTGGGTATGAGGGTATAGATTTGTATGTTTTGTATGTGTCAACAATAGATCGGGCGGTGGTTGAGTACAATTTATAGACAGTGTGTGATAAGTGTTTTCCGATACTTGGTAGGTAAGAGTTGAGTAGTCTCTTTCGTTTTTTTTTCTTCATGCTACCCGCTTAAACATCGCATGTAAAATGGGAGAATGAATTGATGTGGCCTCTCCTCCATAGTTCTCCGTTTTTTCTTCACATAAAGATTCCCTAAGCAAGTGGAAACAACAACAATAAATATCTTTTCTCGATATAAGATTCTCTCATTTTCCTTATCGTTTTGGTTTGCTCTATATGCTTGGTTTTAATGTGTCACGTTTGAACAGATTATCATAGCTAGGATAACTAATTGTAAGTACAGGTCGATGTTTTTTTTTTGTGATAAATTTATTTATACTGGGCGCGTCTCTTTGTCTAAAGGAGGATCTCGAGTGTCTCGGTTTGTATTACGATTTGCCGCTTTTTTGCTGCTGCTGGAGTGTGTGCCTGTCCTGCCTGCCGGTACTGCGATCACACGCACTAATTGTCTTCGTCGAGAAATTGTCACTAATTGATGCCGATAATATAATATGTGGGTTTGTTTGTTTTGTTTTGTTTGCTTCGGAAAGGTTATTGGTTGCGAACCACCTTCAAGTGAAATATTTCCGTCGACTACCGCGTGTATAACTAGCTTAAACGTGAGTTTATTAAGTGGTGTGTTTTTTTTCTGTCTGTTTTCCACATTACGATTATAAGTGAGTGTTCGTGTGTGAGTGTGTTCGTATGCGGCTTAAGTCTTCCCTGCAGCCAGCAAAATATTTCAACGGGTTTTGATGTGGTTGTTTCAGCTTTTCCTTTTTCTAGTTTTTGTTTAATTGCAATATTTGAACCCACCCGATATCGATATACATTTCAGTGGCGTGTATAATTTGTTATATTATATTAACACTTTATTCGCACGTGTGTTAATTAGTCCTTTTGTTGCATATGTGTGTGTGTATGTTTTTTGTTTGTTTGTATTATTTATCTTTTTTTAATAGGTTCGCATTTGAAGTTTAATCTCTTATACTTCGTGTTTTTAGGCGCGAAAACATAGATACTGTAAATTGTTCTGTTGTTCGAATTTAAGAAGAAGTTCAGTATTATGTGTTCACAGTTGTATGAATTTCTCATGCCGCTTTTTGCCTTTCCCGCACTCGTTTGTTTTTTTTTTTTGTTGTTGCCATCACTTTCTCCACGTTAGTTTTTATATCATACAACGTGTAATAAGATACTGCTTTCGTATTTAGATACCTTTCCATCATTTACAATAAGAGTAAGTGCGATTACGGTAGATTTACTTTCTGTATCGTACTATGCTTGCTTTAGGCTGTTTGGTGATCCATTTGGTAGTCAACGTGTAGCAGCATAAGGACGCAATTAAAGAAGACAAACAAACGGTATAAAAAACGGGAAAAGCAAGAAGAAAAAGAAAGGTATGTTAGTAATATTCACTGTTATCAATGCTTCTTTCTCTTCAGTTTGATGCAAACGCATCTAACCTGGTGTTTGTTTGGGAAATATACAAGAAGTTGTGGAGGAATGGGGATAGCGAATACATATTGTTCTAAACTTGATAACAAAAAAAAACATGATAATTGATCAAACCAGGATGCTATTTCGTACTACAGTATGAAGTACAAATAACAGAAAACAAATGCAGAAAAGAGTGGGAATTAAAGTTGAAATCATGCCTGATGCAAAAGTACAAAAAACGACAAACAACTAAATGAAAGAACATTTAAAGCAGTTGCGTTTGTAGATAGAACATGAATAACGAGAAGTGGAGCAAACGAAAGTCAGCGTCAGACTACAAACCGATGAAAATTGTCTACCTCAACCAAATCACGTAGAACTTAACTGGAACTAAACTCAAACATCCAACTCATGGGCGTACAACATAGTTGCCAAATCCAATACAAAACTCACGCAAACAGCCTATGTAACAAAACGCTTCTCACTCGCGTTGTGCTTAATTTTTTTTATAAGAGTCTTTATATGAATCATCACTGAGGAGTCATTCATATCAGTAGTTGACTCTCAAAAGATTAATGAATTCTAAAAGATTCATCTTTCTTTCTCTCTCTATATATAACTACCTTTCTATCTCTCTCTCTATTTCTCTCTTTTAGAATTAAGCCAATTTTTTTAAAGCCAAAGAATAGCAAATCAGATCAACATATTTTCATTAAATTGATCTTCATAAATTCCAAAAAATAAGCAATGACACATTAGATTACTCTAAGAGAAACTCGCCATTTATTGAATCTTTGAGCATTAACTAATTTCTGAGGCTTCATCAATGTTCAGAAAAAAGATTCAGATTCATTAGTTCAGCTGAAAGATTTAGATCCATGAATCTTAATTATATTAACTAAGTGCTCTCAGTACTTTCAAATCTGGGCTGCAAATGGAAAACACATTACACAATTTTTACCAAAACAAGACAAGAAGCTAATTAGCGAATAGAACTTAACCGGTCCTGGACTGGTTTGTTATATTTTGCAAATAGAATATTAGCAACTACCGATTGGTTATTTCTGCTGCTGTACGAGTATAAAATCGGTTCTTCCTAAACGGTCACATTTTAGAAGAAGTCTTTTTTCAAAACCTTTACTTGCAACATTATTCTCATATAGAATTTTACGCGGCTATTTATCCCTAATAATTCCCAACACCATTCGCAATACGATTAATTGTTCATTTTTTCATAAATTTATCACCACTTGAACATCCATCCATCCACAGTCAAACATTTAATTTTAAATTCAACTGTAGAATTAAAATCACATGTTGTTATGTTTTCTCTTCCAAGGTAAATATTTTGCTTGACTCAAGTGGCATTAATATCAATCGAAAACACACATAATTTCACATTTTTTCACGCAGCACGAACAATTAATACAACTATCAACGGTAAAGAGAATACATACTTAAGAGAAAGAATAACTATGAAATAGTTTAATTAGTGCAACGGAAAAGCGAAAGAAATTGTCGTCTAGTTTAAAAACGAACATGCATCATTTATTTAATTATGTTGTAACACAATGAACGAACACGTGAGTAAAGAACACGTGTTTCAATTATATAAAAAAAATGCAAATACAAAGAATCAATACAAAAAGGTTAATAATAATTAGTAAAACCACCAACTTTACTTTACCAATGTAAATATATCCGTGTTTAAAAATATGTGTTCGATGATTCACATCCCTACAAAACACTGTTACATTTTGTTCGTTGGTGTTGTTGTCACTCTTGATACATTTATTTTATGATTTCAAAATGTTCTAAAGACTTGAATGGAAATACGCAAATATATGAAGATTTTCACTGCGACTAGATATTATGCATTACGCATCGTTCGTGTAAAATCGTTTGAGGTAAAACATAACGGACACAGACACACACACGTTCGTGGTACATAAGGAAGCACATCCCGTTTTAAATGCATTACAAAGAAAACTACAGAACATCAGAATGGTAAAGAAATTTTAAATGGAAATAATCACTACGGCTTAGTAAGCGGTAAGCGAATCAACACATCGGCAAAAACCCGTTTGTATCACGCGTTCACACATTGATAGGAACTATTCTAAAGCAAATACGGATACTTTCATCACATTTTTATACTAGTGATCACATACGCACGCACAAACACAAAGGAACACGCAGGCAAATCTCCACATTCGCACATAACATATCGGTTACTCAGCAAGGGCACCAGTGTGAGCGATAGACGGACAAGCAACAGCATCAACAAGCCAGGGTTTGTGCGGACAGAGCGCTTCACCAGACCACACAGTGCGAGAGTGTAGAAGAAATGCAGGCACAACAATGCACGCTAATAGATCTGCTTTCTCGAATTGTACGCCACCGATTTGTGCAGCTGTACAAAGTCTAATGTTAGTTTTGCCTCTTTCGCTTTCTCTGATACTGGGATGCAAAGGAATGTGAAGGAATTGCATTTAACTATAAGTGGATATCGACAAGAAAAGACGACAAGGTTTTTTTATGTTAAACCATAGTTCAAGACTTTCAAATGCTATTGTATTATCCGATTAACATACAATCCTTTTTGGCAGGGATAATTTTGATCAAACAAAGAAAAATGCGAATTCCAATAAACAGGCAAATGCAATGATTGAATGAAGATGGAACTGGGAGTTTTAGAAACAATTACAGAAACAGCACTAACGGCACTATTTTTGTATTGTCGATCAAAAGATGGTATTGCGTTTGTTATTCTAGCATTACACAGTACACACAAATGATTATAGAAGAGGTTGCATGATCAATCAAAGGAAGAGAGACACAGAGAGAGCGAGAGATACATCAAAATATGCAGTAAAGGATAGAGAGAAATTCGAGAAATTAAAACACTATCGCCTACCGTTAGCAAATAGAACAGTTCTGACCATCTGCATCGGTCTGATATCAGATGAGTGTGTGGAATTTGTGAAGCGATAGGATGAAGAATTTAGGGAAAGCGTATGTTACAACAATTCCGTAACACTGGCCCGTTTTTCAAACGATCATCTGAAATGGGCAGAGAATGGGATAGGCTAATATAATAGATGACTCTCGTGCATTGAGCTTATCTAAGCAAACACAATCACCAACACGATTAAAATGATTAATAATGTGATTGCTTTCTCATTTTCGTCTTGTTTAGTGCTTTTTGCTTTCACTGGTTAGCATTCCAGTATCTTGACTTTCTCTGTACGCAACTGAGGAATAGAATTGGATATGGAAAATACGGACGGACGGTACTTGCTGGAACGCGATCGGTTGGGCAACGGTATTACGATACAAATCTTAAGCGTTTAATCACGGACCACACTTTTTCAACTAAGGGTAAGGCTAATAATCAGAAACCAACCTACCGGTGGTTATGCGGCTGTTTGCTTGCTTATCTGCAAAAAGGTTAAAAGATATTGACTGTTTTACATAAATCGCCGAAACTGCATGACTATTGTTACTGCTTCTATTTTGTCTACAAAGCCATACGCGCTATCTAGTGTTAGTTTTGCTGGTGCGAATGTTCCACAAAATTTGCCATTGTATTAAGTATCGTTCAAATCCATGCATTGAAACTGATAAGCACTATTTTGAAAATCAAGCAACTTAAGCGACGGTAAGACATTGTTTCTGTAGTTTTCTTCTGTAACAGCACTGTATACGGTGTGTCCATTTCGCTCAAAACAATCACTCAATTGTGCTACATGTGAAAACAGTTGAGTTTGCAGACGGAAATGCTGTACGGCTGTACCAAAACCTGCACCACCTTGATCACAGTTGGTCATTGGTCTGGTACGGTTGATAGAACACATTATAAGGTCATTGTAAAGTTTATAATAATAAAAACATTATTATCTCAGAGCTTGAGACAAGTATGCAACATGAACTCTTACTAATGTAAGATGATTTTTTGATTACGATTTGTTACATTGTACTCCTTGTTTCCACCCATTTAAAGCGTCACCATTATCATTCCTTACCACTTTTCTCTGTTTCAACCCCGATCGATTCATTTGCCTGTTGAGCGAGGCTATCGATTCCGAGCTTTTTCATGCCAGCTTTCACCTCCTCCAGATCTTGTTCGTTTGTATGAAAGCTGTCAGAAATGAACTCACTGTGTGTGTGTTTGCTGGTACCGACGGAACCACTGGTAGCAGGTTGCAAAACATTGACACTACGACTAGTGTTCTCTTTTGTCGTTTGTGTTTTCTCTGGCGTCGTCGGTGCTGGAACAGCTTGCTCATCAGGGCTGGAAGCAGGCGAGCTTACCTCACCGCTTTGATTAGGCATTGACCCAACAGATGAAGTTTGTTCGCTATCTTTTTAGAGTAATGTTGGTGGTGAAATTAAAATGACAAATTATAAGAAAAATAAAATAATATAAACTTAACCTACTTATAAATGAAGGGAAACTATATGTTACAAAACAAAAGGTACAATCAGAACATACTCTTAGAATTAATCACAACTGATTTTGTGGAGTTTCGGCCTAACCTTGACGTTTTGCTTAACGGTGCTAGGTTTCGAATGGGACATCGAGATTAAGCGAGTGATTAGTCTATTCTAGAGTGATTTTCTATATCTCAAAACTGCACTATTGTCATACCACGTGGAAGCTACACGATATTGCAATTACTACAATTTTTTGGAAGGTAATGAAAAGAATAACACAAAACCAGTAGGCTCAACAAAACCGTTGTTTCGTTGTAAAGGATTTTTAAACATGCAAAGTGGAAGCAAAATTTCTGCTAATATCGCAATGGACCATAAATAAAAGGAACAGTGGATCGGGGAAAAAAACGTTTGCATGGGGTACGTTTCATCAGACAGAAACGGGACACAATGAAGTAAAGGAATTAGTGTACATTACCCTCTGTATCTTCACTAGCGCCTCGTTTAACGAACTCATTATTATCGCCCAGTGTACCCAAATCGGCCGCTTGACATATCAAGGATACACGATAGAAGTAGTTACGCCAGAAGCTTTCTTCCGTGATACTGTAAATATAATACAATCAGTAGATCAGTGGTACAGTATGCTAGGCGCTTTCTTTGGGGCGATGATGCATTCAGGCGGTAAAGAATTACTCACATTTTGGGAACCAATTCGAATCGCATCTTTTCCAGTTCCTTATCATCATTCATGATGGCCAATGCGACTGGGTAAGACGAGTCGTAGTCAAAATCGAATTCAACACCTGCCGGTGGTGCTCGAACGAAATTTCGGCGATCCTGAAAGAGGCGGGATCATTAGATTTGCTACATTCTTCGATATCTTTACTGCATCATCTCCACTGAACACAACTTACAGCTGAAAGACTGAGAATTTCCTCCTTGATCTTTGCCTCATTAGCATGCCCGGTCCATGGACAGGCACCGGCACCGCCACCTCCTTGCTGATTTTTGATGAATGCCTCTTGCTCCTTGCTAAATTCACCCAGAATACTCTGTTTTCGATATTCAATACACCCACCCCAAATGTATGAAATAATTAGCTTTGTTTCGAGTTACAAAAACTTACGTTACGATACTTACGTTATCTTTTAGATGTTTGATCTTATCACCAGCTTTATTGAACGAAGAGTACAGGAACGAACCAATCGATTTAGCACCGGCGGTGACTTTATGTGTGACTAAACGAACACAAACAAGAAAACAAATCATTTTAACATCGATCTTCACATGCGTGCAGTAAACTTTTCTCCTTGCTCTATTCCAAACCATTACCTTGTCCGATTTGTCCAGCATTTTCTTCAGTTGGTGTTCCGGGGCCGGTTGCAGGACGTGAATCTGCTCCTCCAGTGGCACTGTATGGTGGTAAATTAAGCAAAAACACAAACACAAACATACGTCTTTAGCATGATTCTTAGGAATGGACGAACAAAGTACTTAAATAGACACAGCGAATAAATATTAAAGCAAAACTTGCTTTCTGTCAGACAAAACCAAAACGAATAAAAATAGCCAAAATATAGAAAATGCATTCGAAGAGCATTAAACTGGTACATTCGATAACCAAAGAATAAAACAACACGCCAGACAAAAAAAATTAACGCAGCATTGACTTAAGAAGTAGATAGTGTAAGTTGTGTATTTGGAAAAAAGATGTAACATTTCGAGTTAGATTAAATAGGTGTACAAAAGGAGAAAGTGAATAGAGATATTAGTAAGAGCAAGTTAATGAAGAGAAGAAAATGGAAAAATGGTAAAAATAGTGTTTTTTTTAATTTAAATTAATTTTTAGTAGGATGTTTTATGCAAAAGACAAAAACAACAAAAAACAACAGCTAAAAATTGCATCGATTATGCAAAATAAAGTGACAGACATCGTTCAAGGGTTTGTGTAAGTGTACGAATATAAGTGTAAACAGCAACGTGTTGGGCTAAGAGAGTAAAAAGATAGTAATACTTTATTTCCGTGTATTCACGTGAGCTTTAACACTAACAATACAAAATTGCAACTGCAAACAAATTAATTGATTTGCGACTGTACTCGATTGATGGAACCGATTATGATGGAGTATCTAAACTAGTTTGGAACACAATTCGATACTTTCCGATAAAACAGATGAGTCTTGCCAGCTTCTAATGGGTCTACTGAGTTTTAACCAACTGCTTAATCGCACAAAACGTACGTAGTAATTGAAATATACGAACATGGTAAAACATCTAAGGGAAAGCTATCCACTAACTTCCGGAGGAAAATGGCGAACAATGGAAACAATAATATAAAATTTTGCTTGCAAATTAACAATTGAAAACAAGCATAGATGTTATCCAAAATATGCTTTATATCTCTTTTTTTCGATTTACTTAAGTGAACACATTACACATTTCGAGTAACACCGCAGTGTAGTGAATTTAAAAAAGCGTGCAAATTTCTTCCATTTCTTCTTTCTAAAACGGGTTTTTTGTACTTATGTTGTACTTCAACTGTATTATCGCTAAATTGTCGAACTTTCTGTATTGCATTTCATGTTCATGTTATATTGGAAATGCGATAAACTGTTAATCGCACCGGGTAATATTGTCACGAATGGCAAGTAAAATCATACTTCTATTCGGCTGCTTTTAATGATAAATAGCGACATAGCCATATAAATGATATAACAAATTTCGCTGTTTAAATGGTAAAAAACAGCAACGCAAGCCAGAAATATCGATTTCGCGCGATGAAATTCTTGTTTCAAGATGAGAACATTTTAAAATGGTAGCTCCAACAAACAAACGAAAACGTACACACAAATTGCACTGGAAAGTTTATGAATTTAGGTGGAGTAAAATTCGCGGTATAAGTGCCATTGTCACGCACCAACTCGGGGCTGGGATAACCCTTTCTCAGCAAACCGACAAACCGCGCAGTGCAAGAAAATAAGCCATTAAGAAGTAATAAAAAAAACCACCCAGATTGCGTAAAGCAAAACCACAATCCAAATCCAGCCGCAATGTAAAATAAACACACGTTTAAAAAGGTAGTTGATAATTGGACTTATTTCCACGCTGCCGCTTCAGTGTGGCAAGACACAAAAAGGTACAGCCAGTGAAAATCGCTCTAAAAGAAGCACGTTGACTTAACATAGAATGGAAAATGTGGACGAAAAAACAAACCCAAAATGTTGACTGAAATAAGTACAAAAACAAAGCCATCAAGAGTCAAACTGAACAACGGAATAAGAGCATGAAAGTGCAGTAAAGAAGCCACAATTAACTCTACCTTTCCTGCGGTCTGCTGGCGTATGGTAAGACAACGAGGGTAGTATGTAGAGAAACGTGACAAGGAAGGGAGAAAAGTATATGGTATTTAATTGAAAGAGGAAAATCCATACAATATTCACGGCGTAGTGCAGTACAGTGTTTGCTAATGGAACGTATTTGCGTTATGCTGTGCTGTGTATAGTTTGCTAAACAGGTTAGTTTTTTCGAGATCGACAAGGTTAGTTAGTGGTTTTTTTTCGAGATTGACAGTTGAGCACTTTGGACATTGGTGTTGAAGGGAACGAAATTGGAACAAGATGTACTCTAGATATTATGAGGAGAAATTCTTCCCAATAGTATGAAAAAGATTTTGGGATTTGACTATCTGTGGAAGCTCCTTTTACACATAACTATATGAAAAGTCTGCCAACAACGAACAGAACCTACAAGGAACATTCGCGTCATTCGCAAAGGTCATTACAACACGATCCTTTCAACTTTTTCCGTCGCAATGGCACGCTCCGAGAACGCGCAATGTCTATGTTCTTCTCTATCTAATCCTAATTCTCACCCCGACAAAAACACATCACATTGGCCGACAGCAAACGTTTGTGGGAAAACTGTGAAACGAAGGACAGATTCAACCCTTACGGCAGAAGGGTGACAAAAGGGCACGGCAAACGGGTTGACACTCGATGAGTTGCCATCTTTGCCTTTTGTAAAGAAAAAAATCGAATTAAACGCAGAGAATGAAAGCTTCGTCACGAACAAAAAAACTGACGTACAAGAATACAGTACAGGAGAACCTGTAGCTGGTACAAAAAAAATATGTCACAATTCATCAATCCGACAGCAGTTTCATCCGGGGGAAGTGCTCAAGGTCGGATGAAGAGTTTTCGATCCTGTTCCAATCCTTGACATTTTTCGAGTGACCCTGCTGTGGAAAGCTTTTCTAACAGCTTTGACATCAAGCAGATAAAGAAAGGACAAAGAAAAGGGTGATAAAATTAATCCGGACGCCATTCGGTTCGGAATGAACGATTTCGATAGATTCATTTCTGAATCAGTTTTTCAAATTAGTGCCGCAATTGCTAGACTATTTGTTCTGGTTACGACCATCTGCTTTATGTAAACCACCCAGTTGCATCTGGCGATATAAGCGAGACTTCAGCTGATTAAATAAATAACATTGTGCATCTTGCACACTAATCTTGCTGAACACATCACATAAATAGGACTTGTTTTTGCAAGCACAAGCCACACTTACGGCAATAACACTCAAATGTGACAAAATTATAGCCATGATTTAAACGTAAAAGTTAATCTTTTACGAGCAATAATTGCTTAATAATAATAATAATTGTAAACATACAAAAATGGACCTCCAAGTCTTGGAGCATGACTTGAAAAATTCGCACCCCTTGACCTTCCACGTATCGTGCCCAGGGATGCTGTCACATGCCCGATGATGGATAGTGCTGAACACATGAACTTGAGTGGAACGTGTACAAGTGTGTCGGCAAGCTTCGCCCGCCTTACATTCCAATTGGTCGAGTTTAGTTGCGATTTGCACGATCCGTCCAGCGGTAGGAATTTATATGTATTCGTTCATACATTGCTTCGGGGCTTAACATGGTTCCTGTTTTGTTACTCTACATTTGCTTCACTACTGCCATCGGTGTGAGAGTATCAGCTGGTGGTGCTGCTGTTGCTGTTGTTGTAGTAGTTGTTATTTTAGTAGTTGGTACTGTTGATGTTGTTGATGCTAGTGGGTTCTGTTCACACCTTCACCTTCGTCTAGGTGAGTTATGAATGGGTAATGGATGTGTTGAATACAGGTTGAGGAAAGAAAACAAGAAACAGGGAACCGAAAAAGTATCAATCAAGAACGGAAAATAATGTTGCGACACGCGAAAACAAACCCAAAAAACAGTAACCGATGTGGAATAACTTGATAACAAATAATATCAACAAAAGCCCAATGGCGGAAGATTCGTGAACGAATGGGCTGCTCCATCGCATGGAATGTGTTTCGTGTGTAACTTTGCGCTATAAATCAATTATTTAATACTGCCACAACAGACAACCCACAAGAATCGGATATACTTAAGACGAACAGATGAAGGCGTGCAAACAGAGAAACCACCGAGCTCCGGTGATCTCCGCGAAACACGATTCGTCTGTTCCTCTTTTGCCTCGTGACACACACACACATGTGGGTGGGGATGAAGTTGTATGCGAGTGCGTTAATTTTGACAAACCAATAAACGTAATGGTAACGGTTAATGAATTATTGTACACACTAAACAAATATTTACTTAAAACTAGAGTTCAAATGGGCCATACACAAATGAAGAAATTTTTCATGAGTTATCTATTCAAAGAGAAAAGTATATATATAGTTTTCTTTTTGCCTTTTATGTTGTTTGCTGATGAAGTTGGTAGTAGTTGCGGTAGTTGGTTTTGTATATTTTTGTACTGATATTAATAGTTTTATTTTAACCGGCTCTGTTCTTTTGTTTAGGATTTTTTTTTTGTTTTTTACTACTGCTTTGCTTTGATTACGCAAATGAGCTACGGAGCTTTTGGTTTACTACGGAGTGGTTGAGAGATCATGAGTGTATCATGAGTGGCAATGCGTTGAGCTATTTGCAAACAAAAATAAAGGAGTGCAGATCGAGAGAATAAGTAGTACGAGTTGTTGGATGTTGGTCGATTTGAGCTAATGATGAGCTACGGCAAAGTCGAATTAGTGGTTAGTGGTCAAAACAACTTTATGTGAAACTATTTTATACACGATGGTTTAGCGTAATGCATAAAGGATGCGATGCAAAATGAAACACAAAGAGCGGCAACCGCCGGCTAGACGGAGATGAAAAACAGTGATAGTGATAGCGATCGTGGTCATCGTGATTGATCATTGCAATTTTTAATGGAAACAATGCGGTGAGCGGTGGCGTACTGGCAGACGTGCCAAACAGTACCAATTGGTTGAGCGCAACGCGGGTAAACTTACGCTGCGGTTGTATTGACAATTATGCAAAGAATCTACTTCGCAAGCGCTTACATACTAACAGTGTCACTGACAATCGGTAGGGAAAGAGAAAAAGGTTGTTAAACCAAACCCACGAGGAGGCAAAACAATTACTAAACACACATTCGGGAGAGCAACAAAAAGAACATCAAACATAAGACATGGAAATTACAGACATTTCTCCCACACCAACATGCAGCGGTGTGCTTTTGTCAATGCTAAATATTATCTTGCAAATGTCACAGCTTTACAAGGCAAACAATGTGTTTCCTACAAAACCGGTCAATTACTTAACAACTGTCTTGCTTTATCTCGCCCGACATCGCTGGATGCAGTCTGCAAGGACGGCAAATCTAAATTAATTCACTATTCAGCATCACTGCCAGTGACCACCAGCAATCTGTCAGCGGCAGTCAACGACGGACTTGCACCCCAGTCAGCCAGGACGAACGAGCAGGATTTGATTAGTGTTTTAATGCGTCGCCCCGGCAGGGAACCGACAGTAAACAGACGTCCATCCGGCGTTGCACGAGACCAATCTAACCGCCGTTCTCGCTACCGTCGATCAGCAGTAGCTGCAGGATGGGGGATGGTGCCATCGATTACTGGTGCCTACCCGCCACACTGCAACAATAATCAGCCTGCCATAAAGCTTACGCCGGACGAGTAAGCAACGACCGGCAGTATCGGCCTGGAAAGGCACTCCAAACTCCGGATGTTACCGGAAGCTCAGTGAGCTCCGGGGTGAAACGGAAAACCACCACCCGCTGGTGTTAACGTGATGGAGCACACTACGTGACAAACTGGTTTCTCCCTCGGGACGTCAACGTGTTCAAACCGTTGTCAACAGATTGTACAGATAATTGGGTTCTGTGTTCCTATTTTTTGCTTCATGGTTGCTGTAACTTGCTGCCATAGATCGATGTGTTCTTTTTTTTCTAACTTCTCCTAGGACCACATGTTAACTTGTTACATTGCATCGTAAAAAAGGGTCTCGTCTCTCTTCGGCTGATCGGCGTTCAGGGAACGACGAACAGGAAATCATGCCGAATGATTTCATTAACATTTTACCACCGACTGGTCTAGCTGCAGCCGTTTCTACCCTCTCACTGTTAGCCACAATGTGGTATCGTATGTCGTACCCACACAACTAATTGCTCATGATTTCCGGATTAATGTGTTACGTTCACACATTGGGCATAATGAAATTATCGATTGCACAAGATATTCGCAAGTAATGTGCTGTTGCGCAGTTCCGTATTAGACCAAACACGCCCTAAGTTGAAGATTCTAATCTGATTGGAACCGAAGTTCCCGTAACAGTTCTCGACTGCTATCGGTAATGATTTCATACTAGGCAATATCGATAATCGGATTAATTCTAGTAACGATAAATTAAATACATCTTTATCAATGTGCAATCGTAGGCATTGATCGTAAACTCAACACAAAAAAAAACAATACAAACTGAAGAATAACATGCAACAATTATCTAATATTCGGCGAATAACAGACAAAAATGGACATTACAAAACGAAGTAGTGAAACACATCTAAGCTATTGTTGGCTTAATGGCGGGACTAAATAATGATAAATAAATTTTTAGGCACCTAAGGATATATGAAAGGCAACCAACGACTAGATGTATCTGTTTTATCAGCTTCCATCTAGCTTAGTCAATTACATCTACAATATTACTAAAAGACTAACCACAAGTAATAGAAAAATTAAAGTCCTATTGGAGAGGTAAAGAATCATGGTCTAAACTAATAAAGTGGGAAAGAACATGCTCAATATGATCCGTTAATCGGACGCTTCAAGTACTATTTGAGGGTCCAGTGTCACTAAAACACCACAGCATACGATAACATCAGTGCTCTAAGAACCGATCGACATAACCACTTTGTCCATAGTATAGCGCGCGTGCGCGCGTTTATGTGCTCTCTATTATTTTGCGTCAGTGACACTATCCAACTCTCGTTCCTTTTCTCTCGCCCTTCTAATTCATTAGCACTGCGGGATTTTCAAATTTCAATCAATTATGTATAGGCCCATTTACCTAATATACCTTGACCGGTCCTCCTCATCGGCAGCATCCGTCGAGCCGGCAATACCTTGACTAGCCTTCTCGGGCGACGTGACCAGCCCCTCGTTCGTGATGCCACCGTTTTCGTCTGTCTGGTTCGCCTTCCGCAGTCCCGGGATCGAGGGCATCGAAGGCATCGCTGGCATCGCGGGCATCGAAACCGTCGGAATGGCTGGCATCGACGGGATGGAGGCATTACCAAGCCAACCGGTTACCTTCGACGAGACGCCAGAGAAAACGCCACCTTTGGTTGGGCTGTCGAGGACAAATGGAGAAGGCACAATTGTTAGACATGATCAGATAAGCAGCGAATAAAGAATGTTAATTCTTATTATTTCTTCTGAATGTTAATAAAGCTGAACATTATCCTTCCCCGAATGGTGCCCACAATAGATCCCTTAGCCCGGTGGGAAAAAAACAAAAAGATCGAAAAAAAACCCACCAGAAATGTATCCTTTGCATGGCCACAGTTGGATCAAAATACTCCGCAACATATTGACGTGTATTTAAACGACTGGTTGGTAAACACCAGCGTTGCTAATAAAAATGGACAGCATAAAGACATTATGCACTCCATCAAAAATGCTTTTAAAAGAACGGACAAATATTTATTCACATCAGCCCAAACCATCATCCTATGGCCGGAAGCTATTTGTAAAGGCCAAATGGTGAATCCATAAAATATCACCGAAACAAGAGATCACACAATAACCTTTGCTCCGCATTTGTTGATGGTTTATGGTGACGTCAATCTTAAAATGGAAGAACCTTTAAAATAAAGACAAAATTAAACATAATTCCTTGAGCTATTTTTATTGCAAATATTCAAAATATTAAAGAGAATTCAATTACCGCATTAGTGGTTTTTGTATCATAGTGATTAAAAGGAATACATTATGATCGATTACTTTACGTTTGAGATAACGTTTTAATGAAGCTATTATTTATCGCGAAACCGAATCTGATGGACAATGAAAACCCTCATATTTGCTCCACAGGTCTTTACCATAACTCATTTTTATTGATTTTAAAAATATGGCTCATCCCTACGGAGAACTTATTGATTGTTCAGACCAATTTTACATTGCATATTCGAAAAGATCAACGATATTGATTATCAACAGTCTAGAATGACCCGACATCCCAGCGCGGATACAATGCTTTTGTGGAGATGTTCCATGTTAAGGGGCCTTTTTGTTTCGTTTGTCTCGAAAATCAAGTTTCTGGCCACGTAGCAATGTGTGTCTGCAAAATGTAAGCCACAAAATCAATGAACTACCAAAACCAGCCCACACCGAAATGTTCAAGGCGGAACAGCTCACGCCCTACCCGTGCTAAATGATTTAAGTGGCGACCGGATAGGAATGTTGAATCTTATTCTCCTACCCATGACCATAGGTGCTGACGAGGAAAATATTCCGGATCTAAAATTCCATTTACTCTCGCGGACGTGATCATAATCGAATATTATGCTACCGAGCTTTGCACCCTCACAAGCGTAATGGTATAAACGCTTCGAGTCGCAATTGGAAAATCGACAACACGTTAATCGACTCGTGATTGATATGCGAGCACATGCCTTCACGATACGATGGCAGGGTGTATTAAGGATTATTGATTTATTATCAATTAAGCAATAAATATCACCGTACTCGTTGGGGGTGTTTTACCGCACCTGAACATAATGACATCTTTTCTCTAGTGAGGATTAAAATGTGTTCGACGAAAATCACTCGTGGGTTTTATCTGAGTCACATATTTATCGACACCATTTTAAATTACTTGTGAAATAGCGCAATAAAAATAGTTCCTCAAGCTTTTATGCTTACAATTAATCTTGTACTGACAACCACCAGGCGTCTCCATATATTGCTTAAGTGCTGAAGGATCAATTTCCGAAATTTGATTCCAATTCCCAATACCTCGAATCAAATATTCAAAACCAAATTATAAAAAAAAACATATACTCCGTTTCTTAAAACCTAAACGTCCACCATTTTGTCAACAATTAATAATCCATGATTTACGCATATGTCTTCAAAACCTATGTCGACTTTTGAATTTTAATGGTTTTAGACGATACTCTCGAATGGAAACACATTTGATCCAAGATATGAGGTAATTTTGCTATTAAAAAATAAAATCTATTTAAAAAAAAAGAACATTTTGGGCTTCTGCGGGAGATTCTCCTCTTAAGGGGTTTCCTTCTCACAACTTTAGACATATTTCATCCCTGTTTTGCTTAGTTTATTTCTCAATTTAGAAACGAAATACATAGGTACCGAAGCATAATGCCACTCGACATTTTCATTCTCAATAGTGGATTACAATAACCAGACTATCATCACAAGCTTCAGAACAGATCAACACTCATCTCCACAGAGATAGGTAATTAATAGCTTTAAAGTTAGCCAGAAGTATACATAGCTGATACCACCCTTACGCGTAACAGCAACCCCCTCGAACAACAACAAATCATCATAAAACGGAAACGGTAAAAAGAAAAATTGTTTACTCCACATTTCGTTATTGCAAGAGTGGAAAAAAGTATTCATCCAATCCTGGTGATGATGATGTGAGATGATGAAAATGCCAAGTGGGAACGATCCGAACGATATCCTTTCATCGAGCTTTTTAGTAGTAAAACAACAACAACACATCATTTTATTCCTTCACTTGCGCTCGATTCCACTTCAAAATTACGTTATTTTGTTCAGCCTTGCTAGAACCACAGACAGACACACACACGCACTCATCCCTCATCAGAAGGATCATCTTCTCGAGTGAGTGAAGCTCACCCTGCGTTTGGCAGCTGCCAGTTACGTAACTTTCCCGGTAAGGCAGAACGATGTCACCCACGCTCAGGACATCAGACCGACACTGGTACGGTGGCGGGTGTACTGTCCACGGAGCGAGCGAATGTCCTTTTTATTGTCGCCCAGTTTGGGTACGTTTGACATATGGCCTACAACGGAAATGAAACAGCTAATAATACCCCAACGGTGGTCCAATGCCCAATAAACAGTGGGTAAACATTTTCTCCTTTTTTCCCGTACCGCATGTAACAGATATCCTAGTGATATATAGCAAATAAAAACAACACAACAAAAATAGCAGACAGCCGGATTATCCCCAAGATGAGATAAAGTGAGGCCATCCGTACTTACACAGGCAGGATTAGCTGACGGTTGGAGTACAGTTGATCGGCTGGTTTTTATATTTCCCATTCTTCTGGAACTCAACAACGTGTTGTTCGTTAAATTGTCGCAACACGTTTTTAGAAGAAGTGTGTTATGGAACGGTTACTGACTCATTTACATACCAAGAACTTTGAAAAGATTGCTTTCTGTGTGGTTTATTCGCGAAACGGATATTAAAGGTAAAATGAAAAGAACACGGACACGCATCTTTGTGAAATGGAAGTTGTTTTCCGACACTGAGAAATAAATGTTTATCAGCAACACTGATCAAAACAAAACAGAGTTACTGTGTAATAAGAATGTCAAAACTTCAAGATTTTTCTTATTAGTATACAGACAGTCCCCGAGACAAGCGGTGCCACTTGTACGTGGATTCGGAGATCCGCGGATTTTAGAAATTGGACAGCTGGAGTTAGTTTATAGCACAACATTTAACCAAAAAATTGAAAAATGGTTGAAAATACCTTCCTTTGTAATATAAAACATTTGCTTTTAATTTATTTTTACGCATTCTTTCAAAAAATCACCTGCTTTGCTGAATAAATTAAATCTTTGGACTTAGGAAGGAAGTCAACTATTTAACTTTGAAGTATAACCGATTTTACTCCCGGATTCGACTTACGCGGAAATTCAAGATACGCAGATTTTTCCCAGGTTATAGCGGTCCTATATAATAGCTTATCTCGGCGGACTTCCTGTACGTTTTGCTCCGAAGCAAAACAACGTTGACAGTATTATTAAACCCTACGTTCACAGACGGCTAAAAGTGCTTCAAAAGTTAGTACAGAAGTGCAAGAGCATTGGTGTATCTAAGAAATATCTGTAATTTAATAAATCCACAGTAAGATGGCGCTCGATCGTGCGCGGTTTAGTGGTTTCTTCTACAGCAGGCCAGGACTGAGAAGCGCCCGATAAACAGGTAAGAAAGATGGATGGCACAAAAATTCTGAAAAACGATGTGTCTCGTTTTCAGTGAAATTTACACAACATTGTAGTGTGGTAGCAAAGGAAACAAAATGTCGCATATGATACGGGAAACACCGTTAAAGCACGGTAATGTGAAATCAAATTTGATTTGCGTCAAGTGTGAATGTGATTTCAATCACAGCTTTTGCCCGAAGGGCCATCATTGGTTTTCAATTTCTTTTAGAGCAAATATTCCACCAAGACACAAGCATGTGACTGAACAACTGGATACTGGTACGGCACATCTCCGTGCGTACATCTTTGCATCGAAACATAAAAAAACTAGGCCCATTGCAGGACGAGAAGCAAATGAGGGGAGAATCAAATACCTCGAAACGAGATATGTCAGAATATACTTAAATCAAATTGAATAGGATCAATGAGATACCATCTAAGGGTTTTAGTTTGTTTTAAACGAATTCATATAATAAATAAATCAAGCATAACTTTAGCATAACTTTACATCTTCATTTTCAGCAGATAATTTACATAAATCACTTTCTGCGATAAGTATTTGCGTAAATAAAAATAGTATCGCTAAAGAAGAGTAGAAGAAAAACATGTAACACAAATACAAGTACGCCACGGAGCATAGTGTTCGGTTCTAGGAAGTGTCAAAATTGAAGAAAGCTCGCATGTGAGCAGAAAAATAGAGCAAGTTGAAAGCTTTGAAAGGGAACGGAAAAAACACACACAATACCACAAATGTCAGAGAGATCGAGAGACGGAGAGTGAGAAAATGCACGCAACCGAGCTCACACACACACACACACAACACACACGTATACCCACTGCGACTTAAAAGGATAGTTCAAATGTGCACTGAATTACACCGAAAGGCGAAGAGAGCCAAACATCATATACAACGGCAAATATCAGTATTACGTCGAGCAAGAGCGAAATGAGATTTTAACCAAGCTAGAGAGAACATTTTGTATCATGTGATTTGAATTTTCCGCCTTGAAGAAAAACCTGAACCAACGGAAGAAATATTTGGATAGCTTTGTTCCTCTAATGACCCACAGCAATTGTTTGCTTTTTTTGCCCAAAAAACCGACCAAAATCATGACGTTGTGTACACAATACGCTGCCAATCGTTTAGCTAGACCCACTTACCTTTTGTCACCACCGTCACCGCCCGCTGCTGCGCCAGTTGCATCTGCAGTTGCAGTCGTTGCTGCGGTAGCACCGGAAGTGGTCGCTGTTGCAGTGGTGGCGGCCGAGTTCGGGGGTGTCGGGACTTCTTCGTCCTGCGGTTCGCCCTTGGCCGCTCCAATCCACGAAGTCACTTGATTCGTTAATCCGGAAAACATGTTCACTGCAAGCAAGGAGGAGTGGGAAAAGGGTTCTTGGGTTGTGATGGTAGAATTTTTGTTCTTGCTTGGGTCCCGTTTAACTAAAGCCGTTTCTTAACACTACCAAGGGGAGGGTGTCGCGTCGAACCAAGCGATTCGAGTGATGTGCTTTGGTGTGTTAAATTAACAATCAATACTAGTTTTACTTTTTGCAGCACAATTTAAGGATACGTTTTACGTAGCGCGGTTGCACTTTACTATAATTGCAAGCAAAAAACCGACCCCATCCAAGTGTTATGTTTCAGCTATACTAGCTACACTGTGTCACAAGGGCTGAATCGCGCAGCACACAAAACAATAGCTTATTGAATATATAGTACTACACCCAAGCCGTGATCTAGTAGTCTAGAGATCGTCCTTATCAACAATTTGTAGCACATTTGCACGTCTTGTACTTGTGAATAAGTCCTTTTTAACACTCTTAAATTGACTCCAATCACTGCAGATACAGTTGGTTGAATATTACTAAATAATAATATAACTCAGTACAATGGATTATATCCTTATTAAGGAGCACCTTCACAATACTCAAAATGACCGTAACCACTGTTCGGCTGGATGCTGCCTGCTGACTACTACTGCTGCTGAGATGACTTTACAGTATTGCAATCCTATATTGGCTTTGGACGCGAGGCAACGTTTACTTCGATGTTGCCACGAACAAAATGTGTTGGTATAACGTCGTGTATGTGACAATCAGTCAGAGACCAGAGAGTTCTCCCATTTCTTCGCTGCTAGTGGGGAAAATCAGTTACTCCCCACTGGCTGAAAGCTAGGAATAACACAAACACACGCCAACGCACGAACGCCGTACGTAGCGAGAGTAGCCGTGTGTCGTCAGATGCTCGAAATGGAAAAAACAGAATCTGCCACTTTCCAAACACACACATACACCGCGCGGTCATTGAGGAAAGTGAGCGAAAGGACAGTTTTCTTTTCTTCCCAATCAGGAAGTGTTCCGAAAGCTTTCGGTTTCCATAAATACCGGCAAATGAAGGGAAGATGGGCAGTGAGGTAATAATAGCAAAACGACAAATCGAGCTTTTCACGACATATCCGCAAAAGGGGCTCCCACCCGCATCCTGCGTCGGCGTTGATATTTTCACAGCATATACACACGCACACATTCACATTACACAAGCAAATAAGGGAAGATTTATTACGCCAGTACCATTTAGCCTTACGGTGACTTCTTTCAGCCAGCTAAGAAGGCTGTGAAAGTTGCGTGAATACTAAAAGGAACTGTTTTACACATAAGACTATCCAACAGCAGAAAATATGTTCTTCTACTTGCAATCTTCAAGTCAAACTTGTGTTCTTTTGGGGATATGAAATGAACAAAAAAAATCAATTCTGATGAAACTTGACACTCGTACTCCTTTTCTAACGAATTGGCACGTTTGCTTTTCACACATGTTAAGACCATACGCAATAGGGTCGTCCCTCAAGCCTTTTTGCTCAACTACTCGACCAGTTCGTAATTGAACCGATTTCTTTTTTGTCACGTTACACACTTGAATCAGATCGCAGAAAAAGGGAGAACCGTACCGTGGGGATCGAATCCGGAAACGACGGTAGATGAGATTAAAAATTGCTTCCGTTCACTAAGCTTTACAGTCACGTTTGGCGAGCCGATCGAAATTTGGACTGTTCCAACAGAAGTCCGAAGAACGTATAAACTAAATCGAAGCAAGGTAACCCGATCGGAAACCGTCGTCGGGCGTCCGTGTGTATTTCGTCCTTTTTCGTCCTTTTAGGCACGTAATTTATGCTGGAGCTTTCAAGTGCCTCCAACCAGCATTGCGCATTCGCTGTTGATGCTGCCTCAATCGCGATGAAAAGCGTCAAACACACACGCTTGCCCCGCAGAGATGATGGATAGAAAGCTCTGGACGTGCTGTAGTGTACTTAGCGAACATTCCTTTCCCGTTGCGTTGGAGCTTTTAAAGGAAAAGCTTGCATCGTTTCGCTGGTTTGTGTGCTTGGGAGCAGGGAAAGGATATCGGTGGAGCTGGGAAAGCGTTCATTAAAAACTGCGACCTTCCCGCTTTCTCTCCATCTGTGCAGGAGTATGAATCGTGCCACATGACATGCGTACTACATGCGACCGAACCGATCGAACTGATGCGTGTCATTGCTAAAACAAAAAACCAAAAAAAAAACATTATCATACACCACCGATGAAAGTTTGGACAGGAATGAATTAGTTGCCCAATGGCATGCTTTAGCAGCTGCTGTACGGAAAGACAAAGGTACGGATTGTAGCTTTTGCTGCCTCTCTTTACCAATCTTTCACCGGTGTTTTATGAATGAAAACCGACGTTTCGTAACAGCAAACGTTTCGGGTCACCCCGACAGTAACATCACGTTGGTAGTTAATAATTCAACTGCATCATGTCCAAAGCACAACATTGACGGGAATGACTGTACAAACAATTGGTGGCAGTTTGCATCAATAATCCTTTTTTATTGTGACGTAGCACAAAAAAACGACCGCAAGCCTATGCAAATATTGTTAACAAATGTGATACAATTGAATGCAATTTTAAAAGCAACGACTAGGTACATAAGCTAATATAATAATACAGCAGCTTTCGCCACTGTACTGTAAATATGGTAAGAAAGTGGTAAATTCTCTTCCGTGGAAGGGATCGATCGACTCATACAGGTTCAGCGTGTTGTGTGCCATTAGCAAATAATTTAATTTGATTTCGAAATAATCAATACAAGAGATGAGTGGAGCTAAAATTATACGCCATACAGCATAATGATGAATGTATGACGAGCGTAAACGAGCGATACGTTGGCGTTAATTATGCTTCTGTTGACTGTCCCACACCATTCGTGTACTTACAAAAACCCTTGCCCTCAACCCCGCTACGTGTCTGTGAGTTTTCCCTTCTTACTTTGCTGGAAAATCTAGCGAAATCCCTCGCTTAGGCCGCATCAGTGCAGAACAGAAGGACAGAAAAATCGATACCTATAGGAAGGAGGCGAAATGTGTCCATCCCGTAAACGCTGTACATAACTGGCGAAATATCTGCACAGTTTTGTTAAAGAAAAAATTCCCTCGTCATGACGTGAATTAACCGTATACAGTACTACTACTACAGCATAAACATTGTCCCATGGTCGCTTATGTGCTACTACCGTATTACATAGCTATTGTAATGCTAGTGATTGTTTGAAATTTCATACTTTTCGCTTATTTTGTTTGATTTGCGTTGGCCAATTTTTAAAGCACACCACCACGGTCACGCACACCCCAACAGTTGGAATTTCTCCGCCCCAGACAACCAATTTCGCTTGTGGATTTTGTCTGGTTTCCTGCTTACACGGGCTGTGTGTTGTTGCTGGGCTAATGCTGGGTTTTCACGATACACTTCAATGCACTGTGTAAGCTGCACTACGCACTGTTAAAATATACTACTTTTCTCTAGGTTTGTAGCAGGCGACCAAATGCTCGTTCGTCTTGGGATTGTATCAATACGTACAATGAAAACAACTTTTGCTCCGCCTTTGATAACAATGACAGCTGTTTTTGGTTGCGTTTATACCGTCGCATTGATGGCGTGTACGAGCATCAAACATGCGTTGCGAACGATTTTCCTCCAATGTTTGAAATACAAAGTTAAAATAATGCAACAATATAGCGATTTTAAATCCACATTGCTGTTTTCATCAATATTTCACATGCATGTTGTTTCCAAACGACATTTATTCATTCATCAAAAAGGTTGTTTTGCGTTGTTGATACTCGCCCGCATTATCCTCCGACCCAACAACCAATGACAGCTGAGAATGCTTGTGTCGTATATCGGAAAAGCACAAAGTTGTTTACCAAATGAAAATTTAGGATATTGGCCGATTGCCGGCAAGATACAGTAATTCCTGTCCTGCAAGTTTTCACCACAGCAAAATGCATTTAGGTGCACAAAAGCTAGCTCTTAAGCAAAAGTAAGTGTTCACATTTATAGTTGTCCCCACTCCAATGTACGGCCAAAGTGGCTAATGGGTCTGCGTTTGTATTGCCTTTTTTTACAGAGAAGCAAAACTAGCCGCAGCTTTTCCCAAAGGGATACGATGCCAGAAATGTCTGGAATATGGCCACTGGAGCTATGAATGCCAGGGCAAGCGCAAGTATCTTCATCGTTCATCCCGTACCCAGGTGCTGAAAAAGAATCTGAACAAAATCGGCACAAAAAAGTAAGACAGAACCTTTTTTTTTTGCCACCGCACTGGCATGTGGCATCTTTAAATATTCATTCAATACGTTCAATTATTGCTAATCATAATTCCCCCCCATTGTTTGCAGTGGTGATTCAGCGTCGGGAAAAGAGTCATCCGGAGCAATGAAAAGCACCAGTAAGTCGTCCGAGCAGAAAAAGAAAACTTCTGGCACCGAGTCATCGGATAACAGCGATGAGAGCGATAGCAGCAGTGGTAGCAGCACTAGTAGCAACTCTAGCAGCAGTGATTCCGGCAGTAGCAGCGGCAGCACTAGCGGTAGCGGAAGTTCCTCCAACAGCAGCAGCTCGAGTGATAGCAGCAGTAGTGACGATGAAAATTCCTCCTCGGAGGATGATAAAGTCAAGAAAAAGACCCGCTTAATCAAGAGAAAGAAGCCCACCAACGGTAGCCGAAAATCGGAAAGCGTAAAAAAGACAAAGGGTAGCAGAAAAGACGTCCCGAAAGGTAAGGGAACGAAGGATGAGAGTAGCAGTAGCTCCAGTGATAGTAGTAGCAGCAGCAGCAGCAGCAGCAGTAGCGATAGTAGCAGTTCTAGTGAGGATTCATCCGCATCGGAGAAGGAGCGAAAAAGGAGGAGAAAACGCCGCAAGGAAGGCGAATAATGATCTGTACGGTTCTAACCGCTTTAAGACGCAATCCCCATACTGATGCCACTTCGCCACGATATTACAGTCATGAAAAGCCATGAAATTACTAAGTATCTACCCGACAGCGGGAAGAAAAGGTAAGAATTCCCGATTTTAAGTGTAATACCCCCAACAAATGAAACATATTCTCTATTTAAGCTTGGATGGTCAGGGCAACTGCACACACAACACACATTTATTATTCGTAATGTATTCCTTGACGTATTGTACAAAAAGGGTAAA